>NC_050611.1:8750000-10000000 GCF_014743375.2 Drosophila subpulchrella | reverse complement strand
CAACCGAATGGGCCTGTGTGTGTGTGAAAGTGTGCGAGTGGGAGACTGGGGAGCTGGCTCCCGGCTGAGATCGTGGAAAGCCCATGGCCCATTCCTTGTCCGTCGGTTGCCAGCGCCACGAGAAGCGGCAAACGCGATTCTAAAATCAAAAAAAAATATTCTTTAAAAATTCAAATCACCCCATATTCGCAGCTAAAGTTCTGTATTCGAAACGCAATTTAATTTGGCCAAAACAATTCGCGACAATCGGAGACAAAGGCGGCGAAAAATAAACCTCAAAACATAACGATTTCGGACGCGTGCCAGGCGGTGGGCGGCGTGCGGTGGGCGGGGCGGCAGCGACGCCAGCAGCGACAGCGACGTCGCTGTTTTATATGATTTTCCGCTCGTAGTGCTCTTTTTTATTTATTTCGTATTCTTTTATTTTTTTTTATTGTATTTTTGCCGGCTGTCGTCGTGAGCAGCAAAATGCCGCCGGTCGTCGGTTCTCCGTTCAGTTCTGGTTGAGTTTCTGGCGACGAGTGACACACACAGAGGGCACTAGAAATAAGCGACATCGACAAAAAGCGAAAAAAACGAAACACAACTTAGTTGTACTGTAGATTCTGGCCGATTAGGAAACACGAAACACGAAGCACTCGAACGCACACACGTATCTCAACCCATATAGGAAACTGCATTTGTTCGGATCAAGCGAAAGTGCCTTAGACGATGCCCAATAACCGCAATCGTAATCGCAATCGCAGTCGCAACAAACGCAATCGAAACCAAAATCAAAATCAAAATCAAAATCAAAACCCAAATCCAAACAATCATCCAAAGGCAGAGGGGGCGGAGGATCGGGAGGAGGAGCAGCAGGAGGATTTACATATCGCATCAGTAGCTACATCTTCTTCCTCCATAGATGATAATGGAAATTCTGGCAGCGTTTCAAATGGGCCAGCCGAAAACATCCAAAAGGTGACGAATACTCTTGAGAAAAGCGAGGACGAAAAAAAAGAAGAAACATCTGAGAAACCAGCAACAGTCATCCAAAAAGAAGAAGATTTGGACGCAGAAATGGGTGCCAAAAACTCAAAACATCGCAAGGAAAAGTCCGATAAGCAGGCGGCCAATGGAAAAGCCGAAGAGCAGGTGCGTCCACCACCCACCATTATAAGAAGGCCACCCGGCAGCCCCCGTCAAGCCAAGGTCATAGTTCATCGCGTGGTGAGGGAAGAGGACAAGGCAAATGGCAAAGCTGAATCACCGGAGCAACACAAGGTTGTGGAATCCAAAGAGCAGCAATTAGAGGTTGCTGAACCCAAGAAGTCGGAAGAACTGGAGACTATGGAGCCCCTAACTCAACAGCAACTTCCTGAAACTAGTCAGTTATTAGAAGACGCACAGCAGCAACAAGTTGCAGTTGAGGAAAATCTGCAAGCTACTAATGTTGGAAACGATGATCATCAGGTCACACAAAAGCCAGATGAAGTGGATTATGCAAAGGAACCTTCGAAACAGGAGCCCAAAGAACCCGAGCATTATGTGTTGCAACTTCAAAAGGCCATGGAGTTTGTGGAAAATGCACACCAGCAACATGTTGCTGCGGTGCAAGGTCATCAAAAACCAGGAGACTTGGAAGCAAACGCACAGCAACAACAGCAACTTGAAGCAGAAGACCAACAGGAATCACAGCAGCAACACGTTGCTGTTGCACCTGTACTGGAGAAGGACCAGCAGCAACATATTGAAATTTCTTCAAAATCCCTGGAGAAAATCCCAGAAAAGGACATCTTTCAAGCTCAAAACCCTCTTCCCCAGCAATTGCCCAACCAACAGACCACCTCCAAGGTGATTATCCACCAGATACACCTGGAAACCAACGATGAAGAGGGGCTGAAAAGAGGTAAACCCACCTTCGAGGAGATCAGCAGTACTTCCGGTTCTCTGGCTGGAACCCTATCGCCACCACCCCGCTATTTGGTGGAGTCACCCAAGAATGTATCCAGTGGTGGTCAGTTTTCCCGCTTCTCCCGCGATGTGCAAATCCAGGAGCTGGAACTGACCAGCGATTGCAGCTCCGGGGAGTTCAACTCACTGCAATCGCCGCTCGTCTGCGAGGCGGACTCGGAATCAGAGGGATCTGTGGCCTTGGGAGCTGAGCGATCTCCGTCTGATCCGCAGGTGCCGTCCACTAGCCGCGTGGAGCAGCAGGAGCAGCTGCGTCAGAAGCGTGCCCAGAAACGGAACGCTCTGGAGTCGCACTTCCTGCCGCAGCTGCTCAATCCCCGCTATCTGGACAGCATCCTGGAGGAGAACGGCGAGGCGTCCAGTTTCCGCAACTCCTCCGCCTCCGCCTCCTCTGGTGGCAGTGGCGATCAGGCGGGGAATCGCACGCCCAAGCTGAACGAGACCTTTCCCCGGAGTCAGTTGGACTTTAGCCGGCGGCACAAGCGACGGGAGGAGGCACCATCTCCTCTTAAGTTGGAAACGAAGCTATTGGAGGAGTCAGCTGATCTGGAGAGCTGCACCCGTCTGCAGAGCGCCCTGTCGCCGCAGTCCGAGGATGCGGAACTGGTGTACCTCAGCTCCTCGGCCTCCAGCAGTGTGTCCGACCTCATGGAACTGGAACTGGAGCAGGCGGCCGCCCTGGCGGAGAGGGCACTGGTGGACTTGGATACGGATGCCAGTCGGTTGATTCTCCGGCCGGATGATGAGATGAGCAGCACCAGCACCACGACGGCGGACAGAAGCGAGACGGAAGCGGAAACGGAAACGGAGACGGAGAGAGAGGGTGAGGATGGGGTAGAGGCCGAGGAGAGTCGCGAGAGCACACCTGTTAACCCGACAATTGCTAGTTCGCTTTCTTCGCTGCTGAGCGCCGCAACGCCAACGCCGACGCCGACTGCGACGCCCACGATCGACGATCGCGAGCAATTAGCAAAAGATACAAATGTATCTGGCGGATTGGCGGTTAGTTTCGGGACAGCATCGCCGCTAGCGGCCACGCGCGAGGAGTTCGTTCGCAACATGGACAAAGTGCGCGAGTTGATCGAGATGACGCGCCGCGAGGAGGAGCAAGGTGAAACGCCGCGTTCGCCGTCGCCTCAGCCACCGCCCGTTCCCCCACCCCCCGCCACAGTACCGCCTTACAGTCCCGTATCCGAGTTGTCCTCGTTCCACCTGACCCCCCGGCAGCTGAAGCGGCAGGAGTCTAATGACTCCCACTGCTCCGACAGCACCACCCACAGCCAATGCACGGCCATCCACCTGGCCAGTCCGCCACCCACAACCACCCAACCACCCACACCGCCACTCAGACAAAAGCCTGCACCACCACCATCACCCGCTGCACCCACCCCCCAATCAGAGCCAGAGCTTTCAGTTGCAGATTCGGACTCGGATACGGATGCCATCAAGAAGCTGCGCCTTCTCTGCACCGAGCAGCTGGCCTCCATGCCCTATGGCGAACAGGTGCTCGAGGAGTTAGCCAGCGTGGCCCAGAACATAGCGGATCAATCGCCAGTCAGTCAGGGCAAGATGCCCTATCCGCTGCCCCAGTTGCCGCACATCAAGGAGCTGCAGTTGAACGCCAGCGAGGGCAAGTCGTCCTCCTCCGCCTGGCTGGGACTGCCCACTCAGTCGGATCCCCAGCTTCTCGTCTGCCTCTCACCTGGTCAGCGGGAACTTCTGGATGCCCAGACCCAGCCGGATGACCTGCTCGATGCCCATCAAAAGTTCGTGGAGCGTCGTGGCTACCATGAGCTGTCCAAGGCCCAGGTTCTCGAGCAGGATCAGCAGCAGCGGGAGCAGGAGCAGCAGCAGAGCGAGATGCTCAGGACGGCGGCAATGATGCGCGAGTTGCGCAAGAGCCTCTCGCCGCCGGCGCCCCCCCTACCCCCACCGCCTGTGCCGCTGAAGAGCGCCGAAACGGCGGCCAAGGCGATCGCTCATGAAAACGCCAAGAGAGATGACGCAAGCGAGCAAAAGCAGAAGATCGAATCGTCATCGCTTGAAAATAAACCAAGGCGAGCAGCTGATCTTGATGGCCAGCAGCAGTCGGCAGAGCACCGCCAGAGCAGCAGTACCATCAATCCAGAGACCATGTCCAAGTTTCCCACGCTGGACAGCATGGAGAGCGAGCTGGCCAGGATGTTCCCCCAGCACAAGAGCGATATATTCGAGGAGCAGCGCAAGCGTTTCTCCAACATTGAGTTTCCCAGTCATCAGCAGTCAGTAAGCCAGACCAAACGCTACTCCAACATCGAGACAAGTAGCTATGAGTCCAAGAAGCGCCTGGAGAACGGTCAGGTAATCTACGATGTAAGCACCTCCAGTCACGAGAAGCAGGAGCAGGGTGATCCGCCCAAGGAACAGCCCGTGCCGCCCATCCCCCCGCCGCCCATGATGTCAGCAACGAAATTAAACGGTAACACTTTCATTGATGGAGACGTGGCGCTTAAAAATAGCCAGCCATCGAAAGAGAGCCAAAGCGGCAACGGTACGTATGAGGAATTTCGGCAGCGTGCCAAGGCCGCCGCAGATGCTTTTGGAGATCCGAAGGAAAGGCAGGGGAATCAGAATGGCCTGGACCAAGACCGCGTGTTCAAGGATTTCGATAGGCTATCGCAGCAGATGCACGCCGAACTGCAGACCACCAGGGAGAAACGGGAGAAGTCCGCCTCCCTGTACGATCTGAGTGGCCTCACCCGAACGGGTCAGCATCCCAAGCTGGAGGAACTGCAGCAGAGGCGGCATGCCCACATGCAGGAGCTGGAGAAGGAGATAGAACGCTCAGCGAGATCCCGACAGGAGCGCATGTCGTCGGTGCCGCGCCAGATGGAGGCCACTCCGCCGCATACCCGTGAGATTCCCATCGAGCTGGAGCCCCGATCCCGACGAGCCGAATCCCTGTGCAACCTGAACGAGGCACCACCACCACGTCCGCACACCACAGTGGGTCACTACAATCATCCAACGACTGTGCAGGACGACTGGTCGCGGTATGCCAGCGATTTGGGTTACTCGGAGAATATAGCTCGACCTTTTGCCCGGGAGGTGGAGATCTGCTATCAGCGACAGAATCAGAGGACACCACACCAGGGCATCCGGGCTCCGCGACTCTCGGCCAGCACCAATGACCTGAGCAGCTCCAGCCAATACAGCTATGATACCTTTAATGCCTATGGAGGCAGGAGGACCCATGCTCCCATGCTGAACCAAGCACAACAGCAGCAGCGTCCTCATTATGGCAGTTGTTACTCCATGATCGAGCGGGATCCCAATCCCAGGTACATCAGCACCACCTCGAGGAGGGGCGTGAGTCCAGCACCAGCTGCTCCACCACCACAGGCTGCACCTGCACCACAGGTGCCACCACCCGCCTACGATCGCCAGCAGAGGAGATCCTCGCTGCCCAGGGAGCTGCACGAGCAGCAGCTGAAGTACATCCTGTCCAAGGAGGAGGAGCTGAAGTTCGAGGTGGAGCGATTGCAGCAGGAACGCCGTCGGCTGATGGAGGAGATGCAGCGGGCTCCGGTGCTGCCGGCTCCTCAGAGGCGGGAAAGCTACAGACCCACCGCCAAGTTGCCCACACTAAGCGAGGATGAGGTATTCAGGCAGCAAATGGCAGAGGAGTGGATGAACAAGGTGGCCGAGCGGGAGGAGAGGCGTCAGCATAAGATCATACGCATATCAAAGATCGAAGATGAGCAGGATCACTCCACGGTGGACAGGGCGACCATAAGCGATGAGTTCCTGGACCGGGTGAAGGAGCGTCGCCACAAGTTGGCCATGCCGGCGGACAGCGATTGGGAGAGTGGAGCGGAGTCGCAGCCCCAGCCAGCTGGGCAATCCCAACCAGAATCGGATGTGGAGGCGCCACCCGTTCGCATACTCGAGGGCCAGGCGGAGGCCAATCTCCGCCAGCTGCCGCGTCACCTGAGGGAGTTCGCCAAGTTCTCCACCAGCGAACAGCTGCCGGATGGCGGCCAAATGGAGCGGCACGAGGAGCAGGAACGCCGGGAGGAGGGCGACGACAATTCGCACAGCAGTGCCACCAAGAAGACGAGCATCGTGAAGACGTACAAGGTGTCCCGACTGCCGCCTTCCGTCCAGGGTGAGTTTCCCGGCCAGTTTTCCGGGGGAAAGCGCGGTCGTCCTTATCGCGTACGCTCGCAAACGACGCGGCTCGTGAGTCATAACATCCCCCTGGAACTAACCAGTAACCACAGCTCATCGCCTGACTCCAATCCCAGTTCCCCTACCGGTTGTGGTTCCTCCTCCCCTGCATCCCCTATCCCATCTCAAGTACAGTCCCCTGCACCACCCATTGAACCCCCGAATCCCTCATCCAGCACCGCCGGCGGCATCTTGGGCACCGCTCTGTTGCTGGGTCTATCCCTGCTGACCGCCTGGAACAAGTTCAGTTAGTAATCCCTCATTTCTCACACACACACTCCCTCAGATGATCCCACATTTTATTATATTTTCACGGTAAATTTGTCCAACTTGATCTTAAATGGTATCATTATAATGTTTTTTCCGAAATATTATGTTTTCTTAGAACACCATACCAAATTTCCATCTGTTAATATCAAGTTGAAAGTAATCCTCTATCTGGTTTATGGCCATCTCGCTCACACACACTCACCTGCATATACCGTAGCTATTTGGTGTTGTCCATCTCTCTCTCTCTTGTATATCTCTCTTTCTCTCTCTATCTTCTGATTGTTCATTGTGCGCGAATTCCTCCTACTTCCTTCACACAGACGAGGCCACAGAAACCAGGAACACCACAAACCACCAGATAAATCGCTCCAGCGATCCCCAGCCGGGAAAATTTGGTGCTAACCTGAACGAGTTTTTCGCCAGCTCGCCCTTCCGATCGAAAATCTTCGAAGAGTTCGACAAGTACTGGCGAAACTTCGAGCACTCCGCCTCGAACACTTTCTAGGGTCATCCTGAACCACAAACCGAAAGCTTTGACCCCTGACCCCTGAACCCCACTACCCACCTTTCCCCCTGCAGCTGCATGCAGCATCCCCCCACTCAGCTCATGTTGAATAATAAACTTTAAAAAAAGATTTGTCCAAATTGCGTTTGTGAAACTTTGTTAAATGTTCAAAACATTGAAAGAAATAATCTTAATATAATAGCAATAAAACGAAGCCGAAAATTATATTTAGTCTTGTTTGTTTAATGTTTAATAAACGAAATTATATTTGATTAACCAAAACTTGTTTACTTGATTCGAGTATTCTCGTTGCATTCATCCGATATTTGTATATATATTCCGCATGCGTTTCCTTCTAGTTGTGTGATGTGTCCCGAAAGAGAGAGACGATGTGCTTGAAAAACAAAACTAATCCATATTCGTGTGTAGTGTACAGAGATTTGCAGACGGTGCGGTTGGGAAATATTCAGACAGGCGTAAACAAAATGTTTGGGCGATGTACGCAAGATCTATAAACGATCGACTCATCATTTTGGGGAAATGTTTTGTATACAACAATCACGCTTTTAAGAGAGCATACCTAATTAAATGGGTACCTTAAGTTTTGAAAAGTACTTCGCCTATTTAAGTTTAGAAACCATATTCAATTCTGTTTTTAAAATGATCCTCTACTGTCTGATATTTCTCCAACTTACCCTGCTTATCTGTCTAATCTTAAGCTTAGGTTAAGATACTATATCATTTGGCTTTGTAATCCGCTAGCTTTCGCTTAAGGCTCTGTGCTCAAATGCCCGAGGGCTAAAATCGGCTTAACCCTTCCGCGGCATCGCAAAATCACCCTTTCTCCCCTTTTCCCCCACGACTTATCTGAATCTTCCCCCCAAGAATCGCAGTCAAGCTCAAGAAACGAGCACGAAGTAAGAAAAAGACAAGCGAAATTGCGATTAAGCGGAAATTTTAAATTAATTCCATTCAATTGCATGGACACAAAGTGCAGTCCGACAGACGATCCGTTTGTTTAAAAGAGAATTACGGAATCGGGGGCAATTGAGCTAGAGCGTCTACACAGAGAAAAATGGGACTACATTTTTAAAAACTATATTTAGAAGAATTGTGTATGTGGGCAGTACATTGCAGTCTCGAAAATGCATTTTCCAAATAATAAACAGACTTTTATAATTTATAAATACTCAATGATTCAGAAATACCAATTTTTTTTAAATGCAAATTGTTCATCTTTGCAAAGACTTTAGTTCTCTATATATGTATTATTTCGTAACCCACCTTATTAAAGAAAGGTCTTTGTAAAAAACTTTTTTTCATCAATAAATTTATACGAAAGTATTGAATATCATGCATTTCCTTTGAATGAGTCATAAATACTCATGATTTAAATATCCTATTTCCAGTAATACTTGATTTCTATAAAATGTTATAAATAACATCGTAATTTACTTATGTCTTATTTAAATTATGGTTTTACTCAACAAATTTTTAACTAGTCCTGGAAAGCGGTAAAACGGAGAATTGTTAAGTAATTTCGACGTCTACTTATGATAAATCTTAAATATCGATTTTGTTTGAATACCATTATATCTTTAAAAAACATACATAGGTGTTAGTTCTTAGACCTTTTAAAATTTCTACTTATTTGAACTTTCGTAACAACATTGAATAGTTTGCATAACAAAATGAAAAGAACTAAGATTAAAACTTTCGTACTGACTTCACATAAGTAAATAACAGCAATGGTAGCTAGAAAGGCGGGTTTACAAAATGGTATGCCAACACAGGCTACCCCTATTTTTTCTCTGTGTACGAGCGAATGTGCATGCTGAAATGGGAACAGGGACGGGGCGACGAACGGACCCCGCTGGCTGGCGAAGATCTAACCGAATGCTATCGTTCAGACAGAGCCACCGCATCCGAGGAGGCGGACCCAGCGGACCCAGCGGGAATGGGAGTCCGGCTGCGACCACGCCCACCCAAGCAGACGCGCTTCCTCCTCAACGCCCAGCAGCTGCAGCAGCAGCGGCAGCGGCGCAGCTGGTCGGAGAGCGATCTTCTCAAGGAGATCGACAGCGAGCTGCAGCTGGCCAAGGGCTTCCTCTACGCGAATGGTGTGTCAAGAGCCCCCCGAATCCCCGCCCCCTTCCCAACCCCGCCCCTTCTGTCTAATTGTCTAACCCCCTCTCGAAATGTACATATATGTAATTATGTTAAGTTTATTTTTAGCCAAAATTCAGTTTATACATGGGCAATTTCACTTGCCTGCCTGAAAGTAGGCAACAAAACTCGCCTTTTTTTGGTTTCAGCACATTGCGTATACGACATGAAGGCTTCTCCTTGGTCACTTGCCACACATCTTTACATATGTATCTTTATCTCTGCCCTGTGTCCATAATTTATGACCCACTTGACTCAAAGATCTCTCGTTTTCACTCGCTCTTTTAGTTTTTTTGGGGGGCCTACTCTCCTTTCTCTGTTTACGAAAGCATAAAAAAATCTGTTGTTTATACTGGGGCGAAACGGAAAAAAAGCACGAATCTTTCATCTGAGAAGGAGAACGTTCAACAAATTTGTTGTCTTGCGCTCGCACACAAATTGAGATTTTTTCGGCGATCCGAAAGTCCAAGCAACCTGCCCGAAAATCGAAAACTCAACCGTTTCGTAGTCGTCGTCGTGTTAAAGTCGTGTGAGCAACGCGAAGACGGGTCAGAAAATAGAAAATAGGAAAAATATAGAAAAGTCCGAAGTCGGAAATTGGAAATTAAACAAACGAGAAAAAGAAGTCGCTTCTATATAGTTCCAACGCAGCAGAAATGGGGCAGGGTTAGTTGAGTGTTTTGTAAACGAATTTGTTTGTGCTCGTTGCCACTACCTCGGTGGAAAAGTAGCGAAAAGATACAAAAGGTGCACGAGCTGCAGCCGAAGTGAAGTGTGAATTCCCGATTAAATCGCCTTTTTGGCCACATTTGCAATTTGATTTTTGCAGAGCACACACAAGGCACGATGTTTGCACCCAAATTCAAGGCGCGCGCGCCACCAGGCTCAGGTAAATCTCGTATCTGGCGGATGCGTTTCGCATCCCGCGGATGTGCAGCCACCACAAGTGTGACAAATGGCCAACATGACGTTTTTAGTGGGCCGTCTTTGATGATCCGCCGGCAGGCGAGTTGAGTGGCTCTTTCGACGCGATTTCCCAGTCAACTTTCCACCTTTCGACTTATTCATATCCAAATTTATTGCTCGTATTTATAGATCATTTTTTGTGTTAGCTCTTTCATTTCATCTATGATTTTTTTTTTCTGAACTTGATTCTGCCTTTGGCAGTTGCGATTGTTTATTTTAAATATTTCACATTAGTTCATGTTAATTGTGCACACAGCGAAAATTTCCACATGATTTAGGAAAACGTTTTGGAAAATCCAAAAAATGGAAACGAGGTGCGCCATTGCTAAATATACGAAATGACGTAAAATCGGAGGGATCTCGAGAGAATGTGGAATATTTATTACAATATTTGCAATGTTCCCAATTGTTGTTCGCTATTTCGTGTTGGTCGCCCACGCGGCTGCCGCCTTTTACAGTCTCCAATAAAAATAAAAATGCCTGCTAAATAAGATCAACACCGAGAGCAGAGTACTCGGCCATGTCGCCATGACGACCCATTTGATGTTGTTTCTAACATTTTCGGCCAAGTCCGTTGAAGCCATTCCATTTTCCGTTCGGCAGAATCCGACGTGGGCCATAAAACCCCTTTGAGGATTTACGGGGGCGCATGGAAATCCATCAAAACTTTTACTCCCTGATTGGCGTCATCTGATGGCATAATCTATGCTTTGGCAATTTCGATCTCCTACACATTTATTTAAAGCATTAATTTGTATGTTGTTATTTTTAACATTTTCCCCTTTCGTATTTTTTTCGTTTCGTACAATATTCTGTTTTTTTTTTTGCCCATGCCAAAGAATGGAAAATATAAATTTGAAGACTTTTAGTGAGTGAAAATAATTTATAGTTCGGTATAAATTCAGTTGAACTTGAACGAAACGATTCCTTTGCCTTTGCTGCTGGTCGAGAAATAGCGATTTAATTCTGTTTGATGACGTTGCCTTCTGGGATTATCAATCTGTTGAAAGATGAACTTAATAATGTAGATTGGAAAAGAATTCGTGAGTCAATAGGTGGGAAGATAAATAAATACAAAGATTTTGCGAAAGTGGCGGAAATGAGATTATAATTTCAGTGTATGTTGTTGTAAATATGGTTAAGTGGATCATTTTATGGTTTCATTTGTATTTGTATTACAAAAGATGATCATTGATCCCCCTTCTTATCGAATGGCCCATTATGCGGCTTCCAACTAGAGCTTTTCCAATCAGTTCCGGCTGAACCGCAAATATGCACTCCATAAATAACCCCAAATGGAGGAGTTCCCGCCTTATCCACAAGCCACACGCAGACGCACTCCCCCTGAATTCCACATAAATCAACTCAGGAAATGCTCTTAATTTGCCAGAGCCAGTCGAACCCATTTCCATTCTTATTCCCATTCCCATTTTCCATTTCCAATTGACAGGTCGCACTCTGACTCGGAACTCCCGATCCCAACTCCCGTTTTCCAATCTGTGACAGGTTGCACACAGATCCCCCAGCCACTCCCCCCGAACCATTTTCTCCATCACCTTTTGTGTGATTTTACAAGGCCGCAGCGAGCATATGGGTTCCGCTATTGGAAAAACATTTTACAAACTATCCAGAGTTAAAATTAAATGGTTCCCTCATGGCAGGTGCACTGGCAGAAAAGTTTTCGACTTTGTTTCAGAATAACATATTTTTTTGGAACTTGTTGAGTTCTAAATTCACGTTGAGTTAAATTAAATTTGTTTTAATTTTAAGGTTGTTAATTTGTTTTCAATATAGATAACAATATATTTTTTAGGGCCTTGGGGAGTTCTAACCTCACGCTGAGTTTCTTAAAACTAGCTTTTATTGTAAGATTGTGGTTGTGAGATCTTGAATAGTATATATTTTATAATAAAACCCTTTACCGAATATCATTATTCTTTAAAGAATAGCAATATTTAAATATAAATTGATGTTCTTACATTTTTTAAAAAGGAAATACAGTTGTTTAAGAGTCTTGTAAGATTTTCAAAAGATTTTTTCAGTGGAGTCCTCATTTCTGTTGTTTTTCCAATGTTTTTCTTGTTCGCAAATCGATAAATTTGAAATGAATTGCCTCGAACAACGAAAGCCAGCGAAATGCGGCTTCTGCTCGACTGCGGGCGCTCCTTGGCGGGTGTGTCGCGCTCTCAAGTGCCACTATTAACATTTTTCCAAGCGAATTTTCGAATTTTCCATCTGATTTGTTCTAAAGCAGCAAAGCAGCAAGGCAGCAAGGCATCAGTAGCGTCAGTGGCCACCGGAAGTGCCAAGCCAAGTCAAGCCAAACCAATCGAGTTGGCTTTGTTTTGGCTTTGCTTTTTGTCTGGCTTTGCCGAAGAGTTGTTTTTTGTGGGGTTTGTTAGTCTTTTGTAGCTGCTTCACTGTACTCCGCCGCACACACTTCCGTTCCATTTCGCATTGCACGCATAATTGGCGTTCTCCCCCCGAGGTTTCCCTGTCTCCTTTCTCCGGTTGATCGAGCACCGAGCAGCGAGAATCGTAATTGATCTGCTATTTGGGTATTGGGCGGAGGGGCCACCGTAGCCAAAACTGGGTGTGTTTGGCTTTTGTTTTCCCCTGCCCACAGCACATAGCCATTCCCAGTCCCATTCGGAATCTCTGAATTTGAATCCGATTCCGAATCCGAATCCATCCCCATTCCCGGGCTTTTAGCTCTGCTCGACGCTGGCGAGTCACGCAAAATTCAGTTCGCCTCGAGCCGTGCGCGGAGTCAGCAACTCAATCAGCAAATCGCTCTCGAAATCGTTGGTCTATCCCTAACCGTAATCGTATCGGTGCATCTCCTTAGGTAAATCCCTCAGATATATCTAAACCGATTCAAGTGACTCAGAGGATCGCATTGTGTGCAAGTTTGATTGACATTTGCAAGGAGAAATTTCCTTTTGATTCGATTGTATAATTCAATTAAGTGCTGATTGAATAAAGACGTCAGCGCGCCCACATAAGAAACACCAGCATCAGCACCACCTTCACCACCGCCCCCTAACAGTTTCCACCCCTCTATCACCACCCCCGTGAAACCCAAGAAATCCGCTAACGAATCTAGAGGCTCCTCGGCCAAATACGTGTCAATGTCTCGAAGGCAATGCGCCTAGGGCATCTCTATCTCTATCTGTATCTGTATCTGAATCGACAAATGTATCTGTGATCTCGGGGTGTTTGTTTGTGGTTTTTGTTTTTTTACAGGTGGCAAATAAATCTGTAGAATGAAAGATTTTGGCTAGACCCAATGCAAAGCTGCACAGACATCGCGGGGGTCAGTCGACAAGTAATAGGATTATGCTCGCAGAAGAAAGTCACAATTGAAGGCAATTTATTGTCATTATAAAGAAGATTAGCAAACGTTTTTCTACGACTTAAATTGGTTAACCACTGATCAGAATAGAAGATTAGCTACGAATTTTATGAGCCATTAAAAGCTATATAAATTGGATGAAAGGTGTACTCGTAATATTTATGGTTGGAGAACTAGGAGGTAATCTTTTTTTGTTATATTATATTTCTTAAGGATTTTTTGAGGATTTTACCAAGTTATTATTATTACTGACAAAAAATATGTACTGAGGATTTTTTTTTAATTTTGGTGCTTTTAAAATATCTCTTAGTTATACTTATATATAAAATATCCCATTAAATGAATAGTGGACTAATGTTTTTTGCATTAAGAAATGATTTGAGTAAATGAAAAATTATTCTGAAATATTTTTTTTAAGATAAAGATATTCCTATCTTTGTAAGTAAAGAACAGACTAGGACATTTTCATATATTTTTTGTTACGAATACAAGAGGCTTTCTTTTTATATTGAAACCTTTTCAAAACATAATGATAGCATATCTCTTTAAGAAATGGTTATTTACCAATCAGGAACCCTAGTATCTCACCTCGCCCAGTTCTTTAACGGTTCGGGAATATAAATTTATACCATTTCTCTGAATGTGTGTGCTTTTTGTGAATGCTAAACATGCGCCAAATGCGATGACTCATCCCATCCGTGTGAGAGGAGCGTCAGTGAGCGCCGCTGTGTGAGTGGGCCTATGTGTGTTGGCCAAATTTTGAATGGCTGCCAAATGGCGGCTTCCTCGGTCGCCGTCGTATTAATTATGGCTGTTCCACGTCGCTGTGTTTGTTTGTCAATTTGTCTTCGCTCGGTTTGTTGACTGCCCAAAAAGCTATTTTCGAGGAGATCTGCGGTTTGAGCATGGCCAGCGAGCATAAATTTGTTGACAAGTGTAAATGTCGGGGCGGGAAACTCAATCTCTGAACTCGCCGGCGCCCCTGAAAATGTCATCAGCCACCAATGAAAGACCCCAAGAAAGCCCATAGCCCACCGCCCACACTCGCTCACCCTCTGAATACGAACTTTCGACAGGCGTGTGGACACCGTACGGTTCCGCTGGTGATCTAAATCAATCGGGCGCCACCTCGGCCACACCCCCGCCCCCGCCGCCGCCCTCGCTGCCCGTTTGGACGCCCCAGCCCTCGCCGGTGCTCAGCGGACGCAAGGAGTTCCGCCCGGTCCGCTTCGAGTCGCCCACTCTGCCACGTCGCTACACGGCCCCACAACAGAAGACGACGACCACGATCCCGCCGTGGACACCTGCGGAGAACGGAGGGGCCCCAGCATCCCTCAACTCCGTGAATTCCAGCTCGGACTACGCCGAAACCGACTGCTCCGGACACTTTGCTCCCGTGGCCCCCAGTGCCAGTGTCTCCGACAAGATCAGAAGTATTATATCCAGAAAAGTTGTCCTTGCCTCTTAGTATTTCGCCGGGTTCCTCTGTTTATGATCTAACACTCAAATATATCAAGTTTTAGGAACTTTCAGTTACCTTTATACCCATTTTCTGGACCGCTGGTTAAACTAAAAGTTAAGCGAAACGTAAAGAATGTTTAGGAGCTACCTTTACTTTATCATGCGGATGATAAGATGTACCTAAGTACAATATTGACCATTAAATTCTACCTCTTCTAAGGTTACTTGGATATGCATTGAAGTACTACTATTTCAAGTCCCTATACTTATTATGGTAATACCCATTAATTACACTTAGAAAGGCCACAGTTTTTAGTACCGACCAAAACGATCACATTTTATGGTTCACGTTATATTATTTGTCATAATACGGAATATTGAGTATTCTATTTTGGCATAACCAAATATCAATTACATGTTGCTATTTTGGTACACACATTTGTTGTGGATAATAATCGTGTACCTATAGACGACTTCACTGAGAAAAGCAAGAGTTGGAAAATATACCTTTACTTTTTAGTTAAAAACAAGTTTTTTGTATATTTTATTTATTACCTGTTCGATCCATAAATAGAAAATGAAGTATTATATTATAGTTAGAACATAAATGCTAGGGAATTATTTTTTTGGTAGGTATATACTAGCATTCCCCGTCTTTGTTGTACAAAAATCAATTAACAAATTATGATTTTTGACCAAGAAATGGTATCTGACCATAGCCTGCTTTGAATAAAATCTTAAAAATATAACTTTGCAAATGCTAGAGTAATTATATTTGAGTGCTAGACTTGCGAGGACGGGTTACCTGGCTACATCCTTCTTGTCATCTCCCCCCTTTGGAACGTACTTTTCCGTCCCCTATCTTTCTCTTTCGATTTCGCTAAAGCCTAACTGTCGTTTATCGCCCCGAAAAGCATTCGAGCGCTCTTCTTCCAACTCGGAGTTGCAGAGGCCGTTCGTGCGGCGCCAGCTTTCCGACGGCAGTCGCCCGGCCTACAGGCCCAATGAAGTCAGTAAGTATAGCCGATGTGGGTAGGGCAAGTGACCAGGTGAAGCGAGCTCATGTCGACGCACAACACTGAATGTGGCCGTGATGTTTGTGTCCTCCGTTTAACCCTAACCGCCTAAACCAGTGCCCCGAGTCCCCCAGAGAACCTCCAATCACTAACCAAACTCCATCTGCGGTTTCCAGTCTACAAGGTCAAGCACGAGTATATGAGCGAACCGGAGACGGGCAGCGATCGTCCCCGGAAAATGGCACAGTTAGGGCGAAGGCAGTACGACGGCATCGGTCCGGTGACCAACGATGGAATGCCCATCATCCTCAGATCGGTAAAGGAAGCCCCAATAAACTTGGGCATATCGGGGGTTTTGAGAAGAATTGATACGAGTATTGTTCCTTATCCCTATCCACATGCAGGAGGTCCAGGAGCCGCATCAGCATGAGTGGTACAAGCGTCTGTATCAGACGATTCACAAGCAGAAGAACGGCGGTAAATGTCTCTCACCTTTCCCTTTGGTCTGAAGCATTACGATCGACCTAAGAACACCCATTTCCATTCCCATCCCAACTCATTCCCAGTCCCCAAAAATGTCCATTCCCCAATCCCTCTAATGCTTCAGTCTGATCTGATCTCCAACTTATCGTTATGGTCTCTTCAAAAACTCTCGTTTCTCATTTCCCCATTCGCTTTCGCCTCAAGATGATTTCGTGATTCGCTACAAGTGTCCCAGAGGTGATTCTTTGATCTATAAACTATGCTATCCCCCAGTAGCCTCTCCTCTTTAGTTACCCGCATTTGCCTGTACATAAGTATAGATGGGGTCCAACCCTATCTAACCTCTAAAAAATAGAGAGCTTTTATTTTTGATTTACATGCATGCTGTATTATTTGGTTTACCTACATATGATTTCTCTCATACTCCCGTGTCTAGAGCTTATTGACAATTTGGAATCAAGACTAACCTAATCTAAGGCCCAACTCACCCAACAAAGCTAACATCATGTCCGCCAGTACACCACCAAGACAAAGTAATGATTGTTGTATAGTAGAGCTTGAGAAACCGCTTGATGCTTACCCGACTGCATATTTACACCAACTAATCGGTAATTCTACAATCCATCAGCCCGTCCGTCGTACAAGAGCAACGGCTACGTCTCAGAGCCCGAACCCAACTACGATTCCGACTACTCCACGGTGAGGTACCGCACCCAGAATCCGCATCGCGTGCAGTCCGTCTCCTCGGCTGTCAATGTGCGCAACCTCAACCAGGACGAAAAGTGAGTCTTAACTTGGATTTATTATTATAATACCTTTACTTAATAATCACCCCTTAATCCCCAGGTTGTATGGTACTATGCCAAATCCCATAAAGTCAGCACAGAACTCGTATAAAAATCAGCCAGGTCGCATCGAGAACTATACGACAGGTCATTCGTCTGTTTCCGAAAAGGAAAAGAAGGAGGTAAGTACTAGCAGTACTATCCTCATAAACGTTTCATCAGTGTTACCAAAATGTTCATCATTTTGGTACAGTTCACAACCATCAACTTTAAACCTATGAAACAATTTCACTGGCCTAACCCCCAGCACTGTTAAATATAGCTTACTGCCCCTGCTTCCCATACAACACCATTATAATAGCATAGAAGACCCTATCGGGTCTTTAGTCATATAGCATTCACGTTTACATTCACCACCCATAATCAGCCATTCAGATCGCCTCGAATATTCTAACTCACAGCAATTATTCTATTCACAATTCTAGTGGTGGGACGAAGTGATGGACATCTTTAACGGGGTATGATCTCTACTTTATAATATAGATTTAGTTTTAGTTTATATACCTTCCGATTGAGTTACTCAGAGACCGTTTTCCGTTTTCTAACGTGAACTAATCCGTTCCGAACTATCTGCTTACTATTATATCCCTTCTTGCCTACCATTTACCGCCTGCCTTATCCATATCGTTCGCAAAGTGGCTTAGGGAGCATACACGCATCCCTCGTATTATCATAGAGTTCGTCGATGATTTCGACGGCATCGGAGTAAGTTTCCCCGGACAGAACATCCATCGGTCTGTCAGAGATGATCAGAAAACCAGGCAGGGATCATTGCAAAAGGCACAAGAAATACTAATAGAAGCCAATCGATCAATTGAAGTTTTCTATTTAAGCAAATGCTGACTAACGTATCTTCTCTTTTCCTTTGACATAGAATCTTGAACAATCGAAACTATCGCCATTGTATACTGAAGGTAACTTGTCCAGGTAAGCAAAAACTAACTATAATATTATACATTAGTATACCATTAAGTTTTTGTCTCCCCAGAGCTTTGGCCAAGGAATCCGGCTATACCAGCGACTCGAACCTGGTCTTCCGAAAGAAGGAGGTACCCGTTAGCAGTCCCCTCAGTCCCGTTGAACAAAAGCAGGCCTACAAGAGTCTCCAGGCAGGCGGAGAACCTCCACTGCTCGGCTTCCGCAAACCAGCACCCGAGAAGCCCCGTGGTGAGTGGATAACCCTTTTTTTAGTTGGGCTACTCTTCCCCGTAACTCTAGTCTAATATCTAACTTAGTTGTAAGTCGCTGGGCTATTCTACTTACTAATTCTGCAAACGGTGTTGGTTCCAAGGTCTATCTTTCGTACACTCAAACTATGTAAGACTGTAAACTCTTTGCAACCTGTTGCCCTGGTTTTATACCTTCCACCCACTCTCACTGCTCACCTGAAGTTGTATTTGTACGCCCTCGAGGAGGCGGGCACCACCAAAAAGAGCACCACCGTTTATGGCACTGTAACAGGCACCACCAACCAAAAAGAAAACCGATTCAAATACGATTTATTGCCTTTCTCAAGAAATTGTGGAGGAGTTCGAATTCATACAGATCACTCCCACGCTCACAAAGATTCGTGTGAGCACCAAGGAGCTGGTAGAGGAGGAGGAGCCCTTGAAGGAACCACCGAATCAACCGAACCCACCGCCACCACCACCACCTCCTCCACCACCACTACCGCCAACTCAAACTTTAACCAGGAGAAGGGAGAAAAAACCGGTGAAGATGTTCTCGCAGCTGTCGAAGACTCTGCCCTCGTTCATTCCCCTGAGCAAGAAGCAGCAAGTCTCCCAGCCGGATGACCCAGCTCCAAGACCACCCCACCGGAAGTCCAGCTGCACGAAGAGCACCGTGCGGGTTCTGAGTTCCGCCTCGAAGTCCCGTCATGAGCAGTGCTTCCAGCCCCCGAATGGAAGTGCTCCTGGGGTATCCACCATCACCCTAAGGAAGGTGGCCACCTCGAGCTGCTCCCGTCGCGAGCCCATCTGTCGATCAAAGTCGGCTGGAGCAGTGTCCACTCTTCTGCAAACCCTGACGGCCACCAAGGAGACCCGACTCACCCGTCACCGCGTCCAGCCGCAGCAGCAGCCGCAGCAGCAGCCGCAGCAGCTCCAGTCCCGCTTGAGGTCCTCCAGTCCCAGTAGACGTCCCGCCCGTCTCCTGGCCCTTCGCCACTCCAGCCGCAGTCCCGTGGCCTTTGGCAGGAGCATCTCCAAGGAGCGAAGCTTTGCCGAGGAGAAGAAGCGTCTGGAGAACACTCTACCAGCTAATCGCACAAACTTTGAGGCCAGCACCAATATACTGAGGGATCCCTCCCTGAAATCTCCGCAAGAGGTGCGGGAGGCAGTGCGTTCGTATGCCACCTCGAGGAGCAAGTCCTTGCCCCGACTTCGTCAGACTACAGTGAGCACTACCACAAGGCAGACCATGTGCTTTCCACAAGTAAGACCCCAGACCCTTTTGGATTGTGGAACTAGGTCGCTGAGGAAGTCCTCCTCGAAGGGGGGAAAGAGTCAGGCTAAGAATGGGTCAAATGACAGCTTGCCCAGGAGCAACTCCACCTTCTCCATTGATTCGCTGGTGCGTCAGGAGTTTGTGCCCATTGCACCGCCCAAGACGTATGTTAGCAAGTCTAGGGGTTCCTTATCAAAGGCAGTGGTTCCCCTCCAGAACAGCCGCAGCGAAGGTCATGTTCCCAGGAAACGCCAGAGTGGAAAGACCACCTCCAAGCCACCACCACCACCTCCAGTGACCGTTCATTCCTACAGTGAATCGGTGCGGGAGAAGACCAACTTTTGGAATGAGTACAATGCCAAGCAGGCCATGTCCTTGCCGCAGGAGTACCGCTTCTGTCCTGAGGATGTATGCGATTTTGCGAGTCAAACTATACAGCAGCCGTGCATCGAGGACCTGGTGTGGAAGTACGAGGGCAAGGAGCAGCGTCCTCCGAAACCGGTTACCGTGACGGACATAGCTCGTCCCCAATCGCCTCAGTTGGGCCAGCAGGAGCGTCGCTTCTCACCCACCAGGGAGGTCAGGGTGCCCCAGATCAGCAGGGAAGTGCGATCCCCCTCCCGTCGTCGCATCGATAGTCTGCGTTCCAAGGATAAGGAGCAATCCCTGGCCAGGGCCAGTAGTCTTAGTAGCGCTGATGAACGGAGGAGGGCTACTCCTGCTCCTTCCAATGGACTCTACCAATGCGGTGAGCTGGCTCACAGTGCCACCTCCTTGACCCACCTGGAGCGGCACAGTCCCAGCTGTCGGTATCGCAACAACTGCGAGCGTTTTACCGAGCTAAATAGATTCTACAGCACATTGGAGCGAGTGGGTCAGCTGGAGAGGGCCACCTCCTCTAGTAGTTTCCATCCCCTGAGGAAGGATGCTGAGCTCCTGGACTTTGACGAGTGGCGTCGCGTGCGACTCCATGAAAGAGCTGAGAAGGAACTCCATTACTTAGTGGGCAAACTGCAAGATGATCAAAAGCAAAGGGACCTGCACTTCCGTTCCAAGGACGTGGACTCCATCAAGTGGCGTCAAGAGGCGGACCAGGCACTGGTTGCCAAAAAGAAGTCCGTGGAGGATCTGCGCGACAACTTCGAGCAGCTGAATCTGCTCAGGCAGCAGCAGCAGCTTCAGGCGGAGCCAGTGCATCGCCACTGGAGACGCAACACGGTGGCCGATTTGGCCAGCAGTCTGGAGAACCAGACTTCCGCCGAACCTGAGATGGAGCGGCATTTAGATAACGATCTGGTGAGCACACTGTCCAAGGATCAGATCAAGAAAATCACCCAGCAGTTGAACGAGATCTACTCGGGAAATCGCCAGATTCCTGCTGTCGAGGAGCAGTATGTGGTCACCGTGGAGAAGGGTTCGCGACCGAATGGCCTGAAGGTGAGGTGCAACTCCACCATCTCCAAGGATCAGTTACTCGGGTCAGTTCAGCGTAAAAAGGACGAGCAGCAGTCCAAACAGACCTTGCCCCGTGCCACTCGCAGCCAATCGCCTGTGGTGGTGGCCAGAGAAACCCGTGGAGCCATTGCAGCCAAGAATGCAGAGTTGACCATGTGCAAGCCACCAGATGTGCCACCCAGACCCAAGCCCTCGGCAAGTCAGGAGGTCAAAAGCAAGGTCCCTCCCAAGGGGGAAACCAAGGTTGAATCTCACGAACCAGCTGAGGACATCAGCCAGAAGATTCAGTACTTCGAAGATCGCCAGTTTGATGAGCCACCGAAGACCATTTACCACGCTCGCGAGGATTCCTCGCCGGATGAGGCGGAGGTGATGCGACTCATCAATCAAAATATGCAGGAACGTCAAAGGGCTAGGCAACTGCATCACCATCAGGAGCTGAGTAATTCCCTCACAGATTTGAGTGGGGTCTTCGGAGAACGTCCTGCGGCCAGGGTAAATTTTCACTTGCACAGCCCGCCCGACCGTCCGCCCGACGATACCGAGCTTATCAGCTTTGGGAACGGATCACCGGATCAAGGAGAAGGCAGTCTTGAGCTCTACTCCGACTCCTACTACCGATCGCGCAGTCTGTCGCCCCAATCCCAGGTCTCCGCCTGCTCCAGCTCCTATCTGCAGAGGGTCTACACCGGCGAGGTGCGGAAGATGCGCCAGCACTTCGAGAGTATCCAACAGTCGGGGGAACCATCCCGGGAGCCATCCAACGAGCGGCGTGATTTTTTTGGGCTTAGCTCGCTGCGGAGGGCGCGCAGCGATCCCGAAATGAATGCGGGATCCAAAGACGCCCCGGACACCGTTACGGAGGCGGTGTCGAAGGAGGAGGTGCCTCGATTGACCCACAAGTTCGAGTCCAGGGCAGCCACGCCCTCGCCGGAGCGGGGAAGAAGGCGACTGAGGAGCGCCCAGGACAGACTGATGCCCCACATCGATATCATCAGCAAGACGGCGGCCCTGAAGAGGGAGTTAACCCAACCCATTCGATCGAGTCCCACGAGGAGTGTGAGCAGCAACAGTCACTGTTTCGAGCGGCTGAGGATGCGCTACGAATCGCCAGAGCCGCAGACCCAGAGCTATCTGTCCACCTCGCATCCGGATATGCGGGATGTCCATGACATATCGCCGCACTTGAGTGCCGACTGGGTAGCCCACAGGCATCCGGAGCCCTCGAAGCCCAAGGAGCTGCCCAGGAAGCCTCAAAGAGCTTTGCGGGCCAGCTCTACTTCGCCACCTAGACCGGCCAGGTCGCAGAACCATCAGATGAGCTCCCAGCTAACCAGTTGCATGAAGGATATATTCGCCAACCAGAAGTTTGATCCCAATAAACATCGACCCAAGGCTCGATATGTGCCCGATGGAGCAGAGAATGGCAATCAGAAGAGCAAGGATAATGGAACCTTGGAGCGCCTTAAGAAGACAGCCATGGTGACTTTTAAAGGTGATTAATAGATACCAATTTCAGAGAGCAGTGATTGGGGGTTTTTAATAGGTAAAGCCAGGGCAACTATTCACCTTCCCTATAGACTATGCTTCGTTGGTCGCCTGATCTTGTAGATCTCGTAGAGCTAGCTGCTGCTTTTGGGTACTCCCTTATTGGTCTTAACTATTCGAAATTATCCCTTTACTCGTCTCTTATTTGAAATCGTTGGCGCAGATCTCGACCCGAACGCGCCCCCCATTCCCCCCCAGCCGCCGGTCAAGGGTCACTCCATCTACGATTTCACGTACAACACCGACACCGTCGACGGATCAGGTGAGTGACGACGATGCAGGTGCTCCCTGGATTATTCCCAAAGCCGCTTAAAAGCCAAACTGACTTTTTGCAATGATAGATCATTACGATCTCCTTTTTGATCGGTTATTACACTTGTATTTTCCGGGTTTACTTTTATTAGGAAAAATTATTCACTTTTATTGTGAAAGATCATTATAACATCTTATGTAAAACGATACAACACGCAATTTTCCAACTGTTTTTTTATTTTCACAAGAAGTAATTTCTAAGTAAGGTATTAAATCTTTAGAAAATGCGAGGCTATGTTTCTATTTAGGAAATACCAGAATATCGAATTGGTACTCTCATTCTCCAAAGAAGTATTTAATTCCAAGTTAGGTAAAAGTAATTACTTTCTTTATATAAGATCACAACGATATCTTATGTAAAAAAAATCCAGCACATGTGTTTTTCAATTGTACTTGTATTTTTCACAAGAAGTTGTTTCTTGGTTAGGCATTAAATCTTTAAAAAATTTGAGGTTATGTTTCTGTTTATGAAATTCCAATTAATCGAATTGGTACCCTTATTCTCCAAAGAAGAACTTGATTACCTGCGAAACCAATTTTATAGTTCCATGTGCAGATAGCTTAAGATAAATAAACCCATTTTATGCCCCATTAAGACTAGTTAGTGGATTAATTTTAGTTAGCTGCTTGGCTATAAGACAGGACCTCTAAACACCCCCTGTACCCCTAGTACCCGAGCCATTGTCATTCGTTGACCTTTGTTAAAAGCATTTTTACTACCGCAACGACGGGCAATTTCCGCAATTGGTGCAATTTCGCGTTGAAGGCGCGCCGTGTGTTAGTTGGCCAAATTAATCGATATCGCCAATGAGAATGCCGGCCACGCGGACGGGCCTGACCCGCTTAGTTCACCACCGAGCCACCGAACCACGAACCCACCCACCTGTCCGCCAGCTCGGGTGGTAACACTGGTGTTCTCCTGGGGGTGGCTCACCTTGCCGGCCTGCAGTTCGTTCGCGTTGCCATGGCCAAGACGATGCCGTCAACAAAACAAACTGGGAACTACACACACACTACCTGTCGCGGCCGTTAGTCAGTTTCACTTTTCCGTGCCAAAAAAACGTGTCTTTCGGGCGGCGCTCGGTGAAAATCGCAATTAAATGTCTTACGCAACTGGGGAAATATGATCCATCAAACGCTGGCGCCGCACCGCAGCCAATCCTCCAGCTACTCGAAGAGCAAGGCGGTCCACTGGCGACAGAAGTTGCATCGCAGCTGCAACGACTTGGAGCAGGAGGATGAGCGCTTTCCGGAGCCGCAGAGTCTGTGGCGCAGCTCGGAGATTAATGAAAATCCCTGGCAAAGGCCCCAAAGCAGTGGGGCCGACAGCAATGTCCGTAACAACAACAATGGCTGCGATATACCCAACTGCGGAAAAATCCTGTGGCTGCACCGCCGGGGATATGATTACGAGAGACCGGCTCCGGCTCCCCTGAGACCTCCGGCGCCCTCGAACTACCAGGGAGTTCCGGGGGCAGGTGGCTACCACGTGGTGGGACTGCCCCTCACTCCGCAGCCCGACCAAAGGCAGGCGTACCTGGCCAACCAGCGGGCCATCGGGGCTTCCATGCCATTGCTCCTGTGGCAGCAGCAGCAGCAGTTGCTGCAACAGCAGCAGCAACATCAGCAGCACTTGCAACAGCGGCAGCAGCAAAAGTACCAGAGGCTGCAACATCAGTGGCCAAGCAGTTAGTATTGAACTAATAGTGAGGAAAACTAAGGAAATCAGATAAGGATATGCTTTATAGGCTTCAAAACCTATACAAAGTTCCATTGTGGACAGTACTTTTCATATCAAATGAATATGCCTATCTATTAGAATTTGAAATGTAATTACTTTGTCCTGTTAAGGTCTTTTGTGCAAATCTATGCAAGCTCTCTTCTTTCTCTTGTCTTTATGATATCAAAATCTATAAATATTATAAAATTCCCATTGTTTTTGTAATCATTTTTGTCCCTTTTTAATATCAATACATCATATATTATTATATTCCAACCGAAAGTGTTAATGCGCGGTATGAGAGACCTCAGCGAGATAAAAGAAAGTCAAGCGATCGATTGAACCCCCTTTCCAGCTCCCACCGCCCCATTCGCTTTGCACTTTCTCATTTGACTAAGCGACCTTCCTGTTTTGCACTTTCTCACGGTTTTTCTTTTGCAAAAAAAAAGGTAAAAACTCGTTATCACCTGGGCCGCCGGAGATTGCTGAAGAGAGGTGGCCAAAAGAGAGTTCAGTTTTTGGCCACGCTCCTCACGTTCGAGCACCAAAGTCTTTGATAAAAGCTTGAAGCTGTATCAGTGAATGCAGGGAAAAGCTTTTATTTTACTATGATCAAGATGAAGAAGTCACAGTGGGGAGTATTTTTGGATTTCTCGGAGATGATTGTAATGCCCATAGGTGTTATTTCTAGGTTTTAAAAATGTTTAAGCTGCAAGTGATTTTCTAGCGCATAACAAAATCTTTATACCAAAATATTTAGGATTATATATGTTTTTTGTCCTCTTGTAACCTGAAACACAGTTATTGGTAGAATTCGATAGCATTTAGAAAGGTGCGTATAGAAAAATGTAAAAAATTCCAGCTCGAAAAAAAACAATGTGCATTGATCCCACGTAGTTCCCTAACCTAATTAATTGTTATGTGGGTTCTTCGGTTCGTGATAATTTGAGCTATTTCTAACCGTTCTGAGCCACTGTGCCACCAACAAGCAATTCTCACACCCCACTGCCCCACCGCCAACAAAAACAACAATTAAACGTGAGGCGGCGCCGAAGAAAACGGAACTTGTAGTAATACGAACGCCGCTATCTCTGGGAATTACTCACCCGGCAGAGAGTCTACGCGAAGCTTCGTCTTCTGGTCTTCCCTCTCTTTCTGCTCTTCTCTTTCCCCATCTGTCTCTATCTCTCTGTCTCCATTTAGCTTAGCTGCCTTGGGGCCCCCATTCAGTTTCGATTTCGATTTCAGTTGAGCGCTACGCGTGCTACGGTAAAGTCGGTTATTAGTCCCTCTCTCTTTCTACACCCTCTCTCCCCGTCTCTTTCTCCGGCTCAAGTGAGGCGCGAAGCTTTGTTGTTTAGGCTCTCTGTGATTCTCCTCGACTCTATCAGAAAATTGGCCTAGCCTTCGATTCGGATTCTGATTCTGATTGATTGTTGTGACTAATGAGCGGTCACCGAGGAAGACAGTAAAGAAAAACGTTTAAAAAGTTAATTGAGCGTGAAATGCAAGGAAAAGCCTTGGAAAGCCCAAGTGTGTATATGTGTGTCTAAAAGAAAGATAGAAACAGGCAAGGTTTTCCATTTAAGGGTTACAATATTAGTAAAAGCATTTTTAATGGCTCATTACTATCCCATTTGGGCGAACCCCTCGTAAAGATTTCCTTGAAAACTTTAGTTCTGCGAATCACAATGATATTACTTACTAAAACAACAAAAGTTGACAAGAATGTGCTACAGATAGAACTACCTTGATAGTTAAAAATAAGGTTAAAACTCTTAAAAAGAGAAGATAACACTATCAATCCGATAGCACTACGATTTTTCTCTGTGCAAGCACTTTCAAACGCTGGCGAAAATATGCCGCAGCGAATCAGTGAAAGTGAAAATCCCAATCCCCCGAGTGTCAATTAAACCTCTCTTTCCATTTCTTCACTTGGCGTAAACAGCACGTACAAAGCTGTTGTTAATTGTTGTTGTTCGAAGACAAAGCTTCGCGGTTCATGGTTTATTTGCCGTGAAAATATTTGTGCAGCTGCCACACCACTTCCACTTCCACATCCACCTACCCCGAGGTTTTCCCCTTGAGATTTTCCCTAATGGGGTCAATAGATGTCGAACTATATTCCATCTTAATCAGTTGGCCGCCTGCTGCGCAATTCCATTATGGCATCAATTGAACGGAATGGAATCAGGGCATATTAAGACAATAAGTAACTCCGAGAGATTCGCATGCATATAAGAAACAGCCTTATCGCGAGGTCAGCTGGCCTAGTAGAGTTCTTCCGTAGAGCTGTTGCCTTTACTTCAGACCCCAATTATCAGGTTGTTAAGCTAACGAGCATTAACTTCAATTGCAGCTTATTCTCCATTTGAGGCAGCTACTTAATTCAATTTGAGCTTGTGGATTGGTAGGGGGCATTTTCACTGGTTTTGGTGGGGGTTTTGAGATGGGTGGGGGCTATGAGTTGGCTGTTTATTTGCCTACCAATTGGCAGACAGATATGTACGCCGCACCCGACTCTCAGATAAGCCAGTGTTTCGTAACAGAAGCGTCGGCAGTAACGACGATTTGCGGTTAGATCGTCTTACGACTCAGACAACTACGATGGCGACAACAGTTTGCTAATGCTAGGGTAAACAACGAGTACACTTGAAGAAACTGGGTTCCTAACTTGAGCCATGGGTTGGTTATCATTAAAATCTCCTTGGGTAACTGGAAACATCAGAACTGGGTATATTATAGGTCTACTTGGGGGAACCAAAGCCGCATCGCTTATGCTTGAGCCTGAAAACCCCATCTCGCCGCTTTGTGCCTCTCATCTGAACAGAGTCTCCCAATCGTTACTATGCCACAGACGTGAACATCCACTTCAAGACCCCGATCAGGCATGAGCAGCGCCAGAACGTGCCGGAGGAGGAACTAGCCATTCGCCAAGCGGAGCACATGCAGAAGCTCTACCACGAGGAGCGCCGTCGCAAGTATCTACAGGAGCTGCAGGACATGAACTCGCGCCGCCACACGGACAACTTCACGCCGTCGCAGAAGTCGCCCATCGCCCTCAATCGCTACGATGACTTCCCCACGGACGTGACCCTCAAGTCGCTGGTGGGCCCCAAAACGGTGGCCCGGGCTCTCTTCAACTTCCAGGGACAGACCTCGAAGTGTGTACCATTATAATAGTTTTCTTGAGCAATACTATATTCGGGTTCCTTACAGAGAGCTATCCTTCCGCAAGGGCGACACCATCTACATTAGGCGGCAGATCGATGCCAATTGGTACGAGGGCGAGCACAATGCCATGATTGGACTGCTCCCAGCCAGTTATGTTGAGGTGAGTGTAGAAGATACTGGCTTACGGAAGTATTAAAGATAATGTGTGGTAGCCCCAATCCGTTAATTAGCTGTTCTTGAATATATTGCGGAAAGTATTTATGGTAAACCTTTAAAATGTCAAATTGATATGTACATATATTAATATTTTTTTTTATTTTTTAAATGTTATAATTGGTAATGAGTCAAGAACCATAAACATTTCCGGATTAAATATTTTTAATAGATAAAATATCATTTTAATAGTTTATACATAGGTATACATAGGTACTTATGTTAATATATTCCATTTTTCAAATATGATAACTGGTTTTGAGTCAAGAACCTTATGAATTTTCGGATTAAATATTCTTAAAAGATAAAATATATTTTTAAAAGTTAATATTAATTTACTTAAAACATTTTAAAGTTATAGGACCAAAAAAGGAAATCATTCATGTTGTTACTACCAGAACATAAGGGGTTTTCATTAAGTAGACAAACAGGAAAAGAATGACAAATAGATGAATCAGCATTATTACTGACATATACCAAATGACACACAGGAAATATGATTTATTTTAATAACAAATATATTATGTATTTTAGTAGTGTAACTTCTAATATCCCCTAAACATCTATTATTTCAATACACCTTTATCCCAATTTCAGATTGTCAGTCGAGATGGCGCCCGTACCCCATCCAAGCGGCCATCGGAGGGCCAGGCCCGTGCCAAATACAACTTCCAGGCCCAATCGGGCATCGAGCTCTCTTTGAACAAGGGCGAATTGGTCACCCTGACACGCCGAGTGGATGGAAACTGGTTCGAGGGCAAGATTGCCAACAGGAAGGGCATCTTCCCGTGCTCCTACGTGGAGGTGAGTCTTTCAGCTAACAAAGCTTATTCATCATATACCTCATACCCATTTTTAACCACAGGTACTCACGGATATTGGTGCAGAGGATATTGCGGCCAGGACAACCGTGATCACCACCCAAAGCACCACAAATCTGCGGCCCAATCTCGATGTGCTGCGCACAAACATCAACAATGAGTTCAACACGCTCACGCAAAATGGAGCCCAGCCACCGAACGGAATCCTCAAGGAGACGCGGACGATCCACAAGACGGACGCCCTCCACGTGGACACCAGTTCCGAGCCATTGGCGTAAGTTACACAAAGATAGGATCAAATTAATTTGAAATTCCCATAAAGGTGTCTAAAAGTATGCTACAAAAAATTTCAGTACATCAGAAGAACGCAGAAAGGTGATATATACCATGTACTGCATACTTTTAGGCACAATTTTTAAAGAATTTAAAAACCTAAGAGATTTCCGTGGCGACTGAATAGATCTTTGATAAGGATGTGTTTTAAACATTATTAATTTGATATTTCTTCTAGGTACCGCGCCCTGTACAAGTACCGGCCCCAGAACTCCGACGAACTGGAACTGCTCGAGGGAGATGTGGTCCATGTGCTGGAGAAGTGCGACGACGGATGGTTCGTGGGCACCTCCCAGAGGACCGGCTGCTTCGGCACATTCCCCGGCAACTACGTGGAACGGGCCTAGAGGAGATCGGCCGGAGGATCCTGCCCCCGGATCGCCGTTCGTCTCTAATCTTAATGAATTTGTAGTCTAATGTGAGGAGGAATCAGCGTGGCCGGGGCGAAGGCAGTTCTATGATTAATTCTGACTTGGTTTTACTGGATTATTTTATGTTGTTGTTGAATAATTCTTATCCCGCTAATTCTGCTGCTTTCGTTTTGCCGTAATTTAAAGCTATTTATTTATTTTTAAACAGAGCATTAATTATATCAATGTTGGAATTACGTTTATTTATGAGATGCAAATATTAACCAGAAGTTGTCCCCTCCACCCTCCCAACTCCGACACCCCGTTCACCCAAACACACACACACACACACCAAATATCGAAGGACCTAAATTAAGATCATACATATATATACTTTGTCGTTTACCTACTAATTTTAACTAGTCACAGCTAATTTCCAAAAAGAAAATCAATTACAAAAAAAAAGAAAGAAGTGGAGACCGTTGAACTAAAGTGCCTTAAAGTTGAAAATTAAATGACTAAAAATTAAATCAAAAAATGAGAAAAAAAAAGTGCTAAGATTCAAGTGCCCCTTGTTGAGTCGGCAATGTGGATAATTATTATTGATAATTATTAATATTATTTATGATGATATTGTCGAGTCCGAACCAACAGAAACCATTTTAAAATCATTACAAAAGCGTTTATTACACAGACACTGTTGCAAGCGTATTTAGTAAATAAAGAAGAAACTAAAAAACATTTGAGGATTGTAATATTTTATTGGGCTTGCGGGGGAATTAAAAGCACAAACACCAAAATATTGAGTAGTTGACCAAAAAAGTCTTAAAAAAGAATAAAATCCCATATATAAGCTACCGCTTAAATGCATAGTTGTATGCAAATATGGCATGTATTAACAAATATATAAAATCTATATATTCTCGCTTTGCTTCTGGGTACATTTCATGAGTCCAAGGCATAGCTACACAACTTAACATTTAGCACTCATCCCTAATATTAGATTAACAGTAGCTGATTGAATAAATAATCCTGCACCTCCGTTGAACCAGTCGCGATCACGTTTCTGCCAATTTGCGCTTTCGCTCCTGTTTCAACTCCCGTTTTACCGCCCGCTGCTCCAGTTCTTCCGTATATTCGGCATACATGGCAAAAAGGGCGGGATAGAGCTTGTGGTAATGCTGCAAATCCTCCAGGGACACTTCCATATTGTCAAAAGCTATAGCAACTCGTTGCATATCTTCGTCACTCGGCAACCGCGGGCATTTCGCGTAACGCTGCGAAAAGTGGGTGAGAATCGTGTGGCGAGCATCCATGTTACGGCCCTGCTGAATAGCCTGCGACACGGTACTGTGCGTCTTCAACTTAGCCTCCTCCTCCAGATCATCCTCCATGGTGGCCTCGTGGATGAGCACTGTGGAGTCGCGACCCAGATCGATCAGATCCTGGCAGGGCATGGTGTCACCACTGTAGGTAATCTTCACGGGCTCGTTTTTGTGCTTAGCTGCCAGAGTAAGGCTTATTCCGAATGAGTTCGGGCAGTGCCTCACCAGGCAGGTGGATATGGATGTGATTCCCAGAGGTTCAACCTTCTCTCCGGCTAGGGGACTAGCTAGAAGTTCGCCGTTGCCCACTAGAGTATAAGCATCCTCAATCGTTTCTATCTGCCGATTGTAGAAGTCCAGCCAGGGTTCAATTTGCCGGGGAGCCAGTAAAATCAGCGGCTCAGCCTTGGGTTCCAGTTGCCTTCTTTCCCGGAGCAGACCAATCAATCCAATGTGGTGATCGGCATGCAAATGTGACACATAAATTGCTTGCAGTTGTCGAAGAACCTGTTGCGCCTGGTCGCGTCCATAAAGCCGCACAATCTGGCCGTAGGTGCCTTCTCCACAATCCAACAATACATAGGCATCGATCGCAGTCTTTATCAGAATGGAGCTAACGTTGCGTGTCTTGTTGGGAATGCAGGAGCCAGTGCCCAGGAAAATTATCTTCGGAAAACAGTCGGCCGAGTTGTTGGGGAAACTATAATCTTCCTTATATTTGGCCAAGAGCTCTGTAAAGCCGGGCACGGCATGGGTTTCCTTAACGTACTCCTCCGGCGTGAGCTTGGACTCCAGGGTGCGATCCAGACCTTAGGTAATATATTAAAAAATAACACTTTAGTATTGATTGAAATCTGAAGGGTATGAAATAATAGTACCCACCCTTTCTTGGCCTCAAATGAAAGTTGCTCATGGCTACCACGCCCTGTTCCTCTTCCTCGGTGTCCTTAGCATTCGCGTTATTTTCAATATCGGTCTCATTCAACTTGGTTTTCTTCAGATTAAGACTAAGGCTCTGACTCTGACATGGTAGCTGCTCGCCCAGCAATGGGAACACCTGCGGGGCCAGTTGGTGCAATTGGTGTTGGATGCGATGGGCAGCTGCATAACCAGAGAATTGATTTAATGGGGAACTTAAATGGATGTGCTGGGTGTCAGGCGTGAAATTCTCCTTCACGAAATCCTTGTACTCCTGCCGAGAGGTCATTTGATAAGGCGTGAAGTGCACCACCAAGGCCACTTCGGTTAGCTTCTCTTCGCCCAACTGCTTGAGCCTTTTGCCATGTGTGAGGAGTCCCGCCAGATAGTCCTCTGAGGGAACATCCAGAAAAACGAAGGAGAGAGCAGTTTCACTGGGCTCGGAGACGTCAGCTGAAAGCACCACTGTTCCATCGGGCAAGGTGATATCCTTTCCGTTCTTGAGCTCTCCCAGAAGAGGTCCTCGAGGCACACCCTTCTCCACACACTTGACCAGGTTCAGAGCGCCAGCACGCGGTTTCAGCTGACAAATGTAGTTGATCACACTCTTCGTTGGATCTGTTGAGCTAATCAGCGGCAGGGAGTCCACCTTGAGGATCGAATCCTCGAAGGAGGCGCCCTCGGAGCAGTCGATGGGCCGCACCTGCAGGTTCTTCAGCACCACAAAGCGTCGCATTGACTGCAACATGGAGCCGAGATGAGGTGGTCCATGGAGTCCCAGATCGCGCACTCCGGCATCCTGGATGGTCAGCGTGAGACCGGGTAATCCTCCGGCGGATGCCCAAGTGTTTTGGGTAAGAAAGATCTGTTCCAGCCGGGAGAGTCGTGTCTTGTGCTCGTGGGCCAATCTCTGGGTTCCTTCGCCGCAGTTGAACAAGTATCGGGCCTGATCCGTGAACAAGTAGACGGCGGCAGGGGCTCCATTGGCGCCGGAGCCCAGTACTTGCAGGTTCACGGTGCCCGGCACCACGGAGGCCAGCTTCTTCTTCAGCACATTTGGTTCCCGCTCGTAGCGAGGTCCTGTCAGGGGATCCTTGGCGGAGGCTATTGTGGCCGCCATCGGTTTACTCGTCGTCAGGGTTCGCAGAGTTCTGTGGATGGGCGACCGACTGGATCTCACTAAATACATGCGTATTTCGTCGGCGTTTGCAATCGCGGCCCGTTGAACTTATAGTTTATAATAACAGAGAAGCCGGGTTTTACCCCAAACAATTAGCATGGATTTCGTCAGCCGCTACAACGTGTGTCTAAGAACAGCTGTTGCCATTAGTGATGACACTACGCTCGCGATATATCGCACAAGCTTTGGCGATTTTACGATATTTCAGAAATTAAAAAAAATTGTTTTCGACTTTCTTTGCGTGCAATCACAACTAACTAACCATAACAATCATAATTCAATCAATAAATTTTGTGTGTGCTAATATATTCGGTAGGGAAAAGTTCGATGGGAATGTTCGAAAACATTAATACAAGTTTCACCCGAATTCCGCTTAATAATAATAATTTCATAGCCCCGAAAAAAATTTTTCATAGACCTGTTAGCTGTTTCTTAACTCTTCCCTGTAAACTAAAAATTACATTTAAAAAATTACATTACATTTTTAAAATTCGCACCAAAACTAAAGCTTTAAAACGTGTTAGTTAATTTACTTAAAGTCACAAACTGTATACAAGGGTGGTCAAAAGTATTTTCACAAAAAAAAAATGAAATATATTCATAATTTGAACTTACATCTTGTTAACTTTGGCATCAATGGAAAGGTAATTTAAATGCCGTTTGAATGATACAATACATTTCTTAACACATTCAGTACTTATTGAAAAGGACGAAATTGTGTGAAAATGTCCTTTTTGAACTTTTTTCCTCGACTTGAAAACTTAAATTTTTTGATGCAAAAAGTTTCTTCAAACAAAAATAATAGTAACTGCAAAAAGAATTTTTCAAAAATCATTTTGCTTATATTTTTTATGATTTTTTGAAAATGCTTAGAAACATGCATTTTAGCCATATTTTTCTCTTTTTCATACAAATTTTTTCCGACAGTGTCACCTTTAAAAAATCATAAAAAATATAAGCAAAATGATTTTTGAAAAATTCTTTTTGCAGTTACTATTATTTTTGTTTGAAGAAACTTTTTGCATCAAAAAATTTAAGTTTTCAAGTCGAGGAAAAAAGTTCAAAAAGGACATTTTCACACAATTTCGTCCTTTTCAATAAGTACTGAATGTGTTAAGAAATGTATTGTATCATTCAAACGGCATTTAAATTACCTTTCCATTGATGCCAAAGTAAACAAGATGTAAGTTCAAATTATGAATATATTTAACTTTTTTTTTGTGAAAATACTTTTGACCACCCTTGTATACTTTATGGTTTTATAATAGTCAAAGATTTGAAAGATTACCATTTGTTTTCTAATAATTAAGAATTCATTGAAGGCTTTACATCATAAGTTTTTATGGGTTTTTATATTGGGTTTTTTTTCAAATAATTTTATATAAATAAATAAATAATCTATTTTTATTTAACTTTTGCTAATTATAAACAGATAAAATAAAATTTTTTTGTATAATTTGCATCCCTGGAATCGTGGTTGACCAACACTAAATCTTTGTTATTTATGCCGAGTGCGGTCACTTTATTGCCCACGTGCGTTTTGTTTGGCCCTCCGCCGGCATCAAATTCAACCCAAATCCTTTGAAGCTCCAAGGATTCTCCGAAAACCAAGACACCAGCCACTTAGGAACCATGGTCTTCTTCACGTGCAACATCTGCGGCGAGTCGGTGAAGAAGCCGGCGGTGGAGAAGCACTACCAGATGCGGTGTCGCGGGAACGAGAAGAACGTGTCCTGCATGGACTGCCTGAAGGACTTCTACGGCGACGAGTACGTGGCCCACACCAAGTGCATCTCCGAGGCCCAGAAGTACGCCAGCCAAAACGGTAGCTTCTCCGCCAAGGAGCCGCGCAACAAGAATGCCCAAAAGCAGGAGAGCTGGATGGACATCATCCGTGCGATCCTCGACAGCAGCGAGTACAATCTTTCGGGGCCAGTAAGATCGGCCTTCCAGAAGCTCCAGAGCGTCGACAATGTGCCGCGCAAGAGGGCCAAGTTCGAGAACTTCGTGGCCAACTGCATTAAGATTCCCCGCCAGCAGGCCACCCAGGTGTGGGACATCCTCGAGAAGGAGATGAACAAGATGAAGGAGGCCAAGCAGGCGGAGCTGGCCAGGGAGAAGGCGGAAAAGGAGCAGCAGAAGAAGGATGCCGAGGCGGAGGCGCCACCCAAGAAGGCGGAAAAGAAGCAGAAGCTGAAAGATGCTGAGGAGGAGGCGCCACCCAAGAAGAAGGCCAAACTGGAGGCCACCGAGGATGCTGCTCCCGAGGAGAGCTCCAATGGCATCTCCACCGACTTTGATTGGCCTGGCCAGCTAACCAAGCTCGTTGCCAAGGAGACTGATGGCATTTTCCTCGAAAAACTGCGCAAGAAGCTGCTCAAGAAGTACACCAAGCATCTCTCCGTCGAGGACTTGACCGAAAAGCAGGCCAAGAAGTTCCAGAAACGTTTTGACAAGCAACTCAAGATCGCCGACTCCCTGCAGGTAGATGGCGATACGGTCAAGATTGCTAGTTAGCCAAGTATCCCACCTTAGTCATAGTTAATTTACATCGAAGGACAATAAACGTGTAAGCTGCCAGATCAGTTCGTATCTTTAATCCAATTCTAGGATTTGTACTTTAGGTACTGCATACATTGCTTCAGATGGTTGCGGGTCTCTTCGCACTGGGCTTTTTGACGGAATCGCTTTTTTGGGCAGTGGATGATCATCTCGTGATATGGATGACAGCCGAGGCGGGAGAGGGGTCTTGTGCAGCAAATGGAAGAGCGCTGGAAAAGGCTTACTATATTTGAGAAATACCTCCTGCAACTCAAACCTACCATGCTTGTCGCACTTGACTTAGGTGTCATAAAGCAGCTCCACGTCCGCATCGTTGACCAGATCGCTTTCCAAAAGCTCCTTTACCTCAAACAGATTTAGTGAACGGCGATTCCTGCCCAGGAACTTTGTTTTGTCGAAACTGCACCGCAGAGCACTGAACCACAATAAGTTGACTATTTGTTTATCCTCCTCAACTGAACTCACAAACAAGTACGTCTGTTCCTCTTCATCCGTCTCGTAGTTGATATTTTCGTGCCATTCCATCTGGCAGTCGCAGAATTGCGGACTTTCGTCGGGCAGGTCGCATCAGAAGTCATGCTGCATTATAAAATTGTAGAGTCTGAATTTTTATAAGATGAGTGCTTTGACTGATTTTCAAGAATTGCATATACTACTTTTAAATTAGTAATATATAATTTTGCCATATGTATGTGTATGTACGATCAATAATCTCGTTGTTTGTTTGAATGTACCAGTCCATGTACTGAAGTCGGTTAGTGGGTATAACAACCTACCATTGTATCGAAAGCATTCAGTTCCTCATCCAACTCCGGTTTAATAATTCTGCCCGTGACCCAAACGGTCAGGAGCAGCAGCAGAAATCCATACATTTTCTGCAATGCCAGGGTTAATTTGATCTAGAAGCCAGTGGCATTTATAACTCGGTAGTCACTTTGGAAGTCTAATTTTGCGTAACATTTGAAGGCTTTTAATTTGGGGCCTAATTTACGTTTTTAATTACTCCACCCGAAATTGGCCGAGCCGTCTGCCCGGGCGCAGCGTCATCATGACCATCGTCGTCGTCATTGTTCCGCTCCAGTTCCTGGAAACGCATTGCAGTTCCATTAGCCCGCTGCACTCGAAGATAAACGATGAAAAGGCCCAGGCATCCATCACCGATCAAGCGGCGCAATATCCAAATATAGCAAAAATTACCCAGGGCCCTGAGCCACGCACTTTCTTTTGGTCTTTGGGATGATGTCTAGCAAATGCATGCGGAAGCGTTCCCGATCCCAATTCCATTCCCACACCCATTCCGCTGCGTTCAGCTGCAACTAATTAACCGAGAAATACATCATAAATAGTCCAACTGCCGTCCCCCCCCCCCTACGTATTTGGTTCCAGTTGCATCTTGGATTCCAGCTCCCCATTCCTCGCCAGCACCCGATCATCATCAGTCAGGGCGCAGACGTTGCGTCGCTGCCTCAGAAGTTTACCATTTTTTTATTTTCGACTCGCACTCACCCCGTCCGAAGAAAGGGAGTGGAGTGGAACAGTGATGTTTGTTGAGATACGAAATCAGATGGGATAAAGTATCCCTATCCCTAGATTTTTACTAAATTTCAAATATTAACTCCAGAAAGAAATATGAATTATATTTAGTTTTCCTTTTTTTAGTTTTGTATATCAGAAACATTATATCTTATGTATATTTTAACAAAATGATATGATATGGAGTATACGTATCTACATAGAATAAAATATTTTCATTGAAACCAATGGAAAAACCAAACATCATTTTAGAAATATTCATATGTACATTAGTGAAACTGAGATTTATTAATAACGTTTTTAATATATCAGAGTTAATTTTTTTTTATGGGCACCTACAAGCCAAAACCAATTCATAAAAGTATTTAACAATTGGTTAAATGTTTTCTTATAAATATATATTCCCTATTTTGATATTTACTGTAATCTTGTTGTCACATACTTAAATAAATCCAGAAATATCCAAATAGGCACCACTGTTTAAAAAGTCTTCGAGTGGGGGGACCAGACTTGAGGAATGGGTGTGGATATGCGTGTGGACTCGGATGTACGTATCTGTGTATAAGGTAACCGCTCCTCCCTTCTTTCACGGCGCTTCACGGTGGCATGCGTTGGGGAATTTTGGGGGGCAAGAGCAACAGAGCGGCACGTGCCCGCCTCAAGTTAGTTCCCTAGAATTGGAACGTCCGAAACTAACTAGTCGCATCAATGGGTTTGGAGTAGGGAGTAGGGATTATGACATCTTTGAAAAGCTCATTAAAAAAAATAACTACATTTCTTTTGTATTTTATTTTATTTAAGAAATAAATATATATTACATTAATCACTGTCATATATTATTCTAAATTATTTAGCAACAGTGATCGGTTGTTTGGGATCCACAGAAGACATAGCTGAGGTGGGCAGTAAGGATTACTCATTCTTCCTATCCGAATAAATATGAGAGGCAAATTCTTTGTTGACGCAAATGTGATGTTTAAGAGTTCAAAATATAAATATAAATATAAAAAAATTAATTTACATTTGTGCGAAAAATTGTCCCATTTTACATTAAGAGGAACGTTACAATTTATAGAGTCTGCATGCTTAATCCCAACTTTCTATCTTTTATAGTGTTCGATATCTCATCGTTCATACGGACGGACGGACGGACAGACGGACAAATGTGATAAGTGTCCCGGATAAGGTAAAAGTTTATCGACTCGCAAATAATCTGGTATCTCTAATCCTGGCAACCCGAATGCGTTCATACTAAATGCCTGTCAAAAATCTGTCAAGATATTGGATGCCATATTCATTTTTTCACAACTGGAAATTGGTTTTCACTGAAAGTAAGTGCTTACAAATTGGAATAAACCTTAACAAACCTATTCGGGGCCTTAAGTAAAGGTGTTACGTGCTTTTCAGCAGCGGCAAGGAGCAGCCTGGCGACAGATCAGAAAACTGAGCCTCTGGCTTTAGCAGCTTGGCGAAGAAAACGGCTGCGGAGATCGCTACTTCCTCGGCTGCGACCTCTCCATACTTGAGACACCTTCACAAAAAGATGCATTGACGGCTACAGATTACAATTTTAGTTGCCCTCATGGCCAGGCGTCTCAATCGTCTCCGGACTTAATTTCGGCCATTTCTTCATGGTTAGCAGTGGCCTCGTTGTGAGAGGAGAAAGTGGTGGACAGGGTTGGCATAGAGATTCTCATTCCCTGCTCCTTCTCTTTGGGCTCCAATAGTCGATACGGTGAGAAGCCTCGTTGTAGGAAAATCAGAATGTGATGGCCTGACACCTCAGTGTCAGGTGTCTCAGGTGTTAAGGGGTCGCCGCTGAAGGGGTCCCAATCTCCAAACCCCTCTCGCTCGACAAGCCACCAATGCCAAAAGCCCAACAGTGATCTCAACAACAGTGACGCCAACTTCCATTATCGCCCCAAGGAACTTTTTGAAGAAAAAGACTCCATCATGACGGATAGTGTTAAATGGGTACGTACTGATCTGAATTCTAAAAGCATACAGCAGGAGCGCGTTGATCTCAAGGCAATAAACAATCCTATATTCCAGAAGGAGAAGCAAACCAATATGTGGAGGATGAGCTGCTTTTGGGAAAGGGCCTGCTGCTCCACCTCACCAATACATGGAACACTGACGAGCTGCGTAAGTTGCAGTCGGTGCTCAAGCAAGATCAAGGGCAGCAGTTCTCCAAACAGGGCCTGTCGGCGGTGGAAAACTAAAATATGCCTAACCAGAACAGAGCCAAGGTCTTGAAGGAACCAGCTTCACCCGAAGCTGTTCGAAAATACATAGATACAGCTCCACTGGCCATGCCGCCAGGTTGATCCACAAGATAGACCTTCGGACCTCCTTTTTCAACAACGAGGCTTCTTACCGCATCGACGAAGATGTTATTGGGTCCCTAAGAGAGAAATCAGGAGATGACTAACTCTACTCCAAATCTTGCCACCACGTCACCTCCCACATCGAGGCGCCTCCTAAGCAAGAAGAAATGGCCGAGATTAAGGCCAATTCGGAAACAATTGAGCCGCCCGGCCATGAGAGGAACTAAATGTCTAATCTGCCCCCGTCAATGCATCTTTATCTGCATGCATCTCAGGATATTACTATAAATTAATTTTATTTAATTTAACAATAAAGAAAATTAATTTTTCAAATACCCACATCGCTTATAGTAACACAAAAGCGAGAGAGAACGCTATAGCCGGTGTTCGACTGTTTCCAAGAGTGAACACCACGCCACCTAGCGTCGATTCCTTTATATGGATAGTTCGATTTCTTCTAGCACTTATAGTCTTCGAGATCACAGCCTTTATACGGGCATACAGACAGACGGACAGATAGGCATGGCTAGATCGACTTGACTATGGATCCTGATCAAGAATATATACTACCTATACATATTTATATTACATACTTTCCGACGAACAAAGTTTTCCCTTTTACTTTATGAGTAAGGGGTATACAAACTTAACATTCATAGCGATCTTAAAGGAATGACTGGTTCTAAAAAAAGTGTAAATAAGAATATAAAATTTGACAATATAAACACTGGACACGATTTCCACGAATTGCTGATTCTGAAAATGTGGAATATAGAAAATTATATGTTGCTATCGCTATGAAGAATGGCCCAAAAATAATTTTGTCACTTTTTTCAATAAGCATGTTTCCGAATTATACCAGTTTGGTCGATAATTCTTCTGGATTAGTCCGAATCTTCTCCATGTCTTTGTCATTGATAACTGATTATTTAATTTGGCTATAATTGTTGTTGATGGTAAACATCAATGAAGAACTGTCTTAATGCAACAGCAACGGACTGGGACTGCAGTTTGTGGATCCTATTCGGGGATACGAGTATCTGGGGCCTCCAGAAAAACTCTCGCTTTCCGGCACTCACCCACACACTCACACACGGCCAGCAGCTCACACAGATACTCGAGGGTGACGGACGGATGAGCACCGAGTCGAGGAGAATCCACTGCGGAGGCGACGGCCAATCAGTCGAGAATCTGTTGGCAAGGCGTGCGGTTCGTTCGGTTTTCCCTGCTCGCGTGCTTAGGAAGCAAAAGAAAAGCACCAAGTCAGCAAAGCAAAAGCAGAGGAGCTGGGCCGCCACTTGGAGCGACAGTTCCAAAAATCTGTCAAACTATACACACGGCAGACACCTCTGTATTATATATACAACACGTTGAATAGATAGTGCCACATTTTATTTATAAACCGCCTATATTTTTGGATCAAACTTGAGGCGGCGAAAGCAAAAGTGTTCTAAGAATTCGGTTTTGTGTCTAGTGTGAAAATGCCTATGGCGAAATTGTGAAGTCCCCGCGTGTCAAAGTCAAAGAATTGAGGAGATATAATAAGATATAAATAAGAACTACATATATCCCGCCATAATGCCGAGCTTCGGCAGTAAATTCCTCGGCTGCCTGCTGCTCAGCTCGGTGATCCTCGTGAGCGGTCAGTTCGAGCACTACCTGGATAGCCTGCGACCCTCGGAACTTTACGAGTTCGAGGAGGGATCCCTGGGCAGCATCCACTATTTGCCCAAGGGCGACAGCAAGACCTTCGAGCTGCAACTGGAGCAGCCCATTCACTTCTACGGCGAGCAGTACGATCAGCTCTATGTGAGTAATATACCCCCCTTAAATACTATACTGGTTCAGGGTTCAGGTTCGGCTACAAAGTATCTCGAAGATTGTGCACTGAATGAATTTTCGCATCGCGGTGATAAGCTCGCGTCGATAAGGCCCAATCAATATGCAAATAGAAAGCGATTTAATAGTTTCTAGACAAGTATGTTTCTAATTCTGTGGCAGACCGCTTTGTTGTGGCCCGCGTGTATTTATAGGCGACATTAATTTTCGGCAAAACAAGACATGACAGGTCGCACATCGATTTCCACACACGCGGGTGTCCCAATCCCGCCAACATGCCATGAATCCGCAGCCACTTGGGGGTGGTCCAAGACCAAAAACCAAATACTAGAAGCCAAAAACCAAAAACCAAAAACCGAACCCATTGATGTCGCTTTGCCGCCTTGGCCAACTGCCAGCATCCCAGCATCCAAATGTCTGAGTGGTTTCGGCACTTGGCAGCCAAAGTTATGAGTTCTCCCAGTGAAGAGTCTTCTGCGAGTGTCGCCTATTTTTGAACGCTTTTTTATCTGCTCTGCATTTTGTTAGTTTTATTAACTGAATTTATGTGTCTGACGTAGAGAAATAGCACGCGGCACAGAATCGAAACGGACCGGAATAGGCACTATGGCCATAGAAATCCATAAATTTCATTGGCATTCCTTGACGGAATGGCCGAACAGATCAGAGGAGCCTGTCGCCTGTTCCAAAGCTCCCGGGTCAAATTGGTGTCGAAAATATAAGACGGACGTATAAATAGAATCGTCACATTTCAATCCACAAAAGCGTGTGAATAACCCCAGTCCAGATTTGAGAGGGTTTCGGTATTGGAGTTTACATAGTATACCTTTTTGATAAGAAAACGCTTAATTACAATCAGGCTCTTCTTTTTTGATTGACAAAAAATGTATTTTCAAGGTATATATAATAAGCAATGCAGTATTGAAAGGCGGTCTATTCGATCAAAAATTATATAAAGCCAATGTGGTGAATATAAAGTTAAGACTTGAAGGCATATGATTGATCTGTTCGAGGATACACGTATTACTTTGAACATCAACAATATTTTTAAAGATCAAAATTAATTTAGATATATAATATAGAATATATTGACATTTTAAACTTAATATTTTTAATGAATAAAAATTGCAATGGTAACCAAAACCGCCATAATATATTGTCATTTTATACATATGTATATATAGTAGTATTTCAGAAGTACACCTTCAATTGTATAAATAAAGGCTTGCCAAAGTTAGCTTCCGTGTTTGTTTTTAGTAAAGAACCTTACCAATATTTACCAATCATTTACCAAAATAAAACAAGTCAAAATCTGGAACACCTCAAGTGTGTAAAATAGGCCAAACAAAACATGAAGTATTTGGTGTTTGCTTTCCCAACCTCAATTCGGCATCCATTGCGGCTTGTATATTATGCTTGTGGAGTTGGAAATGCGTACAAATCACCTGCCAAGGTGCCGGAATTTCCAGACATGGCGCGTTCCCCCGCCGAGATGAATGGAACCCGTGGTGCCAGAGAAAATACATGATTTATGCTCCGTCCTGTCGGCAACCACAAGAAAGGCATTTCTCAAACACCTGTGCTCCAATTCCGAGTTGTTTATTCAGATTGCCTGTTGCATCGCTGGAGATGCTGCTAAATTTAGAAATTTCGATGGGCAGATGTCGGCCGAGGACTCAATTAGGAGACCTGGTAGCGGATCCCATATTACATGCATCTCGAGAACACATCCCTTCGTCATATCATTTGCCGCCCTGTTAATGGTTTGTTGTTGTTTTGTTTCCGCCAGGCGAAGGCCCATTAGGAGTTAAGTGGCCCGTTAGCACTTCTCGGGGCGCACTAATTGCCACGCCATATGGAGCCCAAGTATTTCCACTTCAAACGATCCCAAGTGCAACTTCCTTATTCCCATACACCTAACAAAATATCAGGCTATTATGGGAATAAAATAAATTCGGTTTTGAATCTATTATTGAATTTCTATAGAAATTATATCCTATAGAAATACTATATATTTGGTATCCAAAGTATCTGCTACTTAGGATAAAACTTTAGAGTGCTCTATTTTTGATGATTTTTTTTATACCAAGATTGAATTAATAATAAATCTCTACATAATAAAGCTGCATTTCCTATTTGTTTTGAAAACATTGATAGTTTGGTATCCTCTTTTTCATTTAAATACAATTATAAGCTTGATGGGTTAGGATGAAATGTATCTCTAAGAGGTTCCATAACATATATATGATACTGACAGTTTATTTCCTTATTCCCCAGATCAACACCAATGGCATCCTCACTTTCAACTCAGAGTTCCCTGAGTACTTGAACCAGCCCTTTCCGCTGGACTACGCCTCCATAGCGGCCTTTTACTCGAATGTGGACACCTCGTACAGCGATGAGGGCACCTCGATCTCCCTGTTCGAGACCAAGGACCTGGACATCCTCGACAAAGCCACCACATTGGTGCGCTACGCCTTCAGTAGCCAGTCCGAGTTCGAGGCCCGCCGGGTGATCGTGGCCACGTGGCGCAAGGTGGGTTACTTTGACTCCAAGACGGACCGCCTGAACACCTTCCAGGTGGCCCTGATCGCCGACGAAGAGAAGACCTTTGTGCAGTTCATCTATCCGGATGGCGGTCTTAACTGGCTGCAGGGCGAGACCGCTGGACTGGGTCTGCCCGACATTCGTGCCCAGGCTGGATTTGTGGCTGAGGATGGACGCCACTATTCCCTGAATGGTTCGGGATCGGAGAACGTAAGTGTACAGCACCTATTATAAACGGGACGATTTCTAAATGTAAGGTTAACTTTTGTCGTTGATTTAAATTGCTTTTTCGGAAACTTTCAGTTTCAGAGGCTGTGTCCTGTGTCAGACGAATTTGTCGCTCTTAAAATTAACATAACATTGAGAAAACGAATTTGAGTTTCCAAACAATTTAACTTCACGTTAACTTTTAACAACAAATTTGTGATGGTAAAATTTATTTACTTATTTATTTATTCTCAGGTTAAAAGGCCATTGAAAAATTACCTATAACCTTTTTTTTATTGCTGCTATAGCTACTGTGGCCTTAAGCTACGTTTATTGTATAATAATTTACATTTTTACATTTAGACTATGTCTAGGTTTTAAATGACATGGTGTAATTTTATTGCCTTTATGAACTTCATGGAAGCTAGGATAATTAGGGTGTTAGGAGCAAGGAGTTCAGACGGGTTTGAGGGTAGAAATTTGCTAAATATGTTTATGATTTTTGTTTGAAGTCATATAATCAAAATTGAATTTGTGGTTTTCCCGTTCTTAGGCCCGTTTCTTGAGCGAGAGCACCAACCTGGGTGTTCCGGGAGTCTGGCTGTTCGAAGTGGCCCCCATTGCGCCCGAGCTGAATGTGCGGACTCCCGACAACGCCGAGTCCCGCACGGAGTCGCCCGCCTTGGCCCAGAGCTGCCAGGCCCACGGACACCAGTGCCACGAGCGGGCGGAGTGCCACGACAAGGCCGAGGGATACTGCTGCGTCTGCGGATCCGGATTCTATGGCAATGGCCAGTCCTGTCTGGCCAACGATCAACCCATCCGAGTGACGGGAACTCTGAGCGGAAACCTCAACAACCAGCCCGTCAACGAGGAGGCCAAGCTGCAGTCGTATGTGGTGACCAGCGAGGGTCGCACCTACACCACCATCAATCCCCTGACCACCGAGCAGGGGGCCCAGCTCCGCCTGGTCCTGCCCCTGCTGACCACCGTGCCCTGGTTGTTCGCCAAGTCGGTGGGCGGGGTGGCCAATGGCTACCAACTGACCGGAGGTGTCTACACACACGTTTCCCGTTTGCAATTCGATTCTGGGGAGAGCCTGCATGTCAACCAGACGTTCGAGGGCCTCAACTACTGGGACCAGCTGTCCGTGAAGATCGACATCTATGGAGAGGTGCCTGCAGTGGCGGCGGAAGAGGAGCTAGTTCTTTCTGACTACGTGGAGGAGTACACATTCGAGAAGCCTGGGGAACTCAAGTCTGTGCAGGTGCTCAGTCTGAACGTTACGAGGGAACAGCGTGTGCTGGGAATTCAGGTGAGAGCAAGTCCTTGAATCTTTACTAACAAAAACAAAGAACAATTATTGAGCAGTGTATAGAATGAGTTGAGTGGGTGATAAAACACTTATTTCATTTTAGACTGACTTTATTTATTTTAAAAAATTAGCAATCTAGATATTAATGTTTTGATTAAATAAATAAATTGGTTAATAAGGCTTTTAAAAAAAAATTAGCAACTTGAAAATCACCTGCACAAATTTTGACTAACTTAACTTAACTTAAAGGTTTATGACGACGCAGAAAAAACTACATGAACAACATTATTTGAATTTTTATATGAAATGTTGGTTTAGGTCGCCATAATTTTTTAAGCTAGTCAAAACTCAAATAAGTGTCTTTAAGTCCTTAAGGAAATGTTATAGGGCCTTGAAAATGAAGAATAATATATTTTTAAAAAGTTTAAAATTGAATTAAATAAATAATATAATTTTTTAGATTTTAAATGAGTCTCAGCCTTTTAAACAGTTCCCAAATGTTAATGTCCACTAACCGCAGGTGGAGCAAAGGATTCTGTACAGCAGCTGTCTGCGGGATGACGAGGCGGACCCCAGTGCCACCAAGGTGCTGCAGAAGGTCTCCAAGGTGGACCTGGACTATGTTGAACGAGATGAGGCTCTGCGCATTGGCGCCATGAGCAAGGTGGGCGTGACCCCCGAGTCGAATGCCTGCAACGATGGCACCGCCGACTGCGTGGACAACTCCGTGTGCGTTCCAGTTGAGGACACCTTCCGGTGCGACTGCTACCACGGATTTGCCGCCCAGGTGGACGAGAACGGCCTGGAGGTCTGTCTGGACATCGACGAGTGCGCATCGGGCCACCATGTCTGCGACGAGAACGCCATCTGCGCCAACACGGAGGGCGGATTCAACTGCTATTGCACCGAGGGCTTCGAGGGCAACGGCTACCGGTGTCTGTCCAACAGCACTGCTGACAACATCGAGTATCCGCCCGCCGGTGAGGTCCAAGGTGAACCCACCTCCGATGCAAACCCCAATCCCAGCCAGTATCCCGAGGAGACGGAGGGACGGGATCAGGAGCGAGAGCAGCGGGCCAAGGAACAGGCAGAGGAAGAAGAACGGGAACGCCAACGGCAGTGGGAGCAGGAGCAGGAGCGGGAACGAGAGCGGGATCGGGAGCAGTATCCCCAGCCGGAACCCAATCCACACCCTGAGGACCAGGTGCCCCAACACCAGGACGAGTGCTACGTAGGTTTACCAATAAAACTAAGCATTTTTCAGAAGTATATTTCAAAATCCAGCAAATATGCATAGAATAGGCGAACTTTTTCGAACACATACACTGAATATATTCTTAATTAGCATTGCGTGGACCTTTCGTCTAAAATTAAAAATACTAAATTTTTGTGTATTTCGGTAATAAACCAAGATCGTTTCAATCTTAAATTCTCTAAATCGGTTCGAGAAATCGAGACTATTTTCATCTCTTTTTGAAGATCGCGTTATTTCGAAAAACAAACTCAAGAGATTTATTTGTCTTGATTTCAAGAACGTTTCTTTCCGAATATGCAAGAAAAGGAATTCTCGAAGTTAGATCTCCAAATCGGTTCGAAAAATAGAGACTATTTCATCTCTTTATCAAGATCGCGTTATATCAAAAAGCAAACTGAGGAGATTACAATGTCTTGATTTCAAGAACGTTTCTTCTCGAATTTGTAAGAAAAGGAATTCTCTTACCTTTTATAAGATTTCTATTTGCTGTGTGTAAAGCCAGTTCAGATAAATCTTGCCTTTGGTGAAATGTTCGCTTAGAAGTAGATTACATATTTGGTTACAGAGCATTAGTAGCGTTTCTTTTGTAGTGGGTTTTCAATTCATTACTAAAGCTAACCCTATTTCCCTAAACAGCGCTGTTCAAAGGACGCCGACTGCTACGTAGGACGCTGCACATGCCACGAAGGATTCCAAGGCGATGGCTTCACCTGCTCTAACATTTGTGGACACGAAGAGGTTTGGGAAAATGGTCGCTGCGAACCTCTGCTGCTCGAGAGGCACGATGTGTATCCCACTTGCGATGCTTTTGGCGCTTGCCAATGCCCCTATGGATACGAACTAACCGAGGATGGCGATCACTGCACCTACTCCGAAGAAAATGATCCGGAAAGGAACTCCGATCTGAGTAAGATTCTCCATACGAATAGCAAATACTGTTTGCTTATTAGCCAATTTTTGTATAACTTGCAGTTCCCTGCGATGTGGATAGAAATTGTCATGTCAACGCCACCTGTAATTGGTTTGGCCAAGAGCTCCGGCACATTTGCACCTGCCAGCCGGGATTCCGAGGCGATGGATACAACTGCGAGTCGATCAGCGACGACTCCTGTGAAAATGTTAGTTGCCTGAATAGCCTGTGTGTGGGAGACCTTCTTGAAACCATAAATGAATCCCTTTCAGAGACCCGAGATGTGCGACATCCATGCCGACTGCGTTGTCAACGAGGAACTGGGCAAGCCCGAGTGCCAGTGCCAGCCGGGCTACGAAGGCGATGGCTTCCGCTGCCAGTTGGCCCCCGAGTGCCAGTTCGCCGAGCACTGTGGCGATTACGCCCTCTGCGATAATGGGGTTTGTCGCTGCCAGAAGGACTACGAGCGGGACGTCAACGACCGCTGTGTGCCGGCTGGAAAATGCGGCATCGTCTTCTGCGGTGCGAACTCCATCTGCAAGTGGGACTCGGCGCAGGCCGTTCAGTACTGCGACTGCTTGGAGGGATACCAGGGCGACCCCCTCACAGGATGCACCAGCAAGCCCCTGTCCTGCCACGTCGTGAACAACTGCGGCATCCACGCCACCTGCGAGCCCACAGAGTAAGTTTGTCTTTAGAATTTGACTAGTTTAAGTTTTAGTTACTAAGCTTTTCAAGAACAGCATTCGTAATTTGAAATAAATCACACTGCATTTCCTTTTCTATATTGATCGAACCTTTGTCCCAGAATAATTATCCCTGATCCATCAAATATTGTTTCCTAAATTATTGGATTACTACTTTTCATAGGATATACCCCATGACCATGTGTACCAATATTTATCATAATGGAATATCCAAAGATCAAAAGTGCGCTTTCTTTATTGTTTATAAATAAGGTCCTAAAGATCTATAACGATGCTGGTTCTACTGTTTTCGTTCGCGGAACTCCATGCATTTGCAAGTATATCTACTGTGCGTTCTTTTGTTTAACTTATAGGTAGGTCGATGCTATAGAAAGTTTAATGCAATAAATATAAGATGGTCTTTACATAATTGATTCAGAAATCATTTAACTCTGATCCACCCAATAAAATAATCAGAATTGAATGTAATATTTCTGCTGTTATATTTTCAGGGATCCTGAGAACTTCGAGTGCCAATGCATTGCTGGATACCATGGCGATGGATACGTGTGCATTGAGGAGCAGAACTGCCTGAACAACCCGACTTTGTGCGACATGAATGCCCAGTGCCGTTCGACCAATTCGGGACTCGTCTGCGTTTGCAATCAGGGTGAGTTATAGCCAGGCCTCACTGTGGGCGGGTTGTGCGCTCCTCAAGGCCGCCCCTTTTCTGCTCACACGGGGCACACGAGTTGAAGAAGCAGAATCCAAAAATAGACAGAGCCAGCACCACATTGAAATAGCCGTTATTGCGATCCCAGGTCAGCGGATGCATAAAGAATTCGCGCATGGACTGAAAGTGCGTAGGACGCTTACCCGCCTCGTCGGGAATCCTTGGACTGAAGTTTTGTTGGTTAAAGGAGCGGCATTTCACCTTAAGTCCCCCGTCACAGACACACATCTTACACATCTTCGTTAGCAGACGCATCCCTTGTTGGAATATAGGGTTATATTGACTGGGTATGGGTAAGCCATGGAGATGAACTTACTGACTGGTTTAGCAGGAAACGGAAAATTTTGAAGAGAAATAGTGAGTAGACAAGAAGATAGGCCTAGGAAAGACTGAAAAAGATGGGAATACTAAGATTGCTATAAAAAAACCTTTGATATATCTTTATAACCAAATACATTTAAAATTGTTTCTCAATTTCAGGCTTCTATGGCAATGGATCCTTGTGCCAGGAGCGTCAGCAGCAGGACTCGGACTTCCTGATCGTCAGCCAGGGCGTGATGATCGCTCGAGTTCCCCTTAATGGACGTAATGTGCGTCCCATTTCGGTGGCCCAAATGGCCATTGGTCTGGACAAGGATTGTGTAGAGGGTCGAGTCTACTGGGGCGATATTTCGACCAAGAAGATCGTAAGCACGAAATACGATGGCACAGATCTTCGCACCTTTATCGAAACGGGTAGGAGAGGAAGATTATATCATAAGGAAATAGGCATCCTAACCCTTTCTTATCCTTAGACATTGAATCTCCCGAGGGTATTGCCATCGATGTGATCTCGCGTCGTCTTTACTGGGCGGATTCCTCGAAGGACACCATTGAGGTGGCCAGCCTGGAGGATCCTTCGTTGCGGGCTGTTATCATCAATAAGCAGCTGGTGAACCCACGTGGCATTGCCGTGGATGCCAACAGGGCGTAAGTTTCGTACTTCCGGTCTTAAATGTCCTTTTAATGTTGTGTTATCCTTGCTAGGAAACTTTACTGGTCGGATTGGGACCGCGAATCGCCAAAGATCGAGATGTCCAACTTGGATGGCACTGGTCGCGAGCTTCTCCTGGGCAAAGATGCCGTAACCCTGCCCAACTCCCTGGTGGTGCTCGATGACTCCGGTGAGGTGTGCTACGCGGATGCGGGTACCAAGAAGGTGGAGTGCATCGAGCCCCAGACCCGCCAGATCCGCACCATCTCCAACGAGCTGTCCTATCCCTTCGGCATCACCTACACAAACGATCGGTTCTACTGGACGGACTGGACCACGTGAGTTTGGAACACGGTCTACGCCAGAAAGGCTTTACTAATGGATATATTATCTTGCTTAGCAAAAAAGTGGAGATCGTGGACAGCCTGGGATCGCGGCAGAAGCCCATCCAGCCGCCCTTCTTCGGCAGCCACAAGATGTACGGCATGACGGTTGTGGAGCAGCACTGTCCGCAGTACCACAGTGCCTGCCAGATCAACAACGGCGGATGCACGGACTCCCGGCTCTGCCTGGTGAACCGACAGGCTCCGTCCGGCAAGAGCTGCAAGTGCACCAGTGCCTCCACCGGATGCACCATCCCAGCGCCCGGTTACTAAGTCTACGCTTAATGCAAACTGAAATTATTTTTCGATACGTATACACATCACACCACAACATACAATGCAAGTTAACCAAAGCGCGGAACGGTATCGAATTAAACTAAACTTAATTTAATTAACTAACTAGGAGTGCCTGTGTGCCATTTCAAAGAAGAATAAATAATAACGAAGGATAATTAATAAAGAGAAACAAGCCTTAGACAGATTTTAATTGATGGGAGCTGGAACTTTCTAGACAATACATCTTAAATCGTAACTGCTTTAATAGCTTTATTTATTGAGTAACTATACCCCTTAATCGTAGAGTAAGACGGTAAACCGTATTCGTCGGAAAGTAAGTAACAGGTAGAAGAAAGCGTTTCCTTCCTAATAAAGTATATATATTCATGATTACTAGTCCAGTCTATCAGCCATTCCCATCCATCCGTATAAGCGCCAACATCTCGGGAACTATAAAAACTAGAAGAAATCGGACCATCCATTTAAATTAGACATGCCCGATATATAAGAAAAACAAGAAAGAACGCTATAGTCGAGTGCCTCGACTATCAGATACCCGTTACTCAGCTAAAGGGACCAAAGGGAAATGGAAATAAGCAAGCAGCAAAGCAAGACTGAAATGCGCCACCTACCGGCGGTAGACAGATTTAAGCGTTATGGGCGTTAGGGTGGGCGTGGAAAATTTTTTTTTTGGTCAATCGATAGGTATTGACGAGACCGATACAGTTCAGTTAAAATTTTATATCTAGCATGAAAATTGTGGGCGCCACAGGCTTGGCCGGTTTGTGGGCGTTAGAGTGGGCGTGGCATACTCGCGTATCAAAATTGCGCTGCGTACAAAGGTTCGGAATCTAAATCTGAAATCCTGATTCTATATCTTTGATAGTTTCCGAGATATCCACGTTCATATTTACGATTTTTTGAAGTTTGGGGGCGGTTTGTGGGCGATAAAGTGGGCGTGGCAAACTTTTTTTTAAGTCAATCGATAGGTATTGATGAGAACAATACATTTCAGTTAAAATTTTTATTCTAGCATCAAAACTGTAGGAGCAACAGTTTTGGGCGGTTTGTGGGCGTAAAAGTGGGCGTGGCACTCTACTGAAACAAACTTGCGCTGCGTAAGAAGCTCAGGAATCTGCACGCCAAATCTCAATAGCCTAGCTCTCATAGTTTCCAAGATCTCAGCGTTCATCCGGACAGACGGACAGACGGACATGGCTAGATCGACTCGGCTAGTGATCCTGATCAAGAATATATATACTTTATGGGGTCGGAAACGCTTCCTTCTGCCTGTTACATACTTTCCGACGAATCTAGTATACCCTTTTACTCTACGAGTAACGGGTATAATTATAAGTTTATCAACTATGCAAACTATCAACTAGTTCCGAGTAATCATTAGGTTTGATTTATTAATTAGGATGAGAGGTGATTTATTACAAATGCAAAGATTTATTTCAATTTTGAGTTGGCCCCCAATGTCCTGTATTTGTTGAGTAGAGTAGGGCATTTGCGAAGAGCATAACCAGAACGACATCCGTGAGCTAAGCAGAGCCTTGGGCTTGAAGGAACCAGCTCTAAGTAGAGCTGGATGTAGAGCCCTTTGAGACCGCCATGCGTTTCTTCCATTTCAATCCATAACGAAGATTACGCAGTCGATTGGGTTCCTCCTCTTTCTGGAACATAGGATTATTTATGTTGTATGCTTAGAGAATTGTGATCAGGACGTACCCATTTAACCCTACCCGGAGCCTTTTTTTCAAAAAGTTCCTTGGGCCGATAATGGAAGTTGGCGTCCCTATTGTTGAAATCCATGGCGTGCGTTTGGCTTTGGCGACTTGGCGATCGAGAGGGCTGTGGAGATGGCGACCCCTTCAGCTGCGACCCCTTCACACCCCAGACACCTAACACGGAGGAGTCTCAGGTGTGAGGGGGTCACAGTCGAGGAGGGCGCAATCTCCACCGCCGTCTCCTTCACCAAGCAGCCAAAGCCAGAGGCTAACTGAGTTTTCTGTTCTGCCGCCTCGCTACTCCTTGCCGCTGCTGAAAAGCACGTCACTTCTTTATTTAAGACTCCGAAAAGATTTAGTTTTTGCAATTTTTAAGCGCTTACGTTCAGTGAAACCAGTTTTCCAGCTATGAAAAAATGAAATTGGCATTCAATGCCTCGTCACGTTTTTTGACAGGCATTTAGTGTGGACGCATTCGGATTGCCAGGACCAGGGATGCCAGATTATTTGCAAGTCGATAAACATTTAACTTAGCCGGCACACTTACCACATTTGTCCGGCTGTCCGTCCGTCCGTATGAACGCTGAGATCTCGAACACTATAAAAGCTAGAAAACTGCGACCATTTTTGGAAATACAAGAATAAATGGAACCAAGAAAACGTATTTCAGTATTTAAAAAACCATAAAGGCAGATTTCTCAATCTCATGTAATGGTTCAAGGTACGACATAAAGTATATGAAAACCAGTTTGTGGGAAGACCCATTTGTTTTCTTATTGTAATGTTACTTTTACGATCGTCAAAGTAACATTAATTTCTGTCTGTTAAACTTAAAAAACAAAAGTACGCCAACTTGTATTTGTCAAGATTTTGAGAATTTCATTTCTTCTCATTCAGCAATATATTGCCATGATTATTACCTACTTAATCATTATATATAATCAAAAATGCGATTAATTTATTTCCAACTATAGTTTGAGTTTATTGTGAGTTCTGTTCGGCATGCCTTAAAGAGCATGGCGCCGATAAATATTACAGCAAGTTTATACCCTAGTCCGCACTAAACGTATCTCTAATGCTGCAGCCAATGCCTTATGCGGTTTAGTTAACTACTTTTGTACATTGAGACATCGATTCGATCTATGTGGCTTATGTGGTTGCAGATATACGGATACAGAAGTATACAGATCTATATAAATAGGTTTCTGGGGTGCTGGGCATAAGCTTAACTAGGTATTCTCTCGAGACTCTGGAATGCATTGCATCGTAGTCGTTGAATAAAATTTCCTTATAAAACTGCCATAGGTGCTTTAACTAACATTATTAAGTGAGTGTGGATGTTTGTGTGGTATGTGGTTGTGTAGGTACATTGTTTGCTTTAGCTACTACCTAAAGAGCCTAGAGCTGGGATCGAATTCAGTTAGAGGGACGTGGGTTGCGTTGCCTGACACTATGCTAGAGGGTTGTCTTTGCTGCGAACGCTGGTTCATATAGCTCGTAGAATTTGGTACAGTTGCCGATACACCATCCGCGGCCCAAACTAGCCTTAAGTAGTTAACTCTAAACTCTAGCTCTATTTCTAGATTCTGTTGTTTTTCGAATTAAGTTTTTCATTAAGTTCTAGTAGTTTGTTTTTCGTTTTGTTTTTCTTGAATGCATTTTTGGTTCTTACATATACATAGTTTATATACAAATTCTTTGATTTATTTTAATATATGTATACATATTTCTGTTGGTTTTTTGTAAAGCATTAGAGTATACCAAAGCCCGTTCCAATTTATGTTATGAAAACCTTTTCACTTTCTTGGTTTATTTTTCTCCATCTTCCTTTCCTATAATTGTGTGTATAGTACAAGACATCGATAGCACCTTCATATATGTATCTATATGGGGTTTACGTGGGTCAGAGGAAGTTTCTCCCGAATGAAGGATAAGCTAAACCGAGCTGAAGCCCAACAAAATGGTCATACCTAAGGTATATACATGGATTTTAGCGCCTAAGCCCGATCTATTTGATAGTTTGCTACGTCTGGCTCCTCGGATATGCTTAGAACTAGGCATCAGATATATACAGTTATACAGTTTGCTAAATCATCGTCCCACCTATCCAATAGTTTAACTACATTTGTTGTTCCCAAAACACAATTTGAGGCAGCTTCCTTTGTGCCAAGCCGACATATTCATAGCTTACAACTAATTGCAAAACATGCAATATACAATATCTATTGGTTACTTCCTAGGGATGAACTGATCTATTGAACGTACGAAACTAACTTAAGGGAACTCGAAATGGATTCACCGGGATCGCACACACCACAGACAGCCTTTGTTTTTTTTTGGGGTGGGTGGGTTTATTTGGTTGGGTTCCTAATACTTTCGCTCTGCCTAGAACTTATCTCTACGGGTGTGTCTGTGTGTGCTGGCCGTGTTCTATATCCATTTGTTTTTCGACATGGAGGAGCGGAGTCGGCGCCCCCACATCAGGTTGTATCATACGATCGTTCCCTGCAGATGCTGTGGCGATGACACCTGCGACGACTGCTGTCCCAGCGAATCCTGTGGCTGCAGCGAACCACCGGCGCCCGAGGAGGTACTGGGTCCGGGTCCCAGGTCAGCGGTATTGATGGCCAGCGAGGAGCCACCGCCCATGCCATGCATGCCGCCGGTGGAGGAACCTGCTCCGGATGGGTTGATGCCACCTCCACCGCCACTGCCCAGCACACAGGGCACACCCAACATGGGTGTGGGCTCCTCGGGTGGTGTTACCTGCAGGGAGATTTGATTCTGATCGAAGGGTTAGTTTTCTGGATGGGAACGAGAAGGATCATCATTCGGCACCCACCTCCATGCCGATGCTGCCGTTGAGGGATATCTTGATGGGGTTGCTGTGGTTCGTTGCCTGCATGAGGGTGGTGAAGTGACTTATGCCGATCTCCTCCAGCGACGACTTTCTCCGGCCGTGGCTGACGCCCACGCTGGGAAGGCCCTGTCGCAGGGACGAGGATCGACGGAGCAGTATATCGTTGTCGATCTGCAAGAGGAGCAAGCATGGGGAACATCCACCAAGTGTGGGGTTAGTAGGCCCAAAAACCGAGACACTATGATACCAACAAAACTCAATTACGTTTACACATACAAATTGGCTATAGTTGTTAGTTACAATTACTATAAAAGTTACTCAAATAACTAAATTAACACATTAAGAAGAAACACATGAACTTCAACTCGAAATGCGGCTTTTTGATATCTGATTCGGACTACTATATCATGAGTTCCTTGCTTTAGTGATTATCCTCGGGGTGCGAGTTATGACTGTGATTTATTGTTGTTGCTGATTGTTGCAGTTGTTCTTGCGGTTGCTGCTGTTGATTGATGCAATTGCAGTGGCTGCCGTGCTGTTTGGTGGAGTGTTCTGCGGCCTGAATCTTGAGACGTGTACCCATAATTTTGATGCTCAGTGTGTGAGAGTGCAAGTGCTTGGTCCCACAACGGGGGGAAAAGCAACGGGGTGAACACATTCGATTGTTGTAGCCAATTTGTTAAGAAATCAACAGTAAAATCAAGCTTATACTAAAGTGTGAAGGAGGTTATTGGTGTTTGTTGAAGCTATTTAAGGATCTAACTTAAGAGATCCGAAGATAGAGTTTATACTGCGATCAGAAAATATAAAAATTAAGTAATATTTAAGTCAAAACCGCAGTATAAAACTCCTTCAAAGTGATTTCGATAGGTGTTCTTGGTGTAACTCAACAAAAGCTGAACAAACCAACGTGAAAACTTGAAAACGTGAATCGAATCAAATCAAACAAACATAGAGAGAACATAGAAATCGGTGGTGTGTGTCTGGGGCGTGTGGGTGTAATAGGATAAATAGCCAACCCGCAATGAGTTACTCCGTCCTCGCTGATTGCCAACCACCGTCGGACTGTCGGGTAGAGAAAGAGAATTCGATTTAATTTGCTGCATCGGGGGGCTACAGCGCTGCGAGGATGATCCATACCCGGCCAAGGTCTGAACGCTCTGCATTTGCATGGGGTTCAGGCCGGCGATGCCCGATCCTCGACGCGATCCAGCCCCGACGGCGGTGTTGGCCATGTTCATGTTCATCTGCGGCATCTGGGGGCCGCAGGTGGCGCCCAGGTTGATGTTCGAGCAGAACGAGATGTTCGACTTGCGGCGCGAGTTGTGTCGCTCGAAGGTCTTTTGGGCCGAGAACGGCGACGGCCTTACCAAGTATCTAGGGAAAAAAGGTAAAAGCATGGAAAATATTGAAAAAGAAGTAGAGTGGCCCGGTTGACCTGTCCCCGAGTAGGGACCCTAACTAAGTTTAAAGAATGTACACTCAGGGAAAAACACTGTGCTAAAATGAAGTACGAACAGTCTGGATTTAAGAACAATTTTAAGCTTTCCATTTTAAGACCGTTAGTACTGAAAGCACTCATACATTGAGCACATTTTGGATTTAAAAATCTGTCAACTCTAAAAATTCCCAACTGTTTGTTCTGAAAGTGCTTGTTATATAAGACCCATAAAATACACTGTGGTATGGCCCATGAGCTGCAAGTCGTAACAAAACTTATAATATTAATGTAATTATAATATTATAATTATTATAGTATATCTAATATCTCGTTTATTTAATTTTAAGTCTCAAATACTTATTTATCATGCTAGCATATAATTAAAGCCCAATTTAAATTTACAATATACTACATTGACTTAAGAATTATTCGTCCTTAAGTCATGCCTGTAACTTTCTTACTGTATTAACAATTCGTAATTGTTTTTATTGAAAATACGACTAGATTTAAGAATTATTTATACTTGATTGTAGACCGAAAAGTTCTAAAATTGTACTTAAATCGAGTATTTTCTGTTCTCGAGGTTGGGATTTTCCATGCTTGGCGAAGTTTTGACCCTGAAAATACTTGATTTAAGCACGAAATAATTCAGTTTTTCTCTGAGTGTACTCTTGCTGATTTGAAATTATAGAATGTTTTTGTTAAACTTTAAGTAGCTCACATGAGATCGCCCTCCTCCAGTTTGAGATCACAGCTCGGGTTGATTATCACATAGGACAGGTGGTTGCGCTTCTCGCTGACATCATCATAGTCGATTGTGGGCAGATTCAGGGACTCCATCCGACTTCTAACCAGATTGGCAATCTCGGCTCGCTCGATCTGCTGAGCATGGTTGTCCCTCGCCTCGTCAGCCAGGTTGATGGAATACTAAAAGAGTTGGGTTCTTTCTTTACACAATATCTTGGGGTGTATCGTACACAGTAATTTACGAGCCTGTTAAGGTTACTTGTTTTGCATGAAGTTTTAATTAATAAAATAGTAAGCAAGTAAGACCCCAACAGGCCCGCTATATACATCTATATGCTAGCTGATCCTGATTGAGTGTTATTGTTGTGCTGAAATGACCGATGGGCTTCATCGTCGCTTGCTGGTTTAGTTGTTTTAGTTGCGGTGAATCATGCTACCATACAAAGAACGTCATGCTGCGAAAGCCTGAATGGAATCAAGACGGACCTACCTTAACCCGAACTTAACTCCTAACCCTGAAAACCCCCCCACCCTAGACCCACGATTGCTGGTAAATGGAGAAAGCCGTCGAGGGGTCGGGGCTACTTACGGATGATCCCTTGCGCTCCGAACAACCGCCCAGGCAGTTGACCGACCGCTGGCGCTGCGGCTGAGGCCGGAAGCTGCTGGCGCCACCTGTTGCCGACCCCGGCGGTCGGTAGGTGACCCCGCGCAGCATTTCCGTCGAGTCCTTCGTCGAGTCGGGCGTGCCGGTCTCCTCGTCGTACTGAGGCATGCCCATGATTTGTTTGGTGTATGCAAATTCGAGTTCGATGAGTTTGGTTAAACACAAAATGATTTACATATTTAATTGGTTTTTAATTGATATGGCAAATTGCTTTCGGTGTTCGTGAGAAAGTATCTGTGTGTATGGTATGGTGATTCAGTTGTGGCCTTAGCAAAATTGTTAACATTTAGGTTGTTTAGGCATGCCGTGGAAAGGAAACACGCAAAGGTTCGTTTCCCCCTTCCGCTAACGGTGAAATTAAAACAAAACTTCAAAGGAAATTAAAATTCGCGATTTATTGATTTAAGAAGCCAGAAAGCAAAAAGTTTCTCAACCAAAAACGATAAAAACTCTAGAAAAGAGGGTGCTGGGCAAGCGTTAGGCGTTCGTTTTCCAACTGGGAAGAAAAAAGTTTCGACTGTTGGGAATACTTTTTGTCTACTTTCTAAGGTTATTCTATTCTAATTAAATTATTTATCCAATTAACCCAAAAATGTCTTGCCCTACCTTCACGCGTCTGATTTTTATTGATTTTCAAATCAAGCAAGCATTTTTAATGAGCAATCAGAGTGCGCTTTGAGGCAGGGCTAAGTTTCTTGGGTAAATGGAGGAGTTTTTCAATGGGTTAGAGGAAATCACAACTGCAAGGCCTGGCACGTTAAGCAAATGCAATCAGCTAATTAAAAGGCGGCATGCAAACAGCAACGGAAACGGAAATAGAGACGGAACCAGAACCAGAAACAAAACAAAATTGAAACTGAAATAAAAGCCGGAAAAGCCAAACATGCAGCAGCCAAGAGGTCACGCAAAAAGGACCAAAGGGAACCGGATTGGAGCTACCACTACCCACTCCCAAGGATAAGAAAAACAACAACAACAACTACGACTAGACTACACACAGTTACACACACAACGAACTTGGAGGCCAGGCTAATGGGGCAGGCATATGAGGTATTGTATGAAGTGTGGCTGGTATTTTCGGTTTTTCATGGATAGTTTCTTTTCGTTTTTCATTTTCGCTTCGGGGAACTCACTGCGTGCGTGTGCGTCAGGTCCAATACAAACGCAAATCAATTGTTCAATTGGTACAACGGGGCGTATGTGTAATTTGTATGAGTAATTTCATTGGCCTGATCTAATATGCTCACAGAATGCTGGCTAATGGTTCGTCTGTCTGATCTGTTTGCCTATCGGATGATGAATGCTGTGACGGCAGAAATTAATCCAAAAACTAAAGAGGGGTAGTAATCTTGCAACCCGATTGCAGCAAGGTCATAGCTACTGGAGAAGTAAACAAAATGAGGAACCGAAACTGCAAAGGGAGTGGGAGTCGTAATCAGAATCGGAATCAGCACGCTATGCTTTGTAAAAAAAAAGGTGGGTATATATTTTAGGAGTTTACTTTATAGGAAGCAATTCTCTGCTAATGGCGTCAATCAAGCTTATATGTATATTTATAAGATGAATCTATATCTTTACCATTTCGGCCATTTACGGCTACAAATTGAATAGGATTATATATACTTGGATATATATATATATATTTATAGAGAGAGAGAGAGAGAGGGAGACAGGTAAACGTATGCACTTAAAAATATTCGAATATATGCAAAACTTCGTATGATGAACAGACTGGAGACTCAATGCAGTTAGTAGTAAAGCGTAAGCGTGTGATTGAGAAAACATAAGTCCAAAATATAACACCAACTGAGGGATAGTGAAACCAAAAGCCAAACAAAACAATAGGAACTTCGATTAGGCCTCGTCTTTATCTGGGTAACTCAATTGGTTAATTGGCAACTGAAGTTTAAGTTAAAAATTTATCGATTTCTTGATATTTTTGCTTTTCGCTGTGTTTCGGTGTGTGTGTGTACCTAATCGCAGCTCGAGATACGAACAAGTGAGCAAGAGACAAGTAAAAGGCTATAGAGTTAGAGTTATAGAGTTAGAGTAGAGCTAGGAAGTTATAGAGTTAGACATAGAGAAACAGAGAGATATAGTCAGGCTAAGTGTGGGCGAGTGAGTGAGTGAGCGTGTTAGTTGGGTTAGAAACAGATGTCTCTTGAGTGTCCTGCAGAGTCGATCTTGAAGCTTGATCCTGGGATCTTAAGATTTGCTATTGTTTGATTGTCTGTCTGTTCAGCCGTTGGACTCACCGATGGACGCAAGCGCACACAATGTCTGCTGAAGGCCGAGAAGGGTCCCCATCTCTCGACCGGCGAGTTACTCACATGAGAGGTGTCCGCATTCGAGGTGTCCTGCGTGCGGTAAATGCCAATGGGTATTTCGCAGGTGGTGGAGCACAACTTCTGGTACAGCCGCCCATAGGTGCGTATCCACATGTCGTCCTTGGTGATGCGCATCTGCAATAGGACTATAATAAGACTCGTTCTTGGTTTCTTCTGATTAGCACCCACCGAGGTGAGGAACCCACTGCCCGGGGCCTGGTCAATGCCCAGCAGCAGCCGCACAAAGGTAATCACATAGTCCTTCACGAAGGCCTGGTACAGTAGGGTGTCCAACATGGAGGCACTGAACACCGCCCCCGCGGCGAAGGGCAGCCGGAACATGTAGGAGATGTGCGAGCCGCGCTCCTTCTCGCGCTGCAATTAAGTGAGCGGCAAATTAACCAAATGTCCGCTGAAAGCAGGGGCGTGGGTTTAACGCGCTACCGACCTTCTCCATTTTGCTGAGATGAAGGGCGTACTTGTCGTGGGCCCGGAACTGCATGAACCTCATGTTGGAGCTCTGCGACAGCTCGGTGATGCTCTTGATGCTGGGAAAGAATCTGGGGAGGGGGGGTTGAGGTTTAAGGCAATTTACAGGGTTTACTTAGCTGCAGTAGTACTAGTACTTACTTGAACATATTCTGCACGGCCACAATGGTGTTGCAGTCCGAGAGGGAGTCCTCCTCGGCGGAATTGGAGAGCTCCTTGTTGACCACCACCACACTTTCGGCCAAGGTGATGCCAGCCCTTAGAAGATCATCCAGGCAGTCGATGGAGCCCAGCATCCAGTAGACCTAACCACCAGATAAGTCAGAAATCTCCAGCTATATAGATGGTATAAAACCCACCAAAGGAAAGTACGAGAGGGCATCCAGAAAGGCCACATCCGGTCGCCTCTCCAGGAGCAGTATTATAGGATTCAATGAGGTCTTCGATCGGAAGTGTGCCCTCAGCGGGATGATGAAATTGTATATACCATTGGAGGCATAGTCCGCTGCCAGGATGATCGTCTTGTTCTGCCACTGGTACTCCTTGGCATTTCGATAGCTGCAGTGCTCGCAGACCTACGAAAGAGATTGGTTTTCCGCCTAATGAAATGGTCCGGCCAAAGGCCTGTCAAAGTGCCTCTCACCTGAGCCAGCTGCAGACAGCAGAGGGGCTTCTTCTCTTTGAGCAGGTAGCAAAGCGTGGGACTCACGCCAATGAAGGGTGACACGGGCGGAAAACCCTTGACGATGCTGGAATGGCAGATGAATCTGGGTGAGACGTTGGTTCTCCCAGTGGACAAGGCTGGTTGGGCTGCAGGTTATCAAGGTGGTTGGGTGGTTGCTGGTGATGAGTACGATTGGGGAAACAAGCAGGTGGTGCTGGGATTCAAACGATTTAGCTACGAGTTGGGAAATTGTGTTAAAAGGGGCGTTGGGGGAAATGCAAACTACGAGCAGATTCAAAGCATTCACTACGAATTAACAAAATGGTAAAACTTAAAGTGTGATTTCCCCAAGACACTGCAGCTCTGCTGCTCCTCCTTCTCCTCCTCCTGCGGTGGAAACTTTCGCGCTCCCGGGGAGCCCTTTTGAAATGAATACACAATTGAAGCTGAAATAAGAAACAACAAAACAAAGCCAAGAGATACAAGCAGAAGCAAATGCAGATGCACCAGATGCATCCAAGATCCAAGAGCCATAGTCGTGGCAGAGATTGTCGAGTTTCGTCCAAGGTAAACGGCGGCGACGTCATTAAAAGATGTCCTGCGGCAGGCAAACAAAAGCAACAACAACGAACGAACAGCAACAACAAGAGACAAGAACTCTTCAACAAATGGCGTGTGTCCGCAGAATGTCCTTCCTCTCATACCCACACCCACACCCATACCCATCGGTGAGACTTACCAGGAGTAGTCGTAGACCCAAACCGGACGCACCGGTCGACGTGTCTCTACGGAACTGTTCGACGTGAATGCCGTTGCCCCACTTCCGGTCGCCATTCCCGCTGCTGCTGCCGCCATTTTGGGTGTGTTCGTTGTGGTGGTGGTGGAGCAACTGCAGGAGCAGCATCTCTGCAACTGGCGCCTGCGAGCCGCCAATCTGGCCAGGGTGCCGCCACCCAATCCCAAACCCGTTCCCATTCCTGTTCCTAGTCCCATTCCGGGCACCGAACGGCACTCACTGTCGCAGCTGTAGCTCTTCTTCATCACGCGCCTGCGCAACTGCGGCAGATGCTCCTCGGATGGCAGGGCAGTGGCAAAGTCAACCGAATCGGCATTTGTCAAGGATTCACCTGCAGAATCCCCTGGATAATCAGGAGCAGCAGAAGGAGCAGCAGCAGCAGCAGCAGCGGAAGCAGCGGAAGCGGAAACGGAAGCTGTGGCATTGCAGAAGCTGCAACCGCGCTGATACGATTCCTCCGAGGAGCTCATGATGAGCGAATAGGTTCGCGATTGTGGAAAGTGCCCGCCCAAGCAGCTGAGGCGAAGTTTTCGATATTCGATTTTAGTTGGATGTGTTCAAAAGGATGGTGGTTACAATTAGGGGAAGGGGGTCGGGTGTCTAGTGCTTAAGTACAACATATACAGTTAACATTCAGTTAGGTCTCTCAGCAATCCTTAGCGATCGTGTTAGATAACTTCGATCACTTTGGATTGCGGAGAACAGACTAGCATGGTCTATGTACAGAGATTTACAGATTCAAGGTTAGTTTCTCTTTTGGAATAGTTTAGAATCTAAGGAGAACAGTTAGTGATACATATACTTGGTACAATCTGGTTAAGGATCGAACTCTATGTAGATAAAGAGACTACACGGGAAAGGGTGGATACGGTGCCTCGGAAAAGTGACATAGAAGGCGAATTTCTAGGGCTATACTTACGCAATCTTCTCGGAAGGCGATCGCCAGGGCATCTCGTCGTCGATCTCGTCGTCACTCTCGTCCCCCTCCTCGCCATCGTCATTGCCGGCGATGCTGAACGAGGAGGAGGTGAACATATCGGGCACGGGCAGGATCGAGGGACGTCTACTACCTGGGCAGAGAAACGATTTTAAAGTGGAGATTTTTATAAAAAGATGATATATTTTTTATTTATTATATATAATATATATATATAAGAATTATATTGGAAGTAGAAATTAAAAGAAAATGATAACGTTTTTTTATGGTCGATTTTTCAATGTCCCGTTAAGGTTCTAAAAAGTTTTTTTTGCCGATTTCTCAATGTTATGTTAGTTTTAAGAACGCTAGATCTTTACAGAGCCTTTAAAGCCTGAAAAAGAAGAGATGGCCAACTTGTAGTTGTTAGTTACGTTTGGCCAACTGTCAAATTTAACTGAAACATTGCCTTTGGTTGAAAATTTATATTTTAGACTTAACCTAACATGATATTGAGAAACTACATTTTTCAGAAACAGCAATGATTAACTTAAACATTACATTGAGCATATACATTACTTTGATGTATATTCATTACATTGATGTATATGCATTACATTGATGTATATACATTACAATGATGTATATACACTAAATTGATGTGTAAACATTACATTGATGAATATACATTACATTGATGTACATACATTATATTGATGTATAAACATTATAGTGATGTATAAAAATGTCAAATTAAAATAGGTGTGGTCAAAATGTATGGGTTAAAGAATAGTGTCTAAAGAGGAAGTCCCATCTGGCATGATTTACAGGTGGTGGAGATTGTTTTTTTTTTTAAGAGAACCCGTCTCTGTAAACTGTCTGTTTGATTTTGGCATTTCTTACGGAATGATAAAAGAGATCTTTTATCAGTCCCTTATAAAGTATATAGGCCAAACTTACCCCTCCGCTGGTTGAGCACATCCGGACTGAGCAGGTTGGGATTGTTGGCGAAGGGCACATCCAGGTGGTTGCCCGTGGTGGTCAGTGCTGCTGGGGTGATGCTGAGCGAGGTGCCCATGCTGTGGGCACTGCCCAAGCCCAGGCCCCCTCCTCCTCCTCCTCCACCACCTCCTCCCGATCCCCCCGCCATGCTCGGGGATCCCATGGTTTGGTGAGGAGGCGGCAGGGTCGTTGTGGTTATCGTCGCCGCCGTCTGGGTCACCGTCGTGTCCTTGAGGTTCTGCCTGGAGTCCGAGATTATCACAGCCGTCGGATTATCGCTGGCTGAATTTTGGGGGAGAGCGGAAAGTGCAATTAGTCGGGGCCGACTTGTCGATCAATATCCACTCTAATTACAGCTACTTTGGCGCTTGCTATACAGGATAAAATGTCCACTAATTTCAGCTGAGCGACAAAAATGTGACAGAGTTAACGGCAAAAAATAGGTAAAGTGGGATGGGGGAAGGGTCTCAATTTAGGGGGAGAATCTACAAGACAAACCTGGGGAAAACAACTCGTTAAAAGTCCTCGACAAGCTTGCACTGGCCGGGAAACTTTCGGCAAAGTGATTAAGGTGCAACTTGGCCAAAATGTTGTCTTTCCCTTTCTGCCAATAGTTTTTGTTTGCTTAATTACAGGGGCGCCGGAAATGGAAAAAAAGGGGTGAACTAAGGGGATGACGGGTCTTAATTTGAGCGCACATCAAGCTAAACTAGTTCTATGCAGCTAATTTACACGAATTGTTGCGTGACGTGGATATATTATTTACAGCCATTTTTAGACATCCAAAACTCATGCTCACACATCCAGATGTACAAATACTAAGACAAATACCAAGACAAACAGAACGAAATGCAAAGACAAGCGGAAGAAGAAAATGATGGGCGGAAGTTGAAAAAGTGATGTCTGAGCAAAGACAACTACGAAACGTGAAGAAGAAGCCAAGTAAAAAATGAAGCAAACAACAAAAATAGTTTAGCATAGTGGCAAAAGTAGAAAATAGGAGAAAAGGCAAGGCCAGGGTAGGTGTGGTCATTAGGGTGGACCTTGGTTTTGCAATACTCTCTGTTTTTTTGTTTCAAAATTAGAAAAATATTATTCCAAAATAGGTTTTGTGTAAGTGCAATTTTGGCACTGCAAACATCGGATAAGTAATTTTAACGCTTTTCAAATGCAGTTAAATTATTTTATTTTTCCCTCATTTGAAAATTTTTTTGATTTAAAATAACAGAACTTTACAAAATGGCAGTACATTTTTAAAACTGAGCTTTAGTTACGATTAAACTAGGCTAATTTAGATATAAACGTTTATTTAATGAATGATTATTAAAAGTTTAAGCTACTGATATTTAAATTTTGATTGTAAAGTAATAAACTTTTTTCTTAATAATGAGAGTACAGTTCTTAAACTTTTGCTGTTTAACGGTCCACCCTAGAGTTCATGTATGAGTTTTTTATTTGACTCGTGTATGTGAGAAAAAAGGAATGCAGAAACGGATTTTAATGGCGACGGAAATGTGTTTCGACATGGGTAGTGGAGAATGTGAGTTATATGGGTGGGGGGATTATAAAAGCAGCTCAGGCTCCAAAATCGAGACAGGGAGAGAGAAACGGCGAAAGATATAGCTTGGATGGGGGGAAGCTGAATCGGATTTTGGTGAGTGATAGAGTTAGGCAAAGAACGTGAACGAAATATTTGTGATTTGCTTCATTTTTTTTGTTAGGTTTGATTCCAAAGATGCGGGTTTTTTCTTGACTTGCGGGGTTTTTAAGTTTTTTTTTAAGATGTTCGCTTGGGGTTTCGGTAGTTCTGGTGTCACACTCACGCACAAATAGTGATGCAAACTCGCCACTGTCTGGTGTTTGCATTGGCGGATGCGATTGCGGATACGTTTGCGGATACGATTGCGGATACGGATACGGTTGCAAGTGGGTGGTGCCGGTATTAGTGGTGCCACCACCACTATCGTAACTGGGACTGTGGGGCACACGCACACAAACAGACGGCACTGGTGGTGGTGCGGCTGCGGCGGTTGAGGTTGCATTTATTGTTGCTGTTGTTGTTGATGCTGATAGTAATGTTGATGATGTGAAGGTTGTGCTAATTGTTGTTGTTGTTGTTGCTTGTACTGTTGTTGTTGTTATTGTTGTTGTTGTAGTTGGATTGGCTGTTGTCATAGTTGATGATGTAGTTTTATTTTCATTGTTGTACTTAGGCGACATTCATACATAACATTAAACGATCAAACTAGTGTTTATGTGGTGTGTTCGGTGATAGAGTTTTTCCTATCAACCTCTTTTCTGATTCCAAATTTGATCAAATTTAAATAATTCTACCCATTATTATGTATACTTTCTGGTTCGAATTCTTAATATATGATATTTTAAAATACTTTAAGAATTGATCAAAAGCGGAAACGGAAACAGTGGGCTACGCATTTTTCTAACGGTAAAGGAATTCGAATGTAGTGTTGTAAGACTAAAGTGTTGTGTTAGTGTGTGTCTGTGGTGTTTGAGACATAATCTAACCTAAAATTATCCAATCCTAGGTGAGATCTAAGTTCCAACTAAAGGACATTGCCTCTAGGACCTTAAAGCGTGTTTTTCGTTCTATTTCTCAAACGATGTATTAGTTGTCATATACATAAATGTTGTAAAGATTATAAAGCGGTCAAGTTACTGCCTCGAAGGAATATATTAATTAACAAAGTGGAAACCAAACAAAATGATTGAGGTAAAAAGTTTCACAATCACAGAAAAGAAAACCAAATCGGGCAAGGCGAATATTATGATTAACGTTAATTCGAGGCGGACTCGCTCACAAAACACACACTTAAAGCGTTTTCTTTTCATTCAGACAAACCGAAAACGAACTGAAAAGTCGGGGAAAAACGACCAAAGAAAACTTTCAACTCAGCCTCAGAAATAAGGAAAAATGTTATAAGTAAGATAGAGAGAGATAGATAGAGAGACGGAGCAAGAACTTGTTGCTAAATAAGGAAAGCTTATAATTTATATATATATCATATTGATGTTTGTATGTAAATGGATATATATGGTAGTTTGTTCATTCAGTCGCTTGAATTTTAAATGGTTAAACCTCACACACACACTAGCACACTCAGGGTCTTATAGAGAGGGTCTACCCACCAGTTGCTGCCGCGGGGTGGGGGGAGGCGGATGAGGAGGGGCCGCCCCCGGCCCCGCCCCCCTCCTTGGCCCCCGCCGTTGGGTCCGATGTTTGATTTTGATTAACGACAAAGGCGGAATTCTCCTCCTTGGTGATGCTCATGTAATAGCACGTGTCATCCTTTTTCATAATGTGCCTGGGTCCGGGATTCAGCAGGATGGTCTCCTCGTAGAATTCGGGCAGCTCCGCCGGACGCACGCCCACCAAGGCCACTCCATATCTGCGGAGGGAGGGTATACGGAATGGATTTGAATGGATTGGGTGGGTTGAACACGAATTTCACGAATCCCTGCTGGGGGCACACTCACTTGCGGTGCGAATGGAAGCTGGCGTAGGTGAAGCTCTTGCCCTCGTACTCCCCGAAGAATCGACTGTCGCCCAGGACAATGTGGTAGATCTCGTTTCCGGAGCACTTTCCATACAGCCGATGCCATTCCTCCGGACTCTGCTGGCCCTCCCTGTAGGTGGTATTTATAGAGAAATGTCTCGGGTTAGGCTCATGTGAAGTGCATGGGTCACGGCTCAGTTGGCGCCCCAATTAGTAATTCGCTGACATCTGATTAACCCGGCTTTTCATGCCACGCGACCACAGCTCATGGAAACTACAACTGAAAAGCCGCATTTAATTGAAGGTTTCCGCAAAACCACCTTTACCAGAACTCAACCCCCCCGCTAATTTTCACACTTGCCAAGGGCGGCTAAAGTTTTTTGTGTTCCTTTGGCCTGTCCACAAAATGCTTTTAATTAAAACTGGAATTTTAAATTGAATTCCTGTCATGTAACTGCTAAAGGTAAAAGTAGGCGAACTAATCTGTTTGCGGCGAACTCATTAAATCTGAAAGTATTTTCTTTCTATCCTAGGTTTAATTACTTTTCCAGTTAGAAGGTGATTTTATGTCTATTAAGTCTAAATAGAGACGCTTTTTATGTCTATTTGAATTTTGTAAATATTTAATTATGGGATGAAAATAAAACTAATAAATATAATGATGCCAATAAGTATAAGTATAAGTATGAATTTACACCAAGACTTATGATTTTAAAGGTTAACTGTTATTTAATAATTGATCGATTTGTTTTTTAAATAAAATACATTTAACTTCCTGTTAAGATTGCCAATATACTATAATAAACTACAATTGAACATAGATTGTCTACCTTGAAAAGATCGTTGTTGAAAATAATATTATTATTAAATAATAATAAAATATGTTCAAAATAACCCCTTCGTATAAGTACACACATTCCACATACCTTAAAAATTAAATTTTTAACCAGGAGTTAAATTTACTTTAGTTTTAATGGACATATATCCAAAACCATTTTAATATATTTTATATATTTTACTATACTCTCACCCCATTACTTCTGCGACTTGTCACAAGGAAACAACTTTCAATGAGCAAAAAGTAACCTCTGAATCATGGCATTACCATCCAGCTTAGGACGCCTTAACCGCCCACCCCCAGTTAACTAAATTAGCCGCCCCACATCATAAAAAAAACACACAAAAAGCCAGAGGAAAAACGTTTGAATGAGCAATCAGGCGGCTGTGACCTGACCCAACCAGCCAAGCGAGCCGATGACGCACGCCGGATAGAGAACTTTTTGCATGTCCACCATGCGTATACGTACTGTCCGCGGGATGTGTGGAGCAGCAGGGTGACCAGGGTGCTGGCGCCGGGACAGGTGCAGTTGTTGGCCAAAAGGGCGTACTTGAACTCGTCCTCGCAGACCACGTGCTCCGCGAACTTCACATGCAGCTTGTGCTCGGGCCTGCGGAAAGCGGAAATGCGAAATGGAAATTCCGCAGGATGTGCGATTGGTTGCCGACGCACATTGGTGGCGGTGGCATTTGTAAATGTCAGAGGAAAAAACACGGAATTATTTGGGAATGGACCATAGGACATATCTCTTTCACTCACCTGAATATCTGCACATACTGCGGAACATTCGGTGCGAAATCCTTGACGGCCCAGGATCGCAGGATGGTGTGCTCGTCGGCAGCCGTCTTGTCCGCATAGTTTCTGGCCGCCAGGATGAAACACGCCTCCGCCTCGTTCATCCTGGCGCGTGCCAAGTCGCCATCCTTCAGGCAGGATCCCTAAAAAAGCGTGGGTTTTACTCGTGTTTAGCTAAACCGGAATAAAGGGGAGAATCTCACCTGAATGTAGATGACGCGCTGCGCCCAAATGGGCACCTGCAGGATCATCCTCATCGTGGTGTCCAGCTCCATGGGGCTGAGCAGCACCACATAGAAGTCCTGCAGGAGCGGATGGGCGTAGAACTCGTTGAGGAAGTCCATGATGGTGTCCGCGTGCAGGGTGGTGGAGCACACCACCACGTGCTTTTCACTTTGGGCGCGATGGGAACTGTAGCTGCCGCCCAGCTTTTGGCGTTCCATCCACGTGAAGGCCAGCTGCTCGAACTGTATAGAAAATAGGGTAAGTTATTAACTAATAGAACCATCAATCACAACGGGAAACATCATCTCCTAAGCGTTTCATGTTGACACTAAGTTCTGAAAGGTCCTTTTCTTTAAGGTTAAACCATATACTGAATACTATTTGTATGGTCTTTTCGGTTTCATAAAACCTTGTTATTAAATTCGGCTTAAACATTTTACCACATGTAGTACTTTTATGTTTAACAACCTCATCAAAACTGACCTGGAGTTTGAGTAGAGGGCTCTTATAAAAATATTTTGATGTGCAGATTCTTAAAGGTTATTGTGACCTTGCTGCTTAATGACCCCATAAAACCGAAACATAGTTTGAGTAGGTGAGCCTTTAAACATTAAAATAAAACTGCATCAATAACCTTTGGCATCTTAACCTTAACTTAAATGGTTAAGCCTTAAAATCTAACATTGTTTAAGGAATTTTTATCATGGTTAAAACACTTTGTTGCCTACTGAAAGCCTCTATGGGGGAAATTCGATTGCTGGAATTGAATAAGTTCAACTAAATTTAAGTGCCGTGACTTCTCTGAATTTTTGCAACATTTTGTGCAAAAACGCATGCAACTTGTTGTTTTTATTGAGGGGCGGGTCCTGAGTCCTGAAAGTCATAAATTCTGCAGCATATTGACATGCACTTGGTACTTTTAGTACTGGAAGAACAAAAACACATTCCACAAGGCAAACTATGCCAGAAAAAGGTAGAAAAACTGTTTTGATGGATGCTCTTGTTGTTTGCCGTCTGGCCAAGAGACCAATGGTCAGTCGTATTCTTATACTCTTTCTGTTAGAAACCTATACCTTGTTATTTTATTGTATTTGTTTAGATATATTATAAAAACAACATTTAAATGTTTTTAATTTCATGATCACTGTTACCAAACAATTCCATTTTATCTTAACTTTTTCTGACAGATAACCGACTAGAACTTTAACCTGACATTGATAAATTAGCCCTAAATGCTTTTAATATCTATCTTTTTTATAATTCTAAGCCTTTCTCTTCGTAGTAAATAATAATTTTTATTTACTAATTTTGTATTTACTATCTACTTAGTCAACCCCTAAGGGTATTTAGATTTCGTTATTTCGGCTTTCAAATTCCATTCCATCTAGCATTTCTCCATGGAATCTCTTCTCCTGCTGCTGCTGCTTGTTCAGCGTTTGTTTTTGTTGATAAAACAATTGTTTGCAAATTGTTGAACATGGCAGTCAGTCAGTCAGACAGTTGGGTCATGGGATGGGGTCACCGGGCAAATGGTGAGCAATTTCCGTCGGCAGCATCCCCTCTATTTATTAATATCGATTGATGACCAAAGTCGACCCCCCACCCCAGTTCGATGAAAATGATGAATGGGGATAAGGTTCGTCCCGGCTTATGAAGGATAAATATTTGATGTGGCTTTTTTGCCCAGTCATAAGACGGCTTCTAAACGGAACTATTTAGCTTTGGGCAATGTCCCGACCCCAAAACCATGGCATCCTTCGATAAACTCACCTGCGTGGGCAGCACAATGAGGGCGACACAAATCATGATGACCATATAGAGCTGCGAGGGCCAAATGTCCGGCACAAAGTCACCGTATCCCACTGTGGAGAAGGTCACAACCACATAGTAGGTGCTCTGAAAGAGATTCAAATGTCGATGACCAGCGCGCTGAAAGTGCTGGATGCCACAAACGCTGGGGATACATAGGAGATATATAGATTAGGGGATAAACTTCATGATATGTGGGGTGCCCCAATACCTCGTAAAGACTAAACACAGCAAAGTGGCTGATAGAATGGTCAACTGCTGGGAAAGCGCCGACTGAGACTTTTGCATGGCACGATGGAGGTCATTCTGTAGGATCCAAAATATAAGACAAACCCAAGATCGGTTTAGCTGTAATATTTTAACTTACAAACATATTCTCCAGCGATCTCTTGGCCAGCCAGCAGTTGAGGAAAATAGGAATGAACAGATTCCGCAGCGGAGGATGAACAATCTGAAAGGATAAACCCAACTGATAAGTCTGCTTTAAGGATCCCTAGCCGAACCTACCGTAAGTGCAAAGGGTATTGTCGTTACTAATTCTAGTATAAAGTGAAATGAGAGTATCTGTTGCCAGATGTTGCCCTGAAATTGGTAAGAAGTAGTTAAAGTCCCGGTGAAATCAACGTTTAGGTGGTCCGGATACCTTATAGCCTAGATATGTGAGAACCAAGGATTGCGTTAGCGACACCATGGCCAGAAGTAGCTGGAGGACCCAGAGCACTGTTGGCCGATTCACCCAGAGTATGGCGTCCCAGTTGATGATGGGGTTCTCCTGGAACTCCTCCTCCGTCAGTTTGGCCGAGATGATGAACTCCGTCTTGTTGCCCACTTCGCAGCCATAGCTATTTGAATGGATTTGGGATAGATAATCAATCATAGGGCTGTTTCAACGATACACGTGGGTCACTCACCATGTTATAAATGTTGGATTTTTATCCAATATCACACGTATTATGTAGAGAACACACGACAGTAACTTAAGGAATAAATCGGCGATTCGTATGCGCAGGCCTTTTTTTTGATAAGGGAATAGCAAATGCGTTAGAATTTGGGTCAGTTGAGTGAATTACACTGTCTACGAATGTTTGTCGAGTGGGTTTTCCCTTTGGCCCCAAGCGAACCTGTTTACCTGTTCAATTATTTCCTTCCCAAATCAATATTTACCCAAGATTATCGAATTCTCCCTTTGTAATGTCATTCGTTGGTCCGTCTGCCTGTCTGTCTATCTGTATCTGTGTGTGGTTGTCTATATGTTTGTGCTTGTATCCCGGCAGGATACACCGATACACCGGTTTCCCATCCAGCCCGCCACTAATCAAATTCAATTAAATACTACCTAGTTGATTGTTGTAATTAAGTCGAGCATTTTGGTTGATTCAAAGACAACACTTGGCTGGCGGGTACTTACTTGAACGCTGATTCTTAATGAAATAGAGTTGCAGTCTTTCTTTAAATGTGTTTTCGTTCACATAGTACTCCACACGAACTCTGCAAAGAAATGCGAAAAGGGGGCACTGATGATTGAGTTTCTAAATTGAGTTGTCGAACAAAGCCTTTTGCAAAGGACCCTTGTTCCCCATCACGCCTTTATCCCCCGACAATCGGGGAAACGAGAGTTTCTCCGCTTCCACAGCCCCAACTCGCTGCACTTGACAATTGATGCGCTTACTTATCACATTAAGTGACGCAGATGGCTGCACACTTCCCTGTGCCTTATTACTTTGCACTCGGAAAAATTATGGAATATATTCTAAAAGATACAAAATAAATATAAAATTATTAGTAAAGTTCCTTTATATTACCAGTGCATAGGAAATTTATTTATTTTAAAAAAGTCACGGACATAAAGTGTTTTACTCAATATTGCTCAAACACTTCAAAAAGTTTCATGCATTGTTATAAAATGCTTTTCAATTTTAAAAGAATATTATAATAGTTTCACATAAATGTTACAATATGCAGCGTTTTGAACCAAATAAGATTTTATTTATTAAAAACCGATCCCATTAGTAATGTTAAGATAGATTTGTATTAATATATAAAATATATAATATTAAAATAAATGTATAAAACCATCATTTATATATCTAAATGTGAAAGATTTATGAAATATTTTTATAACAAGCTTAGATAATAAATTTAATTTCCCATTTTACAGGCAGCATTTTGCCAATTTACTTAAATCTGTTCTGTATTACAGCTACTTAGTACAACTGATTTTCTTTATGTGTATTTTCAAAACCAATTTAAATTAATAATTTAATTTTACATTTTACAAAGAAGCTTTTCTTTCAGTGTAAGCCTATAGTTGGTGCGTGCAGCTAAGTATCTGGTAAGTACTGAAGGGATGAGGTGGAGCAGGGAAGAAGGACAGGGGCACATGGCAGCCCCGCACACACGTGACTATCCTGTCCGCCCTTTGCCCTCTCCCACCTCCCCCTCCCCTCCCCTCTCTCGAGGACGAATGGCGTCTGCCAATGGCTTTTCCCTGGGAAAGTGCGCCGTGAATGGGTTTCCATCAATGACTATCTATCTGTGCCTGAAGCATAGCCATTGATGTTTTACGGAATTAGATCAAAGGAGGATTTATTTGTATCTGTACTTATATATATTTTAAAAGTTTGGTATAGGGCATGCCCTCTTCGGTTCCCTGAGCTTCCTGCTGATCTTCCTCGTACTCTTCATATTTGATAGCCCTTGACTGCAGCTGCAACACTGCTGCCTCGAGTGCATAACGAGTTTTAACCACTCGGGCACACATGGCGTATGAGCAACAAAATATGTGGCTTAAGCTTTTTTCCACAATTGTCTGTGCGGGGTGCCATATATACCATATATATATATTTTTATGTGCTCCTCGAGTTTTGCATTTGGCGTCTCAAAGTCTGAATATTCAAGTCAGCCGCACCATAAGTGTTGAGCAAATATTTCTGCAGGATCTTTTTGCACTTGACTGCCCAGAGACATTGGGTTGAAGTAATCAAAGGAGTAGCTTAAAATTGTGGACAAAGAAGACCTGTGGGAGATTCAATTAACTGGGTTGTCCTTTGTTTTGGCAGCTCATTTCGGAAGATTTCGGTGCATACTCAGGGGTCAGGGTTAAGAATAGTTGGGGTCAAGTGGCTCCCGGCAGCGGAGTTGACTCAGAAATGGCACCTTGGGGCCCATTCGAGGACCAAGGACGATGACTGCGAGTGCGTGGCGAAATTAACGAGCTTGGCCCACACCATCCAGGCCACCTCACACACACACACACACCCGGCTAGTGACCAATCAGTTATGACCCGGCCAGAAGCTCCAACGTGCCACTGCATACAATCAACTCTGACCTGCCCCCGAAGGATGTTTCGCACTTCTCTGCGGTTTGCGGCGACGGACGGGTTCATTCCTCTCTCGCTTTTTCCGGCCATTGAACGCGGCACAAACGCTGGCCAGATGGCCATAAGTTCTGGCCAAGAAGGGTTCACCAATCACTCGTTGGCCATTTTCCTGCGCTTTAATTCTTTAGTGAAAATAGTGCATAGTTGCGCAAAATTCAAATAAATTCGCCATTCTCATTTATCAAAGCTGAAGTGTAATCAAGACTACAAAATATTTGCATTTCGTTTGATTGCAAATATTTCCATAAACAAAAATAATTGTGGAATCCTGAAAACAGAGAGCTGCAGGTGGCCAAAACGGATGGTGAAAATCCCACTTTGAAAGTGAATGCCACTGAATTGGAAAAATGCCAACTTGTTTGGCCGGAAAATAAAGGATTATTTAAATTGATGTGCCAAATAAAATCAACTTTATTGCTAAGAACTTTATCAAAACTTATTGTTTATTTATTTGGCATTTGAATTTATTTGTAAGTTAAAAATTATGTGGTGCTTCTTTATTGCTTTAAAATAAATTTATAGTAAAAGCTTGCCAACTAAATTACGATAATTATATATTCTCAAAGATCCTATCTTATAAAAACATTTTTATTTGATTATTTAGGTAATTAATGCTTCAGCATTTAAATCAGTGTGCCAGATAAAATCAACTTTATTGCTTAGAACTTTGTCAAAACTTATTATTTATTTATTTGGAATTTAAATTTAATGGTTGGTTAGAAATTATGTGGTGCATCTTTATGGCTTTAAAATAGATGGCAAACTTTAGAAATGGCTTGTCGACTAAATTAGGTTATTTATATATTTCCAAAGTCCTTATCTTATAAAAACATTTTTATTTGTTTATGCAAATAAACTCAGGTCATGATATTTTGTAAACTTAGTTTTCTAGAAATTCAACAGACATGCTTTCTTTTGTGCTAAAAATTTTTGAAGTTTTAATAACACCATTTATATGTTTGCCTATCTTTTGGGTGAACTTTTTAGCCTCGAATAATTGGTTTTATACCCGCAGGATCTCACATTTTTCCTATGTGAACCCGCAAAGTTATGAACTTTTAAAGTAACCCCCCAACTTTGGCTTAAATTGATTCCGTTCTTTCGCCCATCCAGGACTTCATGGGGGAAACTGGGGAACTACCTTGGCCAGGATGAGCCGGGGACAAATGGCACGTTAATGTGTTTTTGTTGTGCCATCATTTGATTATCCACAGATATTGAGTTTAAAGCCGGGCTAAAATGGGAAATGGGCAAATGGGCAGCCCGCGGCTGGATGTGCTTAGATTGTTTTACCTTTATTGATTTTTGATTTGGCGCTTTTTTAAAGAAAATTTGATTTAATTTCGTGTGCGTGGTGGGCTCGGGTTTCTGTGTTCTGTGTTCGTGTCGAGATTTGATTACAACTCCTTGATGAGATTGTGCCGGCAAGAATGAAGGTCGAAGGCAAAACGGCGAAGCCAAACAAATCAAAGGCCACAAAGAGGAGCCATGAAAAGGCCCACTTTTTTGGCCTTTTCAACACAAAGGATTGGCGGACAAAGGACACCATTCAAGCCCATGCGTGGTTTCAGGTAGCTACAAATTGCATCCTTGGGAGGGCTCAAAAAAAAAAGAAGAGAAAACAGGAGACGGCCTTGTTTTTGTTTGTTTATTGCTCCCCTGATGAGGTATCTCTATATCCCTATATTTCCGTTGAAGTGTCCATTAAGGAAGCGCAGCATTGATTGCGTCTCGTAAAAAGCTAAGAGCTCTTAGCCAGGATATACACTTATTTATGTGTGTGTGGGGATGACAGCTCAGAAGGGGGCGGAATTCGAGAAATTACTTAAGATGAGAATGCATTTTGTTTGACGAGCTTCCGGCACTCATTTGGCATTTCCAATGCAGTGTTGTCCTTTGTTTGCTTAAATATTTATAGGAAAGTGATTTTGTGAAATGCTACTAAAATGCCTTGAGAATTTCCTGCTGTACACTGGGAGAAAGGTATTTGTAGTCTTAAATTAGTCATAAAATGATTGTATGGGATTAAGAGGAGTTTAAGTAATACCTAAACTAAATAAAATATTTATTTAAATTATGTTCGAATCGTATTTAAAATATGTATGTGCCAATTTTCAAGAAGATCTTTTTTGAAAACTGGTTTTTTTTATTAATAATGTCTGTGATTGTAGGATATTTGTTGAGGCATGCAAGTGCCTAATTTAAGGACTTTCCTTTTACAAAACACTTGTTTAAGTTCATAAAATATTTCTGTGAGTGTAGGCTTTTAGTTGAGACCTGATTTGATTATGAAGCGACGCCTTGCTGCCGCTTTGGCCTGTTAATGGCTCGAATCGAATTTCGAATTGAGTTAGGGAGCACGCGGCGTATACGCGATTTTTGAGGCCCTGGCGGCGTATACGCAACGTGGGCTTACCTGGGTATTCGATCATAGGAGTCCCACGAGGAGAGACAATTGTAGGACGAATTGCGACTGTTGCCCGCCATGTTGCATAATAGATGATCCATTGGCTCGAATGACCGCGGCTCAAAGCACTTTATTTAATTCCACGTTTCGATCACTTTGTGAAATTGCATTGCATTTTCGATCTCTGGATGGTTATACTGATATGTTTTGGGTGGACCCTGATGGAATATATCGCACTTTAACTCCAGCACTTCTGCAGCAACTTCAACTTTAATCAAAATTGATTGCCCCGGCTGGGCAATTAATTTTGTTTGTTTGAACACGCAATTGAGGACAGAAGACATGAACAGTATATAAACACACACACTCTGGCACACACACACTTATTTATAGCTTGTTTAACATGATTTTTTGTTGCTGCCCATGTGGGTGTTGTTGCGTCCGCCCATTGTGTGTTCTTTGGCCATTTAATAAATTTATTGCCCTAACGGCCATAGCCTTGAAAAGCAATGGCACCGGCGGAAACGGATGTGGGCGATAAAGCAGGCGTTGTGCCCTCATTTTGTCATTATGCCCGGTTTTTACACTTTTTATTATTTGACACACACGGGGCATTACTACTTTCGCAATAGCCCCCCCCACGCAAGGCCACTGTTTACATTATGTTCAGCTTCCCGTTTCAATTTACGCAATTAATTAAAATGCATGAATCGACTGGAATGATTACCCCAACCTACCAACACCACCGCCCGTTGTTAATCCCGGAATTCAATTGTAAATTCATACATTATTTAAGGTTCTCTGCGGTATTTAGGGCTTTTATTCATTTTGATTGCTTTTTAATTGCAAATTCATGTTAACTGCGGCATAGCAAATCCGTTAAAGTGTCGTTATGCTCTACGTGAGCGATTTAAGAAACCCATCGTTTGGCCCAAAAGAGTCAATAAAATTTATCGCCTCTGACATTCGCTGACAGACACAAAGCCAAATCATTAGACGTGACCCGAGAAGAGTGGCTAAGTGACACATTGACAAATGACAGGGCCAAGTGGCAAGTCTTTAAGGGATTCAAAGAACATTTTGCTTGATAAATCTGTCATTCCTGAAGCGTTTTTTCCAGCAGCCTTTCGCTTTAATTGGTAATTTAAAGTACCCGAGGACTGACCTTAAGCCATCTGCCACCTTGCTTTATGGCCTTTGCTGTACTCGGGCTTCAATTAAAAAATCTCTGAAAAAAAATCTACGAGATATTCTTATCCCCTTCTTTCAAGCTCATCCTCATTTGAACTTTGAACTTTCACCGCTTGCACTTTCTCCCACTTTCGCCCACCCTGGCGCTGATTGATTCACTTTTTCTACTCTCGAATGCATTTATTCTTTTATTCATTCTGTCTCCAAATGCAATTTGCATGGCAATGGCTTGCTGTGAATTATTTAGGCGTTCGAAGTGATTAATCGAAGTGCTTTCTCTGGAAATCCCGTGCGTGCCGACTGTCTGTGGCACATCAAGTATACGCCCTGTTTAGGCCAAGTATCTGCCGGTAATGCCTGTGTGATGTGGCGCTTTTCGTGGTCCCCGCAATTACGGTAATTGGCCTGTCCCGCGACTAACACCTTTTTATGGGCTCCAGTTCAAGGCCCGAACGGCGTGGGTCTCTGGGGGACAAGTAACCCAATTTCTGGGCTTAAAGGGCGCGAGACAAGGCACAGAAATAGCACCCTGGCTATGTAATTTCAAGGAACCAAAAATAAAATTCAGTAACCCAATATAGGGTTGTAAACACTAGTCTGTCGAGGAAATAAAAGAAAAACTGATAAGAAATTAAATGTATACCTTTTGTTCTTCAATAATAAATTGGAGTAAGCAATTTAGGAGTAAGTAATTTACCAAAGGGCTACATAAATCATTAGAGCTTTAATATAACTTACAAGGTGTCTGAAAGTATGCAACAAAATAGTAAACATATTAATAAAATATACCAAATTTCTTCTAAATCATTAAAGCTTTGAAATTACTTATGAAAGTGTCTAAAAGTATGCAACAATATTGTAAGAGCCCGTAAGACCATTGGATTATTGCCATCATTTTTTCCACTGCATACTTTTAGGCACCTTCTTAAGTGATTTTAAAACCCCAGTGATTTCTGTAGCCCACCCACTTTATAAAAATGAAAAAATCCAACAGGAGGAAATTATTTATTCATTTATGAGCCATTTTTTCGTGGTTCGACTGATTTTTCCCCCATCAAGGAAGTACTGTGAGTGTTCCTGTTCGGATTTATTTTTGGTTCCCGCATGAGGGTTAATTTTAAAACAAAGCCCGCGACGACGACACTCCGTCTGCCTGTCTGTCTCACAGCTCATTAGGTTTATCGATTGCTCGAATCGGAGCAGTCTGTTCTGCGCCAATATCCTTGACGGCAGACAGGAGGACCGAAAAAGTTTCTTTGCCATTCGAAACCGTGTGTGTTGCCTAAATGTATGCAAACATTTGCATTAGCACTCGGCATTGGATGAATGGTATGCTAGTCCTTCGAGGAGCTAGAGCAAAAACCAGGAGCGTTGAACTGGCAGCTCACAAACAAATCAATTTGGCTGCATAAAATTTAAATATTTTCGCAGAGCCACGCTTTTGTTTCATTGTCCAGACAGTTTGGCTTTGTTTCGCCAGAGCTGCCTGGCATTTGCATACCGAGAATATCTTTATTCATTTTGGTGAGCCAAGCGAATAGAAATTGGTAATCCGGTGACCTTTGCTGGCTGTTCTGCCCGCTGTTCCTACGGAAGTCCAAAGACGTCACAGTTCATGAACTCTTTTGGTTTGGAACTCCCTTGGTTTCCCATTCCCTGTCCCCGCTCGTTGCTTTTTATGATTTCTGCTGGCAGTTTATGTCCCGGCTTTATGTGCAGCATAATAAACTTGATGTCTGAATCGCTTAAATTGAGTGAAGGTCGCCTTTTAATGGGCTCGTATCTTGATTGCACACAAAATCCCCCAAAAAATATGATGGGATCAAATGTATCCTCGCCCGCTTCTAATGCTGCACATTCCATCGGCTTGGAAGTGGAAAGGGAAATGGCTTTGATGTCTTCTGAGCAGCTGCCCACCGGAGCAGACCTAAGTTGCACTCGCATTTGGCCAAATTAGCCTTACAAATGTTTCAAGCCATCCGCAGCATATTGCCGTTTCCCACGCGATCGACCCATTCACGGTTTTCGAATAACCAGGCTCATGGCTCGGGAGTTTACTCATCCCAATGCAATGGTTTCATTTATGGAATATTCGCTTATTAATAGTTGTCTGTTCTTGGAACGTCTAAGATATGAAGGAGGAAAACTTGGTGGCTTTAAGTTCCCAAGGTAGTTTGGAAATATCTACTTTTCAGTGTCAAGGGAGAAAGAACACTGGTGACCTTTTAATAAATATATAAAATGCAATTAAATTGAAAATATAATTAAAAATTGAACCGAAACAAATTTTTTAACTATGTTTAGATGTAGATTTTAGTTAATTAGTGGTAGAAAGAAAGGATATTTCCATTGGTGATAAATAAACAAATACAAAGTTTAAAAAACGAAATCAGTATAGGTTAAGTTATTTATAAATGTACTACATATGCATCAAAATATTTTATTCAGTAAAATAAAAAATAAATAATAAAAAATAATAAATATAATAAAATATATATACCTTAAATATATAATGAAGTTAGTTTCTGTAGTAAAATAAAAGTATGCAGCTTTTAGAATATACTAACTATAGAGGTGTATACTTCCCAAATAGGTAACACCACGTTTTGGATAAATACAGGGTATGTCCGTTCGATATACTGCGTTCTGCAATATTTTCCACAACTTGTTGATTAATACTTTAGTTTTCGCCATTCTTGTTTTTCCCATTGCGTGTGCTTTTCCGTTTCGCGTGAAAGTCGGCACGCGCCATCAGAACACGGGGAAAGTGAAAGCGGGGTGAAAGTGACACAGACATTGTGGCACAAAATGTAGGACGGGGAGGACTTCGAGCAGCAGACACGCCTTGGCTCCTGGCCAACAAAAGTGCGCAACAGTTTAAAAAGTAGGCGTCAACCAGCAGCGCACGACATGTCGGAACGGAAGGAAAACAGAATAGGAAAGAATAACAGGGGCAAGAGAACGGAAGTGGAGCTATGAAGACGAACAGACAAACTGTTGCTTCTTCCCCCTTTCTCGCTTAGCATATTAAATCGTGCGGAAGCAATCGATTGCCGCTAAATGGGGGGCAATTTGCTGCTAATGACGTCATTACATGCAACAAGCAAACAACCCAAGAGCCGCAGGACATTCCTGGCCCAGAAGAAAGGCTAATGTCCGCCCCAGCAGCCCGTTCATAAATCAATGCTCTAAACTTGGCCAAAACCGCACGCGACCTTTTCTCGGGCAGACAGGACCAGCAGCCCTACACAGAGAGAAATCATCACTTGAATACATACATCAAGTTGGGAAAAATAATAATATTGGCTACTACTTATGCAATGGGGTTAGAATATTATAAATGTTTTGTGTTTATATTTTTATACCCGTTACTCGTAGAGTAAAAGGGTATACTAGATTCGTCGGAAAGTATGTAACAGGCAGAAGGAAGCGTTTCCGACCCCATAAAGTATATATATTCTTGATCAGGATCACTAGCCGAGTCGATCTAGCCATGTCCGTCTGTCCGTCTGTCCGTCTGTCCGTCTGTCCGTCTGTCCGTCTGTCTGTCCGTCCGGATGAACGCTGAGATCTCGGAAACTATAAGAGCTAGGCTATTGAGATTAGGCGTGCAGATTCCTGAGCTTCTTACGCAGCGCAAGTTTGTTTCAGCAGAGTGCCACGCCCACTCTAACGCCCACAAACCGCCCAAAACTGTGGCTCCTACAGTTTTCATGCTAGAATAAAAATTTTAACTGAAATGTCTTGTTCTCATCAATACCTATCGATTGACCCAAAAAAAAGTTTGCCACGCCCACTTGAACGCCCACAAACCGCAAACAAACTTCAAAAAATCGTAAATATGAACGCGGATATCTTGGAAAATATCAAAGATTGAGAAATGGGATTTCAGATTTAGATTCCTTAGGCTTAAGCGCAGCGCAATTTTGTCACGCGAATATGCCACGCCCACTAGAACGCCTACAAACCGCCCAAACCTGTGGCGCCCACAATTTTCACGCTACATCAAAAATTTTAACTGAAATTTATTGGTCTTGTCAATACCTATCGATTAATTCAAAAAAAACTTTGCCACGCCCACTCTAACGCCCACAACGCTTAAATCTGTCTACCGCCGGTAGGTGGCGCATTTCAATCTCGCTTTGCTGCTTGCATATCTCCATTTTCCTTTGGTCCCTTTAGCTGAGTAACGGGTATCTGATAGTCGAGGTACTCGACTATAGCGTTCTTCCTTGTTTTTAATAGGACATAGACATTGGTTTCTGAATTTTAAACAACGATAGGTTATTTAAAAAAAGGTTCGATGAGTTTCCAAAATACCATTGCACTAAAATTTCTAATAACTATATAACATTTGAATTTATATGTACTATCTTGAAAAAATTTATAATGTTAATTTCTTTGAATAAAAAAATTAATAACTTTTAATTTAAAATTGTTTCCTTCTCAAATGTATACTTTTTGATGTAAATATTAATATTATTATTATTATTTTTTAAATGTTATTTTTATCTTGATCAATAAATGAATATCATAAAAAGTGTTAGGCAGGGGTATTGGACCCAAGTACCACAGTTGTTTCTCTCTGTGCAGCAGCTGCAGCGCAAAAAACTTGAGTAGGCAGAACGAATTTATCACTTGGCCAGCTTAATGGCTCTCGGGCCAAACAAAAGCGTATTACAAAGCGTTTAGCATGTTGTTTTTCCGCTCCTCCTTTTAACAATTCACTTGATCCCTCTTTTGTGGCTTCTGCTTGTGGGTGTGAGTGTGTTGATGGCCGGGTCAAAAGGAAAAAGGAAAGCGCATTAAAAGAAACGCTGGCCAAAGGTGAAGTCCTGCGGCTTAAGTGAGCTCTGATGAACTACTGCGAAAATGAAGTCATAAGTGAATAAATAAGGGAGCGAATCAATGAAAGCGTCTAGATTAGCGGCCAATCAGAAGGAAATGAAGAGGGAAAAAAGCAATATATCAATTTCTAAAGGTTTCAATTGTAGATCCAAAATTATAATATACACAAAACAAAATTTGTACATAAAAAATTCAACATAGGTCCGATTTCTCAAGGTCAGGTTAACTTTGTCTTTAAATTTAATTATTCTTAATTTCATTTCTAAATATAATGTTAGATTTCAGCTGATTACAAATATGTCATTTTTCTAATTAACATAATATTGAGAAAACGAATTTAACTTCATGTTACCTTTTCTTAACAGACTAAAACTATATACTTAGCATGACATTGAGAAATTGGCATTTACAAAGTTTAATAAAATCATTTATTAAAAGCTTGAAATACAATTTCAATTAGTCCCCTTTTTAATGAAAAACATTATTACCTTTAACCTCAATTGACTTTTTTTTAGCACTTTTATTTGTTTTAAAGAATTTAACTTCATGTTAACTTTCTCTGACAGAGCACAAACTATATACTTAACATGACATTGAGAAAATGGGTCTTAAAGAAGTTCATTAAATAGTTTATTAAAAAGCTTGAAGTACATTTCAATTAGTCCTCTTTTCTTATGGAAAACGACTTTTACCTTTGGTCCCAATCGACTTTTGTTTACAAGTTTCTCCGCCCCCTGCTGCTTTCGCCACTCCCCCCAACCTCCCACCAATTTCTTGGCCAAATGTATGCAAATAGAAATGTCGCACATATTTCATAATTTTCATATTCTTCGTGCCGAAAAGCAATTTGCATTTGTGTTTTTTTTTGTTGTTCTTGCTGTTTCGGGACAAATTGGTTGCCATTTCTGTTTATCATACATGGAAATTCACAGAACACAGAGTGTACGAAATGGGAATTATGGGGCAAATTAGCTTATTTGACATTTGAATGTGCAAATATTTGGAAAAGTTGGAAAAGTGCGAAGCGGAAAGTCTCTACGCATATTTCATGCCCGACTGCAATCGTTTTTTTCGGGAATCGATGGGGCTTTAAGATTGTGTGGTGCGCGTTGAGTGGGTATTTCGGTTATCTGCAGCTGTCAGTTAATTTCCGTTCAAGTAGCCATTAAAACAATCATGACGCCGCTTAGGCTCACATATACACACCCACACAGGGCTGGAAAAAGAGACTGAGACCGAGGAAAATGCCATTTTATGGACTGCCATTAACAGCTTGTTGTCGCAGCAGCCATTTAATAATAATAAAATTGCTAAAATGGCAGAAATGGCTGAAATACATGCGAATAACTCAATTACACGGCCATGTTGCCAGACTGCTGGTGGAGACTTGTCAACACTTCGAAGTCTGCTAATTAAAATCCCCTTCCCTGGGCTCTTGGCAGCCCTTTTGATTACTAATATCGAATCCAATTAATCCTCCCCATTTGACTAAGTCAGGCCCACAACATGTGGCGCGTGTGTCGAGTTATCATAAGTGATTTCGACTTGTGGAAAGTTTGTCAAAAACTTTCTCTAGCCAAGTCGATTTGTTGGGACAGACTTCTGGCTCAATTGCCGCAAATTTTCAGTGACACCCGAATGGCAGTCTGCCGGGAACAGGACTAAAATCCATAATCCCCATCAGCCAGCGCCCGATTAGGTGGAGCATTAACTTGGCTAATTACAGAAGTGTCTGGCTTAAAGCTGCGTAATTTGATTTTGACTTTTTGGATTTTGAATATATTATAAAAAGGATTTGTGTTATTTTAATCACCAGTTTTTAATATTATTTCGTTTTTTATTTGTTTATTTTATTTGTTTAATATCTTTTGAATCATACATTTTATTAAAATAAGTTACTTGCATTTGTGCTGGTAGTTTTAATTATTTAACCGGTTATTTATAATACTGTTTATAATTGATTTTAAAGTGGTATATTATTTTGTTGAAATAATTTTAATATTAATTTATGTTAAGGTGAATTTAATTTTTGAAGAATTTTTTTCGTTTAACTCAGATTAGATTTAGATTTTAATATTTATGAATTTGCTTACTTATATTATTGCTTACTAAAATTTCTTTAATTTAAAATTTTAAGGCTTGCGAATTTTAATGTAATATTTTTTTTAAGAGTAATTTGGTTATGCTTTATTTAAAAACCTTTTTATATTTTTAGTGCAGTAAATTTAAATATTTTATTTTAAGAAAAGACACTACGTGCTTAGTTCCACTTGCAGTTGCACTTTTAAGTTCACATTTATTTTCGAGCAAATTCTATTCTATTTGCAATTCTTGTGTTTGAAATACGATTTGAAATGCATTTTCGAGCGCTGTTTTGAAAATATCTCGCGGCTGAAGCGTAAGAGGCGTTTGTCTTAGATACGCTCGCCTCGGCACTGGGATAAGGACTGAAGTCCTGCTCGGAAACATTGCTCGGCAAAAGGAAGTGGCGCAGGCTCGGAAAGCGAAACGGAAATGCGGGAACTCACCACAGTGGTGGGTTTCGGGGTTTGAGGGCGCCAAACAGCTGAGATGCCGGCAACCGTTATTGTTTACAATTTCCCAGCCGAAGAGAGCAAAAAGAAAAGCTCGTGGAAAACAGGAAAAGCGTTGGGGGAAAATGTCTGTTAAACGAAAGCTTTCCCCTAACAGTAGCTTTTCCACTGGTTAATAGGAATTCAAAATTCGACTGTTAGCTAGAAAAATGCATAAATTAATTGCCAACACGTAAACCAAAAATTCAATTAAAACTTTTTATTGACAAATTAGCATGCTGGAATGCTGGAAAATCGCCTTGGGAAAGGGCAACAAATAGAGTGAAGGTGAAAAAGGGAATCTCTTCGATTTGAAGGTCAGGTGGGTGGGTAAGCTGCCCCCACCTGTTGGCAGGGGTTATAAATCCAAGTTTCCGAACCGCACGGCCAAGCAATTTAGTCTTTGAGGGGAATCCACATCCTGGCAGGGGCATCAATCATTCCTGAAGGCAACCGTTTCATTTGGGAGGCGAGTCAATCTTGTGAGCGCCACCTTAACCAATTACCTAACCGCAGATGAAAACCAAGGGGGGGGGGGGGGGGGGGGGGTGGGCTCTACCTTTGTTTGCTCCGCAGATAAGACTTGCCACAAACATTCCGACCCTAAGTTATGCAGAGCGTCGCACTCGAGCCTAACCCAACTGGAAATGGATCCGGTGAGCTGATGCCGAGTTCATAAAATATTTATTTATGCGGATGCTGCGGCTCGATCTGGGGATATAAAGATCTGGGGGATGGTGTTTCGGGGTCTCAAAGACTGATTGAAATGGCGAACGAGTTCATTTGTGTGTCAGGAGGTCGTCTGTCTTCTCATTTGTTAAACGTTTTGTGCGGCTGACGACGTCGAACGCATATACATATATATTCCTAGATTTGCGCAATAATCAATCATAATGAATGGCCAGGTGGAGGTGGTCAAAAGGGTACCAAAGCCCCACACCACACATATGAAATGGCAAATTGGTTGCCGTTAAAGTTTGCCTCAACTACCCCAAACCTTCGGAGCGCCCAAAAGATAGGGGAAATGAAAAGTTTTCCGTCTTTCCTTAAGTTTCACAACCTTTACCCAACTCACTCCCTGACGTATGTATTTATTGCGGCTGCCTTTGTTTTTTCAGCCATTAAGAGGAATGGCGGCAAAACTTTCACCAAAGTCATAAATGCATTGAACTTGACTTTAGTCCCTGGCGAGCTCATCGTGAAAACTGTTAAAAGGATTTTCTCTACGAAATTTTTATAACTTGAACTTTTTAGTGAGAAAAACTTAGTGGGACTAAAAACTATAAGTTGTTGGCTTAATTAATATTAAACGAATGTTACAACTAATTTGTGTCCTATTTTTTTATATAAAAACTTGATTTTGGTAAAGGAAGCTTTTAAATAAATGAACATTTTTTTTTTAAATGGTAGGCGTTTACTTACAAGTCATAATTAAATTAGTACTGACAAATGGGTGTGATACGTTACCTGCCAAAAAGAGGTAAAACCCATCAAATTGGATAAATAACACATTAAGAAATTTGTCAAGAGCTGTTTAATCGAAATTCATTTTAAACAAGAATGCACTTGAGATCTTGGATTCCTGCAGGTCTTTCATGAGGTCTATTTGTCCATGGAGTCTTCTCAATCAGGGCTCACAACGTCGGCACACGAACATGCCAAAAACCATCCCCATTCCAAAGCAGATGACATAGGCCATTTTCGCTTACTGCAGAAGGTTTTTTCATTACATCTTGAGATAAAGTCGAATTTACAGAGACTTACGCGGTGATTCTTGGCAATTAGAAAACCAACAATTCCTCCAACAATGAAAGTAATAAACCGCTGCATATTTTCTAATAAGACTCCGATCTTCTTGGTTTTAAATGGAAAATTTTATTTGTTTTTTAGTGCACGTAAGTGTACACACTTCGAGTAGACTGCCGAATGAGAAATGATTATTTTACTTCGGGCCAAAACTTTAGAAAAGAAAAATCAAAGCCTACTGGTGTTATTTTTTTTTAATATTTCCAAAATTTTTTTGGTATTCGGTGTCATTAAAAAATATCGTGAAAAGTTTAGTAAATTTAATTTACTGTTGCTTAAGCTGCATTTTTTAATTTTGGCTTTCTTTTGAAATTTGTTAATATTCTTAGATAGTTTGTATTTGGGTTTCGGGGTTTATATTTTTGCACTTTACCTCCCGCAAGAACGTATAGGAATTACCCTCATTCAAAAAGGAAGTTTAACCAGGCTAATATACTGTTAATTTGTGACATGTTAATATAGTCCGCACCTATGTATTCTTTGATATTAGAAAACCCACAAGACATCCTATGATAAAGATCAAGATCCACTCCATAACCGTTTAAACAGATAATTTTTGCCAAAGTAAATGTTTATTTAATTTAAATCGAATAAACTCGAAACAGACTTCCTTAGAAAAGCCAACTACTTAGATATGATATAGTATAATCATATATTTTTTGCCAGAACTAAAGTATGAATTACAGATAAAACATAAATTCATTAACTTCTCATAATATAATTATATTTTACTGTTTATACTTTAACAGGTGTTTTTCTTGATAAATTTAGATTACTTCCAGCTTAATAGATGAGGGATCTAGCACTTCCGGCAGCTCATCATTCCAATAATCACGCCCAAGGCAAAGGAGATAACGTGAGTCATTTTGCTTCTTTGATTTGGATGCGGGTTATTCGAAAAGGACTTGCAATTCTTGATCCCAATATTCAAGTGAATTTTACTGTCGGAAACGGGTCCAGATTTCGAAGTTAAGGCAGGCAGAAATATTCTAGTACATAGAATCCCAGGTGTACTTTGGTTGGCCATTCAAGACATGTTCTGGGCCTTCTTTATCACTCCATTCATTTATCCTCCCCTAGGTATTTCTGGCCACCATGTATCCAACCAAACAGCCAACTAAAAATGTGATCACCCAATCCACATCCATTTTTGGCAAACGAATTCAGTTAATGTGAAACTTGTAAGGCTATCAGCAATATGAGCCTAGGAAATATATTATACATTGAAAGTTCGACAAAAGCCTACTTGAAAATGCATAGAAATTCTTACCTTTATTAATGGTTCTTGCCTATCAAATAACCCACAATACAGCCTACAATAAAGGTGAGAAACCAAGAGTTATCCATTATTTTTGGACCAGGAGTAACAAAAATAAGGCTAGCTTCCTTGAAGGAAAAGTGTGGGGATTGTTTTTGAAGAGAATTTTAAAATGACATTATAAGCCTGGAAGTACAGACCGAGATTGCTTTTTCTTTTCGGTAAATTGCATTTTATTCATAAATGTAATCTTGTTAATCTAAGGTTTTAATATAACTGCGACTTTATTTATTAAAATTAATTTTGTAAGAAAATGTTGGGTTTTTAGAGTGCTCTAAAAAAAGCATATACTCGATTTATCCAAAAAGATTTTGGAAATAAGTCAGAAATCATTAAAAAGTATAAATATGGGTACCCATCACTCAATATTTATTATTTAATTTGACTCGAAAACCACTTAAGAATATCACCTGAAAATATAAATATATTGATATAGCTGATTTGGGGTGGAAGTCTCAGTGTACGAAAAGCTTATCATAACCTTAAACGCGTTTGTGTCAAAACAGTGTTCCTACAGTTGGCAGATTCAACGTGGTCAACAAATATGTGAAAACCCGGTTAAAATATATAGATACACATAACGCAAGAATTAAAAATTATTAAATTTATTAAATTTAATATTTAAAGATATTATAATTTATTTTAAGTATTTAAGGGGGAGTATGTTTTGCTCACTTTTTAAGATAAGCATGAGTTGAAAAAACTTTCAAAAGCAGTTCCAGAAAGTAGTGTACGAAATCAGTGTCAATAACTCGGCTCACATGTGAAAGCAGCTCGGACCTCACTACTCTAAATTCTCGATTCGGCTAACATCATTTTTCTGTTGTTTTTTTTGGCGTAAAATTTAATCGTTTTTCGAAGAACCCTCCGATTTCAAATCCGTTGAAGATGTGCGACAAACCCGCCTGTCCGCCGCCCCCGCGTTGCTGTCCTCCGCCACCGCCCCCCTGTCGGCCGCCGCCCACCTTGTGGCAGAAGTTGAACTGCGTGCCCTGCAACCGATTCTTCTTCTTCATGATCGGGGCGGGCATCGGGCTGTACTGGGACCAGCTGAAGAAAGAGGCCCAGAAGGCCGCCGAGGAGGCCAACAAGTCGCCCAAGGAGAAGGAGAAGGAGGCCAAGGAGCGCGAGAAGAAGCAGAAGGAGAAGGAGAAGGCCGACAAGGAGAAGGCCAAGGCCGACAAGGACAAGGCGGAGAAGGAGCGAAAGGAGAAGGAGAAGAAGGACAAGGAGAACAAGGGCAAGGAGAAGGGCAAGGAGGGCAAGTAACGCTAAGGATCCACAAGGTCCCCAAGATCCCCCGGAGATGTCAAGGAGCAGTATGTCTTGCCCCAAAATTCCAATCCCAAGTCGTTTCTACAATCCCCAAAATTTCAAGTACTTCAAAATTATTATTGGTTAGTCCCCTGCCACGTTGATGGACGGCTTCTTCATTTACTATCTAGTGTTTACCCCAATACTTCCAGATCAAGACTTAGGATCGGAAAGGAATTCGAACTGGACTGAAGTAAGGGCTCCGCTAAATTTGGATAACCATTAATGTTTGCACATAACGCGGCGAAAAATATACAACATCAACAAATCTCTTTTACATTCGGGGTTTTGCCAACTTGTGTTATAACATCCGTATCAGAAATGGAAAATACGCAAAAAAAATTGTTATTACCGATTGAGGCTTATAAGTTTGTTAATATACTTATTAAAATGTTAGCATGATGAACAAAAATGTATTGCCTACTTTTCGGTAATACGGTCATACTACTTAATATATTTTAAGAAACGGCGGCGTTATAGAAATGTCCATAGTTAATCACTTTACAATTTTGTTTTTAACTATTTAGATATATTCTGCTATTCAAATATTTGAGGATAGGATTTAAGTAAGGTTAGAAAATTAATCAATGGCCATTATCGATAGTATCGCTTCGCAAAATAGTAATTTCTTAAAGGCGATGTTTAGTATTTGATAGTTGTGATTTTTTTTAACCGTCGATGATCAACAATGTTGAAATTATTTTCGGTATTATCGATAATATTCATGGTTGTCACTATTGATAGCCAAAACTTTTAATGATACCCACTATTGTTTTTTCCAACTCTAACCCTCGGATGTCCTCACTATTGAACCCCGATTAAAAAATCGATTAATTCTACACCATCAATTCCTGTACAGCAATAAATTTATATATTTTGATTTAATAATTTAACAGAAATAGAGAATAGATCAACCGAAGAAATCCGTAGAAACTGTGGTAGGTAATTGTTCGATTGACAAATTGCTCTATTGATAAATTTATCGACTGAGAAATTTCTTATTCATTAATTCTTCGGCGGACAAACTTATCGAATGGCATTTTGTTTTCGCAGGCCGCCTTGAGGCTTGAGTTCTTCATAGTGATTCCAGATGGTTCCGGGTGGCTCGATGTCGATTAACTACTGGCCGGGATTGGGTTCTTGGTAATGCCGCCGCTGGCCCATGTGGAACACCCTCACTTCTTCTTGCCCGACTTGTCGTCCTTGTTGCGCACGAAGAGCACGCCCAGTCCCACCCCGATCACGAAGAACAGGACGCGGTTGCACGGCGTACAGTTGAGCCTGGCTAGGAGCGACGGCATCGGCCGGCACACCCGCCGGGCCTCGGTACGCTTACAGCAGGGCATGGCTCCAAAAGCTCGACAGGATTTGCCACAATTTTGACCGAAACTTGAATTGGTATTGCTGGCAGATGTTGGATGAAAACCAAACACGGTAAAAATTTTGTGCAAGTCGAAAGTCTGATATACTGGTTGCAAAGCCGAATAAATACTGAGCTATGTCAAAGCGACCGGGTTGACAGGTCGTCGAACTCGACTGAAGGTTTTCCTATCGACTACTAGATCGGAGATATTATCTGATGGCATTATATTTTGGTTTTTTATTAACAAATACCCACCTTAAATTCTATTGTGATATTTTCTGGGTTTTTCCTTTTACTGGGTTGGAACCTTAGAAACTTGGGATCTCCAGATACGACCTACTTCTTCTTATCCTTGCTGCTATCCTTGGCCTTGGTGTCCTCTGGGAAGGTTTTGCCGTACCACAAACCCACCAAGACGCCCGCAAAAATCGAAGTCAATCGCTCGCACATCAAATGCATGGTGTAGATAGTAATTGCCAAACAAAAGAAACTACTAACGGATTTTAAAAAAAAAAATTACACAATTTAGAAAATTTTCAGATTCATGGAAGTATACTGCTGTGGCCAAAACGGATAACTGAAAGATGCCAGCTCGAAATTCCAAAGCACATTAACCCAAATCTCACAGCCTGCTTCGCAGCACTTTCTATACAATTTAAATTATTGGGTTTGGCCCGGCGAGCACACTTAATTAACTGAATGATTACAAAGGGCAATTTAATTAGCCGGGACTACGTGTGTCCCTGGGCTGTGAAAATGCGAAATTAAAGTGCCATTATACCACCTCCGTTGGCAACTCTTATTGAAACTCGCGTGTATTTGTGTGGCATGCAGCACAACAAAGGCGCTGCATGCTACAAAGGACATGATTTGGCGAAATGTGAATCAGTTGGGGGGATGAGAGCCACAGGACTAAGTACAAATGTGTCCTGTAAACACAGAAAATCATATGACTTCTGCACTTGAAATGGTTATTTTTATAAACTTTTAAATACTCCCAAAAAATTAAAGAGAAAGTAAGAGATATTTTTTGATATAATACGCATTTTTGCATCTTTATTAAAATGCCAAGGGGCTAACACCCCTTCATTAGAGTAAATCAGCTGGGTGGAATCGTAATAAAACATGGTTCTGAATCCTAAGAAGCATCGATAACAATAGAGCTTTGCCGGCGGTGCGTTATCAGAAGCATTATCGTATCCGGTCAGTGGTCATTTACTTCAAACTTTCTCTTTTCATGCCGATTGCATCGTCGACATTTGAATTTTGCTTCTGCCTATTAGAACGTTTACGGGTAACTAGAGGAGAAATTTTGATAAGAGATCAGGCACATACGTATCGTATCGTTTTCGGGTAAGTGGAGACCTAAATAGTTCCACCCAGATTAGCTATTTCATATCCCTACTCCTTGCCTTTCTCCTGGGCCTTCGGCTTGTCCTTGCCCTTGTCCTTGGGCTGCGAGTCCCCTCCCCCCTTGGACTTTTCACAGGGGAAATTCTTGGCGTACCAGACACCGACCATAGCGCCCGCGGTCAGGGCCGAAAGTCTGTCGCAAAGCATCCGCATTTCAGGGAGTAAAAATTAAGCTAATCCGGTTAAAAATATATATACAGAGCAATTTTGAAGACTTAAAATTTTAATTTTAGAGTTGTTGATAGATTGGAAGAGATAGATAGAATGGGGCAGCCTGCTTTGGGGTCGTTAACAAGATCTAACTGAAATTCTAAAATTCTATTGCTAAGTTATTACTATGAATCGCACTACAAGTACACTTTCTTCCAATCTAAAAGTTGTTTCATTTCAAGACATCCCTTGACATCACCACATTTATCCAAAGTGACTTGCAGAATTGTATTTGGCTTATTTACACCCAGGCCAAACCACACAAGTGAAAACCTCCCCAAGTTTGCAAAGGTTCTTCGATGTCACTCAGCAGCAGACAAAACCGAAAAGGTGAGGTTAGCCACGGAATCCCCCCATTGTTTTTTTTTAAGACTTGGGCAAACGTTTTTGGGGTTTTGGAACTTTAAGAACTGAGAAAAAAGGTAAAAATAAACTATTAAAAGTAAATGATGCTACTTAGGGCCGGAATCTCATCTGCATGTTAAACTAAAGGTTGGTGTACAAACCAGGAAATGTAAGAAAATTGGGAGCTTAAAACCTGCTCCTAGTTAAATATACGTATGGGATATTTGACCCCATAATTGTATATCGATTACAAATATCCTTGGTTAATGTCTAAGAACTTTTTTGATGGTATACGTCTCTTTTTTATTTTATTTACTCTTTCAATTACACCAGCTTGTTATATTAAATCGTCAAAATGCTCCACATGGAAGCTCCACACATTAGAAAAGGGCTCTTAAAATAACTAGTAGTACTTATACTCTCTTCAACTTTGGTTAATATATGTAGGTGCTAGGGCCAATAATTATTGGCACTTCTAGGACAAAATATAGGATATAATATAGACTTGCACATACACATAGACTAACAAATATAATTGAGTAGATAAAAGGATTAAGGTCATACAGCATACCATATGGACTTAAGCCCATTTGTTGTCTTTAAATTGATATAGGGTGCACATTTTTAAGGCCTTGTGTAGCCATGTTTAGCTATTATTAGTATTATTCCCTAAATTAAAGTTAGTTGATTAAAATAAAAGCTTTTTTTTGGGGTGTTTATAACAAAATTGTTATAAATGATAAACGCATAGCTCAAATAACAGCTGAAGAAATGAATCTTAACACTAAATATGAGTAAGCTGAAATCTAATAATAATAATTATTGCTATATGCAACAGGATGTGGGTCTATTGAGTTCGTAACATCAGGAGGTAACTGAAGATCGTAACATCTGATAACTAAAGATGATATTACAGTTCCTAAGAAAGGGCGTTCCTCCACAAGCATTGATTGACCCTTGGGTCTCCCGATGACCACTCACCTGGGGATCTGCAGCGCGATCTCGTCCAGACTGTCCGACGGACTCATGGGCGTGCGCTCGAAGAGGCGCGAGGGGGCCAGGGTCAGGTGGCCGGTGGAGTCGCTGACACACTTGAAGACCTTTGCCCCCCGCCGCTGCCGCTGCTGGCGCTGCTGCTCCACGCGCTTCTTGCGCTTGTTTTCCTCGGCGCGCTGCAGGTTATGCAATCGAAAGAAGAACATTGACATTCTGCGGGGGGTGGTGGTTCGGTTTTTTTTTGGGTGTTTTTTGGGTGGGTGGCGGGTGTTATGACGAGTTGATTGCCGAAATAATTTCAATTGCAGTCCAAATGTTTGTTTGTTTTAGCGGGTTGATTTTCCGTCGAATTTCGCCACGTTATTGTGCACAATTTTTCGATTATTGTTGTCGAGGGTGTTTTAATTGTTGGTTTTTGTTTGGTTTTTTGTTTGCACAAATATTTTTAATAATTTTGTTAAGCATTTCATATTGGTTGTTGGTCGATTGCAGTTTTTATCGTCATCAAAAGCATGAGTTATTGTGAGGCATATGGTAAAAGCACAGCGAATTTACAGATATAATTTATGTTTTTTGTGGGTGTTTGAGGGAGCTTTCTATACTTGAAAAGGACACAAACAGCCGACAAAGGCATAAATAAATGCATACATGGTGAATTATTAATGGGCTGATTAACAAAAAGCCAAACAGGAATAATAGAATATTTTTGCAAAGTGTCCTTGTGCCAAATGAATTGAAATTTCCAACTATTTAATTTCCAACATAACCTAATTTTATGACTTTTTGAGGGATAAAAACCTCAAACAAATCTCAATGATTAGAGATATCAAATTAAAATAAATCCCCAAGGTGGCTAAACAAACAAGGGGAACAAATTAATAATTAAGTTTCATTCTGCAGCACTTAATTCCAACAGCTTAAGGAAAAACCTCACATTTAATCCCAGCAATCCCGAGATTACAAAAGCAAACTAATGGCAAAACTAAATCAAATAGAGAGCCACACGCTCGAGGGCGCAAACCAACTTCCGTAGTATCAATCAAATTTCAAGTGAAATGGAATTTTTGAACAAAAAATGTGGATAACTTTCCAACTGACAGAAGGCAGCAACAAACTGGCAACTGTCCGCAAACGGAGGACTCAAAGCTAAAAAGCTGAAATGCTACTACCATTCCGGAAATTGAAATATGAACCGCATTCTGGGCAAGAGAATGTCCCTTCGAAAAAGGCGCACAATGTCCTTGGAGAAAACAGGAAATGGCGGAAGTTCTGTGGGTAAGCCCCGATTTCCAAAAGAACTTAAAGCTGTAGCTCCGCTCATTATTTTGAGATTTCTATGGATTGGCCCGAGGCCAAAGGCAAATTCGGATGGCAAATTGATTGATTGATCGGCGGCAATCAGCTGGTTTGCAAGTACATATTTGCCGGTAATCAACCGATTCTCTTGTCATCAGCCCGAGATTTCCGTTCAATTAGCCAGCGAATTCCCTGCTTAATGAGTCCGGCGGAATGGATGCTCCCGCTTGTGTCAAAAATAAATTCATCGAAATTTGCATAAATTTGTTTTGGTCTGGAGACATTGTCGCGTCGTCTGTCCCAATACTCCAAACACTCTAAATGATTGCGTACCCGAAACTTAATTATAAAAGCCAACAGAAAATAAGGGGACGATGTGGGTGGCAATGAAGTGGAATATAAACGAAAACTCTGCATCATTTGCTATTTGGCAAATTTTAAAAGTATGTTCTTTAAATAGGAAAATTAAATTTTAAATTCCAAAATCTAAAAATGCTTTTAATACATACATACTATAATAAATTTCAACTATCAGACATTCAATTTAATAAATCTACTTTCTGTTGAATTTCAATTGTATTTACCCAGTTATATTCTCTTTAAAGCATCAACTTTAATAAAAAGAATATTTAAATGCCACCCAGCTGCACATATAATCCTAAACATTTATTATAGCCCAGAATGACGAAGCTCTAAAGCAAATTACACAAAAAGAGGGCCAAGGAAAATAAATAAAAGCGAAAGTAAGTTGCTTTTCATAAATGGCTGTTCATAATCGGATGTTTTTATATGACAATGCCCCTATTAGTACTAATGACGTTTCTCACTGCCCATTTACTCATCCACATGGAACTGCAAATTAAAGTAAAATCCAACAATTAATAGTCCCTTGGCCTTTGGAAACTCAGCTGCCTGAAACTCAAGAATAATAACTGTGTATTTCCCAAGCCAAATTGCCCTTTATATTGTAGTTTAGAGAAAATTTGTTCCACATTAGACTTCAAGTTACTTAAAACCAATTGAAATTTTATGCCTTTTATAATAACAGAAAGAAAATATAACTCTATTCAGTCAGTTAAAGTTACTATGAGAAACATCACAGTTGTTTTTTTGGTTTTCATTTCTCTAGTTTTGGCTCATTCTCTTATAAAACGACCAGGTAGTAACCAATTTACTGTGTATAAGTATAAGTACTATATCTCTCTTAATTTCAGGGGTTAACTACTGTACTATGGGTGTGGTGGTAATTAGACAACGAGTAATGTGCGATCCCCTGCGATCTCTCTGGGTCCTTAGAGATGGTAAATGCAAGGAGGCCCTCCATTGCGTTAACGGTTACTCGAAGAAGCAGTGTGAGGAGAACTGCCTTAAACGCAAGATCACAGTAAAACCCAAACCTGTTTCCAAACCCAAACCCAAACCAAAACCCCCATTTAACCTACAAACAGGAGCCAAGTCAAAACGTTTAACCACTTGTGCAACAACACAGGCTGAAATTAAAAGAACAACTGAACAGTATGGGATCACAACAAGAGGAAATTTACCATCTACCAGAGAAACTAGAAGACCTAAGAGAACCCGAAGAACAAGACGGTATGAAATCAAAGAGATATGCTAGTAAGGTGGTTTATACATTTTTGAAAAGCTATTGCTAGAAACTATAAATAAGTATAATAAACTGTGACTATTAAATTATAATATTTAATTCAGAATGCCGAAATAAATAATTTCAATTAATTTTGAGAGCGTTAGGACCTCCTAATTATAATATTTATATATTTATATAATTATAATATATATATACAGTTTTAAAAAGTTTTTGCTAGAGACTGTAAATATTAATAATAAACTGTGATTACTAAATTATTATATTTAATTCTGAATACCGCAATAAATAATTTTGATTAATATTCGATTAAATTTCAAGAGCTTTAGGATCTTCCAATTAGGATTGTTTATAAAGCGCTTTAGTGAGGAACCCATAAGCTCTTCTAAATTAGCAAATCATTTAAATAACATAAAATCCCCATCAGGCCGAGGACAGGCTTCCGATTTCTCCCCTCCAACAAAGTATTTTCACGTCCATTGAAAAACGTCGTAAAAAAATGCGAGGGCACACAATGTGCTACATTTTCGGAAAGGCGAACAATACCGATGCAGGAATCGAAAAAAGCGAAGGGAAAGCAATAATCATTAGGCCAACAAAGGACCTTCCTCTGCTGAGGGATTGGGGTTTCGCCAGGCTCTTCTATCGGGTTGAGTGCGTTGTCAAACGCTGACCAGGCTCAAAAAAAAGAGGAGGGAAACAAAACAAAAAAGCCCCTGCAAAATGCCAAAATAAACACTTGTCGCTGGTGGGAAATTCGGAACGGTGGAGGCTTAGGTGGTTGGTCCCAACCACAAAAGAGAATATTTTCCAGCTCAGCACGCGTTTAGGCGCTGGTGCGTGCCTTTATTCCTGGAGACCATTAGCCTGGCGAGTGGGAGATATACTATACACATACCACACCATATATATAAAGAAGGCACACCCGGGGAGGAACCCACAGACGGATGGCAGACAGGATACAATCTTTTCACGGTGCTTGGCCTGGCCTGACTTGCCCCACCAGCAAAAGATACGTAATAAAAATGTAGACAATTTTTACGACAGTGTCCGAACAACACAAGTGGACATTCCGCTTTTATTTCTTCATTAAAAAGCAGTATTGATTGCCCAACAGGAGAGCGTGGAGCAACCGAGGAGCGCCCCCCGAGGACCTTTATATATACATCCATACTTTTATTATAGTTTGCCACACAAAAGGTCTTTGTGTGCCACGTTATTGGGCTTTCTCGGCCACCTCCACTCTATATTTGATTTATCCATATTGAAAATCATATCTGTCGCTGGCTTTTCATCTATTGAATGCCTTTGCGGTGGGTATTTTCATTTCAACTGGAGTCACAAGTACATCTGTCACTTTAATCAAGTGTACAAGTATATTCGAAAGTAACACACTCTTCATTCGAGTGAACAATGCTATTTGAATAAGCCATGACTTTGATGTCCCTTAATTGATTACCCATGTCCTGTAAAATGAGCGATAATGTGAGAACAATTTTTCAACGCCAACTAACGACTCCCTAATGACCTATTTATCGCTCCCCATGTGATGAATGGCAAAACTATAAATACAGGCCTAATTGGCCTGACCTAAAAGGCCTATAAAGTGGCCGGGGACCGAATGCAAATAGCCAGTTTTCAAGATGGGACCAACTAGCTCGCAAATTTATAGTTTAATCACAAAGTTTACGGCTCTCAATGGACTCAATACTTACTATTTTAATGCGCAGAAGAATGGATTTAGGGGCACCTTGGAGCTGAAGATATACTGCCTGATACACCACATTCTCTGTGTTTTGGCCTTGGGATGGATGCTTTATATGACCGCCGGTAATATGAGGATTTGTGTGACTGTTCTTACGATGGGTGGAACTTCGGCCTTCTGCATGCAGTTCTGTTGGCAAAAAACCCAGGGCATAAGAAAATTGGCCAATGGACTAATCAAGATGGAGCAGAGATATTTCACTGGAAAACCAAGCGGATCTCTTTTGAAGTACCGATTTTACATGAAAATCGTCTTTGCTTCACTAACCCTGCTGCGCATTCATCTATTTTATCCCATTTATCTGAAGAGACTGTTACCATCTTACTTTTATCTGAATTTGGTATCTTGTTGGCTGGTCTACAACATGCTTTTGGCAGCTGTTCTTGTTCTGTACGTGTTTCTTTGGCAAATAAGTCGCATTCAAAAGCTTATAAATGAGCAAATGGAACTGATATTAAACAGATCGAGACAGAGAAATCGCTTAAAGAAAATGCTACACTGCCTTAAACTGTATTCAAAACTTCTGGTGCTAAGCGATCAGGTAAATTTTGAATTTGGATATATTTCGGTGTGCGTTCTGGCCTGCAAAAGTTGGTTGCAAATTACCTACGGCTACGAGATATTCCAGATACTGGCTGCCCCAAAGTCCATCGATACAAGTGTGGCAATGAGAGTGTTTGTAATACTCAGCTACATTTTGGATGCATTCAATCTTTTTGTTGGAACAGACATTGCTGATATCTTCACCAATTATAGAGCTGACTCGCAGCGGATTTTACGCGAGACAAATCGCATGGAACGATTGGTGAGTAACTGGAGAGCCCTCATAAATATTTCCCCAATTAAGGATTGATTGATTAATAGTCTGGGATGGCACAGAACTTTCGGACGGATAGTCATTATTTTTATTTGGCATCTCGTAAAATGCAATATTCTTAATAGCTTTAGGAGCTCGTATTTGAGTAGGTATACTTTAAGGGGTAGGGCTTGAATAAATTCCTAGTCTAATCAAATTGTTAAAATCTGTATACATCGAACTAGAAATATTTAATAACCAAATTTTCTGGATGTCCAATCATGCAGGGCTTTAATTTCTAACACAGAATCTTTGGAATTTTGTATCTATATTTGTGTACATTTTCTAAAACTTTAGAAACTGTTTTTAACCAATTCAAAACAAACCAAAAATCAGAAGACCAAACCATAAAAGAACTATCTCAATTTTACTGGAAGTATTTCATTTCTAACCGCTCAAAGATAAAAGGGTTCTGAATAACATGGAATCTAATACATTCATGCAGGACTATAATCTCTATAGCCGTATAGTTAATTTTGAATGAAGTTTTTATAACCTTAGGGACAATCTGTTTAAAGCCTACTCTTCTTTGGGTTGTGAAATGTTCTGGGAAATTAATATCGAAGTGTTTGGCACATGAAACTTCCTGCCAAGTCAGCTCATTCTCTGTTAGAGCATTCTAAACTTCCTTTTTGAACTCCGGTTTCAGGTCTCCATGTTCACCTTGAAGCTGGCCCTATATCCCAAGCAGGTCGTCTTTCTCAACGTGTTTACTTTGGACCGAAAGCTGACTCTGGCGCTTATGGCCAAGTCGACGTTGTACACAATCTGCTGGCTGCAAGGCGACTACAACAAACTAAAGGCATAGACCGTCGAATCCGCATTCAAAGCAAATCCTCCGGTTCTAAGAGTTTATTATACGAGGCACATGAGTTTGTCTGGACTACGGACACAAAGCAAAAAACCAAGGCACATGCACAACTTGAACCGAACCAAACAAACATTTACATATATGTGTATTCAGTAAATATATAATGGAAAAATCAACGACAATGCATCCAAATTCAGAGCCACAAACCAAGGAGCTGTGCACAATGACGATTGGTTGGGTGATGATGATGATGGTGAGGAAGGATTGGCTAAGGTTGCACAATAGCTGACTAAAATGTAGGTATTGTATGATGGATTCGAATATAACACTACCCAGTGCGAGGTTAAAACAAGTTATTTTGATGATGTTTACCTTTCATTAAACTTTAAATGACTAGGGTATGGAAGTAGTTTGCTAAATGAACTATGTATTTCTTATAAATTCCTCTAGCTAACCAGAATTAAATAAGGCACAACCAAAACATCCTGAACTCGTATCCATAAATAAAATTCTGTCATTCACTTTTACTACAAATTTTTCATTTAATTAAAATATAAATGTTGTATAACTCTGCTTTCTATTATTTTATTTACAAAGTTTCTGTTTCGTGTGTTCTTTGTTTCTCCACCGGAACCTTTTAAGCCATTCCAGGGTATTTTCCCCCACATCCGGCGACAACAATGGACCTCCGTTCCCTTAACTTTGTGCAGCTGTATTACCTCTATGTCATTGTGTATTTGATGCCAAAGAGTGAACATTTTAATTTGATTTGCCATGAATGAAAACCATCTGCAGGTGCGGTGTGAAAATTGTCGAGCAAACAAAGATGAGCAGGGGAAAACCGAATGGATGATGGGGTAAGGTGAGTGAAAAATCAAAGGATAAACAAAACTTACTTGTGGAAACCAATTAGCTAACTTGTAGTTACGAATGCTGGCTAAACGGCTGCAGTTGGGGTTATTATTATTGTTGTTATCATTGTTATCGTTGCCACTGCCACTCGGCGTGTTCTGCTCAAAGGCAACGTTGCTCATCTTGCAGAAGGACTCTCGCAGGATGGCTATGTCGTGCTAGGAACTCATGGATACACAGGCAAGGACACAGAGACACAGATACACACACACAGTTACGGTCACATAAATGCATAAGGAACACTTATAGACAGATCTACCAAAGCACAGCAATGAAAGCTCCCAGAAAAGATTGTTTAATGTGTTGTTAGTTACCTGAAAGCGGTCTTTGTTTTTTTCTGCCCGGTCTAAATGCTTTTTGCTCGACAAAAATACGATATATATATATATTGTATATGGTTAGTTAGTGTTTATAAATAGGTTGAATATGTTTATAGCACAGTCTACAGTTTACACGTTCAGTTACACTTTACACACGAGAATTGACAGCAAAATTCGAGTTTGGTTTTGCCCCTCTCCGTTCTTAGTTGTCTAGTTTAAAGCTTTTACCAAGTTTGTATTCCATTCTGGTCATATGTACACTTAAATGTTAGGCTAATTATAAATGTTCCTAGACTAGATCCGTATAACCGATACTGTTTGGTCTTCGATTTGTATTACAAGCACAAGTCTCACATTGATTTTTTGCAGCTTAGATTTAGTTTCCGCGTTTTGGTCCGCTCAGTTGGATTAGGTATTTGTTTATATATTAGTTAGTTATTAAGTGTATTTGGTCAGTTGCTGGTTGATATCGTGTGTGTGTGTATATATATTTAAAGCTGCTTTTCTTGGACTCCTCCAGTTGATATTTATTGTTTTCTCCGTTCGTGCTGCAAATGAGAAATATATATGGATGCTGGGGGCAAGGAAGAGAAAAAAACTAAATATCCGCATCGACTCAAGTGTGCTGGCCCTCCCGGGAGCCAACTGAAACATTTGCTTGCCAAACGAAATTATGGCCATGATATTTTGCAAATAATAAAAGGAGAAAAGGAGCAAAGGAGCCAGGGAGCCCGAGGAGCAGCCGCCCAGAAAGGACACCCGTTGAGAGAAGAGTCCGATGTCGGCCATTTCTTAAGTTCAAATGCGTGCCAGGCAGCAATTTTGCCATCTTTTGTGCCACTTAACCCCGGCCACTTTCCACTTTCCACTTGCCATTTTCCAGTTGCCATTTTCCCACTGGCCACTTGTCTCCTCCGCAATAATTTAATTCTGCCCAACTCAGTGCTGATTAAATTTAACCATTCTATAAGCTGGCCAAGCTGAGTGAGTGTATATAATATGCTTAATTAATTCATTTTGGCCAGAGAGTCAAGCGCTTAATCTGCTACAAAACGACCGGCTATCCCCAATGCCTAAATATAGAAAAATCAATAACGCTCATACGCCAGGTGTGCGCTGACATGGTGGAGCTAACGAAATTTCTTCGATTATTAGTTTTGTTGCAGTTGCAAGTGACAAAAAGCGCGACACACATGCAACATGAGACTTGGCTTTGTCCCCATTTTGGAAATTGAATTTATGGCCAAGACACACACATACGCACACAGAGAAGAGCAGCTGCTGCTGCCTCGACAGTTTACACATTTGGTATATGGCAAACTTTTCGACTTGGACCACTATACCATACCATCCAACCCACCTAGAAAACCCCACCAGAGCCAAGGAACTTTCGCCATCAGCCCTGAACGTACATACAAGTTTATCTTAGGGCTTCTGCTCTTCGCATCAGCTATCTGGCTACGATTTTTTATGCCAAAAGTTCAAAGCAATTTTTAAAGATCAAAATGCCAAACGGACATGGTGCAGGGAAGTAAGGGAACTGTAGGGACTGATGGAACTTAAGAACCAAAGGACCAAAAGCCGCCCAGGGACCAAGGACCAGTGTCGCTGGAGAAGCCACAGAGAAATCATTTCATTTCAATTTATTTTCCCATTTCCATTGTTTTCACTCGGTAGTTACCACTGTTGTTGTTCGGTCCCTAAATCGGAATTTGTTCTGCCGTGTTGGCATTTTCACACCGCACAGCACCCACATGGGGTTGGGCAATTTTCCAAAGGATTCGAAAATTACACAACATTATTCTAGCAAATTACACGTATTTGTCTCTATGGATGTTTGCTGTGCTGTGAGTAATTACGAACTTGGCTTTTACTTTGAATATTTTCTTTTGAAACTCAATAAGAAATAAATACAGAGGAAGTGCCAATGAAGTGTCTCAAATTGGATTAGGGGAGTGCCTTCGAAAGTTGAGGTTTCAAAGTGATTTAAATTCACAAAGACACAATTTTTAAGATACGACTGAGCTTAAAGGCAATTAAATTTTAAGTGCTTTGATTTATTTAAAACCCTCTGCATTTCATAAATCATTCTTTAAGAGTTCATTACTTAAATTCGGTTTACTTCTAGATTACCATGAATTTCCCGCAAACAAATCCCTGGCTTTACTTAGCTTTTGCCCCACAAATTTTGACACTATTTTCGGCTCTGCACAAAAATGCTGAACTCATTAATCACATGGCTTGCCTGCCCTTGACACAAATGAAAGAAGATAAACCTCACAAAGACTACAGACATTCCCTTTTAGGAGTCATTAATATGAAATCCTATTTAAAGAAAATTAAATTAAATTAATTAAGTTAAAAGAATAATAATAAGTCCTATAGAAGTAGCAAAATAATTAACAAACACAAGTATTTTTTAACATACTCCTTTTATGGAGTTGAAAATATGATATTATATTTTTTTAAAAATAAGTTAATTACGTTTTAAAAGTTATTTAAGTAAAAACAACAGTGAAATCGGGTTTTTTCTTTATTTAACAAATTATAAAATAGGAAGGATTACAAAGCAAGTTTCCGTAATAATTATACAAGTCCTAATGAAAAATGTTTCTTAAGTATAAAACCCTGCATTTAAATATTTCATAATATTTAAAGAACATATACTTAAATAAGTTTTAAAAGTATTTAAGTAAAGTAAAACGGAAATAAGTTTTTTTCTTACTTTAAAAGTTAAAAAAGCTAAGTCTCCGTAATATTATACAAGTCCTTAGGATCACACAGATTTATGCCAAAGAAGCTGCGGAATAAATAAGAAAAACTCGGCTTTTGAGCGGGGGGCAATTATGAAAAATCTCACCAAAGTGGAAACTATGCTGAGGGTGTTTGTCAGCGGAAATTAATGCTGCCGGGGCAGGACGACCAGGACCTCTTCCCGGCCAAAAGAAATGGCCACGGCAGCCTGAAAGGAGAATGGCGCCACTTACTTTAATTGCTGCCACGTTTGCCGGGGTTCCGAATGCACAAAGGAGCCCGAGTTGGGGCGTCTCGAGTAATTAAAGCACCACAGCGCACCGCATCCATTGCAACAATACAACCCGGACGGTGTTAAGTTGGCCAAAATGCTCCTGCATTGTTGGCTGACTGGCTGGCATTTAACGCTTTCGGTTACCAAAATTTCGGCACTCAATTGAGCACATTAACTGACAGGGCACGAAGACGACGGGCCCTATTGATCGCCGGCTGCCATCCATTCAGTAGAATTCCCCCCCCCAGTTTTACCCTCCTTTGAGCTAACTTGGCTCATAATTGGCCCGGCACTAGCTAAGTGCCGACTGACCGGGCCATTTGGCTCCAGTTGCGTTTAGTTTAGTTACTTTTATACGAGTTGCCACCGCACTGGGGGCCCCCCGGTCCATGGAGATGGGAAAATGGAAAGCTTATGAATGTTTAAACAACTTTCAATTGCGAGAAAAGTTTTCAATTTTCGTTGTAACTTTTACTCGTTCGCCATGGCAATGCATTAACAAACTTTAATTAATATGTGCGAGGGGTGGTCGTAGGACCATCGATTCGATTTGAATGTTGCCTTTCAGCGTGTCTGAAAGTTTTCACTTAAAAGTATACCCCGAGCAACAAGTTTTTCACAGAGACGTTGTGACTTTGTTAAGCGCTGATTGAAAGAGATAATAGGTTTTCTGTGTCGTTCATTAAATCTGGATATGGATATTTTAAATAGGAGAGAGTTGCAGATCAGACCCTGAATAAATCCCTTGTCAACTGCATACTTATGGATAAATATACTTCAAGAGCTCTGCTTAAAAAGATATCCAGCTCAGCAACTCATCTCTTTTGGGTTCTTGCTACTTTGTCAAAGTGTTCTTTTTCCAATGTTTGATGTTTGATTATCTTATTGACAAACTCCAGCGCACAACGCGATATACGATTACAGCTGAGTGTCTAACCCAAATACTTTGACGGCACTTTGCTGCTACATCGTGCCCACTTTGCATACGTTTGTCAAATCCAATCGAAACCCATTTCGCCCGACATTGCGGATCTGCTGAAATTCGAGACTCCCCGGGAATATATAACGAAACCAAGCGAAACAGGGCGGGAAACCCAGCTGCAGTTGGGCGATTAGCAAACAAGATGGTGTGAGCTGGAGCAGGAGCAGTAGCAGGGCGCGACTTATTCAGAGGATAAAAATGCAATGCGTTGCCTGGCAACGGTAAAAATGTGTCACCAAGGGATAGAGCAGGAGTCCTTTGCCTGCAAAATGGATGCGGGATAACAGCATAGCAGTATACCAGTACAGCACTACAGGATAGGGAGCACTTGCCCAGCGTTCGCTGGGAAAACGCAAAATGACTTTAAATTGAGAAATCGCCTTGTGTGCGCTCTGTTCGCTTCGATTCCGCTGTGTTGTCGGTACGTGCCCCTTGAATGCCACTCGAAAAAGGCAGGGGACAAATGAAGTTATGCAGTATTTTCATTGATTTCCTCTGTACAGGCCAATGAAGACTGGCGACCAACGTGGGGCAGGGAGCCGAACGTACTAGCTGGCGCCCAACGTGGGGCGTACTTATTGGCGCCCAACGTGGGGCATTCCATAGTGTACTTACTCAAATTAAACGTGCCAAAAGGGGGAGACAGCAACACCTTTAACTGCAACACACTTAAGCGGCAAAAATGAAGCCGAATCCCTGCCTGCCTGCCTGCCTGCCTGTCCACTGGAAATGCCTTCTGCACTCCGGTTGAGTGACTTGATGCCCTCGACATGCAGCGCAAATGAGTTGGCTAATGTGACAGGGAGCGAGGAGGGGATGGCCAAAATTTGGACGAAAGCCAGACGACCTGCGTGCGTGTGGCCCTGGCAGGTATGAGCGGGTTTTATGGCTGATTTGGCCGCTGGCAAGTGCATTCGCCACACATCAGCTGGCAAATGCGTTGCGCACATTACTCATACGCCCCATAAACAATTTAAAGGCGTGCATTAAAGGCCACACTCCATGCCGCTGCCACAGCCACCACTTCCTGTGAGCGCAAAAACATTCAGCTCATTAAATATTGAACACGAATTTATGACCAACAGGAAAATACACAGAAACGGGAAGCTATAGAGCAAAAGAGAAGGCGAATTGCAATTTGAATTTTGTCCTGTGAATTCGTTGAGTTTTCTACTCCCCCCGGAGAGGAGTGCGCCTCATTATTATTACGCAATTTGAATTTTCTGGAATGCATAAAAAATCATCCACAAGAGCACCACGCCTGGTTATTAATAAAATATATGCCTCCACCTCTATGTGAATTCCAAGAAAGTGCTAAATTCAATCAGCGGCAAATTCAATTTTCCTCCAGGTTAGAGCCCGACAATCCACGTCCGTAATAAATTCAATTTACTTTAGCCAGCCTTTTGTTTTGTCTGGCTGCGCGAGAAATGGAACACTTACAATTAATATTAATTTGCCCTCGGTCCGCAATATTTAATGCAAAAGTTTTGTGCACGTCACTTCGCATCAGGCCAGAGCAGCCACATAATTGTCACTTAAAAGCTTTCACATGCTCTCTCTTTTTCACTTATTTATCTTGCTTTTCCGGCTCAATTATCCACCTGTCAGTTAGCATTACCACGTGTGAGATCTACAGTCAATATGAGAGCAGTTTTCGGAGGGAAAAGTGGCAAGGCTCACAGCCTTTTCGACAAATCGCGGCTCTGAGTTGAAAACATGTCAGTCAAATGAATAAGTTATTCATTTAAAAATAGCTTCATTACCACCATAATTAATTTTACCGAGTCCGATTTTTCATCGAGCTTAGATGGTGTTTCAAAGACATGAAATTTCTTATTGAAAAATGTTAACTAGAGAAAAGTTTATAGTTAAAATAATGGTCGAAAAAACATAATTCACAAAAACAAGTTCTTTCCCAATGGATGTTGTACTAACTGGTAAAATTAACCTTACATTGAGAAAAGCAAATTGTCTTTACAAGCAATTTAACTTCAAGATAACTTTCTCTGACAGATTAAAAACTAGGTTACTAACCTGACATTGAGAAATCGTCTGTTACTTAGTTTTTCTATATGTAATTTAAATAATGAAAGTATAATTTTTATAACAGAAGTCTTTATATTTCCCATATTTAATCTAACAGTAAATTTTATAGAACTTGTCTTCTGGATATTTGTAAGTCCCACACTTATCAGCTATTAATGTTGTTTTCCAATATTTATCTTCATGAAATTTTAAGCACTACGAACTCAATTTGAGCCAGCTTTAAGAAATTGAAAAGTTATTTAATCTGGATTAGCAGCTCTGATTCCCATTAAATATTCCCTGAATTTCGCAAAGGCTTTCAAATTATTTCCGGGTAATTAGATGAACTCTCAGCTGGGTTCTCACCGTACCTGGGGCCAATTAGGAAACCTTTCCGATTACAAATTACAACTTCCACCCACTTTATTGCTAACGCAGCGTATGATTTACCAGTTGGCTGCAGTCTGAAGTGAAAACGCAAAGTTCCGAGGCAAAATTAATAATTAACTATTCGGGGTTTGGGGGAAAATTTACACTTTGCACGTCACAGGACCAGCTCTGACCGCAAGAGCTGGCCACAAAATGCCTTTTGCTTGTAAATTATAATTGTTATTAATTTTTGCCAATTTGCATGATGATGATGATCAATGAATTACATGGCTGGGGACCCGGCTTGTGTTGATTAAAAACTTTCCGAGCGACAAAATCGATGATGAAATTAAGTAAACAATCAATTTGCGTTGGCCCGGAATGAATGGAGGAATTCCGCCTCAGTCGCTAAGCAAACACTAGCCCCCCTCCTGCCACCTTCAGAAACCCCTCTGTGGGCCACCCCTGGTTTTTGGTATTTACGGGAATAATGAAAGTTGTTTCTGTCCCCTCATACAAGCAAAACACATTTCCCTTTGTTTCGGGGGGTCTGGGGAAAGGTAATTCATTTGGTGGACGGTTTTGCTGTCCTGCTGTTTCTGCTAATAAAACATGTCCTGCACTGTGAGAAGCATGATTAAGGATGTGGCCCTAAGATATTTAGTTTGGAGGGACCCTTTCTTAGTTCCCCAGGCGATTTCTTTAAGTGTACACTTCCCGTTCCACTGCTTGGACAGCCTGTTGCTGTTAATACAATAAAATGGCAAACTCATCGCACTTAGCGAGGCCCAAAATATTGTGGGGTCCTTCAAGGTGGGGCCCTGGGACCCCTTCTCCTTTTATTGGCAATTGTCAACAGTCATTATGTGGCCCAAAAGTTTGCCATCTCGTCTAAATATAAAATTTCATCGCTGCACGTGTCAAGCAAATAAAGAGGGAAATTTACAGGAAAACTAGTTGAGCAAAAGTTGGAATAAATTTCCTGAAAACTTTCCTTAAATAAATGATGAGCTAAAGGTAGTTTGTGTGTAAGTCAGGTGTTTACGCTCGGTACTTGTGGAGTATGCGTGTTTGTGCTTTCTTTTCAAGAACTGGAGTTACTAGAAATTTTCTTATCACTTACCTAAGATTGTAAATAGAAAATGTATAAAAAACTCCATATTTAAGCAACCTCGGTTATTTATTAAAGGAGGTGTATAAAAGTATGCTATGAAAAATAACTTAGCCTTTTAGAATGTTTTATGCATTTAAAAGATTTTGTTGCATACTTTTAGGCACCTTTTTATAAGATATCCGGATTATTGGTATCTTTACCATATTAAAATGCGAAATATAATAACTTTTTAGATGAGGAATCATATTTTGTTGCATATTTGTAGGCACCTTTTAAAGGATTTTCAGATTTTTTGTGTCTTTACCATATTAAAATGTGAAATATAATAACTAATCAGAGTTAATTCCCGCGTTTCACTGCATAATAGGGGTAAACTGGATTTGTACAATTAAAATCCCACTTCTCGGCTGAAATCCGTGTGAATCGCAACAGGCTGAGATGGTGTGCCCCTAATTATTCATGCATGAATTACAAAAATAAATTGTTGACACGAGCCAAAGGCCCCGGGCGCGAACTCTCGGCCTATATCTTGGCTGTCAACATGTGGCTCGAAGCATTTAAGCCAAATTTAGGTGGCGCAAACTGCTAAGGCGGCTCAAGCATGTTTCGGGGCTCGTGTAAATAAATTAAGCGGCTTAGTATTGCATGGGTAGATCTGCCATGGCTTCTTGTTAGCCGCTTGTCGCGCTTTTTGTAATTAAAACACTTGACGAGGACTTGAAAGGCATTTGTCAGTGTGCGAGTGTGGGAACCTCTAATGGAGCCTTTTGTTGTGGTAGCCCCTAGTATGCTGGTAATTATTTTTATGCCATGTAAGCAACTTTCTCTTGTAAAATTGCTGATATACCACAACTTAAATAATTTAAAAAACATTTTACATGCCACCTACCATACTGCGGCTTTAACCCCACTCAACAATATATATTTAAGAGCTTCGCTCTGGAAGATGAAGAGTGCCTGGCGACTCCTCTGCATAAATTATGCAGTTTCGCATATCGATGGCATTTTTAATTGAACTACCACGCACCGAACTCGACCACAACCCAATAAAAGGGCAAAAAAAAAAACGATAAAAAAGCGGTAACTGAGTTGCTCGAGTTCGTAAAACGGTTGAAATTTAATTAAATCAATGTGTTGATTTAATTGGAATGCGGTGTCAGTGACAGTGGCCATCTTATAATACGCCTCGCCGTGCAATGCAATTAATTTGCATGATAACGCACCTTGCCAACTGCCGCAACTTGACCCTCGATCAATAATTCTCTGTATCCTAAGAGGCATGAGCACATTTGTAAGGTTGTGAATGGATTCGCCCTCATATCTTGTCAAATATTTACAGGACTTGCCTCTCGCAATTTTTCAAATGGCTTGGATGTGAAACGTCTTTATTTTTGGATAGCCTACTTTTAATAGTGCTCTTAATTTGTTATTCATTAGAAATATTTCTTCACGTTTTGTAAGGATGTTCATATTCCGCTGCCCAATCAATAGAACAAAAATAAAAATCCAATTTTAGTTTTTCTCTATACATGCTCTGTCGGTGTTTGGCGTAAAATCGAATTGTTGTAAACCATTAATCCAAAAGTCAGGCTACTATATGCCATAGTAAAATATGAACCGACTGCGCGTTGACAGGCTGTCCATCAAACTGTCTCTTGTTTCTTCGGCTGCAATATGTCGAACGGTTTGTTGGTCTGTCTGTCTGTTTGTTTGTTTATTTGGTCCTTTGTTGCAACAACAAGACCAACAACGAAACCGGGTCGAAAAGGGACATTTCTCTGTCGCTCCTGCCACCAACTATCTGTGATTGTCATGCACTTAGCCAGGCCTGACATAAGCCGACTCGTTTCCCGTTCCTTCGGCTGGCAAAGCTGTCAGCCGTAAATTTACGATTTTCCAGCATTGGGAGGGGGAGTGAAAATGGTGTTGTACGGTATAAAGCATAATAAAAATCTTGATCCGCCCCAGTAGAAAATTTCAATTGCATTCTACGCTTGGATAATTGATGAAGACCCTACCTCTTCAACTTGACTCTTTAAGCTTTTTCCTGAAATGGCTGCAAGTCATTCAGCTTTATTCTGCTCCTTCCCCTTTTCCAACGATTATTATTTTCCCTATTTTTTTTATTGCATCTGCATTGTCCTGTTGCCATTTCCCGGTTAACATCCCTGGTAGAGGACCTCCACCAAGTGGAGGGGGCGGAGGTGGCCGGGCCAGGCCAATATTTGACTTAAACAGAACTTTTTCCTAGCTCGGTGTGCGGGAGGAACAAATTCCAGGAACAACGGCAGCCCTGCGGTTCTTTACTTTTCACACCCCAACCAACAGACCCCTTCCCCCATATCTTTGCCAGTCTGTTGGACTTTGCATCCCACACTGCAAGGAAAAATGTTGCAAAGTCTTGCGTTATACAAAATTAAAGATAATCTATTATTTAAATAAGCATAAACATTGATATTGTGCACCATCCATAACAATACCTATCGATAGTAGCAACTTTTACCCCAACTGAGGACTTGATTCCTAAATGTTAAAACCATCGATATTATCACTAGTGCTATCGATCGTTTTACCAGCCATATAAACTCATTTTCGATAGTTTTTTAAAACGACAATTGCCAACGAAGCAACCCGTAGAGTTGTTGAAAATTAGATACCAGACAATTCAGTGCGACTTTTGTCATTAATAAAATTGATTTCAAGCTGTACAGATCTGTCTTGCACAAATTATTTTTTCTCACGATGCCGCGTACGCCGTATTTCGATTTTTTTGATCCGTCGGATCGGGAATCATCGCATGACTCAGAGTCAGACGAAGAGTTTATGAAATACTTGTTCAGTGAAGAGATGATGAGGATGATCAACTCCGACGAAGTGCCATCAAAAAGCCGCAAGTCCAAAAAGTCCAAGAAGGCCAAGAAGAAGCTCAAAAAGAGTTCCAAGTCTCATCACAGGTAGGAACGGAACAGATTATTTTTATTATTAAAAGATGAGCAGCTTGAACATTTTCCACACTTATAACATGGTGTTTCTTCTATTTAGCTCCCTGATGTCTTTAAATGATGAAAATATAAATGAACCCTTACCAACAGACACCGCCGTTGAGTTTCTTCCGTCCTGGTAAGCCATCTTAAATAAATCAAGTAAATAATTCAATTTTTTAAACCATTTCAGTGGTTCGATTATACAACCGTCGCACAAGAAGAGTTCCAAGCCTTTTGAGAGGTAGGAACATAATTTAACTTAAGGCTGAGCAGCTAGAACGTTTTCCATACATATCACATGCGGTTTCTTTTATTTAGTGCCCTGATGTCTATAGAAGAAACAAATATAAATGAATCCTTACAAACGGACTCCTCTGATCTTCTTTCGTCCGGGTAAGCCACCTTTAGTAAATTAGGCATATATTTAATTTTTCAAACATTTGAGGGCTCCGATCTTACAACCGTCGCCCGACAATTTTGAACCCATGCAAATTAAATCCGCGGAGGAGCCAATGCCACCACCAGAATCATCTATAGTACTCAGGGCCCAACCATTACCCACCCAAAACAAGGCGAAACAGGAGCCGGAATTACGCGGGTCGGTGGCAAAACCATTCCTCAATTTAAAGTGGGAAAATGACTCCAACTATCTACCCAAACCGCCAGTGGAGTCCCATATGGATTTGTTCGATCCCGATCTGCCGTCGTCATCGCACATATGGAAGAATTACGAACGCCTAAAGGAGGGTTCGGTGCTGCCGTCAAATGCGGAGTGGCCCTTGAGTTGTATGGCAGGTCAGGAGGAATCAAAATCTCCGCCCTCAAATGCCATGGAATGGAAGACGTCCGAGACATCTTCCTCGGAAGCCGGTGAGCCCCAAGAAAATAGTGCTGCGTACGGCCTTTTCGACTGGGATGAAAATAGCAAATGGTTTAGGGATAACTCTCATCTTCGTGTTTGCAACGATCTCCCTTTCGACTTTAGTCGCATGAGTATTGGTCTGGAAGAAGAAAGGGCCTTGGATGATTGGATAAAAACGGAGGGCCTCAACAATCCTTACTGCGACTTTGACGAATTCAATATGCTGCTGAGCTTAGCTAGGGACTATCCGAAAAATCGTGACCTCCTTTTTAAGGTGTTAAAGCCGCCACCTCTTCCCCCCAGAAAGCCAAATGTAGTTAGAAAAAGGCCTCGTGTGGCATTCAAAGTTAAGTCTCGCCCAGTTGATGCTGTGGAGCCGCAGTTCGGAAAACGAGTGCTTTACGAAAAGGTCCCGAAAACTCTTCCCAAACTCGACACTCCAAAGGCAACTGTCGTAGATTCAGTTGAAGAAAAGCAACTGAAGTCTACACCAGAAAGTTTCGGATCGATCCCGCCAAAGCCCCGAGATGAGTCAGCAAATCAGGAGTGGCTTCAACAATGTAGTGAGATCATCTTTCACCAACTGCAACGTCTTATATTTGACAGTGCCAAGCCAACATCCGAAGGACCAGGAGCCACTGGTTTCGGATGTACGACAGCCACATTTCTTCTCGAGGACTTCGAGGATATCGTTGACAAAAACACGACAGAATTCAGGGATCCGCAATCCAAAGGACTCGCCTCCAAGTGGTCACAGCAATATGGTATCAAGTCGGCCGAGCACTTGCGCAGATCGTTGACCCTTACGCCCATACCAGTTCGTCAGGAGCAGTGCCTCCAGAAGATCAGGATCCTCAGACGTCCCACCAAAGCTAAAAGCGAGCCCTTACACCTGAGCATCGAAATTAAGTTCTGTAAGCTGTTTTGCACCCTTGAAATGAACACACATTTGTATCTTCATTCGGCTGCCATGAGAGTGGATAATGCCGTCTACAAAAGCGGTATAGGTGTGATTGAAGTGCGAATTGGGGCCTCGCAGATAGGCTGGATATGGGCCAATGGCACTGTGATGATTATGAACGGAAGAAGCGATGAAGAGTTTGCCGAACCCCTACGCAATATCGTGGCCACGGCCACAGGACAGATGAACTTCAAGGCCGATCCCTGCTCCGAGCTTCTACACCTACGTCTATGTTCCGGTGGCAGCTTCCCCTGGAGCGTTAATTTGGAGGAGTTTAGTAAGGTCCACACTGTTTGTGCACAGCCATTCCTTCGTGAGGCGAACTTCGTTTACTTTGTGAACAAGGATCTGCCCGGAGTGTCGGCTAGACTCTATCAGTCTGGAATGTTCCAGGTGTTTGCCATGACCACGGGTATGGCGGATGAAATGGTAAAGCTACTGCACCTGCACTCGGCTAGTTATCGAAAGCCCTAAATCACTCGAAGTAAAAACAATACAAACAAATAAATAGTAACTTCGATGCTTACGCAGTTAAGTATAGATTTCGTTTTCATAATTCAAAGTAAAGCCCTTGTGAACGGCAGTCCACGTAGTGACGAATCGCACCGTGAGTTTGCGGAGAGAGCCTACAATAGGCATCCGCAAAATTGGAAGTCTGCAACTATGCGAGAGGTATTGTGCATTCCTTTGGGCTTAAAGGTCTTAATATGTAATAAATAAGTCTATTGGTTCCGGAGAAAGTATAATACCGATCTATTTGTTTAGTATTCTTTACCAAAATACTTGTTAGTGCAACCAAAAATTGCAGTTTGCCTTATTTTTATACCCTTGCATTGGGTATTACGATTTTAGTCAGCACCTAGCGGAGGGAACCGGAACTACTCACCATGCCAAAGCCTGTGTAGCTAAGTTAGTCATTATATTTAAAATAATGCGATTTGAAGCATTAAATATACCTAAACAAGTATACCTAACAAATATACAATCGTTGTTGAATCTAAACCATCGATGTTTCCTAATTTTTGAACTATATATATTATGTAACTATTTGTATAGCCTCGTTTAAGTAATCACACAAAAAACATTATTAAATACTCCCCAAGCAAATAAAACGTCAGTATTTTCTGGAATCTTCTTTTAATTTTCCTTATTAAATTAGTTTCTAGTTAAACTTAATTTTCCAGTGTATTTTAAGTGCATTCACACATCAAATGAGTTTTTGGCCGGCTGTCCGACTGACGTTTTAATGCGGTTAAGTGACCTGACCCAGCCACTTCTGCTGGTCTGGCATATTTTGACAGCAAATTGACCGACAAACATGAATACTAATGGCATGCGAATGCAATTTAGCGTTGGTTTAATTATTTTTGCATTGCCAGTGAAATTAGTCATGATTCGAATTGAATGCAATGCCCAATGGCATTCTCTCTGGAAAAAAGTTAATGTAAATATATGGATTTTCGTTCTAATGATTCCATAACCCTTAACCAGTGGCTTTCAACACTCTGTCGAATGAAGATTGACATGCGAGGCGTCCATTTCGCTGGCTTTCCCTTGGGGAAAACACAGTCCAATCAGGAACACACACACACACACACACACCTTCACCGGCACACAATGTCAATCAGCAAATAACAATCTGACAAATGCAAATAGCAGAAATTCAAATTGTATGCGATATAAATAATTCACATAGAAAGTTCTTCGCATACATATGAATACTTGTGGGCACAAAGTTTGGTCTCTGCATTCAGCTTTTCCCCGATTTTTCCGCTAGCTGTTACAATTTAAATTTTAATTAAATGATAAAACGGCAAAAGAGCAGAATCGTAACTTTAGCTGCGGGATTTCGTTTATTTTTTACCCGTTAAGTCGGGCATAAAGGCAGCGCGTAAGTTGAGAACTTAAACCCCTTCCGAGGCTTTCGACAGCGACGGTTCACGTGACGCATACGCCCTGTGGCCCCATGTGTGTATCCCTTTTGTGGGATTGTGTCACCTTACACTGTGTTTTTTTTAATGTTTTTTATTTCCTCTGCCCAATTTTCGTTTACTGACGTCAATCGATTGACTTTCAAGAGGGTTTTCCCTTCCGATCTATACTTTCCCTAATTGCAGTTGACCAATAGTTGGACACACCCTAAGCCGACTCATCAATAACATCAATCGTATCATACGCATTTATTATGCCGTAATTAATAGTCGCACTCCGGAAATCGGGACATTCTCGAATGCGGTCAAGGTTGGCCATTGGGAACTCCAGTTGCCATATGTCGACTTTATGCTTGGTTCCCACACTCAATCCGGCATTGGTTGTCGTAACTTCTTGGCTGGCGGCCCTTTGAGTGGATATCATAAATGCCTCGCATATCGTCACATATGTCATTTGTGCCCCCTTTACGACTGAGTTTTTATTGTCATTGATGAGGGGCCCGATAGTCAAAGGCGGCGGAATGATGCAACCCACCTTGAACTCACGTTTAAAGCTTTTATTCAAGACATTAGAATGTGCTGTAACGGAGTGCTTGGTACTTGAGATACCTGATATCATGTTTTAAATGTGTTTTTAATTATGGAAATAAAATAAAGTTCCACTGAAATGTTGCAAAAGAAATTATTTCCAGCAAAGCGATCAAAATGTGTGTACTAAAGATAGGATAGTAACATTTTTAAACGACATAAATTAATTCACAAATAACATTTCTGCATCATTAACTCTTTATAAATACAATGATACTAGATATGAAACATTTAACCTACTGATTTCTACACCTGAGATAGTCCAGAAGTACTTCTGCGATGAAAACACAAAAGGCCAGTGACCAACCGATGAAAAGTATTTTCCAAGATCCTTTGTAATCCTGTAGTTTCAGGGGTACAAATCTTGTCGTTAATGGCAGCTTTTCAAATCGGGTAGTCCTTGTTGTCGACAATACTTCCTGAATCGCTTCGTCGAGCCAGTACGATAGAAGTCCCGCACTCCAGACCCGATTTGAATAGTCCCGAAGGGCCAATGCGTAAATGGAGTTCTGTGGCAGAACGGTAGAAATGGAGACTCCATTGACCGAATTAAGTTTCGGGCTCTTACAAAAGAGCTTTCGGGCGGAATGTTGTTGCATCTTCGAAAAGGGATCCCTATCATAGATGAATGTCTGATAGGCAAAGGTCGTATTTAAGGATTTGATCATATCCACTTGCTCCTCGCTTCTCACAATCCAAATATTTGGCAGATACTTTGACAGTATCTTGGGATCGATCTGCTGTTTGATCGTCATGAAAATAAGGCGGTTGGTGACCACAGTTAAGTTACTTTCGTGCAGCTCTTGAAAGTTCATGACGTGTCGGTACTGAGGACTCATGGTCAACAAGGTGCTGAGTTGGGCGCCTAACATGCTGGCCAATATCAGGCCTGTGAAACTCATCACAATTGTAAGCTGCCCCATGACGGATCGAAGACGATTGCCCATTGGAATCGACAAGGACAAAATACATTGTAGAACGCGAAGATTAACTACCATGTTTTGGAATTGAAAACGGTAATGGTGGTGTTCCAATCGATCGTATAGAGTTCTCAGGACAAAATCCACAACACCTAGCAGAATGTAAGATCCCAAAAAGATAATGTGGTTTGCATATCCGTACAAGATTCGAAACTTTTCAAACATCGTCAACTCCTGTCCGCAGGGCACTACAATGGATATGGATACGAAGCCCAGAAAGGCCTCTATCCTACTTTCGTTCGGATGTCTCAAGTTTATCATCTGCCCCGTTATTGGGAGATCTAACCCGCCCCTAATTGTCTTATCGATGATTTCCACTTGGGACGTACTTTCGTTCTGGAACCTCTGCTGTTGCAATGTGATATTGTGCTTCCGGGCAAAATTCTTAAAGAACTTATAAACAAAGCCAGCGTGTCTTTTTCGACCCGTTTTGGAATCTATCAAGTAAAAACTTCGTGGTGGCACCAAATCGTCATCCGCCAGAGCTATTTTACCCATAAAGTTGCGCCAGGGAACAGGAAAGATTTTGTTTTCTCCTAGCAGATTTTCAATCACTTGAAACTTTGGCCGGGGAAATGGATAAAGTCGCAGAATTTTTAAAGAATTTTCGATCATTAATATATTTAGGAACTTGTACTTTTCTGCTTCATAAGATATGTCTCCGATAAACTTCTTAGATAATTTGAACTCCAGAAAAGTCACAATCCTGACCTCCCTCATATGATTAAAGTTGCCGGCCAGTGCTGAAAGTAACATTATATCCTCTTCTGATTCCATGTACACCACAGCCAGAAATTTCCTATTGTAGTGGTTCACCAACTCAATTCTTTGAGTATCATCCAGACGTATTATAGGCCAGACTAAGGGATATAGTCCTTGAAGAAGGTCCTTTCCATTAACTTTGCTTTGCAGTAGCAAGAGAGTGGATATCGATTGTTCTTTGTGAACGGCTTCAAGCAAATTCTTTAAAAACTCAAGTTGCTCCATTGAAGCTACTGCTCCACCGACTATTATCCAAAATAGAATTTTAACTTTTCCCATGATTTTTGGTCCTGAACTGACTTGACTGGCGGAGGTCGATTTACTTTTAAACCCATATCCGTGGATCTTTGGACTAATGTTTTTTAAATCTGACACCCATCTAAAGTGCTCTGCAAGCCTGTAATCAATTCTGGCATTACGTATACGCACTTTGACCTACGATTTGTTATATTATATGCAAGTTCGTATATGTTCTCCCCCTCCTACAAAGCAAAGGCAGCAAGAACTAATTGTTATATCATGGTAACGCCAAGAAAGGTTTTTAAGAGGATTACATTTTATCGACCGAAGATTGATTTCATGGTAAAGACGATGCTAAGATTTATTTTTGACAAGTGTTTATTGTATTTGTGTTTGTGGGGATTATAAACATTTTGTGTTTGGAAACTTTTTATATAATTTGCAATTACTGTGCATTGTTAAAATATATTCTTTTAACACATTTATGTTAAAATTTTTTTTTATATTTATATATTCCTCATCCTTCTGCCAATCCAATGCACAAGTACTTCCCCGACGAAAACACAAATCGATAGGGTACAACCCGCTATGATAACTTGCCAACCGCCTTGATAATCCCGGAGGTCAATGGCTTCATAGCCTGTAACAATCGGTAGCTTGCCGAATCGAACATGCCGCATCATAGACGTAAGTTCCCCGAGCGCTACGTCGACCCAGTAAGTTATAAGTCCGGAACTCCAGATATCATAGGCAAAATCCCGTAAGGCCAGTGCGTAAATAGAGTTCTGCTGCAGGACCGCCGTATAGGTGAGTCCGCTGACCAGATCCAAATTGGGAGACCTACACAAAACCTTTCGGGTGGAGTGCTTTTGAAGCTCCGAGAAAGCATCGTGTTTGTACGAATATGTCTGATAGGCATAGCTTGAATTCAAATCACTGATCATCTTCATTTGCTCCCAACCACTCACTACCCAGATATTGGGCAAAAAGCTTGACATAAACTTGGGATCCATCGCCAAGTTGATTGACTTGTAGTTGAGGTTGTTAAAAACCACAGTAATCTTACTATCGCGCAGTTCCTCAAAGTTCATGATGTGTCGGTACTGTGGCTTCATGGTCAGGACAGTGTTGGTTTGGGCGGCTATGATGGTAGCCATGATCAGGCCTGTGAAGCTCATCACCATTGTAATCTGTCCCATGAAGGATCTAAGGCGATTCCCCAGAGGAATCGACATGGACAGAAGACAACGAAGTACCCGCAGGTTAAAAACTACGTTAAGTATTTTAAAACGAGCTGGATTTCGATTGATTCTTTCACCAAGGGTCCGAAGTACAACATCCATGGTGCTCAACAGGATATAAGAAAAGAAAAAATGATCGACGATGCATATCCGTAGAGAAGACGGAATTTTTCGAGCAGTGACAACTCTTTTCCACAAGGCACTGTAATTGACAGGGCTGTCATTCCCAAAAAAGGCTCAATCCTAGATCCGTTGGGGTGTCTGAAGTTGGTCAACTGCCCTGTTATTGGCAGATCTATCTCTCCCCCAATGGTCTTCTCTATGAGTTCCGTTTGACGCATAGTATCATTCAGGGCTCTATGAAATTGCAATGTGATATTGTAGCGGCTTGCAAAGTTCTTAATAATTTCGTAGGTACAGCCACTGATTTTTGTGCGACCTGTTTTTGGATCTGTCGAAAGGAAACTTCTTGGTGTCACAAAGTCGGGCATTGTCACAGCCACTTTACCCATAAAGTTGTTCCAGCGAAGTGGGAAAATCTCGTTTTCTTCCAGAAGTTCATCAATCACTTGGAACTTGGGCTCAGGAAAGGGAGAAAGCCGTCGAACTTGTAAGGTTTTATCTATAACCAAGAGATGAAGGAACTTGTGCTTAGTTACCGCTAGCGAGAATTCTTCGAGAAGGTCTTCAGAAGTATTGAACTCCAGCCAAATCACAATCCTCGCCTCTCTGATATGATTTAAGTTGGTTGCCAGTGCTGAGATTAGCAATATATCATCTTTGGATTCCATATAAACCACTGCCAGAAATTCCTTGTTGTAATGGTTCACCAACTCAATGCTTTGAGTTTCATTCAAACGAATTATAGGCAAGTATAGGGGATATAGTCCTTGAAGTAAGTCATTTCTTTGACTACCCCTTTGCAGCAGAAGTATAGTTGAAATGTCTCGTTCTGTGTGCACTGCTTCCAGGAATTCCTTGAGGAACTGAAGATGTCCCATCGAGAAAGCCACTCCACTGACCAAAAAATAGAATAAAATGCTAACTTTCCTCATTTTCTATGGCCTTTTGGAACTCAACTGATTCCACTGCCGGATGTTACTTTCGCTTTTAAATTCATAGCCGCACACCTCAGCACTAATGTCATTTAAATCTAAACCCCATCTAAAGTGCTCTGCAAACCCGCAATCAGGCTAAGCATTACGTATACGCACTGTAATCCGCGAACTGCGTTTTCATATTAAAATTAGCATGAATATTAAATGCAAATTACTTTACACCGCGGCAACCACCAGGTTTTGTACATATTTAATTAAAGGCAGAGCACATTTGGTGGGGGGGGGTTGTAGCATTTGGAAAGTGGGGAAACTTTCGAACACACATGTTTATGTCCTGCCATACGGTTTTGGTTACTTTCCCCATAAAACCCACTCGAGCTGAAGCCCCTCAACGACATAATTTACAAAGCGCTTTGGCAGCTGTCTACCTCTGTCTGCAGGCTCCAGTCTTCTGGTTCCTGGCTCCTGGCTCATGGCTCCTGGCTCTTCTGGCTCCTGCTCCTGCTCCTGGCTCTTCTGTCGCCTTACCGACACTTCCGGCTTTCCCCTCCTCGACCTCTTATCGTTGTCAATGTCAGTTTGTGTTTGTGGAAGGAAGGAGCAGTCGCAGCAGCCGGAGGAAGTGGAGCATTTCAAGCGCATTTAATGCGCATAATGTCAAATGCAACAAAGCAACAGAAACAACAAACCTCGGTACAAAACCGCAAATGGTGGGGCAAGAGCAGGAATTCGAAGGGGTTTTGGTCCCTCAGCAGGGGTTTTGTCTATCTAAAAAGGTTAGAACAACACAATATTTTTCAGCAAGCTCAACCAGTGGAGTTGAAATAAATTCCTTTATCCAATTATAACATTTGGTTCAATTAAGGACTATTAGCTGAAAGAATAATTTAAAAACAAAGAGTTAAGTGGAAGAACGTTTTACGGGCATCTAATAAATACCAAAATGTAATACGACACGGTAAAAATATTTTTGATTATAAAACAAATAAAGTATTTATAACATTGAGCTATTTTCCTCATAAGAAATCCAAACGAATCATTTTCAGCTAGCTGAATAAACATGGTGATATTTTGTGGAAAAACGAATTATTTAAGTCGATTACAAAAATGTAAAAAAAAATTCTTCCATATTTATTTAGGAAACACCTTTACTTTATTTTTTAATAATAAACATAATGTAATTAAAGGTCTACAAAGCGTTATTCGATATATAATTTAATATCATATCTTACGAGTACATGGGCGTTATTTAAAGCAACAACTTAATATGCTAAAAAAATGTTTTTGGATCTAGTCTTGAAACAATTTAATTATTGTATTATTTAAATGATTTGCCGAACGATCCAATGATAAAAGTGTGGTTTTTATTCCATTTGCAATTGCTAACCGCGAAACACTCACATTTGATTCACGTTTTATTCACAATGGTGTTTACTCTCGTATGTTAAAAATATCAAGACAACTTGTTAAGCATTCTATACCATCCCTAACGGCTCCGCAACTCCTAACCCTTCCCAAAAACTACTTTATTTTTATTTCACCATTTAAAACCTTTCCCCATCACTTTCAAGATTCCCGAGTGCGCGACCAAGCCCAGATAAATACTGAGGGCAAACTACTTTTGTGTGTGGTGAACGTTCAGATAAACTTTTATTGATATAAAAAATTACCCACGTAGAGCAAACAAAACGGTAAGGCAAAACGGGAATTGCTAAGGACAACAATTCGAGTTTATCTAAGTCAGAATACGGATACGAATGCGGATACGGATGCGGATGCACACTTGAGTCGAGGGCGGAAATACACTTGAATGTTACACGGTGGTTCCAACGTACCTTTGGCATTTTTCCGGTCCCGATGAAATTTGGTCTTGGGTAGTACGGGTTTCTATGGGGTTTATGATTTTGTGCCTTGTCTGAGGATTTTTATTGAGGCTCTGCTTCTTTTGGCTGGCCAAGAATGAGGCCCAAAGGACTGCGGATTGCGCGAGCGCGGCATTGGCAATAAATTCGAGGCGAAAACTTTCGGGTTGGTCGGTTGTCCTCAGGTGGATGGCCCGATAAATAACGGCTCACGGGTCAACTGGCTGGTCACAGCCTCATTTATTTATGCACATGGACTCGCAGACAGCGCACAAATTCGCACGGAAATTTTATTGCCACTTATATCATTCGGTGTGTGAAATTAAATATTTAACCTGAACTAGCTGATTTATTGCATTTCGTTTTGATGATTTGTGCAGGGCCATGTGGAAAATAACACAGCAGACTAGTTTGGCTACGATTTATGGCAGAGTTTTTCTTCTTTACCCAATTTAATTACAGCTATGTACTAATCTCTATGACTTAAAATTTAACTGCCGACCAGGGCAGATGCAAATTTAATTAGCACTCCGGCGATTTCCGTTACCAACAAAATCTCGGTTGTTTTTTGGGGAAATGTCATCGACACGACTCGACACGTTACGACACGAACAATTGAACGAAACTCACGAACGCACTCACGAACACTCGCCCTCTCGCTCGCTCTTGCGGCTGGGTGGCGGGGGGAAAACTCTAAAGAAAACTCTGGCTTCGGCGTCGAGCGTTCGAGGGAAATCACATGTTTCATGTGCAAAGTATAAAAACAAACTGAACTGAATGCCGAGCGTGGAAAGCCGACAAAGCCGACCGACTAACATATATTTTCCCAATCCCGATCGAACTAACATTGCTGCTACTCGGGAGGATTTCCCGAGTGCCAAAGAAAAGCTCAAAGCTTCTCTGTTAACCAAGTTAACAGAGCGACCCACAATTGGGCCATGTTAAGTTGGTTAGTTGGGTGTTTTTTTTTTTTTTTGGGCCAGGTTCCCACATAACTCGCACTTGTCGGCGGGGGAAATGGGAAATAGAAATAAAGATAGACAGTCGTGCAACCTCAAAGTGCAATTAGCGCTTGTTTACGACTGGCACACAGCTTCAGTTCGCTGCGATTCGTCACCGAACTCAGTTCGAGATTCGAATTTCAACTTTGCGGCCCGCCACAAATCACTTATGGAGCCATAATTTAATTCACGCCCAGCGGCAACAGGTGAGTGGCAGCCGCAATAAGCTCAGCATTAAGCCACTGAAATGCGAACAGCAAACCATAAATTCAAGGCCAGAAAAGGCAATCATCAATAGCACTTGGGAGTCACTTAAAGAATCTATGAGTTCAGAATGAATATAACAAAATATTGATGAATCATTAAAAAAATTTTAATTAATATCTATACAGGTTGGACATAAAAATGAGAATTACACTCGACCAACTATTTTTTCATTTTTGAGTTAATTTCTTATTGAAAAATAAATATTATTGATAAAAAACTTAGACTGTAATATTTATTTTTTTTACATTAGTTATGATTAGATTTGAACTTTAATTTATACTAGTTTAAAATTATTACTACACTTAAACATTTACTTATTTCTTATCAAATAAAATATAAACAGTAAATAAACCTAAATTTTTAGTCGGATTTGAACATATGTGATATATGTGATATGTGATATATGTGATATAACACAAAAACCCAAATTTTGGATCAATAATTGTATCTTTATTTAAGTATTAAGTATAATTTATTGTATAAAATGAAAATATTTTCAAAACCTTATTAAAACATATATTAGATTTATCAATCACATGGTTATCATATCTGTTTAAATATTTCTCCATCTTTAAATCATTTGGTAAAATTTGCCAAAATATTATTAGGAGTTTCATCAGCTGACGAACCCCATTTAATATTTTACACCCCTTTATAGATCATTCATGACATTGAACCTACTTAGCCTTATACAACACCTTCTTAACCACTAAATCATATTTAAATAAGTGATATTTAGTAATCCGGAAAAGAAAACAAATAGATGCTTGGCCTGAGCCCAAGCTGAGCCAATAAATCAATTCCAACCAAAGTCGGTGGGCACACAGGACATTTAAGGTTGGCACAGGCATTCCTTCTTTGAATTTCATTACGAATGCCAGACACAGGGGCACGCAGCTGGCTGGCCACTCAAGCCAAACAGTTTGCCAGGACGTAAGGACGCAAGGATCCAAGGATCCAAGGACCCGAGGACCGGAGGACCTGAGGTCAGAGGGGTATGACTCAAGTAGCCAGGATGGGACAACAAAACAAGGCAGCTGCCTCCAGTCAAGTCAAGTGGAAAGTGGTCCTGGTGACAGGGGCCAAAAGTGTGTTAACATACTAATATTCACTTTGCATCTTAATCGTAGTTGTCCTGGCCAAAGGATGTTATTGCCTGGGAATGGGGCGAATGGCATGGCTGAGAGTCTATACGGCAATTTCAATTGCCGTCTGTAGTTGATATAGTCATCATTATGTGGACATATTTATGCATGTTTGGTAAATGGGGAGGCAATTTGTCGAGCGATTTGACAGCTATGAATAGAATATAATAGGGAAGGAAGATATTACTTTAGTTGATAGTTAGAAATGTGACAAAAAAGATATAATAATTAAAGATATATATTTTGGAGTCTATAAAATATTTGTTGGTATGGATTAGTCATATACTGGTTAAAAAATAAAATCTTCAATTATATTCAAGCTATCATATCCTCTAACATTACTATATAGCGCCATCTGTTGCTCATTTGAAGAACACAAAAGTCTCCAAAATAAGCTTCGCAGAATCAAATACAATGAAAGCTGTATGGCCGTTACGGGAGCAACACTGACAATGTCCTTTGAAGCTCTCGTTATCTCACTTTCTCCACAGCTTTCTCTCGCCCATTTCTTCTCCCTCCCTCTCTGTCTCTTTCTAGGCATTTTCCCTCTCTGTCCCGTGAGCTTGAACTGCGAATAACAAGGTGAAAGCATAAGCAGCACGAACACGTGGTTGAACAGAAAGTAAGAGAAAGTTTGATGATTTTTTACCAAAGAGAAAGGTTGGCCAGGAAAATCTCAAAGAGAGGGAGAAAGGGTGGAGCAGGGGAAATTGAGGGAGGAGAAGGGAAAACGCAGAGGAAAACATGTGCGAACCATTGCCAACTTCTAGGAGCGGGCATTCCTTAGGCACAAATCGCATTCAACTGACATTTTCGCTGGCCATCTCCCTGCTTTCTCCAGCTTTTCCTGGTCACCATGGCCCCAGTTGACCTCCGATGGCCTTCACTGATGTTGCAACTGCCCTCCTGCCTAATTGGCAATTTCAGTGAAAGCAAATGGTGTTGGCCATTTATGTTGCCTTCCTGTTGAACTGGGATTAATGAATTTAACACACGCACCATCTGAATGTGGTAAATTAATTTAAAAATCTAGGCAAAGCCTTAATTACCCATTCGTGGGGACTTGTTGCATTAATTTTTTAATGAAACCTTATGACGCAACGAGGCGTATACGTAATGTGCGCAATGACGCCCGCCTGAAAGTATGCTGCCAAGCACTTTAACCATATTTTCCTCTGAATGGTTTTATCCTTGTGGCTATGAATAGCGAATCGCTTAACGCTTGCTGAGAGGGGTTTTCCGATGGAGTGTGCTTGGAAAATGTTATTAAGTTGTTGAGCAGGGCAACGCGCTCTCGATTTATTGAGTTTACTTGCACAGCAAACGCATTGCGAACTAGTTTTCCAAATTGCCAAGTCCATAAATTCAAGGCAACGGAATTTGTCTGCTCCATAATCAGATGAACTGCGAAATTTAATGCATTATTCATATTTGTCGCAAAATTCATCAGCAATAAAGCTGCGCAGCTTAGTAAGTTTTACGATCTTTAAAAGGGCACAAATTAAAAGCCATGCTGCAGTTAGTCCACTTGGTTTCCCAGGAACACTAACATAACTCAAATCTAGACCAAATTTGTAAACATAAGTTGAAAATATGGTTTAGTCTTGCGTTTCGACTGAGAAATACCTGTTGTTTTGGTAATATGCATCAAGAAATTACTTAAGAGCTCTAATAGTTCTATCATAGTTTTCACATTTTTTAGTAACATAGTAAAGCTACAATAATCTCTTCATTTAAGATTATTAGTCATCTTAAAAATATATTTTAAATTCACTAGAACTTACTGAGCTGCTCCTATTGAATAAGGTAGCTTACCCTCGATGAAATACTCTTTTCCCGTGAGCAATTAAAATATGTCAGTATCAATATTTTCATTGCAATATCACACAAATATTTCTACAGAAATCCCCCATCTGTTCTGTCTGCTGTGGAAAACTGAAATTGCAAAGGGACCAAGGAGATTAAAGCCACTGCCAATTGCAAACGTATCGTTACACATCAGACAGGCCAAGGATATCAGCGGGTCTGAAATGTGTGCTCCTATATAGGGAGTGGCACCTTATACATATATATCCCTTAGATTCCCAAATGCGGGGTATCCAACTCGCACGTAAAACACAATTAGGAGGCACGCACACAAGGCATGACATAAACATAACATAAACAATGCGAAAACATTAGGGATGCCGGAAAAACTGGAGATATACACCTGGCAAGAACCCAAGGGGGCGCTTCGTCCTTCGTCAGTGATGATTTGCGGCATTTTTTATGATTGTTTTATGAGTTCGTGAAGGGGAAAATGAAAGGCGGCCCACAAAAGCAAAGACCACTTCGGAATGCGAGAAGTCATTTGCAAATTTCACAAATTCCTCCAAGGAATTCGCCATGGAACAACAAACAGAGACAAAGGTGTTTGTTCCTCCCCAGATAAAATGTTATTAATAGGAGGCCCGTCAAGGAGCAACTTCTTGGGCTGCTCACAAACAACAAAGTTTACACATGATAAAGTCTATTCTCAGCCCACATATCTTATTACTTTTACTTACCGCAGTCAAAGGAGAAAATCTTACGTTAATTTAGACACTTTCACTCACCTGCAAGGGAAAGAGAAGAATTTATGAAACCACAATAAATTTGAATACTTAGAGAAATTACAAGTTATATCAGATAAGTTTTTCATAATTCAGATAAATACCAGTATAATATCATATACTTTTTTTCCATAATTTTGGAAATATGTTTGCTTTAGTATTACTTTATGGTATATTTATAAGACAAATTGCTGATAACTTTATAAATATAAAAAGTTGTTCCTCTTTTTATCCAGAACTTTTACATATATAAAACAGTTTCATTACATAAAAAGTATATTTAACATTCATAAGTTTTAAATACATTAATAGCAATAGTAGTAACCGAAATGAAACAATTTTTCAATATTTTTTCTCAGTGCAAACTAACGTTTGGTGGGTGTGTCCTGTAACTAAAGCTCTTAATGTTCTTCAATAGCTCCTGATATATGAGCTTGTGCTGGTGGCGTTTCAGTCTCGACTTTTATGGGCTATTGTTAGGGATTTTTTTTGGTGAAGAGGTATAGTGTAGTAGCAATAAAATGGCTTAAACGATACCAAAGAGTCTTGGCTAGACATTGAGTATAGTTGAGATCTCAGCCACGAAACACCGTTAAAAAGCCGTTAAACTCTATCTAGCATTCCATTGGCCCATTTCACTTTTATCCTGGCGATAATCATTCATTTCAATTACGCGCTCACACATTAAAAAGGGTAGAATCCATTGTAAGAACGGTCTTAATTAATGGTTAAATGTGGTGAATGGGGTTCAAGCCAGCGAGGATCTGACAAGCCAATTGCCAGGATGGCTGACACCCAGAGGGTGTAATCACCAATCAGAGAGGTGTCGATATCTACACACACCGTCAAGGGAACGGCACTACCGAGCATAATTGAGTTATTTACACTAATTGGCATACACCGAGCAGATGACGTAAATTGGCTGTGCTGCAGGCGAAAGCCGCAAAAGTTTGCACAGCTAACTCACGGGCCCTCCGACTTGTTGACTTGAATAACGGCCACCACCACTCCGTTCTCACACAATCATGCCACTCATAATTCATTCAAAAATTTCTGAGCCAAATTTCCGTCTGGCAGCTACGTGCCACATCCTGCTAACCAAAGTGAAGCCCATTGAATAACAAATATGCCGACCACAGAATTTAAGGTTGCATGGATTCTAAGATATGTAGTTGTAATCTAACCGAATTCAGTTGGAACTTAACCTATTTCAAAACAATTTCCAACCGATTTTAGCTGTAAGATTTTTGGTATATCTCCAAAAACACTGTAAGAAATTCCTGAACTACTCCGAAAAGTACATTAAATGACAAATAAATTTAAATGACCACATAATGTACATCAATACAAATTCCAACCCTCTTTAGTTGTAAAGAAATTCCTATATAACTCCGAAAAATTTGTTTTTAAAGAAATTTCTGGACAACTCCGAAAAGCACATTGAATAACAAATAAACTGACCACCGAATTAAGCATTGTTGCATAGATTCGAAAGAACTGTCGTTATAATGCAACCAAATTTAGTTGGAATTTGACCGTACATCAATACAGTTCCGAGCGTATTTGGTTGTAAGAAATTTCTGTATAACTCCAAAAATCGTATTTGCTTCTAAGAAATTTCTGGATTGCTCGTACGCACATCAATAACAATTCCAACCGTTTTTGGTTGTAATAAATTTTTGTATCACTCCGAAAAGAGGGATTACGTTATAGCTTAGTCCTTTGTTCCAAAGTGTTGGCCACATCGTTATCTTTATTTTCATTAATCTCAAATTAGCACTTAAGCCAGTAGAGTATAGATCCTTGCGCCTGCCCACTCCCATATCCAAATCCCATTATAGCCGCTTTTGGGGAGAACACAATAATCACAGATAGCACTGTATAACAGGATAATAAAAGTCAAAGTGCTAAAACTAAATTAAACTGACCTCGAGGCGTTCTTTCCAAGCGTGAACAAATCTGCGTGGGTGTCAAAGTTGATTCAAGCTTTTGCCAGACATTAAAGCGCCGAATTTAATGGCTCGGGCACATGGTGCCCAAATTTAATTTGCGTATATTTGCGAGATTTATGTAAAACAATTATGCAGAAATTGTGTGTTTAGATGAAATGGGCAAATATGGAACAGAGCGATTTAATGCGCTTAAATCTGTAAATCTGTGATAATAAAAAAAGCTCAAATCGCTCGCAGGGGACATTAACATTTGTGTTTTCGCCAATCTGTTTATTTAATTAAAATCTGTGTTTTGTGGTTAATTTGCATTGGTAGAATAAATGATTAGAATTCATAGAAAATAAAGCAAAAATGTCATTTTTATTTAAGAATGAAGTTCTAACTAAACCGATTTAGCTAACTTTACATCAAGTATTTAACACTTTGAAGGTAATTTTTATAGTATGATAAGCCTATATAAAAAGTATGACTTATGAAACCAATGCCAACTCTCAATCGATTTCGCGTCCTTGATGGATTGGCTATAATCAGATTGGGTTTATAACACTTCGTTTTCTGTCACGCATCCCTATAGAAATCGCTCGGGGAATATTCCCCTTTGTCAGGCCTTTAGACGGATAAAAGCAAATATTTATGTAGATTCCAACGCACGCAATCAGCCTAAGAATACAGAAAACACATAAATTTGCCTGAGGGAAGGCCGCACAAAAACAACTGGCGACCACACCACATGTCGCGAATGGCTTACGAACCTCTGATTCACACGGGGAAAACATTGGAACAATAATAGTTTTCTTAAAAGCATACAATAAGAAATATATTTTATATGGGTCGAGCTTTATTGCAAAACATTTCCATGTAAAAAGTTAAATAAACCTTTAAATGGATCAAAACATATTATCTGTTCCAATTTGTTTAGAAAGTTCTAATAAAAATTACAAAAATGGTATTCAGATCGGAAAGAACAATTTTAAAGCAAAATAATCAATAAACTTTTTATGAAGCATTTAAAATCGATTTTATTTTTATTGATTTTAATGTGCCAATGAATAAAACTATAACTAAACTAAACTAAACTAAACTAAATGTTTTTTCATCATCACCATTCCCAAGAGAGTGGAATACACCCAGAATAATGAGGAAGTAATGAATGAATAAATGAATGATGAATGAACAATGATGAAGGATGAATGATTAAATATAAATGATGAATTATTCATGAAAAATTATGAATGATGCAAGATAAATGATGAATTATGAATGCTGAATTATGAATTATGAATGATGAATGATGAATGGTGCATAATGAATGATAATAAAAAAATTGATAATGAATGATGAACGATAATCAATGATGCATAATAATGAATGATGAATGAAAATTAATAATTACTAGTATAAAATGTGTTAATTTCAATATGCAATTTTTTAGCTTTTCGAAAAATGCCTCAATGTTGATAATATTTGCTAAGCATTACCTAAACATGACTTAAGGTACCTAAAGCCCTACAAATTATTTCTGGGCTTAGACATGTGTGTTATTGTATGCACTTCACTTTAACACATAAGCCGATATATCACCTGGTCAGCAATATTAACTTTGATCTATAAGTGCAAGATTATACAAACTTCGATTAGCCGAATTTCTTGTTTGCTATGGTTCGACTTGAGTTAAGTTTAAGGATTATTTTCCACAGTGTAGGTGACCCTGATCCCCTAACCCCTAACCCCGATTACCGAGGCCGAATTCCGGCCGTCACTCACCTTTCATCCAGGCGCATGCTGCTGCGGCTGATGTCACTCCAAACGGACATGGAGCGCGGTCGCTGGAAAATGGACTTTGAGAAACGCCGGACCGCCGGGGCGGGGGGCAGCTGCTGCGGGGGGTAGCCGGCCAGGTCATTGAGGTCCTCGTTGAAGTTGACATTCCGCTGGCGGTGGTTGTGGGTGGGCGACGCCACCGAGGGCATCGAGTAGCTGCAGGTTTGATTATCGTCCGACATGCCCAACGCGGTGTAGCTCACTTGGAGGTTCTGGCTCATTTCCTATTTTCCGGCACCGGGGGACGGTTCGGGATTCGGGATATGTGTACGATTCTGACCAGGTCACCGGTTTCGACCAGGCCTACATAATTTAGCTGTATTTTTCGCTGGCACACTTTGCACTTTTCACATCTCACATTTGCCGGGCATGTGGTTTTCTTTTTTTTTTGTATCCTATAGATGCATCTGCATCGAACACCGTCTGCGGACTGCGAAGCCTTGTTTATTGTCTCTGCTCATGACATATCCGACACTTCATTAAGCACAATCAGCCCAAACAATTGACTGTCCCTCGCTCTTTATCGTTCGATCCCGCTCTCGTCTCTAGCCACATCGCCGTTTTTCTGGAACCAAGTGACAGTGATAAATTGGTGACCCGACGACCTCTCATCTGCCTCACACTCGCTGGCTGGTTAATTGACTGCACCAGACATGCAGCACGCAAAAATTTGCAAAGTTTAAGGTTCAAGTACCAAGACAATCAATCAGGCAGCTTTTCAATCAATCAAAATCCTTGAAAATCTCCAAGGAAGTTCCTGAAATGCTTACAAAAGGCTTGGACATCTTGTAGATGAGCAGGTGTTCAAGTTCTCATTTTGAAATGGAAAATTGCATATTTTTGAAAATGCAAGTACAAGACCCACTGTTGAGATTTTTTAAAGATTGAAAGCTTAAAAACTTTGCTTGAATAACCTTATTATTTTTAAAAGCATTAATGAAAAACAAAAAAATACGAAATAACTAATTCTAAATCAAAAAAGTGATGTTTATTTTAATATTTTACCCATTCGTAAAAAATGATATTATTGGATATTTTCTTGAAATATGTGAATTACAAGTGAAGAAAATCATAAAACAATATAAATAAAATCAAATGTTACAAAAAACTTAAGGTTGGTGCCAAACAAATCAATATAATCCTTAAAAACAAACTTTAACATGTAATTTTTGGTGTCCTAAAGTAGGCAACAATAAATTTAGTTATTTCAAAAAGACCTCCATTTATTTACCGCATACTTTTAGGCACCTTCTGAAATGTTTTTAAGCATTAGAGCTAGGGCAAACATTTTTGAGTTTGTAATAAAGAAAATAAATGTTCTTGCTAATAATTTTTTGCTATCTGCTAATCCATGTAATTAATCACATTTCTTCATTATGCTTCCCAAAAATATGTCAGTATTCAGACCCTTTTCAAGCTGAAATGAGTTTCAGGCGTGGCGAATAGCGCTTCGCATCAGCATAATGAAAAATAAATTTCACAAAAAGACACACCCTCGCACACCCCAAAACAAAATGCTGCAGTTTCGCCAGATGACGCGAACGAGAAATTGACAAAATTAAATTTTTCCTTGCCTCTGTTTTTGGGGGCACTCCCATTTGACAGTCCTCAGCCGTTTGCTTTCACATTTTTGCCATATAAACAAACATTTTATTCTACTCTTTTCGGCTACTTGAGTTTTATGTTGTGTGCCCAACAGTTATTTAAAGAATTTCTTGGCCAAAGTGCGTTGAAAAGCTCCCCAAGGCCATTTGCATGCGACACAATAAGTTGGCTAACTAAGTGCCACAATTAACAAATGTAAAGGGTGCTAAACTGGAGCCACGCCCACTTCCTTGTAACAAAAACTTAAGTGGTGCACGCGATTTGGTAGCAAAAGTTTCGTATAACTAAGACATTAAATGGCCTACAGTCAAGCGATATTTGTTGGACAGAAATATTCGAGATACACTTGGTAAGGTCATGATTACGAATGTATTTCATGTCGCATACCTTTTGGGTGCCAGCCAAAGCAAAAGAAATGTAAATATGTGAAAGTTCCACTTCATCAATTAAAGGAAAAAGTTTTAATGCAGTACGAAATCTTTTTTGCATTATTTATTTAGTTTTAAAAATCATTACAAGATTTCAAGGATCTAAAATCCCTTCAAACTTTACCCAAAAGTATGCTATGTATGAACTTACACTTTATCTAAAATGGTTTTAAAAATCCAGTATCTTGTACTTCTTCCGCATAGTAATCCAATTTTCCCTTCATCGATAAAATAAAAAAGTTTTTATACAGGACTAGCAAAAATGACTAAATCTATCGTACATTATTTCTTTATTTTTTTAAAGCCTTTAATGATTCTGAAGATTTTTAATCTCTTTAAACCATGCCCAAATGTATGCTATATATAAAGTTACATATTTTCGTTATTTAATTGCATACTTTAAGGCACCTTTTTTAAAAGTTTTAAACTACCATAGTTGGCTGAAAAATACAGTATCTCGTCTTACAGTACTCAACAATCTTCCAATAAAAAAGGTCTAATTAGAGTTAAAGCTTCCGTACAGTTGTGAAACTTGATATTCCTACCCTACATACCAATATATATGCACATACATAATAGATGTCTGAAAATAGGCTTTTGCCCTTTATTAACTTGAGGTGACCCCAGAACAATTCCCTGGTTGATATCCGACGCACATGAGCAAAGTTGCCGCCTTATCAATTAATGAACTTTCTCACCCCGAGCCCGGAAAACCAGGAAAAAAAAGGCAGAAAACACATGGAAAAGTGAAACATGTGACAATAGTTCTTTCCTCTTTATATCACCACAGAGAACATTTATTGTTGGGGCCGAAAAGGAAATGTCTTTCAAAATGGCTGACAAACAGAAGTTCTGTAAACATGCGGGAATTGTTTGGTGGGAGGCTGTTTGCCGAGCGGACACAATAAAAAATGTGTTAGCCTAGCATGTGTTGGCCATAAATTATATGGGGGAAAAACAAAGCAAAGCCCACTCATGAGCTTATAATATATGCTGCCATATGCCGAGGAAAATTCCTTTAAAGCGAAGGTGAAACCTCTTTGCAAGAGCGGATTATCCCGAGCTGACATTTTTCCTAAGACTAGAAAAAGCTTGTGTGATCTACTCTTTTTACCCCATTTGCATGTGAAATGAATTTTCCCCCTCCTAGAAAACTGGTCAAAAGTTGTCAGCAGTATCTTACCCTCATCAGCAGCGCTTTGAACTCAGTTTCTGCAAAAAGCATGACCTTTTTTTGGCATTCAAATGGTTCAGGAAGGAAGGTCAAATGGGTAGCAAGGCTGATAACTCTATTAAGTATTTATACAACAATAATTTATCTTGTTATATAATAAAGATGGCTGACAACTTTGTTTAGATTAGAAAAATAAATATGGGAATCAATTATTTGAGTTAAGATTTATTTAAATCTTCAGTTTATCCTTCCTTGAGAACACTTTTGATATCTTTGCTTATTAAATCTAATAAATATACATCTTCTTTAAAATTTAAAAGATATAAATGCTTGGCATACAAACTTTGCACTAACAAAAAGCTTTCTTAACTGCTTTTATCAGCCCGCTTTTCATCCATTTTCTTTTCCCTTCATTTCAATTTAATTCGCTTTCCATCTATGCTATAACATTTTTCCCTAATTTTTGGCCCACATCCATAAAACAGTTTTGTTTTTCCTTTTCTTTCTTTATTTTCTTTTTTTGGCGGCTTCTTCGGCCAAGTTGAAAATTGATTTGTGGCTGCAGAAAAAAGGTTAAACTTTTTTGGACGGGAAATTGAATTTTTATTCCGACTTTTCCTTGCTGTCTTTTCTGTTTGCATCTCGATGTGAGAGGAAAAGTTATCCAAGAACCACATACTCGCTTCGTTTTCACACCTGTCCAAAAAAGCTTAAAATTAGCAAGTCAAACAAGTTTATTCTTCGTTTCAAGTAGATACGGCGAGCCAAAAAGACTTAACGGGTTTGGCAACCATTCGCAAATTGGTGTTCCACATTCAAGGGACAAAGTTTTGGCCAGCATAAGGAACAAGTTGAGAAACAACTTGAACAATCGGCTGAACATTTGTATATCAAACTTACTAACCGAAACTGACTTTTGGGCTTATAGATAATTCAAACATCTTTAATATTAAAGCTGGATACCATTTTCGCAGACTGACTTGCTTGGAATGTCAAGGGGAGGGAACGAAAATGGTAGCGGAAATAACTTCACTCGACTGCTAAAAAAGCATCTGAGAAATGCGGAGAAAATATCTCCGCAATATAACAGACAAATAATGTACAAACAAACGATGCCCCCAGCTGAGTGGGCGTGTGTTCAGACTCCAATGACAAATCAGAAAAACAGAACCAGAGGATAAGTATGTATATAGTGTGGTTTAATACAGCGTGATAAGTTGCCTGTGTAATACATTTAGCGCAAACAAACAACCAGAAATCGAGTCAGTCTGGGCACTCAGGCTATTTTTTCCTGCCGCAACCGTCATCACTTATCAGATAAAAATAAGCATTAAGATTTTCTGTGGGCCCACCACAAATGTCAACCACAAATGCTTTGGGTGGAAGTTAAGGCAAAAGTTAAAATGTTTTCCCAGAAACAGATTGGATTATATGCTTTTTGGGAGCCTTTTTGCCTAAGGAATAATAGGAAGACCCACGAAAATCATATAAATATGTGAGCAGTATAATAAAATAAACCAAAATGGAAGCCAGCTGCTTGCTTTTCAAATAAAAAATATATTTTATGTTTTCGCCATTCCATAACACTTTGGCATATTTCCAAATTTAAATAAAAGAATTCAAAAATGTAAATATAAGCTCACGTTTGATAAAACCATTTATTAATTTCCCAAATGAATATGCAATAGAAATATAAATTAGCATTACAGTGAGATAAACGCTTCAGAAAGTGTCATTTAAATAACAACTACAATTGTTTAAAACTATTTATAAAAATATAAATATTCAATAAATATAAAAATTAGCTTTAGATAAACGCTTTGCCATTTAAATTGCAAGTAATATTAGCCTGCTTATCGTTTAGTGTTAATCTAATAAGCATTCATTAAATGGCCAAATGTCCAGCAAAGCCAAAATGCCATCTATAATGTCACTAAAACATCTGCTGAACCCTGAACTTTGGCTCATTAGTCAATTATACGAGTGGAGACTGGCAATGTCGTTCATCCACTGAGGGATTGACAAAGTGCCAAGTGTATGAAAAAGCCATCAATCTGAGTGTGGGCACAGCAAAATCATCATCATCAGGCTAACAAGTGGAGATTGCCCAACTTTAATTAATCCCAGAAGGGGCCAAAACTATAAATTGGTGAAACTGCAGGAGGTCCTCGAGGGGAACACAGATACTTTGTTAGCATAACTTGGGATACATTGTTTGGCTTTGGAAAGTTGTTCATTTGGAATGCATGACAATGGCTTCACAGGGGCGGTTGAATGATTCAAAGATATACATTTCATAGAAAAAGTATGTAAAAGTAAAAGTTCTATCCCAGATAGCCAACCTTTCTGTTTCGCTGCTGCCTTTTTTTGGGCCACAATTTGCAGTGTGGCATGGCCGTAGATTAACTCGACCTTTTGCCAGCCTTTGGCCAAAGTCCTGTCGCTCTTCCTAGGGATTAGCCTAGCCTGTTACATCCTGTTTCCGGCCCGCCCCCTGGGAGGCGGTGAAAAGGTCCCAGCCACGTAGCCACAAAAGTTTTCACCGCACTCCCCCACTTTCCCTGCCTTTTTGGTGGTTTTTCTCAATTTTGTTAAGCTTTCACTTTCAGCTTTTTAAGGTATTTTCCCAGCTTACCCAGTCACTGAACTGGCTGCCCTCTTTTCCCCCCCATATCGTTTTGTTTTCCTGATCACTGCTGCAGCCTTTTCGAAAATAACTGGGGGAATTAAATGCAAAATATTACTCATACGCCATGTGTGCCGCCAGCCTTAAATGACTTTTACGACCCTACCATTTATGTCCCTTCTTGCCTTTGCATAAGCCAATATGAGTTTGTTTTTTATGTAATTTTTATGTTCATTATTATTTTAGGTTTTGTGGCTTTTCGATTTGGTGCACACTCTTGCCCTTCCGCTTGGCTTTTATTTTATTCTCAATTATTTATGGCTGAGGCTGATTCGTTTGTCAGCAACATAAATAAGTTTGAAAATGTATTATATTATAATTTGATTATAATATGGGCAGGATGTATCAATATCAAAAGGAAAATAAATGGAAAAATAAATGCAATGTTACATTTAATTCAAAGGATCAATAAATCAGTAAATAAATCCCAATAAATCTTGATTAATGCAAAGCGAAATTAAATTTGTTAAATGTGTTTGGAAATATACCCATTAGATTATTTTTTTTAAAGAAAATTGTGTTAAAAATAATGTAAAGGAATATAACAATTAGATTAATATTATTCAAAAGAAAATGTAAGCTGGGTGATTCTTTATATTCAATGGAAGCAAATATTTGAATACCCATTTAAAATGTAAAAAACTAAGTTTAATTATAAAAGTTCCACAACAGTTCCCTTAATTTTCCCAAGCTAATTAAACTTTGTTTTCCATTTAATACCATTTACCAAAACAAGCCACAAAAATAGGGCTGCACATTGCCGAGTGGCCTAATGAAAGTTAAAGTAAATATATAATAAACTCAATTGGTATGCAAATTTGCGCTGCTTGGCCAATTTCGAGTAAATGGGAAAAAAGGGGCTGGGGGTGTGGCTGCATCGACGGAATGTGTCATAAAACCTAATTGAAAATTTCAGCCACGAACTGACAACAATCTGTATGAGCTGGGTGCTGGTGGGTGTGGCAAGAGAAATATTGTCGGAGTGGGTGGATAACAGATAAGCAAAATAAACTGCAGCATCCCATGAGCCGTGGCATGGAGCAATTTGCAATGGCCAAAACGAAATGTGTCAAGGCGATTTTCAAGGTAGCTGCAACAAACAACGGCGAAACACCTGCAGGGGCCTTTCACATAAGCAAACAAGACATCGCAGTTCCCCTTAACATGTGGGTATAAATAAAAATGTTCACTTGAAAATAATTCACTGGGCTTGGTAAACAAAAGCGAGGGGACAACGGGGCGGATCGATTTTGGGCAAACAGGAAAAAGAAAAGAAAATGAAGTTCCTTCAAACGCTGCGCACAAAAGTGGGCTACAAGGTTCTTGTTTGCAGCCAGACACTCGAAAAGAATTCGCAATTTCTGGAGCAGTATTTTTTTAAAGGTTCATTCATTTCGTTTTTTATGCCATCATGTTCTCATGTATTTTTTCATTACTTTCCCTTGTGTCCCAAGGACACACCATAACTTTCACTCTTTTCATTTTATTTTTTTTTACATTGTTGCCCTGACATTTTTCGCTAATTAACACAACAAATCGGGCCGACACGTGGGCGGTGGCCTTGGTCTGGCCCCCCGAACAACCGCCAGCATGATAATGCCGTTCAAATACACTTTGATTAATTCGCGAAGGTGACACACAGTCGCGCACACCATACCCGCCTATATGTTTTCAGCTCGATTCCACGGATTTTGGATATTTGGAGCATATATCGCTCGGTCTTCGAGGCGTTCTGCATCCAACTGGCAGCACAAACGAACTGAGGCAGTGCTACCAATCTTTTTGTAACTGGCTCCAGCAGGCGTACAAAGTCACGCACCACCAGGAGCAGGACCACCCACCGCCCACCGAGTGCGCCAGTGTGCGTGCATCCGTGTCTTGGTCCTTCGAGCCCGCTCTTCATCGGTGCTCTTCGATAAGGATAGCTCTCTTAACCAACAGCGAATGCTGGACGCAGTTAACTAGAGTTGTCAACCGGTCAAATCTGCATAATAAGTAATGTTTTATCCAATAAATCACTTGAAAAGGATTGGTTTTAATTGATTGGATCGAAAAACCAATTCTTATAACCCTATTTAATAAAAAAAAACTATTATTTGGCATAGTATTTACTACTTTTTAACCCCATCTGCAAAAACAGTTCATACAAACTAGTAGATAAGTAATAAAAAACGTTAAACTCTTAATATTGTCATAATTGATAACTGAATTCCATATATTGACAATAATATCCGTGTTTAATGATAGAAGTTCTAAAATTATTTATTAGCCATTTTAAAATCAATTCAAATACAGTTTATAGATAGTGTTTTAAGGACACAAAATATTATTGTATTTATTATTATTGTATTATAAATGTCGCAAGAAAAATTAATAAATATTATTGGTTCCTCTTGATTAATGGAGATTTTTTAAAAATCCCAAGAGTATAAGCAGTATTTGGAGCGAACATGGCATTTTTGAGAGATATTTTTTTCTCACAAGATTAATGTTAAATTTTCAAGTTGTCTAGTAAAATCAAAAACAAAACATATATGTATTTCAGCTTATTTTTTAATCGCTCACTTAATATTTAAACTTTAATATTATTATTAATTATTAGATATTTAGGTATTAATAATTATTTTTATCAGTGCTTGTGGGCCTCAATGGCTGTCCAAAACACGTGTTATATAAGAAACAAGGAATACTAAGAGCAAATCTATATTTCTCTCCGGCAAAGAGAGTTACGGGTTCTGGTTCCCGTTAACCCAGTAGAAGGAGAGCAACAAAACAGAATGGCAAACAACAAATTTGGCGCCAAAGACACGTGCGAAAACGGAACACAGACATATGTATGCATTCCATTCCACTGCGTTTCCTGTAAACATTGAAGCTTTTCTGTGACGTCAGTTGCGGCCTTATGACGTCAGATGGAAGAGCCAAAGAAAAGTCTACAAAAGTGAGAGGCAAACACAATCCGAAAAGCGCCCTCTGTAGAAAAAATTTGAAAACAACTTGCGCTGTTCAAGTTCTGTTGAGAAGGTGGCAGAAAAAGTATGCAATGTTTTAAAAGAATATTTTAAAATTTCTCAAAATTAAAAGAATCAAGCGTTGCCAGACCGAAAAAATGCTGTCTCATCTTAAGGGGAAAGGAGTTGTTGCTATGCAGAATGGGGGTCAAAGAGAAAGCCGATGTTGGTGTTACCAGCTCAGAAAAATTATGACTCATGTTCATAAAGAGGAAGAACACTTGGCGCCTTGATTCAAAAATATTGCATTTTTGAGCTTGATAAAAGTGTAGGAACAGAGAAGAACGAGAATGGATAATAAAAAAAATAGGAGAAAAAAGGGGGAGAAGGTCGCAACATTTTTAAAAAGATAAATGGAAAATTTGAAGTATGTCAACCAATTCGAAGCCTCTTCTTTATTCTTTGTGGTCGAGCTCTTGTTCTTGTTGGTTATTTATTATACCGCTTTTATTTGCTTGAATTAATTAATAATAATTTTAAATGCCAACGATAACAAATTCTAAAAACAAAACAAGATATTAAAACACAACCTTTTTTTAACTTTTAGGAGTATATTTTAAATGCTAAATAGCTTTTCAGATTAAACTAATTGTTTTGTATTCATATCTAATAAAATAAATATCATGATGAAGGAGATATAAGGATGAGAAAAAATAGAAACTATTAAACTTTGAATGCAAAATAAGAAATGCTATTTTATAAGTGGTTCCTGTTTCAAACGCTGCCCTGCTTCCCGTTTAATTAAGCACCTAAACTTCGCCAATTTAATTAGTTATCTAAGAATATAATTGAAATGTATTTCCATTACAGGCGTTCGTGATCTTTATATTTCAGACACGTATTAGCTAACCACATGTATTGGCCAAGTAAACATAGAAATGGAGCTATTTAAACACTACCAATCATACTAAAAGAAATGAAAGGAAAAATGAGGTGCAGGCGCCATCGACCTCGTCATCAATTCATTTGGGAATTGAAAAACATCAAAACACAATAGGTTCGCCCACTTTGTGCTGCGTATAATGGAAAGCGTATTGATTTCCATAAGTGATTGATGAACCCGAATTCTATTCTAATATATGTATAAACCAAGGTCTATGGACTAAAACAAAAGTGCAACTGACAGCGGTTGAGTGGATGGATGTGGGTGCTTCGGAATCCTTCATTCTGTATGCAAATCCCAAACTTCAACTGCAGCTAGCTTGCTATCGAAAATGCATTACAATCCGCTTTAATATTCAATATAATCCAGCTTTAAACTGAAACGCTTTTGTTGAACAATAGAACATTTATTATGGCTAAAATATGATTTCTACGGCTGGCTCTATTAAATTAGATTTTTATTAAAAACGTTGCTTATATATTCCAAGAGGAATTTCTATGAGGGGCTTATTTCGTAATAAGGTGCTTTGGAAAAAAAATATGAAACCTTTGTTATTATAAATTCTACAAATATTGTTTATTATTTTAAAATAATATATTATTTTTGCCTTGTAATAAATCGCATATGTCTCTTTGAAACGAGAGAAAAGGGAAACTAACCTTATATTATTGTTAAACGGCTTATAACTTACTGACTGGTTTTGTTATAAAAAAAAGGTGTATATATTTTAAATTTATATAACTAAACAAAAACACCTCTTGTCGATGTAAAAAAAATAGTGACGATCGCACTTTTAAGGTAAAAAAGTTCTGATATCAACTTTATTTTTAGTTTTTGCAAAACCTTTTGATTGGTGTATCACTCGTAATGATCGGATATAGCATTGTGCACAGACTCTCCAAGTGCGCTTCGTCACTACGTAGACTGCCGTCGATATATCATGTTTATGCTGCCTTTCCTTTGAAAACGAATCAAGTTAGGTATTCAAAAAACAAGAAAGTCTCACAAAGCCTTGAGAAAGGCATATCTAATTTTGCAAAATGAATAAAGGCCAACTTGATGTCTTTGGGCTAAAAGTGTAAATTATGAAAAAATTGATTGTGTTAGAGAAAAGCCTATAATGGCACGTAAACGCCTTTGAGCCAAATTGAATTTACGCCCAATTCATATTTAGAATAGTTGGCATTATAGCCATCGAGAGGCTCACGAAAAACTTTCAAAGGGTTTGACAAAGTTCAAAGCTGTCCTGCCTGACTCGATTACACATTTCGGTCAATATTTAGAGCCGACCCATTGATATGCCAAGGAGCAGGCCATGTGAAACCCCAACAAACACTGGACCCAAGAATTAGTAAATGGGCATCTTGTGTGCCCATATATCGTAAGTGCGTGTGTGTCCTGGAAATTTGTTGTCAATTTCCGGCAATTTGTCGTTGGCAGCAGAATCATTGTGATAAGGCAAAAAATGAAGGCAGACGGCAAACACATCCTGTAATGGATCCGCAGCCTGGCAACGCAATCAACACAACATAATATGAAAGTAAATTAGAATGTTGGAATGGGGACTGAACCGAAGGAAAAATGGAACTTTTGGCGGGTAACTTGTTTCGGCGCTAAATGAGAGTCAAGTGGATGAAGAGTCAAGGGGAAGAAAGTGGGAGAAAGTGAACCGGGCCATCAAGGCACTAGCTGTTGGCACAAATTGAGTGTTTTGGCCACCTTCTCCTCCGATGGCAGTTCGCCTGTCAGGTTGCTCCAATTATGCCAGAGTTCAAGAGCTCTCTGATTGCTTAATCTTGCCGGAATGCATTAATGTGTCAGCCCCGTTAGCACGTACGCACTTACATAGGCCCGCCTTTCGGTGGGTGTGAGCGCAATTAAAATGTCAAAACGAATTTACACGCCACATTCCCTGGCTATTCAGAATGTTCTTATAGCTATGGCTTAGAAAAAATGTTTAAAAAAACATAGAAAAGATAGAAAAGCCTGGGCCTATCATTTAGTTTGCGGTTCCTCCAACTGTCAGCTTCAAACAATTCGGGAAACATGAAAAATCCAACAGTCTAACAGGAAAATGGCCGGCTGGCCGGACACAGAGAAAGATAGCCAGGCAATGATGCAAAAATATTTCAACAGCTTTCTGTTTGAATAGAAAGCGAGTGGAGATGGCCAGCACAGACAAGACTTCGCTCAAAAACAGGCCAACAGGAGAAAAGGGAAAGCAGGGAACACCAGCTCGAGGTAGCTCTTGACAGGAAGCTGAAAAACTGTAGGGGAACAACTAGAAGATACCTATTAGTTTAATTTTATAAACATTTTAATTACTCTCCTAGAAACTCTGATTTGTATTTAAAACATTTACTAGTAGTTTTACAAGATAGCTTTCAACAATCTTATATCACATCAAGAACAAAAAAAACTTGATTTTAGTCCCAACGTCTTTGTTTTAAGAAATGTATGCTTAGTTAAAGGTTTTACTTGGAAATGAAGGAAATATAATTTCATTATGCGTGAATTTAATTATTCAATACTCAGAAAATTAAGAAATATGGGAGAGAGTCATTGATTTCTATCTATGTATATCATATCAAGAACAAAAAATATATGATTTTATTCCCAACGACTTAGTTTTGGGAAATGAAAGAAAATAGTTAATATAGTTTGAAATTAAGGGAATATAATTTATTTATTATTCATTAACTCAATTATCTTAAAAAAATCATTCCGTGTATATTATTTTAAATTTTGATAAACCATTAACTTAATTGTACAGTTTTTCTGTTGTTCAAACGATAAGATGAACTCAAGCCAAATAAAAACCCTAATAAAATAATCTCATATGCAGATTTCAAGTATCTATTACAACCCACACACAATTTGTCTTACCCTGCAAATCGCTTTATCAAAATTGAAAAGGAAAGCCGAAAAGTCTCACAAACAGATCATATCTTGGGGCAAAGTCTGTCCCTACTGTGCTTACAGATGTGACCTTGTTGATATGGGCAACCGAAATCACTTGGGACATTAATATAAACAAATTGGTATGCAGTGCCAAAAAAAAAATAAATAAAATATAAAAAATATATATAAATGTCAACAAATAAATGTTTGTGATATTTATAGCCCCCATAGAGTCATGTGAAATGAGAAACCTTAGACATCCGGCAGAGATGAAATATTCGTACATGAATTGCAATGCATCCATTGGATTTCTACCTCTAGGGACTTTGGGCTGAGATTGCATTTCAGGCGGATGACAGGTTTTGCTTTCCTCCCACTGTCTATTTAAATCTCAAAAAAAGGAGGAAAGGTATATACTTATTAGCAGATACATATTCCACTTCGTGTCTAACACAATTTCCAGGGAGGGGCAAACACGCATTAATTTGCCAGGGCTCTTCAAAAAACAACGAAACTTTAAGGGTAGGCGTTATTTTGACAGGGGTGTTTTGCTACTGTTCTTTTATTTATTAGCACGCAAAGTTCGGTGTAAATAAAAAATTAGTCAAACGAGAAACCAATACAAAAGGTATAACTTATGTGGGACAAGTGTCACAACTCTATTATGCCATTTCTCTTTAAGCCATTTACTTTTACTTTAAACATAAAGTTTTAAAGCAACATTTTAAATTTGATATTAAATGCAGTAAAAATTGTATTTAAAATAAAAATAAACAAAAAAAAGAGGTGTCAACTGACACATAAACAACTGTTTATTTAATTTTTTTCTTGACTAGTGACTAATAAAAAACCTAATTGATTGAATGTTACACAAAGAATAAAATGTAACAAGGCGACAAACAATTTGGCTAATTTGATATCCGACAAAAAGCACAATCTTTTTGTCGATATTAATTACACGAAAGAAATGTTTATATAAATATCAGATAATATATGTTTATATATGTTTAATATATGTTTATATAAATATCACATAAATATCAGCGTCAATGAGTAAAAAGGTCAAAAATGTTATGCCATACGGATTAAAGACCACAATAATTTCATAAAATATACTTTCTTTCAAGCTTATAGAATTAAGAAAGCCTGGAAAGCACTATTAAATTAAATATTTAATTTTAAGCTCTTCAGTTTTTTCAAGAGAAAAACCAACTACAGATGGTGGAAAGAGCCTGAATAATATCTTCAATCGTTTCGAACTCGGAGCACTCGACACGATTTGGCTTTTTTCATTAGTGTCGGGCTGCCAATGAATCGCAGGACGTGAAAATCACGGAAAAGCGGAAAACGCAGCTGCTGCCGACTCGACTCATCAAAAGATTGAATGGCAGCGGCGCGGTAAAGGAAGTATTCAAATGCCTAAACTAAATTGCATATTTATGCGAGTCCTGCGAGAGGCACCGAAAGCCACTGAAATACTGAAATACAGATATACTGATACTGGGGCTAAAAAAAGAATGAAAAAGAAAGGAACTGAGGTCTGGCATAAATTATGTAACATTTCACGTATTTTCCTTTTTTATTATGCTCGTGCTTTTTTATATTTGGTTCTCTTTTTGACATTCCATGGCAGTTTTGCCGCGAATCGCGACAATTGCCAAAACGTCAGCCCAAAAATTCTTGTTGTTTGCCCGCTGTGACTGTCAATATTTGTTTTCGCTCATGTGTGCGTATGTCTTTCGACTTTTGGGACTCTTTTCTGGTTACAAATTTTGATTGACACATCGAATTTAGTCTGAATTCTGGCCAGGCCCCTGAGCATAGCGCGTTTCTTGTCAGATCAATTAACTGAAACTTCCTGCAAATCCTGGGACGAAACCACATACCCATTCTCTTTCGTGATCTGCGAATCCAAGCCAGTTTCAGAAACCGAAACCAAAATAAAAAGGAATCGCAGAGCAGAGAAACGGGAAGGAGACCCCTAGCCAGCTTGTTCAATTATGCAAGGACGAAACGTGCCTGGAACTTGGTTAAAAGATACACCGAGTTACAGCACAAGCCATTTGTGGTGAACCACCTTATATTTACTGCGGGTAGGCTTACGTGCTCCGGAACAGGTCTTTTTCGAAACACCGCCTTAAAGCTGGTACCCTACAAATATATTCCATATAAACTGGTTCTATAAAATACAAAATTAAGAAAACCATAAAATTTTTTTAATAATTATATAATACTATACTATACTACTACTATACAATTCTATTTTCTTTCCTTGAAGTAAAATAATCACAATAATAATATGATTAATAAAAAAAAACTTAGAAATTGATTTAATTTAAGCATGCTCCTTAAATTGTAAAATTAAGAAACCCATTAAAATGTGATATAATATGTATAATGTAAAATACTTTTGAACTTCGTATGTATATGATGTAATACTTGATTTTTATCACCGCATTTCTCAATATATATCACACATTCTAATAAGTAATTGTTTATAATAAATATTATAATATAACGTATATAATGTTTTTATAATGTAAAATATTGTTGTACTTTGTATGTATGTGGAATAAAAATTCCATCACATTTTTATATAGCACATTAATTGATTATTTTAAATTATATTTTTATAAAAAATATTATATATTATTATATGATAAAAAATATGCTTATACTTTGTTTGTATATGATAATATCATAATGATATAATACTGGATTTTTAAGCTAGTGTTCAAAATATCATTTTCTAAATACTAATAGAATATCCTAGCACGTCTTCACTGTACCCACACTGAAGCCTGCCTTGTTGAATTTTGAATAAGACTCGTCGCTGGTCCCGAGATCCTTGGGATTGGGTGGGTAGCAAGTGGCAGGCCCGCTTGAGGGCTAATTGAACGCCATTTGGTTGGACAGTAATTGATGTATGAGTCAGCCAGGGATATGCCCGGTCAGGCATCTAGGGGATACCTTCGAGGGGGCGTGTCGCTTTCAAATGTCAACCTTTCGAGGAGGAGGTCCTTGGTCTGGACTTGTTTCCATTTCGAAATGTTTTGGGTTTCGCACAGTACGACTGACAATGCATTTCGGTGTCTTGTTGTTGAAACCTAAAACGCTGGTCCATTAGAGAATTGCACAGGAGATGGGGGGGGGGGAATGAAAGAAATAAAGAAAGCAGTGTGGATGTCAAGAGGTCAGCGAAGGAGTAATGGACCAAAGGATGTCCTAGGCGTTCGTTTACCTGTCTCTATTGAACCAAAAGTGAAGGACAGGCGACAGAGGCTTCTCGAGTGAAAATCGCCATGTTGTTTCTCTCTGTGCACGAATCCTGCCACGCCCACTGCCAACGCCTCCCTCGAGAGGGTCCAGAGTGTAAATAAACCCGTTGTTCCGCAGTGCACTTTGTCACAAGTGTACAACAACATCGCATATATCAAGAAAAACGTAGGAAAACTCTTCTCTATTTACTTTACTGCTTTTTTTTCTTTCTGTTTTTACCTCCTCCTCGATATTTTCCAACACTTTTGCCGGCTGGCCAAATGTTTGCTTTCACTTTCGATGGCTATTTTGGTAGCACCTTTATAGCTCCCAATGGGGAGTACACATTCATGTGGGTAGGGGCAAAGAAAGGGTAGAGTAAATAAACTTAAACTTTGGACTCAATAATAGTCCTTAATATTATTTTATGAGGCCTTGGGTACGACCATGCTATAAAGTCAATCATAAAATATTTATGTTAAGAAATACCTCTTTATAAATATTTTTTACACATAATTGTGTTAATATCTAGTCGGCTTATAACTTATTTCTCAGATTAAAGTCTTAAATTTATTTTTCTTTATCCCAAGCGATTTAAAAATCTTGATTGCAAGTTGCTTGCATTGAAAAACGGAAAGCTGGAAATATTTTTTATTAAGGATTTCTTTAAATTAAAGTCCAAATTTTTTCCATACCCTCTCGATTTTCTGCCCACACTCATTACCAAGCAATCGAGTTAAATGCAATTGCGTTCAGAGTTCGCTTTCCCCTCGAAACTCAAAACGTTTCATTTAATTTTAATTGCTCAAGTGGAAGGAACTCGAAGACAATTGAAACTGTTTGAGGTCTGAACCGCCCAGCGATTCCTTCAATTTTCCGCAAATGAGCTGAGAACAGAACATTCGTTTTTGTTTTCCCAAGTAATTAGAGCCTGATTTCCAAGATGGTGTGTGAGAGGCAACTAAGGAGTGCTCCTTAAATGTTGCAAGACCTGATTTAGAATTCTGGAGATTGCATTCTTTAGATATAAATATAAAAACTTTAATTTTAATATATTAATTGTGTGAGATTACATAGAACAATTTTAAAGCTGTTTAAAGCTTCATTTTAGGTTTTGACATGTCCTAATTATCATTAGATAGAGCATTTTATTACCAAGCTTATGTTTTTAATGGTCATTCTAAGACAAAAAGCTGTTTTCTTGGTTTAATGTGCATCATAAAAACTCGCTAACTACTTTCCTAATTGTTGGCCATTTTGTCATCTAGAAACTGTGACGAAAAATAAACTGGGCATTATACAGTTTTTAACAATTGTCAACAATAAATCAGCAACATAAATTCTCATTATAAATCCATAAACACAGTCACCAAATTCTAATTGGTGACCGCTTAACATAAACAATCCTCTTTAGAAATAAATAATGTGCGACAGAAAATGTAAAACAATAGAGTCGCGCCATAATATTGATTTGTATTCCAAATTTAAGTCGACTAAAGAAATAAACAACGCTTTTGGTGTTTAGAATAATAAATACCTATATATCTGCAAATGGTTTTATCTATTTTTATTGTCTTTGCAATATCTATTATTTAAAATAGCCACCTAAAAGATATAAATATTGGACAGCTTATAGTGGTGCAATCACATTTCATCCAAGTATTGTCATTCGGTTGGGAAAAAAAGCACTTAACTCTTTGTTTATTTTATTATTTGCCAAAATCCCATCCCATAAATCCAGCAAATCGAGAAAATTAATAACGCATCAGGTGCGTTGAATATATATTTTTCCATTTCGCTGGCGCCCCATTGTTTTCCCTATTGTTTTTCCGCAAAATGGCAGAGTTAGCCAGAAATCCCTTGAAAATTTGCATAAGCCGTAGGCCGCTGAAATCGGTTTAAGGCCGTCAGGATTGTCCTGTCTGCTGGCCCGAATCCTGATTCAATCCGACAATCAGTCGGAGGATTTCGATTCAGTAGGCCGGGCCGCAGTATCCTTCACTTCCACTTGGCTTGACTCGATGCGGTACTGTTTCGTTTCGATTTGATGCGATTCCATCCAGGAAAGGATATCCGCCTTTGTGGGTTTCAGATCGCGGTCTACCTTTTCCCTTTTTTTTGTCAGCCCACGTAAAAGCTAAATTTAAAAACATCTCAGTCGTCAGTCGTTTGTCATCAGTCGCAGTCAGGCATGGCCCTATTGCTAATTAAATTTAAACATTAGCAGAGGTCCTGCCGCCATTCAGTATATATATTTGTATTTATATCTCCCCACACAATGAACTTTTTTGGCAGGAAATTGAAAAATTCTTTATTGTTCATTGTCACAGGTAAACAGCGTGGAAATTCGAAGAAGCCAGCATTTGCTCAAGCGAACGCTATTAAATGCATCATTGACCAACAGGCGAGCTAAAATATTTATTGTGTCAGAAAGAAAAGCTGGAAAAAAAAACTGGACGAGGTCCTGGTAAATCCCAAAAAGTCAAGCGTTGCTCATGTTTTACGCCACATTTGCCATTACAAAAAAAATAAGTTGTCAACAGAAAAAAAACACGTACACTTCCCTCACACACACACTCGCAGTCAAGGACCAGACACAAACACCTTTTCACCCACACCAACGCATCTCACAGGAAGCAGCGAGGAAACTTTACTTATAATAGAATTTTCAGGCATGACCATACCCTCAGTTACTTCAGGGCCATGTGGATTTTGGCAACGCTAAAAAAAGTGTCAGTTTGAATGACATTTTATTACATTTCTCAATAAATTACCAAATTTGTAAGTCTAGTTTCTTGTTTTAAACTTAATTATACATTTAAATTTAAATATTACAAGTAGATGGATTATTATTATATTTAAAAGCCTTTTATATATGAATTTTATAGGCTGTGAGGAATGAACTTCTTTAAAAATGTAGAGCATAATAAGTTCCTTAATTAAGTAAATATAATTGTGATCAACTAACTTAACTCAAACAGTGGATAAAAAATACAGTTAATATAAATTAAAAAACAAGTAAAAGATGAAATATGTCTATAAGTAGATTTAAGGGACCTTGAAATTTAAAAATAAATCAAGTTCTATGTGGAGAATGATAAATTGAAATAGTTATTTTAATATACGTTGGTATTGTATTGAAAGTATTAACACTCGTCCTAGTTATTTAAAATTTGTTACCTAAGTATACCAAAATATATATTATTTTAAGTAATAAGACTTTATGAAAAGGTTATATATGCTAAATTAAGTATCTAGCAAATCAAAAATTTGTATTTTTCTACTAACTGATTTACTGATTTCTTAAAAGCATTCAACATGTTACGGTAACTTAAAATATATATATAAATTAACCATTTCTTAAACATTTTGTAGGGTATGTAAGTCTTCTTCCTGTTTAAATAGACTCCTTAAACTGGAGCCCCATTCACTGGTCTCCGATGCCTTTCCTCTCACTGGTAGCCACAAATTGCCTTTTTCGCACGTTGATTGATTTTGGAACTTTTTCTTTTGGTGGAACTCCTTGAACCTCCCCCTCAGGACCCCTGAACCCTCGAACCCTCACAGACATTCACACATTGACTTGGGCTCTTTGCTTTCAGCACAAAAGTGGTAATAAAACGGCTGCACTTCGGTTGCCATCGCAATTGTTCGACTCGAATTCGCCTTGGCTGACCTCCATCGATCCTGGGCCATCGCCTATAGTTGTGGAACACATAATTATTTATTTACGAGTGTTCATTCATTGATGAACACAAACGCTGTTTATATTGCTCTTTTGCCCTTCGACCCAACGCGAAAATGTGAGGGTTCAGGTCGGTACACCTCGAATAAAATGCGGCCTTTTATTCACTTTTTTGTTGCCAGGTGTAAAAATAGTCCGTGACGTTGCCAAAGTTGGGAAAATAGAAACGGAAGCAGGATAGCCGCTTTGAATGCCTCAGTACGGTGAAAAGGTATTTATAAAACTAATTTAATGGCCGAGAATTATGGTGCCGGATGCAAAAAAGGTTGCCGAAAGAGCACAACGATTTTAGAAAGACTCATTATATGTTATAACATTTCATTGCTTCTATATAATACAAATACTTGAAAGTTCATGACTTCCAAGAGATATTATTAAAATTAGATATTATCAACTCTAGCATTTATTCCCAAAAAGCTAAGAAATTATAATTTAAGAAATAAAAAAGGTCTATAAGATAAAATCTTTTTTAAGAATATAATTTTAAGGCTCAATTGCAAATAGGGTGTATTTAGCTTAAATATAATTTTTTCAATGCACTGAATTTCTTGTTAGACCTTAAGTCTAAACGTAATTCAATAATTTGTGGCTTTAGCCTCCGCACCGAAAATCATGAACCCAAGCGCTATATTTACCCAACGGATTAAATCACTGAAGCCGTCAGATTGAAACCATCCACCAGTCTTGATAGCGGAACACCAGGGGACCTAAATTTAGAACTGTATGCATAATGCACACCATTTTGCAAGCATTAATGCCACAGGAGTACGTCGAAGGACCTTCGGTTGCGGCATGTTCCCGTAGCCCCAGACATATCCATTATTGAGAGCGCAATGGCAACAGCCTGTGGGTGCGTTATACACAATGCTATTATAATTATAGCCGTATGGATTAAGGCAGTCCGCTCCACCTTCTTCGTCAGCCAGGGGACCTACTACAGGATTAACGTCGGGATATGAGAGGCACCTGTCCGACTTGTCATAAAAGGAGCCGCAAAATATGAGCAAGGAATGAACCAAACCGTTTAGACTATAGATTACCCTCTATTAAAAAAAAATTTCACGAAATTATATAAATTACATAGATAATCTAATTATATTCACCAAAAAAATAAGAATAGCTAAACTTAAATATAAGAGCTATTATTATATCTAAGCCTTATTTTTACAAAATACTCGTACTACCCAATTTATACGATCTTCAAGCTGCTCCTCAGTTTTCATTTAAATAAAATATATGAAAAAAACCGTACTAGTACCTCTAAAAATAATGTTAGGAAGAGTCAAAATATTGTATTTAAAAAGATTATTATAAGTGAAGTGTTCATAAAATAAACACATTTTTTAAATAATCCAAAACTTAATACAGAAAATAAAGTTTTATATTTTTATGTTTTTAGCTTCTAAGTATATACATACATACATAATATTACATTTTTAATTATTTAAAAAGTAACATTAAGAAGAGGTTTGTTTAGGCTTAAGCCTTTTTAAGACCGATTTGATTTTAGTTTCGACTTTTTAAACATAAAACTAATTGATTTTTGGTATTAAATAAAATGGTAATGTATCTTATATCAGCATATAACTTTTTTCCTAACATATCTTTTATTTTAAATTACAGACTTGCAATAAGTTCTGCTAATGAGCGGCAAACTATATACCCCTAATCGTAATAAGTACCTGGTGGAATAATAATAATAATTTGCAGGCAGCGCTGCAGTTGAATGTTAGTGGAAATGGAAAAACGCCCCGAGAAGGAAGCGATTTACATAAGTTATTATGGTAAACCACACAAGTGTGTCGGCTCACGTAAAGTATGTGTCCGAAAGATGTACGGATGTAAATGGAAAATGTCAGAAATTGTATTTCCCAAACGGGCCCTTTAGTATTTCTTTTTTCGAGTACACATTCCCCCCTCGTAAGCAGCATAATCAGCACTAATGGATACGCTGAAGTATTTTCACGAAGGCCAAAGCTGCACTTTAGTTGCGGGAAGCAAGTAAATTCAGGGCCCACCTATCAGGTGCACAGATTTTTCATTCTGGCGGAAAAATTGTGTTAAACGTGCGAAAACAAGTAATTTGCCTTAACTCAGCCAGAAAAAAGCTTCTACCCTTGATTTTCTTCTTTCATGTTTTGGCCATTTCGCCACTTAGACATAATGAGAAAGTCTTAGGAAGAAAAACCCTTTTCAAGAAAAGATAAACAAACCCCTAGTTGGCCTAATTGAACATTTTACTCATGTTACGCAGTAAAAAATTGTCTGCGCATCAAGTGCGCACAGACAGGAATTTTTCTGGGGAATTTGTTTGCTAATAAAGCCAAAGTGGATTGTGTGGGATAACTTCAAGTGGCCCGAACTCTGACCTTTATTAGCAGGTCGGAAATGTTATATTTGTCGCGGAAAGCGGACAATTTCATCTGTTAACGAGCACCAACAAATTGCCAACTGGCTGCGCTCGAACGTGTGGCCATTAAAATCACGAATTCCGCGACCATTTGGAGGAGCAATTAAATATTCTGGGGTTTGGACCCTGCCTTGAAGGACGGATTAGGCCATAAAGTGTTGTATTTAAGGACCCATAAATCATGATCTCGCAATGCCGTCGTCGTCAACGTTCACAAAACAAAGCGTAATTTCTGCGTACTTATTAAATATTTCACATAAAAAAGGGTTTCGCCAAAAAGGTATACACAGTGTCACAAAGCCTTTAAGCCAAGACCAGAAGGGAATTGTTCTTTAAAAATTCGGTGTTTCATGGGTAAAGAACCGAATAATATATGCTCTAACTATAGTTTATACACATAAAATATTTATATAACAAATTGAGTTCCAATATTTGCTTGAATAGATTATTTAAACGAACATAAATAATTCAAAATTAAAAGAAGAAACTTTAGAATCCTTATTACCAATTATTGGCAATCTAAATATTTTTACAATTATCATTAGTTTAAGAAAAAGTTCAAAATAATTTAGGGTATTGCATTTTATTTTAATTAAATCTTTAACATTAAAAATATCTTCAGATCAATGTTTATTAATTAATTCAAAATTGCAATTTTTATTATAATAAAAACATTGTTAGCATTTTTCTTAATTTTTAAAATTGAAAAAGTTAATAAAATAAAAATTTTCAGATATGCCAGACCTTCTGTGGATTCTGTGACACTGAAGCAAAGGCTTTTTAAGGCTCAGGATCGTATCTGTAGCATATGTAATAAGCCCAACAACCGCTGGAGCTTGACAATCCGCTTATAACCGATTTTAGGTAGGGAATCCTGGCCAAGCGGGACGTGCAGGCATCCGTGACACACTGAAGAACCCCTGGTCGACTGGGCCGACTGGGCCGTGGGCCATGGGCCATGTGCTATGGGCCGGGCCAAGTGCCTGGGACTACGTGGCATTATAAAAGGCAACAGCCACGGCCACTTGCGCACGTCGCAGTCAGCTGAGCAGGGAAGAGCCCGGCAAAATTGGCAATGGAGGCGGCTGGGCTTATAAAAAATTAAAATTTTACGCTACATTAAATGCGAAGAAGGCATTGCCAGCGAGTTATGATTTTGCGAGTGCCGCAAAGCACACACTGCCATCTCGCAGCTTATGGCACCTTTGGGAGTGAGTGAGTGCGAACCACGTTGCGTATGAGCAACGAGTGCGGCCAACGCGGCGAATGAGCAATGTCTCGTATGCAGAACTTAGGAGGTAATGACTGCTAACTAACAACTCAGGCAATTTGCACACCCCACACACGCGCGAAAAGCAAATCTCTTTATTTGATGCGCACAATTTTATACTTCCACAACATTTCCATAACGAACGGATGTCGGCTTTCCGCCATTTTCACACGCATCGAGAGCTGAAAGCGGCCAGGTGGATGAACACTGGGTATCAGGGACACCGAACCCTCGTTCTTCAGGTAGTATACCTTCGGCTTGATGGGGCACTTAAAGTAACTGCCATTGACCACCAGGTGCTTGTAGGTCTCGCCAAACACCTTGAAAAGCACTGGATTGTTTAGAAAATCGCAGCCCATAATATTTTCCATCTTGTAAAAAATTCTTTGGGTTTTCAGCACTTTCACCGTGATTTCTATGGTGAAAGCAGGTGCCAGTTTAACCACTCGAAAGGTATACAGAAGCTTTGTGTTGGGCACCTTTCGGAAGTACTCCACATAATCCTGATCACAATTCGTCTCTAGGGATTCCAGAATGAACTCTATATTGCCCTTTTTAAATATCATTGGCTGGGGGGATTGTAAATATTTCATATATATTTCTTAGATATGTAAGGTATTTTAAAGCTTCAGGTACCTTATCTATTGCTGCTACTTGCAGTATGCAAAGCAGCCAGAAAGAACGAAGATAACGTCCACTAAAAGCCATGAAGACCAACTGATGACTACATTATCATATATTATTTTATTCAACAACAATTTGACTGATGAGCTATTAATTGACCACAAATCCAATCATTGATGAACGATTACTTGATACAGCAATTGAGTAAAATGGGCAGTCATGGATGTTCAATTTTAAATAAAAACAAGGAAGAACGCTATAGTCGAGTACCTCGACTATCAGATACCCGTTACTCAGCTAAAGGGACCAAAGGTAAATGGAGATATGCAAGCAGCAAAGCGAGATTTAAATGCGCCACCTACCGGCGGAATACAGATTTAAGCATTGTGGGCGTTAGGGTAGGCGTGGCAAATTTTTTTTTGGATCAATCGATAGGTATTGACGAGACCAATACATTTCAGTTAAAATTTTTTATCTAGCATAAAAATTTTGAGCGCCACAGGCTTGGGCGGTTTGTGGGCGGTAGAGTGGGCGTGGCATATTCGCATAACAAACCTGCGCTGCGTACAAAGCTACGGAATGTAAATCTGAAATCCCAATACTCTATCTTTGATAGTTTCCGAGATATCCGCGTTCATATTTACGATTTTTTGAAGTTTGTGGGCGGTTTGTGGGCGTCCAAGTGGGCGTGGCAAACTTTTTTTTGGGTCAATCGATAGGTATTGCTATGAACAATTCATTTCAGTTTAAATTTTTACTCTAGCATCAAAACTGTAGAAGCCACAGTTTTGGGCGGTTTGTGGGCGTTAGAGTGGGCGTGGCACTCTACTGAAACAAACTTGCGCTGCGTAAGAAGCTCAGGAATCTGCTCGCCAAATCTCAATAGCCTAGCTCTCATAGTTTCCAAGATCTCAGCGTTCATCCGGACAGACAGACGGACAGACGGACAGACGGACAGACGGACATGGCTAGATCGACTCGGCTAGTGATCCTGATCAAGAATATATATACTTTATGGGGTCGGAAACGCTTCCTTCTGCCTGTTACATACTTTCCGACGAATCTAGTATACCCTTTTACTCTACGAGTAACGGGTATAATAAATGCTGGTCTTTAAAACAGTAAAATTTGTTAAAAATTTTAAAGTTCTTTATTTGATGCGCACAACATTATATTTCCACAATGTTTCCATAACGAAAGGTTGGGAGCTTTTTGGTATTTTCAATCGCATGGTCAGCTGAAAGCGTCCAGGTATATGGATGGTGGGAAACATCGACATCGAGGGCTCGTTCTTCAGGTAGTAAATCTTTGGCTCAATGGGGCACTTAAAGTAACTTCCATTGACCACCAAATACTCGTAGTACTTGCCAAAAAATTTAAAAAGCAGCGGGTTTTTCAGAAGGTCACAGCCCCACATGTTTTCTGCCTTGTAAAAAACTCTTTGAGTTTTATCCACCTTTATAACGACATCGATGTTAAAGGCTGAGACCAATTTTACCACTCGAAAAGTGTATAGAAAAGTCGTGTTGGGCACCTTATGAAAGTACTCAACATAATCGTGATCACAGTTCGTCTCCAGTGATTCGAAAATAATTTTAGTATTGCCTCTTTGTAAGACAACTGGCTGCGGGAATTTTAAGTAAATACTTAAAGTAATTATATTTTTAGTGAAATCGGGAATACCTTTTCTTTTGCCACTGCAGAGAGTATGCAAAAAATAAGCCAGAGGATGAAAAGATAACTCCCACTGACCGCCATTGAGCCACAACTGACCAAATGGTTATATTTTCAACCACAATTGAACTGATGAGCTTTTAATTTAAAGCAATCGTTCAGCTGAAAAATTACTTAATAAGTTAACTTAATGAGAATTAAACATTTCTTTCTTCCAAATTATAGAAAAACAGAGAGAAACGTTTAAATCAAAATTAAATTCAAGGAAGCTCTTCTTCCTTTTCTAGCAAAACAAATTATATACATATGTGTATATTCAAGGTTATAATGATAACTTCTTTATATTAGAAACTTGCATCTTTAAGCAATAAAAAAATATAAAAATAAAAAATTTCAATATTTGTCATTTGCTCAAGGAAATCAATAATTCCCTTGCCATTGAGTGCGAGCCAACTTACCAAATTTCCTTTTTCCATAATGACTACTGACTAGTAGTTGGTAGCAACATATCATTAAAGAGACAAAAATCGTTTACACTTTATTTGATGCGTACAATTTTGTATTTCCACAGCATTTCCATTACAAATGGCTGTCGACTTTCTGCCATTTTTATCCTCGTCGTTAGTTGAAAGCGACCAGGTGGATGAACGGTGGGAATCATTGACATGGTGCCCTCATTTTTCAGATAGTAAACCTTGGGCTTGATGGGGCACTTAAAGTAACTGCCATTGACCACCAGGTGTTTGTAGGTCTCGCCAAACACTTTGAACAGCACTGGGTTGTTCAAAAGGTCACAGCCCTTAATATCCTCCATCTTGTACAAAACTCTCTGAGTTTTGAGCACTTTCATTGTAATATTGATGGTAAAAGAAGGGGCCAATTTTACCACCCGAAAAGTATATAGAAGCTTTGTATTGGGCACCTTTTGGAAGTACTCCACATAATCATGATCACAATTCGTCTCCAGGGATTCTAGGATAATCTCTATGTTGCCCTTTTGTAAGACAATGGGCTGCGAAAGTTTTTTATATTTTATTAAAATATATATTTTGTCTAACAACTGATTATACCTTCTCTTTTGCTATGACAGAAAGAACGCAAAAAAGCCCGAGATAAAAAACAGAACTACCACTGAAAGCCATAGTACCACAACTGAATAAATGACTTTATTACCCCAACCAAAATTCCGCTGATGAGCTATTAATTGTCTTAAAACACAATCTTTAATAATAAATAATTAAAAGCAAAATAAAAAAGGAACAGAATTTTGACCAGAAAAAAATTAAAATATTTTCACGCACTGACAGCTGAAAGGATAGTTCTATCAAATAGCATTAAATATTTACATTTAAGCTGAAAATACCTCCTTTATGCCATTGCAGAGATTATGCAAAAGAGGAAAAGGGAAAAACAAAACCATTACTGAATGCCATGGAACCACAACTGCTTAAATGATTTTATTTCCACAACCACAATTCGACTGATGAGCTATTAATTGACCACAAACCCAATTACTCAGGTGGAAGATTACTTAATAACGCTATCGGAAAAACACATTTTGTTTTACCAAAATATATAAACAAATTAAATAAACATAAGAACATAATAATAACATTTTTTTAAAGAGTACATTATTTTTCTACCTCAAAAAAATATTAAAATCTATTTTTAATTGAAAATTTCATAATATTGATGCGTCAAACAAATAAACATTATTTTAAATTAGGTCCATAAGTTAGTGAAAAAATAAAAATTAATTTGCATTTTATTTAAGACTTTTACAGTCCAACGAACTAAATTTCTTGTTAATTTACTTTATTCGAACTACATTGTATATCCACAGCAACTCGATCACGAATGGTGCTTTACTTTCGTGCATCCTGACGCGAATGGTGATCTGATATCTTCCAGGAGGCTGAAAACTGGGCAACATGTCCACGGATCCCTCGTTCCTGATGTAATATACACCCGGCCTTATCGGGCAGCTAAAGAAAGAGCCATTCACAATAATTCGCTTGTAAATCGGACCAAAAACGCGATTCATTAAGGGATTCGTTAGGAATTGACACCCATCCAGGTTGTCCACTTTGTACATTACCCTCTTCGTTTTCAGTACCCTCACTGCAATATCGATGGTAAAGGTTGAGGCAAGTTTCACCACGCGTAAGGTGTAGATATCCACCGTGTTGGGAACTTTTCTAAAATAATCCACATAGTTGTTATCACAACTGGTTAGAAGAGATTCCATGATGAATTTGGAACCTCCCCTCTTAAAAACAGGCGGTTTCTGTGGTATATCCAGAAATTAGTATATTTTTGACCACCATATAGTGTTACAACCTCCTTATCTGCAGCTAAAACGAAGGGAGCTGTCCACAATAAGGCGCACAAACAACCATAATAACTGATAAACATTTTTGAACTAACTGAAACAACTTTGTTTACCAATTCTTTAGACATCAACCCACTAACGAGCTATTAATTGTGACATTAAAGCAGATAATTAAGGTGAAACAGTTTACCAAACCTTTTAAAGGGATATATAATTTTTTATTTTGACATCCGAATACCTACATTAGAAAACTTTTTATGCTATCTAAACAAACTTATACACTTAAATTACGATCTCCAGAAGAGCTCCACAGTGGAAGATCCTTTTTTTTCTGTCTTTAATCGGACAATTGAACGAAACTGGCCAGGCGGATGAAATAAAGGCACTTCTTTGATATTATTTTACAAGTATGATAATATGATTATTATTATTTTTCGAGTGGAATGGGACACTTAAAGACAGTAGAATTACCCACAAATTCTTCAGAGAACACTGAGTAAAGCTTCGAGAGAAGACGGTTACTAAAAAAAAAACTACAGACGGCAAAGTCCTTGATATGCGATTGTCCATGAATAAGGTTTTGACCACTTTTGTTAAGTTTAGCATCAGCATTTGAGATTTCCTAGGAGCCAAGCCAATGTAATCCACGTATGACCTATTGTATTTTAGTTCCATGCTTAAGAAAATTGTATTCGTCTTGTGATTCTGAGAATATTTTAAGTTATATACACTCTTTGAAGTTCTATAAATATCAAACACCAGACACCTTTTTCTTTGCATTTATACCCATTGGAATCAAGCATAGACTCACAAAAAATATAGTAGATATGCTCTGGTCAGTCATTGGAATGCAACTGTATTAACTGCGATTTTGGGAAGCGCTTACCCAACACAAATAAATTATTAAAAACTTATAAAGATTTTCGCCAACTCAATATGTAAAATACCGATATGGTTTTTTGTTTTTATGGTTAGAGCAAACAATGGCCAAATCAAATTATTTCAGTCCCCTTCCACTTTCGGTGTTTTTTTGTAATTTTCATGGCACTGAATGGGCACTCAAACAGAATGGCAAGAGCTGCGAATATTGATTGGTTTTAGGGTTTCTCCATTTTAGACAGGTTTTCATGTGAGATACTGGATTTTGGTAAAACAATTGAATTGGGGGGAAAGGTGAAAGGTTAAAAAAAATATCACTGCTGTGCGTGTTTGAGTTTTGATTAAAATGATGAAATAACGCTAGTTTTTAGAACTAGATAAACGGTGGTGCTATACCAAACACCAGGGTTTTGAAATCGCTTTTAAATGTAATTTTGGGTGTCTAAAATTATTATTATATAATAATTATTTTAAACTTAAAATGCCATCTAATATTCACTGCATACTTTTAGCTGCCTAAACAGACAATTTAAAAATGATTTAAAAACTCTTCTGATTTGTGTAGCACTTTCCATAATAAATTTTCACCATTTAAGTAAATTAAAACAGACAACTGTTTATCCCTTTTTCTTTAATTTCTATTAGCTTCGCTTGAATAACTCAAAGACAGGTCTCGACATTTTAAAATGAAATTCCTGGTGTCTAAAAGTAGGCTACAATATATTTTTAACTGAAACCTTCATATAATATTCACTGCACACTTTTAGACATCTAAACGGACACTAAAAAATGATTTATAACCCCTTCTGAATTGTGTAGCACTTTCCATAATAAATTTTCACCATTTAAGTAAATTAAAAGGGACAACTGTTTGTCCCATTTTCTTTAATTTCGATTAGCTTCGCTTGATTAACTCAAAAGACAGGTCTCGACATTTTAAAATGAAATTCCTGGTGTCTAAAATTAGCCTACAATATATTTTTAACTCAAAACTGCATATAATATTCACTGCATACTTTTAGACATCTAAACGGACACTAAAAAATTATTTAAAAACCCTTCTTTTCATAATAAATTTCCACCATTTAAGTAAATTAAAAGGGACAACTGTTTGTCCCATTTTCTTTAATTTCGATTAGCTTCGCTTGATTAATTCAGAAGGCAGGTCTCGACGTTATCCTCCCATCGTAAGGGAAAATCGATTAATCGATCGCCAACTAAAGAAGAAAATCATTTTGCCAATTGCAGTTGGCGGGCGTAATTAGGAATCTATTTTTAGGAGGCAGTCAGCAAAATGGTGACACGTTAAGTGCTGCACTGGTCAATGGGGCGTATGCGCAATGTGAATGTAATGGACAAATTCACTTACCTTTCGCCGTCATCGTTGAATGAGAAATCGCCCAGCAATAGATCCCTAAAACGATATCGTGGTTGTATAAGGCGCGACATGTTGCTATTGTTGCTAATGCTATTGATGTTGCTGCCGTTGCTGTTGATGTTGCTGCTGTTGCTGTTGCTGTTGCTGTGGATGTTGCTGTTGATGTTGCTGCTGTTGCTGTTGATGTTTGTGGTCGTTATGGTGGGCACTCTCAGCTCGGTGATGGTCTGGGCCACAGCCTCGCCGCGAATATCACTAAAGTCTGTCACATTAATTAAACACTCATCGGCAGGTGTGTATGCCCGCCGTCCCAGCTGCTGCTGCTGCTCCTTATCCTTGCCCTGATCCTGGAGATGCCTTCGTCCTGCGACGAACTCATCCTCGCGCGGCGCACTTGTGCCCGTCAGCAGGTAGCCGCCAGTGGCCCGATTGGGCCGCGGCGAGCGTAGGCGCGTCCACAGATTGGCGAGTGTCCTCCTGGTCGAACAATGCCCTTACCTTTCCACCCACGCCCACCTCTTCAAATTGGTCAGCCTGCAAAGCCCGCACAGCCTGGTCGAGGACCCTCCGCGGAGTCCGGCTCTGGCGGTTCTTTAATTAAACCAATGGCACCCGAGAATTTATTAGCATTACAACGGTCCCGCGACAGGTGCGTGCAGGTGTATCGATCTCAGTTCGGGCATGGCTCTGGAAATATGCACACCAAATGGGAAAACAGGAAATCAATAAGAACAAGTAGAAAAAAGGTATCCAACATTTATATGGCTGTACTTGAGTGCTTCGTGCTCATTGCGGGGGAGTCACAAAAATGTTGAACAACTGAAAAGTATTTTAAGTATGCTACCATTTATTTTAAGCGGAAATTCTATTAATAAATACTGAATGGGTTTGTGGTATTTTTCATAGCATACTTTAAGGCAAAAATATGAGCTTTAAATTATTTATAAAGGTGTTTAAAAGTATGCTACAATATTTTACAAAGTTACATGTAAATAATAATACAAAGAAAATAACTTTATCAAAATACTTTTAAAATTAAAGTTAAATATGAAAATCTTTCCGAGTGTTTTATTATTTTTAAAGTCTAAAGGAGTTTTTAAATTGATAGCTTTAGATTATCTTGTTCAAAAGGTTTAGGAAACATATGCTTTTTGGCAAAAATAAAAAAAAAAAAAAGAATTCGCGTTTTTTTTTTGTATTGTTTACTTAAGGTTATAATATATAATAAAAAAGAAAACGCGAATTCTTCAGGGAAACGTAACTGAAAAATGTGTGGTTGCTTTCTTTTTATTTTCGTTTATAGTGATCCAATGAAAGATCGTTGAACTAAGAGCTTTAATAAGAAAAGTAATCAATCATTTCACTCAATTGGATTGCCATACAGCCCAAAGCATCGACAAAAATCTCTTCTGCAAGTAATTTGTATTACACGTCTCCGATTTGACCGCATTGATTTTGCGTTTTTGAAAACCTCTCCAGCCTGACCCATAAATCCCGCCCGTCAGCAGTCCAATTCATGTCAAAGGGCAACAAATTCAATTCAAACAAGCGCCAAGGACGAGCAAACAAACAAACAGATAAGCTAACAGGCAGTTGGACACATGAGTGAGGATGGTACAGGGCCCACAGAACACTATGCTATAGTGTATATATAAAATATATAGATGCTGGGGCTTCAGAGGTACGTATGTACCTAAAGGCAGCCGAATCAAATCATCGCTCAGACAGACAAAACCCACACAGGACGCAGATTGGAGGCACTTGAAGGCACTTGAAGTGCCCCACTTGCTGTTGTCTGTTTGTGAAAAATGTACGCAATTATTGCCGCCAGGACGAAAATGAAGAGGGGAACGAAATCAGGGGCCAGGTTCCAGGTGTCCTTTGCCATCCGCAAAAGCGCTAAATAAATTTCCCGCCCGTTTGTTTCGCACATTAATTAGATTTGCTCCGCCGTGTATCTCTGTCTTCACAATTTGGCATATTTATGCGACTGGCAAATATTTCACTTAAAGTGTTTTTTAATTAGTTACAGCAAATTAGCGCAGGCGAAATTAACAAATTTATACAAGCTGGCACTGGAATTTCCCCGACCATTCAGCTGCTCGCTGGCAAATTAGTTTTTCAATTAGATTTATAGTGTTCTGCCTCGGCATTCAACTTTCAGTCCGCACAAGCGTAAATTAATGGACAGCCAGGAGCAGTTCTCAAGGATAACTCCAAAACATATTTTGATAAGGACTTGTCAACTTAAAATATTATAATATAATTACAAAATATACCTCTCCGTATTTTATACACTTTAAAATAAACAACAAATAAATAAGTAATTATATTCTTTTTAACCAGGGAACAAATAAATAAATTCTATTATCTTTTTTTTTATGTCTGTCTTTTACCATTTAAAATATTTAATCACTAGTTTATTATCCATTCACATTAAGTGCCAAGCCTGCAACTTGTTATCCCAATTATTCTTTAATTTAAAATCTTATCTCATGCCAAAAGAAAACTACATTTTGCCAGCTTTTTTCATTATTTATCATTTTATTCATACACAACTACCATTTAATTTAATTCCTGCCGAAACAAGTTTTAATTGAGACAAACGCATGCAAAAATATTTAAAATACTTTCCAGCTGCAAATAATCTATTCTGATTTTATATTGATTTCCTCCCATTTGGCTCATTAGCTTGGTAATTGGTTTTCGGTGGTAAATGGAGCTGCTTCCTGCGCCATGCAGAACCCATTTAATTTCTAATCATTATTTATGAAATGCCACCACATTAAGCGAGGCCTTCGCATTGTTATATGTGCCATGGCATAAGATATGCCATAATGTCTTAATTATCTTTTTGTCGGCACACAAAACGATTTGCTAGCCCACTCATAGATGGATATTTTTCGGTTTCTTGTGATTTATAGACTGTAGGCCCAAAAGTGAGAGGATCTGAGAGCGGACAGATAACAAATTATTGTTTTCCATGCACAGGAAGGAGGGACGTTTTCCATTATTTTCCAAAAAAGAAAAGCTACACTTTGCGTGCAACCCCATAAGAGGTTTGGGGTTTGGGGTTAGGGCTGGAAGCTCTATTTTATATCGGTCTGTGTGGGTGTATTCATCAACAATAATTGCCCAGACCTGTGCTCCTAAGCCTTTCGCTCTCGCGTGTCCCGTTCGGGGGCCCCAACCACTCCTTCTTACACTGAAAAAAAATGTATTTAAAAAAAAAAAATATTTCTTGTTATAAAATGTATAACTATTTTATTTTTAGTTATTGTCTGCCCTAGTACATTCCGATAACTTTGCAAAATTTGAATATTTTGTCCTTGAAAATATCGTAAATATATATTTTATTTTAATTTGTAAATCGTCTTGTTAAAATTTTAAATTATTTATATGTAGATTTGTATTTTATGATGAAACCGTTACCAATATGTATTATTTAATTACCCAATTTATATTAAGATGCATCTTATACATTTTGCCTAAGAAGTTAGTACCTTTCCCATACAAGTGAAATTTAAAATCTCGATAATATAGGACGTAAATTGAAATAGGTTATTTGTCTCCAGCTTATTGCTGTTATATTTTTATATATATGTTTATATATTTTTGCAAAAAAAAAAACATATTTTTTAAGTGTACAATAAGAATATAATATAGAACAAATTTAAAAATGAGGGATCACTCCAGTTTCATATGCCAAAATGTATATTTAAATATATAAAATCTGAAAAATCTTATATATTTTCTTGGTTATATATAGATTTTCATGGTGTACTGCCAGGTCTCTCATCATCAACACTGTAGGCGAGGGAGGCTTTTCTTGCCGTCTTTGTTTTCCTAAGTCTTTATTATTCTTTGGCCTAAACAATGTCCCCCAAGAAGTCGTCGCCAGTTATCTTTGTTGTTGTTGTTGTAACTTTTGTTGTTGTTGTAACTTTTGTTGTTGTTGTAACTTTTGTTGTTGTTGTAACTTTTATTGTTGTTGTTGATGCACAAGTATTAACTAAAGGACCCCCGAGCTGCTAAACAAGCCGCGGTCTGTCCGACGACCCCCTTTCTACATCCACTCGTTATTAAGATTTTCGTTGGTTTATTTTTTTGTGACACTTGGAATATTTTATAACAAAAACTTGACCCGCTTTTCTCCAGCGCGGGGAAATTCGCAGTTCCTATCCCTTACATCCTCACACACACCTGCTCATCAGCCAGCAGTCTTATTGTTGTATTTTTTGGCTGTGTTTTATCAAGGTACCGCCCATTCCGCCCTCATACTACCCGATTTTTATTTTTTTTCGCCATTTTTCCCATCGCTTTAATCCCGCTTTTTATTTTCCAACTTCTTTTCTCAGCTGCGCAGCAACGCTTAATTAAAATTAACATTTCATGAAGTGCTGGTTCACGGGAAAAAATATATAAACACAAAACAACGTCAAGGAGGGTGCAAATGGAGCATTTCGAAAAGTCAAAATAAAATAAAAAGTTTGCTTAATCGTTTTATAAATATTTAAGGCTTATGGCGGTCTGATCTGTCTAACGGTTTTCGGGTCCCGAGGCTGACTTTCAATTTAAATGCGATTTAGCAGCCTCTTGTCACCTTTTGTGTCCCCAAATTATCTCGGATAAGCTGTTGATTATATTTCAATGGCTTATTTATGTATATCATTCTCACGCGAAGGGTAAGTACAGCTGAGATCCTTTAAATGGAACCCTTAAATAAACATATTATTGAAATGATTTTCAGGCATTGCTTTTTCTGATCCCTTATATACCTTAATTTGGGATATTTTAAGTCGAAGGATTCTTAATTCATAGAGTTTTTTACATTTAAGTACTTTTGAAAAAAGCTAATGTAAAAAAAAAAACTAATCAATTTGAAATAATATTTTAAGTTCTAAACTATTCTCAAGGTCATAAAACTTAATTGTAATTTTTTTTAGTTCATTTGTGTGATCTATTTAACTAACCTTATAAGAATTATATTTGATAAAAATTATAAACTTTTCCACCAAAAAAACATTAAATAGGTTCAGCAGGCTTGTTTAAGAATATATTTAATAATACATTTATTTCATTAATGGACCCTAATTATATTTAAATGGATTACACTTAAGCCTAATTGCCTGCCTTACAATAAGCATTACATACATTTATAACAACCCTTTAATTACAATCAGCATTAATTATAAAAGCACCCCTTAAATATTAATTGCGAGTCCAAAATAAACCAGACCGTGTATGATATAAACATTTGCACCTACATATCACGTGTGCATAAATTCTTGTTTGTTTGTTTGTTTTTTATTTTTTGGTGACACTCGTAATTGAATGCATTATTCAATGGTCGTCGAGGGAGTATTTTTTCGTACCTTTTTTATAGCACTTTAACACTTTGATGGCCGGCGGGTGCCAGAGGGCTTAAAGCAGTTGGTTCTGGCTGGATGTAAATGTCTTGGCATATTTTATGAGGACAGTTGTTGGTTCGCAACTTTTCGTCCCCGCCTTCAAAAAAATAACTTTATCGTGGCGACCGTTACTGCATTTGGCATTACAACTGGTCAGTTAAGAAACTTTTTCGACGGCGATCAGTTCACTTTGGTGGGGTTTGTGCTCTTTGGTGGAGTGGGAATATAGTGTTGAAGATGATTTGTTCACAGTCTCACATGTTGGGATTAGTTGGGAAACACACACGAAAGAACCACATGGGTACAAACATGGGGGAAAGTTTTCGCGGAAAAAGTTTAACCTTCTCCTCCCAAAAAGGTGTGCACTTTGTCAGAATACGAGAATACGCCGAATTGCGGTCCCTAGACCCAAAAACACCGAGGCAACAAGACAAATAGATAGGACCCAAGTTCGAAGACCGTTCACCGTTATTTCTTTCAAGCGCTGAGCAACCGCACGCGCGCATCGCTAAATTTGAACTGAACCGGAGCGCCAAAAGCAAAAGCAAGGCAAAAGCAAAGCAAAAGCAAAGCGGAAGAACGAAAGCAAAAGCAGAAGAAGGAAAACACGCGGCGTGGGCGAAGGCGGTGCTTATCAAAATCAGCTGTTCGCAAGCTGACTTCAAACATAAGCTTTCAGGCGCAAAAGCTCAGAGGACAGTCAAGGATGCGCAAATAGGGATACTTTCGAAAAATGTACTATAACTAAGGATTTAAATTAGTTTAAATAATTCTAAGCGAAAGAATTTGAATTGTTCAAAGGTTATGTTTGGCTGCGCCTAAAGATATACTCCACAAAAACGTTGTTCAAGTACATGTAAAATAATTTTGTATAGCATACTTTGAGGCAAAGCCATCATGCGTATGTACGTTAGGAGATAGTTTTCGTTCTCCTTTAAATATTTCAAAAATAATAAAAAATGGAAAGAATTTCTGTTACACTAAGCAATGTTTTTTTCAAAATGTTCAACAAATTCAAAATAATATTGTTATATAAGTCCATAAATTGGCAAGAACAGTCATTACCCTACTTTGAGGTTCATCGCATATGGAACATTTTTGTGGAAAGATTTTTTTGTAATTTCAAAGTGGTGCCCAGTTTAACTCTGGGCTGGTGCCCAGTTTAACTCTGGGCAAACGTTTTTGCGTCGGTATACTATGCATTTACCTATACTTCTATAATTAAAAAAATATATTAAATTATATTTAGTTCCCTTACTATCCGATAGACACCCTCCTCTTTTTGAATGTTTCGATAACGTTTCTGTTCTAGCGGTCAATCGATGATCTAAAAGCACACGTTATAGCCCGGTTCGCTCCATGTTTTCTAAAGTTTCTTTATCTTTTTTTTGTTTTTCTCTCTAGTACTCTCCCTATCATGCGTCGCTCGTGGCCAGAAAGCCCATTTTGTAAACAACAAACAACCTTGAAAATGATAACCAACGGCAAATGGAAAATTACCACAAAATGTGTATAATATAACCAAATGTTTTTGGGTCTAGGGTTTCACATTGTAAGCAACCGAGATTTTTTCACTGGAAGCAAAGACTGTACCTATAACACACAAAAATCTATAGAGAAACTGGCATTGTAAACAACAATGCCGACTGGAATTCTCCTTCGAACGACCTTTCTACACGTTGCACATTGCATGGTAAAATTCATTATTATGATAGTATATTCCATAATGATCTTATTGCTAATAGAGTTCCTTTCCGGTGTACTGTCTTTTGGCTTCTGAATAAGCGATTTTCCCATTCGACTTCCCAAGCCCACTGTATCCATCCATGTGACCCAGTGAGAGGAAATCTGCATTGGTGTGCGAATTTCCGATAGACCCACCCACACAGTCTCACGAATTCGCCCGCTCTTCTCGCCCAATTGGAGGCTCGTTAAGTGTACATGAACGAGAGAGCGTTGCGATCTACAGTAGTGTGCGTTTTTTACAGGAACTCACGAATACTAATTCACTCTGCTTCGCTCTCTTGATCTCTCTTTCCCACTATCGGTGTGCTCGTAACTTCGATTGTGTTGGTGTTTCGCCATTGAACACCAACACCATAAAACATTTGAATGCTCTCTCGTTCTCTGTTTATGTTTGGAGCCGGTGAAGCCATCAGCTGGTGCAGATCAGCTGTTTGGGGTCAGGTCCTAATAGGATTCATATTCTTTGGGTTGTTTTAACAGACTTAAAGGGGAATCAAATAAGCAAAACTGTACTTTTTTGTGAGGCACTTCTAGAAGCATTTCGTCACAAAGTCCACAGTTGGGTGAGGCCTCAATCCGGTTTGTAGAGGCCCCAGTCCAGTCCAAACAAATATGGAGACCTTGCACGAGGTCTCTTATTTCCCCTTCCCATCCCCGCTCCCACCATCTACTTAGAGTTGTTTATTAATCTACACACCCCACTACGTACTATAGTATGTATATGAACATGCGCGATAAGGCAGCCCGTTCTCCGTCTCTATCACTCACACAGATCGAACCGATCCATCTGGGTATAAAAGACGGCGAGCTCTCGCAGTCAGTATTCAGTGAGCAACAAGTGAGCGAGCCATCCACAGCTACCAGATATACTATACCCAAGTGACAAACTACCCAAGTACTTCAAGATGCGTTTGGGACAGACCGTACCTAACTTCCAGGCCGACACCACCAAGGGGCCCATCAGCTTCCACGAGTGGCAGGGCAACTCGTAAGTGCCATTATACTGCTTTCCCCTATTGATACTCATCCAGAACTCCTTCCGATTCCAGGTGGGTGGTGCTCTTCTCCCACCCCGCCGACTTCACACCCGTCTGCACCACCGAGCTGGGCAGGATCGCGGTGCACCAGCCCGAGTTCGCCAAGCGGAACACCAAGTGCCTGGCGCACTCCGTGGACGCACTCAACTCGCACGTGGACTGGGTGAACGACATCAAGAGCTACTGCCTGGACATTCCCGGGGACTTCCCCTACCCGATCATCGCCGACCCCACCCGGGACCTGGCCGTCAGCCTGGGCATGCTCGACGAGGAGCAGAAGAAGGACCCCGAGGTGGGCAAGACCATCCGCGCCCTGTTCATTATCAGCCCGGACCACAAGGTGCGCCTCTCCATGTTCTACCCCATGTCCACTGGCCGCAACGTCGAGTGAGTGCCTCTTCGAGGATGTTCCTTAACTCGTATCCTAACTAACGATCCTGCTTTCCTTTAGTGAGATCCTGAGGACCATCGACTCGCTGCAGCTGACTGATCGCCTCAAGGTGGTGGCCACTCCCGCCAACTGGACTGTGAGTAATTCTGTCTAGTAAACCCAAGTAAATCCCTATTAATTGTGATCCCCTAATAGCCCGGCACCAAGGTCATGATCCTGCCCACTGTCACCGACGAGGAGGCCCACAAACTCTTCCCCAAGGGATTCGACAAGGTCTCCATGCCCTCCGGTGTGAACTATGTGCGCACCACCGAGAACTATTAGAGCTCTGAAGCTATTTGCATTTATAAACTTGAATTCCGATTCCACTTTGTGCCATAAATTAGTTCGTAACAATATATAATAAAGGTTATTTTACCATTTGGTAAAACCGAATACGTCTGTCATTCTTAATCATAATCTTTAAGACCCACTTGAACCTTTACTGCTTAAAGCTCTTCTTTATAGGAATTAGAAAATTCTATTGAGAAAGAAAATTATCAACAATATTTATGATATCTTAATTTTTTTAGATTTTTATAAAACTTCATTAGTTGAGACAAAATATTAGTTATAAACTACATAATTTGGGTTAAAATTACAACAAGATGTTTAAAATTTCTTACAGGTTTTAGTTTTAGACAGAAAATAATTAGATAGCTATTATTTTTCCAGTAACAACACGCAAAAGGTGCACGCAAGATGAAATCGAAAGAGATTCGCTAAAAAACTCAATATTTATATAATACTAAATCGTATCGTATTCACATGAAATCATTAAGTATTACGTTTATATTTTATGTGCTAGGTAAATGTAATACGTTCAGTATAATCTCATTCCCCTTCAAAAATTATTTTATTTACGTTTGTCACTTATTTAGTAAGCAATTATTTTAAATACTTGGCATTCGCCCTACCTTTTAATTAGACCATTTTATTTTCAGTGTAATATTACTTTGATTAGAATCTATCACTGCAACCAAGTTTTAGGAATTTTAAAATTTTTTTCAGATAAAATTTTTTTAAATTATATATCTTTTAGATTCTGAGAATTTTTAAATAATTTAAAATTATCTATTGTTATAAGTATCAAGATATATTGGCCCAATAATTTTAGCTGAAATGTCGAAAATAGCACAGTGAAAAAACCATTAATGTTGATTCTTTGGTAAAAACAGTATTTATTGCTTAAAACTACGAATTGATGAACAATAGGTGAAGCAAATAAAATGAGAAATGGAGGTAGAATCGGATGGCTAATACTTCTTGGTGGTCCGCTTGTACATAGGTCACCTCCAAATGCTGATTTTACTAAATCTCTAGGGTGTTTGCTTGTGGTACTTTCTTCGGAGGAGACTGAATGGTTTTTATGAAAGCCTTTTGGGGAAATATAATTAGTATCCGATTATTTAGAGTTTATTCAAAGGTATACTTACAGTGCGGTTGGTGGTCAACACCCCGATATCAAATGTTTTCGTCATGATCTCACTTCCTTACTCGACTGGCTTGGCAACGTTCTTGGGTTCTTCGTGGAGCAGATACTCCTTGGCCATGGTGTACGCCAATCCGGCGGTCAAACACCCGACTACCGTCCCCTGGGCGGCCACTCGCAACTGCATCAAAAAGACGCTGGTGCTCATGGTTCCCCGGTTCCGGTATTTGTAGGCCCCAACCAGACCGGCGGCCACGAATCCGGCAATCCCCACCAGCATAAAGGGGGATTCCTTAACTTTCCTGGACAACTTGTTGGCCTGGGCGAGATCTTCGTCGGTTTCGAACAGGGAATTGGAACTCATTTTGATGGAGGTTTACTATAATTTTGTACTTGGATAAAACTCTGTAATTTTCACTGTTGTTAGTTTGCTGGCTTGGTGCTAACTGAATACCGATCGAGGGAGATCGCTGCCTTTTATACCCACTTGCTTGGAGGTGATCAGTGAGAGCGATTGAGACAGAGCACGCTTATCGACGTTGCTTATACTCATAGGAACATCCAAACATACATATGTATGTATGTACGTAGGCGCAAATGTATATTAGGTATAGCCGGTCGGGCAAGGCCTCCATGTTTTGTACGCCTCTATTTTTGTGTGTTGCCATGTAGTCAGCCTCGTGATATTCCGGACTTTGATATGATTCTAGAAGTTTGCCTTCAGAAAAGTACAGTTCTATTTTTTTGTTTTTCTTCATTTGAATAGCTCCCTAGTTTTAAATAAGACAGGATTGCTGCTCTTTTAGAAGGTGTCCCCCAACAGCTGATTTAACAGCTGATCCAACAGCTGATCACTTTCCAAAGAGCACTAAAATAATGAGAGCGAGAGAGCCCTGAACACTGTGGTGGTATTTGTAAGTGCCCGTAAAAAACGCACACTACAATAGATCGCAGTGCTCTCCCGTTCACGTACACAAAACGAGCCTCCAATTGGGAGAGAAGAGCGAGTGAATTCGTGGGACTGTGTGGGTGGGTCTATCGGAAATTCGCACACCAATGAAGATTTCCTCTCAGTGGGTCACATGGATGGATCTAGTGGGTTTGGGAAGTCGCATGGGCAAATCGCTGAATCAGAAGCCAAAACACAGTGTACAGGGAAGGAACAAAACTTGGAATAAGATCACAATTATGGATTATCAGTTGAAAATATTGGATATCAAGCGGTGATGTGCAAAGTATTCCAAGATTGAGATCATTTAAAGGAGAAACGTCTTCATTGCTTTTCCTCAGTAATTTCTATACAAGGTACAAGTACAGTCTGTGTATTTGTCGGAAATTTTTTGGGTTTATCACAACGAAAAACATCAGTTTATTATATACATTTTGTGGTAATTTTCCATGGTTTTCTATATTTGTTTGTCAATAACAAAGTAGATTTTGCATGCGAGCGGGAAGCAAGATTGAGTTGTTGTAGGCGAGAGCGAGATGGAGAGGGCACGCGCTAGAAAGATGGAAGAGAGGCAGAGAGGGGCAGCAGAAAGACTGGGAGGCCAAGAGCGAACCGGGTTAGATTGGCAATATCGCTCTCAGAACTTAGTGCAATCGAATTTAAAAACCCTGTTATCGAGATCGGTCGAGAGTTGGGCTATATATTCCGCTGCAAATACTGCACTTCAGTTTAGGTTACCACCTCCCATAAAGCATTACGAAACTTTAATAGATTCTAGAAATAATGCCCAAGTTCATAAACGAAGTCTGTGGGCTCATCGATTCCTACGGCGGTCGGGATATCCTGATGGAGGCGTTGTGCCAGGGAGCGAAGTTGGTGGCGGGATACCAGGCCAAGCGGAACCCAGACCTGTCCCAACGATGTGCCACCGTCAGCTCGAAGATCTCGGGAGCCCAGGCCACCCTGCGTCTGATCGGCGATCTTCCCGTGATCCGCTACACCCTGGAGTACGGATTGGGCGACTGTGAACCGGATCGCATCATGGCCGTACTGGGCGTGATGTCCAACGCGGTGGACCTACTCTTCTACCCCATCGAGACCATCTGCTGGCTGGCCGAGCACAGAGTTTTGAATGTGAGAAACAGGGACACATGGAGCTATGCCAACTCCATATTCTGCGTGCTCTCCATATACCTGAACCTCGTAAGGACATTAAGGACTTTTTCGCTGAATCGGAACCAGCTGAACCGACAGGATGTGGTTTCCTTCGCGCGCATCTCCCTAGATCTGGTCCACGCAGTCAGCATTCTGCCCAGAGGTTACTTGTGGGGTGGGAAGATGTCAACCCTCCAAATCGGAGCCATTGGAACCCTCTCCGCGGCACTTGGAATCTACCAGATCTTGGCCAGGAAGAGAATGACCTAGTAAAAGTATATACAGCTCGAATTCGTCGAACGAAATTTGAAGATTATCGTACGTTTTGGTACGCTGATATGGATGAATAATTTGTATTCCGCCCTAGATAGTATTAGTTTATAAGATCGTAAATATCCCATTTAATAAGATGATTTTATGTGTATTTTGTGGAAATATTAAATATTAAATATTAAATATTTACAAAATTAAATGCCTAAATAAATTCTTTATGTATAAAGGTTAAGGGGTGAAACTTTATTTACCAATTTTGGTACATTTGGAAACGTTTTAATAGGCGTAACGAAGTATTTTAATCTATAAAACATAGGATTAACAAATAAAAACCTGAACCATCAGATTGCAAAAATCGTTGCATACTTCACAGCGACATTTTGGAGATTATTAACAGCTAACCTAAATCGTTTTTTGAACACAGTAAGTCGACCACAAATACAATAAGCCCTTATCCTACGAGTGTGGTGAATAATTATAAATTTACTTAAAATTAGTAAACTACCAAAACATTTTTTATAAGAAATAACAAATCACCCATTCGATAGATGGCGCTCGAACGTACGATCGGGTTCGGTCTATCGATAACATGCCCGTCGATCAGACCCGGTTCGCTCTTTGTTTTCTACTCTCTGACTCCCTCTCTCTCTCTCTCTCTCTTCATCCACATTCTGCCCATCACACTCTATTAAGAATTCAGGTCATTTGCGTAAGGCTTCTCTCTCTGTCACTCTTCCCCGCACCAAAACAACCTTCCATCCCGCTTGACTACAAATCTAAATTTGTTGTTCAAAAACAACCGAGAAAACGATAAGCGACGAGAAATGGAAAATTACCACAAAATTTGTATAGTATTACAAAATGGTCTCACGTTTTGGGTTTCACTTTATAACTAACAAAGATTTTTCCACCGAATGCAATGATTGTACTTGTAACACAGGAAGAACTATAGAGAAACTCGCACTGTATCTGGAATTCTCATACGTTGCACGTTGCATATTTAAATCCATTCCTATGACCCTATGTTCCATTATGATCTTTTTCGAAGTTTGCTTCCTTTGCTGTGAACGGTTTTTTGCATTCTAAATTAGCGATTTGCCTATGCGACTTTCCAAACCCACTGAATCCATCTGTGTGACCCATTGAGAGGAAATCTGCATTGGTGTGCGAATTTCCCATAGACCCACCCACACAGTCTCACGAATTCGCCCGCTCTTCTCTCCCAATTGGAGGCTCGTTTTGTGTACGTGAACGAGAGAGCGTTGCGATTTATAGTAGTGTGCGATTTTTACAGGCACTCACGAATACTAGTTCACTCTGCTTCGCTCTCTTGATCTCTCTTTCCCACTATCGGTGTGCTCGTAACTTCGATTGTGTTGGTGCTTTGCCACTGAACACCAACACCATTAAACATTATAATGTTCTCTCGTTCTCTGTTTATGTTTGGAGCCGGCGAAGCCATCAGCTGGTGCAGATCAGCTGTTTGGGGTCAGGTCCTAATAGGATTCGCGTTGTTTGGGATGTTTTCAAAGGGAATCAAATAAGCAAAACTGTACTTTTGTATGAGGCACTTCTAGAAGCATTTCGTCACAAAGTCCACACTTGGGTGAGGCCTCAATCCGGTTTCTAGAGGCCCCAGTCCAGTCCAAACAAATATGGAGACCTTGCACGAGGTCTCTTATTTCCCCTTCCCATCCCCGCTCCCACCATCTACTAAGAATTGTTTAGTAATCTGTACACCACACAACGTACTATATATGTATAAGCATACGCGATAAGGCAGCCCGTTCTCCGTCTCTATCGCTCCCCAGATCGAACCGATCCAGCTGGGTATAAAAGACGGCGAGCTCTCCCAGTCAGTATTCAGTGAGCAACAAGTGGGCGAGCCATCCACAGCTACCAGATATACTATATCCAAGTGACAAACTACCCAATTACTTCAAGATGCGTTTGGGACAGACCGTACCTAACTTCCAGGCCGACACCACCAAGGGGCCCATCAGCTTCCACGAGTGGCAGGGCAACTCGTAAGTGCCATCGTACCCCTTTCCCCATATGATACTCATCCAGATCTTCCTCCCTTCCCAGGTGGGTGGTGCTCTTCTCCCACCCCGCCGACTTCACCCCCGTCTGCACCACCGAGCTGGGCAGGATCGCGGTGCACCAGCCCGAGTTCGCCAAGCGGAACACCAAGTGCCTGGCGCACTCCGTGGACGCACTCAACTCGCACGTGGACTGGGTGAACGACATCAAGAGCTACTGCCTGGACATTCCCGGGGACTTCCCCTACCCGATCATCGCCGACCCCACCCGGGACCTGGCCGTCAGCCTGGGCATGCTCGACGAGGAGCAGAAGAAGGACCCCGAGGTGGGCAAGACCATCCGCGCCCTGTTCATCATCAGCCCGGACCACAAGGTGCGCCTCTCCATGTTCTACCCCATGTCCACGGGCCGCAACGTCGAGTGAGTGTCTCATCGAGGATGCTTCTTAATTTGTATCCTAACTAACGATGTTGCAATCTTCCAGTGAGATCCTGAGGACCATCGACTCACTGCAGCTGACTGATCGCCTCAAGGTGGTGGCCACTCCAGCCAACTGGACTGTGAGTAATTCTTTTTGTTAAGCCTAAGTCAAACCTTAATAATTGTGTTTCCCCAACAGCCTGGCACCAAGGTCATGATCCTGCCCACTGTCACCGACGAGGAGGCCCACAAACTCTTCCCCAAGGGATTCGACAAGGTCTCCATGCCCTCCGGTGTAAACTACGTTCGCACCACCGAGAACTACTAGAACGCCTACTATTCTTTTTTATCATCATAAAGTACAACATTTTAAAATAAAGATTAGTTTTACCAAAGCCATTATGCATTTCGTATTTAACCAAAATCAATTTTTACACGCAGTTTCATAGGCTGAGGCCTACCGTCTTATAAAGATTATAGATGCCCATGCGCGTTTGTCTTTCAGTTTATCTGTCTGTATTTTTGGAAAGTTAGGATGAGGAACACAAGGTCTACTAATTTGATTAAAAATTAATTAATAAGAGTAGGTATATCATAAGTTAAAGTTAGAGGGCGTTATAAGGTTAGTGCTGTCGCCAACTGTAAATGTAGGTGATTCATGCACCTGGCGCCATCTGAAGGCATGTTTACTTTTGCATTGGTAAACTGAGGAACTGGTATCTGATAGAGGAGGTTCTTGTTATTTTTAAAATTAAAAACTCTTAGCAAGTATAAATAAATGCTTCTAAAGAAGCAGAAAGAACCTTGAATACCTAGATGAGAAAGTCTTACCTTTTTGATAGCATGCAATGATTCAACTTTTATTAAAGCTGTTGTTAGTGTTACGATTATTAATTGTTTGTCGGTTTCCTGAATTTCATAATAGAAAAGGCTTTAATTAAAACAAGGAAGAACTTTATAGTCGAGTACCTCGACTATCAGATACCCGTTACTCAGCTAAAGGGACCAAAGGGATATATCGGAAACTATCAAAGATAGAGAAATGGGATTTCATATTTAGATTCCGAAGGCTTGTACGCAGCGCAAGTTTGTTACGCGAATATGCCACGCCCACTCTAATGCCCACAAACCGCCCAAGCCTGTGGCGCCCATAACTTTCATGCTAGATAAGAAATTTTAACTGAAATGTATTAGTCTCGTCAATACCTATCGATTGATCCAAAAAAAAGATTGCCACGCCCACTCTAACACCCACAAGCCGACCAAACCTGTGGCGCCCACAATTTTCATGCTAGATACAAAATTGTAACTGAAATGTATTGGTCCTGTCAATACCTATCGATTGATCCAAAAAAAAGTTTGCCACGCCCACTCTAACGCGCATAACGCTTAAATCTGTCTACCGCCCACATAACCATATATTGTGATCAGGGGTAGGTTGCGCATTTCAATCTCGCTTTGCTGCTTGCATATCTCCATTTCCCTTTTGTCCCTTTAGCTGAGTAACGGGTATCTGATAGTCGAGGTACTCGACTATAGCGTTCTTCCTTGTTTATTATGTTGTTATGCAGTAGTAAGTGCAAGGTTGACTGTAAATGTTGATGATGGGTAATTAAAATGCATATGAAACTATTTTACAAACGGGTTTTCTTTATTTGTGCGCTTACTTATCATTGTCATTAAAATTCTCAAAAGGAATGAAGAGCGTAAACATATTACGAAATCAAGTCACTATAAAAGGAAATCCTCTGTTCGTATTCGTACGTATGTCAGTCAAACTGCTCTGAATTTGATTAGCCTAACAGATAAGTGTGAGCTAAATTAAAAATCAGTTGAGGTAGTTGTTTTGTTAACAAAAATCTTTATTATATGTAGATTACTATTTTATGGCACAATGTGGAGTAATACGAGCTGACGAATGTAAATAGCTTAAGGGGCTTAATAGTTCTCGGTGGTGCGGACGTAGTTCACTCCAGAGGGCATGGAGACCTTGTCGAATCCCTTGGGGAAGAGTTTGTGGGCCTCCTCGTCGGTGACAGTGGGCAGGATCATGACCTTGGTGCCGGGCTATTGGAGGATCACAATTAATAAGGATTCACTTGGCTTTACTAGACAGAATTACTCACAGTCCAGTTGGCGGGAGTGGCCACCACCTTGAGACGATCAGTCAGCTGCAGCGAGTCGATGGTCCTCAGGATCTCACTGAAGGAATGGAGAATGGTTAGTTAGGATACGTATTAAGGAACACCCTCGAAGAGGCACTCACTCGACGTTGCGGCCCGTGGACATGGGGTAGAACATGGAGAGGCGCACCTTGTGGTCCGGGCTGATGATGAACAGGGCGCGGATGGTCTTGCCCACCTCGGGGTCCTTCTTTTGCTCCTCGTCGAGCATGCCCAGGCTGACGGCCAGGTCCCGGGTGGGGTCGGCGATGATCGGGTAGGGGAAGTCCCCGGGAATGTCCAGGCAGTAGCTCTTGATGTCGTTCACCCAGTCCACGTGCGAGTTGAGTGCGTCCACGGAGTGCGCCAGGCACTTGGTGTTCCGCTTGGCGAACTCGGGCTGGTGCACCGCGATCCTGCCCAGCTCGGTGGTGCAGACGGGGGTGAAGTCGGCGGGATGGGAGAAGAGCACCACCCACCTGGGAAGGGAGGAAGATTTAGATGAGTATCAACAAGGGAAAGTGGTACGATAGCACTTACGAGTGGCCTACCACTCGTGGAAGCTGATGGGCCCCTTGGTGGTGTCGGCCTGGAAGTTAGGTACGGTCTGTCCCAAACGCATCTTGAAGTACTTGGATAGATTGTCACTTGGATATGGTATATCTGGTAGCTGTGGATGGCTCGCCCACTTGTTGCTCACTGAATACTGACTGCGAGAGCTCGCCGTCTTTTATACCCAGCTGGATCGGTTCGATCTGGGGAGCGATAGAGACGGAGAACGAGCTGCCTTATCGCGCATGTTCATATATAGTACGTTGTGTGGTGGACAGATTACTAAACAATTCTTAGTAGATGGTGGGAGCGGGGATGGGAAGGGGAAATAAGAGACCTCGTGCAAGGTCTCCATATTTGTTTGGACTGGACTGGGGCCTCTAGAAACCGGATTGAGGCCTCACCCAACTATGGACTTTGTGACGAAATGCTTTTAGAAGTGCCTCACAAAAAAGTACAGTTTTGCTTATTTGATTCCCCTTTAATTCTGTTTAAACTGTCCAAAGAATGCGAGTCCTATTAGGACCTGACCCCAAACAGCTGATCTGCTCCAGCTGATGGCTTCACCGGCTCCAAACATAAACAGAGAACGAGAGAGCATTCAAATGTTTAATGGTGTTGGTGTTCAGTGGCGAAACACCAACACAATCGAAGTTACGAGCACACCGATAGTGGGAAAGAGCGATCAAGAGAGCGAAGCAGAGTGAATTAGTATTTGTGAGTGCCTGTAAAAAACGCACACTACTATAGATCGCAACGCTCTCTCGTTCACGTACACAAAACGAGCCTCCAATTGGGAGAGAAGAGCGGGTGAATTCGTGAGACTGTGTGGGTGGGTCTATCGGAAATTCGCACACCAATGCAGATTTCCTCTCAATGGGTCACACAGATGGATTCAGTGAGCTTGGGAAGTCGCATAGGCAAATCGCTAATTCAGAAGACAAAAGTCTGTTCACAGCAAAGGAACCCAACTTGGAATATCATAATGGGATATCGGATCATAAAGGAGTACAGTATCATAAGGAATATAAGATCATCAGAAAAATAATATTATGATAGTGCATGTTAATACTCAATGTGCAACTTGTTCAAAGGTCGTTTGAAGGAGAATTCCATTCAGTATTGTTGGATACAATGCCATTTTCTCTACAGGTTTTTGTGGGTTACAAGCATAGTCTTTGCTTTCGGTGGAAAGATCTTGGTTGGTTACAAAGTGAAACCCAAGGCGCAAATATATTTGGTTGTATTATACACATTATGTGGAAATTTTCCATTCGTCGTTGGCTATCGCATCCGAGGTTGTTTGTTGTTTACAAAATGGATTTTATGGTCAAGAGGAACGTCAGATTATATTGTTGCGGTGGGGAATGAGAAAGGTCACTAGCACGATCAATAGAAAGAGAAGGAGACAAACACGCCTAGAGAGAGAGAGAGCGCGTGAGAGAGGAGAAGAGCCAGCTAAAGTGAAAGAGCGAACCGGGTTTTTTATTTTTGCGATGAAAAAATGTTATCGAACATTTAAAATTTGCCGCCCATTTTAAACATGCTTCTTACCATAATTTTAATATTTGAACCCTTTGATTTGGACATTAATGTTTCATAAAAAGGAATGGAAAGAATTTTAAAATATCCGTCAAAAGTGCTATATATTAAAAAAAAACTTGCAAGCGCATTAGTACACTTGTCGGACCCGAAAGGCATGGACATCCCTCCAAAACCCAGTTGGCAGCCCTTCTGAAAGATATTTTATTTAGATTTATATGATTTATTTTGATGTAATGCAATGTAAACGAACAATTTCTAATTGTTACGTTTTTTAATATAAATATAAAGTATTATCGCTTATCAAATCTTAAACTTGGCGCCCAGCTAGAAAAATCGATTAACACAGTCGATGACTGCAGAGAAAAGCATCGATTAAGACTTTTAAGGCATCGATAGTTTCGAATAAACATCGTTTTGTGTTCCAGCTCTATACATAAAGTAAAAAGAAACGTAGATTTAACAGCGCATTGCAACTGCTCGAAGGTAAATATAAGGAAAAAGCAACCGTAGATCCGTTTAACAACATTGAATGCCAGCCAAATCGAATTCATCAGCTGAAATAAAACCCCAACAAAGATCATTTGGCCCAGCTAATAAAAAAAAGATAATTTTCTTCTCTGTGCGTGTGGGGGCTGCCAGTGTGTGTGTGCGTGCTGCATGCATATATGCGTGAGTGCGAGAGAGAGAGTGCTGCTCAGTGTGTGCCTGTGTGTGTGTCGAGTGCTTGTGTGCGGACAGTGACTCGTTGGTTAGAGGGAAAACAAAGAAAACTTCAGAAAAGAACGACGTAAAAGGCATTTACCAATGCAGAATAATAAAAACTAATTTGCTAGCAATGTTTAAGAGTGCAAAAAGCATTGGCTAATTTCGTTTGGTTATTGATTTTTTGCATTTTCGTGCATGCAGTTTTGTAGCTGTAGTAGTTGTTGTTGTTTTTCTTTTTGCTGCTGCAGCTGCGCGTCGCAACTGTAAACTGCTGTTGCTGTTGTTGTTGTTGTTTGTATTTTGGGTCAGTGAGCGAAAACGAGAGTGCAATAGCGAGAAACAGAGAGAGTGAGAGGGAGAGAGGAGGTGGACAGTGTAACGGACAAAGGACATTGCATTTTGGAGGTTGTTGTTTGTGTGTTTGCTAGTTATCCTCCCCCTCCCTTCGCCACCACCTCATGTATACACACAACACACAGCATCTGCATCTGCATTTCATCTGCTCGCTCTCTCTCTCTCTTCCTCACACTCGGTACTGGCTCACTCTCTCTAATCCCTAGCTGAATGTCTCTCCTCTCAGCCCTCCTTTTGCAACAAGAACAACACCAACAACCATAACATGGAGAACGTCGAAGAGGCCCCACCACTCTCCTCGGAGAGCAACAGCAATAGCAACAACAGCAGCGCCAGCAGCAGCTCTCACCAGCTCTCTCAATCGGGAGCCATGGGTGCTGAGGCAGAGGCCGAGGCCGCCCCCTCCTCTACTTCGTCTCAGTCTCTCTCTCGTTCGCACTCTCACTCGCCCACGCCTACACCCGCCGCCGCCCCCTCTGAACCTCATAACCCCATTTCCCATGATCACCCAAATCACCCGAATCCCCCATTGAATCCATCCGAAATGGAGGCTCGCGAGAATTCACCGCATGATCACTCACCCACTCCTACTTTCCACCAGACTGCACCGCCACCCACGACTCCATCGACGGCACCGCAGCGGGAAGAGCGGGATCAGGAGGAGCAGGATCAGCAGCCACAGCCGGCCTTGCAGGACCAGGATCAGCGAGAGAATCCGGAGCAGCATCCGCAGCAAGATCAGGATCAGGAGTTCCAGGAACAGCAGCCGCCACAACCAGTGCAGGATCCGCAGCCTGAAGCAAACCAGGAGTTGCTTCACATAGAGGGTTTAATCCGGCATCGAGACTCGCCGAATCCTGAGGGTAATCCCCCACAAGCACCACTGGAAGACCAACCCTTGCAAATACCAGGACAGGAACCCAACCAAGAGCCGAATGAGGCTGAAGTTAGAGAGGAGGAAAACCAGCCAGAAGCCGAGCCACCGCCACCGCTGCTCCTCGAAGATTTGGACGAGCAGGACCAGGACTCCGAGTCCCAGCCAGATCTGAGCGAACAGCAGCAGCAGGAGCAGGAGCATCATCAGCCGGCGGCAGTGATTATAGACGCCAACGCCATAGCCGAAACCATAGACGCCAACGCCGTGGAGCGCATCGACGACTACGAAGACGACGACGAGGAGGTGGATGAGGAGGAGGAGGTGGTAGACGACCGGGTCGATAGAGCCGCGGAGGTCGCTTCCGTTTCCGGTGCCCAGCGGCTGCACTCGGTGGCCGTTTTGCCCCGCTACTCCGCCGCTTCACGTGCTTCGCGAAGCAACAATAATAATAATAACAACAATAGCAACCATAATAATAATAATAACAACAATAGCAGCGGTTCATCGCGTCGCACTCGCCATTTTTACAGCAACAACGGCAGTCACTTCAGCAACGACATGTTCCCCAGTCACGCCCCCCGCAGCAGCACCCAGACCTCGTCGCCCAGGGTCGGAGGTCGTCGCCAGCACTCAACCCCGGCAGCCAGCTCCAATTCGCCACAGCACCAGGGAGTGGATCCTCTGCGGCTGCTCTATCCCAATGTCAACGAGAGCGAGACTCCGCTGCCTCGCTGCTGGAGTCCCCATGACAAGTGCTTGTCCATCGGACTGTCCCAGAACAACCTAAGGGTCACCTACAAGGGTGAGTCGTATCCGAAGTTTGAACTAATCTATAAGATCTGGAGAAGTTCTGTCTTTAGGTTGCCTACTTTTAGTAAGAATTCGTAAATGTTTATTAAGAATACAAAGTCCTTAAGATGAGATATCTTCTAAGGATTTCTGAAGAAGTATATACTCTAAAAATCTATTATCATATTTGTCTAATAGTTATGAAATTTGGTATGTGCTATGAAATTTGAAAAACAAATGTCTTCACCTTCGGAAAGGTATACGTTATCTGTTCAACTTTAGCCTCTACAGAAATTATATGTTCTTTCGTTTACATTTTTTAAGGATCCAAAGCCCATAGTTATGTTAAAATAATCTGAAATAAGGTTGTTTAAGAGAAGTGCTAAATTTCAAGGCTTATAAAGCACAAATGAAGTCCCCCATACTCTTCCAAATGTTATTAAATTTGGTATAGGTTGATTTAAAGTTGAAAAACTAATTTTTGAACCTTCAAGTTAGTTTTACTTATTTTCGAACCGCTAGCTTAAGACACATCTCCACGACAAACCAGCCTATGATTAAATTATTTATTTCAAAGTTCATAAATCATTTTATTAAACCCTTTTATATTATTAACCTTAGCATATGATACAAGTTGTTAAGCCTGTATACCAAATTTTCTGTACCCAAATCATTGAGTTCTTTGGATATACCAACTGATGGGATATCAGTCAAATAATACACACATATCTATTTATCTTCAGAGATGTAACACAAATCACTAGGAAGAAGAAGAGGAGTAAAGGTGCATCTGCAGTTTTCACGCTCTCCCGCTCTCTCTCACTTACACAGGCACAGACAGGTGCTCTCAGCTGTGTGCTGGTGGTTTTTGTTTTTCACTACTCACTTCTCCCACGCTTATTCGCGTGGCTGTTAAACAGTTAACAGCAACAGCTGTATCCTAACAGTGTAGAATACCATGTAAAATGTATGTAAACAGTGTAGACTTACCTATAGAGGGTTTTTATAAATAATATACACAATACATTTTAAATTTTTAAGTGTAACCAAGTCCATATGGTATGAAATTTATATATTTCAGTCTCATTGTTAAATCTAATAATTACACATTATTTTGATATATAAAAAGATACTCTGAACATGGAAATATCTTTATTTAATGTATTCTACAAAACATATAAAACCGTGTCTAAAACAATATTTATTAACTTGTAAGATTGTGTCAAGTATACAGATGTTTACTTAAAGTAGTGAGCTTATACAAATTCTAATCTTTTAGTTTCAAAATTAAATGATTATTTTTTGAGTTAGTAAATATATTTGTACTATTGATGGTGGAAAAATATTCACCACCTTACTTAAAAAGTACTGAAAATAATAATATTAGCGTGCTAAGAAAAATGAATATCCTAAAAGTACTGACACCTCATACATTTTCTAGGCGTTGGCAAGCAGCACAGTGATGCCGCCTCCGTGCGCACTGCCTATCCGATCCCGTCCTCCTGCGGACTCTACTACTTCGAGGTGCGGATAATCTCCAAGGGACGCAACGGATACATGGGCATCGGCCTGACCGCCCAGCAGTTCCGGATGAACCGCCTGCCAGGTTTGTGTTGCGTTGTGCTGCTCGGCGAGATGCCCTATGATTCCTAATGACCGGCACACCCCCTTCAAGTAGGTTGGGACAAGCAGTCGTACGGCTACCACGGCGACGATGGCAACTCGTTCAGCTCCTCCGGGAATGGCCAGACCTACGGGCCCACCTTCACCACCGGCGATGTGATTGGATGCTGCGTTAACTTTGTGAACAACACGTGCTTCTACACCAAGAACGGAGTGGATTTGGGGATCGCATTTAGGGATTTGCCAGTGGGTTTATAATAGATATGGTACCCTTCGATATCTTTAACTTTAACTTCTTGTTTGTTTATTTCCCCAGACCAAGTTATACCCGACTGTGGGCCTACAGACTCCTGGCGAGGAAGTGGATGCCAACTTTGGTCAGGAACCATTCAAGTTCGACAAGATTGTCGATATGATGAAGGAGATGCGCTCGAATGTTCTGCGCAAGATCGACAGATATCCACATCTGCTGGAGACCCCAGAGAACCTGATGAATCGGTGGGTGTATTGAGTTCTCTAACATAACTACAACAAATTTTAATTTATAATTATAACATTCCAGCCTGGTTTCCACCTATTTAGTTCATAATGCCTTCAGCAAGACCGCCGAGGCCTTCAATGGCTATACAAATCAGTCCTTCGACGAGGACTTGTCATCCGTCAAGATACGTCAAAGTATGCATATCCCTTGGCATCCTCTGGATGAATCAATCAGCTAACAATCCAAAATACTTGCAGAAATCATCAAGCTCATACTGACCGGCAAGATGAGTCAGGCCATCGAGCACACACTACGCTCTTTTCCCGGACTTTTGGAGAAAAATAAAAACCTCTGGTTCGCCCTGAAGTGCCGCCAGTTCATAGAAATGATCAATGGAGCTGACATTGAGGTGGGTTTAGTCTGGGAATATTTAGATAAATAGATATAATCTAAAGTTTCTTAATAGAATGTCAACAACAAAGTCACCGCCACCACCCAGACCATGCCCACAAACCAGACGTCCGTGATCCAGTCCACCAAGGCGTTCAAGCACAGCAAGAGCGGCAATGGAAACGGCAACGTGAACCTTAATCAGACTCAACAACAACAGAACAACACTGCGATTCCAGCTGTGATAAAGCCACAGGGCGGCGATAAGCCAGATATCAAGAAGTATGCGAAGGATACTAAAATTATTTAGCTTAAGAGCTGAGAAAACCATTTAATAACCTATTTTTCCAGCATGTTGGTTGACGACAACTCCAACAAGTGCGTGGACCATGACAGCAACAGCATGGACGTGGAAATGGAGCCCTGCCAGAGCCACTCGAACGGCGGCGACTCCTGCTCCAACTCCAATGGCAATGCCAGCGCAGTGCGCAACTCTCTAGATGCCATCGACGAGGAAATGGGTAGGTATCTATTGATGGCCTGTCCGGGAAGATCCGTAATCCCCAGCACTTGCAGATGTAGACGTTTCCCCCTCATCGCGCAGCTGTGGCCGTGTGATCGAGAAGATCCTGGAGTTCGGCAAGGAGCTGTCCAGCATGGGCCAGCAGCTGGAGGAGGAGAACCGCATGACTGAAGAGGAGCGTCAAATGTTGGAGGTAAAGTTTTTGATAAAGATTCCCAGGTAAAATTAGATACTATAAGAAGAAATGTTCAATTTATTATTACTTGCAGGATGCATTTAGCTTGATTGCTTACTCAAATCCCTGGTCCAGTCCGCTGGGCTGGCTGTTGTGTCCCTCGCGGCGCGAGAACGTCTCCACCACGCTCAATTCAGCCATATTGGGTAGGTCCTTCAATATTCTTTTCTTTCTCCTTCAAGTAAAGATTCTAATGATGCATTTTACAGAGTCACTCAACTGCGAGCGCCGTCCGCCGCTGGAGTATCTGGTGGCCCACGCCGCCGAGCTGATCAAGGTGATTGGCCAGCACTCGCTGGGCGAGGACGCTTTCATTACCATCGACGACGTGTTCCCGCAAAATTGACCCAGTTCGCCGACGCTGCTGAAGATGTTCGAGACCACGCTGACCCTGCCGCGAACCAGTGTGCTCACGGAACCGTTGGGCAGCGCCGGCGCCGCAACCGGATCTGGGCCCTCCACCTCGACGGCTGCCGTTGCCGTCCAGACGAGCAAACGTCGCCGACGGCGGCGGAACAAACGTCGTCGCAAATCCTCGCTGTCCAGCAGCACCGATGCCCCCTCGTCGCGGACCTACGATCCCGTGATGACGGGCAGTCAGCTTCGGTCGGCGGCAGTGGCATCGGTGGGCGGCGGGAGCGTTGGAACGGCGGGACCAGTGCGTAGGGGTCGTCGCAGGAGCGGGGTCAGCTCATCTTCATCGGCGGCAGCGGCTGCCGCAGCGGCAGCGGAGGAGGAGGCGGAAGAAGCGGAAGCAGAGGCCGTCCGCCAGGAGGAGGCGGCGGAAATTTTGAGCGGAAACAGCAGCCCATCGATGTTTGTCGATCCGCAGGACTTCTTCGAGACCCTGGACTAAATCTAGATTATTTACAATTTGTAATAGGTTAAATTTTGTTGTTACTTCCGTTCTCACCATTTTTTTTCACCCGCGCCTCTGGCTTCTGTTTCGCCCATTTCAAAAATAATTGCCGTTCTTTTAACTTTTCGATTTTGCTAAGAATTCGATGCGTTTTGCGGCCTTCGGTTTAGCGTGATTTTTAATAACTTTTAACATATATTTTATATAGCCTCTGTAAGCATTAAAGTGTGTAATATTATGATGTATAATTAAATTTGCGAACTGTGCTGCGACACGACCCTTGAAACGGATTTAACTTTTTGTTTTTCGCTTCCACCGCCCGAAACACTAAAAACACACACCATACCAAAATAAATCTAGAATCGATATTGAAATGGACTAGCTAGCCAGCCTAGTGCAAAAACTGTTCAATCATCTAATTAGCAAGTTAATAGAGAACCGAATCCCATAGTTAATTGGTGTACACCCACGTAGATTTTCCGCGTTCAAATTCTCCGTGTTTTCTGCGATTTTCGATGGATTCCGCGCCATCCTGTGTATTGTGGCAAGACTAAGCAAAAGCTAATGAACATTTTAAGTGTAATATTTCGCTATAGTGATTAAGCAAATTACAATTTAATCTATATATACAAGATTGGTCATACACACATACGGCAAAGCATGAATACAATTTAACTGGATAATCGTTTAAATATACTGTATGGATGTGTATTTCAGGAAAGCGGAAATGTGTTTTGAATGGGGGATGTTAATAAACTAGCTAAGGAATTTTTGAATTTAAAGGAAGTGGTGAAATATATTTTAATTTTATATTTTCTTAGTTACAGAAAAGGTTTTGGTAGAAATACTGTAATTTTATCCAAAAAAAACATTTTATCAAAAAGGTGTATATGTCATGTTTAAGAAGTATATCGAAAATCCATCTGAGACAATTTAAAAAGTGAAATACATTTTAATAACAAGTGAAGAATATTGTATATTTCAAGTGCCAAATAGTCAGATTACCAAATAACTTTTTTTATAAGTTAATATCTTAATGTTTAAATAATAAAACCCTTCAAAAATACAATAGTTCAGTAATGCATCAGCTAATACACATTCTTATAGTGTGGGTAGTTAATAGGGTTAAGTGGTCTATAGATCAGGTTGTCTAATCCTTTGTACCTTCTCATGGTTCTTGACGTGCTCCTTTAGAAGTCGCATTATCTCAGTATCGAATTGCGGGGGTGTAGGCTTTGTTTCGGTGGCCCAATAGAATATGTCCCAATCGTTGCTGACCCCATTGATCAATTGATCATATTCGGCGGTCTGTTCGGCATTGAAATCCCTCAGATGTTTGGCCACAAAAGTGCTCAGCAAAAGATCGTTTTCGAGCATTCCACGTTTTCGACTCTGATACAAAAGGCTAGAAATATAAATATATGTTTATAAGTAAGATTTTATAATATATTTAGTAGGATAGTACCGCTGCTTGCGTGTTTCCAGGGGCTCATCAGGACGGATGGGATATTCTGGAACTGGCAAATGGGGCGGATCATCGTAATCCACAATTTCCCCGGGTGTTGTATACTCAGTTTTGTCCAAATTGCTGGCAGAGCGATTTTGGGCGACCATAGGTAGCGCCAGACGACGGCCCACTTTGGTAAACTATATACAGATCTTTGATTAACTATTTCTTATTCTATTGGGTCTGTAAACTCACCAGAATTTGCCGCAACATTTTAGGAATCTAATAAACAAAACAATGATATAACGACAGTGTTGGTAAATAAAGTTCTGTAATTGTCTAGTAACGATAGAAACTTGCTATAAAAATCGATAGCAATTACCATAACAAGTGCTGGAAAGTATGATCTGATTTTCAAAATGCTATAAATATTATTCGCTTATTTAGTAAACCGTTAAAATAAAAAAACGACAAAAAACCTGAAGAGTATAGAAGTGATTTTTGATTATATGATTACTTACAACAAATTGTTTGATTATAAGTACATTTAAGATATACTAAATTCAAATTTTTTACAAATATTTAATTTAACAACTTTTAGTTTACATATATCATTGTTTTCAAATATTTAAGTATAAAATTGTAGATTTTCAAAATATTTTTTTTACGCCTTTTTGGATAGGTTCTTGTTTGTTCTTATATATAAAACACCACTCGATTTTTAAAGGAATAAGTATAGACAAATGTTTATTATATTTACTGGATTTTATGGTAATTTGATTTATTTTTACAAGACCAATTTAAAGCAGATTCTAAATAATGTACAAACTAGCCCTATACGTTTTAAGAATGCATCTATATGCAAAACTTTTGTTACTTGAAAATAAGAAGCGGGTAATTATAAAAAAGTAAAATTATCAAACCTTTTTCAGAAGACCTTTAATTATTATTCTTAATATTAAAAATGAATATATTTGTAAGCTCACATTATAGCAGCTGTTGCGGCCAGTGTTGGTCAGCGCCCACCCCCGCCGCGACCAGTGCTGCGCACCGCCGCCGCCAACAGCTGTTCGCCTCGGTTGCGGAGCAGTTTGAAAGAGCGAACGAAGCGAGAGAGAGCAGCTAGATTTTCGCACACTAGAAAAGTGCAATTTACCAATATCACTGCGGCCAAAAATACAAGTGCAAGTGCTCGGCAAGTGCAACGGTAAATTATCACGATCGGTGCAGTAACAACAAAAGCGAGTCGTGAAAAAGGAGCGCAAAACGAACGGAACCAATAAGAATAACCAAACGCAAAAGAGAGCCTCCTGCACACCAACGTACACACACACACACACACGTTGAGCTGAAACAGAGGCACACACACACAGGCGCACATACATTTGAGCGGTGTGTATACGACTGGAAAACTAGGCGGTGGTAAATGTGAAGCTGAAAAAAAAGAAGAAAAAAAAGGAAAAGGAAAACTCGGGGGGTGGTGGGCGGTGGCGGCCCAGTGGGCGGGGGGTGTGGCGTGTGCAGCGCGTGAGAGTGCGTAGTGCGTGTGCGTGTGAGTGAGTGCGCGTGCGAGTGTGTGAGTGCAAAAGCGACAAACTAAATGAAAATTTATACACTCGAAATGGTTAACAGTTTGCATAAAAACGGCATTATTTTTTGCATAATTTAATTTTCCCAAAGGGAAACGCTCGAAAGAAAACTCCCGAACAACCCACCGCCTTTTTTCCAAAGAGCCGGCGCTTTTTTAGCGCCTACGCCCACGCCTAATACATACACACAAAAAATATAACAAATAAGGAAAAACCAGAAAAAGATGAAATAAAAAAGTGTTAAAAACAAATCCAAAAATAAGAAAAACTCTATAAAATAAAACCTCGACAAGTGATGCCCAATTCTAATGTCTAGAAAATAAAATAAACCCAAGAACCAAGCTTAAATATATGGATTTTTGGCCCCCCGACTAATTCACTTACATGATAAATTACCCATCCTTATCGAGATCCATCATTATCTGCTGGATTTATCTTATCAGCACGATTGATGAATTTTGTATCGATATCACAAACATGCTCCATATGCAAATTAGCTGGCTATCAATGCTTTTGCTTTTATTCTTACTTTGCGTCTGCTGATAAAACCAAAAACAACATAATTGAAACAGTGCGCGCCCTATTGGACGTACAGTGGCGGCCATAAAATAAGGCCCCGTCCTTGCTGAACCCATTACAGTGAAAGAAAATTAGGGGGTGCTTGTTCTTATAATTTCATGATATAAATGAAAATACAGCTGTGCTGAAAAGCATAGATTAAAAATAATAATTTTAAATATAACTTTAGTTCAAACGTTTGATAAAACATAAGGGATTAAACAGTTTTACATCATTACATTATTTTACATCATTAAAAATTAAGTATTTTCAAAAAAACATTATAAGTAATAAGGCTTTCGCAGGTTTTCCTTTTAACTTTAGTTCAAACATTTGATAAAACATAAGGGATTAAAAAGCTTTACATCATTAAAAATAAAGTATTTTCAAAAAAAAATTATAAGTAATTGGGATTCCCAGGTTTTCCTTTTGGTGATGTTTTCTTTTTATCAATTCCATAAAAAAACAATAAAAAGTACACCACATCTTTTCTGAACACAGCTGTATAGAGTAAATAGCCTTGGTTTTCATTGGTTCCCTTTATCGATTGCTCCCTGTTTATAGTGAATCACCCGTTGACCCGTGCATTTGTTATTGTTGATGGGTTCAATATTCCATTTCAGTTGAAACCGTAAAACTGTACATAAGCAAATAAGATAAAAAGAAAAGAAGTCCAGGAAAATTGGAAACCAAAAACCCATAAACCGAAAAGAACCCCCGTGTAACTCCAGGTCCAAATCCAAATCCAAAACCAAATCAGAAACAGAATCCAAACCCCAAATCACAATGGGCTGCACCACATCCGCCGAAGAACGCGCCGCCATCCAGCGATCCAAACAGATCGAGAAGAACCTGAAGGAGGATGGTATCCAGGCGGCCAAGGACATCAAGCTCCTGCTCTTGGGTAAGTGTACTTTCCCCTTGATTTTCCCTCACCGGAAGTGGAAATTTTACCTTTCCACTTGATTCTATTGTTCTATTTCGGGGGAAAGTGCTGGTTTATCGGTTGCCGGAATTCGGAGCACTTGAGCGTTGGAAAATTGTATTTTCGGTTTTATGTGCCGATAGATAGGGGAATATTTATTGGAAAAGTGTCGGAAATACTAAATATACGTAAATTTGGACTTTACCTGATCTTTAATTTCTTTTTCAAGATGATTCCCCGAAATTATTTCCATTTTCCGACTAAGAAGGTCTAATTACCTTTTATAATGTACAAAATTAACAACCTCTTCTCGAAAATATACTAATAATTTCAACTAAAAACAAAATTAGATCTAAAAAAAACTACATGGTGCCAAAATATGTGTGCTAAAAAGAAAAAAAATCGATTCCAATAGAAAATTTAATAACACCAACCTACTTTTTAAGCATTGTATTTTCATTAAAAAGTTTATGAAATATGAGGTTTTTTTTATATACTATAAAGCTCAAAAAATAGTTGGGAGCATAAATATATAATAGTTAGGATCCCAGAATTATCATACAATTCTTAGTCAGCTTTACGTTTTTCTACGTTCTTTGTTTTTAATAAATGGAATTTAAAATATTCCATTTACTTAAATTTTTATCAATGGTTCTTTAACTTCCTGAACTATTATTTATTTTTTTGATAAGCCTTGCATGCCTTTTCAAAAGGAACTTAAAAGTAACGACTTGTTGGCCCATAAAAAAAAGAACCCACCCAAGGTTATTCCACTCTGTTTTACCGATGATGCATGAACTCAATGACAAACTATTCTTAGCGTGTTTTTTGGCCAAGGCGAAATTGTAGTAATTTGGGTCAACTTTTGGGTGTTGCATGTGGGAATGGTTTTCCCAAAATAAAATGGTCCTACAATCCACTGTGCAGGCAGGTCCATAAACAATGGCAGCAGCAACAGTTGCATCTGCCTTTGCGGCAAGCGAGTGTGAAAACTAAACACTTTCGAGGAGCCATGTGGCTCGTGGATCAGGAGCCTCGCCTCGATTCGAGTGGTTCAGATCCACTCGATGCGGTAGTGATGGGATAGCTAAAATGCGGTTCCGAAAAAACTATTATAGTTTACCTAGGAAAAGTGGATGATACATTGCTTATTTGTACTGATCTTAGTGCATCACCGTCAAAAAAAATGGTATAGATATTAATATGGGAAGATATTTCATGCTTTATCTTAATAAGCTTAAAGTTAATTGTGTGTTTAAATTGTAATTTAAAGTTAATTTAGGAAAGTACATGAATAATTGAAAACTAGTTCTGAATGCATTACATTTTCCATAAATATATTTTATAAGGTTTTGAACGAAATGTAGATATAATCAATGAACAACATTAATGTTTTTGTATATATTTTGTTCAAACTTAAGTTCCTTTATTTCTAACGTGTGTAAAATTTTTAATTTAAAATTTTTTTTTAATTTTTTACTTATAAAAAAAAATAAAATATGCTAGGAATTGTTTTCACGATCTCATGTAAAACTAAAAGTAGGTTTTAAACGTAGGTAAATCTAGAATTTAAATGCTACTGTTAGTTTTACATAATGCTAACAAAAAAGTAGGTTTTAAATATAGATAACGTTAACCTACATTTTATTTAACATTATGGTTAGTTTAAAATCATAATAAATTAAAAGTAGGCCCTAGTCCTAGAAAACCTATGGAAATTTAGAGTTTCATGCCCACTTTTAGTTTTACACTATAGTTAGTTTAACATCATGCTAAACTAAAAGTAGGTTTTAAGCCTAGAAAACGTATCACAATTTAAAGTTTCAAACCTACATTTAGCTTAACATTATAGTTAGTTTAACAACATGGTAAGCTAAAAATAGGTTTTAATCCAAAAATCGTATAACAATTTAAAGTTTCAGACCTACCTTTAGTTTAATATTATAGTTAGTTTGACATCATGGTAAACTAAGAGTAGAACTTAAGTCTACAAAATGAAGGACATTTAGAGTTTAAAACATTGGCTTTACCATTATAGTTAGTTTAACACCATGGTAAACTAAAAGTAGGTTCTAAAGCTTATACCTATAAATCGATCCTTAGAGTTTAAAATCTAGTTTTAGATTAGCATAAGGAAGATAATAATTTTGTCTGAGATGACAGTTAGTTCTACAACAGTTAAGAGTCTAGTTGAGAACATGACCTTTGGTAAAACCTAGTGTCCCAATTGGTTTGCCATCTCTGTTCGGCACCAGCCGCAATCCCATCGTCAAGTGCATCTGTGACTGCAGCTGCAGCCTTAGCCTTAGCCTTAGATTTTGGCCAAGTGCGTCTGCCTGCGCCGAGGAGTGAGGGCAATCGACGCCACTAGACATTGAAACAATCGCACGTGTGTGTCAGTGGGCGACAAGGGTGCTCCGTGGTTTTGGGACATGTCAGAGTGTTTGCCAGCCTGGTTGCGCCACTGACATTGAAATGTCAGTTAATCCTATTGACTTTGACTCGCCCCCGAAAAAGAGATAAGGATGCAGGCAGCCAGGCAGACAAAGGACAAAGGACAACGCTGCAATATACACGGGAATTTCTCTTTCACTTTAACATGGCAAACAAACATGTTACTTACTGAAAATGCTACACTGGTACTAATTCTAACGGGGTTCGAAAAATATACCTTAATAAGTTACCTTTTTCTATAAATATAAAAACTGTGCCATGAAAGTTACCTAACAAATATAATAACATGTTCTTGATACATACATATAAAAACTGTTCCTTTATTGAAAAAGGTATAATTATTTTTTTGGACATTATAAATTGTACTTTACAAAAACGTATGGATATTAAAGGGCGAAAAAAGGCAATTCTTCTGAAGTGGATGTTCTGACATTTCAAAGAATTTAAGCATTGATTTACATGTTCTTATTAAAAATGATGTAAAAACACATTTCTATAAAACGCGAATTCTTTAGAAGACCAACATTATTTTATTGATTCAGATATCTCTGGCAAACGTACTTCAATTTAATTTATATTTTAGAAAATTGTTAGATACTTAAATAAGACTAATATTAAATTATATAAGAATCGAATTTGAATAAAAATTATGTAAGAACACATAAATATAAAACGCGAATTCTTTAGAAGACCAACATTATTTTATTGATTCAGATAACTCTGGCAAACGTACCTAAATTAAATTTATATTTCAGAAAATGTTTCGATATTTAAAAAAGACTAATATTTGATTATACAAGAAGCGAATTTGAGGCGAGAATTTGGAAAAAATCTCTAGTGATAAAAAAAATTGGTAATGCCTTCTTTATAATAAACATATGTTTGGAAAAACACATTGCTAAGCGATTGATATAGACAAAATGCAATGGGTAACGTGGTTTAAAACCCTTAATTTAAATGTATTTTGTAGTAATTTTTAAAATACTATAGAGGCTATTCTAGTCCCTTTTTTTTCCTGTGTAGGCGCATTACTTTGCCCACAGTTACTCGCTGTTGTTCTGTGCAATCAGGCAAAACTTTTAAACGCCCCAACAAGCAACAAGGAGCAGAGTCGAGTGGCGAGGAGTGGATTGCGCCCATGTTGCAACAAGGCCTGTTAAATGGGTGGGGAGGGGGGATTTGCTCACCCAAAAGTGGGTGGAAAGGGCGGCTAAGGGGGGTTCCAGGGGCAGACGAATGGCAGGCGGAAGCATCGAATGGCGGCCAGGAAACACTAACGAAACAATGGTCGGCACAGGACGGAAGGGAGTGAAAGGAAACGTGTACATGTCCTGGGTGTGGCTGCATACTTCGCAACAGCACTGTGCCCTGCGCCCCGTCGAGTGGCGCCTCCTGGCGGAAGTTTGAAGAAACTGCCACTTGAGGCATAATTTTCAAGCCAAAGGTTATTGAGGAAACGTTCGATGCTCGTTTGTTTGCCACTTTGTGGGCCCTTGTGCTGAGTGATACGGCTACATAAAACAATGGGAAAACAATTTGAAGCGAAAAGAACCAGAAAAGTAAAGGTACTACAAACTCTTGAAGATATAAGATATACATATTTAGGAAAGAACAGAAGCTGTTCCTAAGAAAATAAACTCCACGTTCTTGGAAAGATATGAATAAATTACCATTTCTTTTTAGTTTTTTAGTAACTATCAGTTTAAATAAGATACTGTCGCTTTTTCATTACTTTAACAGGAATTAGTTTTATCTTGCCGATGATAAAATATTTCCTATGCTATCGGAAAGTAGTAGCGTCCTAGGATTAGTTATTGATAACAGCTTAGTTTTTAAAAAAGTATATGAAAGAGTTGCGACTTTAATTTACCCATTTCAAAAATGATTTACCTAAAGTCTAGTACACTTATTACTTTTCATATAAAGGCCTACAAGGAACGTCTTCTGATAAAATGAGGAAGTCATACAATTTTAAGCTTTAGGGAATACCATTCGTTTTAATATACAATTTTGTTATTCCTTCCTGTTGAAAAGGCTGATTCATTGCAAATAACGTTGATTGCGATCCTGCAATAGAGAGCCAAAAACCCATGTATGTACATATAAAAAATAAAAGAGCTTAGTAATAATAATAATAAAAGTTAAGTTTAATATGATGATGATTCACAAAGGAAATAATTAAGATTATTTTAAATTTACATGTAGAATATTCTGTGCTTACGCATATAAATTTTTTTTAACATTATATATATATATATATTCAACTGAATGTTATTTAATGGCAAATCAACATAAGCAGTCGATGACCCTTACAATCTACAAGACCAAACAAATGTAACAAAGCAATTAAGTTTGGAAACTCTGGAAACTCTCGGAGCCAAATAGCCCACAAAATGGCAGTAAACAGGCTCGTTAAATAAACTATAAAAGATGCCAAATACAGCACAAATCGAACCTAATTGAGCAGAGTCAAGTGTCGCCCGGGTGCCAAAAGGCCCCGCGACCTGCGACCCGTAAAACGACACAGAAAATGGAAATGGAAAATGGCAATGGATAGATGGTTGGATGGATGGATGGTTCGTTTTGTTTGGGGGGAGGTGCAGATTGTTTCAGACAAGTGCACAAGTGCTCCACTTTGCCGCTGCCTGTCATTCATTCCAAAGAGGCGAAGAGTTCGCGTGATAAAAAAGAAATATACATATAAAAGTTGTCAATTTGCTTGCCGTTTGTCGTTGGCTGCGGTTTGCGGTTCCCTATAGAGTGTATAGTATATACATAGTTCACCCTCTGCTTCTGGAACCCAATTCATTCAATAATTTCATTTGCCCATTCATTGTTTTTTTTCCCGTGCTTCCATCGTTGTGGTTCATATTCGCACAGTGATAATTTAATTAAACTCGTTTGGGGCATCGAGGTGAAAACAGGGGTTCCCTTTTGAATACCAAATATTTTACACAGAGCAATGCATGTGGTCCTATTTCTACCAGCTGCACTAAAAATCCAGCAGACTTCCTAACAAGTCAAAGTCACTTTGAATTGCCATCTAATATTAAAACATTTTAAAGTGTAATCGTTGCTACAACGTCGAGTTTAAAAAAACCTTCATTTTTAAGCCATCAATTATGAAGAAGATATCACAGCTATATGTAGAGAATTTGTACTGTTGAATATTCTGGTTGCTTCGAAGTCGCATTGCTCATATTTGATTGATGGGGAGTAAGGTCTTGCACACTTGAAAAATATATTTGTTTGTAATATTTTTGTAGGTAATATGTCTAGAATATCGATCGAATAAGTACATTCAAATATGTAAAATCTGGAGTGTCGCAGTTCAAATACGTTTTTCTCCCGTTTTGAAAGTCCGTGTTTTTCAAACTTGGAACTAGTTTCATTTAGAGGAAAAGACTAAATCTGGTAGTAAAAAATCTCGTTTTTGATTTTTAACGTCTCTAAAAACATCAGAATTTAAAATTGGAGATCACCGTAAGAGGTTATTTAAATTCTAGAAAAATTCTTATTAAAATGGGAAAGACAAAAATGTATCCTTTACAGAAAGTGTGTTTTTTATGATTTGCTTCTATATTTTTTTCTTTCCCATAATTTTTCTCCGTGCAGTTCGTGCACTTTCTATTGTCCTTTTTTTGACATTTTGTTTTTATCACGCCATTTGCTCGTCTATAAAGTCGAATTGCCTGTTTTCCCACAACCCTTTGACACGGGAACGTGGGGGTAATTATCGCCGCCTTTAACCAACCTCGCATGTTCCAAAGGCGGTGGGGATAGAATTTCTCGGAAAATCACGCTGTGCCCGGAAAACTTCCTGATTGCCTCTTGTCAAAGGTTCAGAATCAGGATGTCAGCACTTAATTGGCAGGGAGATGAGTTCAAGGTAAAAAGTTATCAGTTGGATAAAACGTTGCCTATCCGAACTTTTGGGAAATTTGAGAAACAAGTGCACAACGTTTCTTAAATAATGCGCATTATTCAAGTAAATGGGAATTGGACAAGGGTCCTTATTATAAAATAAATTGGTATAAGATGAACTTGTGCAAAATAGAATTCCAAGTAAATTACAATTATTATCAAAAACTTTAGTTTGTAACACTTGATAATAATGAGTCAATTAAAATTTAAGACGCAGTGAGTCAGATGTTAGTAAAAAATTCAAATTTTAAATTTTAAATCATTCATACTTAGAATAGAATACTTTTATAGAAAAAAGTTTTTAAATGGATCCTTTTTTAAATATACAAAATTCATCCGCCCTAGACAGCTTACATACCAACAAATTCCTACTTTAAAAACTATTGGAAAATATATATTATAATGAAGAATAATACAAAAATAGCCCAAAAATATACATACTATACATTTTTTAGAAGAATTCCCATTCTTTCTAGTTTCTATTGCTCATATTATTATTAGATATGTTTCTTATACATTTACAAACTGAAACAGCTGATCAGGGGCACTATAAATTGGCTGTGGCTAAGGACCGCAAGGTGTTCCCCATTCTAAACTTACGATCCATTAGCGTGGGTAATAAATCCAGGGCAGCCGGGCTCCACTGTACCATTAAGCATAAATAATTGCCGACATTTCGCCCGTTGATGGGCTGGTCAATTTCTTAATTGAGACTCAATGGCATATTTGATGGGACTGTTAATTGAATTGCTCATAATCTCGATTTTCAGATGCAGGTATTCATTCGGACCATTGAATTCAACCATTCAATCAAAGTTCTCGTCGACAGAATCCCATCAATCGAATGAATGCGATTGTTTTATCTAATGGTGATTTTCCTCGATTTTCCGCTATGCAGGGGCGTAGAGGCAAAGAGAGAGTGAGAGAGGGGGTCAGATCCTGCTGCTGGCCAACTGTTTTGTGCTAATGCGCTTTGGCTTGGCCCATAAACGTGGCAAAGTTCTAAAGCCGTCGACTTAATTGTGTGCGAGGAGGGTAGCAAATGGCATTCTCCATTTAAACTGCAAAGCCACTTTAAGTTGCTCAAACAAAAAAAAAAAAAAGAAAAGAAAAACGAAAAAGGAAAATAAAAATGAAAGAAAAACGAAAATCGCGTGGGCGCATTCGTTGCTTTTGGGGTTGTCCTTGTCTTGCGGCCACTCGCTGGTTTGGTCCTGCGCAGACTCGTTGCTTTGCACTCTCCAACTTTCCAGTGGCGCAGGCGCAGGCGCTCTCACTTCCTGCTCCCTCTCTCTCTCTCTCTGAGCTTTCATGTGTACTGAGAAAGCTCGCCTCTTTGGGCGGCACCAAAAAAAACGAAAGAGAGCGCACTTCCAGCGCATCCAGGCACACAGTTCCGTTAGTTCAGTTGAATTCTGCCAGCTCTCCGGAAAACTCGCACAAAAGAGAGCTAAAAACCGTTAATTAAAAGTTCTTAAAATAATACAAAAACGCTAAAAAAATAAGGTGTTGAATATAATAAAATATGTAATAATTAAATGTGTTAATTTAAGGTCTTTAAAACAATTCAGTTTGGCGCTGAAATCTGTGAAAAAAGTTATTTCCCCTTTTCTCTCCCTTTTTTTTTTTTGGATAAACGCATGAATCATTTTGGCCTGCTGGAATACAAAAACAAATAGCTGCCAAGTGTACAAAAGAAAAGTTTTGTTTGTGCTTTTCTTATTTGGCTGAAACAACAAAAAAGAACGCCTCCTTGCGTCAGCATGTGCCCATTTTCCAGCCCACTCTCTCACTCCCTCTCTCTTGTTTATGGCCACTTGTAAGACAACGCGTGAAATAAAAAAATTAAAAGGCATAAAGTGAAGAAGTTTCAGCGATAATAGAGCAATTAATCATAAAGAGCTTTATAATTATTAAAAAAAATCTAAATATATTTTTTAAACTTCCAAACTAAACACAAAAGGGGAAAAAACCGAAAAATTATCATAGTAAATTATTGATTTTTGCCATATTTGTACGCACTTTGAGTTTTGGTTAATGAAAAACACGCTCCTTCATTACACATTTTTCCTTGGCTCAGAAAGCCCTCGCCTAGAGCTTTTCCACTCGCTGCTTTGGCTCTCTTTCTCGCTCTTCCACTCTCTCCCTCTCTTGATTTCTAGTTTTTACTGTTTTTCCTAGCCAAAGACAACAAAATTTCCCGCAATTGCGAGCGGCGAGTAACGAATTTCCTTGCTCTTGGACACGCGGATTTTTCAGTTTACAATTGGACTCGACCGTTAGCGGTCAAAACGCGTATCCTTGAGATACTTTTTTCCGAGCGGATCAAAACAAAATGCGCAGATAAAAACAAAACTGAATTGTTGGATCAGATAATAATAACTATTTTGCAGTGTGTTTAAGAACAGTGTATTTAACATAAAAGTAAAAACCTGAAAAGAAAAAAAGAGTGACTAAAAGTGAATGAAAATACACATAGAAAATTGGCAAATCAAACTGGAGGTTAAAGTTAAGTGACCAGACCGGAATTCTCGGATAGCAGACCTAGTTAGATCCCCAGATTTCGAATACCCACGCGTTGTACACCTGGTTTTCTTCGCTGGCATCGTAGTCGGCCATTGAGTTGGCCGATACCAAACGACCTTCAAAACGTTTTGCGTCGAGGCAATACGCACCATGGGCTGCGCACAGTCTGCCGAGGAGCGAGCCGCAGCCGCCAGGAGTCGCCTCATCGAGCGCAACCTCAAGGAGGACGGCATACAGGCGGCAAAGGACATCAAGCTCCTGCTGCTGGGTAAGTTTTCCCGTTCCCGGTTTTCCCAGGGAATTTGGGGAACTTAGGGAAAAGCCACCTGAATATTTAATTCGCGGCTGGGCCAAGATTAGTGTAGCATACTTAGCGGCTGCCCTGGCTGCTCATTAAACCCCTGAAATGTCCTTAAAAGGAGCATGGACACTTTTTGCCCTCAGCTGTGCAGCCTTGGCCTTTGACAGATGCCATTTGTGGCCCCAACATCACTCTCTGAGGTCTCTCTTTATTTGGAATATATTTTTTAAGCCAAAAGTGGCTGTTAAGTGTAAATTTTCCCATTAAAATCTAAAATTTAAAATAATAGCACTGTATGTGCATTACTTATTAAAAACTGTGTTAAAATGTAAGGTTAATCTTGCCGTTTTTATTTGGAAAATCAATCGTTTGAACTCACAGAATTATTAACAAATCATTAATTATTTTATATTTTATTTTTAAAAATATTAACAAAAACATAATATTTAACAGAATACATTAGGTTACATGATTTTATGTAAAAATATTTAATTCAAGAAGAAAATATTTATATTGTTAGTCATATTTGTATTTTACGTTATTAAATAAACATTGTCATGGTAAAATCAAATTTAGAATTATTTAAACTAACAAATATAATTGCTAAATTTTTGTAATGTAAAATGAAATCTTTGTATTTACTATGTTTAATTTTTGCTTATCAGTGTAATCAAAATGGAACCAAAGTACAATTAAAACGTTTAAAATGTTTTAACGTATCTCTACTAACAGTTGAACTTAAAATTTATATTATTAGGAAATCTATGCAGTCATCAAAAGATTAATATTAATCGAAAGTTAAATGTATTATTCCTCTAAAATAAAATAAAAATACCCTTGCTTACCAAATATTCCAAGTTGATTTGCTAAACATCATACTGTTCTATCCATGTTCGATCCACAAATCACAAAAATGTCAGAGCAAAAATACCACAACATAAACAAACCATATAAAATGCGAAAGTCATCCTGATTCGTACTTAGGCCAACCCATAAATAATTCTTAGAGAACTTGACTCTTCAGTTATTGCTATCAATTATTTAATTACTCTATATCGATTGCTGGCAAGTTTTGCTTCCATTTTCTTGGCACAGTTCCCTCTCGATTATTGCTTAGGACGACAGTAGTGCAATGCCATAAATTTAATAATCGCAATAATATTTTTATGCATCAGACGGAAAGTTCAAGGTCACTTGTTTGCGGGTGAATCGAATGGAGGGTGTGTGTGTCTGTATCTGTGTGTAAGTCATGGAAAATATGTACATATGTAGAATAATATATGGCAGTTGATTGTAATTGCAATTGGATTCCGATTGTGATAAGCGGGCATAATAAACATGTCCGCTGGGAGGCATTAAGGAAAATGAAAAATAGACATTACATTGGCATAAATAACCTCTGTGAATTTTCCGCATTTCGAAGCGAGCGAGAAAGAATATGGAGAATTGACCAAATTTGGGCTGTTAATCAAGGCGGAAAATGTAGGGAAAATTGCATTTCGTTGCTCGTTGCTTCTGCCGCTGGCCAAATGAGTAATTTCCACATTTTCATACACTTTTCAGTAGCTCTCATCTCCGGCTGCATTTTCCATTTTTCCACCACCTACAGCCCCATTTCGCTGTTTACATTTCGTGTATTTCATTTAATTTCCTCTTTTGCTTTCGGACTCGCCCGAAAATGTTTGGCAGTGGGGGAAAAAAGATTTCAATTTCTGACAGTTTTGCGTGTGTTTCAGAATAAAATTGTTCATTTTCAGGCAACACCCACTGCGTGTGTGTGTTCGGGTGTACTGGAATTGTTTATTTAAAAAAATTGTTCTTACTCTGCCGTGCGCATCCAAGAATTCATAATAATAACCTCTATCTCACTCTCTGCTGGTCGAATCTTTTTCTTTTGTTTTCCTGCCATCCACGGAGGCATTAAATTTAAGCACTTTGCCTTCGATTTCCACACAAACAAAACATTAATCTCAGGTGCCTACTCAGTCCCCCGATCGCCTCTATAAACAAAATAGGGATATTTCCCTGATCTTGCGCTCTTGCGTTTTCAAAATCTAAACATTTTCCTCGGTTTCAGATAGTTTTTTTTTGGGTGGAGTTCTTTCCAAAGATTTTTTTTGGTATTCTATAAAGACGTGTGAACTTTTTCAAGTGGTGGACAATGAACTCTTTACATTGATTTAAGATTTCAATATCTAAAAAATGTTAACGGAAGATGTTTACAATAAGGCATCCATTCATAGCCACAAGAAATATATATCTATTTATTATTTCATTTGCATATCATTCAAATATTATAGGTATATATTAAAATGCTTATTTAATAAGTTGTATTTGCTTTTGACAATCAATTTCTGCATAAATTAGTTAATTTTATTAAAATACTCTTAGAAGGCTTTAAGTAAAAAAGAGAAACAATGATTGCACTATCTGAAAATGTAGCAAAAGAGTTATATATTATACTCAACAAATGGCGTTTCATTCAAATCTTCTTAAAGATGATTAAGCTCTAGTGGGCAGTGAAAATAGCCGAATGCAATTACCATTTATCAAATCATGCCATTTTCCCAAGGACAGCTAGGCTAAGCAATTTTCCAGCCGAGCTCTCAGCCATGTCGATTATCTCGTTTATCACAAAACCCCCTTCACCAGACACTCAATTAACAAATTGCATTCAATTGGATGGAAATTCTGCTAAAATTGCAGCTTGCAAATCCTTCAAGCTGGAGACGAGCAGAAAAAAAAGGAGTCTATCTATATAGTCGCCAGATGACCAGGGCCAAACAATTAATCCTTTGTTTGCCATTTATAGTCGTACCCCCAACCCAAACCCCCAACATTTGCGTTTTTCTCATTTCTATTGGCCGACGGGCATCTCAAGATGATACATTGGCGACCAGAGGATGATGATAATGATAATGATAATCACAATCACGATGTGGGTGGGTTGTGTGTGCTCAAAGGCCATTAAGCCCTACTTGAGGAATACAAAGCACAGACATTTAGTGCTCGAGAACTAAACGCAGCATAAATATTTGCAACCCTCTAAGATCTTTTGTCGGCGCCGATAACCGCATAACCAGACGCATAAAGACCCCATCTATATAAACTATATATATGTACTTATCTCCCTAACTTGATTCTGAATTTTTTCTCTTTTCTAGGTGCCGGTGAATCGGGCAAGAGCACAATAGTCAAACAGATGAAAATCATTCACGAGAGCGGCTTCACTGCGGAGGACTTTAAACAATATCGACCGGTTGTCTACAGCAACACAATACAATCATTAGTTGCAATATTGCGCGCGATGCCAAACCTAAGTATTCAGTACAGCAATAACGAGCGGGAGGTAAGTACCAAATGAGTCGCCATTCAGTGGGTTTGCATACCCGTTACTCGTAGAGAAAGAGGGTATATTCAGTTCGTGGGAAAGGATGGGACTCCGATCCTATAAAATATATATTCTGTCAGAGCGTCCGCATGAACTATGGGATCTTGGAAACTATAAAAGCTAGCAAGTTGGCACTAGACATGCAGATTCTACAGACTTTTGCGCAGCGGAAGATTACTGTATAAGGGTGCCACGCCCACTATAACGCCCACAAACCGCCTAAAACTGTGGCGCCCACATTTATAAAGTTTTAAATTTCAATTAAATTTGATTCAATTCCGCTTGCCAATACCTACCGACACACCGAAAATGGTTAAAATCAGACCATTAGTTAATAGGTAATGACCTTACTCCTGAATCTAGTAAGAACATCGCGAATGTAAAATGTAAAGTAGATATAATGTAAACATCCATGTTTATTCGCCTCAGCACGAAGGTATATCTATTTTGAAGTTGGTTAGCTGAGTAATGGGTATCTAATAGTCGGGGCACTCGACTATATCATTCTCACTACTTTTTGCTAAACTACTTTTACTGGGATTCCCCCGGGACTTCCCTTCCTTCCTATAGAGCGATGCCAAGATGGTGTTCGACGTGTGCCAGCGGATGCACGACACCGAACCCTTCTCGGAGGAGCTGCTGGCCGCCATGAAACGCCTCTGGCAGGATGCCGGTGTCCAGGAGTGCTTCTCGCGCAGCAACGAATACCAACTGAACGATTCCGCTAAATAGTGAGTACCATACCACATTCCATATACGCAAATTCATTCGGCCACCTTGAAAAATGGGCTGCGAAGTGAGATGGGCAGATGGTGGTGCCGAATTATTTTAAATCGTGTTATTTTAATCAGTTTGCAAACACGTAGGTGGTCAAACGGTGTGTATTATTTTAAATAATTTATTTCGGAGCGTTACCAAAGCGTGCAGGTTGAAACATTACACAGCTAAACAGCTAAATTGAAAGTAAAGTGGTTTTTATGGTAATTATGAGAAATATTTAATGAGCTCTAAAAGTTTTACCACACAACTAAAATATATAAACAGTAAAATTCAAAGTAAAGTGGTTTTTATGTTGAATATAAAGTACAATAAAAGCGCTTTAAACATTTTGCCAGACAATTAACATATATTGACATAGGAAATTTATCAGCAAAACGGATAAGACACTCTTATCTTTTTATATTTTTAAGCAGAAGCAATTAAAACGGAATTTAACCAATCAAGGTTCTTTATAAATATCTAAGCCATTTGAAACTAAATACTCTTTGGCTTTCCTGGCTAAATTTAACTTTGGCATATCACGAGTGGCCTTTCATCAAATTTATTTTAAGCTTCATCGTTATGACTGTTGAATACGTGATTTTCTCTCATTAAATTTGATTTGAAACGTAATATTTCTGCTTTTCTTAATAGGATTCTAAAAATACCATTGTGTGTGCAGTTATCTGGATAATAATAATAATCAATTGCAAAGTAGGATCACTTTCAAGATAAACCTCACCAAACCACTCAACCAATTCGAATAATAATACACTTAATAAAAAGCAATTAATCATGAGCATGGATTGGCGTTTGCTTGACCTTAGCCATCACACTTTGTCCTAAGCTGAGCCCACTCGTCTGGTTTTTTTTTTTGATTAATGATAAGGCCAGACAAGAGAAACAAACAGAAACTGACATTTTATTGCATACTTTTCTACGCTTTATTGGGTACAATTATTCTTCGAGAGAAAACAGAACTAAAGCTAAATATGGGGGAATATAATGGTCCTATATACACATGTAGCAACATAAATACACAACGTTTATTTAGTTACACGCACCCACAAAACTGCGCTCGTGGCGATGGGATAAACCCAAATTCTGTGAAATTCTGTGTGTGCTATGTACATTTGCTTAATTAAAAAGATACATCGCAGCAGAAGCAGCAGCAGAAAAAGCAGCTGGGCTTTGACTATAAATATCACACATCCGCCGTGTGTCACTGCAGCTTTGAGGCTGAGCTCTCGGGGCCTCCAGATCCCTTCTCTGGACCCACTGCCTTCACTCGTCCCTCAGCGTCAGTTTGAAATTTAGAGGAGACTGCGGTATGTACGTGGAGTTCACACGGTACACAAACTCACCGGAACTGTACGAGACCTTGTATTTGCGGAAGATCTGTTCCGAGAATTAAACAAGGCAAAAATTAAAGGGGTTCAAGGAACAGGTGCACAAAAAACAGCAAGAAAAAAAGAAAAAACCCACCTTGGCCAGCAGAGTGTGCAACTCGATTTCGGCGAACCGACGACCCACGCACATGCGACGCCCAAAGCCAAAGGGCAAACTCACAAACGGGTGGATTTTCTGGCTGGCATGGGGGCACCCAGCTGAAAGTTAAAGGCATTTTGGTTAGGACACTAAAATAAATTGTAGTTCGCTTTAAAAATATCCATACATATATATATGGAATTTAAACTTCAAATACGCCTTAAACTCTGAATTTACAAACGTCTTCAAGGCTCTAACCTTACTTTAAATTTAACCTGCGGATAAGAAAACAACCATTAGAACTTGTTTGATTTAAAAAAAAGAAAATTGCATCTCAATCTTAAATATCTATAAACTTACGATGCATAAACGCTTGTTCAACAATCTATATTTTTGTATTTTTTTAACCTAATGTTAAGCTACGGTTAGACAATAGAAATATTTAAGGAAAGAAATCTATGTAAGAACATAGAAAATATATCTCGAACCTCGAAAACTATGGTAAAATTAAAGGGTGTTCTAATCGTAGCAGTTTACACTGTAATCCGTTTTCTAGTTTTAAACTCCATATTTATTTTAACATAAGGTTGAGAAATCGAACTTCAGAGTTAAGAAGCACTTTAACTCTTAACTCTTTTTAAAAATACCTAAAAACTATTTGTTAGAACTTTTTTTTTTACATAAATCTTTTAAATTTACAACAAAGAAAATTTAAAAGTATTATATTTTTTAAAAGTTGTACAAAAAAGTATGTATATATATATATTTATATATATTATAGTAAATTTGGCTTTCCTTTTCAGTTTTTTTTGGTTGTTTCTATAACGTTCATCAAATAAAATAGTCCGCCAGCGACAAAAAGTCTCTGCCTCTTAGGAACTATGTGCCTGACATTTTATATCACTTGACTAAAGCGTTTCTACGTGTTTTAAAGCTAAGTTTTTTGCGACCAACTCACCTGCATCTGGTGCCGACTGTTTTAGCCAGCGTTCCGGTAGAAAACGCTTGGGTTCTGGGAAATATGCGGGATCGTTTGAGACGACCAAATGGGGGAAGATAACGTGCGTCTGAAAAAGAAGAAAAAATACCAGTAAAGTGCCAGCATAAAAGGTCACTCGTTTTTCGAAAAAACTTACGCCTTTGGGCACATGGTAACCGTTGATGACAGCATCCGACTGAAGGCTTCGGCCATTGGCAATCACCACGGGTCGCATACTATATGACGGCGAAAAAGGGTTATCCTTTAAAAAAGGGGGAACTTAAGGATAATCAAAGAGAGTGTCTTTATACCGCAGAGTTTCCTTCACACAGGCTCGCAGATAGGGAATTTGTTCCAGGACATTTTGGTTGATCTCGGCCTCACGATGGGGAAACACCTTTTGCAATTCATCGAAGAGGCGCTGCTGTTTGTCTGGGTTTTTAGCCAGCTGATAGATGGTGGATGAGGCAGCCACAGAGGTCTAACGATTATAGAGACAGCCATTAAATATTTTATAATAAATAAAGAGATGTGAACTTTGAACTTGCCGTATCTACGCCCACTAAAAATAAGTCGAGTGCCAAAATGGCAGCCAGTTTGCGATTGCCCGTCTTTCGCACTATTCTCTCCACAATGGATATATCCGCCTCCGATTTGGGCACTCCCCTAGCCACATCGGCATCGGCCTTGTCCATGGTCTTGCTAATGTTCCTCATGCATATTCTAGAGGAATAAATACATTTATTTAATTATTTTTCCCATTATGAGTGTGGTATGTTAATAAACTCACGCTGTGAACTGATCCAAAGCCTTCACGAAGCTTCTGTATGCCTTGGTGGGATATATCCGCCACAGGGGCATTCGTAGCTCCAACTCCGGAACCGCCCAGAAAAATGTATTGATTGCCTCTATGATTTGCTGGGCTTCCTCGCTGCCCTCCGGAGACAAACAGCCCAATCTTGTGTCCAGGGAAACACGACCCACAGCTGAAAAGGGTTTTAAAAAAATTATTATTAATTTTCAAAGGTTAATATAGCCCTTTGCACATCTAAATACCTTATAAAATATTTCATAACACACCACAAAATATATTATTTTAATAAAACACTACATTTCTGGTCAGTAAAACATCTTTGGCCAATTAAAAGTTTGCTAATTTGTTAAAATGTAGTGTTGGTTACAGTTTATAAATTATTCAAGCAAGCAAATTTTTGGCCAAAAAGTTTAGATTTAATTAGGAAACATTTTATGGCACACACACACAAGTTAAATTGCATTTGCATACATAGCATTACAAAGTTCTAGCCTACTACAAAAGACTAAAGTTAATTAATTTATAACTGTCAAAAGGCGGTCCCCAGCCAGTCCTTGGCTTTGAAAAGTATGCTGTAGTCATTTTAGCCTAATTGCCTTTGGATTTTTTCAATAAATATTGCCAGCAAAGTGCCATAATTGCATAAGTAAAATGCAATTGGCAACTACTTACATTCCAAGGCCCATTTGTAGAGCTCGTGCAGGAAATTGGCTGGCAGTTCGTCCTTTTCGTCGCGCATCAGCTCAATACTGCAGATGGATATATAGAGGGTGTATATATGTAGATTGCATAACAGCCTGGCTGGATGGATGCTTAGACTCCGACTTACCGGCCCATAAACTCGCTGGCAATGTCATTTAGCGGCGGAATGTACTTCTTGGCCGTCTGCGGCTGCAGCAGGATGTGCTGCACCTCCTGCCTGAAGGCCTCCCACTTGGGCCCGTGCCTGGAGAAGGCGGAAAATGTTGGAAAATGTGCAAAAAAAATGGGGTGGATGTGCCCGCCATAATATCCGTTATGTAAGCACATTACTTACACGCCAATTAGGCCGGCCACATCGCCAAAGAAATCGCGTCGCAGGTCGCCCTTGTAGTGCCGCAGCGAGGGCATCGAGGGTCTGGGTTCCACGGCAAATAAAGCGTGGGTTTCGCAGAAATGGAAAAAATATATAAATATATATTGCAAGTACACAGAAAAAAATGAATATAATGTTATTTATACTATTGTGCAGTTTATGCATTCAAATGCTAAAAAATTTCTCGGTTTCGCAGCAAATAAAGCGTGGGCTTTTGCAAGAAATATATACTGCAAGTACACAGAAAAAAATGACTATTATATTGTTATTTCTACTTTTGTACAGTGTATGTACCTTAGGGTGGTACTAAAAAATGCGATTTTAGTCAGCAATAAATGCTTTCGGAAGCTAAAAAATTGCAAGGTTCCACAGCAAATAAAGAGTGGGTTATGGGAAAAAAACTAAAATAAACATTGCAAATACACAGAAAAAAATTAGTAGTACATTGTTATTTATACTATTGTACAGTGTACAAGGGTGGTCAAAAGTATTTTCACAAAAAAAAAGTTAAATATATTCATAATTTGAACTTACATCTTGTTAAATTTGGCATCAATGGAAAGGTAATTTAAATGCCGTTTGAATGATACAATACATTTCTTAACACATTCAGTACTTATTGAAAAGGACGAATTTGTGTGAAAATGTCCTTTTTGAATTTTTTTCCTCGACTTGAAAACTTAAATTTTTTGATGCAAAAAGTTTCTTCAAACAAAAACAATAGTAGCTGCAAAAAGAATTTTTCAAAAATCATTTTGCTTATATTTTTTATGATTTTTTAAAGGTGACACTGTCGGAAAAAATTTGTATGAAAAAGAGAAAAATATGGCTAAAATGCATGTTTCTAAGCATTTTCAAAAAATCATAAAAAATATAAGCAAAATGATTTTTGAAAAATTCTTTTTGCAGTTACTATTATTTTTGTTTGAAGAAACTTTTTGCATCAAAAAATTTAAGTTTTCAAGTCGAGGAAAAAAATTCAAAAAGGACATTTTCACACAAATTCGTCCTTTTCAATAAGTACTGAATGTGTTAAGAAATGTATTGTATCATTCAAACGGCATTTAAATTACCTTTCCATTGATGCCAAAGTTAACAAGATGTAAGTTTAAATTATGAATATATTTAACTTTTTTTTTGTGAAAATACTTTTGACCACCCTTGTATGTACTTCATTAGGGTGGTACGAACAAAAAAATACTCGATTTCAGTCAATAAAAAATGTTTCCGATATCTAAAACGCTGCATATTAAGATAAAGGCTTTGCGAAACGGTCTCAAAGCATCCTTAAATATTGTTTATACAAAACTTGTGACAAATACAATTTGGTACAAAAAAATCGTTCCTTCATTACCTACCTTGTACAAATTGAAAAAAAATAATAACTATTCCGTTAGAATATACGATACCTCGATTAAAATTTTTTTTTTTTTACAAAATACTTTACTTGAGAATCAAACCCTTTAACGAATGTACTTTTACAACGAATTTATTTTCTCCACTTAAATGTGTACCACCCTAATGTACATGTTTTTATAAAACTAACTAACTTCTCAGTCAAATATTTAAAACTGAAAGACAGTAAATTGTTCTCAACTAAAATTAAAATTTAAATGTTTACTATAAAAACTAGAAACCTAACTAATAAATTTTTAAATATTAAATAATAAAAAAGGCATACAAATATATATATAATATATACTTTTAGCCACGCTTAGAAACAACAAGGCACCTAATTATGATGTATGTAAAATGCGAAATCGTCAGTCTAGAAAGCCACAAATCCTCTTTATTTTTAAAGGAAAATATCCTGATATAATCATCCATTTCGTTCATTATTTTTTTCGCCTGTATACATGTAGGGGCTAAAACCCCACCCCCTCGATATCCACCCAACCGCCCCCTTTGAGGTCGCTTGCCCTTGCGTGCAGACAGACCGGCGACGGCAACATCAAACACAAATTCATACCGAAGCCCACACAAAATGAAGCGATTTCTCGCTCCTTCTCCTGGTTCCCAGACCCCTGGATATATACTATATGAGTATGTACATCTATACCATCGTCGTATTTGCATTATATCTGTCTACTCGCATGTCACAGAACAAATAAAAGAAGCGTATTTATTGGCTTTTGTTTTATGCACCACCCTGGTCCACAACTTAGCCAGCCATTTCGAGCGTTTGACTTTACTCGACTGTTGTTTTTCAATTCCCACTGACTTTGGGTTGCCCTAGGCAACAAAATGCTCAATTAAATGCGAGATTTAAGTGTAAATGTGGAGAATCTTTTTGTTTTAAAATGTCAAGAAAACCCAACCCTGAAGTGTCTATGAAATAAGTATATACTGCCCATCGCATTATGCAAATTTTTAGTTCTAGCAGACAGTTGGCAAAAACGTAATAGTTTAAAAATAGGCAAAAAAGAATGAAGTCATGGCAGTTACATTTCGGTTTTTCACTTTCTATTCTTATGTTAAAACTCAATACACAACTTATGAAAATTGTAGTAATACTTAAAATAAATAAAAATAGATGTATACCAATGTTTATTATTCATTAATATCCTCAGCAATCCATTTAAAAGATTTAAATAAATGGATTTTATTTTAAAGCAAATTGTAAAATATAAAATTAAAAAAAAAACTTAAATGATAAGTAGTGTATTTTTTCCCTATATATTTATTAAAATTTTTTAACTAGGGCCAATAATATAAAATTGTACTAAATTTTGTTATTTGTTGGTTTAAAATTTCTGAATAATAATTTCTTTCCATTCAATTTTGTAAAAGTTTTTTCCATTAACAATATATTAAGTTACACTTATATTTTTTGTTAATATAAACATTTCATACTTACTACTATACTATTTAAATATGTTATGCTGGAGAAAGAAGACTAGCAAGTTTATTTGTATAACATTAAATCTGAAGTGACGTCTTTTGCATACTAAACACTTAACCGGGAGCCCCGAGAAACTCGCTGTTTACAAGCTTGTAACCACAACTTGACCCCCAGATTGTCACGATCGGCAATCTTGGCCTAAACGGCATGAAAACCTTTTCCGAGTTAGATATTCCCACACACGAATTGGCGTTTCTCTCTGGGTTTTATGGACCTCGTAAAAAAGTCAACAAAGCCGACGCCTCTGGTACATATCTTCATCAATCAAATGGTCAGTTAGTATGTCAGTCAATCTGTCAGTTAGTCAGTTGGTCATTTGGTCAGTAGTTAGGCTTCACACTTCTTCGCCGGCAGATGGTTCATTCATCAATCTGTCTGTCTGCCGGTTAACGAGTCAACATTACGTTAACGTTGTCTCATATCCAATCTATTAGCGATTCTTTTCAGTCACATTAATGATGACTTGCCAAATGTGAGCTATCCCAGGCCAAACAATAGATTGTTTGGTTTTTTTGCCCTCGTCTGCGATTCGCCATCGATCCATAAACTACTAGATGTCTATAAACGATTGAAAACATAAACGTAACTTGTTAAATTTGGTTCATGGCCACGGCTATGTTTTGCAGATATTATGTCCGAATGATAGGGAAAGGCGGAGAAAAGAAAGCTTATAAAAGTTATGGACACGCTAGCGATCTGTGTGACTTTCGTTTTGTTTGTTTTTTCCTACATCATTTCGGTCACTTTTATTTATTTCTATGATGCAAAAACCAAGCTTGTGAATAGTTTGGTTTGTTTGGTTTTATTTCGGTTGGATCTCGAGTTGCTAGGCCTACGGATCGGATTGCCAGCCAGCCGAATGAGAAGTGAAAGTTCCAACTAATTTCAATTAAATGGATTATTTTTATCTCGCGCAAAAATGTTAAATCTTGATGACATAGTTTCAGGTGGATTCATATCACAAATGTCTTAAATAACATTTTAACAACTGTGGAAATATAATAATAAAGCCTTAATCGTTTACCAAACCAATTTATAATGTAGGTAATTCAGAAACCAATATAAAGGTTGAAATATTTTCATCGCTGCATTGTTTTTCATATCTGTTCCAACTATTCCAATCTGTCACAATATTTTCACACATCCCCGTTTAATCCGCATTCTCAGGCACAATCGCCATTTTCTGCCTTCGTTAGTTAATAATTTAATTGCAAACTGCATTCATTCAATATGCGCATAAATAAACAGGAACTGCATTTGCATTGTAGAGGGAAAAAGGGGGGAATCGCCCATGCATGACTGACTTTGCTGTGGATATATGTGGATGTTATATCGTATATGCTATATATTTGCGTGGGCATTGGCATATGGGGGATTTCTGGTTATTCAGACCAAGTGCAGCCATGCAGGACTTAACTATAATCGTGGGCTAACAACGTATTTAATCAACTTGTTTAAACCTTTGGTTATGTAGTGGATTTGTAGCTAATCTCCAGGTCTTATAAACTTTTCAACAAAAATAATAAAAAGGTAGAAAACAAAGTCAAATATCTTAAATAAGATATTGCCTTAACTATCCACATCTTTAAGGACATATTTTTAATATATATACATAGTTAAAGAACTAACTAAAACCATAAAACAAAGGCTAGAAAACTAACTAGTGGTTAAGTATTAACTCAATATTGTATTACCTTAACTAAATATAAACAAATGTAGCTCAACCCTTATGTGGGTTGGGGATTATATATCCAATTCTTTAGTTCTGTCATAAATGACATGACTAATCTTGGTTTAATAACATTTTCAAAGAATTTGTTTTAACCTTTGGTTAGTTGGAAAACCAACTCATGGTTGATTATAAAATCAACAATACACTTATCATCTAAAATATGACAAGCCACCTAATGTGAACTTCGCATTATATAACCGAGTCCCAGCCTCTTTCCCACGCCTCATAGGCATGCTGCAGATGATCAATCATACCGAACTGACATGACACACGTGTCGTATACGCAATTTCGCACTGCCTCATCGAAGGATAACAAAAGTCAATTAATCACTCACCGGTGTGGCATGGCCTCCTCCTTCTTGAATATATTCCGAATCTCATCGCCATCGAAGACGAAGAGCAGATCGGGATGGCCAATGAGGCCACCCACTTTGGCCATCTTGCCATAGTTCACGTGCAGCTCATTCATAACCTTGTCCAGGTCGCTAATTTTGTACGTTCCTGAAAGTGACAAGCGTTTATTAGTTATCGTTATCGCTGTCGGAATTTCCCGGAAACCCGTCGAGTGTGCGACTCACCAATTAGTGGGGCAAAGCGCCAGGAGTTGCCAATCAGCGGCAGGGGATATGGACCCGGCACTTCCGAGTAGGGACGCACTGCAGCGGAGGAGGTGGCGGTGGCGGTGGCGGTGGAGGTGGTGGTGCTCTCCGCTGGTAATGCGGTGGTTGTGGCCCGAGTTGCTGTTGCCGCCGTCACCGCTCCTTGGCTGTCAATTAGTGCAAGTTGTTTACAGTGAAAAAAAAGTTTTTTAATCGGAGTTCTTATTTCTATTTTGTATTTTCCTAAAATCATTTTGATTTATAATATATATTTTCCTAGTTAGCATGTTCAGCTAATATGTATTTAGTTTTAAACCAGAGGTCGGCACACAATACAACGCCATTTATACTGTGTTTATGCTATGCCTATTTCATGAAATCAATTCATGAAATGAGCAAATTCGTGTGTGCATAAACACCGTTTCATGAATTCGATAACACACGAAAGTTGACTATGAATTCAGTCCCAATTTACGAAATGCTGAGGCACAGCCTACTTCACAGCCTACTACTCTATAGAGCTCTATATAAAATTCAAAAAATTTGACAGCTTAAGTAATATCATTTCATGAATTTGTCTGTGTTGTATAAACAGGGGCTATTATAATTTCGTGAGTTGGAGAAAGCATGAAATTCATAGCATAAACATAGTATTAGTTTTCCATTTGAGTGTTTAACTTGCACAAGGCAGTTGTACACTGTATTTGTTGCGGCAGAGATCGAGCAGATCTCTAATGGGAGGCTGCCGATCGCTGTTTAAAACCTTTTAAGTTTGGAGTTTAACATTTGGACGAAATTCTAACCTAAAAATCTTTATATCGTAGACCCAAATAACTTCGATTATATTTTAAGTAATATTTTAATTTAAACCGTTGATCCAGCAACTTAATTTGTAAACGCCTTGTTTAAGATAATTTTTTTTTACCTTGGCAATATTTTAATGCGAATGCAAGTTATCGGCATATGAGCTAGCAAATATTGATTATCATTCTATTCTTTAATCTAAAGACAGTTTCTCCTTAAAAGTGCTTAGTAGCAATATTTTAAATATGCAAATAAATATTGAATGGTTTATATTTTAACATAGATCAATTTCTAATATTCTTTTTCTTAGAAAAAAATGTTTTTTTCCTTAACAAAAATATTTCACTTATAATTTTAATATTAAACATGAATAAAACATATTCCGAGTTTATATTTTTAACATCCCACGAGGGAAGAACATTTAGATAGTGATAAAATTTTTTTTTAAATGCACTTTTTTTCTTGCTGTGTGGAGAGTCAAGAGAGTGTGGGAAAATCACGAACCTGACATTTAATTTCTTCAGATTCGCCGTCTCTCCCGTCCGCAGTCGCTGCATTGCAATTGATTTTTCAATTTCCGTTGCCACGCCCACTCCGCTGCTGGGCGGCGACACCGCTCCACCGCCCCCGGAATGCGGCAAAATGGTGGCGGTGGTGCTGGAAGTGGAGCGCCTCATCAGCGCAATGGATGTTTTGCGTAAGCCCGACATCTTGAGTCCTCGTCCTCTCGGTTCTCGGTTCTGGGTTCTTGGTTCTGTGGGGAAAAGTATTATGTAAAAAGTTGAGCAACTTTGAGCAATCTGCTGCCCAGCCGCCGGCTAACTAAATTGTGTATTTATGCTGATTCTCTGAGTGTTTCTTGATGCATTTCCAAGTGGATTTCCCGGGGAAAATCAATCAATACAGAGCCAATCGCCTTCATTATTCTCCTTGAGATGCCCCAGAGAGAATTCACAGATAGGTGTTTGCTTAGGGTGCAAATATTATGGCACACTCGCTCATATCCATATGCATGTTAACTTTCAGCAATGACAGCACTTAGTTCGAGTTAGTTGCAAAACAAAACCGAGCAAACAATCGACGATTGTCCCTTGGATCTCGGGGGAGCACTCAAGATAAATGGGTGCTGTTCGGTGGGCAGGGGGACTCCCCATTCCCATTTGTCGGTAGACTCGGTGCCTTCCGTTTTATGGCCGCTGCCAATAACCAAGTCGGAGTTAGCTAGCGTTGAATTGAGCACAACAACTACGAGTGCTCGTCAAATGCGAATTCAAACAATGGAACACACAAATTGAATAGTTATTGAAGTAGCAACCCTGGCCAAAGTCTAGTTTGTTGTAAGTTAGGCAAAGACTTTGAAAGCGGGGCAATATAAGTTTAATACTGCTTGATAAAGGTTTTAAAACTTTTGAATATGGGTAAACAACTTTTGTCTATGCTCGGGAAACTTGTAAAGTAAGTAAACAATTGTGTTATTTGACAAATAAAAGTAAATAGGTTTTCCGTAGTTTTATAAAAATTTTGTGCTGATGTTATATGGGATCGTTTCTCAATGTCATGTTAACTTTTGTCGTTGAGTTCAGTTTCTGTTTTGAAAAAATTGCGTTTCCCAAAGTCATGTTAGATATTACCTGACTAAAAACTCTTAACTCCTTTCAAAATTAGTCGGTTGACAAAAGCCTTCACTTCTTTTTCAGCATTTTTGGAGTAAGTTTCCAACTGAACCGTTTAAAATTAACATCACATTGAGAAAACCATTTTTTCTTTATAAAATACTTAACTTGACAGATAGTAAACTAGAACCTTAAAAATACATTGAGAGAACGTTCCTTAATAAATGTACTTTTTTTTGAATTGATAGCACAAAAGTTATAATTTTCAAAGACACAACTCACAATGCAACTGGGATTTGCTAAAAATATAAAAAGATTTGTTTACAAATCATAGCAACATTAAGCTAATGCTAGCAAAAACAGAGATTAAGGTTAATAGGCTACACCCTTTGTAGGCAGAATTAAAACCAATTTTGGATTAAATTCTTTTAAAGTAGTTTTATAAAACAAAAGAAGACTCTACCAATGGGTGTAGGTGCTTATACATATGATTTCTCAACCATAAAAACAAAAGGCAAACCGTTTAGTTGACTTTTGGTGTGGCTTTAATTTTCCTCCACTTTTCTGGATGTATAAAAACTTGGATTTCCACCCAAAGACCCCCTCCCCTGCAAACACACACACACGCACTTTATACAAAGAGAATTTTCCTACCCCGCAGGCTGAAAAAGTGGCAACGAGGCAGATTGCTCATACGCCGCGTATGCCAGCGAACAAAGGCAGTGGCACTTTTGCTGCCTAACTTCTGACTTCTTCTACTGCGCCTGCTCCCCAAAGGCAATATAATTTAAATGCCGAAAATTTGATGGAACTGAAATCTGGTCGACCAAATCCAGAAAGTTGCCCCAGCTGCCACACATTTTTCTCTTTTATTATATTCTTTTTTTTTCTGGGCTTTATTTCTTGTGTACACTCGGGTGGCACAATGGCGGCGGAGCGGCTTATCCTTGCCCTTGTCGCAAAAGCGGCGACCTTGAGCTCTCCACCGCTCGAGAGCAGCAACAACAGCAGCTATCTGAGTATCTGAGAATGCCAGCGCGGTTTTATCGCAGAACCAGGCGGTTATAATGAACTCGAGTGATAGTCCTAGCGCCTGCGAGTAATGTAGGAGAAATGTCAAGCAGCCACTTGTCGTCGACTTTTATGGCCATTGTTCCAAAATAGATGGAATGGGGAATAAGTACACCCAAAAAAAACAGAAAGTTAAGATTTAATAAAAATTGCATTCAAAATATATCACAGGCGGAATTGAAATTAAAGTATATTTTCAAGACTAAATAATATAAAATGTAGAATTTGAATTTGTGGTATTTCTTTTTTAACCCATTTATTTCAATGTAATACTTTCAAAAGTAATAATATAATAGTCATCTAATTTGAACCCATTAATTTCAATGTAATACTTTGAAAAGTATTAATAAATTCATTTTAATTTAATTCTTTGGAAAGTAGTAATAATACCCTTCTTATTAGAAACAATTAATTTATAATTAATACTTTAAAAAAGTAATAATATATTACTCATCTTATCGACAGCAAATCGATACTCAGTAGTGTATAATTAATGTAGCAATAGTTGCTTTTCTATAAATATTTTTTTTTTCGCTGTAGGGAATAGTTGGAGGCAGTGGGTGGTGGGAAAACTCTCCTTCACACTCGAGTGCATGCGAAATCGAAAGGAATTCTATTAGCATTCGGCTGCTAAATGAGCAAAGGTGGTCGAAAAATCCCGAACGATTATGTCACTGCTCGACAGCTTGGCAAATCACTGGCCTCTTGCTTTTTGACTTGCCCTTCGAGGTGTGGCCAAAAATTCATAATCAAATTTGCTTTCACGCTGTCATATTGCCCAAGTCCCGAAGAGCCACTAGTTTAGCTAACCTGGTTCGTTTTTCTGGGAAAATGTCTCTTGGAAAACTCACTTTAATTTGTCTTTCATGCGGATAATTGTAGTTTCTTTTGAAACCTCTAATTGGCCAAGTGTTTTTCTTTCTTTTAGCTATTCATTGTTGTTTTCCTTTATTTGTTTTATTTTTACAAGTACTTACAGCAGTAAAAATTTAAGCTACAAATTGAAGAAATTAATATTTTGTATCGTGCTTTTTTAGACGTTTTTTATCCTTTCAAGACTTTTCTTTTTCATCGGAGACCTTAAATGAAATGGTTTTATTATACATAACTTTTATTTATATTTTTTATTTTATTATACATAACTTTTAATTATATTTTTTGTTTTATTTTGCTTTAATTTTAATTATTTTATTTTTATTTGCATGTGATTTGTTTTTTTTTGCGAAGGTGCAAAAATATTTAAATTTTTTTTAATATATGTCTTTAATAAAACTTATAAAGGTCTTTAATAAATCCTAAAAAAAAACTTTGGAAAAAAAATCTAAAAATATTTTTTAAACATGCATTATATGAATAAAAATATATTTTTCATGTTTTTTTTAAACAAACATATTATGGTAAAGCCTTCACCGCTTTATAGTGATTCTGTGTGTTTTCAATAACTCTTATTTACGATCACTCTCTTAAAAACTGCAATTAAAAACTCGTTTTCTTGTTGTATTTTTTCCCAATAATTTTCTTTCAATATTTTTCCGATATAATTAAATTGGCCTTTCACGCTAAACGTTGATTTCTTTGACAGCCAACTTGACTGAATGCCTTTGCAAAGTGCAACTAGTTTACCAGACACGCCCAAATTGCATTGGGAAAACACCTCTCGGGAAAACTCACTTGAACGTTTGTTTTCCTCAGCCAGTTGGTTGGGTTTTCGAATAGAGTTTCAATCAACTAGTGGTTGATTTTGTTTTCGTTTTAATTTATTATATTTTTTTTAACTTCAAGCCGCCGTTTGTGCACAATTAAAAACAGCTTTTGTTCGCCTTTTGTTGTGCGGATTTCTATTGTTGTCTTGGCCAATTTTCCACTTGTTCACAGACACTCGAAAAGGCGGCTTGATTCGCCAGCTCTTTTGTCACGCAACGCGAAGTTTATTTTTACAAATGGTACACCGGAATACCAGGCTTAAAAACCGAAACCGAAACCGAGCTCTATGGATGGAGCGCCCGAGTCTTGAGTTGTTGCCTCGTAGACCAACCGCAACGCACTAAACGCGATCGCCGGGCTTCTTAGTCTACTTATACGATACAGGCGCTATAAGCTATGCGCTATAAACTACCTACCTGCCTCCAAAACAACTGCTGATCGGCAAACTCTCGATGTTTTTTTTTTGTTTTGGCGCTCTTCTGTTGGTTTTGTCACTTAAGATATCTTGGCTAATTGTGCTGCCGCAGCTTTGCTGCCAACTTTATTGCTCTTTCTAGCCCAGAAACTATTGGGCTTCTTTTATAAATAACGTAATATTCCAAATGAAACCGAAAGTGCCTAATAATCCTAATCAAAAAGCAAAAGTTTGTGTTAATATATAACGGTTAACTCCCTTGATTGACATTAATGGTGGGCTATTCGAGGTTTGAGGGTTATGTAAAATAAATAAATCACTATAAAACGCTGCTGAAACTAACGAACCACTTGCTTGGCTAAATTGCACGCAAATCGCTTAATTGAAAAGGCCATAAATGTTGGTAAAAACAATAGTCAGAGGAAGCCGGCAAATAAATTTCACATGATGATGATGGCTTTTCTCATCGCGGTTAAGGTGGCTAAATGGGTAAATGGAGTTGGGTTATAAACAACCTAAATAAGATATTGCAATCGGTTAAGCAAAGGAAGGTTTTTTAAATAAAAGGAAACATTTTATTTGATCTAAATTCAAATTAAATGTTGATTCTAAATTATAATCAATTTAGGATCGGAGACTTAAACTATATTATGGATATGTTCAATAAATACCGCTACTTGAAAACGTTTTTAACTTTGGAAAGGGTACTTATTGAATTTAAGCATACCTGTTTTTAAATAAGCTAGATAAACATATTAAAAATGTAATGCTGGATCTAAATTTTTTTAAGGATCGTAAAATATAATATATACCCTATAACCTTTTGTATGGATAACTTTAATTACTAGAAAATAGGATTCCAATTATATTTTTAACAATTTACAAAAATCCTATTTCCAGTGTTTATTTATTGGTTAAAATGTTGTTTTTAAAATCCAAATGAGTTTTAACTTTTATCCTAATATGGCATAATACATAAAGTTTTTAGGCAAGTAAGGAACCCGAGAAATCGGGTGTTCAAGAAATGATTTCACATACTATTCACCGTTCATTAATTACATACTAAAAGGCTTTCTCTTATCCTGATCTTTAATTAAATTAAAGCATAGATAATTTTTCTATCATTAGCTCACTTTCCCTCGCACTTTGTCCGTCAGGTTTATGATCTACTTTCAAGAAACCACAACTTAGCCACTTGCCACACATTGCAACACATTTTCCGGGCTTACAAATTACAGCTGCATGTGTGTCTGCGGTTTTCGGATCGGTAAACAGAAAAGAAAACTTTTATGATGGACATGTTAAATAAGATCTCCGCCCGACGAAGTGCTAACCAAGTGGTTGCCCAATCGGATTCGTTGTCAATTAACGTTTGTCTAAGAAATTGTAACGAATATTGGATGTATTAGTTTGTTTAGTTTTGATTATGCAGTTTATACCCCCTAAAACCGCCAAACTTTTCCGCATGAAAGCATGGTGGTTAGTGTGGTTATGCTGGGCGAGCATGATGACTGGTCCCATTTCCTTTAAGACGACAAATTGCAGTAGGGTCCAGTTCCCCCTTTTCAAGTACTGCCAACTTTGGCCACCTTGTTAAGCAATTGTGCGTGTAATTTAGGCGAAAACCAGTTGACCAATGCATCCGATTTCAGCACAAGAGCAAGTCAAGCGAAGATTGATGCGATAACCAGCGCAGATTCCTCGGCCAACCTAAAAAAAAAAACTATTAACGACCTGTCCAAACCTGGCCAACAAATAAAATTAGCCGCCTCTAAAAAGCCCTTTTGTTTTTTTTTTTCTTGAAGGCATTGCGTGCCTGACGTTAATTACGGCCCAAAAAACACATACGACTGGCCAAAGGCCCCTTCTTTTTAACGACCTACTTGTTGAGGCTCTTACTCCCCAGCACGCAGACTCTCTATCTGTATCCGTGCATCTCTATCTGTATCTGACAGATGCCTTGGCCGGGGTGACGGTTACATAACCGGCAAATGAAACTAATTACAAATATAGCCTGTATGCAGGGAAATTAGAACCACAGAACAAGTCACGGAAATGGGAATCATTTTGTATGGCTAGTATAGTGTTCCTGTAGTAAGGGGAAAACCATTTGCATAGTAATATGTGTGAGTGTGTGGGAGCTTTTCACCCATTTCCCATTTTCCCTTTGGTCTCGACACACGCGCAGGTTTTTTGTTTTTAATTGTTTGCTCAGCGCTTTGGTCTGCGCCTTAATTGTTTGCTCAAGACTTGGCAGATACGAAGGGAAAATTGAGAACGGTATGGTATGGTATGGGATGGGATGGGCAAACATTTGTCTGGTCAAGCAGGCGATGTGTGGATGGCATATATACATATATGGAATTCCCTAGCTTCTGTACTAAAACACTCTATTTTTGCCCTATTCACTTGCAGTTTCCTGGACGATTTGGATCGGTTAGGCGCCAAGGACTACCAGCCAACTGAACAGGATATCTTGCGTACTCGCGTCAAGACCACTGGCATCGTTGAGGTACACTTCTCCTTCAAAAACCTCAACTTCAAGTGAGTAACAATATATATGATAGACGAGGGTAGGATCTTTATATCTGGAATTTCTTAATCTATAGATTGTTTGACGTGGGCGGCCAGCGTTCGGAGCGTAAGAAATGGATACACTGCTTCGAAGATGTCACAGCGATCATTTTCTGCGTGGCCATGTCTGAGTACGATCAGGTCTTGCATGAGGATGAAACCACGGTAGGTTTGGGTTTAATTAACTTTAAAAATACTTTAGTGTGCCTTACACATCACTAGGGTTTTTAAATCAGGTTTCTAAAAGTATGCAACAATATATTTGAAACTCAGAAATACGACTGTTCTTCAATCACTGCATAGTTTTAGACACCTAAAATAAAATCGTAAAGTGATTTCAAAACTCTAGTGACTGGTGTGGCAACGCCTTTTTGAATAGTTTGTCCTGATAATAAGAATTGAAAGTGTAGATTACATTTTGTTAAATATTATTACAACACAAAATAATATTTTAAATTAATCTTGAAACACATTATTAAAAAATATAACAATATAACTTTTAATTGGAAATTAACCTTAACATATTGATCAATTTAGTAAACCAGTTGTGATACAGCAATATACTTTATATGCTTTTCTCAGATCTAGGGAATACTGAAGTACCTTTTGTATCTTTATCTATAATACAAAGACCTTTCTTTTCCCTTACAGAACCGCATGCAAGAGTCGCTGAAACTGTTTGACTCGATCTGTAACAACAAATGGTTCACGGACACCTCGATCATTCTGTTCCTGAACAAGAAGGATCTGTTCGAGGAGAAGATTCGCAAGAGTCCCCTGACAATTTGCTTCCCCGAATACACAGGTGAGTGGTCTATCTGATCTCGAACACAAATGGGTTATTAACTCTATTGTTTTGTGGTATATTCAGGTGGACAGGAGTACGGCGAGGCGGCTGCTTATATTCAGGCTCAATTTGAAGCGAAAAACAAATCAACCTCAAAAGAAATCTACTGCCACATGACGTGTGCCACAGATACCAACAACATTCAGTTTGTATTCGATGCTGTCACCGATGTCATCATAGCAAACAACCTGCGCGGCTGTGGGCTGTATTAAGGAGGAGGATTCCCAATGAATATGATGATGATAACGATGATAATGTGGAGCAGAATTGGGGGGCGTTAGCAGGGAACACCGTAACGGTATTAAAGAGCAGCGCGGGAGCACAACAACCCACCAGCATTGATCAAAAACCAAACAATTTAAGAGCAGATGATAGAACCAACCAACCGCAACCACACAGAAACACACACAAAAAACACAGGACACTGAACACTGAACAAGCAAAGCCCAAAGAACTTTTATTTGTTTAACAAAAAACGGCGGACGGATGGATGATATATGATATATGGGGAATAAGCGACGAGTACATTACATAATATCGATAATATTGATGCAGATAAACGATGCAATGCTAATGATGATCAGGGCGATTATAATGATAACGAGATCAAAAACAACAAGAACCGAAAAAAAGGCAGTTGATTGAAAGGCATTTCCTATATACATACATATACAACCACATACATATGCGTTATGCAAAGCCACATGTACGACATGACACTAACACACACTCACCCACGACACACACACACACACACAAGCGCCAGCATTGCATATAGTTGTTGTTTGGTCTGAATAATTTTTATAGAATTTCATAATTTATGTGTAGTTTAGTTTCCTCATGTATTTATTAAACAAAAAACCAAACGAGCGTATATCTACATATACCGCATATATATATACATACACTTCTATACATATATATATATATACATATATATAAATATTATATATTAAATGTTTCCTGTTGCAATCTCTCTTTGAAATTATTCATGCCATCAACACTCTGCATTTGTCATGCTTGTTTAGACTTAAGTTCGAAAGTTTCAACACACAAATCCAGCGGCAAAGGAAATAATATGTATTAATTTGATTGCGTGTCAGCGTGTGGGCTAATATAAATATTATATAACAAACCAAAAAAAAAACCAGAAGAAATGAGGAAAGGAAAACAGAAAATATGGAAGGCAAATCTTTAACGTTTAAGTCTAATTTAAAGATACAAATGAAACGGATATAAAAACTCTATCTATTGTATTTACAAACGAAGCAAAACTAAACTAAACTAAAAAGGAAAAGAACAGATAAGAGTCAAGAAAAGCAAAGCATATGTGGCCACTTAACTAGCTTATGTAAAGAGCAGCAGTAGCAGCAGCCATCGATGATTGATTGATTGATGGATGATACATTTCAGTGTAAATTGTAATTTGTTGAATTTACGTGTATAGAAGAAGTTTAGCTGGCAAACACACAAAGAACAACACATACTGGACACAAACTAACTATAATTTAATTCACTTAATGAGCTGATTTGTTGGAATTTACAATGATTTGTGGCATTTAAACGGGGAGCGAGGCAAATCAGCGATTCAACTTTGGCGGCGCACAAAAGCATGCTATATATTTTTGCCATATCTACGCACACCACCACACACAAAACTCACACACACACAAAATATGAATCAAAATGAATGGAACGCAGAACTCAAATCTCCCACAATGAAACTAAGGATTGTATGTAATAATATGATAATTTATAAATTCTACTTTTAATGGTAAACATCTTCGTACGTATGTACCTACATATATATATGTATGTATGTGACTGTATCTAGCGAATGGCATTTAACCCCCCGAGTATGTTGAATTGTTTGATTAGACTTATTATTATAATTATTATGTATATGCTTTGTATGTATGTATTTTGTGCATTTTGATTTTACACAACGATTTAGCTGCAATGAATTTATATTGTTATTTTTATAGTATTTCTTTTGTATCTGCCCAGTCTTCTCCTCCTCCACCTCCTCCTCCTCGACCTCTTCCTTCACGGAAATCTCCTCACTTGTGCTCTTGCTCTAGTTGGACGGAAATCCATTTATGTTTTATAGTTTTTAAGCCTAATTTATGTAAACGCACACACAAACAAACACACAACTTAAACGTGAACTAAGTAAGTTTATTAGCGAAATAAATATTATTTGACATTCAACAAAAAGTAAGGACATTTTGCAAGAAGCTTAACGAAATCGTTTCGATTTTATTTTGGCTATTCCCCCCCCGAAGAACCAGTGAAACTTTACAAAAGTTGTGTTGGCCACGAAATCCGTACAATTTCTAGATTTTAAACACCGATCAGCGAACATTCACCTCTAAGCATTTACTTAGGTCAGCCAACACTTTCCCATTTCCATGACCCCCAATCCCTTCTACTATATATCCCTGCCCAACCAAAAATACTGTAATATTTAATACGTATGTATTTTCCATTCAACTTGTAAAATTCTACCAAAAAGATTAAAAAAAAAAACAAAAACGAAAAAACCATTTTCAAATAAAACTATTTATTCAAAAACAAAAACCAACAGCCATTTTGTTATTTTCCTTATAGTTTCTTGATTTTCTTACAGCCAGCCAAATGTTTTGCATGTACTAGTTTTCCATGTTGCTGCTGGCTTCGAATTTGGGGTAAAAAAAAGTATAAGATGATCAGTAATATATATAGTCACTTGACCAGTAATGCAGAAGATCAAGAACAAAGAGTTCAATAATTGTATGTGTAACTATAAATAAATACAAAATCGATATATTTATTGACAATTTAATTAAGCCACAAACAACAAAGTTATTCATTTACCTTCGAGACAAAGTAAACCAGGTCGGTCTATATATACAGAATACATATATAAATTAAAACAAACGTATATTTAGTAAAGGGAGATCAACAAATTGCTACATGCATACCATACATATGTACTATATTTTTCTCGTAACTAATTCTTACTCGAAATACTCATACGGTGGCGACTATAATTTACCTCCTCAACTGAAAGTCGCTCAACTTTTCGAATCAACCGAGATCGCAAGAAAAAAACTAAAAATCTAAATATATAAAGCAACCTACATTCAAGTAATAGCAAAACATTCGTTCATATAGTACAGCATAGTGTTAACCGCAGTATATCGACTAAACTTTTTGCATATTTTCAATACTAAACGGAATAGAGTCGACCGGATACGGAAATGGAATCAAACATAATTCATATTTTTCTAAAGCTCATACACCTCTTTGCTCCACACACACACTCACACACCCGCATAAATCATGAAAACGCAAGTCGCACCACTACTAAAATTACTTTAATAGCAGTTAAAACATTTATAAGTGAAATCCATAATGAGCTAACAAAACGGTAATGTTAATTAACTCGAATCAAATGTCCGAGGACATTATTCAGACACACACGATTTTTGTAAGTGGCGAAAACAAATCTTTGGGATTTTAAAGGGAACTGGAGGATAAAGGATAAATGGTGGCACGTGGAATCAAGATTATAGGTTAGACAAAGTTTAGACATTGTATCTAATCTAATTTGTAGCCTAATTCAGAATGCTTTGGTTGTCCCCATGCAGCAGATCAGATTTGTTTAACTTGTATATGGCAAAACTATTTATATACCTACTGATAATATAACTTATGTGGAAATATAATTCTCCTCAATTCTTGAGCTCCTTTTCTCTCTATAATGACCACGTGGATAATGTGTAGCTAATGGCCCATGGAAAAGTTTTAAAAATGAGATTAAAGCGAGCCACAGAATCTAACTGAGCTCGAAAATGATGAATGAATTTGAATCGTTGAATTAAAAATTTAAAATAATATATATAAAACATAAAAATAATGATATAAAACTGAAATAACAAAACCAAAATGTTTGTATGTAAAAGAAACTCAAAACGTTAGAGATCATCTACAATTTAAATAAATATAAATAAAACCAATGCAGGCTTTGTGTGTTTTATTCACAATGTAAGAAGACTGGTGTGCCAAAAGGCTTCAGAAACTTTTAAGGATCATTATTATTAGCAACCTTTTGCCTAACACCATTTTCTACTGTCATATTTTTAAAGATAGGAATATCTTAAATTTCTTCTTATATATACCTTTTTCGGTGTCGTATTTTAAAAGATAAAGTCCCGCGCGAATTCAAGGTACATTGAAGGTATGTCTAAACTTAAGATCAGGTAGAAAAAAACAGTTTCCTTTTTGGTACAGTCGACCACTTCTTCATATGACTTATTAAATGACGTTTTTGACAGGTAGGAACCCCTACATATATGGACATAAAATAGAAGGACGCGTAGATCACAAATTCCTATAAACCTACCACTCATGTCGCAACTGTACAATTTTCACGATGATCACCCCATTTTTGTAAAAGGAAATACCAATGTATCTAAACCTTGTCTTGCATTTTATTTCTGGAATTGTTTGATAAGGAATTCTGATGATATTTTTTTTACAATTTTGATGGGGTAACCCCAAGATGAACGGTATCAGGAATTCCTCTATTATAAATCTGTTACGGCTAAACTATTGCATTGTCTACTCTAAAAGTTTCTTTTTTGATTTGGGCGTAGAGATGGTACGCAAGGACACTCGTCGTGGCGTTTTGTTATTGGGCGTGGATGGGGTTGATTCCGGAGCCTTTTGCGGGGTTCCCTCCTGCGTATCCTCGTAGACCAGTCGAATGTCCTCGGTCCGCTCGCAGGTCACCTCGCTGGCTGCGATTACAGCAGGCTTCTTTTCCGTCTTCTTGGGCTCCGGCATAGGATCTTCCGAATCCTTCTGTGTCGCTGGCAGTGGTGTGATGCCCTCCTCGAGGGGCCAGGCATCCATGGCCTCCTCCATCGGCACCACCGGCGAATTGACGGGCATTTCGACGAGAACGCGGGGAGTACGCCTCACGGCGATGGGAGTGGCTTGCTTGGCGGGTTGGCTCTTCGGGGTGAGGTTAAAGTTGCTGGAGCTTCCGGGAGTTCGGGGCTGGCGGCGCACTTGAATGGGCGTAGCAGGGCGGGACTTTTTCTCGGGCGACTCGAACTTTTCATCAGAACTGATGATCTCCTTGTCGATTACCGGAATCACTCCAAGGGCTGGTTGTGATGTCTCTGTCGGAGGCACTGCCTCAGTGCTGATCTTACGCTTTACAGGTGATGCCGTCTCCTCTTTCTGCTCTACTTCGGTTGCTTTTGAGGAGCTGGCTTCTACGTCTTCTTTAGGCTTGGATTGTTCGGTTCCCTTTCCATCTTCCGGCTTACGCGGAGCTCTGCGTATAGCTATCGGCGTGGGCGTAGTCGTAACTTTGCGGGGCGAACGCCGAATGGCAATGGGTGTGGGCTTAACTTCGACCTTGGTCTTCGTTTTGGGACTGTTGGAGTTGGACGAACTGGCACTGTGCATGGATGAATCGTTTTCAGCATCCAGATCGTTTTCGCCCTCCTCTTTGATCCCTGATCCTGCAGCCTTCCTATTTGTATTCGGTTTGGTCTTCTCCTGCAGTGGTTTCCTTTGGACTACCACCTCATCTGACGATGCCTTGCGGAGCTTCTGTTTCTTTCTCTTTGGCAGCGGCACATTCTCTGAAGATTTGAGGGCAGCGCTCAGCACTGCATCCATATCCTCGTAGCGCTCGCCCAGCTCATTTGGCTCAAAGGTCACCAGCGAGCAGAAGCCATCGGTGCTGGACACGATCAGGACAGTTCCGTCATTAGACCAGGCCAGATCCGTGAGCCTGGAGTAGTGAATTTTGGAGATAATGGCGAAAGGCACCGATTGCTGGGTATCGTAGAAGAACACAGCGTTCTTTGTGGCCACGGCGTAGATCATGCGGTAAGGCAGAGAGATAATGGGAGGATTCTTCTCAGCATTGTACGGTCTCAGACGGTACAGCACCGGTGAGCAGCGGACAGCCACCGCGTATTCGTTGGGAAAGGGCAGGACAAAGGCTGGTTTCGACAGATCATAGCGACTGAATCCATAGGTGGTGTTTATGGGCTTCACCACGCCATCGTAGTCGGTAATTCCCGCCGGCGTAAGCAGCAGCTTGCCATCGGGAGTGAAGCACAGGCGGCGAAAGAAGGTCGGCAGGGTGCCATCGTGGTACAGCCGTATCATCTTGCCGTGCATCTCGTGGCCCTCCTTCACTGGGAATCCGCACTTGCCGACCCGGTGGAGCACCCGCTTGGTATTGGCATCAAAGATGCGCATTTGCCTGGAAGATAAATAAGATTATTTAGTTATTTGTCGGAAACACAGCTTGTTCTGGCTGTACTGCCTACCTGTCGGTGCTCAGGGTGGCAATATACTGATTGCAGGGATCCCAGGCCACGCCCTGCACGTAACCCTTGTGATCGTCGAGAATGGCCAGTGACTTGCCCTTGTAGACGTCCCACAGCATGGCGGTGTTGTCCACCGATCCGGTGACCAGGAACTGTGAGTTCGGCGCCCAGCTGAGGTCGTAGATATCCTCGCGATGGCCGCGCAGCACCTTCAGCGTTATCCACACCTCCTTGTCCTGATCGCTGGCACCATCGGCATCCACAATGTTGATGACTTCGTGGTCGGCTTTCTGTTTCCAAATGAAGACCACACTCTCATCGTCGCCGGAGGCCAGGAGTTCGCCGTTCGGTGACCAGCGAACCGTGTTCACGGCACGTTGATGCCGCGACAAATCGGCGGCCAGGTCCACATCCACGCCCTCGGCATCATCGCTGCGATTCACATACCAAATGAGGACATGGGCATCTGTGCCGCCGGAGGCCAAGCGACAAATCGTCGGCGAGCGCAATCCCAGGCCATTTTGCTGGATATCCACACTTAGCACTGGATCGCGGTTGTGCCACGAGATCTCGGGTATCTTGCACTTCATCCTGTTTACTTAATTGGCCACTGTTGACTGCTTGAAGTGCGAAAAAAATATTTTATGCGGCAGAATTCGCGCCTAAAAGTGTGACCATCGGTCATCGGAATACCAAAAGCGATATCGAATGCTGTTATCGATAGGCAGAGAGATAGCTTCGGGGAACGAGGGCTGCACTTTTACTTCCAAAATGGTAAACAAAAGTTGGTAATTCTGATATCACCCCGTTTTAACTGAATTTATTGCTTATTTTACAGTCCGTAACGCTGCACACCGACGTGGGTGACCTTAAAATAGAGCTCTTCTGCGATGCCTGTCCCAAGGCCTGCGAGAATTTCCTCGCACTGTGCGCCAGCGATTATTACAGCGGATGCGTCTTTATCAGGAATATAAAGGGATTTATTGTCCAAACCGGCGATCCCACCAATACCGGGAAGAATGGACAGTCTATTTGGGGCCAGAAGTTCGACGATGAGTTCAAGGAAACCGTCAAGGTGAGCTGATTACAAAGATTTGGCTGGGGAACTTCCATACTCCAACCACGCCGGCTGTCTGTAGTACATACCCTGTAATCTTAGATGAAAGGGGTATATTGAATATAACCTTATATGGAACGGGAAAATAAGATTGTTTTAAAAACTTATGTCTGTATTTCGACTTTTCACAAAGTCTGAGAAAATAGATTCCAAAAGTACTTCCGTGTAAAACTAAATTTACTCCGAAATATTTCATATTTCATTTCTATATACTACAAAATATTACGAAATTTTTGTTACAAATTATTTTATTAAATATATATCTTCTAATATTTAAGAAACGTTATTGTTAAGACACCTATTTTAATTTTTATAAGTACATTTTGTATACAAGAATCGATTTTGATATCTCAAATTACAAGTTAGTGTCTTTTAAAAATCGCAGATGATGTTTTAGGAATTCCGAAAATTAAATCTTATATTGGAAGAGAATTATGGGAAACTCAGAATCTATGAGATTTCAAAAAATTATTTTTTAGGTAGTGCCAGTCAAAATTAAAATTTTTCTTTAATTGTTTTCCTTACTGATTTGCAACATCTCTTAATGCCTACTTTTAGTTTATCATAACAATTAGAAAACTTATCCTAATGTACAATACATCTAATTTTTACAGCACACCGACCGAGGAATGGTTTCCATGGCCAACAACGGACCCAATGCCAATGCCAGCCAATTCTTCATCACATATGCTGCCCAGCCAAATCTGGACCTGAAGTACACACTATTTGGACGTGTCATCGATGGCTTTGATGCTCTAGACGAGCTGGAGAAGCTGCCCGTCAACCCCAAGAACTACCGTCCCCATGTGGACAAGAAGATCAACGGCGTGACCATACATGCCAATCCTCTAGCCACGTGATAGAACACAAAAATTCCCAATCATACGCTTAAAATTAAGTATATTTATAGCACTTAAGTTTACACGATTTCTTCGATTACAAACTAATTGATTGAGAAACATCAAATATTGTGCAAAAGTACCTAACGACTAAATCTTAAAATCAGCCAAGTCACAATTGTTTATAAAAAATTGCATTGTTTATGTCTAACTCTCTCTTGACGACTTTTGCACTTAATTTGGAACTTACACTAGACGGATGTATAAGATGTGTTTAAAACGATCAACTAGAGGGGATAAAACAAATGCTAACAAGAATCTGGACTACATAGATTATGTGGAGGTGCCGTTTGTGAGTGATTTGGCGGGCTTCGGATGGTCCTTCATGTGCTGCTCGAACATGCTGCGAATGTCGGACAGAGCCTGCGAGATGTTCTCCGAGAAGCGATGCACATCCTGGAATGGAAATCTGATTAGTTTAACTCCATTTGATGTATATATGTTTACTCCTTACCGTTTGCTGGCACGTGGTCTTCGCTGAGATATGGAAGAATATCAGATTCTCGCCGGCAATGATGTAGGACACACCATAACCATCATCGGCCACGGGTCCAAAGCCGCCTCCAGCACTGATGCAGTTCGGATGCTTCTTCAGATCCATCTTGGGCGTCTGGCCGTGCGGAGTCTGACTAGTGGACAGGCGCCAGGGCTCGCTGAGGACCTCGTTGAGGAAGGGAGAGTCCACCTCCAGGTACTTCGAGACGACATAAAGGCAGAAGAGATGACGATCAATACCACGACCGCACATGGCATCCTGGTAGCCCAACTGGTGGCGATCGCAGGCAGCCTGCAGCAACTTCACACGCTCATCGTTCTGTAAAGCAAATAGTTTAAGATTAGCCTGGTTTTAAGTAAGATAGTATTATAACTTCTTACAGTTGTGGTGGGATTCTGCATGGCCTTAACCCAGGCGGAGGACTCAATGGTGCAGGGACGCACTGTCTCGGTTCTTCCCTCCCGGAAGAGACGCGTCATGGAGGCCTCGTAGGTCAGCGAGAAGCGTCCGGCATCACGATAGTAGGCCAACTGCAGGGCCATTTGAATATAGGCATCCGGCGAGATGCGGCACTTCTTCATGAATCCCTTGCCGTATTCCTGGTGCACCAGGATGCGCAGATTCACCTCGTTAATCAGCTTGGTCACATCGATGGTGGCCTCCTCGATCTGCGGCAGACAAGGCTTAAGGTCCCAGGTGAGCCTGGTTGGTGTGGGTGGCTGGAACTCGGGGGTGCCCTTGGTATTGCCAGATTCATCATATCTGCAGGGTTACCAGGTAAATAGGTTAGATTTAAAGCTTGATCCGTTGTGGAAATGTATATAAAGCAACGTAAATCAAAGTCTTGTTAATTTTGTACAATAGATGTTAGTCACGAAAGCCAAATAAATTAAAATTGATGCCATTTGGGTTGATTAGCGTTTGTAAATACAGTAAATAAAGGTCAAGGGAGAAAATAAGAATTTCATTGTGGGAAAAACTCAAATATTAAAAGTAATATATTATATATTTACAAATTTGAATGTTCCCTTTAAAAATAATTTAAAATATATGATAATAGGACTTTTTATAATTAATAAATAGTATTGAATTATACTTTTGCTTGTTCAGACTTGAGTATTCCCTTAAAAAGTTAATACAAAAATGGGTAAATACGACAGACTGAACTTCGTTATATTTTTCCAGCTCCTTGAATCTCCTTGAATCTAATATTTACTGTTTAGCGAGATCATTAAAGCTTTGAAGAGACTCTCGTGCTCAACCCAAATGACTTAAATTGCTTTGCTGTTTGCTTGTGTGCTTTGGAACTAAGTGTTTACCCATAGATATCATCACCAAATATATACTCCCATAGATGTCCCAAAACCGGTGCATCGGCCCTATAAGAAAAGTGTAAATGGTGTAAATCAATTGTTAGGCCACAACCGGGGTTAATAAAAATTATAATATAATTGGGGGAGGACAATGGGTGATAACTGAAAACTGAACGCAGCCAACCAAAACCGACAAATTGCAGGTGGGTATAGGAATCGAAAATCATTACCCCTCCGATACAAGATCATCGACGATCAGGTTCTCCCACATGTGTGAGGCGATGGCGGCGTCGGACCTTTTGGATTGTGATTTTGCAAATTGGTTCAGATGGTTAAGATTATGAAGTACTTTTTTTTCAGGGCTGAAAGGAATTTTAAAGTGTAACGATTGGTCGCCACTTACCAGGTGTGTTCGGCATTGAAGCCAACGCGTCCATTGGTGCCCACACAGACGGTGAAGCACTTGTCAAACCAACGGTTGTAGCCGTTGCCGTGGAGCAGCTTCTTGCCAAAGTTGTCCAGGAGTTCCGGACGCGCCAGATCGAACTCGAAGGGCTCATCGTCCAGGGAGAGCACAAAGGCAGCCGACTCGATGGTTCGCAGGGAAATGTGATTGGCGCCCCTGGAGAAAAACGTATTCCTGGCCTCCGCCCACTTGGAGCGGTTCCAGGCGGTCAGGGCAGCCAGGTGCTCCTCACCCTCCACGGGAGTGGCCTTTCCCTTGAGAATTTCCTCAATTTGCCTGCAAGGTAATACAAATTTAATAACAATTTCTAGAGTTTCCTACCCAGTAGTTACTCACACTTGCAGCTCGCAAGGACGCAGGATGCGACCCTTGTAGTAAATGGGCATCTTGTAGTAGCAACCCTTGTGCAGCACGACAATGTGGTTGGAGTCCCTGTAGTGGATAATACGATCGGTTTCCAGACCAGGCACACGGGCCGTGTTAAAGGTGCGTTCGTACTGCCAGGAGCACAGGGGAATCATACCCTGAACCATGATCTGAAAAAGAAAATAATATATAAAGTTAATATACATGATTTTTAAAATTAATCTGTCCTTATCTTAAATAGTAATTTGGAAAAATGATAACGGTTGTATCATATGTATGCCTCTTTGTTAAATTAAACTTTGAGTAAAATACTAATATCAATTAAACAAACCGTAATGACAAGTGATTCATAAATGTCTATATTAAAGAGCTATAAAGCTTTATGAAAACTTAGTTCAACTTTTAATATGTGGTAGACTTTTAACTAGCTGTCAAGGTATCGTTTAAGGGCTGCTTTCACGTCTGCCTGTTATACTAAAAGCGTGTATTAAGCTCTTAAACTCTAGATTAAATTTAACACGCGTATAAGTTATCGGCAATAAAAGTACATAAAACTTAATTGATATGAAGCACTTTCTCGTCTACATGTTAAACTAAAAGTAGGTTTTGACATCCAATTTCCTTTTGTTTTTTTAGATTTAGCTACTTTTAGTTTAACATGCAGATGAGATAACGATTCCAAAATGGTTATAGTTCTTATAATACAATACTCACAGGCTGCAATTCCTGGTGCTCGATCAGTCGACGGAAGTTGAGCAGTAGGGAGATCACATTGGCCGCTCGAGCCGCCTGTTTATCGGTGAGGTTCATGAAGATCGCATCAGTGCCGTAAAAGTTGCTGTTGACGCACAAGGGACTGCGACCGCGCAGGTACACGTACTCCTCCCACCAATCCGAAACGTAGTTGGTGGACCACCAGCTCTTGAGGATAAGATACCACTGCAGTTTCTTGCCAATGGTCTGCTCGAATTCCTTGGCCAATCGCTCCATTCGCGTGTAGTTCTCATCATCCAGCAAAGGACGAACACTTCGCAGATACCTGGTCATCGTATCGCTAACGGAGGGCAATGGCAATCTGGGCAGAGATCCCTGGAAGCTGTACAGGCCCGGTTTGTTCCAACTGGACAGGACCCGCACCACTGCCACCCACAACATGGTGGGCAGTGAGACTCGACTGCCAGGAGCTCTGGACTCGTACATCCAGCCCTTGTACATCAGCAGCAACTTGAGAGTGTACCGCATGGTGAAGCAGATCGATAGCCAAACCACCAAAGCGGCCAGAAAACAGGCAGCCACCTGCCAGTTGATTGTGTTGGAGGGAAGGTGCACGAGTATCCGGTTGGTCAGATTAAATGGAGCCTGGTAGCCGGCAAAGTGCAGACCCAGCGCAATGGCCGAGATCAGCCAGAGGCTCTGGATGTGGGCCGGATAGACGCCATTGCGTACGCCGTTCTAAAAAAAAATAACCTCAGGTTAGTATTCAATTTAATTTAAAATAATTCTGAGATATAAACTTACCCTGGCGCGTCCCAAACGTTTTTTCCAGGAGCGGATTCCCGAATTCCACACCAAGTTGAGCACCTCGTGGTCATAATTGATGTCGAAGCCCTCGTGGGTGATGGCAAACGAGAATGCCACTGCAGAATGGGCTTCAGCCATATCTGCAGGCTACTAATGATATCCCAAGTGCAAGAAAAATGCTGTAATATAAAAATAATAGATATAGATATAGGTATATATATAATCAGAAAAATATCATATAATAGAGAGAATATAAGAATTACCAGAACATTGTATAAAATCAAAACAAAAACATTCCTTATCAAGAGAGTAGCTATTTTAAACACGATTTCAAAACACAAGCTAAAAAGGTTTGTCCGATTTTATCCCCCTTTCAAGGTAAACGCCCCCAAAAACACCAAATTTGAATCCTGATAACTTTGCTCCTTTGTGGTCTAGATTGTGAAAAAACACTCACTGATAAGATGGAATGGAAATTGCCAGACAGCCGAATCATGTGATTCACGAAAAAATATCTTGCTTATTTTGCCACTCGCGACCAAGCTAAAATGCGTTTTAGATTGTAGATACTTCACATTCGTAATATCTGTTTCATGAAGTGTTTTGTTTGGGGCACTAGAGGTCCAAAGATCAACGAAATATTACACGCTTCACATTCGTTCTATATACATTATTTAGTATATACACGCTTTGTATTCTCCACCATTCGATGTCATAACATTTTACATGCAATTGACGATTGACGTCACAGAGCGCGGTTTTATTCAACTGGGGTTATCATCGTTGGGATAGAGTCCGTCTGAGATTCTAGGTCTAGGCAGCAGTCCATGGAAACGATTCTAGAATCGGATTCACTGGCAAAGAAAATAATAATAAAGCAAAGACAAAGTTCAATGGAGGCTTCTATTCACTCCTCACTTGGAAAGCTAATTACTCTGTTCAATAATTTACGGACTTCCCCAAGCAGCTGCAATTCTACACCTTCACCGGGATTCGATTCGCAATTAAATTGCACAACTATTTGATTGCTTTTGTGATTCGTTCGAGTGCCTATTCAACTTCAGCTATTCAGCTTTGGAACTCTGCATACCAATGCATTTGTGCATATATATAGATGTTTATTTATATTTATCTATTTATAAAGCCAAAAGTTCCTCAGATGGCATGACACTTGGAGTTATAACGCTTCGCTAGACCCTAAACCATATACGTAAACCTTGATATTCGACGGATACACCTTGGTGAAGGTCAGTGCATCCGAGTATCTATTGTCCAAACATATCAATAAACCAGAATGACCACTCGAAATAGCCACTAAAAGATATGATACGAATTCATGTTCGTTTGACCCAGTTTGGGGCGACGACTATGCGGCGTATGCTTAATAATTTGAGCAACGATCACTACCGGCTTTTATTTGTTTGCCTATCAGCAAACTCAGCATAGGAAAAATAAAAATATGCGCGATTTGTTGTCTTTTTTATAAGATCGTTTTATTTTTCTGCTGGGCCCGAGGGTACAAAGTCCACAAATTGTTTTTTTCATAGTCTGCTCTCTTCCCATACGTGGTCTACAACGTTAATTATATTGCATAAAATTTAAATTGTTGTTATTTTCTAGATCGAGTGGGCCCGACCTTGTGCTTATACATATCTACATATTTGTTTGTTAACTTGCGAGGGAGGCGGGTCCAATGCCGGGTTTTATGTAACCACTAAAAAACCCTGATAAGGTTTATGGAATAGATTTTTCAACTATCAAAACATGTGCCGGAATTTGGGTCACACAAGTGGGAACGAGATAAAGACCCCATGGGGGTAAAGATCAGAACGTGAAAAACAAGAAATAAGGGGTCTACGTAAGCCGCAAAAATGCAACCTTTGCATAAAACCCCCCTTTCTTTTATTTTGCGCTTTGTTTACGCTTTTCCGACCTTCAGCTGGGGGGCTAAGCAATAAATAAATAAGAAAAACACAAACAAACCTTCTCGGCGAATTAAAATAATTCGGTATAAACTATTTCCTGTATATCGCGTTGTATTAATTGCACTTCGATGTGTGAATGTGGTATTTATAAACTTTTCTTTTGGGAGGGGGAAATGACAATTGCGAAATCCTAGGCAAGATGCACACACGAGTTAATGCCACTGGGGATATTTCGGATCCCCCGGTTCTTATAAAGCGACTTGATCGTTTAGACGCCGAGCGTTGACTGAATCGACTGTGAGCACAACGGGTTCGCTAGGGTCTTAAAAAGCACTCGGAGCGGAGCGCAGAGATACAGATATAGTATAGTCGATGTGCTTTTCTGGCCATGTGGATGTGGATGTGGTTTTGGATGCGTCACAAGTCGAGGGGCTCGTTGCTCCGAGAGAGTGGAAAAAGTGGAAAGGGTGCCTGGTGGAGTGTGTTGACCGGTGATATTCAGGGAACCATTTCTCCTCAGATCGATAGGGCGCCCCTTATCGCATACCGAAATGGTGAAATGGATATCTGATTAGGCCCCATAAACACCTACATGTATATGATGGGTGTACTCTTCGTTTCAAGGGGTATACGCAATTAGTATTGTCAATATCTCTTGAAAACTTGTTTTCAACTTGGCTAGACAAATTTCTGGGAACCGAGGTGCACTATCAATGCGTTAAGGGAACTTCAAAAATGATCTAATCGAATTTCGTAAAGTCACTCATATTTTTTTGGTAAATTCAAAACACTTAGTAAACACAATAGCTGAAGTAAACAGTTGCAAGCAATTTGTTAATGATATATTTTTAATAGTCGAAATACCTAAACTACCATTTACCTAAATTACCAGTTTTAATCTTAAAAGATTTATAGTTTTTGCAAATATTTTAAATTATACATATATTAAAACATCACATTTTATCTAGTATTTCTTGAATTAATAGTGATAACAGAGTAAACAAGTCATAGAAAGTAGCAATTATGTTATAAACAAACATTTTTATTTTATTTTTAGATAAGATATTTTTTAAGTCTAAAGGGCATGATAAGTAAAAAGAGTTTACATTTTTTGTCTTTTCAATTTCACCGCCTCAAATAAAATTCCCCTGGTGCTTATCCCATGTATGTATCTTTTGTTAAGCTATAAAAATAGCATAAATAACTGATATTCAAGATTGCAGTCGCCACGATTTCGTAATATCATAAAGATTGGGCTTTAAATTCGGCAATGGGACTTTGACCTTTTCGCAGATGGCACTGTGCCTGCATTTGGTTTGGCTAAACAACTTCAGATCTGAAGATCGGCTCTCCACACCCATTCTTATCGCTGTTACATGGCGAAATAGCTTGTTTACTTGATAAACAAGCTAACAAACAAGTCTTATATGATTTGTTTTTAGAACCGAGAACTGACCAATGAACACGGTGAGATAAGCAACAATTGAGCGAGCCGATAAATCCAACCAATCGCCCACTATTTATAGTTGAAAGTCCAATAATCACAGTGGCGGGGGGCCTGTGAGAACTACGCCATTTCGGGTTATTGATAAGGTTTGCCACGGCACGCGGTTCCGATAAGAGGTGAGTACTGTCCGAATAACCTAGTGCAATCGGTGACGGGTTGAAAGTGTCTACCTGGCATAAAAAACACCACCTTATCGCACGACTCTGATCTGATCTTGGTAAACCCAAAGAAATTCTGCGCAGAACGGGGATTTAAAAATTGAAATCCCCACCGTAGAGCAAGAGAGATGGTGCACCAGTGATTCCGATGGTAGTGGTGGTGGTATCTGAATCTTGAATTTGGACTTTGAACCGTAGCAAACTTGAAATGTGCGACGGCTACCGCCGCCGACAAAACAACCAAGGCAGCGACGCATGTCTAACGAGAGCGGGACGATCGAGGTGGGCCTCGAGGGTCTCGAGATCTCGGGGGTTACGAGGGGCGGTACAAAGGCGCTGGGAACCAGTTGTGCTTGGGACCCCCTCGCAAATCATTCACAGCTGCCGCGTCGCAGCCACCGAAACGAGAATGAATAAAATCAAGAGAGGTATCTACTCGAAAGATACGACAGGGAGTTACCCGGTATTTCATTGATTCGATTTTTTTTTAATAAAACGGGTATAGTTAAGGAACTTAAGTAACCATCTTAAAGTATGAACGTAACCAAGAACGTAACACACTTTTAGTTGAGGATGATGGGTCGCCAAGGACGTGCATAACATACTTAACACAGTATTTTATAATCACTCAATTTGAAAGGAAGATTACTAACAGTTTTACATAATTAAAGTGGGGAAACGTGTTTAAATGCTTGATACTTATCAGTTCTGTTGTTTTAACTCCATCTAAGAATTTAAATGAATACGAATTATTATCATACTTGATTTTAAAAAGTTGAAAATAAAGATTTTTACAGAACTAGTAATAATACAAGCCAAATTCCACTGCCAAAGACTTTGTAACTAAATAAACAACTAATTTTAATTTCTAACTTTTAAGAATTTTAAATTTTCTAAAAATATTACCATAAGAACTGTGGAGTTAAAGTTTATACCAAGTTAAATGAGTAAATTTCTTGAATCACCGGAAAGTCTTTATACAATTGAAAATATCTTTATAAAATAAGTAAATATACCCTTAAACTCTACAATTACCGGGTATGAAAACAAAACACTCAATGGAGGAGGTCAATAGCTAATGGTTTCGCTACTTTCCATAGTAGTTAACAGTTGGATTCTGGGTTTATTATACTGGCTATGTGTTTGTTGTTATTGGGTTCACTTGGCTAAGCTTTTCTTTGGCATTTTCCTTTCGAAAGAGAGAGGGCCTGCTGGAGGGGGAGTGGAGGGGCAAAGAGGCGCAGAGAGCGCATACTGCTGCACCTGCCTGCTTTTGTGTGGGTGTCTGTTTTGTGTTTGTTTTACAGATGTTTACCAGTAAAGCTCTCTCAGTTTTAGTCGCTCTCCTCCGCCTCCACCCCCATCACCAAAAGAGAGTGCCAGAGAGAGAGCGACTAAGAGAGAGCGACTAAGAGAGAGCGTGCCCCGTTAAGCCTCTCTGAAAACTTGTTTCGGACTTTGAACCGCTTCGATTAAAGCGTGTTTTGAAAAATACAAAACAACAACTATGTCTGCGTAATAAAAAAAATTAAAACAAACAAACAACAACAAGGCAAATAGAGACTCGTCGGGAGTGTTGTAATAAATACATTACTATTTGTTTTTAGTCTCCATTTCGGGCAACAAGTTTTGGTTAAGATTTTTGACCCAATTATTTGCAAACAGGTTGGAGTTTTTCATTTTTAGCTTTTGCTGAGGGCGGCAAAGGGGCGGGGCAGTGAGAGTAGGTTCGTTTCTGGGGTAACGGTATTTTTCCAAGCGCAATCCCCATAGACTTACTTTCTTGAAAATGCAGTAATTCCTTTAAGTTAAAATGCAAAAACGGGCAAAAGAATAAAAAGCGCACAGGAAACACAACAAGAATAACACAAAATGAAGGACGACAAACGACGGGAGCAGCAAAACAGCAAAAACGCGCGCGCAATGAAAATGTTGTAAGCGTTGCGAGAGACGTTGAGAGAGAGACTAAAACTGCGCCTGAGAAGCAAAGGCGAAAACGGAAGCAGCGGGCCAAAGAGGAGCAGCAACAAATCCACCATATGATCGGGGCCAACAACAACAGCAGCGGTGCAGGGGTGGTGGCCAAACAACTTTCAAGGGGGTTTATCTTTAACGAACATGTGTGTGCATATATGTACACTTAGCACTTAGCTATGACCACAAATGATTTAATCAAGGTTTAAAATTGCAGCGCCCTTAAAGTTGAAAGAACTTTTCATTTTTTTGGGGTTTAACGACCCCCTCTTTAAAATATTTAAGAAATATGTTCTATTTAAAAACAAACACAATTGCATTTGTTAAACATAGGCCACATTATTATACAGAGAAGCTTATTTTTGCTAAAGATTTATTTTTAATTAGTTGTTTGCAATCGAAATGAATATAATAAAATATTTATGAAATTCATTTTGTATACAATATATTGAGGGTATCATAATGATGGCTTATAAAAATTGTGGTTAGATTTTTCCTGTTGGAGACACTTGTTCTACGTAGGACTCCGTTAACAGTTACTAAACTTTATTTTGAAAATGTCTACATGGAACAGTGTCTACTTTTCAAAATTATATTATAAAAGTTAGGTGGTTAATAATCAACTATGAAAGTACGTCTATATTGTGTATGATTTTTATAAAAGTTGGGTAGCTAATAATCAACTATGAAAGTTCGTCTCTGAAGAATAAAAGACAAAAAACTTTATACCCCATGGATTTTCATATGCAAACCAAAAATGCATCGAAGATTCAATCACAAAACGCAATATCTTTCTGTTCAATGAATGAGATATATATATTTACCAATATAAAATGCTGCTTTAAATGGAACCCGTGCTTCTTGCATGTTAACTAATGTCTTAAGTAATCTTTCAGGTAGCCTAAGAACGAAGACCACTATTCGGTTGCTGGAGTAGCCGGCTCCTCCTGCTGATCCTTCTCCTTGCTGGACAGACCGCGTATGCTGACATCGTAGACGACCTCCTCGATCTTCTTGACATCATACTTTAAGGCATCGAATCGCTTCCTCAAACCATCGTTCTTCAGATTGAGCAAACGGAACCCTGTGTTCAGATCGCCAATGAAATGGGAGATATTAAGCGGACGTTCATAGTCGCCCATGGTGACAGAATTGGTGGCAAATCGGGAGAGTTCCGAGGCCAACTGCAGAATGCCCAGTAGATAGTCCTCCACATCCAGGTGGAAACCCTCAGACTGACTGGTTTTCACTGTGGGTTAATCAGTTAATAAGATGTAATGGGGTTTTCCATGGGGGCTACTAAGATCGATTTATCAATGCCGGGTTAATTTTAGGATAAGGTTAAATTGGTGTTTCGAAATACTGTGGTTTCTTAATCATGTTAGGTTTTAGGAACACTTTACTAGAGGCAAGAAAAGGACTCAAGGCCGATTTCTCAATGTCCTGTTAACGTTTGAGTTTGCTATCTACCAAAGAATGTTAAAATGTAGTTAAATTGTTTTAATTTTAGAGACAGTATATTTTAGAGAGTCTGTTATCAAACGAATTAGTAGCAAATTCGGTTTAGAAAACCAGAACAAAGAGCAGGCGAATCTTCTTTTAGTCAGTTTCTTTATCTCCTCTAGTTAAGAGATTACAGTCAGATGATAGCATCATACCTAACATGCTATTGACAAATCACATTTGTACGAAACAGGTACTTAACTCAAAGATTTTTCAATTTAACATGATATTGTGAAATTGTCCGTATGCCAAGCAAACTTACATCCCAACATTTCGGCTACGGTTTCGCGGGTAACCAAAAATCCCGCCTCCAGATAGATAACCAGAGCAATGAGAAAGATCAAACGCTGCGTGATGTAGGTCCAGTGATCGGAGTACCTGCAGAAGGCGTAGCATTAGGCACCCACTATGGAAAGTAGGGATTTTCAACCGTCTGACTCACCTGTAGTACTGACCAGGTGGCACCAAGCTGGCCAATTTCTGGTACTTTTCGGCACAGGCTTCGATCTGTTTGCGGGCCAAGCCGCAGGAGGCACTTACTGAAGTTAAGGGAACATATTTAATATATACCCATATAACAAAACCATAACATATACTTACTCTGGCTCAAATCACTGTGTATAATCTGCAGTTTAATCTGCGCTTCCTTGGCCAAATGTTCGATTTCGCGCACCACAATGCGTATGTTCTGAAAAAACAGAGGCTTAAAGGGTGTTCTTCGGGTAAGTTACAATCCACCCACCTCCCTGATTTCCTGTTCATTGTCTATGTACTTTTGGTAGTTCGAAAATATGTCCAAATTCACAAAGTTCGACATTTTTGCTTAAAAATTTACTTGTTTATGCCGGCGATAGAGATGGTAGTTTGGCCAAGCAATAGTCTTGCAATTGCTATCGATATTTTACCTTGCTATGGATTGTTATCGCTTGCCAGCGACAGTGTTGGCTAACGCCCGTTGTGTCATCTGTAGTTTTATTAATTTTGTTTTGTGTCAATCAGGTTCCAATTAGAATTTAAATAGGCTCGTGACAAAATGTCGTATGTGAGTGTTTTTAGGCTTACGAAAGTGGAATAAATATATTAATTATTGAATTTACGCAGGGACAAGGCTACAATCCGTATGGTCAGCAAGGTGGAGGCTATGCCGCTCCGCCCGGTGCCTTTCCGCCGCAAAATGCCCAAGTTTCTCCGCAGGCACAGCAATGGTTCCAAATGGTAGATCGCGATAGATCTGGAAAGATCAACGCCGCCGAGTTGCAGGCTGCCCTGGTCAATGGGCGTGGCGATCACTTCTCGGATAATGCATGCAAACTGATGATAAGTAAGCTGGGGGTACCAAAAGAGTAGAAATTCCCATGCATACATAGCTCCCCCTCCAGGAACTGTGACGTCAGTTGACTTCCGCGGTGTACACACATACAGTAGAACTTCCATAACGCATCCCTAACTTTGCATATCTCATATCTCCAGAGGTCAAACCAAGTTTATTGAAAGTAAAATCAATAGACTTTATAAATTGAAAATATGTTGTAATTATGTATTTGGTTTTGATTATGGAAGTTTCACTGTATTTAAAATAGTAATCCTCCGTGCAAATTTGTTTAGAACACCTGGATCGCACTATCTCAATTGTTTATTCTAAGATTTATGTAGTATTTTATCGCATTTTACTCATTTAGGCATGTTCGACAACGATGCCAGCGGAACCATTGATGTTTATGAGTTCGAGAAGCTCTACAACTATATCAACCAGTGGCTGGTAAGGTATTTGTAGGTCTAAATGCTTGATACTTTGACTTATTTTTGGCTTATTTACTTGCAGCAAGTCTTTAAGACCTACGACCAGGACGCCTCTGGACATATCGAAGAGCATGAACTTACCCAAGGTTCGTTTTTTAACTTTAACCCATTAAATAAGCATACAAAAGTTATAATCTTCAAGTGTGAACATATTTTTTTACCATATATGTAGGTCATTTTTAAATTTCTTTTTAACTCCCAGTTCTTATGGCTCAGCCAAAATTCAGTAATTTTATTCAATTCAAAGGCTTTACATTTTGTTTTCCAAATTAATCTTTTTTTTTGAACTCAATCTAGAGCAAGTGCTCTTTTTTACCTACACAAAAAAAACACATGACTCATTTTTAAAAAGAAAAGAAAAAATGAGTCAACTTTTTAATAGATTCTAGTTATTACTGATAAGCAACAAGGTCAAAAAAGGCTATGATAAAAACGCAAATACTTAAGAAAATAACATATTCCAATATATTAAAGAAAAGAAAAGTAATCCTTTTCATAATACATTACATGATTTAGTTAAAAAGTATGATTCTTTATGATAGAAGTTTTGTTTTTAAAATACTTAGGAAAGAATAACTATTGAATAGATGTTTAATTTCAAAAACACACTATGATCATCTAACTAATTATTTCATACCTTATTTCAGCCTTCACCCAGATGGGTTTTCGCTTCACGCCCGAGTTCATCAACTTTCTGGTGAAGAAGAGTGATCCCCAGACCCACAAGGAGGTGTCGGTGGATCAGTTCATCGTGCTCTGCGTGCAGGTGCAGAGGTTCACGGAGGCCTTCAGGCAGCGCGACACCCAGCAGAATGGAACCATCACCATTGGGTTCGAGGATTTCCTCACCGTGGCCATTGGCTGCTCGTACTGAATGAATGAACCAAGGCAACCACTCCAAGCGAATGAATATCCACACTCTTGCACTGATACATCGCAACCAACAGAGGAAGCACATACAATTCCGCTTCTGATGCATTTCCTTTAAATTTCTTTGGGTTTTGTTAGCTTTTTAATATGTAAATGCATTATTCACTCCATAGTCATATTGCAATCTCCTGGTATCAAGAATCAAATGTCAAAAGTATTTGTTATCGCAGTTCGACTCAATCATAGTACAAAAGTCTCTTGCGCCTAATAATAAACAATAAACACACGTATTTTTAAAAATTAATATATAATTGTGTTTTATTTAAAATGTAAACATTGTATATGAAAAGTTCATTATAAAATCATGTCTTATGTTAGCAGTCACACTGCCCCACAGTTCGTAATCGTGTCTTCGTTGATCGCTGGGGATCAACGATGATATGCAGTTAGGAATTATAATCTTATTTAGTATACAATCATAAAATCTCGGGCGATTCAATGTGACGGCACAAAAGCTTAATGGTAAAATACAAACATTAATATCAGTTAAAACATTTAGGCATAATAAGTGTTTGGTTTTTGGTTTGGGAATCGTATGGTGTTCCAATTTTTTTTTGGTCATAGGTATATAATTTTTAAGATACAAAAAACTCAGTCTCAAAGTCCATAAATATATGAAACGAATGTCTTTAGGGTGAGGAATAATTGTTTTCCAAAATGGGTAATGGATTGTTCATTAGTAAGATCCAAAATAATCTCTTCTAAGCTAGTTCAGTCATGGAGAGTATCAATGTAAATGGCATCGATTGAGGTTGTCGAGTAAATGCCAAGGGTGTTGTCTTCTGAGCTTGATCAAGACACGTTGAGAGATCGTTGGATGGCACAGGATTTTTTTCGGGCAAGATGCTGGAAACTTTTCGGAAATAGGCACTTGGCGGGCCCTATTAGAATACTTTATGTTCTGGACAGCAGCGTTATGCTTTTAATATCTTATTTAGTAGTGTGGCCTTAAAAAAAATAATTGAGTGGTTTCTTGAGCTCCTTGATAGATTTTGCACACATAATTCGTAACTATAAAATTGATAATTCGCAATTGATTGATATTTTTTTTTTATACAATTTCAGAGTTAAGAACTAATGCTTTAACGTAATAAACGCATCGTTAGATTGAAGGCCTTAAGACTACTTTGATTATTTGCTTGATTAGATTGGTTTTCATTTGCTTAGCTTACATAAATTATTACAAGTAAACATTAAATATTTGGGATGACACATGAATGACAAGAAATTATATATTCGCAAATGGAAAAATCAAGACACCAGTCAAACAAAAAATATGGTATGGTTAAATGGAAGAAGGCATCAAGCGGTCCTCAGTCCCCTCCATACATAATTATTTGGTATCAAGCTTGGAGCCCTCTCCGTTCACATTGAAGTCGATGATCAGCTTGCCCTGGGAGTCATCCGACATGGAGCCGCTCATGCCATTATCGCATTTCATCGAGTACTTGGAGCGCCTCTTGCTGGGCAGCTGGGGCAGATCGGTATGATGTTTGCGCACATGGACGCCCAGATTGCCGCGCTGCTTGGACTTGTAGGGGCAGTAGGGGCACTGATGCGACGGCTCCTTGCCACCGCACTCGACATTCTCGTGGCGACGCAATGTGGACTTCCAGCGATACTTCTTGCCGCAATGGCGACACTCGTACACCGGCTCACCATCCACACCGATGCCATTGGGACTGGTGATGCTGCCATTGCTGCTGCTTCCGCCATAATCGCTCAGGGTGAATTCCAAATTGCGAAAGGCCTGATGGGCCTCCAGAATGGAGCTAGCCGAGCCGCCATGGGCATTGGCACCGAACATGCCCAGGCCCGAGTTATTGGCAAACTTTCCGCCATTCTGCTCCATCAGATGAATGTCATCGAAGGCATGGTAACGTCCCTCATCCTCGTCCTCGGTGGAATAGCCAGGTTCATTTTCGCATTCCGAATGGCGGAGATCGCGCTCTTGCTGCTTGCGCAAGAGGTTCTCCAGTATTTTGGTGGGCGTTATATCGCCCACACCGATGCCTCCACCTACACCCACATCGTTTTCCTCCTTGATGCGACGATGGGGTGTCTGTTGGCGCAGGATCTCCTGGGCGCGCAACTGCTGTTGGAAGCTATGCAGTCCGTTTCTCATCAGGGCCTCGGCAATCACCGCAGCCTGGGGTTTCGGGGCCAGGGCAGCCGAACTATTGGCCACCAGCACCGATGTGGGTATGGCCTTCACAACGCCCAGTTGTTCCGTCGATGATGATGACGACGCCGCTGTCTTCAGAGTGAATTTGGGCCTTGGATGAAATGAGGCGGCGGCGCCAGCGGCAGCACCCACCACATTCATTGCTGTGGTGTTCTGAGCACGCATCATTTCATCAGCATTCAAGTTTTTTGAGGCCGTCTCGGAGGCGGAACCATAGACGGCAATGGCCGAAATGGTCGAGGGATCCAGTATTTCGCCGGATGTCGGGGAGACCTGGCGGTGGGGCTGCTCCTGCTTGGGCACCTTGGCCGACTTGGTCTTGTAGAACTCGAAGAGCATGTCGGATACCTCGGTGACCGATAGGCGTTTGCGGCGAGATCCTGGCAACTGCATCTTCTGCTCATCGCGCTGCTTGCCATTGAGGATGCTGCGCTGGAAACTGCGCTGAATCTCCGCAGTGCTGGCCACATCTGGTGCGGTGTTCTCTTTCCTGCTCAAATCTGCAATCGGAAACATAGTTGGAATTAGTTTTTGGTTTTTTTGTTCTTTTTTTTCGTTTCACTCCGTTTGAAATTCCTTTCGTTTTTGACTTCTGTCAAATGTTTTGATGGAGCTGTGACAAATGAAAAAGCAAGTTGTAACTCTCGGACTGCTGGGATTAGGGCAAAAAATGGTGTTAGATGAAGGGCATGCAATAAAAAAGCAACTAAACTACAAATAAATGATTTAAATTAAGCAAAACACATAAAATTCGATTTTTTTCTTTTCATTGAAACACATAATTATAAATTTTATTAATTTGGTAAACACATTATTATTTTTTTTTGCATAAACAAACAAAGTTTAAAAGCTGCAGCAAATGAAAACACATTTTTTTTTGTTGGGTGATGGATGATGATGTTGTGGCTGATGTGTTGGTGGTTTTATGTGGTGGGTGAGTTTTTGAACCGTAACCATTTTAAATGTACTCATTACCTGAGTTATCTAGAAAATAGAGAAGAATAGGTTAGCTATGTGTTGAATTTTAATAGATTCCTTGTTTTACGGGAGATATTCCAAAGTTGGGTTGTACCTAAAAATAAAAAATAATATAGATTAGTTTTATTGTTTTAAATAGTTAGTTTTTGGTGCTTTTTACACTGTATTGTAGGTTTGTGTTGAACTGAGACAATAATGACAAAAAATACATTAGGTAATTTTAATATATTCTCAGGCACTTTTTATCATTATTATTAGGAATAGAAATTTTTTAAATTAACACAAAAAACACAGCACAGTTTAAAAAGCACACCTATAAAGTGCAGGTAGCGGTTTTAGCTTTGTGGGTTGGCCTAGGCGGAGCTTTATTATTATTTATTTAGCTTAAAGTTTAAAAAAATATTTAAATATTTCACTTTATTATATGAACACTCAAGCTTTTCCAGCTTTTTTCGCTGCCTAATTTGCATTCCGCCACGACCAACGCACCGAAAAGCGTCCACACGGCAACACAATCGAAACTGCACTGGTTGGCTGGCTCTAGCTTACGGGTTTTCAATCCCATCCAAGTCCTAAATCCCTAAACGCAGCTGCATCTCAGAAATTCTCCTGTATCTGCGCGCCTGTGTGCGTGAGTATCTGTGCGAGCGTGTGTATCTGTTGCACAGCAAGTGTAGCCTGCCTGCTTTTTGGGATCGGCTTCATTTCGAATCCTTGATTTATTTTCGGGTTTTCTACCTAAACTCAACAGTTGTTGTTGTGGGCTGTTTGTTGTCCCTTCTTCTCTTTCTATTTATGGAAAACTGCAATACGGAAAACTTTCTCTGAGCGGAAAATCGCTCTCTGTTTGTGTAAGCCACAGAGAAAGAGAGAGTTTTTCAAAGCATTTCGAGCAGGCGCAGTGAAATACATATGAAGCCAGCTTCCGGTGGTGTTTTCCATGTTTATTTTCCTATTCCAAATGCATCTGTTCAAAATACATGTGGGATTTTCAAGGTCAGCTAGGGCGAAGTTAAATTGGATTACTTTAGATTCGTTAAGACCTCAGCTTAAAGACCCATTTATGGATACATATTTCTGGAAAAATCTCGAAAGAGTAATGTTTATTTTATAAAAATGTAGTCTAGTATTAACTAAATCCTGAGCTTGATCATATTTCTTGTAGGATGTGCTACGAAATAGTACGAAATACCCTTGGAAAAGCCAAACCAAGGTTTAATAATCTTTTATTTTTTGGAACCTGTTCTAAACATTTAAGTTAAAATGAAAAAAAAATACGTTTCGGAATTAGAAATTTAAGTTAAGGATATTTAAACTTCTAAAGTTCCTTTACTTGTAAACAAATCTACGCTATTTTCACATAACTAATATAAAATATAGAAGAAAGATATTTAAGATGTAACTATTAATATTGCTATTTTGTTTATAGTTATCTAAACCAATTACTTTATTAATTTTAGAAAAGCTACGTTAATAAATATTTAAATGTACTTTAAAAGATCTTCTTCCCCGCAATACTTTTTCCAAAACTATCTCTAATTTTCAATTCCTCAACACGGTCTGCAGAGAAAAGTTAAGGACAGCTAGGTCATAAAAATACATATGTTAGGTATTTCCAGAACTCTAGCTTCAAGACGCTTCCCTCCTGGAAATATCTTTAGATGCACACACAAACAATTATCTTGTCGATCAAGGTTTACCGACTATTTTCCAGGAATATCCCACACAAATAGCTTGAAAACCAGCCCCTGGAACTTGTGTGTCCTGTGTGTTTGAGTTGATAGTTAGGATAGTTCGGGCCAGGCTTTGCGAAGGCAAAGCCCAAAAGGAGAGACCGATAGGGCAGGCAGGAAAAAATTGGGAAAATCGTGGAAAATCACGTGGGAAGCACGACTGCAAAAGCCGCACAGGCGTAGATACAGATACACAAAGATATAGATACAAAGCGGGCAGGGGCAGGCAGGCAAACGCGGCTCAGGCAGTGGAAAATGGAAAACTTATTTTTAGAAAAACACACAAACTGACATCCAAACAGATCCTGATTTATGTGTGCGCAAATGTTTTTCAAATGCATTTCGGAAATTTGTGTGGGCGAGAGCGTCAGATACGAGGATGGTATAGAGCGTGTATCTGAGAGATACATATCTCTTTTTCGAGGACAAAAGACTCAACAGTACAGTTAGTTTGTGGTTGGCCGATTCTCCAGGGAATGGGTTTTCCTTTTCGCACTGCAATGCAGATTCAAGGGCACATCCACAAAACTATTGTTACCAAAAACCTGTTTGGTTAAAGGATTATTAATATTTTTCCTCTCTGGCATTCTCCAGTTTTCCAAGGAAATTACAAAGGTTGAATGGCTCTGAAAGATTATCAGGTACTTGCCTGCTCTTGCGTCCTTTCGTTTTGAATACATTTGCCAATTAAAGGATTAACTGAAAATAAAACAGAAGAAACACAAAACAAATTAATAAAATTAAATAAAAAAATTTTAAAACACACACCAACCTTTTTGGAATTCGCAAATAAATAATAATCCACAGAAAACTTTAAAGAAATAAAATAAATAAATGAATATAAGTAAACAAAGCATTTTTAAAATAATAAAATTGTAGTAAATAACAACACAATTAAGACCATGGGTATTTGATACCATCTTTTAGTATATAGTTTTCTTTTTATTAGCAATAAGTATAAAATCTCTTAAATTGGACCTTGTTTACTATATGGACAATAACCTCCTTTATATATCTTCATAATATCTATCTAATTGTAATGCAAAATATTTCAAAAGTAACTTTAAGGCGAAAATGCTTTGCCAAAAGTTTACTTTAAGGACTTGACACTAATCTTAACTTTAGGCGAGTTTTACACAGATATATTTTGTGGGTATATTATTCTATTATTTTTGGTCATTCAAATTTGGTTCAATTTCTCTTTATAAGTCATATAAGTTCAAATAAATGTTGGGAGTTGATATTGATTAAATAAGTATTGCCCTCGTCTTTTTAAGAGGCTCTAGACTTTAATAATAGTTATATTTAATATTTTTATAATAAATACAATTTTTTCAGTTCTGATACAAATCAAAGTTTGTGGAAATGGATTTGATTACATTTAAGTAATTGTCAATTTTTAATAAAGGGGAGACTATTTTGATAGAAAACTTCTTTATAGTAATGATAAATGATAATGGTAAAATAAGCTTTAGACTACAAAATTTCATAGTCAATTATTTTCTACTCATTTTGGTTTTAGACCGAAATATCTCAAGAAAATATTTGGAACCATTTCTAGTAAGACGAATTTTGCCATTGTTAAAGAGTTAGAAAGAGGTCTCCAATTTTAGTCTGTTACCATATAAAAAGATAATTCTTAAATCCACAAAATCGAAACCAAATGAAGTTGGTATCAGGAAAGGTTTATGATCTTAAATCAAAGTGGAAGGTGAGTAGTGTATCTAAATGAGTACAGAGTGCTCCTTGCGCATATGCTCGTTTAAAAAGGCCTGGGATCGGCAGACGCGGGAGCAGAGTGGACACCGATTGGACTCGTATTTCGGTGACCTCTTGGTTGCCTGGCGTGGAAGCTTTCGCCCGGGAATCAGGGCACTACTGTCTATATTACTCATATTCTGGACGAGATGCTGCAGCGATCTAGCCGTTGAAATGGAGGCCAACTGCTGCAGGGCTATCATGGCATCCGAAGTGGCCATGGCTTTTTTGAGGCTTGCTGCGCTGTCCCCATCCGATGGCTCCTCATTCTCGCTCTTCTGGTCCAAACTGACACTTTCAGCCGGCGGACTAACCGACTCTCGATCCCGAACTGTGGCCACCTTTGACCTGGAAGTGCTGGGATAATCCGTCGGACTGGTCGAAGTCTCCTGGGTGCGCAGATTGTACTTCTTCTCCACGGAAGTCACTGCAACGAGATAACAAGTCCCAGGAAATCAAAATAAAAATATAAATCATAAGTATAAACAAAACGAAATAGTTTAAAGGCTAAATGAAATGGAACATAAAAGTACATTCAATCAAATCAATCGCATTCATACATATTTACAATAGAAAGGAAATATTATTATAGGTAAGCTAATATAAAAGAGACTTGGATTTCGACAGTACAAGACATTCGCTTGTCTTCCACTATTTATTTACAAAATCAGTATTTCTTTTTTGGTTTTTTTTTGGCATCAACGAGAACGGTTCTAGTAATAGGTATATAATAATAATTTGTGTAACAAAACTTAAATGAATTCCATAGATTCGTTCTCTATTTTAATTTCAGACGTATAGGGATAGTCGGTTTCCTCATCGGTGGCTGCTGCTGCAGTTACGGCGGCCACCTGGTCATCCGCTATGGTGTCATCCAACAGCTGGTTGGTGACCTTGGCCTTTGGCTTTTGCTTGATCAGCGGCTCCAGGAACAGTTCGGCATCGTGGAGCTTCTTGTGGCGATTGAGGTGGGATCGTCGTTTGAACCACTTCAGGCAGAAGTCGCACTGGAACCGCTTGAAGTCCTGGCACTCCTCGCGCTGATGCAGGGTCAGTCGGTTGAGGGTGTTGTAGTATCGACCACATTGGCACAACAGTTGGTTCTTCGAATGGCGACCCGTGCGAACCGAATCTGCAATTAGACGGTAGAAACGAAAAAATAGGAATGCGATTGTTTAGGCCTTTCCATACAGCTAAGCTAGTCACATATATTTTTTTTTTTTTACAGGGGTTTCGATTCAGGCTAGTTTTTTGTGGTGATCGTGGTGATGAATACAACAAATTTGATTTTAGTTCGACATTTTTATTGGCTGATAAATGATTGGTCTACTTAAGTAATATGCGAGTCAATTATAGATAAATTATAGACCTTTTTTGCTTGTGCCAGTCATGCCAATGCCATCCAGTTGCCTCCAGTCTCGATACCTCCATCCATGGGTTTATCCTAGAGAAAAGAGAATCATATTAGTGCTGGTTTGCAAACTGGTTATAGCAAGTGATTAAATGATTCTCTTCTCGATTCGATTGTAAACATTTATTTATTGGTACTTCATATACATGGTAAATACGCAGTGATTGGGGATTATGTTTTTAAAACGTTATCTAGGGTATAATGTTCGAGTTTAAAATACTTAATTCTACACTTGACTTTGAGCTGATTCGAAAATTTGATTCTACAGATTGAGCAATACAACTTGAACTTCACTTGACGGCGCGTTTTGATACTCAGTCCAACTAGCTTAACGTATTTAAGATTACAGTTTGAGATCATAACTTTGGCTATATTACAAACATTTTACTGACTATGGGGGGTTCATACAAATTTTTGGAGATTTAAAAAATCCAAGGTGAATTCCAAATCACTATATACAAAGAAACAGGAAAGGAAATATCAACAGATATTTGGATTTAAATATTAAACTAATAATGAAAAATTGAATTTATATTTAAGCTATTTTATAAATCTCCAAAAACTCTACGACCCAAGTAAATTCATAAGGTTAGTGTTAGAATTCATCACACATTATGGTAACTCACAACAACAAGTGCTAAACAGAGACTACAAATGCTAATACATCTTAGTGATAATCGATTTAGGTGCCCAAGATTGCCTCCCCGGAATCGGCATGCTTCTGGTTCATATGCTTGCGCAGATCAGACCTATACTTGCACTTGTGCGGACAGTGGGGACACTTGAGATTCGGCTCCACGCCGCACTCGTAGTTCTTGTGCCGCTTCAGGGATCCCTTGATCTTGTAGGTCTTGCCACACACATTGCATGCATACTTGCAGTCATCCAGCGGATAATCCACCTGCTGCAATGTCATCGTGGTAGCCGTATGAATGGTATTCGATATTCCATTCATATAAAGCTTCTCCTGCTGCTGGTGAACCTGCTCCTCGTGATCGCCGTGAATTTTCTCCACCACATAACCCTCGTCATCGAGCAGGTGATCCTCATTGTGCTGATCCACCTTCATGGCCTCCAGTTCCAGCTCACGTTCAGCCTCATCGGCATCGGTCAGCAGCAAAGCGGACTCGTGCGTGGACACCACAGTGGTGGTGGTGGCACTCTGCGGTGCCATGGCAATGCTGGTGGACCCATATTGCATCACGTCGCGGAGCAGCATCTTGTCCTCCAGCCTGGAGGTGTCTATTTTGATGTACTCCTGTCGCGCATGCGCATGCACCTGCGGTTGCTGGATGGTCACATGCTGTCGGTGTTGCTGCTGATGTTGCTGGTGTTGCTGTTGTTGCTGCTGCTGCTGATGTTGCTGCTTCACAATCTGTATGGTGGTGGCCTGTGGCTTGTGCAGCAAACTGGTGGTAGTCGTATTCGTTGTGGCATTTTTGGTTAGAGCCGGTATGGTATACTGGATATTGCCCACCGGATTGCCCAGGTCATCGGGAGGCAGCTCCACCACCACGGTGGCTCCGGTAAGCAAACCCGATCCACCGTTGCTCAAAGTGGTGGCCGTGCTGAGGGTTTGATTGGGAGCCGCACTGGCAATCGAATAGGGCACCGTCTCCAGAATGGTCCAGTAGCCATCTGCAAGAAGCCAAGGGAAAAAGAAAGACTTTTCTTAGTCATCCGCCGGATGATTAACTCAACAATCGGTTCTATAATTACTTGTAAGCATTAACAAGTGTGTGAGCTGCAAGGCCGTCCAATTTAAGTTAATTTTTTTTGGATTTTGTTGGAGAGTGTATGTTCGGTGGAGGGATTATAAACTTGGGCTTGTTTAGGTTTTGCTTTCACGCATATATAATTCGTATGCTTTATTCTTAATTGCTTGCATTTACAATATATTTTTTTTTAAATGTACAAATTCTTGCTTTACGTTTGCTTTGCTTCATAGAACACCAAGAACTATAATTACAGGCGTTTCATATATATATAAAGTAGGTATATCGAATTTTTAAATGTATAACTGAGGAATATAGTATGTGTGTGTTTGAATAAACGTGGCAAACTAATGGCGCTTTAAGTCTTTGATTGCTTTGCATGCGAAAGCCCTAATTGCTGGCAAGAATATTTGAGTTTTGAGAACACCAACCACAGTAGAACTAAACATTTACGCTTTCCATATATATATGTATAGTAGGTATATCTGTATCTTGTACGTATCATATGTGTGTATAAATAAAATGGTCTTTGACCCTTTTGCGGCTAACTTAGGGATAACTCAAACATAAAGACAGTTAAAAAAAGAATGAAACGAAAAGTTAAAAAAACGGAATGCGCTCAGAGAAATCGGTATAAAAAAAATGTTAAAAGTTCATTAAGTAATTTGTGCAGGAATGTGGACCAGCAATGCCACAACAATTGGGTTCGGTAGGTTGGTTATGGTTATGGTTTTGGAGGTTGGAGTTTGGAGTTTGGAGGTAGCTACTACTTGGACAAGCAACTATGTATTGTCATTATTCATTTGGTAAACATTTCACATTACGCCTCTCGAGCGGCTGCTCTCGGGATGTTTTTAAAAACTCCCTCTTATTTAGCCATCCTCATCGTAGTCCTCGTCATCCTCCTCGCTTTCCTGCAACGCCGGCACCGCCGTGATGGTGAGATCCCTTCCAGCGAAATCGAAATTGATCTCGCAGAGGGCGGCTGCCACATCGCTGTCCATGCCACCGGGATCACCATCCTCAAGATCGCCATCATCACCATCGCCGGCCTCCTCGTCGTTGCTCAGATCATCCTCGTTGCGTATCACATACAGGCTCTCCTCGTTGTCCCTGGACTGCTCATAGAGCATGCAGTGTTTGCGCTTGGCATGCCGCAGGACATGATCCTTGCGCCGCGATCGATACTCGCAGGACATGCACTTGTACTTCTTCTGCTTGAGGCAGTACTTTCGCACATGCTCCTGCAGCTTCTGGTGCGACTTGTAGTACCGATTGCAGTGCTTGCATTGCGTAAAGGACTCCCGAGATAATCCTCCTCCTCCGCCACCGCCACTTGAATTTGCAGCACTGCCCGAGGTGGTTTTCACATGGGTGATGGTGGTGCTGCTACTGGTGGTGTTGGTGTTATTGTTGTTGAGATGATAGCCATAGAACTCATCGCTGGCATTGGCACTGGAGCCCGGATTGGCACTCGTCGAGGTGTCCACGCCCAGGAGGCTGCCCAGTATTGGATAGATGTCTGCTGGTCAACACACATGGATACGGTATACACACATACAGCATGAAGGTGTCGGAACAAAATAAAAGGAGAACAAACCAAAGGCAAATTAATAGTGGGCCAATAACTGAGCACACATCAACTTAAATTAGTTAAATAATATAGTTAAATAATATTGAGAACTTAGTGTATTTTGTTTTGGCTACTACCCAAGAGACGCTGATTGGTGAATGTTGTTGAATGGTGAGTTGTTGAGTTGTTGTTGAGTTTCGTTTTTGGTTCTTGTTGATGATGAAGTTTTAGCGGCTTTTGGGAGGCGGTTGATGATGTTTTTATGATGAAGATGCGATGATGATGGATGCATGACACAATCCCCAGAAGAGTTACACGTATGCACCACATATACAAAAAGCCACTCAAGCATTTCTCTAAACAAAAGCTTCGGAACATATGTACAAAAAACAATAAGGTAATAGACAAGAAATCACAAATCAAATGTTGGTGTTGGTGTGTTGTTGTTGTTGTTGTTGTTGGTGTGATTTTCAAAACTACAACAATACAGCAAATTAAATTACATATGTTTATCATATATTTGGTTTTGTCAGTATAACTAAGCTCAGTTCACTTTCATTATAATAAGATTGATAAGCATGTGGGGGCCCCATTCGAGATTTCCTCGGTCTTCGTCTGATTTTTCCGCACCTCTGATATTCCAGTAAACCTAGAAAAAGAGAAAAGTACTATTAGTTCGAGGTTTTTTAGTTTTTCCGATTAATTTACTGCATTCGGTTTTATGGTTACAGCTGTAAAGAGAGAAATTTCAAACTGCATTTAAAGGTGTTTGTTGTTTTTCTATTTTTTTCAATATATATTTAAATTTAGTTTTTATTTCTTGTTTTGTTTTTGCCTGTTTACTTATAACAATTAAATCGTTTTACTCGTTTAACATTTAAAATAGTTTTACAAATTTTGTTTAAGGCGTTTTCTCGGCTTTATACACAATTACATAATTAAATTTACTCTGAATTCGTTCAAACATTTCTTCGTTACATTGAAATATGGTTTAAGCACACTTTTTCATAGTCTAACTGGCATTTTGAATGTCGTTTGTTTAGTTAGATATCGTTTTTCATAAATATATTGTTTTCTATTTTCAATTTGTTAATCTAAATTGCAGTGCAAAAAGCAATGTGATTTTTTCTCGTATTGTATATAAATTTGTTGTAAATTTATTTGTTGGCGCAACCTTAGCTATTAAACAAATGTTCCAAATCGAATCGGTTTGTATTTCGTTATATGGACACTTTTTCCTAAATTTCTTCGGCGCTTTGCATTCATTGTCAACATTTACTATTCGTGAAGCGTGCGTTAACAGCAATCAACATTCAATTCTCACTTTCTTCTTTTTTGTTAACTTAAGGCTACGATTTACTTGATTTATTGTGTATGCGTGTGCTATGTATTTAATTCCCCATTTTGTATTATTAGTTTTCTTTTTTTTTTTTTGAAATAATATTAGAACAAAAATCAAACAGAAAATGTAGCTTAGTAGAAATAAACAAAATATCAGATTTTCTTAGAACATACTTCTTTTATCTATTATGTATGTGTGTTGTTTGTGTATTGTGTGTGTGTGTATGTGTTTGAAAAGAAAGCCTTTCTCATGTCCATAACTCAACCTATTGCCCACCCACTCCGCTCTGCTCTTCTCTCATCTCATCTCATATCTCATCTCATCAGATCCGATCTGATATCTATGCTTCGTTTCATTTCAATCACAATTAATCACATCGATTCCTTTATATGTTTGTATTGTTTGTTTGTATCTATTTATAGATATATTTTGCTTTACATATAATTTTACATTCACAGCTCCTTGTTTACAACTTTTTTTAAACGTGTATTTTTTGTGTGTTTTGGGGTGTGTTTTGGGTGTTTATAAATCTTTGATATTGTTTATTTAACAGAATTAATAAAGATACATATTAGTAGAAATAGAGTTATCTGGGTTAGTACAATTTCTCGAAAAATATTTCACATCTTATGGTATTCGCCAGCATACATACACTCAAAGAAACGGCTATCTTAATTCGTTTTTAAACCTGATTTAATCGCCATTTGGTGTTTGTACATATGCGAACGGTCTGCGTTTTTTGTTTTTCGGGGTGTGTTTTTGGGGATTTTGTGTTAGTAAATTGTTTGTTAATCAAATTATATTGAAATTTATCACATGCTTTTCTTTACTTTTTAACTATACGACTCGAAAGTTTTGCCACTCGGGACCAAAATTGTTTGCATGGTCTCGTCTGTCTTGAATTTTCTTACAATCTTTTATATTTGGTTCATTTCGAGTCCATCACATGCGCTGTTGATAAATTATAAAATAGGCATAGTAGATGAATCCATACTCTACTCCTTGCTCTTGTTGTAACAAAAAAATTAAATGTAATTAAAATTATTATGCTTTATAGATAAATAAGAACCACAACCTTAGAAAAAATTTAAATAAATCGCTTTTTAGATTATTGATTATACAAAACGGATACAAATAGTGAAGTTCGTGTAGTGCACATTATTATTCGTAAATCTAACAAAATGATAAGCAAAACTGTCTAGAAACTGACTAGCGCAAGAAAGCGACTAAAAAAGTATACATAATTATAATGTATGAATCAAAGCAGATAACCAAATTTGTTTTAAAAATGTATAACGGACTAAATTTAGAATTTCCTCACCTAATTCGAATACTGACCGATAAGAATTTTGTTTTTTTTTTTCGTTTTTGTTTTAACAATGTAAACAATTTCGTTTAATATTCGTAAATATTTTTTTTTTGTGTTGATTTGTGCCAATTTGTTGTCTGTTGTTTAATTTACTTCTTTATCACATTTTTTGTGTGGCACAAACTTTAAAACTGACAACAAATTATGGTATGCGCCCTCTATGTGTGTTTTTTAGTTTTTATTTCTTTTTTTTTCAATATTTTGTTTATGAAGTACCTAAGCGAGTTTGTTATACATTTAAGCTCTTTGTTTGTATATCAACAATTATCAAAACGTTAATTAGTGTTTTTTTTTTGTGGATGAATGTGTGAAACAAACGCTCGTATTATCGTGTGTTATAACAAGACCGCACTGCAATATTTCAGGTTTCTCTTCAAATTTTGACAAAAGTAAATTATTTTTAACAAGGAAAAATATACAATTATTATTACTATTAATTACAATGAGGACTATATTCATTATATCACATACCAATTTATATTTCTGACTGTGACTCGATGCGAGTTCCCCCAACCCGTTTACATTGCCAATTTCTACCTCCTTTTTCACACTCGTGTACATGCTGCTTTCGTTTATGTTTATATTAATGTTATTTAAAAATAATTAATAACTGTTTTAGTTTGCCTTTGAAAACGGTTTGCTTTGTGTAGAGGCGCCTAGACCCAAAGCCACGTTAATTTTGATTTGTTTCTTTTTCTTTTTGGTCAAATTAAAATTCCCGCTATCACATATCGTGGTTCATAATTAAATCATAATTTAAAAAACGTTTATGGAATGAGCACAAGATAAATTAATAAATTGTTTGCTTTGTTTGTTTTTTTTTTTTAGAAAAAGAGTAGATAGAGATCGTTGAGTTTTAACTACTAGCTATAATTTGTTATATATATATATGCGTAATATATTGTATCATGCATTCCTGTGGCCTTTGGGGTGCGTACGCGTACCTAAGCAAACTTCAAACATTTTTTTTCGTTGATGTGAGTTTGTGAATATATAAACAAACAAAAAATGTGAAAAGGTAAAGAACGACGACTGCTTTTCATTCAGTGTTTTTTTTTTTTTGGTGCCCGTTTCGTATTGCACATGATCTAGTCGAATCAGATTTGGAAACGCCTTCTCTTGGGGTCTAACTTAAGCTCTACGTTTTGACTCTGTCTCTGACTGTGTTTTCCGTGTCTCCCTATGTTTACTATACTTGTTATATCATTATAATCATGAAAGACGCGCGAGAGTGCCCTGCACTAGAAATTACACTATAATTAATGTGAATGTTATATATTTTTGTTGTTGTTTGCGTTTTCTTCTTCTGCTACACAATAAAATGCATAATTTTCCCCATTTTCCGTATTTTTAACACAATCAAGAAAAAGTTCATGAGATCATTGAGTTTTCCTAAGGATTTACACACATCATGCAACATGCGGCGGCGCCTGCACTCTCGCGCGCCCCTCAAATTAAACGCCAATTGAAAACCGAAAGTAATTACAAATTAAAAAAAACACTGCTCTGTTACTGACGAAAAACTACCAAGTTAAAAGTGAACAGAAAAAAAAATTAATTAAAAATGGTCTAAGAATTAGAATTTGTTAATATTCTTTCAGTATATACATAGTTACGAGTTAGTTATATATATATATATGTATATATATTTATGTAGATAGATATATATCTGTAAAAACGACTATATGTTTCAAGATCATTTGGAAAATTACATAAAACCGCGCTCTGGACTGGACTGAACTGTGTGTGTGTGATGATTAGGACTTGGGACTCTGACTGAAGCACTGACCCGGCACTAAGGACCCAAAAACCAATGATAGAACCTGCTCTTTTCTAGATCCCCGTTACCGATACCGATCCCGGAACCGTATCCGGATCCGTATACGTCCCGACAGCCACTAGTTGTTTGAGAGCCTGGCGTCATCGGATGCCGTTGCAGCATTTGTTGTATCATCGATGTTGGTGGGTGCGCATGTGCAGCACGAGATTGTGTTTGTGCTTGGACTTCTTGTGACAAATGGGGCACTCGAACTTGGGCTCCACCCCGCACTCGAAACGCACATGCCTGTTAAGGCTATGCGGCCGGGCGTAGGTGTTTCCACATCGATCGCAGGCATAGGCTCCGCCACCACCACTGCCTCCTCCTCCGCCGCCACTTCCTCCTCCTCCAGTGCCACCGCTGCCAGAGACAGTGCTCCAATTTCCTATCGCTGATCCTCCAGAAGCTGCTGCTGCCGCCGCCGCTGCTGCTGCTGCAGCTGCCGCCGCCGATGTTGAAGCTCCTCCTCCTGCTCCCCCGGCAGCTGAGGCACTTGTATTATTGGCCGCCAATCCTACAGCTGCTGCAGCGGCCACAAATTGCACAGCCACACTGCTCGCTGGATCCTGGCCAGGACCACTGCTACTGCTGTAGCGACGGGTCGGCGTATCGGGGCGTGGCACCTTCACCGGCACAGCCGGATACATTTGCGACAGGGCTCGCCCGTGCGGATGATGGCCCTGATGATGATGATGATGGTGGCCCAGGGGCAGGGTGGCGGCGGTGGCACCGCCTTGGGCAGCAGCCAACAGGGCTTTGGCCAGGCCAATGCGCAGATCGCAGGGCTCCATGCTGTCCTCGTCGTTGCTGTCGTCGTCGTTGTCGCCATTACCATGACGCGGCTGGGACTTGGGCATCAGCAGGTTACTCGGGCAGTGGGTGATGGTGGTGGTTGGCGTGGCACGGCCACTTTCATGCTCATTGTGATCCTCCAGACCGCTGCCCGGCTCAAACTTGATGATCGGCGTGCCAATGGGACTGGTGTAGGGACTCGTCTTGATGTAGCTGTAGCCGCTACGTTTGGGCGACAATCGGCCATAATCTGGGAAGAGTGGTTCAAATATGAAAATAGAAGAAATATCATTTTAGTTTATAGTATTTTCCATCTAGTTTTATAGATTTTTTATAAGATTTGAGTTTTTTTTCTTTATTGAATTGGATAGAAATCATAAAAAAGACCTATTACTAACTGGAAATAAATAAAATATGAAGTTTTACCGTAGTTGTTTAGAGTCTTTTGTTTTCTTGTTTTTGAGTTAGGTATGTTGCTTTAGTGAGGACATGGTGCTATATGGAGTGGAGTGAACTGGATTGGTGTGTGTGTGTTCTGTGTAGATGTCAGTGTTTCTGTGTGCATGTGTGTGTGTGTTCTTGTGAGCTTGTGTAAGTAGGCTGCAAAAGTAAATTTTTATTAAATATTAAATTAAAAACACAATGAGTACATCGAAAATGTTGAGTAAAACATTTTGAGAGAGCTAAGCAAAAATAAACAACAACTTTTTGTTCAAGTTACAAGTGATAAATGGCTTCAAAAACATCGTTTTTTGAATAATTATTTTTGGGAATTATGTGTTGGGTGGTTAGTGACAAAAAACACTTAATAATACTAGGGAAGGGGAGGATGGTATTACTCGAAGAACTTGGAAATCTCATCCCGGATTCCAGTTCACAAAGTGTTCTCTGCTCGCTTTATCACTTTACAGAAATACGCATGCAATATTTAAATGTAAGGGAAATCATAATACAATAGTCAAGTAAACTTATAAGTTCTCGGTAGAAGTAATGAATAGTTGTAAAAAATAATTCTATACAAACTAAGTTTTTCTTTTGTTTCATTTTCATGTTTTAATTTTTAAATAAATGTAATGCTATGTATAGTAATCAGTTTTATACGCTTCACAATCGCTAAGAAGAAGACAGATAGATAGATTGGTAAAAGAAACTTAAAGTTAAACCTTCGGCAATACAAACGAATGGAGTATAACAAAAAAAGATCAAACTACAAATCTAATAGGTCTCATACATAGTTATGTAAATTATAGTTACTTCATCTAACAAATACATATGTATAGTATATATAAGTTCTAAGTAGAAGGATACATAGTTATGCATATCTATATTGTATAAATAGTTTTCATATAGGTTGTAGTAGTTAAGCATGCAAACAACAATAAGAGAGGGAAGAGGCAACACCATGAATCGCGTTGTTTGGCTGGCGTTCATCAGTCAAGACCAACATCATCATCATCATCTTCTTCATCATCAACATCACATCAATCCATCCACCTGAAATATAGATCTGATTAGTATAGATTCTAAGCAAAGGATCGAATTGCCTAAGAATTTTCGGATGGAGGAAGGGGAGAGGATGTGGTGGATATGGAATGGCGATCGAGTTCTACCTGTATGATGTGGAATGTGGAAATGTTTTCATAAAATAAGTACAACATGGGGTTTTGGTATTTTGTTTTTGACATTTGCTTTTAATTGTATTTCGAATTTTCTTTTGGGGGTTGTGTGTCTTGGTTTTAAATACATTTAGCCGGCAATAATTACGATTCATCAGTTTATGGGAAATACATAGTTATAATCGTACTCAATTAATATAATGGTATTCTCTCTTTCAACTTTATAGAGGTATTTGTCATTCTTTTTTTCGTTTACATTACAATTTGGTAAGGTAATTTGAGGGTACAACTCTCGGATTTCAGTGCCGGATCTGATTCGTCGTGATTCTGTTCATTAAATCTAACAATTTTCAAAGCATACATGCGCTGATGATATTTCGAATTAAACTTTATAAACATTCGTCATTATCAATTAGGTTTAATTTTTGTCTAAAATTGAAAATATTATATCTCATTATCGTTTCGTTTTGACTAGATAATCGTTTTTAGTTAATAATTATAGTATTATTATATAAGCATAACTTAATGACCAGAAATAAATTCTTTAAAAATGTTTCTAACAAATTAAAAAAATTATTGCGTATGCAAACATAATACGAAATCAAAAATTGTATCATTATCATTATTAAGTATCTTTGGAGGGGCATTTGCTTTATGTTCATGCCATGCATATAGTTTAGGGTTTCTTTTATTTAAATAATTATTACAAAAGTTTCCCTTTTCTTTTGCTTGTTCTTGTGTTTTTTTTTTGTAGCACACTTAAAACAATTTTAGCTGATGACTAGTTTATATAATTTTCTTTTTGCTTTGGTTTTGGTTTTGTTTTTTTCATTTTTCACTTGTTTTTTTCTGGGAAAAAATTTACACATATTTATATGAAGTTTAAATTTAGTTTTTGGTTTTTGTTTTTGTGAGAATTTGCTAAAGCAATACAATATTTTTTGTTCTTGCATGTCTTTTTTGTTCAATGTATTGCAAACTACTCCTAGTGTCCACGGCATCACCGGCTTCGTTCAACGAAAATAAAGAAATTGTAAACGGGGTCCAGGGATCCGTGGGGTCCAGAGATCCGGGAGGTCCCCCCAAAGTCAACGTGAAGGAGTAACCAAGATTTGCACTAGCAGAAGATTCGTTTCCAAAAGCCGTTCTTCAGCCGCGGCCTGCATTTTGTACAAGTCCAAGTCTCTCCTTAAGCACTGTCATTCTGGAACACCAAGGTATAGGTGCTACTGGTGGTGCTGCTGCCGCCGTTGTTGTTGTTACTGCTGTTGCTGACGGGAACGACGGATCCATTGCCCACACCCATGACCACTGGCATATTGCCACCTGGCATCGGTTTCTTCTCCTCCTCGGCATCCTTCTCGCGATCCCGACACTTGGTGTTCAGGTGACGCTTCAGATTGCTATGGACATTGGTGGCATAACCACACATCTTGCTGCAGAAATAGCGAGGCGGCAGACCGCACTCGTTCTTCAAATGACACTTGAGACTGTTCTTCCACTTGTAGGTGCGATTGCAGTTGCGGCACACCCACGGCTTCTCGATGTCCGCATTGTAGATCATGTCGGCGGAGTGCTCCAAAGACTCCTTGCGTGTGCGCTTATTCTGGACAAGGACGCGATAGCGATTGTCGTCCGAGTGCGACCAGTGCAGGTCAAGATTCTGGCCCTTCATGGCTCCCAGTCCCAGCTTGTTGCTGCTGCTCATCAGCGTGCAGTTGGCCGCGGTAAGAGTACCACCACTGGTTCCCGCCGCCGACATCATTTGCTTGGGCGCCGCCGAAATCGTCGTTATGGTGGCTGGTATGGCGGGCAACTTGATCTGCAGCGATTGACTGGTGGGCTGGAGTTGTAAATGCTGCAGATGTTGCTGCTGTTCGAGCAATTGCTGCTGCTGCTGAGCACTCAAAACGATCTTTTTCACACCACCACCACCTCCTCCAGTGGCCAGAGAACCAGCCATTTGCTTGTCACTAGATTGCTTGGCATGCTTTTGGGTGGCCGCCGCCGTGGTTAGCAGGTCATCATCGTCATCATCGTTGTCCATTAGATAACTATCCTCGAACTCCTCGTTCTCGATCTTGACCGCATCATACGTCCACGACAAAGGACTGCCCAGCTTCAGGTCATAGTCAAAGGTATTCTCATCTTCCAGGGCCTCATTACAAACGGCCTCGTCCTCCTCGTCATCCTCATGGATCGGCAACATACTCTCCGGATTCTCGATCTTCACGATCACCTCGGTCATGGTGTCATCGATGCTGTCCAGTTCCACGCCAGCAGCCGCCAGAGCAGCGGCCGATGCGGCATCTACATTGCAGTTGCTCGAGGAGCCATTCTTGTTGCCATTATTTGCCGGCGTGATGCAGGCAATGGTTGTGCGTCCAATGCTACCGATACGGGTCACCGTTTGGGTCAGCGTCTGGGTCAAGCTGTTGCTGCTGCTGCTGTTGTTGTTATTGATGTTGCTGCTGGCAATGGCCGCTGCCGCCTGCTGCTTGGCTGCAATTGTTGCTGCTGCCGCTGCCGCCGTGGACGTGGATGTGGATGTGGTGCTCGTCGTTGGATTTCTGGGCCGGATCGGCGTCGATGACTTGTTGTTAGTGGTTTTAGCATCGTTTGTGGGTGACTTTTTGGACTGAGTTAGTTTGTCTGATAGTTAGTTTTATTGACGATTTTTTTTTTTTTTTCATTTTGATTTTGATTTTGGTTAGTCATGAAATAGAAATTCGGAATGTTTAAAGTTAGTTCATTTTGCCAATGTATGAGAAATGTATAAAATCGTAAGAAAATACATAAAAAACGTATGATGTGTCTGTGTGTGCTCAGCAACAAAACAAAATGTAAGACTGTAAAAAGAAAACAAAGTTATTGGAAAAGTTCAAAAATACAAAGAAATCACAATTTGTATATAAAAAACTTAATCAAAATCATATATGTAAAATAAGAGGAATGCAGTCAGTGCGGTCAAATACCTGAGGGTTCGTCAGCGGACTTATCGATGATGGACTTGTCGGCCAGCATAAGCCAGTTACGCACTCGAATCCTGGACTCGCCACCTTCGACTTGGCCACTTTCATCTGTAAATGTCAAGTAACAGAATATTTTACATTAGTAATCATATATATTTAGAACAAAAGTAGTATTAAACTTTTTAAAATAACTTTTTTTTGATGTGTGCCTATCCTTGAAATGATGCCCTAACCATTTTTGTTTTCTTTAGTAATTTGTGTGTTTTGGAAATAAAATGTTTGAAAAAATGAAATAAAACTTTGTGTATTATTATATATAAAAAATAAAATCAATACTTACAAGCAGTAAATAAAACGCTACTAAAATCTGTGTGTAAAAAATAAGACGTAATCAGCTTAGACGTAAATAAATTAATTATCAACTCACTATTGCAAACAACTTTCGTTTCTTTTGCGTTTTATTACATGGAATTTGTATATTTTTCACATTGAATTTGGGTTTTTTTTTATCAATTTACAAAAAAGTTTTACAAACAATTCATAGAAAAATTAAATATATATATTATATATATAAGGGTATGCTAATTCTGTTTGTTTAATGAGTATTTTTTGTCTTATTAAGTGTTTTTATTTTATATAAAATTATCCTCTATTTATATAGTTTTGCGTTTTCCTATTGTTCAACAATATTGTTATTAGAAAATTTGAAATTTTCCACTTTTGCCATAATGTTTCGATTTTGGAATTTTAGAAATTGTTTCGTTTATTCTTCATTGTATAAAGAGTCGCTAAACTTAGCCCAACACCGCAATTATATAACCAATGTTTATTTTTTTGTTTTAAGAACTTTAGTTTCTTAAAGAAATTATGTTTTATACGTAAGCATTCGAGATTTTTCGTCTTCCTCCTCTGGTTCTATGTCTTTAATAAAGTATTAAATTATTATAGATCTAAAAATAATTGTTTTTTGTTGCACAGTTTTACTGGCCGCACATTTCTGTTTGGGTTTAGTTTTTATCTGCTCTTGTGAATGTTTGTAGTTTGTCGTCGTTTTTTAATTAAAGCTTAATAAAATCATCTATGGAATGTATTTCGTTGTAGTGGAAAGCAAGAAAATAAAAATAAATTACACTTGACTACTTATAAATGTGCAGCATAAAAGTATAAAATAAAAAAACACACACATTCATACCATATATTCATAAGTTATCAAAAAAATAATAAATAAAGTGCATGTGACGTATTTTGTGGCGGTGTTCTGTTGGTTGTTGATTTTTCTGTGGTTGCTATTGTGGTAGCTCAGCTACTGAATTTTTGTGGTATTCTTTTTTGTTTTCTTATCGTTTTGGAATTTGGGTCTTGCCCTCACTAAGTACCTGAGTTTAAATGTCTAATAAAATAAACCATTTAAATCCCGACCTCCTCCAGGTTGGTTGACTTTTCACTTAAATTCCTGCCTTAACCTACTTCATATGGCTTTAAACAATTACGAATATTGATTTATCATAGATTTTTTTAAATAAAATGTTTGCAAATTGCTTATGTTTTTCCATTAATTTTTCAAGGCACTTTCTCCGTTGACTATCAAACGTCTCGCCTCGCCTACACATTAAATTCTATTAAAAAAGTTGCTAAGCTTAGTGAATGTTTTTCTCCTCTAGCCTAAGACATCGTTATAATAGCAAAATATTTCCACTTGAGGTAAAATGTTGTTTGAAGAGGCTGGTTACTGACTGACTGGCTGTATGGGAACCTAAATTGAATCTGTTTGGCACTCTGTACTGAATATCTCCCATTGGGTTCTACCAGCACCTCTATAGGGAAAACTTCGACTTAAGCTTACATTTTTAACTCTCTTCACAAAACCCCACTGGGAATTTGACTATCAAGCCGAAGTCTCTCCTATTTCCTGGTTGTACTTGAAAAAGAACCCTTCTGGTTTAATTGATTGATTGGTTTCTCTTAGCGAGTAATATCTTAATATGGTCTGAGTTTTCCTTTTTATCCACTGAGTTTGCTACTGCTACTGTTCCTAAATTATATATTAGTACATATATATTTTTATATATATTAATAATATATATACCTATGCTATTATTGAATAATTCTTAACCGTTTCATTGTATAATTTTTGTCTTTCATTTTTTACGTTTTGTGTGGAATGTTGCAATATCTAAAATTGTTTTTGTGTAAAATCATTTTACTGATCACTTTGCTGTTTTGCATGAAATAATAAAAAATTATAGATTTTCAAATCGGTCTCGTGTAAACAATTAATAACAATAACAAAAAATTATTTTATGTGAAATGGCGTAAATTTTTGTGCTTTGCAACAAATTGTTTTGCGGTCCATTCGAACACGTTTTTCTCATTTTCGAAACATCCAGGCATCTTACAAAACTATCTCATTTTGTTTTTTCTCATATGTTTTTTCTTTTGTTTAAGCTTAATTTGGCACACTGATTCCGTTTTCCCGAGAGCTTGGTGTGTGATTATTTCTTTCTGTTTTTTTACTTCTTATGTAATTTCCTTTCGTTTTTAATATCCCTGATTCTGATTTTTTTTAGTTGGTCGCCTTTCTCAACATTAATAACTGATCAACGTTAACTTTTGTTTGTACAAGACTTCTATTAAAGTAGAGCTTTTCTCTACGAGAAGTGAGGATGCAGTTCCACTCCGCTGGCCAGAGCAGATGCAGCCGCTGCCACGGAAAGCGCTGCCGCGGTGGCTCCACTGCTGTCGCCATCCAAACCGCCGGAACCGGCATAACTCTTCACATCCTCCAGCTTGAACTTCTCCTTGTGCATGCGCTCCATGTGCCGGCCAATGTGCATCTTCTGCTTGGCCCGGTAGACGCAGAACGGGCACTGGAACTGCGGCTCCTTGCCGCACTCCCACTTCTGGTGATTGCGCAGCGAGGACTTGAGCTTGTAGACCCGCCCGCAGACGGGGCACGGGTGTCCAGCACCGTTGTCCGCTCCGCCCAGCATGCTGTTGCCACCGCCGCCGCTGTTGTTCGAGGGCGATTGACCCGATCCCGATCCAGATACCGATCCCGTGGACATGCCCACGCCCGCCGCCGTGCTGCCACTAATCAGATTATTCATGGCGCTGATGCTGTTCAGGATGTTGATGTGGCATAGTCCAGCTGGGCCGCCAACATCCGCAAAGGTCACGGCTCCACTCAGTGTGGCCGGATAGTCGCTGCTATTGCCGCCATTGCCCGAACTGCCCTGATCCTCGCCAAAACTCAGCTCAGTGCCGGCAGCAGCGGCTGCCTGTTTCTCGGCCACGGCTTTGAGCATTAATGCGGTGGCCTCCTCCTCGCTTAGGTGCTTCAATTTGCCACCGCTACTGGTTTTCGTGGGCTTGCCATTACTGCTGTGATTGCTGCTGCTGTGGATTCTGGCCGGCGTTGAGGCAGCCCTTGGCTCACTTTTGCAAGCCACATCCGTGGGCGTCTTTCGGCCACTGGAGCTCAACGAATCCTTGGCAGTCAATCCTCCTGCTGCCGCTGCCTGCTGTTTGTCCACCGAGAGATCGGTGGGAAAGACCAGGGGCTGGGCTCCTTCGCGCAGGGTCACCAGGGGCATGGCCAGGCGGGCGTTCCACTCGTTCCAGGTGAGTCCGGCTATGCGCGTAATACTCAGATCTAGGTTATCAAGTTCAGGTGTTTTTTTTTATGGTATTTGTAGTTTGTTGATTGTTTAGTTTATGTTTTTGTTTGTGGGGGGTTTGCAGCGCGCACAACATATGAAAATAAAAACAAGAAAAGAAAAACAAAAGAAAAGAAGAACGAAAAATAAATAGAATTACTTTTGACTGGACACAGGACAACTGCAAGAGATACTCATGTAAATCAAGAAAAAAAAAATACAAGTCAAAAAACAGACTTAACACTTAGGGTTTTGGATTTGGCTGTTAGATCAAGCTGGGTGGGTAACCAACACAGAGAGACACACACAGAAATGAGAGTGGAGGATTTGTCTGGGATGATGATAATCTGGATGATGCAAAGCAAAAATAATTAGTCAAAGCATTTAGGAGGTGAATATATAATATATATATATATATATATGGTGAGGATAAAAAGCATTAGGAAGTCGTGGCATGATTCAAAATTAGAGTACAAAATAATAAACATATATACAGTTAAACAGGTAAGATAAAAAGAAAACTCTCTTCAATAAAACGTTGAGCAAATTAAGGCCAATTAGTGCAGGGTGTAAACATATTTATTTTAAAAATAAATTTAAAAAACTAAAAAAGAAGATAACTAAATTAATTGAACTGTAGGCTGGAGAGTGCTGCTTGGGGTGGGTTTTTTGGCAGTTGCTGTTTTTTTTCATTGATTTTGCTTGAACACATCGATAAACACGGCTGGGAATATGGATTCAGGTGGTGGTTCAGGTTCAGGTTCGATTCGGGTCTGGTTACTTTTTAGTGGCATACAGAAACGAACGTTTAAATTTCGGGCTCTTAGACATAATAGAGTATAGGAATATTATGGTAATTGTTCCCTTTACAATTGTTTTGGCTTGTTTTTACTTAAGTTTAGCTCAATTCGGATGGTTGGCAGGACTCAGGGCTCCCAATCCAAGTTCCGGTCCCAGGGTCAATCTAAAAGAAAAGAGAAATATATTAGGTATGCTCGGAAAATATTAGATTAGATTAGATTAGAAGTGCTGGCTAGCTAACTCTGAGTGCCAATATCTGGTTGAAGTCTCATCGGTCACCTGGAAAGAGAAATATGTTAGTATGGGCTCTTTGCAAAAATTTATTGTTCCTAACACAAACATCAAAGCTTCGAATTTGGTTTTGTCGTTTTTATATAATTTTATTTTGACCTTCTGTTTTTACAAACTATTTTTCAAAATATAATTTCTATAGATAAGTATTCATAATAAATGTTTAATTTCAATCAATTAATTGATTTACACACAAAAACTGCAAAAAGACGTATTTATATTTATATATATATTGTTCTAATACATATGTTTAGAATTTGTTTGTATTTTGTATTTAACTTTATCTGCGAAAATATGTTTCAAAGTTTTACTCAGATATTCAGATGTACATTCAATTTTACTAAGTTCGAGTAAAGTGTTTAGGGTTTGTAATATACAGTAGTATAACTTCCTATCTTTCACATATTTTTATGATTTTTTCCATATATTTTATATATAAAGTATTGAAAACAAATTTCTACAAAGTGAATTTTGTAAGCCTCCAATTTAGATAACTTTACATTTCTCTCCAATTTATCCTTTGTCGGTTAGTTTTTTCTTTTCTTAAGTAGGTTATATTAACTATTTACTGATTTTAAAAAATGAAATTTCTGTGCACTTTTCTCCGAAAACGTTGAATTGCAGTAAAATTAATTTCCAGGGTGTTTCATCAGTTATGTAAGATTGTCCTAAATAACTCAGTTTTTTTTGTTTTGTTTTATTTTTTTGAGAGCACGCACACAAACATACAGAATAAAGTTGTTAATTATACTTAATGTTAATCTATTTTTCATTAATATAGTTGCTGCTATATTCTTTGTGTTATTTCCATGAAAATACTTGCACATTGATTAAAGTTCTTGTTTCAATTTTGTCGACTGTTTTTTGGGGCTTTGTTTTTTTTTTTGTAATTTTGAAAATTACGATAAATCAAACGATATACATAACCAATTATACTAAATGTGAAGACATAAATGTTAAAGCCTAGTGAAATTAAATTGAGTGCACACAGTACGGAGTTTCTGCTTTTTTTTTTCGAAATGTATAGGTTGATTTTGAGAACCGTGGGAAATCGACTTATAAACTTAATAAAAATAATCAACAAATAAGAACTTTAAGATTAAATAGAGTGTACACGTTTATAAAAAATGATACAGAATAGATTTTAATAATAATAATGAAACTGGTCTAAACCTCGAAAATGGTTAATTGTTTACACTCAACAATTGTTGTGTACTCACACCACCGGTGCATTTGTTTACAACATTCGCTTAGATCTTGCGGCCTCGTTTGCTCTCCAGCTGCGGCTTCTCCGGATGATGTTTGCGCACATGGACTCCCAGGTTGCCCCGCTGCTTGGCCTTGTAGCTGCAGTACGGGCACGGATGACACGGCTCCTTGCCGCCGCACTCGACATTCTCGTGGCGGCGCAGCGTTGACTTCCAGCGATATTTCTTGCCGCAATGGCGGCACACGTACCGCGATTCGGGATCATCACAAGGACCCAAAGAAGAGTCGCTCAGCGACAGTTCATAGGTCATGCCCGTCGGATCGTGCTCCGACTCCTCCTTCATGGGCCGCGTGGTGAGAATGGTGTAGCTCTTGCTCGAATCGTGCATGCCCAACTCCTCGGGCAAGATCGTCTCCACACCATCGTCGTCCTGTTCATGCAGCTCAATGGTGCTCTGGTGATGATGATGCTGCTGCTGATCGTGCTGCTGCTGGCTACTGCTGGACTGCACCACCGTCTGGATGTGGTGCGTCTGCAGCTGGCCCGTGTGGATGTGATGCGTCTGCTGTGTCTGCTCGTGCTGATGCACTGTCTGCAGCTCCTGCGGCTCGTGCTCGATGGTGGTTATGTGCGTTTCTCCGCCCGAGGTCTGCATGTGCTCGGTGATCTCCGAGGGCGCAAAGCCAATGCCGATCTTGGTGCCGTCCGGCAGCTCTATATCATCGATCTCGGCGTATTTCACTAGATCACTAATGATCGCAGCCGATGCATTCGGGTTGTTTAGATCGATCTCGCTAATCTCATACTTGGTGCCATCGGACAGCTCGTGATGCTGATGCTGGATGGCCTCGTGCGTCTCCACGATCTGCAGATTCTGCACCGTGGGGCCAATGATCTTGCCACGCGAATACCGTATCCGCGAGGCAATGGGCTTCGAGTCGGCCAGCTGCACATTACGCAGACCCACCAGGTTGATAGTCTGACCCGGATGGGTGGTGATTATGCTTTGTACTTGGGTGTGGGTCGGTTGGGCCGTCTGAAGCTGATGGTGATGCTGCTGTTGCTGTTGCTGATGGTGCTGTTGCGATGTCTGCGGCACCTCCTCGATGTGAATCGTCTGGTGCTGCTGATGGTGCTCCTGGTGATGCGGCTCCTGGGACACATGCTGAATGATATGATGCGGATGTATGATGGTTGAGCTTGTGTGCGCATGATGGGTGGCAATTGTTGTGGTTGCCGGTATAATTTTCTTAATGTTGATAAGCTCTGCAATTGGGGGAGAATATAAAAGAGATTTATTAGCAAAATGCAAGTTTAATAAAATATTTATGTAAGACCTCCGCTCACTAAATTTTTATAGAAGCGAAAACTCTAAACTCTTTATTATATATTGTTCTACTTATTTTTCTGTTTTAAGAAATGTTTTTAAGGCAAAAAAGTTATATTTTCTAAGTTTTTATGAAAGATTTCTTTTTTTCCTAAGGATTTAAATATAAACTAGTTTTTGATCATTTAATTGTTTAGGGCAAGGACTAAATATATTTCTTTTCAAGTTATTAGTCATATAATAAAATAAGTTATAACTTGAAAGAAAATATCTAAGAAATAAATATAAGTATAAATTATATAAGTATCTCTTAGATACTCTGGTTATTTCATTTGACATCTCACTAGCCTTTCTCATTCATTACATTTATGGTTAAAAGCTAGTCAAGTTTTGGACTTACCGCATTCCGAGGAAGGCAACTTGATGGGCGTGCTGGTCAGAGTGGTGAGCGTGGGCTTGGAGTCCGAATGAGAGGCGGCGGCGGCGTTCAAGAGTTCCGTGATTGTCGGCGTGGGCTGGCCAGCTGGACCGGTGACGGTGACCGCCGCTTGGACCTGCTGTTGTTGTTGTTGTGCCGCTGCCGCCTGCTGATTCTCCTCCAGCTTGGCGGCCGTTATGTTGCCCAACTTCTTCACATGCAGCACGAATCCATCCTTGTTCTGGGTGATCACTATGTCATTGCTCTCCAGCAAACAATCGTCCAGCTCGAACTCATCCTGGGTTCCCTCGGTCTGCTCGCCCTTGTCCTGCTTGGATGCTGCAGAGGCGAATGATTGGAGGTTAGTAAAAGTTGGTGTTTTACAAATTTACCGCTTAGTGGAAGTAGTTAAGCTCAGCTCCTGTCACTAATAGTAATCCTTTTGAACTCTTTTTATTGTTTTATTATTATTTCAGTTGCATCTTAACTCGGTAAAAACAAGCAAACAATATTTTTTCGGTTTCCGTTTTTAGTTCTTAAAATATATTCTTAAAAATAAAGTGTGTGTTGGTGGGTTGTGTTTGCTGTACAGCACAATTAAATGAGAACCAAGGACAAACAAAATATACCACAGCCAAAAAAAGGAATAAAAACCGTGCCCCTAATAAAAAAGCTTAACTAACTTAAGGACTATAGAAGAATTCAATAATGACACGTTTCAATTTTGGTTACAAAAAGGTATTTTTTATTAACATTAGAAGGCGGTTCTCTTTATTCATTCCCCCTCGATGGATAAACTCACCTGACCGAGATCGGATTAAGAACTAAGAAATTAAGTTAATCAAGGAACTTTGCCCCCCTGAGACGACGAATCAAAGAGACCACGGGCTAGGGAACGGCCCAAAACTCTGGAAACTCCCCGTCTATCCCGGGGACCCTCGCTGGAGCCCAAAGAACCCGTTGATGTATCACTAAAGTGCTCCGGATGCTGGGTCTTTAGGTGCATATTGAGACTATGCTTGTAACGCGCCACATAGGAGCAATGGCGACACTTCTCCGTGGGCAGGTGACCACACTCGTAGCGCAGGTGCCTCGACAGGTTCTTCTTGTACGTGTAGGCCTTCTCACAGCGTGGACAAATGTGCGAGTTGTTCGACGGGGAGACATTGTTTAGCGAGGTGACCGATTTCACGGATATCGTCCAGGCATTTTCTAAAAGAGTTGCGAGAAAGAAACGAAATAGGTTAGAGAATTTGTAATTAACAAAATGTATTTCTATCATGGTATCGAAATCATAACAAAAAAATAAAAATGGGGTCTGATGTGGGGTATGCTATATGTATGATATATGTATGCATGTTTTTGTATAACCAACTACCAGTTCAATTGCACAGCGATAGATAGTTTTGTAGCAGAAAGTTACATCGGTAGCTCTAAGGGTTACAATCTAAAACTAAACCAAAAAAGTCAAAAAACAATTTGAAAAAATCTTACCATTCCAAAAACACTGTTATACAAATTTGTTTAAACTTAAAAAAAAATATGGTAGAAACTTGTTTTTTTTTTGAGGCAAGAATTTGGCCCACAGTTGCAGGTAGTACCGTCTACTATGGCGTAACGGTAGCAATGGTTTATGATTGTTATATGACAAACCATTGACCTGACTCTTGACCCTTCGTCTATGTTGATCTGTAAGTAGGGAAACTGATTAATTCAGACAAACACAACCTGGCGACCCCCAACAAAATGCCCCGAAAATAATAATTAATGGCCTTGGTTTTGTTTTTGGGGTTTCAACATTTCAATATCAATCTTTATTATTCTTGTTGTTTGTTTGTTTTTTTTTTCTGTTACCACTTTCTTCAAACAATGTGTATATAAACGATTCCATATATAATGCCATTTGTTCAGTTTTCGCAAAAATAACAATTTTTGGGGTTAAATGGTTTCTCGAAAAATTAAAACATAATCCCAAATGGTCTTAGCTTGGTTTTTTTGGTTACATCAAATCTTGTTTTTGTTTTTTTTTGTTTGTTCATTGTTTAATCCTACCGCTTGTTATTACAATTATTAATAATTATTAATTGGTTTTTATTTTATTTCTTTTTTTTAAGGTACTAACAATATCAGCTTCTTCGTCAATGAAAGTTTTTCTTGCTTTTACTCTGTTTATTTTTCATTTATTATTCTTGTATAAATTTGTTTCATAATTTCGCCTTTTCCGTGGTTTCGTTAACAATAAATATATGTATATATCATTTATCAATTTACTCGGTTTCATTGTTGTTAAATATTACGCTACAAAAAATAAACAACTTTCGTTACAATTAAACTTTCCTTACGGCTTGTTGTTCTTGGTTGTTCTTGTTGTTCTGGTAATTATTGTTTTTGGTTTGATTATATATATAATGTATATATATATAATATATATATCCGTTAATCCTTTTAGACTGTTATGGCAATTTCTTTGTTCCAAATACACTTTTACTAAAACTTTTTCTTGTCTGGTTGCTGTTTTTTTGCTTTGTTCAGTTTTCGTCTAAAATATATATATATTGGTATATGTATATGTCCTTGTATATATGTGTGTATATATATATATTTTTGGTTGGTTTCTTTGGAGTATATTTTGTTCATTATGTTGTAACTTACATAGTTAACTCTATTCTTTTTTTTTCATCTTTTTTTCGCAACAATTTTCTGCTCTTAGTCGATAAATATTAATTAACAATATAACAAAAGTTAAAACATAAAGAGTTCTCTTGGTTAAATTAATGTGAAACGATATATATATATTTGTATGTGTAATAATATTAAAACAGTGTTACAACTAATTTAAAGAAAAACGATTTAACAAAAAAGTTATTTCGAAACATTCCATGTTTCTTTTTCCCTTTATCTCTAAACTTTAACAGCAAAAAATAATAATAATAATTTAGCTACGCGCAACAAGGTTCTTAGTAAATTAGTTTAACAAAAAACATAAATCATACGGGTATAGCGAATAATTCTCAAATAAATTTCAACTAATTTGAAAGTAATATTTTCCCTATTTCTTCAAAGAGTCCCACAATTTGTCTTGTTCGCTTGGTAGTGAATTGGTTTTTTTTTGGAGGGGGGGTTTATCTTTAGACTATTCATTTCAAAAATTGACTTTGGCAAATAGCCGCACAAGACAAATTGTCAACAAACTTTTGAAGCATTGCACTTGTGGCAGAATTTTGTAACCAAATTGAAGTAAATCAATCAAAAATTTGCCTTTGGTATTTGGTTAGTTACGGGGGGGAGAGGAGGTGAACATGTGCTAATACCGATGATTGACACTAAAATCAAATTCCCGTCGACTGAAAAGGCTGCAAATTGGGTCAAAAACGATAGTTGCCTAAGGTAACGAATTTTATTTTTCATATATCACTAGCTGAATTTTATACGCCAATTCAGTCGTTTTCGGAGATTTGGATTAGTGTCAATACGGTCTTAAAGCGCAGTTAGTACTTCACTATAATTGATTTTCATTCGTTTTTATCTTCCTTTATACTGTGTATAATTGTCTAGATCATTCGAGTTCATACAGTATTCTATTGCTGTTGGTTTTCTGTATTCTGTATTTTTATATAATATTTGTTTATTGTACTGTCATATACATGTATGTATTTTGCATATATGCGTAGGTTTATTATCTGCAACCAAAAGATTAACAATCAACAAGCAACAAACAATATATATCATCCTGCGCTCCAACTTCCTTCTAACTGCGTTCCTAACTAGAAATTATGTTTAGTTGCCTCCTGCTTAGGTTATATAACTATATATATTTTCTCGTATAATTTCAATAATTTATCATTTAATATATATATATGTATATATTAAAAATTTGTTTGATAATGGCACTCTCATAGCATTTAGTTGTCACTTTTGCCGTCAAAAATTTCACTAAAATCAATCTTTGAACTAACAACGAAAATGTACTATAAATTACACTTGTCAACAGAATCGTTTATCGTCTTCGAATGCAACAACAAATCATATTGGTTTACATCATATATATATATATATATCTATACGTGAGTATATTGTTCGATCTCATCTATGGCTTCGTCTTCTCTAAAGCATTGAATTTTTTATTTTCAGTTTTGGTGGAGAATTTCTAATGGCACAAAATGTTCTATTTCTTGTTTTTACATTTTTTTTTTGTTCTGGTACAAAATCTTTTTAACCGATTGGCACACTCACACGCACAAGGCTACACACACACACCCGGACACACACGCACACACACACTCATACATATACAATTATATTTGGCGATGTGAGTATATTTTAACCAACATCATATCATCTTAACTGACTTTCTTTTTCTTAACAATTTCCTTTTCCTTAATATCCTTTTGGTTCAACAGACAACATTTTTGCTAATATAGCATTATATATATAGTTCTATATGTGTATATTTTTATGTAGATGTGGTTGTTTCCTCATATGTATATGTTTTGTATATATGTATATAAACTCTTTTTACTATTTTTGTTCTTGGAACCATGTAACAAATCTTCCTGCAATCCCTTCTTTTTTTTATCCATCTGCCTCTGCTAAACATTCGCGATGACTCTATGAGACTTCAAGTGTACTATCTACTGGATACGTACAGTGAGGCCTCCAACTGGACAGTCCAGAGGCTTCACTGTACATAGGCAGATTGTGTGTGTGTGTTGGTGTGTCTGTGTGTACCTGGCATAATAACAACTTAAACAATAACCATATAGTTCCTCATTTTTTGATGATTTTCTTGCTCTGTTCTTATTGTTTTTGATGTCATCCACTCTCGCATTTCAGGTTTAGTTAATTTCGTGGTTGTGTGGCATAACAAGAATCGTATTAATTATATTATATATTAGAAATATATATATAATAGATATATATTTGGCAACAAATAAACACAGTACGTTTTGTTATATGCATTTCGGTTTTTTTCTTTCTGTTTCTGTCGGTTGTTATATATGCATTTCTCTCATTTGTTAATTTCACTAAGTTTTGCTTGGTTTAGTTTCTATATTATTTATATATTTTAACTAAAATTACGTAGTTTTGGTTAGTTTGACTAAAATTGTTTTGCTCTTAGCTTCCTTGCGTGTATGTTTTCTGTTTTGTTTTTATATTTACTTTTTATGTTTTGTTTCTTTAACACTTGTTTGTTTGTTTGTTTGTTTTGCCTCTCTGTTCTATTCCTTAGTTTAGTTTCTTATTTTTTTGTTGGTTTTCTTAGGTTTTTTTTTTGTTAATCTGGTTTTACATTTTACTAAAATCCTATAAAATGTTCACTGACTGCATTTAATATATATGTATGTGTATATATTGTTGTTCTAGCTTGTTAAATATTTCGTTTTTCACTTGCACTTTAACTAAGTATTCCGTTTGTTTCATTAATGCTCAGTTTCAACAATAATTCTCATCATATATACTACATATATATAGATTGGTTGGTTTTCCCTTTCTTTTTTTATCCATTTTCTTTATAAATGATGTGGCATCCAATAAATTCGTTTTGTTGTTTGTTATTTGTAATTGTTCTTGGTTTTATCTAATTGTTCTATATATCATTTGTTCTTCTTGTTTTGTTTGTTTGTTTGTTTGTTGTGTTTGCTGTGTTGTGTAACATACGTGTATATAATCATGTTCATGTTGTTCACTTTGATCAGATCAGTTGATCAGTTGATCTTCTGCCTATTGGGATAACGCTTATTCTATTTGATTTTAAAGAAAACATTATCTCATAAGTAATATTTGACACAGACACCGCTCTCAAGGTGTCGTTTTAGGTGGGAGCTTTGTGAAAATGCTTTGCCGCACATCAGACAGCGAAATTTTTTCTGTCCACCACATTCATATCTGCGGGATACAACATCGGGGATTGAGATATATATATGTAGAGAGAGGGAGATAATAGACAGGTATCAGTATCACACAATATCATCATCATCATCAGACAGACCGACCAGCGAGATCGAGTTATAACTACTGTGTGTATATATGGATATACAAAAACTCACCTGATATGTCGTTGCAGCGAGCTGGCGTCCTTGTAGCTCTTCAGGCAATTGAATCTCGGGCACTGGTAACGTCCATCCGGATTGATGAACTTGAACAGATCGGAGAACTTAAGCTCGTACCAGTAGTCGCGGATCAGGGATTGCGCCGAACTGGCCGATGTGCCCCCAGTGGGCGGCGGAGTTTGGCTCGAGTTGGAGGCATAGCTGCTTGGAGCTACAAATTTATGGGTTGTTTTCGTATAGAAAAGGAGTAGAAAGAGAAAGAGGTATACATATCATGAGTCTCGGGTTGTTCCATTCGGTTTAACCAACATCTTACACATCTAGAGCATATATTTCGTTTTGAAAAAGTAACAAGATTTCAGTATACAAAAAAAAAACACATTTTTGAAAGTTTGTAAACAATTTTTTAGAAAGAATTTTGTAAAGTTAATTTTTTTTTTTTTTTGCTTTGAGTATTATAAATTAAAAATAGTAATAGTAATAAATTGGTGATATTTACAGTTAGTGTGTGTTGCGGGGTGTTTTTTTTGCTTGATTTTAGATATTTTTTGTATTTTGTGTGGGCGTGGCATGGTGAAGCGTGAGCAGAGCTAGCAGCAGTAGTTGCAGATTGGCTGGGTTTGCTTTTTTAAAATTTTATTATTTTTTTTTTTTCTGTGGGATGATGACTGAGCTTGACTGAAGATGATGCATTTGATGGTGATGGTGATGCTTGATATGGGTCTGCAATGAAACATGTTTAGTAAACTGGACACGGCAGAAAGACAATGGTTGAGTTCGACCCACTACTAGTTATACAAACGGTTTCTTGATCAATACAATTTTATTCGAGTTACAAAAATATTCATATATATGCATATAAAAAATACTTAGTTATGGCTCTGACATATAAAAATAGTTGATTTATGGGTTATAAATATATACGTTTTGACTTAGATGGCTAGCTAAATATCATTTTCGCTTGTTATACTCGTGTGTTCACAAAATTCGTTTCACAAAATATATTTAGTAACTGGCTTAAGACTTGGGATTTAGATTTAGATTTACTTTTTACTTCTTTGGCTGCTCTGTAAATATATATGCTTGTTTTATATTTGAACTATGTATTTGCGGCTGTTTAGTTTTAGTTAAGTGTTTTTGTTGTACTTGTACTGTTGGTTGCATTTCATTTGTATTCATTTGAGATCCTTGTCTATCAGTTAGTCATAATCCTAGCTAGCAAAAGGAACTTAGATTTTACGAACTTAATCCACAAAAGTTTTAGTGTTAGTTGGTTTCTTTTTTGGAATTTCGCTGTTTTGGCATGGCCTTCTCTTAACTACAAACTAGAGACTAGACTATATCGAAAAATGTTTCACTTTTTTGTCTTTTGGTATTTTGGTTTTGTTTTGGTTTTTCTTAGGAATGCAAAGTTTTGTGGGTTCACGACCCCGAAGAACTACTCTCAGTAGTTTAACCCCCTCTTCTCCACCCTCCCTGACTTAGTTTCGTTCACATTTTCTCTTTGGACTTTTTGGCTTACTGGACTATAAACTAAATGCTACCAATATAGAAACTTAAATTAACTTAGGAAAAAGTCAGACTAGCTGAAGCATAAGTTATGATTGCGAAAATTTTGTTTTTGTTGCGTTTAACTTAAGTCTAAAATACGAATTTTAAATGAGAACCGAGAGACGGTCGACTGCAATGATTGGAATTTTAAGCAGGCAGGCAGGTTGGTTGGTTGGTTGTTTTGCTCTGGTCGCGTTTGTATACCATTTACATGAAAATTAACCAAATTTATGCAAATCGCGTTTACCATACATAATACAAAGTGAAAGCCGGAATTTGTTTTTCTTTGGCTTTTCGATAGATAGCTCCTGCGCGCTGGCTCAGTAGATCATTGCAGTCTGTCCTTACTGGTTGTTGGCGTTTCTTTTTTTTGATTAAGAACTGAATACATATGTATATAAAAACTAAACTTCTTGGACTGGATTTAAGATGAATGATAATATAATATCGTTTTTAGGGACCCTCCCTATGCGGTGGCCTCCCATTTGGTGGCTATTCCCGTGGAGGCCTGCATCTGAAAGGCCAGCGGCAGGAAGTCCTTTTTCATTTTGGCAAAATGGGTCTTGATGTGCTTGGTCAGGTTATCGCTCCTCTTGGCCGCATAATTGCAGCTGGGGCACTGGAAGATGGGTCTTTCGGTGGTGAAGCGGCACTCGAACCGTCGATGGCGGCTTAAACTCTTGCGGGTCTTGTAGGATTTGCCGCACTGATCGCAGGCGTGCTGATACCAGGTTAGTACGAAATCTGCAATGTAGATGTGGGTGCGGTACGGAGAAAGGGGCACACGAAGACGGATGGGTAAGTGAGTGGGTGAAAGTGATCGAGTTGAATTGGTTGATAGTTGATAGTTGATAGCTGATAGTTGGTTTACAATGATTCGTTTCCTGATCGTGTATGACTGACTGTATATCTTAGTTTCTGCTTTACACATTTCAATTTCTTTTGTTATTTGAGCAAGTCAAGTTTGCTAAGCTACAAAAAATCAAGAAAAAATCATATAGTAAATATTAAAATAAAATTCATAAATATTAAACGACTTAAAAACATGTCAAGCATTCCAAAAACGAAAATATATTTAAACTATTGACGGGAAAATAAAAAAAATATATATATATAAAACATCGAGATCTCTTAGTATAAGAAAAATTCAGCCCATATTATATGTATATTTGTAATAAACCCAAGTGGAACCGCCTTAAATACTAGAAAAAACGTCTGTGTAAGAAAAAACATCAAGTGTTAAGTAATTTATTTTGGTTTTGCAAATATTTCATAGAAAGAGACACACACAAATATATTATCAAATAGAGAAAAAGATTAAGACTAGGAATTGGAAAGGCACACAAAAAGCTGAAAGGACACACGCGCTCATACACTCGCCACAAAGCGCACACGCATTTGGGACACAAAAAGCAGACACATGAGAGAACCCAAGCAAGAAAGTGAAAAATAGACACGAATTATGTTGAGATCATGCTTATAGGGCGATATAGTGCGCAACGGATCTTAAAGGCAAGGCTCAAAAGAAATACAACTTTGGTTCTTTGATCTTAAATCCAAGTATCATATTTTACTTTAATGCAATCCCGAAACACACACTATATCGCACTCTGTATGTACGTGTAGATCAAGTTGAAACCCAGACAAAAACAATTCGAGGCGAGAGTTTACACAGAACAAAGATATATATCATAGAATATATATATATAAAGAAATAAGTATGGTATATAATACTGTAAGTGACAGACTTTTTTGCGGATCGTTGCGCTGCGGCAGACAGTCGAGTTTTCCAGGACAAGATACGGTCGGCCTCATAGATAGTAGTATGTGATAGTAGGTAGTAGATATTGGAGTAGTAGTGGTGGATGGAGTAGTGGGGTAGTACAACAGTTTTGTTTGTAGAGACATCTAAAAGAAATTTAGTAATAAAAATAGGTTAGTGAAAAATTCGCACAATTTCCGCAAAAAAAAAAAATATGGCAAAACTGAACGAGTGAAAAAATGGAGAACAAAAAACAAACACGAAAACGAAAACAATGATGGATGATGAATCATGGGGATATGAACAAAAGATGCAAGGATCGATGGCGATGATAAATAATGGGTGGGTGGGGAATGAGTAAAGGCTATAAATAATAAAACTTTCGATTGCTGCAAGTGAATACATCATAAATATAGTATATTTCTTGTATTTGGTGTTTTTTCGTAATTTATTCATTAAAAAATATAATTTTCTCATTTTTGTTTCGTTTGGACTTTGGATAAATTAGGTTTTAATATTAGGTATACATGCTAGAAATGTATAGTATAATAACTTAACTAAGTCGTACAATTTGGTGGCATATCATTTGGAATAAGTGCATTACAATTAGAAATCTACCTCCATGACTTCCTCTGTTTGCGAGAGGCGAGTTAGGTGGCTAGTTGAGTATTTTGTATTTTTTGGATTAAATCAAATTGAAATTACTCAACTTGTAGTAAAAGATTTGATATTCTCTCTTGACTTTTTTTTTCTTTTTGGTTTCATCTTAAATGACTAACAAATAGTTTAGGGTCCTGGACACTCTTTAGGGTAAAGTAATCCCATCCCTGTCATGCTTATAAGATTACAAATTCGTGACGGTTCGTGATAGTTATCGTTGGATTTAGGAAAGTTTTGTGGGTTGATTCAACATTGTAATATTGACAAATTTTAAGACACATTTTGTCTAGGAGCGACTCACAAAAATACATAATTAAAATTATCTTTCAAAATGGAATGTCTACGTTTGAGATTCTCGTACAGGGCAAATACATATAGTAAAATGAGGGTTTGGGGGCGTAAGGAAGGAAAACGTATGAATACAGTTAAGCAAATACGTAGAGCTTACGCTCTTGACAAAATAAAATGAGAGATTCTTCGAGTTTCAATAAATAAGATACATATATGTATATCTATAACTAGAGTCGAGAGAGCTGCTTAGTTATTGTTATAAGCAAATGGCATCGTGTTCATCAATCGCTCCTTGAGCAATGAATTTGATATAATCTGTAGGCCCAGCTTCATGTTCCACTCCTCGTTCATCAGGTGCTGCACCTTGCTGGGCGTCACCGGTTCCGGCTTGATGCCGAGAGCTGCAGCAGCCTCGGCTTGTGCGGCCAGTGCCTCCTCCTCGTCAGCGTCCAAGGGTCGTCCTCCTCCCGATTCGTTGTTGTTCTTGGCCTGGGCCTCTGCAACGGCGGCGGCTGCTGCTGCTGCAGCTGCGGCAGCCGCTGCTGCCTGCTCCTCGACCACGGCTGCTGCTGCAGAAATCGCTGTGATGGCACCTGTCAACCCATACGTGGGTATCGGCATAATGTGCGGTGGCAGTGGTGATGTGCATCGCGAGCCCGGCAGATTCTCGTTCTCGTAGTTCTCCTTGCGCAGCGACAGGTTCTCCGGTATGGGACTCTCGCAGCCATTGTGGGATCCAGCGCTTCCCACACTAGCCCCACAATCAGCGCTGGAGCCTCCGCCGCCGCCGCCACCTCCCATCTGCTGCAGACCAGCCAGACCTCCGCCAGACTTGAGGTCCAGCGAGCCGCCAATCGAGGTCCGCGATCCACTGCCCGTTGTCATCTGGGCAATTGCCGGCGGAATGCCGTGCTTGGAGACCAAATGGCGCACCATGTGGTACTTGCGACGGAATCGAGAGCTGCAAAACTCGCAATTGAAACGCGGCGGAATGCCAATGCACTCGTCGCGCATGTGCCGCTGCAGGTGGCGCTTGCGCAGGTAACTCTTGTTGCAGACGGCGCAGTGGAATCGCTCCTTGTACTGATCCGGATCCGCATCGTCGCTGCCGAAAACGCTGTGCTTGTAGTCGTACTTCAGGTCTGGTGGGTTCGAACCAAATCGAATCCCGATAATCGGTGGTTAGTGGTGTGGTGTGATGTAATTATGGTGTGTTGTATGGAGATTTATGTGGTTTTTGGTGGGTTGATTGTTATTGGTGATTTGGGAAGATTAGAGTCGATTCGATTCGATTTGATTTGATTTGATTTGGTTTGATTGGTTTTTGATTTTGATGTTTTTGTGGGGTTTGTATGAAATGAAAATGAAAAGAAAATAAAAAGAAACATGTGTGAAAAATCATAAACACAAGGTCCAGAATTAGGCTTAATGGTAATTGGGCGCATAAACAATACTCAAATCTTTGCTTTCAATGTTGTTTATGGAACTTAACTTAAAACTAAACTTAATCGTCAATTTTCATTTTGTTTCGTTTTGAGAAGTTGAAGGAAAACTAATACAAATTATACAATTCCAATGTCTAAGTCAAGTTTACATAATGATACAAATTCATTTTCAACAAAAACTACTGAAGAGGCTACGCTAAACAATTATCGAGGAAAACAATAATTTAAGTAAATACATTTTAAATACGTTTCTCTAACAGAAATACAAAAAATAAGTTAAGAAACTATTGAATAACAAATATCAAAATACCTATTAAGTAATTGTTAGAAGTTGTAAACAAAAATTGTAATTATAAGTTAAATAAAAATTTTGTTTAAAATTATACAATTGGATTTTCGTCAAACGTTTCCGTTTTATATATTTTCTTTTCAGGTTTTGTGTTGGACACAGTAGTTTTTTCAGAGGCTTTGAGGTTGGTGTCTCCAAAGGATTTCTGGCATCACTGACTCTAAAAATACATTATTCAAAACATATATATCATAGGCGATAAAAAAATCAACTTTCATTTCAATAAATATTCGTACACATATATTTAACTTCAATTATTGACTTAGCAGACAGACACAGAACAATTTATAGAGCGAGATTGAACAACGTTTCTTAACTATATAAAGGGATGTTCTATTATGTAGATGTATAACAGCCAGTTTTGATCTCGAGAACTTGGAATCACATTCCATTTAATATCTAGACTTTCTTCAGCTGATGAATGCCGTGCTTTTGCCGCAGATGGAGTTTCAGATCGTAGCGCCACGAGCAGCTAAAGTTGCAGAACTCGCAATGGAACTGTACACTGGTCTTTTTGGCCGCCAAGGATGAGCTGCTGTTGTTGATGTTGTTACTGCTGCTGCTGCTGCTCGTGTTGCCAGTGGCAGAAATGTGATTGCGTTGCGGTTTATTGGTCGATGATGGACGTATGCTGCTGTTCAGCAAATTGGCCAACTGAAAGGAGGCTGCTGCCGCGGACATGTGACAACCACTGCAGTTGCTGGCGTTACAATGGAGCTGCTGTTGGCCGCCGGTCGTTGTCGTCGTCGTTTGCAAGTGGTTAACAATGGCCTCCGCCTGGCCAGAGTTTCCACATTTGTACATTCTGCGTATCGTTACTTCCGGCTCACAAATCTCAGCAGCATGGCCACTACTATTGCTATTGTTGTTGCTGTGATGTGGCAGCAAATGGTTCTGATGGTTTGCTGCTGTTGTTGTGGCTGCGGTTGTGGTCTGATGCTCCGCCGGCTTCTTGCTGGCCGCACTGGCCGCTGCTATAACTGCCGTGGCATAATTACAGTAAAGCGTCCTTAAATCTGTAAGAATTGTGATTGGGTTTTTGTCTAAGATTTGCTGAGACTGTTTAACGATTTCTTACAGAGAGTACAGAGAAAGAGTCAAAGAAAGTAGAGTGGAGAAATAGTTTAATGGCGGGTGGTGTGTGTTGTGTGTGGGGTTTCATGTTCGTGTTGTGTCTTCGCTGTTTCTCTTTTTGTTTTGGTTTCATTTTATACAGTGTGTTTGGTTTGGCTTATAGCTATTATTCTTGTATTATGCAATATATAATGTGGATTAGGTTAACCGACGCCGCCATTACATGGATATACATCTCTCGCCGCAGTTAAAACTTAAGTTAAACTTAAAGGTAAACACAAAAATAATCAACTTTGGCACCAACAAAATGTTTGAGAAAATGTTATTTACCAAAAAATATAATCAAGTAATTAAATTAATTTTGAAACTCAGTTTCAATGTTTCTTTTCTTCGATTCATGCATCAATTGAAAAACGCATTTGTTGTGGTTTGGTTTATAAAAAACGTGGCATTTATTTTTAGTTTATAGCTTTCTCCTTTGTTTTTTTTTTTCAATTTATACAAAATATATATACTTTCGTTTTAATATTATTAGATTAGTTCTCAACTTTTTGATTTAGCGCTGGAAAAAGAAATACTCATTTAATTCGGTTGTGTGACAACCAAATAAAATTATATAAAATATATATATATATGTAAATGCAGGAAAAATAAAGGATGGTTTGCAAGCCAAAAGGTCAAAGTTCAACCGCTGCTCTTTGGTTAATTCGATTAGTAGGTAGGTAGAGATTACTCTGTGGACAGAGGAGGCTATAGGATAGCGTTGTGGGCGCGTCTTTTTCTCGAAATGGAGGTAGAGAGGGCAGGGAGAGAGTAAGGAGGACCCGCCCCCCTCAGTTCAAATGGCTATCTACCCCCCTCTTACAATCCCTCCCCCTTAAGAGGATGTGGTGGAGGAGGAGCCGCTGGCCACCACCGCTGCCGCAGCGGCCACCTGCTGAAGAGCCTGCTGCAGCAGGGCCTGCTGTCTGAGTTGATGGCGATAGTAGCTACTGGTGGAGCTCTCCTCCATTAAATTTGACGGCTGCTGCTGCTGCTGCTGCTGCAGTTCATCCTCATCGTCATCCTCGACTAGATAGGCTTGCTGATCATCCTCATCGACGGCGGCCACCGATGCCTCGTCCAGCATGTCCACCAAATCGACTATTTCCGTTTCCGTCTTGTGCTCCTCCTCCTCGGTGCCCTCCACGGATGAGGCTGCCGCAGCTGCTGCTCTCTGCTGGCGCTTGAACATCGATCTCATGGCTATTTCCGGATGCTTCTTGCGTACATGCTGGCGCAGATGATCCGCTCGCTTCGTGCGATGCCCACAAACGGAGCACACCATGCTCTTGCCCTTGCCGCACTCCTGACGCAAATGGCGCCGCAAGGTGCCATGTCTTCGATATGTCCTAAAGCATTGCGGGCAAGTAAAGCTCTCCTCCAGACTACCTCCACCTCCTCCTCCAACTCCTGCTCCTCCTACACCATTTCCGCCGGATAGTAAACCATGAAAGTGATCAAATTGTGGCGCCTGAAAGTGATGCATGGATGATCCCGATCCCGTTCCCGTTCCCTGGTGATAGTCATCGCTGCTGCCATCCATCAGTTCCAACTTGCTCCCGCCGTTCAGATGATTCTGCTGACTGGATGAGGAGTCGTCTATCATCAGCTGCAGGCCTGAAATTTGTTTTTGTTTTTCGTTTGGTATTTTCAGATTTTTCTCAGTTTCGAATTCAGTTTTCTATAATTTTCCTTTTGCGAATTATATTCTGTTCTCAAAACGTTAAACGTTAATTTTTGGTATATCATGCTTTTTTTCATTACTTCATTATCATTATTGAGTGTTAAGTTTGGTTTGATTTGTTTTTTAGTTGTTTTATTTTTTCAAGGCAAAACAAGCAATTTGTTATTTGGAGTTTTTTTTTCAAAATGCCAGATTAGTTTCGAAAGCATTAATATTTTCGTTTTGTGGTAAATTAATAAATTAATTTCTGGTTTGCATTAAACAAAAACAAATTTCAAACAGGCATATATAAAGGGTAGAAATTGCAGCACAGCAGCATGGCAAAAAAAAATAGTAGGGGAGGAGCGGGCGTTAGGTTAAAGGTTAATCGTAGGAGAAAAAAAAATAGACAAGTAGGAGGATTGACAGAGAAGACGGAAGCCTCGAGACGAGAAAGATATATCCCTTTGTTTGTGTTGTTTTGGTCAGGATGTATATGATGCATGTATAGAGAGCTTAATGAAATGTGAGTGTTTGAGAGGTATATCTGTTTTTCGGGCAAGCAAAAATATAACATAGATATCATTTTGGCTTTATATGGTGGTTGATCTTGGGACACACGCGAAATGCAACTCGAAACAACATAGAAGAAAGTGGGTTTCCCAGGGTAGATAGGTAATACATATAATATTGGCATCGTTATGGGTAACGTATTTTAATGGCTCTTTTCGAATCAGTCTAAAACAAATATTTGGTATTGTGCTTCTTGACCTTGCAATGCCGATTCAGCGAGTCCTTCCGCTTGAATCCCGCATCGCAAACCTGGCACCGGAAGTTCTCCAGCATTCCGCACTCGAACTCCAGGTGCCGCTTCAGCGCGGATAACCTCGTGTATGCATTTGGACACTGCGGACACTGCAGCTTGCCATCGTCCCGCATATCCGCATTTCTTGCCAGATACGCCGCCGAACTGCTCCGCACCGTCGGCGGTGGAATGCTCTTCTTGGTGGTGGCGGTGGTGGTGGTGTTGCTCCCACTACTACTGTTTGCCGCCTTCCTCCTCCGCGATCGCAGCTTTCCACGACGCAGCTGCACCATCGGTGTGACCACTGCAAGTGGTGATGGTGGCGATTCTGGCGGAGATTCAACGGCGACGGGCGGCGGTATCGGTGGCGGCGGCATTTCGCTGTCATAGTAAAACATTTGATTCAAGCTCAACTCGAGCAGACCTGCAATTAAATGTTTGAGCAAAGAGCAGATAGAGAAACGAAACACACAGAGAGTCATCAAGTCAGAGAAACCGAGAATCGGAGAAAAAGCGAGCAATCGACAGACACAAAGCTTTATATTTCAAGCACACAACTTCAAAAACCATACAGTGTTGCCAACTAGCTATGACAAGATCTAGAATCTAGTCCAACTGCCTGTATTTATTTTCTATTCTGAATCCTAAAAATCGTATTGAAGATTAAATACAATGAGAAAAAAACTTTTCGAAATTTAAGATAAGAATAAAATTGGGTATTTATATAAAAGTAAGTAGGTATATCATGAAATTTAATATACTGATGGTTTGAATGTAAGTCATAAATTCATAACATAGATCAATGGAAGTACAAGTGCTGAAAAATATTCCAATGCTTGAAAAAAAAGCTAGTTATATAAAAATTATATTATTAGTCTACTACTTCAAACAATTTTAAATGGTACACATAGGGTAATCCCCCTTCTATAAAATACTAAAATTTGTTGTATGAGTAACAAGTGATTAAATATACTCTTGGAAGTTAGATAGATAGATACAAGCCTAAGAGAAAGCATGCCTACTTCAAGCAAGGTTAAGAAAAGACAACAAAAAAAATTTGTTTCTATCTGGACAAAAGAATTTCTATACTATTATATTATATAGTTTGTTGGCAACACTGATTTCCACTCAATTACTCAATCCAATCAACTCTAAGCCACTCCACCTGTTCACATCCTCAACTTCACCCTTTTCACTAGATCCGAGTTAGAGAAGAATCATACGTTGAATTTCGAACCCAAGTTTATTGTAGTTATCATGTTGTTGGGGGTGGCGTGTTGTGTGATGATATGATATAGAGTGTAAGAAGGTAAGGGTGTTTTACATCGATTACACTTATATCCTACTGAAACTATTCCCTCTTCTGGACGCCCTTGTGCACATAGTAGTAGTGATCTTGCAGCTTGAAATTATAGTGGAAACGACGGCCGCACATGCGGCACACGTACTTCTTCGGCTGGTTGCACTCTTTGCGCATGTGGCGCGTCAAGGTGCCCAGGACCTGGTAGCGACGTCCGCACGTCTGGCACACATAAGGAGCACTCGCCGCATCCGCCGACTTGGATTTGGAATTCGATTTCGTTGTGGATGCGGTGGTTGCCGAGGCGGAGGATGTGGAGGGACCATCTCCACCGCTGATGGCATTTCTAGAGAAAACGGAAAAGCGGGAGGGAGAACAGGGTTTTGATCATCATCATCAAACATCATCGTAGAGAAGCTAACCAACCGCCAAGATCACCAGCAAAATTTACCTGCGCGATGAGGAGGTGGTGGTCGGCATCACCTTGCGCTTGCGCCTGGACATTGTGTGCGTTGCAGTGGCAGATGCAGATGCAGATGCAGACGTGGCAATCGCCGTGGCAATGGCTATGTTGGCCATTCTTCTGGCCAGTCGCTTTGAGCCACCACGCACCGAGGTGATTCTGGGCACAACCATGGTGTCTGCGAACCACATCGACCATGGACCAATCATTCAAAGGTGGAATTGGGGACGGAAAGAGAGTTTGAAATTGAGACACACATAGAAAGGGCTCCAAAAAGCAGAAACAAATGAAATAACAAACTGGCCTAGCTAAATGCTCTTGCTAACCGGCGACTTATGCTCTTGGAATGCTTTAGATTTCTATTGAGCCTAAAAGGAATTCCTATCCAAGCAAATGTTCACGAAATTGACTGACATAATAGGTATTTACTTTAAATTTTAACTCATTAAAGTACAAAATTTCAGAAACAATCCATATATTAATCCGATTGAAAAGCAGAAAATAGTTCATAAATTTAGCTATTTGGTAATCCAACATCAACAGACCAATGCATAAGCAACAACAAACAAATACACAACCGTACAAAAATACAATCTGTCAAATGCAAGTGCTGGATTAAAAAAAATGAAAATGTATTTCAAATTTTAAGATTACGTTATTTTATTATTTCAAGAATTAATAATCTTGAAAGTGCTTTATGCATTCAAACCTATTCCTTGTTCATTTCTAAACCTTTAAGGTTGTAGAAAAAGCTCTTTTTTTATTCCTCAGCCTTAAATTCCAAAATATACAATCTAAATGCAAGTTGAAAATTGAAAAGGGAAAGTGAAAGGCAGCGCAAGAGGCAAAAAGTCCAGAAAAACACATACCAACTACAAATTACTTAAGGTGAAACAACTTTTTACATATCAACTACATAAAAAGCTGGAGGCGATATATATATTTTAAATATTTAACTTTTGCACAAACATTCACACACCACATAAATAAACAAACAAATAAACAAGGACTGCAAGTACAAACATTTTTTTTTGAGCTTGCGGTTGGCGTGATGTGATAAAAGCTTTGGACTCATTGCATGTTACACAAAAAATAACAAAAACCAAAAAAAAAAATTATCTTGCTACTGTGCCTGTTTGTGTGTGTATGCGACGATGTGCCTGTGTAAATTGGGTCAAGGCCATGCAAACAGCTTTCAACTGGGCCAAAACCAGAAATAGGGAGGTAGTATTCGCCATTCGAAATTGAAAACGATATCTTATATTGCAGCTAATTTTGGGTACAGTAGGGAAAAAATTGTACGAAACAGGAACGGATTTATGGAATAAAGGATTTCATTTTACCTAATACTGTTGTAATTTTACCCATATAACATACAGCCCTTAAATTTTAAAGTCTTGTGATATAAACCAGAAATTTCCATGGAGCAACTTATCAATGTTGATGTGCCAACAGCTGTTTTACGCTGTGTGTGTGGCGACAGAGAACTGGCAGAGCTATGCTCAATTTTAAGCTGCCAACCCCTGATATAAGCCTTTAGAAGGCCAGAAATAATTTTTCTTATTACATTTATAATTTGTAATGCTGTTATTCCAATTAAAATCCAACCAACGGATATAACTGCCCGTTTAAGCAAGCTTTTCGTTACCGAATCAGCAGGACGGACCCATGAAAAGAGCTCACTCCAAAATGAATAATTAAAAAATTCTGCAATACTTGGCCTTCAAACGATAAATTGCAATTGTCAGCACTAAATCAAGTGTTATCCAAACAACCAAATGGCTCTCTACCAACGCAAACTCTTGGTTATATAAGCTCAAGTCATGCTAGATTATAAAGTTCCCCCACAATGAAGCACTCTAGCCAAAGTATGGCAATTTAAAAGTGGCTCTTTAAACCCCCCTACTTATATCTCACACTTCCAGTTAGGCGACTTTCTGCGTTCGAAGAAATTCCCAACGAAAAATTCCCAAACTTGATTCTTTATGCAACCATTAGGTTTAATTGTCCCAGCAGAATCATCATCATCATCGTATCATCATTGACTTTACACGGATGCAGCACGAATCTTTAAAAATAGCCAATGAGAAGAAAACGGCGAAAAAACAAACAAAAACTCAAGCCAACGAGATACATTCACAGAGATATGAACATTAATATTATTGCCCTCTTCACCACCCCCCACACTCATGGGAACAATGCTGATTAAAGAGGAAAAAAAATAAAACTCACAATCTCACACATAGAAACACATTATAATTTAGCCGACCTTGAACTTGAACGAATGCCTCGGGCATTATTGCAGCATTTGTTTTTGTTTTCTGCTGATTAACAATTAACAAAACAGGCATAGAAAGCGAGAACCGTCGAAAGAGGGTGGTTAGACGAGAGATCAACCAGAGTTTCATGGATATTAGAACAAGATACTTTTTTTTTTTAGATACCTCACCTTGCTAACGAGCAAAACAAAGCCTTTATAAAATAATTGGGCAAACAAGATTGTCACAGTAAAAGGGGTAGAGAACAAAAACATATATGAAAAACAAAGCAAATAAAATGAGCTTTCAAAGCTTTATAGAATTACTTGCGATAATAGACCTTTAAGAATTGGGGAAAAACCGCCTTGTACTTTTGCAGCGCAACTATCAAATAAATATTCCTCTTTGAACAGCTTTAGGAATAATAATACACAATAATGTTTACTTGATAAAACATTAGTTACAAATAGAGAAGTTATTTCTTATAAATGATTCTACGGCATCCTCAAGGGAAAATCATAATGTAACTGTCAATATAAAGAGGCAAAACGATTGATAACAGAAATAGTCTAGAAAACCTATATATCTTGCAACCAAAAACATCAAACGATCCATTTATTTCGGTCCCCTATATTTAAGATGAAAGACCAATAGGGAAAATTAATTTTTCCCATTAACTATAGCGTTTTAAACAAAAATATCAAACAATCAAAAGAAATCAAGTTTCTCTTTAATTTGTTCTTAGACTCTCTGCCAACATTTCAAATTTATAAAAACCGTATCGCAGAGTTGTCTATATGGATATGTATATGTATGTTCAAGTAGATCGGGGGATCGGTTGAGTTTCGTAAGAGAACGTGTTTTTCGGTGTTTGGTGTTTGTTTGGCAACGCTTCAAGCAATTTCGAGAAACAAACGCCAAACGCAAAATGAAATTTTAAGTAAAATATATATACAATATAAATTTAAGGTGTACACTTAGAAATAAATCGGAAGAAGAGTGGAAACTGGGAGTTACACTATAGCTTACCCTTGAGCCCGTCCACTCCTTTCAGGAGAAAGAGAGTTCTTGTAGATTTTTTTTCATTTTACACTTTACCTGGAATCGCTGTAAAATAAATGTTCTCTTTTCTTTCGGATGAGGAATGATTGTTGATTTGGGGAGGGGAAATATTTGGTGATACAGGGGGGATATAAGGATGGGGGGTTTTAGGATCGGGTATTATATCGGGGGTCAAACAAAAATGAACTTAAAATAAAAAATTTACTTCATTTTTGTATTGCACTCCGCCCAACCGATACCGTCGAGCGGAGCATACTCACCTGAACACGCACCTGAGATTTCCGCGCTGAAGTTGGATGCTTTCCGGGTGTTACAGTTGGATCTCGTCGAATGGCCCAAAGCAGCGAATGTACCTCACCATCTAGGATGGCTACGAGCTTTGTTTTCGGCCACGACTTGAGACCATCGGCAGCTGATCCTCCTCCAAATGCGACGATCCCTCGGTTCTTTCTTCTCGGTCATCAGGTCATCAAAACTTTTCACTTGACTTTTTAAAGGGTTTAAGCAACAACGTACGTACATCTCTTTTGGTTGTGGGGAAAAAGTTTCCCCCAACCTAATAGACGTAATCGCGTAAAAAGAGTGGATGCGCGCGCGTTACTTTGATCGGAAATACTTACAAACTAGCTTTAAAACTAAAAACAAATTCATAAGGAAAATAAACAACAAAAAAAAAGTCCCGTCAACCAAAATAAAGCAAAATATATATGTATATATAGAGATAGTACTAAAATACAATTTAAAACTGCATGCGTATTTTTTGTAATAATAATATGTATAAAATATAAAAGAACTGTGTAAAAAACATTAGCACGCGCTGAGAGTTCTAAAGAGGAGGACAATCAAAATGGAATGGCACAAAAGTATAGAATGACAAATGAAAGTTTGAGCGTGTTTGTTTTGTTTGCGAATATGTTCGTGGGTGTGGTTGTGTGGTATGCTTAAAAAATGCAAACAAGGTTAAGGCGAACAAACATAATCGAGTTTTGCTAGAATTGCTGGAAGTGTGGCCAAACTTTGCAAACTTTTGACGCGACTGTACTGAGAGAGCTTTCTTTGTGGGGGGAGGGGGGAAATACATGTGGTCAGAGCCCTGCACACTCACACACACGCACTATACACACACACACAATGGCACACGCACACAAACAGCAGCTTAGAGAGGGGGGGAGAGAGAGCGAGCGAGCGAGAGAGATCAAAACGCACACACATAGAACACTGTTGATACGTAAATTTTTAAACACTAACTTAAATGATAAGGGAAATTCTTTGATTTTTCTGCCTAAGTTGAAGCTGCAGTGTGGGTGAAGTGTGTGTGTGTTTGTGGGTGAGTCAGTGTGACCATGAATTATTATGGAATGCATTTTCTCTGCAGCTAACGGCTTAATGTTGGAAAGAGATAGATAGAGAGAGAGGAGTACAGAGGGGGAGGAAGAAAGATAGTGAGAGGGCGAGCAAATAAAAAAATGTTGGGTATGTCGAAATATGCGATTTATATATATATACAGTAAATAAGGCAAAATTAAGAGTTAATCAAACACCAATTGTAAAGAAACGTATTACGAAAATTCAACAACAAATGATCATACATAGAATCATACATATATATATAGATAATGGTATAATGAGAATGTTAGGGGGTGGTTGGTTGGGTGGTAGGGTTGTAGGGTTTTGTGGTATATAGCAATTATATATGTTTGTGGTGTGTGAGTGGTAAATGTTTCTCATTTTCTTTTCAAAAGTGTGTGTGTGTGTTAAAAATTAATCATAATAAATAGATATGTACAAAAAAAAAAGATTACTAGTTATACGAATTATGTGTGTCATAATTAAAAAATTATTAGTTTTGTAAAAAATCATATTAAGTAAAGAAAGAGTTTTTAAGTAATACTTTCAACTTGCACAAATTATTCTTGTTTCGGGTTAATTTATCTGTGACAAAGTGAGCGGCGCAGGCAAAATGAAAAAAAAATAATCAAAACAAGCATTTCTCATATTCTCGAATACAAAAGAACGCAAATCAGAGTCGTAAATTCTCGCTCCTCAACATTAATTTTGCACTGTTTTTTATATTCTTTTCTTTTTATCTGCGCCAAAAACACTCGCTCACAAATCTTGTTATTTTTGGTATTGTTTGTATTTGTACTTTTTCTTGTTGCTTGCTTTTTTTCGTCTGCGCTATCTTGTTGAAAATTATATTTGAAAAAATTCTACTTTTTTGTTTCTTGTTCAACTTTTAAGAGCTTTTTTCGGAGCACGACTTTTGTAGTGTACTTTAAAATTGTAAAAAATAATGTGGTTGTTGTATATTTAAATGTTTGTGTGATAAAAATGAAGTTGTGACCTTGAAAAGTTGGTTTTCGATTTCAATCGTTTAATCTGCATTTGCATTTGAATTTAAGCTTGTTGTTTGTCGTGCTCGCTGGTTCGAAAAAACATCTCGTCTAATAAAACTTCTAGGCTAAGCTGTACTTTTTGCTTTTTCATTTGTTCGTAGCTCATATAATCTCGAGTTCAGAGGCAACAAACACTCACCTTGAGGATCCCGTTGCTGTGCATCCTGTCCCAATATACCAAGTTCATCCTGAGATCTGTCGTGCTGCCATGTTGCATATGCTATTGGAGAAGGGGAAATATCACATTAGTTTCAAGAAAACAAGAGAAAGTGTGATGAAAACTCACTTTGACTAGATCCTTCGCCACCCTGGCTGGTGCCGGCCGTCTGGTCCAGCTCCTCCATTGTCATGTCCTCCTCGTCCAGTGTCAAATCCTCAACGTTCTCATCGTGCGCATCGTCATCGTATTCGGCCTTGGGTTCAATAACCATCTCGGAGCCCACCGATGACACGCTGTTGTCTTTGATCTTCTGCTTGTGATTCGACGACGATTTGTCCACAACGCTGGCCAGCTGCTTGACCACAACGCCGGCATGGACGGCAGATGCAGAGGCGGAGGCGGGATTGGGTCCACTGGCGGCGCTTGCTCCGCCAATGGCACTACCCTCGTCCATGTCCTCGTCATCGCCCTGGACGCCTTGGGCGCCACCTTGGCTCTGGGCTTGTACATTCTCGGTGTTGATGGCATCGCTTGTGGTCTGCGCCTGCTGGTGCTGCTGCTGCAGATGAGCCTGTTGTACGGCGGCCGCTGACGCAGATGCTCCGCTCGCTGGGGCGGCTGTCGAGGATGTTAGTTTAGCGCTTTCAGTCTTTTTGGTAACGTTGGTGCTGGTCAATGGCTGCTGTTGTTGCTGGGTCGACGACGCTTGGCTGCTGCTGGTTCCGGCTGCCGGTCCGCTGGCCAACTGGGTGCTGACCAAAGCGGAGACGGCCAGACCGGCGCCTGTTTGCTGGAGGATTGACTGATTCGAGGCGGCGGCTTGTAACACGGACGAGTTGGAGTTGTCGTGGGCATCTGCAAAAAAAAAAAATTAAAGGGGAATATTATTAATTAAATGGTACTATACAAGAGAAGACGGGTGTTAATGCAAAAAATTCTAAAAATGAAACCTAAGTTCCATCTTTAGAATATTCTCGTCGTCTTCGTGGTGTTTCGGTTTCTATATAGCCGAATAAAAGATAATCTTAATCGCTTGACAACTCACCATTCTCCATGCTGCGACGTCTGACTTTTCGACGCCGACGCGACGGACTCGAGGAGCCCTCACGCGAACCGGACACATCGCCGGACGTGTCCATCGCACCGCCGGTGGCCAGGCGGGCCCGCTTCGTCTGCTCCAGTGTGTAGGCACCGCTCAGCTTGCCGCCGCGATGATGCTGCTGCTGTCCGGAGGACTCTGGCTTGGGGGCTGCTCCGCCGCCAGTGCGATTGTCCGACAGACCCTTGATTTGCAGCGACTCGGCGGCCTTGAGCAGGGCGGCCAGCTGATCCTGCGAAATGTTGACCTCGCCGCGATACATGTAGTCCATCATGGCGCGCAGCTCTTGGTACTTGACATCCTTGAGTATGAAAATGGGATGCTTGTCGTACTGTTCTTGTAGTAAGGTCTGTAGAGATGGTATTTTTCTTTAGTAAAATGCAATAATTTTTATTGGTTTTCTTGAACTTACAGCAAAGTAGGGACTGCATGCTGACAGCACCACCTTGTGGGCCTTGAGAAATTTGCCCTCGGCGGCTAGCGTGCAATCGACTAGAGTCTCGTTCTCCAGCAACGTGTCGAACACGCTGATCAGTGTGCTCTGGTGGTTGTTCCACCGCAAACAAAACTGCTGATCGTCATCCATTTTGGTTTCTTGGGTCCTGGATGATATTTGGGGGGATGGTGTTGGATGGGTTTCCTTCGGAATGGGATCCCTGGGGGATTTGGGCCCACTTCCTTGGGGCCGAACGTTGAGCTCTCTCCCTGATTTGCGTTTTTTTCGCCACTCGTTTGCTGATTAACAATGGGCCAAACTTAGGGGTACAACAAAAGTGTGGGTGGGGTGGCTAAACAAAATAAAACTGCTTTCGCCTTCGGTTCTTCTTTATGTTCTTTTGTTTTGTGTGTCAGCAGTTATGCTGCAAAGAGAGAGAGGAAATAAAAAACGAAATTAGTAACGCGAAAAAAACTCGCAATAATGCGGCCCAAGGTCAAGTTCATGTTTAATTTCAGCGCAGCAATAACAATATCTTTCATCTCTTTTGCTCGCTTGAAATTTCAGCTAGATTATTATTGTTGTTTTGCATTCACACAAACACACACACACAGCGACATACTTGTATGCAAATTTTGCACAGCGAAATGCAGTTTTTTTATTATTATTATTTTCGAGCGAGTTTCTGCTTCTTGTTAATTTTTCAACTTTGCTCTTTTCCAACACACAAGCGGCTCTCGCCAAAAGAGAGAGGGCTAACGGACTTGTGTTACAGTTGCTGCTGCTTCTGCTTCCCGACTGCGAGTGTGTTGGTGTTGGAGATCGATGGACACGATAAAAGCCGAAGAGACTTCGTGACGACCGAAAAATTAAGGAACGAAAAAAACAAAAACGAAGCATGAAACATAAAGAGGGGAAGTTTCGCAGTCGGCGTCGCTGCAGCGCAAACATACATATACATATTTGTGTCTGGGGTTTTTTTTTCGTGTGTCCGTTTTCTCCGTTGTGGAAAATTTCACAAGTAGACGCGCACACACACGCACGCATACAAATATTTATGGTGATTTTCATTTTCCCCCCATCATCAGCACACACACAAATATATGTACTCGCTCGCTGACTGATAATTTTTAAAGTTGAAGTGTGGAGCAATCGTTTCAGTTTATTTTTTATGGTGTGCGGCGCATTTAAAAATAGAACGTTTTTCATTAGAAGCACAAGCACACGCACACACACTAGGGCAAACACAAAGGCACCCATCATCATATAGATATGGGGGCGCTATTTCACAATCTCTCTCGCTCGCGATTATGCTCCACTTCCACACACACACGAAAAACACTTACTGTTGTGTGTTGTAAATAATTAGCACTGCAAAGGTTGGGTTTTCTATTCTAGCTCCTCCGCTTCGGCCGTCGAGTTGAGTGAGTGTGTGTATGTAAAGTAAAATTTAGCCAGCAAACCGCACGCGTTGCCTCGCGATCTGCCGCACAATGCAGAGAACCAAACAAAAGCTCCGAGCGCACAAAACCGAATGAAACGACGCAAATGTGACGGCAACTGAGCGACCCTCGAAAACGACGCCTTGCTGCTCTGGCTCTGCTCCGCCGCTCGAGGGAGAGCGCGTGCTCGCTCTCTCGCTCACGCCAATGGCCGCGCTGCGGGGCGAAGTTGCTGCACGAGCGAGAGGGGGCGAGTTGAGAGTTGAGCGTCGTTCTCTGTTTCTCCCTCTCCCGTTTGGGGGCACGTTATGAAATTGCCAAGTAGGCAAAAGGAGAGAGCGAGCGAGAAAACGAGAGAGAGGCAGGTAGGCTGCGGCAGCGACGTCGGCAGCGGAAAAAGGAGCCCAAAGGAAAAGGGAGAACTGCAGCGGCAATAATCGTGCCAAAGCGAAATAACGGGAAATACACACTGGCCAACACACATACAGGTAGCGAAAATTGGCTGGAATAAACGTTTATGCATTGATTTTCGCCTTATTTTAATGATTTTTGCTAGTTAAATGATGGTTTTAGAAAGAGTATGTCTACAAACTATAAATGGAGTTAGAACCGTTTTCGTTTCCCCCCGAAAACCTAGAAAACTGAAAATTAACTGTTCTCCGCGGCAGAGAGTGAGGGAGATGGCCATAGGCGAATGTCTACGTGACTAGAGGCTCCCTTTTTCACTCCCCTTTGTGTTTTTCACTTTTCGCCAGATCCAGGCGCAAAAAAAACTAGAAAGGGAGAAAATGAGAGAGAAGGAAAAAGGAGGGAGCAAGAGGGAGAGAATCACCCCCAGGGCGACCCAAGCCAAGTACCGTTAGGCGGAGGGATCAGTTTTTCGAGATTCTGTTATACACACCCAAACACATGGTCCACATGGAAGGAAGGTGCAAGGCATGCGCACAAAGTACACGGCAAAAAAACTAATAATGATCAATTTCAATTAGTCAACTAATTAATGTTAAAAATATAAAGAAAATGCGATTAAAACATTAAATGTTACTTCTTTTAAATATGAAGAGTGAAAATCTCGTTTGACCTGCTTTTTTCCCTGCATAAATCACTAAAGAGAAGCGGCGAAAACAACAACATCACGTTTTACCCCAATGATGATGCATTGGAGGGGTTTTCCACAAAACGCACACCAGCACACAAAGGCGTACATAAGTCGGCACAAAGAGAAGTAGGTAGTAAAAACTGCAGGGAGGCGAAAAAGGATCTCTCTCGTTCTCCCTCTCTCTCACTCTCTCTTCCTTTTGGGAAACGAATGACGCGCGCTCTTTGCACATTGCAAGGTTTTATTTTTGCGCAGATGGTGGAGGATTATGAATTGGGATCCTGTGACCGAAAAGAGCGAGAGAAGGCTGTGCTGCTATATGGGCTAGTGAGTTTGTGTGCGTGTGCGGAAAAAGTACAGTTGGGCCCAAAGGCTCGCACTTCTTTGGGGTTCGGTTTTCCCACGAGAACCCACAAAAGATGAACTACATAAAATGTGGGGGTGGAGTAATGAGCAATCGGTAATTGGAGACCGAGAGAGCGCGACTGTGTTGAGGTCTACTATCAAACCATGTCCAGAATTCTATTTTACGGAGCATTGTTAGCGAAAATCTCAACTGGGTTTTCATCTGGCAACTGCATTAGGAAATGTTTTGGCAAAAATAAATCCAATACACTATATAAGGGCTGTTGCCAATGGAGTAATGAATGTTATAGATGTGGAAATGCAGCTTAAGCTAGGATCCTTCTCTCAATTGTATCCCTAAATAATGATCACTAACTAAAGTAATCTGTCATCTTCATGGATATAATATATTATATCATATTACTTATAATAAATAGTAATATTGTGTTGAGATCTACTATCAAACTACGCTCAAATATTGTTTTTACGAGACGTTGTTAGCGAAAAACTCAACTGAAACTTTGTTATAGCAATTGCAGGGATTGTAAGAGAAATGTAGAGTACTTCTCATACTTGTTAAAGGCAAATTGCTCCGATCAGTAATAAGTTATATCCCCAAAAGAAACTGAAACTGTGTTGAGATCTACTATCAAACTACGCTCAAATGTTGTATTTTACGAGACGTTGTTAGCGAAAAACTCAACTGGAACTTTATTATAGCAATTGCAGGGATTGTATGGAAAATTCAGGGTACTTTTCATACTTCTTAAAGGCAAATTGCTTCGATCATTTAATTATTAATATCCCCAAAAGAAACTGAATCTGTGTTGAGATCTACTATCAAACTACGCTCAAATGTTGTATTTTACGAGACGTTGTTAGCAAAAAACTCAACTGGAACTTTGTTTTAGCAATTGCAGGGATTGTATGAAAAATGAAATGTTTTTCATACTTCTTAAAAGCAATTGCTTTAATCAGGTCAAAACTAAAAACCCCAAAAGAAACTGATATTGTGTTGAGATCTACTATCAAACTACGTTCAAATTAATCAATTTACGAAACGTTGTTAGCGAAAAACTCAACTGGATTTTAGTTTAGCAACCGCAGGAATGTGTGGAAAATATTGTAATGCATTTTCCATACTTTTCTTAAGCGAGCTGCCTACCATTATCTATGGAAAATGTAATCCCTTGAAATAAACATTTATATTGTGATGAGATCTACTATCAAACTACGTTCAAAATATTATATTTTACGAAACGTTGTTAGCGAAAAACTCATCTTAAGTTTGATTAAACAACTCCTGGGTTGTATCAAAAATTAAATTAATTTTCATACTTTTCATAAGTAGTGGCTGCGATCTATCAAAGGAATTGTCCATTTCTTAATATTATTTTGTGTTGAGATCTACTATCAAACTACGTTCAAAATTTTCATTTTACGAAACGTTGTTAGCGAAAAACTCAACTTTTGGTTTATTATTGCAACCGCTGTAGTACGAAAATCAGATGGTGGATTTTTCGCATTTTGATTGGGTTGCATATACTCTCGAATAAGTACTTAAGATCAATGAAGGATGGAAATTGTTTGGAATATGAAACTGAAATACCATGGTATAATTTCATTTTTAAGCTTATAGATCGGTTTAAAATACGAAAACTGCTACACATTATAAACGTCCTTATCCTTTTGTTATAAACTTGTTTTGGAAATCAGCTATTTAATTAATTCCGGGGGTTCAATGCCAACAGACTTTTCGAGTGCCAGATGGAAATGAAAATGGGATGCTATGGTGGGATGGGGAGCGGGATAATATATAAAGGACGTGGACGGATGTCGGTCCCCGTTTTCTAAGCACGCGCCAGACGGTAAAAGGTAAAAACCTCGGGAGAACCGGTTTACGGGAAAGTAGGAGGATGAGGGAGAGGGTCCTGTCGGACGACCCGGGTTTTTTGGGGTTGCAATCAACCCCGAAGTAAAATAAGCCGATCCCCCCTCTCCAGGTTCTTTGGTATAGTATTATGTGTATATGTGTATTCTCCCTCCATTTTCCATCGTCCTGTCGGCAGATGTTGGATCACAACTGTCGTCCTTTTCATTTACTACCTTCTCTTGGCACACAGGAAGTGCCGCCAAAGTCTGGAGCCCCTCTTTCCTTTAAAGTAATGAAAATTCTTGGTCATCGAAAGAGCGAAAGAGAGCTTTAAACTTGGGAATATTAATGGGGGGCTGTGTCGTCTGGTTTTCAAGAGTTGTGTGTTCTGCGTGTGGGTCTGTGCAAAAGTCAAAAGAAAAACCGGTTCTTCAGAACATACAAGAACTGTGCCATTTCGAAAAACGAAACGGAGGAGCGGGTGGTGTGGTCGCCATTCTCGGCAGTTGGCAAGTCGAGTCTTGTTTGTTGGTTTAGAGATCCAAGATCCGAGAGATCCGATCGGATCCGATCCAATCGGTTGGCAGAAAAACCAGTTTAAGAAACTCATTTCATTTCACATCGCAGCCAGAAAAATCGCCATGACACACCAGAAAAACAAATTTAAAATGGAAATAACTTAAAATTGAGAAAGAGGGAAAGAGAAAAATGAAAAAGACTGTGTGTTTGTGTTGGAGGCCAAGAACAAAATATATAAAACTTCCCCCACAAGATTTGCATAAAGTGGAATCTTTTTCTGCTCGAACCGAAACGCATACATGCGAACACACATTGCGAGACATAAAATTTGTATATTTACGACGTAAAAATAAACTCGACTCGTCGACTGACTCTCGCACTGACTTTCAATAATTTAATTTCTGGCAGCTGAAAATGTTGCTGAATAGCAGCAGCAGCAGCAGCACACATACCAATGGAACTCTCTCGCTTCGAAGCCCAAAAAACAGAAAAACAAAAAACCGGGGGGAAAAAACACCTCTGAAAACCCACGTAGGCGTCTGTCGCTCATTTATTTATTTTTACACCCTTTCTGCCCGTCGATTTTTTTTATATTTTTTTGCTTTGCACATGTAGAAGCTGAAAACAGGCTACAACCGAAGATTGAGAAAAGCTGAATCAAGTGCGAATGGAGGGGATCAGGTGAAAATATGCCAACAATCTGAGTCAACATGGGATCGTCCGGGTAAACTACCCAAAATATGATTAGTATTATAATTTCTCAGAAGAGATCAACGTTTTTTCCAAGCAATTTGCGAATGACATTCTCATATGAATGGTACAAGTTTTTAGTAATCAATAGATAATCCAACTGGAAAGTTTTTCTATTTAACTAACCTTAATCATATTATTTAATAATATGTATAGATCTTATAAGAAATTTTCACTCCTGAAAGTTCCTGATTTCTTTGGAATCCTCGAAAATATTTGTATTTTTAAGATATAGTTGACTTCGTCTTTATCCCAACAAGATTAGATGGAAATATGGTTATTGCATTTGTTCTTATATATAGAATAAAAAATTGAATGAGTTTGTAACTTTATAAAAAGATCAAACAGAAAAAAGACTTCATAATATGAAGTTTCATATAGAAATAGATATTTTGTGTCTGTTTATATAAAGACTTTTAAAACGTATCATATCAGGAATTTGTAAATTCCTAAAAGTCTGTTGGAACATATCGTTTTCCCTCATTTCCATGCTTCTTTTTCCTTTCCTTTTCCGCTTCGCTCGGTTCTGTTCAGCCGCAGAAAATGTCGTTTTGCCATTAAAGCAGCGAAAAATGTATTAAAAAAAAAAACGTCAACCACAAAACTTGTTTTCTCGAAAAGCTATTTAAAGTGAATGTTAAGGGCTTGTTATGCGCGAATGTATCTGTATTTGTAAATGTATCTGCGACTGCGAGAATTTTATTTGAGTGGGAGCGGAGGAAGTGGCGGTTTGGCTTGGGTTTCGGTGATGTTATCTACATCTGTCTTGGGGTCCAGTGGAGATTTGCCCTGCTGATGGTGTTGCTTTATCGTTTTGTTTTTTTTATAACGTTTTTGGGCAGACTATTTGTGGGTTTTCCGCTTGCTTTTGAAGGGCATTTGCAGGGCTGCCATTTATGGTAGCTAACGATCGAAAAGTAGATCGATTTTTCAATGTAGCCGTACTATAAAAATGAGATTCAATTTATTTCCTTTGTTTTTTCAATTTTATAGTATTTATCTTGAAAGTTTAAAGTTTGTTTAACGTTTAATATTGCCATACTATTAAAATGCGATTCAATTTATTTGCTCTGTTTTTACAACTGTATAGTATTTATCTTGGAAGTTTTAAGTTTGTTTAAGGCCGTTAAAATTACTATTCTATTCTTTCGGATATTATTTGTAAAATAAATAAAAATATATATATTGTTGATAAAAACTCCACATCCTTGTTTAAAGATATTGGCTCATTATATTTTGGCATCTTGGTTATTTCCGTCTAAAATTAATTATTTAATTGGTAGGCCATTCCAAGTGAAAGTGAAAAAAACTACATAAGCCAAAATAATCAACAATGAACAGCGAAATAAAACGCACAAAAAGTTCAATGAACTTTTTTGCTAATGGCCAAAGCGAATAAGTAAATAAAAACTAACAAAAATAAAAGTCGGCCAAAGAGCAGTCGCCGATAACGGCTGCTCATTATTTTCCCTCCTTCGTTTTATTTTTTCTATATTAGTTGTTGTTTACTGTAATAACAAGAACATTGCGAATAGTGGAGAATAGAGAAGAAAAGTGCGAACTGTATTTTTTGGCACGTGCGTGTGTAGGTCAGAAATTCAATGCAAGGTCATTGGTTTTTCAAAAACGGGGGGGAAAAATACTGATGACTCGAAAGAAATACATATAAATGGTAAACAAAGAATTAAGGCAAGAAACCGGGTGGAAAAAAAATACAGTTTTTGATTTCCTACACTTGTTGCGCAAAAGCTTCTTTTATATCTCATTTATTTTTGTTATTATTCTGCACATGTGCGTAGAATGTAAACAAATGAAACTTTTGCAAAAGTCGCAGGTGAGATTTGGCAACGTCGCAGAAATCCTATAAAAGATTAGGCGACACGAAAATATGAAAAATGGAAATGTGTAAACGTGTCGAAAAGAAAACAACAAAAGCGGCGTAGCAGAAGTGTAGCACAAAGTGGAAACAAAAATATGTGGCGACCGCTGCTCTCTCCTTCCCTTTCCCTTTCCCACTCCCCCCTCTCTCACACTCACCCACTGTCTTTCTGTCTCTCTCCCATATTCCCAAGTGTGTGTGTGAAAAGTGCAGAGAGAAAATTTCACGCTTGTTTTTGTACTTTTTTGTTGTTGTCTTGCGAACAAACATAAAAGCGAACGAGGGAGTAAGGCGAAAAGAGCGGGAGAGAAAGAAAAGGGGGGAGCCAAAAGAGCGAGAGAGAGAGAGCGCCTAGCATTGAAAAAATAATTTATGTGTGGGGGAAAAACCAAGATGGCGGCCAGCGAGACTTTGGGAATCTATCGAAATGAAAAACGTGCTTTTTTCTAGGAGTTTCACAAATCAGCATTTCTTTTTTATTGCACTTCAGCCGAGTGCCTTGTTTACTAATTACAAGCTTTTCTTTTCTTCTCTCATCCCCCCCTTAAATTTGCAATAAAAAGCTTATATAACTTTGCAACACACATACACATGTGTACTTGTGTGTAGAAAACATTTCCCACTGCAACACTTGACCTCATTTGCATGGAAAGTGAGCCACTGGCTGTGTGTGCGTGTGTGAAAATTAATGAAAATCGCCCGTCATTTACTTCAGCGTTGCATTTTGCGGGAAAGCTCTCCCGCTCTTTCTTTACTTTCCTTTCGCTGGGAGAAAGAAAAGCTTTCTCCCGTTTGGCGAGCATAGGGAAAAATCGATAGAAACACCACTGGAAGTATCGATTCGATATGCAAAAACACAGACACACACACTCGAGCAGATAATTGCCAAGTACAGTTCAAATGCAAGTTCTTAACTGTACATTAGTTAATAATATATATATTAATATTTATCAATTTTTTTTTATACACACCGAAATAGAATCACAGGCAGCACGTAGTCGTCAATAAACTTTGCACATATCAAATTTTGGTGTTGCTTTTCCAAGCCATACATATATAATAAAATATATATATGTATATAATACAGAGACACACACACACACACGCACGATAACGCGACGGGGGGAAAAGCAATAAAGTTGAATTTATTTTTACTGTATGTGATTGTGATGGGGCCCTGTATGCATGTGTATGTATATTTTCCTTTCCCGCTGCCCGTGGAGAGCAGAAAGAAAAAGAGTAGGCAGCAGCAACAACGCACCACACACTGAAAATTGCGGACGCGCGAAGCCACTGAAGAAAAACTGACGACTGACGACGCGACTTTCCGCTGGCGCACGAAAAAACCAAAAACTGCCCAAAGCAGAGGCGCCGAAGAGAGCCGACAGTGAGTGAGAGAGCGAGAGAGAGAGTTAGAAACGAAACCGAAACCCGAAGAGTGCGAGTGCGAGTTCGAAAACTTGAGTTGACGTCGCCGTCGTCTGTTTGTCTCCCCCTTTCCCACCCTCTTCCTCTGTGTGCTTTTTTGTATGCTCGCCGCGCAGAGTTGCCAACTCACAGGAACAGATCGTAGACAAGAAAAGCTAACGCCACTTTAGAAGGTCAAGTGACATATGTACATACATACATGTTTGTAATGTATTTGCACTGCTTGTATCAGTATTACCTGTTTCATAGATTTTTTACGAACTTGATCCATTACAATTGGTAAATCAGAGTTGCCACCCAATTAGGGTTCAAGACAAAGTTGAGTTGCCAATCCGGATTGGTAAAAGATAAAGTCAATGAAGGGCAAGAACATAGCATAATAATCTTAAGCACTTGATACGCTTATAATCTAAATTCCCGACAAGACATGTACAATGTACATTGGACATACATACATATGTTTTAGCCTGCCTATTTAAAATACAACTCTTCTGGACAAAACAAAACAAAATAGTTTAACAACATTATGTCGCTACAAAGTGTGAATAGATCAACAATGTTCTTATACTTTTTTTAGATTAGTTAAAAGATCTATTCTTCTATTGTCCCTCATCACATTATTACCATTCTTGTAGAATGCAATAAAAACATAAGCCTTAAGATTTAAATATTATAAACAAGGTTGTATGTGTATAAAAACCAGGGTAATTTTTTAATATACTTGCGCCATTGCAATGCAAGTTTTAATGACTTGTAAGGTTTGCCATTTGATAAACTAATCCTTATTTATTGGTTCATTGGATTAATAGAACCCCATCAAATGTCAACGCAAGGGGGTGGCAACTCTGGGTCCTATGTGGCGAAGTTCGAAAATATCATTCGCAATTGTTATTGTTTCCCATCGAGGGGCGGGATTTTGTTGTTGCTTTGAGCTTTTGTTTGCTCTGTTTTTATTGTTTTTGTTTTTGCGGCCAAAGCGAAGCCATAATGTTCGAAATGGTAAAAATTACCGTTGCCGAGCAAGCTCTCTCTTTCTCTTCCTCTCTCTCTCACTCGTTGCATTTGCTTAAGTGTGTGCGCGAGGGGGATGGTGGATAGTTTCCATGTGTGTGTGAGCAGAGCAGCAGTGCAATGCATTTCCTACTAAAAAGCGCAAATTATATTTTGTGCACTCTCCAAACGTTTTTATGATCGGCGTTGATTTATTTTTGGCTTCCAGCATGACTTCATCACCTAGCCGTTTTCTCACTCTCTAATTTTTGTTGTGTACAAATTATGTGTACCTAAATATGTACCTTAATTTTTAACGGTTTTATTTCGATTTTCGACTGGAAAATTAACATTCCTGTGCGAAATTCTACAACGCACACACACATACATATGCTAATTGATACGAGGAGTGGAGACTAAATTCTACAGATCATTTGGAACTTTGGCTATAGAAATGATAATCCCCGCATAACATCACGTCGCTTGACAATCGCTCACCTGAATTTCCATTGGAGTTTCCATTGCAACTCGGTCACGTTCTCGCTCTCTTCCCTCTCCCTCTCTCTCTCTCACGAGGGGCGGCAAACACTCACAAACACCAATGTATTCTTATCTATTTTGTCTCTTTTTTAATTGCAGTTGAACTCTAATTATAATAAATTATAGTTATGCACTCGACACGAAAATGTATTTTACATCACTCTGGTTTTTTTTTTTGAGGGTTTTAGCTTTTTTTTTCGATATTCCACTGGAAAATTTATGTAATGCTTGTAGCTTTGTAAGTTACTAACATTTTATTTTTGTTCGATGTGGATGGGAAACGAAAATTTAACGAGCGGAGCGACGACGATTTTATTCCTGAGAGTTGCCGTTTGTTAATGAAAAATCGCTGCAAAAAAGTTCGAATAAAAGTCGAAAAAAGAAATAGGCTTTGCATGTGTGTGTGTTTGTGAGCACGAAGTTTCTGCTTTTGTTGTTCTTTCTGCTGCATTCGAAAATCCGAAGATCGTTCGTGCGCTAGAACAAGTGAGTGCGAGCGAGAGGGAAGTGTTCGACGATACAGTTGATTGCTTTTTGCGACTGTCTGCTTGGAAAAGGGGGGAGGGGTAAAGCAGGAGAAAGAAGAAGAAGGGGTTGTGGCAAAAGGAAGTCGCGCTAAATGAAAAGGCAAAGAAAATGTTGTTTTTTTTCGGTTGGCACCTTGTACATAGGAAAATATGGTATATGGAGTTCTATGTAATAAAAGCTTTGTTGATCGCAAAAATAAGGTGAAATGTGTGGAATGCCAAAGGGTAGTTTAATTTTCAGCATGTTAACCTTAATCAGTAAGGGTTTTTACTACTTTGATAATAACTTAAAAAGGATATTCATCATTTTAACGAGTATGTATATTACAAAATGTTTTAACAAAAACCCAAAAACCATACCATAGATCGCCAAAACCTGTACAACGTTTACAAAATGTCACAGTGTCGTTAAACTTTATAGGACACCTTTATAAGCAGTTTATAGATTTAAAATGTCTTTTATAAACCATGATGGAGTGGTATTATATAAAAATAGATTTCCATTGTAACACATATTATTTTTTTTGTGATCAAGTATGATATTTATTTTATCTCTTAATCCATGGCACTACATTCATTTTAATTTACAAGTTATTATTCGTTTACTTCTTCAGAAAAATAGTAAAAAATATGTTGGATAATATCTAATACCAATATTTGACCATAACTACCATAATTATTGTCTACCTACGGAATTTTAATTCTGAGGTTCTATCATATTTTTTTATCAACAAATTCTTAAGTAACCAAAATTAATCACACCTTTATTAATAAATTAATAATAGCTCAATTTAATCGTCTCAAACTTTCCTTTCAAAGTGGTTTTTAACAGAAAAAAGTACCCAAAATAAAATGATCTCATCATGCATTTGCGAAATAAAATTTAAATAAATTAACAGCTAATGTAGGTAATATTACTACAAGTAAAAGAAATGTAATTAAGGCTGAAGAACATAATTCACCAGCCACCTGCCATTATTTTTAGCAAGGCAATTAAAATTCCCGGCTGAGGGAAGTAGAAAGGTGTCAAGAAGAGATTAAACTTTCAATTTATGGTTCCACTCTTTTTTTTTTTATTTTTGCATTTTGCCATTTTGCATATCTGTTTGTTTTGCCAATTGCTACTTTCTAATAAAATCGTCAATGTACAAGCATACCTGCGAGCACACGGCGCACATTCATATAAAACTTTGCCCATTTTTTCCCCGTCTTGCATTAGCAATTGCCAAAACTTGATTTTGATGCTTAAATATAAATGATTACTTGATTTGAGCAAATATGTGTATGAAAAAAGTCAGCACAAGACCATAATTACACAGAAAAGCAGGAACAACAATAATGCTAATGCACTTTGAGAAATATGAAGATTCTGGATCTATACTTAAATTAAAGTAAGAATTTTTGTATATATTATTTTATTTTACATTTTACTGAAATATTTACAAAGGTTAAATCATTAAAACTGAAATATCAAAGGTTTAGGTAATAATTTGAGGTATCTACATCGATATTATGGATCTGTACTTTAATAAAAGTTAGAATTGTTGTAAATATTATTTTATTTAAGTTTTTACGTAAATAATTACAAAGGATAAATCCTAGGAACTGAAATAACAAGGGTTTAAGTAATAGTTTGAGGTATCTATATGAATATTCTGAATCTATACTTAAATAAAAGTAAGAATTGTTGTATGTATGTATATATTATTTTGTTTTACTTTTTACATAAATATATACAAAGGATAAATCATAAGAACTGAAATATCAAGGGTTTTAGTAATAGTTTGAACTATTATCGATCCTTTTTCTTAATATCATCATATCATATCAAAACCATAGGTTTTAAAAATGTGTAGAAATATGCTTAAAACGAGTTTATTATGATTTTCAGGAATATTAAAATTTTTTTTCTTTAAAAAGCTTTTTAAAATTTCCAAACCTTCACTTAAACTTTTATCAATTAATTTAAGTGGGAAAATTAATGTATAAATAGGAAAAATATTAGAAGAATTTGAAAAATATTATAAAGGATCAACTTCAAGTAGTTTCTTACAGTGTACTTCTGTCGCCCGCGCAGCAGCTTAAAAAAGCTGCGCTCAAAGAAATTAACAATAAAAGTTGGAAATTTTTTTCAACGCTTTTTGTTTATTTTTTATGATTTTTTTTTTTGGCTCGAATGACGAAGAAAATATTCGCCGAGGAACCAGAGTTCCAAAACTCGTTTGGCATTCGAAATTCCAGTGTGTGTGTGTGTGTGTGTGCTTTTGTATTTTTGGCAACACTTCTACGCTGCCTTTTTCACTGTTGTTGTTGTTGTTATTCCACCTGGGCAAAGTGAAAATTTATGCCGCACCCCGCTCGAAAAAAATACAAAACAAAACAAAAAGTAAACGAAAAAAGTTGGAGTCCGTGATTTCACACAACAGACCAAAATTCCAATCCATTTCAAAGCCGCCAACAAATAAACAAAAGTCAATATGTAATTGAATTTTTTCCGCCGTTTCTTTTGCTCAACAATTTTCGTCGAACACATTTTTGTGGCTTTTCTTTCCACATACTTCGTTTGCCTGTCTATGTATGTATGTGTGTGTGTGCGAGTTTGGTTGCTATTTTTGATTTCCATTATGATTTCGCGCCGCTCTTTTCACAGCTCCCAATTCCAATTCCCAATTCCAATTCCAAATCCGATTCGGGTTTTTGAGCTTCGCTTCGTTTTCATTTCGAACTCGAATCGGAATTAGCACTGCATCTCTTTTTCTACCGCTCTCGCTTACTCTCTTTCGAGCGATTTTCGCACAGAGGAAAACAATTCGAGATTATGTGTTCTATACTTAGAATTATTTTGATCAACTTGGACATTACTAAAAAAATTTGGTTAAACCTAATAGATCTTCGTAAAAAAATTATTATAAATCTGGAAATCTTCAGTATTGTCATTTAGGCTTCACTTAAAGTACTTAGAATTATCTTGATCAACTTAGACTTTACTAAAAAATTTGGTTAAACATAATAGATCTTCGTAGTAAAGTTATTATAAAATTAGAAAACTTTAGTAGGGTCATTTAGGCTTCACTAAAAGTATTAATTAGAAACAATTCAAGATTATGTGTTCTATACTTAGAATTATCTTGATCAACTTGGACTTTACTAAAAAAGTTTGGTTAAACCTAATAGATCTTCGTAGTAAAGGTATTATAAAACTAGAAATCTTTAGTATTGTCATTTAGGCTTCATTAAAATTATTAATTGGAAACAATTCGAGATTATGTGTTCTATACTTTGAATTATCTTGATCAACTTAGACTTTACTAATAAAAATTTGGTTAAACATAATAGATCTTCGTAGAACATTTTTATAAAACTAGAAATCTTTAGTATTGTCATTTAGGTATTTTATTTAAAAGTATTAATTAGATAAGTATTACATAACCTATTACATTTAGAGTAATCTAGATCATTTTAGAATTTACTAAAAAAAGTAGGTTACCATATTAGATCTTCACAGAAAAATATTATAAAACTGAAAACCTGTAGTATTGTCATTTATCAAATAAGCGTTACAAAACCTATGTATAAAATTTTTGTACAGAAATATACCACTGGAATTTTAGAAACTAAGATTTGTCCTAAAATAACATTACATGTTGTCAAGCGCCATATGATACATTGTACCCTTTTTATTAAAAAAAGATTGATATTTAACTTGTTCTAGGTAAGAGGTGACATTTTTTTTAGCTTAGAACCATTTATTTTCTTAAAAATAACCAGTGTGATGTAAATCAAAAATGTTTTAAAAAATATCTTTAGTTGGAAAACTCACTGTTTTTAAGATGGTTTACTTTTTATTTAAAGTTAAAATAAGAAAATTGAGAATCATTTTTCCGATCCCGATTTGTTTTGAGTGTATCGTTGATGGATGGCCTGTGCTTTTGAAAGAATGCTCGCTCGCAATCGGGGAAAAAACCCCATAGACCCCCTTGGTCAGCTTCCCGCTCCCGAAAAAAAACTGAAGAGAACACTAAAATTGAGGCTGCCAAAAATATTTTGTTGTTAATGGAACTTTCTGGTTTTCTTTCGCTTGCAAATTTAAATTCTTTTCTTCTTATGCTCATTACTTTTTGGGTCACATCAAAAGAAGCAGAGAGAGAAAGAGATAAATAGAGGGAGAGAGAGGGAGAGAGAGGGAATAAGTAACAATAGCGAGTTAATCCGAGTGAAAGGAAGCCAAACTCCCCCCATGAAAATATCCAACATCATCATCATCATTTTCTGATTGCCAACTGCGCACATTTCCATTCCCGATCCGCCCAAGATTATCGATTTTCCAACCCTACACAAAAACCCATTAGAGAACCAGAGTGGAACGGAGCTTTCAATACCCCTGTCAACTGATGTTTCTATGATATTTTGCAGATACATTTGTATGTACTATGCGAACGGATGATGCTGATAAATATAGGGGATTATGCTGGGAAATATAACACTGTGGCTTGTGAAATGAAATATTGGTTGGGTTGGTTTTCAGAAGAAGATTATTCTATAATTTGAGATATATATATCATGATCATAGTTACATAAATATATATAGAGTTTCTAATCAGAAAACTATTTTTTTTAACTTGACTGGTTAGTTTTGGAATATTATAACCCACAGATAAGAAATAGGTTTTTCAGGGTTATCTTACATGAACCATAAAACGATTTATTTTAAATGGACTGTTTACTTACAGATAAGACGAAGCTTTTTTGGGGTTACCTTATCTTTTCTGAAGTACTCTATTATGATTTTATTTTGATATATATTATGTAATTTCATGATCATTATAAATACATATATTATAATATTTAAGCCTACATATGTACCTATTTTGTAAGTTAAATGACCCAAATGACTGGAAGTTTACATAAAAATATGACATGCAGATACGAATAAGGGTTTTAGGGTTATCTTACATTTTCTAGAAATAATTAATCATATTTCAACGAAACCATTTAAAAAAAATGGATTTACTAAAGTTTTTGTGAAGATGTATGTAATTATATTTAAATTATAATTAAAATTCTGAGTAGAGGAGCGGTTGCTATAAGCTAAAAAAGGGTTTAATATGATAAAAAATAATTTTTTAAGTAAATTTAATAATACATTTTGATTTAAAATTTAACAAAAAATCGCCATTAACTAAGATTGTGTAAAAATTATTAGAATATATTGTTGGGTGTGATACTGTATAGGAAAGTTGATATTCAGTATAGTATACCATACCATACCATATGAAAGTTGATATTCAGCTTACAATTGATGTCGTTTGTAGAGGCACTGATGTTCTGCTATAAGGCTTATGATATTAAGACTACAAAAGTTCAGAAAATATGTATATGAGTAATATGTGGACAAACTGTTTTGGCAGGGCATAGCAAACAAAAATTCGCTACACCCATAATAGTCCCGAAAATAGCCAAATCCTGGGAAAGGCACTAATACCCCCTGAGTCCTCGCGTTCGCAGGGGTGGGAGGATGCCCCGGGGGGTTGGGGGAGTTGGTTGCCATGGGCGGTGGGTGGGGGGTGGACCATTGGTCGGGTGTCTGGCAGCGACAGGCGTTACATCGCCCAGAAATCGAGCGGCAGCCAAGCATGATCCCCTCTGACCACAGTTGCAACCCTAAGGCCCTCTGCATCCCTTCCAGCGGATGTTGCCGCTTCTTCCCTTCCGCCCCCTCCTCTTTTTTGCCCATTTCCTTTGGGGGGTTGCTCGGAGCAAAGAGCTTTTTTTTTTTTTTGTAGTTTGTTCTGCCGCCGTCAAGGACCAAAAACCAACCCCTAAAACCCCGAAAAGGGGGCGAACGAGACAGTCAGATCACGAGCAGACGGTCGGCGGGTGGTCGGTATCGAAATTCGGGAGGGTGCGAGGGTGGTCACCGCGTCCTCTTTCATGGGGTGGAAATGCGAACACACCAAAACAGATCCTGTCGCCAGGGGTTGGTGGTCCCATCCGTTGGCATCGTCCCCCCTTTTTATTGCCATATTGCAAAAACCGAACCGAACTGAACTGAACGTCAGCTGCGATCTTACAGGGGACCTGGCACTTGGCACTGGGCAACAAAAAAAGAGTTGCATTCATCCCCTACACAGGGAATTAAAAATGTCCTTGAAATCGAGGAAAATGCTACAACTGCGTCTAATGCGCAGGATTAAAATGTTTATCCTACAGCTTGGAAAAATATCAACAATAAGCACAAAGAAATCGAAAATGTAAAATATAATTAGCTTCGCACTTTAATAGTTGATATCCTAGGGTTAGATATATTTTATTTTCTGGGGTATAATTAACATTAACCTGTTTATAGGGTGTTTTTAATAAGATTTATAATAACGTGTAGTTATAAAGTACTTAAAAAAAAGTTGTTCAATATAATTATCCGGTAACAGCCATAGAACTCATTAAATAATGTGCCCAGATAGTTTGTTATTTTATGTTTTTGTTATTTTCTGGGGTATAATTAACATCCGCCCGTTTTACAGGGCGTTTTTATAAGATCTATAAAAACATGTAGTGATAAAGTACTTAAAAAGAAGATTTTTAATATAATTATCTGGTAACAGGCATAAAACCCATAAAATAATGTGACCAGATAGTTTGTTATTTTATACAATGATCTGGTCAGTCTTTTTTGTTAGGAATGTAAATTTTTTAATTTATATGGTAAGCCTTATTTTTAACTTTAAATTATTAATTGTTTTTACAAAATAAGGTACTTAAAATTTACTTTATAAGGAAAATTAACATAGTTTCTTAAGTTTTTTTCAAAGTTTTATGTTTCACCTTTTTTCAAATACCCCTACTATAATATAAGCGGTTTAAGCTTTACTACCTGAGTAACTGCAAAGTCTCTTAAATTTTCTAAATTTTTTAATGATTAGTAAATAAAAATAATGTAAAGCTGTTTATTTAAATATTTATCCACATGTTTATAAACACATGCTCATTTAAAGGTTCCTACATTTGGTGTTCAATGGAGGAAAATGAAAACACATGTGGTTGGGTATTCGAATAGGTTTTTGAACTCTCTTTTTTCTCCCCCTTAGCTCAAAAACCGGGTGCAATGGATCCAGCTGTAGGATCCAGTTCCCCCAAGGGTTGCACTCGGGGATTTTCCCGCCCTCCCCACAGAACTAAAAAAAAAAACCCAACAGCTGCCGGGATCAGGATCGGGGAGAAACCACCCCTATGTATACTATATATGGACATTATGCACACGATCGTTGCACGCTTCCCTGATCAACTTGATCGATCAATTCTATTCCACCCTTGGCCACACGAACACACAGATACTCACCCATACCGAGGCAATGGGGTCGCCACTCAACTCCATTAAATTCAATTGACAAAAGGAAATGAACATGAGCATGCAAAAAAGAAAAAACAAAAAAAAAAACACAAAAAACAAATGCATGTGCCACATACTCTACTCAGTACCACATAGTATACCATACCATACACGAAAAACAGATTAATGGAGGAACTGAACACAATGGGTAGGGGCGCATAAAATGGGAAAATTCAAGGTACTTTCGGGGGGAGGTTGGTTTGGATCGGTGTTGCGGGGCAGCGGGACCCAAAACGCCGCACATCTGCTCTTGTCGGCTATAAAAATGCTCTCGGTTTCTCGGTTCTCGATGGACGGTTCTCGGTTGGGTCTACTATATGGATATGGTCTTGTGGGTTTCGGTTCTATACTATACACAAATTGTGGCCATGTTGCCACTGCCTTTGCATTTACAATTTGCATTCGCATGTGAATTTTATCAGGGGGAGAGAAAACATACAGCAGCAAATACTCTGTGTAGGGGGGAAAACCAGACGAATCTGATCCCAACATTGATCGATTGCGAGATACCTTTAATATCCAATTGCAAAAGGTCCGTTATGCAATTTTTGGAAATTCTAAACAATGAAATGAAATTTACTGATAATCCTATCAGGAACTTTTGTTCTTTTTGAAATATTTACAGTTTTGTTTTCGGTTTTCTACAGTCTACCTGTATTTTAAAAAATAATTATCAGAATATCACTATATCATTATATATCATTATATTTATTTGGAGATACTCATATTTACTGTTCAAAATGTATTGATCTATTTCTTTTAATTTCCAAAAACTGTATTAAAAAGTGGTTTTTATTAATAAAATTATGTATTTTTACTTTAGAAAGTATATGAAAGGTATAACTTGATACAACATCATGATATTTTCAAGTACGCTTCGATAAATACATTTCCAAAGTCTTCCTAAAAAATAGGTCGGAAAAATGGCTTAACATTTTAAGGATCTAAACTGAGTATCTTTGAAATACTTTTTAGAGGTAAAAAGTAAGTAACTTTTAAGTACTTTTCAGAGGTAAAAACCTTTGTTAGAGATATACTTATGTTTGTATGTATTCCTTAACTAAACAGGATGATAATGGATTAAATATCCTTTAAACAAGGCTCAATCAGCTAATCCTTTTCCCATATATATGATAAAACTTTTGAAAATACACTGAAAAAAGTATTCCCCTTAATTTGGTAAATAAGGATTTAGTGTCAAATTTTGAACTTGTTAAAATTCATATTTCTAGTAGGGTAAGGTCACTAAAAAAAAATCTCTGAAGTTAACACTAAAAAAAAATCGTCAATAACTCAAAGTTTCTAAAATGTAGCTCGAAGATATAAACCTCGCCGAATGGAGTTTTTTCTGTAAACTAAACCCTATAAACAACCAGTATTATTGAAATGTTATAAAAAATGGTAATTTAATCCCACACATGAAAGATCATTCAATTAGGGTTTTGCATAATAGGTTAAAAGATTTAGCAAATGGAAACTGACGATTGAAGTTGACAGTCTTTTTATTGTTCTACAAATGATTTACACCGAAATCCGTAGATTCTTCTTTTGACTGATATACCCTATGAAGATGGTAAATGCTGGAGATCTTGGAAACGCTACTCCTTCAAGGTTAGCCCTAGTTCTGTGACCCAGGGTGTAGAGTTGGCTTCCCACGCATTTTGCTCACTTCCTTTCGCATTTTCTTCGTCGGATTTCGCAGGAGTGTGTGTGTGTGTTGTGCATGTAAATGAGTTTCGAGCACAATACGAAAATAAACATTTTTTCTTCTTGCACTTTTTGTTTTCCCCGTGCAATTTAGTGGCTAAAATTAAACGCGAAAAAAGGAATTTTTATGGAACAGCTGTATTCGCCATTCTGTGGAAGCGAAGTGGAGGGGTAAAAACAAGAAAAAGAGAAGAAGGAGGTGGAAAAACAAGGTAAAAACCCAACATACCCATGCACTCAATCAGTGACTCACATATCTGCATTTTAACTTGGTTAATTCGATAAAAGCGTTTAGGGAAATCAAGTTAATTGGTTTTTAACCCTTTTCGATTTGTACACAAAAAGTTACCCTATTTATATTTTATATACCAAAATATCTTCATTAAAACATCTTGTAAAACTAAAATATAAAGTATATTAATAAGGATTGCTGTTTATAAAATATAATATGCCATGTAAAACTTTAATCTTTCATCTAGGGTTAATAATTATCTGGCTGAAGATCTGTAGATCTCCCAATTTTTTTTCGGCATTTAACAACTTTGCCTTTGAGGTGATTGAGGTGCGGCCCAAATTTTCACTTTACCACAGCTTCAGTAATGGAAAAAAAATGTGGGCCAAAAAAAAAAACAACAGAAATCCAAAGCCAAACAAGTTTATGGGTTTTTAGATCTTTAGCTTAAGCACCATCTTCATATTTCCATAATCTCAGCTAATATTTTCTTCACATTCTTTAGAGTAGAAAAGCCAATATTCGTAGGCTAACAAAAGTACTAGCTGTTGATCATATAATGGTTATACATATATCATATCATATCATATCATATCATCTCAAATCATATCATATTATATCATATCATATTATATCATATAAAAATCATATAATATCATATCATATCATATCATGTTATATCATATCATATCATTTAATATAAGTTGTTGATCATAGAATACTTACAGATATTTAAAGTCATATTACTTATAAAAAAAGTTGGACTTGAGTGGAGAAAAAGTCCTGAACACCCACTAAAATTGATTACATCCTTCAAATGTTTATAATATGAAATGACATCAACATTAAATGTTTAAAGATATCATCATCACAAAGGAATCATTTTTGCCCGTGCAATTTTGATGTCTGCTAATTATTAAAAACTCAGATTTCTTCGGGCTGTTAATAATGTGCAGAATTTTAAGATGCGCAATTATAGTTTCCAAATTATGACTGTTGCGGCTGCGGTTATTTGATGAAACACAGTTATCGTAAGCACTTATTTTCGTACACGCTGAAAATCAAGTTTTAGCAATTGTTATGGCAACAAAGAAACAGCAAACAAAACAAAAAAAAAACGCGAATAAAAGTTAATTACATATAAAAAAGATTTATACACACATAGAAAGTTGCATGCAAAAAACAAAAAGAAAGACAATGTTTAAAAATCATTTTGATGTTGAGCTTTTGACGATCCCGTGATGCGGTACGGTACACAAACATATGTACATATACTGTGGAGATTAGATAACCTGAACTTGTATAAGTCTGGAAAAACTCTAAGATTTGTAAGTTAATGGTTTATTTTTCTAGAAATAATAGTTATTCCCTTTTTGTTTTTAGGATTGCTATATAAAATATTTTTCCTAAACAAAATGGTATATTGCAAAAGTTAAAATTGTGAAAGATCATATTCCAAAACACTCGGTATTTTGAAAATAAATTTTTTTGACACAACGATTTTTTTATTATAATTTTTCTGCTTAAAATATTATTTTTAATTTTAAAATTAAAGAACTGGAAAAAAACTGATAATTTTCATATACCTCTATCTGTGGGGAATATACTTGAATATGTTTTTTTTTCATGGATAATAAAGATTACAAAGTAGATGTTTGGATCTTAGGGAGTTTTGGTTAGGGGAGTTCGACTGTCGTCTGGAAATGAGAGTGTGTGCTGGGTGTTTTTGTACGTTTATGGAGATGGGTGTGGGCGCTTCACCGATTTTGGCCCCGAGGGCGCATCAGCGAAAAAGTAATGCTTTGAAATGGAATACACGGACAGACAATAAAGTAAATTTCACGTTGTCATGTCGGCCCACAAAACCAACGACAGCAACAACAGCAAAGAGATATAGGAACAGCAAAATGGTGAAACCCTAAACAGAAAAAAAAAACTAAGTTTATTTCGGTTCGTTACAATGCGACGATGATGATGATGATGATGTTGATCCCCGAAGCCGAAACAATTTCCACCCCAAAAAGTGGGCATTTTGAGGCGGGGGATTTTCTTTTTTTTCCAGAGGGTGGGAGGGAACATCGATTGAGGTAAATAGAGCTTCAGGGACAAAGTGCAGAAAACTACCCTAAAAATAATGTTAAATGAGAGGCGTACGCAATACCGTTATTACACCTATTCCAGGCAACAACAAAAAGTGAGCCCCAGATCGAAGGGTGCGAGCGAGCTCGCTCTCTTTCATGCTCCCTCCCTCTCTCACTCCTCCGCCTCTCTTTTTCGGGGGGAGTGGGAGAGAGCACGAGATCCACACGAGCCAAAATCGTGCCAGAGCGGAGAGGTGAGAGAGAGAAAAAGCACTCAAGGGGGTTAAAAAGAGAGCACCGGAGAGTCAGAGAGAGAGACCTGACGAACAAAAGAGAGCCAGTCCACGCAAAAGCGCCACGAAGTATGCTTCAGTTTTCCCTCTCATTTTCACCTTCTGCTTTGTCTTGTCTTTACTTTCCACTTGTGTTGCCAAGCGAGCTTTTCCTTGAAGGAGGAGAGCCAAGAAAATAATGATGAAGGTGAAGTGATGAGAGAGGAAAAGCGGGATGGGAATTAGCATTAGCTCATAACCTAAAGTTAGCAATTGGTAGGACCAATTACCTGCCAATTATTATAAGTTACATTTGATTTCACCTAATTTATTTAAGAACTACAACTTTAACAAGCTAAAAAGTTAAATAATTTTAGTATTTTTATTTAGAAACCCATTACTTTGATCAATTTATGTATATACTAAAATTTGTTTTAGTGACTTTCCCCTATTTTCAATTTAACAATTTAGGTTGTGCTATAATATATTTTATATATTTAATGTAAAAATATGTTTTTGAGTTAGTTAATGTAAAATGATACTGAAAACAAAGTATTTAATATGATAAAGTATGATAATAAATAATTATTAAAATAAAAACTTTGATAATACTGTAAGGATATATAAAAATGTGATCTTTCAAAAACCTTGTATATTTGATAAATATCACTTACTAATATTTAAAACCTAATGTAATGTAAAATGATTCTGAAAATAAGTATATAATAAAAAATCATTTTTAAATGCATGAAAATGATCTATTTAAAACCTTGTATATTTGATAAATATCACTTACTTATATTTAAAACTCAATATAATGTATAATGATACTGAAAAAAAGTGTATAACTAAAAATAATTTTTAAAAGCATGATAATACATTTTTATTAAAATAAAAACTTTGATAATACGGTAAGGACATATAAAAATGTGATCTTCTAAGAGCCTTGTATATTTGATAAATATCATTTACTATATTTAAAACCAAATCTAAATGCTATTACTGTGACCATTACTGTTTGAAGCAAACACAGGTAAAAAGGAGACTTTCATCTTCCTCATAAACTAACTTTTAAGCACAGCTAATTTGTAGTTGCAATTAAATTGAACTGTCAATTAAATTTAAAGTGTAAGCTTTTGGGCAACTCTTTAACTAAGTTTAAGCATTATGTCATAGCCAAGGTAAAAAAAGTGTGTCATGAAAAGGGGAACGGTTAACCATGACACATCCTACGGATTGTAACCTTGGAATTTATGGTTTTTAATTTGTACCTATGTTTTATAGTACTTTTTATAATGCATTAAGCTTGTTGGCTGTTTCTTAGTCATTTAATAAATGTTTTAAGGAAGGTAGAAGATAAAAAAACTAAATTAAAGTTGATCTTGAAATAAGGATCCTATTTTTATTTATTTTGTTTTAAGGTAATAATATACTTTATTTACGCATTTCGCATCAGTTATGGTAGTAAACAAAAATGGTATTATTAGATTTTCAACCAACACAGCATTGAATAAATAATTAATTAAGATGTCGATTTTGTAGGAGTGCCTTCCTCAACGAATGAGCTTTACTTTTTAAAGAGCATTACATATGGAAAAGCTTATAATATCCGAACTATCTGCATTGAGTTTCAAGTGCTTCAATTACTTATTAATGGATCGATTGGGGATCATAGATATAAGCAGCTGCTTTAGCTGAATGTCAATGCATTTTATGACACGTTAAAGGGCGGTGCAGTTTGCAAAAAATGGAAAATAAAATGCAACACCTGTCGCTATAGCTATGTACTTAGACCTACATACATATAGTATGCACATATGCACGTGGATAATTCTAGAGGCTAGCTCTCTACCTTTGAGTTAGTTTTCAGGTGGTGTGCGGTTGTGTGTGGGCATCCATTGAAGGGCTTCGCTGCGAAAATAAAACACGTCAACAAAAACTGCAACCAGAATTGAGATAGCTAATGTCAGTAAAAGCTAACAACAGTGGTGACATTTATAGGCCCTGAGACAGCCCCTTAAAAACCTGAAGTCTCAATAAGGTATTGCTTGATTACTACCCTTCGGATGACCTAATCATAATTTTAATTAGGTAAAACTAAATAAATTAATGTGTTAGAAATATTTCTAATTCCTAATATTCATTTTTTAAATTAGAATTCCTTTTTCAAATAAATTTAAAGGAAATAAATAAATATATTTGGCATATGTTTGATTTATGTTTCCTGTATTTTTGTTATTAGATTCTAATAACACATAGATTCTAATAAATATCATCGAAAATATCGAAAACTATATTGTTATGCCATTCCTTAATATAATTAAAACAGATTTCGGGACTAATAACAACTACGTAGTAAAAATATATTTCAATTCAAAGACGAAAGGTGTTTATTAAATATTGAATATGTGTTGTTAAAAAATAGTTGGGTTTGGTTTTCATTTAAGAGATACAATTTTTTTAAGCCAACAGATCAGAAAAAATTTTACCATTTACAAATTGCATTAAATTGCAAATTCAAAGACGTAATGCTTGAATTCTAGGCTCTTTTAGGCCTAACCATCATTTCAGAAAACGGCAATGAGATCGACCAGTCATGATTTTGAATCGTTCCCCAATGAATTCCGTAGACCTCTCCTAAACTGCGTCGTCCACTCGTATAGAACTTTCCGTTGAGCATACTGTAGGTTTGAGTAAATTTATAAAAAGTTTCAAAATATTTTTTTATATTATTATATTATACTTACCAGTCTGAACAGTTATAGTACCACCATCCACCACCGTGAGTTTTAGAGCATCTTTTATTATTCTTGTCGCTTGTGCTGAACTCAAGTGGCAATGGTCCTGTTAGAGAAAATGAATCACCGGCTGTGCCTGAGTATTTTCCAAGAGATTTCAGCTCATAAGATTGTTCTTCGTTGCCAATTTGGAAATTATCGTAATGAGCATAGTAAGTAGTTCCATTTTTCGTCTTCAGTTTAACCAAAAGTTCATGTCGTCGCGAGTGAGTCATGGCATGAATTATATCTAGACCAATGAAAAATTCTCCCTTTGCATCGCCGAATCCCTTTTTATAATCTGTCCAGTTTCGGTCGAAGTTTTCGGAGCCGTCAAAGCGTTTTTGAATAGTAATCCAAGTTTTTTCGTCATTTTCAGCTTCATTTTCTTCCATCAAATCCGATATACGTTTTTTCAGACTTTCGATTTCTTTACGCTTGGCATTTATTTCGGAATTTTGGATTTCGATTATGTCTTTCAACTCTTGAATATTTTTTGTCAATGTGTTTATTTTTTTAGCTTGCGCTTGATTTAATACATTTTGACTCTCAATTTCTTTTTTTCTGGCATTGTTAAAATTATTATTGTCATTAATTTGATTAAGTAAAGCCTGAATAGTTTCGTTCATTTTATTTACCTCGACCTCTGTATTCTCGAGAATTTGTTTTTGGTTCACAATATTCATCAATTGATCATTTAATTGTTTATTTTGATCACTGATTTTGGCATCTTTATTTTCAATTTTATCTTGAGCAATTCTTAGTTCTTCTTGTTTCCCCTTGAGTTGTTCACTCAAAATATTTATGGTATTTTCTTTATCCCTTATTAATTCTTCTTCATCTTTCATAAATCTTAGCAAGTTATGAATACCTTCTGTTGTAAAAAGGGACGCTTGCTTCAACTTTTCATAATCAAAAGAACCATTTTCCTGGGCTCCAGTCTCCGTTGAATTTGTGACTTCAGCTGCATCTGCACCGCCAAAAAATATCAGCTTGAAAAGCAAAACTGACAGAAAAATTATAAAAGTCCACTTCATTATTTTTAACCTCTGTCCACTCTGATCGAAACTTTACTGAACTTTGGGCATAAATATACCCAGAATTTATAGCCGGCATTCGCCTGATAAAAGGAAACACATTTAATGCTTTATCCAAAAAATTTTAAAAAACATACATTAAAAAAAAGTCTTATTTATTATAAAAAAAAAATAATAACTCATTATTTTAAGTCAAAAAATATTTTTAAAAAGTATTTCGCTTCATGTACTGATTAGTGCCAGTAATTAGTCAGAGTCTACTAAGAAACTTTTTTTTATATTTAAAACAAAAACGTATCAAAAAATGGAGTTTTTTTCATTTTTATACCCGTTACTCGTAGAGTTAAAGGGTATACTAGATTCGTCGGAAAGTATGTAACAGGCAGAAGGAAGCGTTTCCGACCCCATAAAGTATATATATTCTTGATCAGGATCACTAGCCGAGTCGATCTAGCCATGTCCGTCTGTCCGTTTGTCCGTCTGTCCGGATGAACGCTGAGATCTCGGAAACTATAAGAGCTAGGCTATTGAGATTTGGCGTGCAGATTCCTGAGCTTCTTACGCAGCGCAAGTTTGTTTCAGCAGCGAGCCACGCCCTCAAACCGCCCAAAACTGTGGCTCTTACAGTTTTGATGCTAGAGTAAAAATTTTAACTAAAATGTATTGTTCTCATCAATACCTATCGATTGACTTAAAAAAACGTTTGCCACGCCCACTTTAACGCCCACAAACTTCAAAAAATCGAAAATATGAACGTGGATATCTCGGAAACTATCAAAGATAGAGAATTGGGATCTCAGATTTAGATTCTGTAGACTTGTACGCAGCGCAAGTTTGTTACGCGAATATGCCACGCCCACTCTAACGCCCACAAACCGCCCAAGCCTGTGGCGACCACAATGTTCATGCTTGATAAAAAATTTTAACTGAAATGTATTGTTCTTATCAATACCTATCGATTGATACAAAAAAAAAAGTTTGCCACGCCCACTCTAACGCCCATAACGCTTAAATCTGTCTTCCGCCGGAAGGTGGCGCATTTAAATCTCGCTATGCTGCTTGCATGTCTCCATTTCTCTTTGGTCCCTTTAGCTGAGTAACGGGTATCTGATAGTCGAGGTACTCGACTATAGCGTTCTTCCTTGTTGTTATTAGATTCTAATTAATATCATCAAAAATATCAACAACAAATTTTAAAGTTTCTGATATATTTTATTCAATTATATATAGTTCAATTCTATTTCGGTTTTTAGGATGCAAAGCTATGAAAGAAACATATTGTTATGCCATTCCTTAATATAATTAAAACATATTTCGGGACTGATAACATTACAAATTGCATTATATTGCAAATTCAAAGCTGTAATGCTTGTATTCTAGGCTCCTTTAGGCCTAATCATCATTTCAGAAAACGGCAATGAGATCAACCAGTCATGATTTTGAAGCGTTCCCCAATGAATTCCGTAGACCTCTCCTAAACTGCGTCGTCCACTCTTATAGAACTTTCCGTTGAGCATACTGTAAGTTTGAGTAATTTTATAAAAAGTTGTAAAATATTTTATTAAACAAAGTACTTACTTATTTGAACATTTATAGTACCACCATCCACCACCGTGAGTTTTAGAGCATCTTTTGTTATTCTTGTCGCTTGTGCTGAACTTAAGTGGCAATGGTCCTGTTAGAGAAAATGAATCACCGGCTGTGCCTGAGTATTTTCCAAGAGATTTCAGCTCATAAGATTGTTCTTCGTTGCCAATTTGGAAATTATCGTAATGAGCATAGTAAGTAGTCCCATTTTTCGTCTTCAGTTTAATCAAAAGTTCATGTTGTCGTGAGTGAGTCATGGCATGAATTATATCTAGACCAATGAAAAATTCTCCCTTTGCATCGCCGAAACCCTTTTTATAATCTGTCCAGTTTCGGTCGAAGTTTTCGGAGCCGTCAAAGCGTTTTTGAATAGTAATCCAAGTTTTTTCGTCATTTTCAGCTTCATTTTCTTCCATCAAATCCGATATACGTTTTTTCAGACTTTCGATTTCTTTACGCTTGGCATTTATTTCGGAATTTTGGATTTCGATTATGTCTTTCAACTCTTGAATATTTTTTGTCAATGTGTTTATTTTTTTAGCTTGCGCTTGATTTAATACATTTTGACTCTCAATTTCTTTTTTTCTGGCATTGTTAAAATTATTATTGTCATTAATTTGATTAAGTAAAGCCTGAATAGTTTCGTTCATTTTATTTACCTCGACCTCTGTATTCTCGAGAATTTGTTTTTGGTTCACAATATTCATCAATTGATCATTTAATTGTTTATTTTGATCACTGATTTTGGCATCTTTATTTTCAATTTGGTCTTGAGCAATTCTTAGTTCTTCTTGTTTCTCCTTCATTTGTTCACTCATAATATTTATGGTATTTTCTCTATCCCTTATTAATTCTTCTAGAACTTTGATATTACTTAGCAAGTTATGAATAGCTTCTGTTGTAATAAGGGACGCTTGCTTAAACTTTTCATAATCAAAAGAGTCATCTTCTTCAGTTCCAGTCTCCGTTAAATTTGTGACTTCGTCTGCATCTGCACCGCCAAATAATATCAGCTTGAAAAGCAAAACTGACAGAAAAATTATAAAAGTCCACTTCATTATTTTTAACCTCTGTCCACTCTGATCTAAACTTTACTGAACTTTGGCATAAATATACCCAGAATTTATAGCCGGCATTCGCCTGATAAAAGGAAACACATTTAATGCTTTATCCAAAAAATATTAAAAAACAAAAATTCAAAAAAAGTCTTACTCATTATAAAAAAATAGATAATTACTCATTATTTTAAGTCTAAATATATCTAAAATATGGAATTGGTTTTAGGTACTGATTAGTGTAAGGAATTAGTCAGAGTCTACTAAGAAACTTATTTTTTTTTATTTAAAACAAAAACGTATCAAAAAAATTGCGTTTTTCTCAATGTTTTGCACTCAAAAGTATGCAACATTTGAGAACTTGTTAAACAAAGCGGTTTTAAGCTTAAGGAGGTCGATTACGCCCCACCTCCACTATTTCTGAAAAATTTTTATTAGAACATTTACTTAGGATTAAGCAAATGTTAATGGTTTTTTTAAACTTAAGTTTCATGAAGCTCATAATATATAGTTCATAAAATTAGAAAAATAATCAACAAATTCTATACAATTTCATAACTAAAAAGGCAGTTAAAATAATATATATTGATGTAAATAGGTAATGAACAACTCATTAATTTGTAAACATTTTTTGTTGCTTAAAAAGAAGGATTTTATTTACTAAAACCTACAGTTATATGATAAAAAAACTTTTTTCTTTAGTAATTTGGAATTTTTATATAGAATTCTATAAAACCTACAATTATATGATAAAATAAATCTTTTTCTTTAGTAATTTGGAATTTATTTATAGAATTCTATGGGACTTATCGCTTTGGGCTCCAAATCTTTACATTTCCGGACAAAAGGAACTATATTATGATAACCATATAAAATTATATGATAAAAAAATTTGTTCTTTAGTAGTTTGGAAATTATATAATTTATAATTTGGAAATTGTATTCTATAAAACCTACAAATATATGATAAAATAAATCTTTTTCTTTAGTAATTTGGAATTTATATATTGAATTCTATAGAACTTATCGCTTTGGGCTCCAAATCTTTAAATTTCCGGACAAACGGAACTATATTAGGATTACCATAAAAAAAAATTATTTCAATTAAAAAAAAAATTTTGGTAGGTAAGCTTTAAAATTAGTGAGGTTACAGCTACAGGGTGCTATGCTTTTGGCCGCCACTGTGCTTACACACGAACTTTATATCAACGCGTGTGTGCATAAGTTGGTATGTAAAAAAGTTCTAGGGCAGGTTATAGTTTTTACTCTTATTTCTTTTTTTTTGCAAAAACCTCTAAAGTGAACATTAGATAATGAGCGGTGGAGAGGCCGCGAAAGAGATAGGGATACCAAAGAGAGAGAGAGAGGGGGGAAGAGAAAGAGATAGAGAGAGCCCGACTGATAAATCTAATGTTTGTCATGTGAAGCGAACCGCTTTTCAGGGCCTTGCAATTTTTATGCACTTATGACATGAGATTGCTTTGCACACACTCATAAAAGCTTTGCGACTCCCTCTCCCCACCCTCTCTCCGCCCTCTCTCTCTCTCTCTCGCTCTCTTCTTGGTGGGTGGCGGGGGGTGAGTGCATGCGCACCATTCAAGAAATGCATTGCACTTGTCGCCCAACACGCGCACTAACACACACGCAAAAACACATTTTCAGCCCACAGACTTACATAAACTTTTCCATAGAAAAAAAACCAACAACAAAAACAACAACAACAAATAATGTATAAACCTTCCAAATGACGTCAATCGCTCTGTAAATTGTGGCTTTTGTTAACTGGTTGCTGTTGTTATTGTTGTTTTTGTTGCCTTTCCATGCCAAAAACAGAAGTTTTTCGGCTTTTCGAGTGGGTTGTGTGTGTGTGTGTGTGTGTGTGTGTGTGTATGCTCATTGGCATTTTTGGGAACCCAGTTTGTGGATCATCGACTGTGAAATCAGCGCTATTTATGAATTTTCGCTCCATCGATCTTTCGCCAGCTCCCATTTTCCCTAATCAAATGTTGCAAAACTCTAGAAATGAATTCTATTTAAGACTTAACTTTGATTTTTAATAGAATTATTATAATAATAATAATAACCCTTATAATAATTCTTATATTTATAAATTCCTTATAAATATTTAATAACTTTGACTTCAAGTTTCCCCAATATGTATAGATATGAAAATGACTTAAGTTATTTAACTTTAACATTTTTCGGAACCCAGTTTATTGATCATCCACTGTGAAATCAGCGCTATTTATGTAAGTTCGTTCCATCGATCTTTACCTAGCTCCTAATTTCCCATAGTCAAATGTGGCAAAACTCTAGAAATGAATACTATTTAATACTTAACTTTGATTTTTAGAAGAACTGATTTCATTTAATTTACCCTTATAATATTTCTTATAATATACATTCTCAATTAGTAATATTCAATAAAATTGACTTAAAGTTTCCTCAATATGTAAGGATATGAAAATATCTTAAATTATTTTTTCGGAACCCAGTTTATTAATCATCCACTGTGAATAATAATTCTTATAACATAAATTCTCAATAAATATTTCATAAATTTGACATTCAGTTTCCTTAATATGTATAGATATGAAAGTAATTTAAGTTATTTTACGGTAACATTTTTGGATACCCAGTTTATTAAGCATCCACTGTGAAATCAGCGCTATTTATGTAAGTTCATTTCATCGATCTTTCCCTAGCTTCTAATTTCCCATAGTCAAATGTTGCGAAACTCTAGAATTACATGTATACAATTTAAATACTAAGTTTTATTTTTGAAATAATATAAAAATACAATTTATTGCATTACACTCACCTGTGCTATGATATTTGTAACTCAAAGTCTCCTGAAAATAAATGCCCTTATAATTTAATTCATTACAAAAAAAATATTTTTATTTATAGTTTAAATTTCCTAGTTATATGTTGGAAAACAGAAAAAACAAAGCCCTTTTAATCCTAACTTGGATTTTTTGAACTAATAATGGCATTTTATTAACCTGTATTATTATATCCTAACTAATTAAAATTAGTACAATATAATATTTAACAAAATACGATGCTGTATTTTTGTATTGAAATTTATTAGTTTTAAATATATTAAACTCTTGATAAAGTAGCTAATTTATTTACTTACTACGTCAAATGTACTACATTCCAGATTTATTATTCACATATGTGTATACATTGTACATGCCAAAGATTAATTAACAAAATCTAAAGACACATTAAAAATATTTAATTTTCCAAAATATATAAATATTATTTTTTTTGGGTTTTGAAGCTTTGATATTTTTGAAGATTTCCCTGGCTTGATTTAGAACTGCTGGCGCCACCTGTGGGCCGCACTTGGCATTTTTCGAAAAGCAGAGCAGAAGGGCAGAAAAGAAGAAAAGTAGAAAAGTAGAAAAGCTGACCTTAATATGCATTAATTGTTGCAGCAGAGCGATTCCAAAGCGCTCACTCTCATTTTCCTGGCTCTCCCATGTCTCTCTCTCTCTCTCTTGCCTCCTTTCTCTCTTCTGGCTAATTGTTCTCTTCCCTCCCTACGCCCCCTTCCTCTTCCTCGCCCCATCCCTTTCCATTTTCCATTTACGTGCTTTATGCTTTTTTTGGAGCAGCGCGCTGCTTCCATTTCCATTTCGATCCCAATTGTTGTTGTTGTTGTTTTTGTTGGTGTGGGGGATCTTTTGTTTTGTTTGTTTGTCCTTCTCATTTTATGTGAGTGTGCATGTGTGTGTTTTAGAGATGGAAGTGGAAAGTCCAATTGGAATTTGGGGGACTGTTAAATCAATAACGATTAACTTGGGTTTTGGTTATGTGAAGAGGGTTCCCACTTTATAAGGACTATGTATTCCAGCAAAGCAACGAAACTTTTAATGAGTTCTTTATTTTGAAAGACAGTTTGTTATATTTCTCAAATATTTTTAAATGATTCTTATAAGTATACACCCAATTTCCGTTTTTCCAAAATCCAAAATAAAGTTAGAATGGGGTTTACTAAATTAAATTTATATTTTTGGGCTAAAAAAGTTTAAAACGAAGGCAACAGGTTAAGACGAACTGTAAATTAGTTGATTTCTTATAATTTTGAAAAATATTTAAGTGATCTTAAGTCTAACCCATCGATCTTCAAAATATTTATATGTATTTGCATAATGGTTCAACCTTTTTATAGTAAAGAAAATTAAATTAAGTAAATATGGAATTTACTTAAGTAAATTAAAATTTTTTGGGTTAATACAATTTAAAACTTACAAAAAAGGTTGAAAAGAGCTGTAAATTAATTGGCCTCTTTCTTTAATTTTGAAAAATATTTAAGTGATCTTAAGTCGAACCCATCTTAAAAAAATGAATATGTATTTGTACAATGGTTCAACCTTTTTATAGTAAAGAAAATTAAATTAAGTAAATATGGGGTTTACTTAAATAAATTTAAATTATTTGGGTTAATACAATTTAAGACTTAGGAAAAAGTTTAAAAAGAGCTGTAAATTAGTTGGTTCCATTCTATAATTTTGGAAAACATTTAAGTGATCTTAAGTCTAACCCATCGATCTTCAAAAATTTTATATGTATTTGTATAATGGTTCAACCTTTTTATAGTTAAGAAACCAAAACTTGTCTTTGCTAATTTTATAAAACAGATTTTAGTCTTCTTAAATTTTGTAATTACATATCTTTAACTCCTTGACTCTGTAAAAAGATCTTGAGTTGTTCTATGACTCTATCTTTTTGTATCATAAATATGTATAGCTATTCTATACAGATATGATCCGGTGTCATATCACCTACTTAAATGATTTAACCTCGTGACACGATAAAGTTCCGCCCGCCACTCAATCCGTAGTGCATGTACCAAAATAAATACTTGTGCACACGATATATGTTTATGTGGCTGACGTGTGGGGTTATTTGAATGGAGTATAGGGTGCGTTTGTGGGTTTTCCGAGGGGAATATGTGCGCCTATAATTATAAGGTACACTGATAAGAAATAACCGTGGAAATTCCAAAGATTTCATACTCAGTTTTGATATTTTTCACTGTTTTTACTAGTTTTAATTGATTAAATATACATAAAAAGATAATTTTTAAGATATATTATTTTTTAATGTCCTAAAATGTTTTAAGTAAATATACTGACTATAATAAAAAGACTATCATCGTATTCTATATCATCTATCTGTATATCTATATCTATATCTATACCTATATATCTATCATTTAATATAAAGACTATCATCGTATTCTATATTATCTATCTATATATCTATATCTATATCTATATATCAATCATCTAATATAAAGGCTATCGTATTCTATATCATCTATCTAAATATCTATATCTATATCTATGTCTATATATCTATCATCTAATATAACGACTATCATCGTATTCTATATCATCTATCTATATATCAATATCTAAATATATATAACTATCATCTAATATAAAGACTGTCATCGTATTCTATATCATCTATCTATATATCTATATCTATATCTATATATCTACCATCTAATAAAAAGACTATCATCGTATTCTATATCATCTATCCATATATCTATATATATATCTATACCTATATCTATATCTATACATATATCTATCATCGTATTTTCTATCCACATTTTTTTTACGTTTTTTTCAGTGTACTTATACATGTGCATAGCATAGCAAGAGGTGTATTTTTCGGTGGGTAAATACATAGGCGAACACACACGGCAATTACTGGAACGACCTCGCTGGATTTCCACTTCCAACCCCACTTTTGTAACCCCACATTCGATCGATTTTTCCGCGCTGGAAAGTTGGAAAACCAGGGCAATTAATTACCGACTTGATCATGCTACAATTATGTTATTTTTTTTTTGTTTTTTTTTTGCTATTCTATTGCCTGTGGAGCCAGAACATGCAATTATTTTAATGTATTCGACCTTGGGACTCATGAATGTCAATTGGCACGTAAGTTCTCCATTAGCTATTAGCTTTTACCCGCGGCTCCACGCATCCAAAATGCAAATCCCTGTGTACACTTTATATATATTTGTATATTTCTGCGCTGCAAATCAGTCGTTTTGTATGCTAGCTTCGTTTTTTATGGTTTTTTATGGGGCTAGGCGACTCCCACCCACTCGCACATATTTATACAAATTGAGGCAGCGGAAAAAGTGCAACTCATTTGAATGGTTTCGCCTTCATTATGCAAATTTCGCCGCGTAGTTCGTTGCGAATATTTATTTGCTCATTATAAATACATAAATATTTTCGGCATCGTAGCAATCATGACTTGCAAGCACACGAGCATTAAACGGGTTTCTAATTTCTTGTCTAAATGTAATGTAATGATCGAGTTTCAATGGGCTGACAAATTTGAATTTGCAAAAATATGCCGCCAAAATATCGATAGACGGGTAGGGGACTATCGGTAGTTACATAACAGCTAGCTTTTGCTTGGATTGCTGTCTAACTAGGTGGCAACTCTGGGTGATATTTTGTTTTTTAAATATATATTTTAAGCACCTTTAAAAATTGTTATTATTTATAATAGAGATGATATATTTTGCAATTAATATTGTTTATCTAGAAACTGTCATAAGATTTTGTCCATAATAAAAATACAATTAATTTTATCTTATAGGTTTCAGAACTATAAAGTTATTTTCAGAACAGTAAGTAAAAAATATGTCTTATTTTTAGTTAAATGACTTATTGATTATGCATTTATTTTTTAATCATTTATTTTTAATACAGAGATGATATATTTTACAATTAATATCGTTTAACTAAAAACTGTCATAAGATTTAAAATATAATATATATACAAATAATTTTAGTGAAATTAATATATATATTAGGTTTCAAAACTATAAAGTTATATTCAGAACAGTAAGTAAAAAATATGTCTTATATTTAGTTAAATGGCCTATTGATTAAGCATTTATTTTTTAATCATTTATTTTTAAAATTTATTTGTTTTTAAAAATTTTTTTTGTCTTGAACATAAAAACAAAAATAACGATTATTGATTATAATATTGTCAGTTTCAACATCTAACAATTTTATGCTTATCTTTTTTTTATTTTTCAAATTGCGATTGTTTTCGCGCCCAAAGCAAAGTCCACAGCGAAAAAAATCAATATATGAAATGGCAGCAGAGCGAGCGGGACAACTAGCTAGAGCAAGTGGCTAGGCAAAGAACGGCCGATAAGAGGATGCCACCTAGTTGCACTCTTTAGAGAAATAACAAAAAAATAAAGATTTTACCATGAAAGAAAATAAACAAAGAATATAAACTAGTTCTGAATCAAATAATAAAGCAGTATTAATTATAAAGCAAGCAACTTGCCAACTTCTAACACCTTTTCCTACCTTTGAGCACCTTTCGGCGATCCGGCAGCGCCACACGAAAATGGCGAACACGAGCACTGCGATGAACGACGAGCTGAAAAAATAATTATTATTTTAAATTCCGTTTTGCCAGCGAAATTCGGTGCGTGCGCGAAAAAGAGTGCGGAAAAGCGCGGTTGGTTAATAAGCAAGCCAAATTATTGACGCATTATGAGGCGGTCAAAGTGCGGCGCCAATGGAAATGGTCAGCCAAATGGTTAAAAATATGTAGCAGCGTGCCAGCCCCTAGAAAATCAAATAGAATCACAAATTTTTAGTTTTCTGCCTTTGCGAATTATGAAAAACCAATCGCAATGCGTGTGTGTGTGTGTACGTGCGGTGCGTGCGCGCGTGTGTGCGTGAGCGAGCGTAGAAGCAAAAGGCGCAGTGGAAAATAAAAATAAAAGCGAACCAAAATTTAATAAAAAAAAATAAAGAAAAAGAAAAACGAAAAAGAGGTGAACAAGCGAAAAAAAGAGAAGAAAAACAAGAGAAGCAGCAGCAAAAACAACACAAAACTGGCGGTAAATACGCATGCAGTACAAAAAAAAAAAGAAGCAGCAACAACAAAAACAACCAAACGCAACGTAACGGGAACTCTTTGACGTATTTCCTCTATTATTATGCAAAAAGGCAGGCGGCAAATTGCAGCAGCAGCGAAAATCAAATATAAATAGCGAAAAGGTAAAGAGACAGAGCAGCCCCACAAAACTAAACTAAAAATAAGAGGCGAACATATTTGTTGTTTGCAGAGTGCAATAAAAAAAGAAAGAAGAATGGGGGGGGGGGGGGGGGGGGGGAATACTGCAAACCTTTCAATTGGTTTCAATTGGCAAATGCAATTGTTCAGCATTACATTTGCATTACATCCCGCTCCCTCTCTCTCTCGTGCTCTCTCCCTCTCCGCTCGCCTGTCCCTTTCCCGCTCTTCGCCCCGTTTGCTTTGCAAAGTTTTGCGACGAACAAGAACAATAATAATCAAAACAAAAATGTTTAAAATCCATTTTCTTTTCGCCTCTCCTTCACCCACTCACTCATTTCGCAGCGCGCTGTCATTTGTCTTGCGCCCTTGCCTCCCCCTTCTTCTTCTTCGTTGCTGCCCCTCCCTCCTCTCCCCCGCAACTACAGCTATCTCGCTCACTCGCATGCACACCATGCAAAAGCAAAGAAGAGAAGCAACGAAAACGAAGTTGCCTTCCCCGTGGACAATGGGTCCAAAAGGGTTAAATAATTGACAAACTAAGTACAGTGGGCTACACAAGAGCGAAACTTTATTTTAAGAACTGTCCCTAAAACAACTTATTTATTTTTATTTTATTATTTATTAAACAATATTATTTAAACCAAACTGTTTAGTCGAATTAGTACTAAACAAAAATGTGTTAAGATACAAATAATAGCAAATATTTTAAAATAAATTTTTTTTTATTTATATAAATTTAACAAAAACTTAACAACTTTTTTCATTTACTGACCTACGTAGCTACTGTAATTGTAAAAAATATTATTTAAACTATTCTATTTCGTCGACTTAGTACTAAACAAAAAAGTGTTAAAATCGAAATATTTGCAAATATTTTATAATAGATTAATTTTTTATTTATTTAAATTTAACAAAAACTTTAAATTACTGTAACAGATACATAAATACTTTTTAATTTGTTATGTTGTTGAAATTATTAAATAAACTTTAGAAAATTTTTTTTTGGATAGGCGTTTTTGGAAAGTTTTCATTAAATTCATACGAATGTTTTGTATGTTAATTCCATAACTTAACAAATTTTTTTTTTATCTACATCAAGGTGGTTATAATAGGGAAATTTTAAAATGCTCTTGCAATTATATTTTTCCAATTCAATTATAAAATTAATCGCAAAAATCAGCAAGTAAGCAACATTGTAGTAATTGACAAATTTTCCTGACCATTTATTTCACTTTTTTTTATAGAAGTTTTGTCACGATATCTATGACAGATACCCCATGTTAATCTGTTGTATGACTTTTAGATAGAAAATTGGGTATAATAATACACTCTAAAATAGTGACTATTTCAGGTACCTGTTAATACTATGTATTTCTAACGTATCTATGATAAAAATATTTTGAGTAAATTAAAAAAAAGGTATAACTAATAGGGTTTTTCCCCTAAATAAAATACAATTAAATGAAATAAAATAAAAATTAATACGTTAAATCGGTGTATAATCATAAAGTACAGAAAATAAATATTAAAGAGCTAGAAAAAGTGATAAAGCCATTGCACAAACACATAAAAACTACGACTACGAACACAGATTATCCATTTGCCAAATAAACATGCACATGCGGAAGGGAAGAGAAAAGAAAAGAGGGGAATGCAAAAGAACGGATTCCAAAAAGGAAAAGGCGGCAAAACCGATGCATGTGTGTGCAAGAAAGAGATAGCAACAGTGGGGCGAACAATAGCAGAAAAAAAACATGGATTGGTCTAGTAAAGAAAGAAGAAGAATCGTAACAACGGGAACGAACCGCATAATGCGCGATTAATGATAAGCCTCTCTGGGAGCAATAAAAAAGAGAGGGAGAGAGCGGGAGAGGCGCCAGATTTGTGAGTGGGTGGCAACACCTATTCTTCCTCTTTCCCTTCACACCTTTTTTCTTGCCGCCGTTTTGTTTTGATTGCGAATTTTCTTCACAAAATTAAATGAAAATACAGTGGGCCCTAATATTAATCAAAATAAGTGAGAGTAACAACATTAAAAACCCAAATTAAATTATTAATTTAAGATTTTCTAATAAAAATTAATTTAAAATAAATAAAAAAATATAAATATTTGTTGTAGACCAAACTACATTTTTTTTTTAATTTAATAAAGTTATCTTTTAATTATTTCTTTCTTAAATTGCATAAAGTAAACATAACCTTATTTAAAATCGAAGTTCCACTGTAGTTTTGACTTTGTAATAAAAGATCCCATGAAATTCTCCCTTATTGTTTGGCATAAAATTGTGGTTGCATTTTAACCTCCTCATTGAAAATTGCAAGCAAAAGTTGGTTTCACATCCCCCACCTCCTCCTCCTCCTCCTACTCTTCATCGCTGCATTGCCTCCCATTCTATTTGCACGGCAAGTTGCCTCTTCGAGCATCCTCATCCTTTCAGCATTCCTATTATTCTTTTTTTATACCTATTCCTTTTTTTTTGACAATGCCCCCAACTAGCAAAAACAACTTGCAGGCACCAATACGTGCCATTGAAAACGAGAAAGGAAGTTTTATTCGGAAAGCAGAAGTTGGGATACCCTATCTTTTATAAGAAAAATGTAATAGTCATTTGGGGAGGTGGTTCGAATATAATTTTTAGGATAGGTGTTCGATTTTATTAGAACTTTATGTATCTCGATTAAATTTTGATAATTTTGACAGTTTTTCTAAAAAACATATCAAATCCTCTTTAAAATAGATGTTTCTATGTTTTGTTTCTATCGAACTTCGACTCCTATTTATCTTAATCTAATATTGCTAAATCCAATTAATAAGTTAATAGAAATATATGAAGGTCTAAAAACTCTTTTTTAATTCGTTACAAATTTATCAACACAATATTATACCCCTTACAAGGGCATTAAAAAAAAGTTACACTAAAAACTGGTTTCAGTTTCAGTTTTCTTCCTTTGGGTCTGGCCCTGCATTTTACATGAAAATGTGCAAAACAAAACCATTCCAGCAGTGCTAAAAACCACGCGACATGACCAGCACTAAATAAAGTAAAAATAGTTGCCATTCGATGGGTTGTCGCGGGTTAAACTTTAGGTAGAGATAAATGATCTGGGAGACAAAATAAATGTAGTCAGCAGAATTATAGTAAGTGGGTACAAAGTAATTTAGTTTATAATGAGTAACCCTTTGGGAATCCAGTAAAAAATAAAAACTCATTGTTATCAAGTCCAAATATATTTAATAATAGTGGTAATTTATAATAAACATATATTTAAGGTTTAAAATCTGTAATACAGGGATTGTCAAATGGATCTTTTAAGGATAAGCTTTCTAAAAAGCTAAGATAAAAGTATCTTCCGTTGGTAGTTATTCTCAGGGCTTTCAGACTCAATAATCAAATATTAAATAGAAAAATCATAATAAAATCATAATAATGATTATAATACTCTTAAGACTTCTGTTAAAACCCTTTTAATGGTATCCAACTTTTAGTATTATAATCTTAAGAGTATTATAATTATTATCATGATATTATTATGACTTTTCCAATTAAAATTTGATTCTATAAGACAGTTTAAAATAATTATAAATGTTAAGTCTCCAGTTACAAGGGTTCCCTTATCAAAAATATAGATTGTTGAAATATAGATTAGTTGTTGGGTTGTAAAAGGAATATGTAGTATAAGAAGGAAGTACTTAGGAATGTTGACTATAAGAAAACTGATAACCTAATACTACAGGATATCAGCTGTTCGACCAGGACTTACCTAGCTTAAATTCTCCTACCTGTCTTCGGCATAGTTTGTCCTCCTCCACCCCACTCCCGCCGACCCCCTGCCCCCACCCACATTCCAAGTTATTCCCTGAAACTCGTTGTAAAGCTCTCAAACACAATGGACCAACTGACTGCGACTCCTTTTTATAGCATCTTCAACATGTGGTTGGTGGTGATTCAGTTGCATCGGGAACGGCAATTCGCCAAGAACTCAATTCGGAGGATGCAGTCAGCTATCCAGCCAGCTATCCTTATTGTATTGATTGATTTTCCCCATAAAACAGCTCTAAATAAACCATATTAAACTGAATCTTTACTCTCTTTTCCAGCAGGATATAGGATATAAAGGATACCCAACGTGTTGAGCACGCCAGAAACCATAAACAAAAGCCAACAACAGGAATTCAACAGGGAAGCTTTCTGAAAGAAAGGAAAAAAAAACCATTAAAATGGCAGCGGTACGAGGACATCAGTATTTCAGCCTGCGCTGGAATAACTATCAGAATACGATGACGTCAGTGTTCCAGCAGCTGCGCGAGGATCTGTCCTTTGTGGACGTAACCCTATCCTGCGAACACGGATCCCTCAAGGCGCACAAGGTGAGTATCTATAAAGTATTCCATCTTTTCATAATAAACTCATTTTGTTTTTTTTTTTTAGGTTGTCTTGTCCGCCTGCTCGACGTATTTCCAAAAACTACTCCTCGAGAACCCTTGCAAACATCCCACCATCATCCTGCCCGCCGACATCATCTTCACCGACCTGAAAACCATCATTGATTTTGTTTATCGTGGGGAAATCGACGTCACCGAATCGGAATTACAGGTGAGTCGATGCTAGGTGTTCATTTAGCAAGTAATAATCTTTAGTTGTAATATGGGGATTATTGGGAAAGAGCAGTTCTTAATATACAGAACAAATACTAAAGATTATTTTTAAATTTAACTGCGGAATTAGGGATCCTCGGCTGTGATAGACTTGGGAGACTTTTATAATGTAAATTTAAATAGCCAGATATAGTAAAGTGCCCCATTGTGGTTTAACCTACCCACTGATTTCGGGATTTTCGGTTAAGATGACGTACAATATGAAAACAAGAACCATTTTTGTGAGGCGTGTTAAGAAAGTATGTGCCTACTTAGGCTTATATCAAAACAATTTAAATTTAATTGTGATATAGTAGAACAAAATAAAAATAAAAATAAATAAAATAGGTAACTATATTTAGTAATACTTAGTTAAATGATGAGGATAATCAACAAAGAACCGATTTTAATGGTATAGGGACTTAAATAAGATATAGTAGAACAAAATTTAAAATAAAAAAATAGGAACTTATAATATACCAAATTTTTATAATACAATACTTTATTTCATCTTAATTTCTGTAATAGGAGCAAACAGTATTTCTATATTTAGAATATTCAACAACAAAGTTAATAAACACTCATAATTCTTTTCTAAAAACCGCCCATGTTTATGTTTCCGTTTTGCGGTTAAGATATCTTTTCATATCCGATTACTTTTACATACATTTTTATAAGGCCTTTTATAGAATATCGTCATTTATTAAGGGGCTGTATAAATAGTTTTTTTATTTACCCGACTAAATTTATACAATCTTCACAATAGAAAAGTACCACATGTGAATTGTTTCGTTCTGTGGATAAGATATCATTGTGGAAAACTATTTTTAGGATCTTGCTTATCTAATTACTCGTATATTTCTCTTTTTTGTCAAATGAAACCGAAATAAAATAAAATATAAGCAATAAAATTATTATTTTATCAGGCTTGACGCCTATTGACATATGCTTTAACCCTTTTTGTTTCTGATTTTATGTTTATTAGAATTGTTGTTGTATTGAATTGTTATTGTATATTGTTGTTCGAAAATTAATGTAATAATAACAAATATATAGCTAGGTTTATTTAATAGGCTCTTAAATATATACGTTTTCCATTCCAGACCAAGAATAGATTATTTGAAAGACAAAGTAACCTATGGTTAAGCACTTAAAGTTAAATTTGTAGACTAGACTGGACTAGATTGATCTAGAATGTCAAATCGCTTAAATTCCACAGGCCATCACTTATGAAATACACTGCACCCACAATTACCACCTCCTAATCGGTTTGCCAAACAAACAAAACATAGAGCTAGCCAAACCACAAAAGTGGTTCTTTTTTTAAATTGAACGCACAAATATAGAGGCGTATAGAGCGGTACGAGTACAATTACTTTCAGGGTCGTTGTTATCTGGGCACAGCTCCCCCAGCTCTGAAAACCCCTTTTCCCCAACGTCACCCTTTTTCTCCCATATTTATCTGAATGCCACCCACCGAAACCAGGCTTCTACACTGCAAACAATTGTTCGTATATCTTCAGTAACAAACTGAAATTGCAACCAACTGTTGTCCTTCTTTAATCAAATTTTTAAAACATTATTGTCTAGTAAATTTTTATATTTAAAAACCTATCAATTTACAAAAATGTAAAAGGTTTTATAACCTAAATAACATTTTAATAAATTATTTAGATAGTATGATATTTAAGTACTTTATTTGTCTAACATTTTTAATTAACAGATCATATAATATATTTAGTATATTTTTAAAAAGTTGAGAACATTTTCGGCAATCTTTTTCCTTAAAAATTTAGAAACAAAAACTGTTAAAGATGGGGTGCATGCAATAACGCCCAGTGAAATAACGCCCACTTTGTTTATAGACCGGGCGTTATTGCAAAATCGAAATGTAAAAATGTATGTAATATTGAAACAGTGAAATCTTTCTTGAATAAAGCTTGAGCCTAGATATTTTATAATTTAATATATTATTGATTTTCAATAACTATACTTTTCTCCCGGTGCACCAACATGCCTCGCATTGTTGCTTTTGCAATCGACGACAACGCCCCATTGTAATTGTCATTTGTGTGCTTCATTAATTCTTGTTGCCGACGATGTTGCTCCAGGGCACATAGACTCTCCACTATATTATAGAGAAACTATACCACCGAGCATTTATCGGGGAAATGTCGCTGGTTTTCCCATCGATATGGAATGCCCTCAGGTTAGTTGTTTTGCCGCAACTGGTAATTAATATTGATTTGCATGCCCTGTGCACCGGAGCTTTGCAAATATATCGATTTCTGGCCATAATAAGTCGACAGGTCAAAAGGGCTGTGGGAAAATTAAATTAGGCTAATCAATTCTGAAACTAATTGGATCGGTGAGCGAAAGCATTTGGTGTCCTTATACGTTATTTATTCTTTTAAAAGGAAATTAGTATTGATTGACCGATTTGGGAATGCAAATTTGTTTTAAAATTGGACTGAACTTAACTTTATTTCAGTGAAAAATATGATTAATATGTGCTTAATATATATTCCCTTATCTTAATGAAAAATTATAGTTTGAAAAGCTTTTCTAGGATTCGTTTTAGAAATATTATGTTTTGAAAAGTAGCAATGTTGCGTACACCGGTGATTTCTAAAGAATTCGCTCATTTTTTTAAGTAAAGCAAGTTTTATTTCCAGAAAAGATCCTTTATAAGGTACTGTAGAATCAAAGAATTTACTGGATCACTGTATGCTCAATAATTCCATATTTATATTTATTTAAAATAAAATAAATAAAAATAATGTCAAAATAAAGAAGTGGTTCACATTAGTTTTTAATAATGTTGACATATGGTGTTTTCTAATAATAATTGATTTTTTATAGTACAACTTTTTTTTAATAAAAAAATTAATATATTAGCAAGTACTAAAATCAAAATATAACTATTTGTGCAAAGATAACAATTACAAAAAATAAATTATTTACAACCGTATTTGTTTGTTTTAGGCATATTTGGTTAGTTTTCAAGTCACAAATAAATTTTGTTTGCTTGATACTTTTTTTTAATGTAGAATATCGAGAACGAATTAAAAACTAAAAAATCTAGAAAGGAATAGAAAAGGAATTAATATAATTAAATATTCAAAATGTTAAAAAAAGTGTCATGTTAATTGCAACAGCGGAAATCCGCTTCGCTGTTAAGTGTTAACATTAACTTATTTAAACAGCAACCGCTTAAGCGGGGACAGCAACCGCATTACAGTGGCGGCCAGTGTGACAAGCAGAGTTGTTTGCTTGAGCGCTCAACTTGCTTCGCACTCAAGTCGCCGCCACTGCTGAGAAATAAAAAATTACTCAAGCTAAAAAGGGGGGCAGCAAAAATGAATAAAAAAATAAGCTCAAACGGTGGTCCATTTCCACCCGCTCTCTCTCTCCCACTCACACACACACACATAAAAAGTCCTCCTTCCGCCGCTGCTTCTTCTTCTTCTTGCGGCGACTGGCAGACGTCGACTTCCCATTCATGCTCTCTTTCCCCCCTCCACCTCCACCTCCCCCTTCTTCAACCCACTTTTTTTTACTTTTGTTGTTTTTGTCACAGACGTGCGCTCCATTTTTATATTTTCGCTGCAAAAGTTTTGCCGGCCATCTGTACAACCGCCCCCCCCCCCCCCCTTAACCTCCACAAGTTGCTGAATTTTTTTGCGCCTCTATTTTCTTTTACTTTTCTTTTTTTTTCGGTGGGGACTTTTACAACTACAACTACAACTACAGCTTGTATCTCTTTCGTTTGTCGCCGTTGTTTCTGCACATGTTCTTGGAGTTTCCTCCACCTCCTTCTCCTTCTCCTTCACTTTATGTATGTATTACGTTCGTTTTTTTCGCCCATTTTTATATTCGCCGCTACTTCTTGTTGTTATTGTATTTGCCCTTGTACTTTTGTATGTTTCAACCGCAACTTCTGTTTGACTGTGTGTGTGCTTGGGGCTGCTGAAGCTTTCGTCTTGGTGCGTATTCTCTATGTGTGTGTGTGTGTTTTTGGGGATATCATTTTTTTTGCTCTCGAGTTTCTTTCTCTGTGAGTGTGTGTGTGGTGCCCCCTTTTTTTTGGCGCGTCCATTTCGCCTTGAAAAATGTTGTTGTATGGACTTCAGTTTGGCAATGGGCAAGAAGGGAAGGGAAAATCGTAGTGGAAATGTGGGGGAAACCAAAACTTTTCGTACTTTTTGGACAATCTGCAAGTAGAGTGTTCCCAAACGGGGGGAGGAAAAAAAATAAAACAATTTTGTTTTGCCAAACTTACTCATTGTTGTTGCGACTGGCCAAGAATATGAGTTCTTGGGCAAACTTTTTTAACTACCAAAATGAATTACAAAGTCAGCTTAATTAGCTAAAATATTAATGGGACCTTTCTACAGGCAACTACCAATGAAAATTAATTTTTTAAATAAAAATGTTGTACCAAAGGATTTTGTTATGATTTTTCTTTAAACAAAAACTCTAATTTAAAGGAAATTAGCATGCTAGTAAAAAGTTTAATTGTAGGCTGCTTAAGTTTTAGGAAGTTGTAATTCCTAAACTCTAATTTTTTTTAAATTAACTAATTACTTACTAGACATTATTCACTTGATTTTGTTTTTATATTTCATTAAAATAGGTTTATTTTTAAATATATTAAAAGGCCTAGTTTGACTTTTGACTTTGAAATGGTTTAATTGTTTCCTGGATCACACTAAAAATGCAGTAATGCCTAGATAATGTTTGTGGTTTTTATAATTGCTCTGCAGGAACATTTAAAAACAATTAGTTGTGCGAATCCCATGATGTGAATAAGGTTCACCCCAAAAAAAAGGAAGAAAACGGTTTCTTACGCTCCTATGCTGGCTATCTCGCTCGCTCCCACACGCCGGTTGACCCCAGCGTTGCCATACTTTTTTTTCTTGGTTTATTTTCCTCTCTTCTTTTTGGGGTTAAGCTCAGATTCGATTTTCGCTAAGCGTTAATTAATGCTGGCGCTGCTTTAATGCTTTTAGCAAACGTGGTCAGCCAGCACACGCACACATGCACAGATGATTTAGTGTTGCCAGTTGCCTTAGCCCCTCCTAGCCCCCTTAACCCCCTTCAGAAACCCCTTAACCCCCCACTGCCGCCACTTTTAAATGCATGTGTCTGCCACGCCATGTGCTTTGGTTATATTTATTGCTATGTATTTTTTGTTGTTTTTTTTTCTGCATTTTTTTTTTGTTTTTTTGCATGCCAACACTTGAGGGTCTTCCCAATGCGTCGTGCCTCTCACTCCCACACACTCGCCGCCTTCCCCACTTTTGGCCTCATTGCATGTGTGTTACACGGGAAAAATATTTAATTCAATTTGTCTATACTCAAATTTCATTAAAGAAAGTTTTCAGAAACGGAAAAAAGTTTAGAAGGCTGAGTTCGTGACCCACAGCTGCAATGCAATTTTTAAAAAAATGCAATGTACAATCACCTTACAAAATATGGTTATTAATCAATGCTACAATTAGAAAATCGGATTTTCAGAATAGGAAATAGCTTAGAAGGCCGAGTTCGAAACCCACAGCTGCATTGCATTTTTTATATATTATTATCATAAATGCAATGTACAATCAACATACAAAATATGGTTATTTAACTACGCAACAATAAGAAAAACGAATAAGCTCTTTAATTAAAAAAAGAAAAATTAATCAAAAAATTCATTATAGATTTTACCAGAACTAAACATTTCTAAATACGAATAAGGTGCATCTCAAATCCACCTCTTTTTTTTCCTCACTGTGTACTCCTCTCCTTCTCCCTCGCTCCTTCACCTTTATCTTTAGCCAACTATGTGAGCAGCTGAAACGGACACAAACACACGGACAACTACAAGACAGAGACGGGGAATAAGGTGGACATCAGTTAATGGGGTGGCCCAACACCACCCGCACTCGCATTCGCTGGGTCTCTCTCTCTCTTTCCCTTTCCCTTTCCCTCTCCCTCTGTCTGAACCACTTGGCTTGCATTTTTTCCGATTTTTTCTTTCGTTCTTTCTTGCAAACAGAATTACTTTTTTTTTATGCTGAGTGAAAGAGCGAGAGCGCGCTTGCAACTTTGAACTTTTCGAAGGAAACGGACCAAAAGAAAAAAAAAATCGAAATTGAGTGAAGCGCAAAGAAAAAATTTTTTTGCCCGCCTTTATGGGTGTGTGTGTGTCTGTGTGAGTGCCCCCAACAATGGCCGCTGCTCACACACACACACACTCGCACACAAGGAGACTGCCCCATACACTTTCATTCTCAGTCCAAGTCGTAGCGTCAACCCCCCAGAGCTCCGTGACCCCCCTCGATGGCCCACCCCCTTTAGCGGACGACGCTGCGTCTGTCCAGTTCCATCAGGATTTTTTTCCCTGTTCAACTTTTCGTCCTGCTTCTTGTCTTCGGCGCTCTTCTTCTTACTCGCACTCCTCTCGCTTTTGGAGCTCCTTGTTGTTGTTGTTGTTGTTGCTTCGGCCAGAGAGCGCAATTTTTTCTGCGGCTCACGAAACGTGCATTGTTTTTGCCGCACAGTGGGATGAGTTGAGAGATTTAGTAACTGATTTTGAAAATAGTTATCAAAGACCTACAAATCTTCATAACTTGATGGGACTCGATTTCATTTTTTAAATGATATGTAAATAAGATAAAACTATTTTTTTATTATAAGATATTATATATTTGGGGCTAGTCAGACATTAAAATAGGAGACAAATTGTTTTCAAATTTAAAAAAAAGTCAATAGCAATACAATACAAATTAAATTTATTGATAAACTATTGATGGTTTATTTTCGAAGACGAATGGATGAATCTTACTTTCGTATGCAAGTCTTAGGAAAGATAAAGTATTAAAAGAAGAGTGCAATTTCCCGACTTTGCGATGGCTTTGGTTGACCGTGGTCTAGAAAGGGCTTCCAATTAGGACGGCATTGGACCCAGTTCGAATTTCCAATTCATCCGCGCAATGTCCACACCCATTTTTACATCCATGTTGCTTGTTCTCGCTTATGGCTATTCTAAAATACAGCAACAACAACCATGTTCGTTCTTCCATCAATTGCTGAACAATTCTGTTTTTTTTTTATTCCTTGCTCATCTGTTCCCATTGTTTTTGCTACTAGTTTGGTGTTCTTGGGGAAGATGGGGAGAAATGTCTACGCGACACCCAAACACAAATCATGGGGTCCTGAGAATGGGAATTCATCTCCAGTTAATGGGCGTCGCGAGTCGGAAGTCTGAGTTTGAGTCGGTTTCTGTGTTGGGTGTATTTTTTTTTTTTTGGGAGGTGGGGTCTTCTGTAGATGGTCAGTGTGCTGGTCATTTTTCTAAGGGTGCTATGTACTGTGGGCTGCGCTATGTATCATTTGCACTCATTCGTTTTTTTTTTTTAATTTTTTCTTTTCAACTTCCTCCTTTTTTTTCTCTTCTTTCCCAAACAAGTTGGTTAAGAAATGTGTTCTCCTCATCAATAATGCAAATTGTTTTCAGTGAGATTTTTTTTTGCAAGTGCAACCCGCAGTCACTGGTGATTCCACATGTGAGGCACAAAAGTTCCAAGGTATATAAATATCTAAATTGTTAACTGCTTTTGTACATTTTTTAGGTTTAGGTTTATTAAAACATTTTGGTCAAAAAACTAAAACTGTATAAAACAAACCTTAAAATAAATGCAGTATAGTATTAACAAGAAGAAAACAAAAATTGGTGGACATTTGAAAAATGTTTGATTTTCATGTGATTTGGTATTTTTGTTTCTATACAAACCAACCATTCTTATAAAGTTTTGGTCATTTAGAAAACAAATATTTTTGTGCTGTGCCAAACATGGTTTCGCCCACTGTGCGCGTGATGTGCCGCAATTTTTTCCTCGGCTTTCTTGCCCGCAGTTTTTTTTTGACTTTGTTGTTGTTGTCAGTTGGCGCTCAGGCTCAAAGTTTCTTCTCATTTTTTTCCAGCCTGCTTGAGCACTTTTCTGAGCTTGTGTGTGTGTGTGAGCTTGCTTATGTTTTATTTTTTCGTCTTCTCTTATTTCTTTTTTTTTATGTGCAGAGCAGAGAGAGTTCTGCCGCCGCCGTCGCCGCTGTCGCTGCCTTTGCATTTTTTTCCGATTGCGACCGATTTTTTTTCGCCACCGCTATGTATGCTATATATGTGTGTGTGTGTGGGTGGGTAGGTGTGTGTGTGCGAGTGCTTTTGCTCCTTTGCTTTTGCTTTTGCTAATCGCTGGCGTTGTCGTCGTCTTTTGGCATCATTCTTTTTATTTGTAATTCGGTTCATCATCATCGTTCATCGTTCTGTCGCACATGTGTATGTAATGCAAACGGAGAGGGAGCGAGCGAGAGAGAGAGATAGATCTGAGTGAGATTTCTTGTGTTGTTGTTGCTGTTGCTGCTGCTGATACTTTTTTTTTTCTGCTTTATTTTGTATGTTTTTTTTTATATTCCTCCTGCTTCTACTTTTCTTCTGCTTCTTTCTTCTCTGCAGCGGCGGCAGCGGCGACGACGACGGTCAATTCTGCCAAGCGCTGCGTCGCCAGCCATCAGACAACATTTGTATTTGTAGTCGGTGGGTCTCGCGCTTTCGATCTCTCGGACAATCGGGGAATTAAAACGTTCTTGAAAACGCGATAACCGAAAATACAGCGAGCAGAAAATATTCTTGAAAAACTCTCGAAAGAAAAGAAAAGCCTAGGGCACAATAAAGGAAATCCTCTGAAAAAACATTTTATAACCAGTGCCAAATTAAAACCAAAAGTTAAAAAAAAAACTCACATGTGCTGAAAATAAAACTCGGTCTCTCTCTCACTCTCTCCCCACCTGATCCCGTTAGTTTGTGTAGCCTGCTCTCGCGCGCGCTCTCCCGCTCTCTATCACTCTCTCTCTCTTTGCAAACTGCCGGCTGCATAAAAAATTCACAAAAAAAAAGAAAGAAGAATACGAAAAAGCTTTACGTTTTGCATTACGTAGTAAAATGGCATTCCCTCACACAAACACACAAACAAACAAACGAACAATGTGCGTTTTTCGCATTTATGATTATAAATTTTAATACAAGATTTTCTTTTGTGCATTCGCCTTTGGTCGCCTTATTCGCGTGTGTTTGCTCTCGCGCTCTATTTGTTTACTCCTCTCTCATTGATTTCAGTTTCCTTTTTTAGCCAAATAACAACAAATAAAACAAGAAATAACAACAACAAATAGAAGCCACGTGTTGATAAACATTATAAAAAAAAGGAGAATATAACATCAAACACACATAATCTTTCTACTTATCGCAACGATTGCGTCCTACATCAAAAAAATATACTACATTTTGTTGTCATTAATTAGTTAATTAATTAACACGATAATATCTATAATTTTTTCTAATTTGATTTTGGGTAAAACATACCGTTTTTTGTATGAAATTAATTCCGTCACGCCGTCTACTACAATTTGTCAACTTTAAATCTAAAGAAAAACAAAAAACGAAAAATCTACTAGGCTTGGTCCTCTGGAATAATTAAACAGTCGTTCCTCCTACGATCAAGGTAAAAAAAAATAAATTAACCTTTTTAATTTCGTTGCCTGCTTTTTGGGCGTTTTTTTTTGCCCCCCTGTACTCGAATATTCGTATTTTTTAGGGCTAGGCCACATAAAATAATGCCATTAATTAGATATACCTAACCCCCTCCCCCCCAAGCTCACTAATACAACAATGCATGAAAAACACACCCTCGCACGCACACACACACCCACACATACGCTCGCAATTAGCGACCATCAGAATAACGGCAAAACTGAGACATAACGAAACAAAAGCTTACAAAAACAAGAAATAAAGAAAGGAAAAATAACTTTTGTAGAAATTTCGACGGATTCCTTCACTTGGGCGCACCCAAAATGGACTTTTGCCTGGTCTAACTTTATTTCCAAGGGTCCCCCCTTATCGATAACCAATTAGGACCCAAAGTTATTGGACCGACCCACGAATTCTCAGGAAATCCAATTATTCATTTTTGAAAATAAGTATAAAATATGCAAACAAATTGTTACCTTTGAAAATTTACAGAAATGGGAAGCTGTGTGCTGAATCAAAAAAAAAGAAAATTCCTTAGAAATGAAACCAAATACAAAGTACTTTATTAAAACAGATTACAGAAAAATCCTTTTTCTATATTTTCTGTGAATTTCTATGAATTCTGTGATTACAGAAAAATCCTTTTTCTATGTTTTCTGTGAATTTTGTTCAATCACTCCCAATATTCTCAATTCAGCAAACTTAAATATTTTAAAACTGAAATCCATTTTGGAAATTTTAGTCTACCAGAATAGGTACTCAAAGCTTTCAGTTGGTGAGGAACCTAAATTGTAGAATTTAATGTATATTTTTAAAGAAAGAATGCATTTTATTTTATAATTAATATGTTATAATAAGATATAATATGATTATAAAATTTTAAAATGACATTAACATAAATATAATTTATTAATAATAATTATTGATTTTCATTTAACAAAAAGTTCTGATTGTACTTTATAGAATATCTTTGGTCAATATACATTTTTAAAAACGAGTTCTAAGAAATATTTAAAAAAAATGTATAATACCCATTTTCATTCAACAAAAAGTTCTGATTGTACTTTATAGAATATCTTTGGTCAATACACATTTTTAAAAACGAGTTCTAAGAGATATTTCAAAAAATGTATAATCCCACTTTCATTTTCATATTTTCATTCAACAAAAAGTTCTGATTGTACTTTATAGAATATCTTTACTCAGTATAGATTTAAAAAAAATGAGTTCTAAGAGATATTTCAAAAAAATTTATTGTACCCATAGAGATCATGATTTCATTCTCAAGGAATTTCATTTTAAGAACAATTTTTTAAATGATCATCCCACTTTATTTTGTAATTAAAGTGCTTTATAATGGAAATAAGATCCCTAGGTCTAGTTTTTTTTTTCATCTTCCCTGCTAAACTCGGCGGCAATTAAACCTACTCGTAGAAAAGAAATCAAGGTTTTTGCAGCATAGCTCTGCTTTGATGTTGTTTGCTGAACTTGGAGTACACATTTCCACTCGAGTAAACTACTCGAAGTTGCCTCGATGAGCAGCTCCCATCGATTGCAGTCCGGCAAAAAGAAAAGTTCACACATCAAGCAGCGCCAAAGTTCGCCAAGTGGTTAAAACAAAACTATGCACCTTTTCTATATATATGTAGTACATATACGTTTATAGAGAAGCCAATCACGGGGGGAAATGATCGCAAAGAGTTTAAGAACAAAAAACTCGATGACCATGATGGGAATGATATAAGAACAAAGGCCTTTGAAATGATAAAGTCCAAGCAAGTGCAAGTTGTGACGACTCTGGGCGGAGTCGGATGAGCAGATGTGCACTCGGGGAAAAAAAGAGAAGAGCCAGCAGGCCTGGCAAACTATGACCCCAAAAGCCCCTATCCAACCCAACCCAACCCTACCCTATGTAACCCCCTATAACCCCCTATCCGTTCCCATCCCGTGACTTTCCATGAGGAAGGAATCGGTTGAGGGCCCAACCGTCGACGACGGCGACGATTATGCGCCGACTTGGCCTCACTTGTATACAATGGCGGGTTATCAAGTCCAAACAGCGGCCCAACCATTGAGCCCTGCTCCCTTCTCTCCTTTCCATGCACTGCAAATAAACTGAAACCACTATGGATATTACCATATATCTTCTGAAATACTTTTCATATCTAAAAATCCCAATAATCCTAAAGAACTTTATGAAAATCCTGTGCCTTGAGTTACCCCATATTCTTATAGGTTAATATATGAGCTTTATCTTTACCACTTTAAGATCTCTATGCTTATTAATAAAGATATTATGGGCGTACAACTCGTAAACTTAAATAGGAATTATGCTTCTTGCGTTTCTCTGGCGCTTTCTTTGTATTTATTAAAAAGTATACGAATTTCTGTTAGCTTAGGTTTATTATAATGTCATTTACCTTAAAAATGTCCATGTACCAACTTTAGTTAATGTATTGGAACTGGATCTTCAAATTAAAACAAGTACATAGGTAATATGTTTTTACTCTTTGAACCATAGCCATTGAATAAAATATGAAAGCTAAAATAGTTTTGAATATACTTATAAATATGATAATCAATACTTGAAAGAGTACATGACATGACTTGCTTACTGGATGGAATATATCATGATAATGGGTACCATAGTTATGAGAAATATTTTTTTTTAAGAAAGATAACTCTTCATTATTATTTTATGAGTACTCAAAACTTTGGGGATACTAACCTAGATAATATACCTATTTTTCGAGTGTAAGTCGGGTCCGAGTCGTTGCTATGTGGGGTTTTGGGTGTGGGTGTACTTTTTGGTGGGGAGAAGGGAGAAGGTAGGAGGCTGAGACTCGCTCAAGCATCGCTTTTGCTTATCACAAGCCTATTGAGCGGCTCTGGTTGTTGTTTCTGTAGTTGGATGGTGCTGGTGGTGCAGAAGAAGGGGATATGAAGGGGTATAGTAGGGGGTAAGTAAGGGGTATAGCAGTGGGTAAAGAAGGGGGTGGTGTAAGGCGGCTTATTGCTCCGCCCCCCCTCTCGTTGCGCCACACTCACACAGTTACAGATAGCGTAATCAGGGTATTTCCGTGCTGTGATTTTTATATTTTTCAATTTGTTTCCTTTTTTTTTTGTATTCTTTTTGCCCCATTCCACTCGCTTTTTCCCCATTTCTTGCTGGAAGTTTTTTACATTTTTTCCCTGCATTCATTTGCTACTTCTTAATTTCTTTTTAGTGCTTAAATGAGTCGCTGGCAGAGAGAGAGGGTGGGTGTTAAAAAAAAGAAAAGCGGGTGGATTGACGACCAACCCCCCGGTGGAAAAAGGCGAAAATTTACTCAAGAAAATCACAAGAAAATGTAAAACAACTGGACAGGCATTTTCATTTCATTGCTTTCCTTTTATTTGTTGCGTTCTTGGTTGGCATTGCTTTACCATTTTTTTAAGGGTGCTACTGGGTTCCTTTCTCCATGGCTTTTCTTTTTTTTTTTCTCGAAAGAAGTCCCCCCCACCCCGTTTTTTAATCGATCGGATTGGCGAGCGGCGGTGCGACAGCAACAACATCAATCACAGTCAGCGGCAGGTCAGCGAAAAAATATCCGAAAAAGATTCGCCACGGGGCAATCCTCCAGTTAAATCAGATAATAGAAATAAATAAACTTCTAAGCTGAAATTATGGCAAAGGCAAGCAGCTTAAAGTTCAGCGAAATGTTGCCTCCAGGTATGGTTTGCATTTTTTTTTCCTCCTCTCTGTGGAAAATGTATCTTTTCTGGGAAAAACTGCGTGGAAAGTGAAGAAAACTCGAAATTTATTTACCAATGAAAGGAATTTTTATTTGGTTTGTGGAATATGGAAAAGGAATGCCTTTAAGTCTTTAGAGAATATTTTTTTTAGAGAAACATAAGCGTCAATACATTTTAATGGGTTTCTCGTATACTTAAGTGAATATTTTTTATCATTGTAATAAATATCTTGTATGTTATATATGGTGTATACTTACCAAATTCAAAAACACAACTAAGCAATAAAAAAGTGTTAAATTTCATTGAGATCTAAAGTGTCCTTCCGACAATCGGATGTTGCAAAAAACTTCCTCTGATTTTCTTTGTTGACGATTTAGCCCATTCTTTCTCTGTCTCCCCCTACAAACACCACAATACTATATGTATATCCCATGCATTATACAATTCCCACTTGGAATTCAAATTTCAAACGATTGCATTTATTTTTTCTTTACCAAATACACTGGGAATCACCACCAATCACTGCCCCCACTTTTTACCATTTTCCCTCACCTATAGCATTCATTGAACAATGCTATATAATTACATAAAAGTCAGCAGCTTGCTTGGCAGAAGTGAATACTAAAAAAAAACACCCAGGAGAAGGAAACGGAAGAACTCTCCTTCTCATTGGTGCCAAATGGAAAAGTCCCTTGTTTTAATTTCTCTTTTTTTTCAAATTTTTTTCGAAGCACACCCAAAAAAAGAAGGAAAGAAACAAAACAACAGAAAAATCCGCAAGGAGAAAAATATTCGCCCAGTGCCGCCCACACAACTACTAAGTAACCGATTTTTTTTCGGGTACGTTTCCAACTCATCAGCAGTTTTTCCTTTTTTTTTTTGGCTTGGCTTCGGGTTTTTATTTCTCAACTAATCCCACACCTCGAACACCGAACCACCGGGCACACCCAGTGATTTCGTGATGCCTTTCCCTCCCCAAAAGTGTATATATTTCTTTTTTTTTTTTTTGCCGAACCTCTTCGTCTTCGTCCCTTTCTCGATAGAAGTATTTTTTTTTTCATTCGCCACGTTTAAACTGGGCTTGTTGTTGTTATTATACTGAAAAGATATAGATTACAATTGTTGTTGTCTCGGAATGGTATATAGTTGTTTGTTTGTGTGGACCGACGGTCTAGGGGCATATAATATAAAGAAAAGGTTTAAGTTTTGCTGTTGTTTTTGTTTTTTTTTTTTGCCGACCGTCCCATTTTCGCCGTGCTTCATTGGACAAGCCTCCTTCCCAATTTGTTCCATCCAGTTATATATGTAGAAGAGACCACCCCCTAAAAAAATTCGGTCCCTTTATCGAGCGAGGTCCTTGAATCGAACAAAATCCTCAGCTTTGGGCATGCAATAAAATTTAAAACCAATAACTGATAGTTGAGGACAAAGATCTAAATTAATCCGGAGAGTAATACATTTTTATAGTCATTTTTAGGGTCCATTTATTTGAAAACCTGTCAAGAAATCTGTCGCTTGATCTATAAAGTTTTGTTTGAGTTTCAAAGTTAAGTTTCTCAGATCTTTGCAAGATTAAAGCCTACACAGAGAAAGTTCTGACGTTCTCATCTGAGTTGAAAATGTTCTTAAAAATATAACGACATTTTTAAGTTGAAAAGGTTTTTATTTTGCTCGAATCAAGTTATATTGGCGGTATTTATGTATGTGGATTGTATATCTCAACAAATAAACTATTATTTCAGTCCGTAGTGTAAACTTAAAAGTTGTTAAGTAAACTCAATTTAACTTTTCTCTTCTCACCATTTCATTCTAATATTGAGAACATTGATACCAAAATGTACTGACACGATTTTTAAGATCGAATGTTCTCAATTCAAGAACAATGTTCTTGGATATTTCTCTCTGTGTACTATTTGGTTGGATTTTAATCTTCTAAACGAGATTTTGTCACACAACAAATTAGTAACATATCTAAAAATTTGAATATATAAAGGCACTACTTTGAAAAATGGAAAAGGTGTTAAGTCTTTAAGCTTTTGCAAATCACCACCTCTGAGTAGTATTTATATTCCTATTCCTTTTCCTAAAAAAAATAAGAGTTATTATGATATAAACAAAGATAAATAGGATATAGACAAAAAAGGGGCTTAAAACAACCTTTAAATCGTTTAGTTTGTTGTAAAGTACTGTGATCCTTTGAGCCGTTTGTCCATTTTCCTGTTTTTTTTCCATCAATCTTACCTGGTTTTTTCAGCATGTGGGGGCGTGGTAGTTTTTTTCAAAAAGGACACTTCATTTGCATTTCGAACACGCCTAGTTTTAGAAAGATGGAAGGAAAAAGGATTCGCCCTTCTAAACGCCTGAAAGTAGGCAATGAAAATGTTTGCTGGAATAAAAATCATAAATTGTGAAAAACAAAAACGAAAGCGTTTTTTCTTGGACCTGCGGCAATGTTTTCAAAGTAGTTGAATCAAAATAAAAGCCACGAAAAGAGCGAAAATCAAAAACTCACACACACACACTCACATTCCGTCAGATAGAAAGCACAGAAAGAGGAGGAAAGAGGGGAAGGAGAAGAAAAGAAAAGACGACGGCGGAGAACTCCTCATGTGACCGAGTAATAAAATAGCGACGTTGCGCACAATGTAAATAAAAGTAAAGTGTGAAAGAGGCAAAAAAAAGCAGGGAAAAAAACACAAAAAGCGGAAAAAGCGAACCAAGGCCACATAACATAACATAAAATAATAATAAAAATGCCGGCCGCTTTGCCTTAAGCGGCTGATTTCTGTTTCCTTCTATCCGCATCCCGCCATCTTCATCTCTTTGCTTTTCCCCCCTTTTATTATCCTCCGCCCCCTACACACACACACACACGAGCGATTTTCTATCGTCGCGTACTATTTTCGTCAGTCAGCTGCTGAGTCCCGTTACTTCTTTTACTCTCTTGCTTCTTTTGCCTGTTCCGCTGCTTCGTCTTCTTTACTTTGGAGCACCTCGTGCAAGCTCTCATATGTTTTTCCGCCGTCTGCTTTCCGCCGTTATTCCCCCGCTTTTATTATGTATTTTGATAATACTACCCCAAACACCAACTCCTTGACAGCTGCGATTTTTTTTCCCCTTTTCACGTCTTCTTTCTTCACCTATGCTAACTTTTCTTCTCGTCTCGCATTTTTACTGCAAGTTATTAAAGTGTGGAAATTGGAGGGAAACTCTTTAAGCTGGCATTCCCCTGGCGGGAAAAAGATGATTTTGCTTTAAAGTTAGGTTCCTGAGTTAAATTTATGAATTTAACATCTTTTCTATATTTTTGTAGGTGTGAAATAACATATATTTAGGCTTAGGTTTATAAATTGATTTGTTAGAAAGCTAAATCTTTTATCTTCCTCTTTAAGATATATTTTTATATTTAACTCCAACTTTATTTGCTAACTTTCCTTCCTTTTGTAGCATTTTACTTCCTTACCGGAAAATGTTAAGCCAAGAGCTATTAATTTTGAACAGTGTTAATATATTGTACTATATTATAGAAAAGACAAAAAATTGGGCTTTTACATTTTGAATTTAATTTATTATTGTACAAGGCAGTCGAATAGGGAAATCCTGCAGATGTTTAGAAATAAAACTTTACGTATCTATGTACTACCAACTCTGAAATCCAGGAAAGACTATCAATCTGTACTATATACAAGGATATCAAGAAAATCAGCCAGAAATACACTAATAAACCTTTAACCTAAGATAAAAGCAAATGATCAAGGCGCTTAAATAGAGTCCCCCTTTGGATCTACCCTTCAGATAAAGCCATACATTTCAAAATTTTGAAAATGTGCCTATGGTACATTATAATCTTGATTTGTATTTAAAATCTCTCTAGTAAATGTAAATGATAAAATTAAGCGATTAGCTCAAGGACAGAATCTATATAAAATAAAAAATAGTGGATTTTAGTTTTCTGTCTTAAGGACATTGTTCCTATTGCACTATTCTATCACAATATATTATCTTAATAATATTTTACAAGTTAACATAGGCTATTTTTCCTACCAAAATTTTAAAACCAATTAAATATTCTAATAAGCCCTAAAGACGGGACTTAACTTTAATAAACAGAAAACTGTTTTAGGAAACCCTGCAGCTTCTGCCGTACATTTTTCAGTATTATGCAAGGTTTCAGGAGCGTCTGACCATTTGATACATCCAGGTTTTTTCGCTCCCACCGCAACATTTTCTCGTTTATCCTTGTGCTGCAGTCAAATTAAAAATATGTGGTCTACTTTTGGGTGGCATGCAGCATCAGAAGCACCAAAATGGCCAACAACAAGCGTATTATTATTGGTAGCAGCTAAAAAAAAAAAACTGAAGAAATGTACAGACCCAAAGAGAAATGAAGCAGGAGAAAGGGGATGGGGGAAAATTCACGAAGCAAGCACAAAGCGAATTTTGAAGAATTTTTAATTAAAATGCAAGGCAGCTTTCGTGTTGTTGTTGCTGCTGCTGCTGTTGTAATTTTGTAAACTAAGCAAGGAAAAACGGGGAAGGTGAGAGAAAATGCTGTGGTTTTTGGCCAAGAGCTGAGCGCGTAAAAGTAGTTAGTAAATTGCAAAAAATAGAGACAGAAGAAAAAAAAGAAAGAAGGAAAGAAAGATATATGCACATATGGACACCTGAAATATAGAGGTGTATCTAGGTATAAATATATGTGTGTGTGTGTAGAAAGCCCAAGCACGTAACCGGAAGTTCACGCAGGCAAAAGTCCACCACGGAAACGAAGCTCAACTAGAGGAAGAAACCAAAAACTAAAAAAAAAATTGGGGAAACCAGGGAAGACAGAGGGAAAAAGTCTAGGCTGGACCCTGGCATTTAAGCCAACATCATTCACAAACATGGGGCCCCATAAGGGACAATTCTCCAGGCTCCCAGGGCTGGTCTTCCTTTTTCCCTATTTTTTTTTTTTTTTACTCCCTTTTCTATCCCCCCCTGACATTTCATTTCCGTAACTCAAATGCTGCCCTGTGTCCCTGTGTATATGGATGTTTCTTTGTATCTGTGTGTGGAGACAGTTTATAGCCCAAGCGAATCTTCATTTACTTCCGCGCCGCAGCATTCTCCGGCTGCTCCTTCGCCGCTTTTTGTTTTAGTTTTTCCCATTTTTTCCAGTTTTTTTTTTTTTTTTTTTGTATCCCGCAGCAGTGGCAGCATGCAAAGTGCAATTTTCCCGCTCCCTAAGCTAACTATTCTGGGCCTTAGTTGGGGAAATGCCATCATCATCATCAGCACAAGCGGCAGCTGGGCCAGCTTGCATTCTATTCCCCAGCACAGAGGAAAAATTCAAACGAAATTGGTCATCAATACAATGGATTTTGTATTTCTATTTCTGATCTCACAATAGAAAATCAAGTATAATTGGCATAAGAGGAATATACTGATTTTTGAGAACTTTTATACTTAATAATCACCAAAACCATATTTTATTAATTTCTAGCTATTAGACTTTTGCGTCACTTGTTTTAAGTGGTGTAAAACCATTTTAAATATTGTTATAAGAAAAAAAAAACGAAATTATTTCAAGAATCTTTGAAGAAAAAATCGTAACATACTTTTAGACACCTTCTTGATATTAGTCATGGGCCATCTTGCAGACCTTTGTAAAACTGAAAATAACTTCCTATATTGAAGGCCTGAATTTTAAGTATTCAAAAGAACAACTTTTAAAGTCAATGAATACGTTTTTCCCAGTGCAGTCGTTGCTCATCTTTACACACACACCAGCTGACAATCAATGTTTGGTTTAGCAGAAATTTTTCCTTTGCAATTTTTGTTGCAGCAAACTTGAGGGTAAAACAAAACATTGCCAAAGCAACAAGGACAAACACAACAAGAAGAACACAAAACAAAAAAAACGAAACGAAGACCAATAGAAATGGAAAGAATGAAAGAAAGGCGAAAAAGAGAGTGAGCGGGCGAAAAAAAATGAAATTAATTTCTTTTGTGCTCCGTCGTCGTCGTCGTCGCCGTAGTAGTTGTAGAGTCGTCCCAGTGAAACCACCCAGGATCCCAGCTCCCAGATCCCCCTGATCCGAGCCAGAAACCGAAACAGAGCCAGGGCCCAACTCCAATGTTCATTTCCGGCAGTCAAACTGCGCGTCCTGCCTGGAACTCCCCAATCCAATCCTTCCCGTTCGGTGTGCTGTCCTGTCCCCGTCAGGACTCCTCTTCATTTCTGTCCCAGCACCACCCTAACTAACCACCGTAGCTCACGTCATTCCACCTGCACTAAAAAAAACAGTCATTTGGGTTTTATAATTGTGTAGAGACTATGAATATTAATGTTGTTTCTAATCACATCAATTGAATGGTTTTTAAGAAATTTAAAATTATTTTAAACTTTTTTTATTTAAGTAAAATAGTCTCTTTTTCATTTATACAGATTGTACTGTGTTTGTAGGTTTAACTGCATTAATAAGGACCAATTATACAAAGAAACTAAATAAGGTTAAGTTTAAATCCATGCGCCATAAATATATGTCTGAATTTAGCAAGGTCACACACCACTTTAAGTGTGACCAACTGATCAAATGAAGCATAGTCCAAATAGTTCTCTGTGTATCTGCAAGTTGTTGCCGGTTGCTCAGGTGGCTTTTTTTCGTGAGGTTTTGGTGCCTCGAGTTTTGAGTTTGAGTTAGTGGCATCTTGCGTCCCCCAGAGCATACACTATGCTTTAACCTCCTTGTACCCCTCCTTTCCCTGTCTTTTCCGGCTTTTTTTTCCTGCTAGTTCCACAATGTCCTTTTTTTTCCTGCAGCATGCCAGCATCAGGACTAGAAGGCAGCAGGAGCGGCGTGAGGAGCATTCTTCTTGGCGTTTGTTCATTTGCCGCAACTGTAGCCAGGCGGCAATTGGATGGAAGGAGTTTTTGCAAGGAGGCATGGTGGGTTCCAGCAGGGTTTGGGGTACATAAGCCGCACATGCAACGCTCTACTTCGACATTGCTTTGTTTTTTCTTCCAAACCCATACCCTGACAATATTGCAGCTAGTAGAGAGGAGTCATACATATGACATGTCGAAAAAAAACGTAGAGTGGGCAAGCGACAATATATCGATAAAACAATCTGGATGTATAGGGTGAAAGTTCAATTTGACTGGTCAATAACTTATGGTTATCTATAGGTTAATTATTATCCCTTACCATCTTATCTTCTTTGTAAATAAAATGGGTGAAACAGGTAGTTAGCTTTCAGTATTTGCTAACCCTAGCATTATATATATATATATTATCCCTTACCATCTTTTCTTCTTTTTAAATAAAATGGGTGAAACATGTAGTTAGCTTTAAGTATTTACCAACCTCCGGTTAACTACTATCCTTGTTCTTAAAAATCCTGGGTATTTTTAAACCTCAATATTATTTAACTAGGAAACTTTTCTAATCTTTGACGGTAACTTAAAGTCTGGAACTCGCATTTCCGCCTGGATATTTCCCCCGTCGCCTGCTTTCTTTTCGCACTCTCGGGCTCTCTATCCTCTATGCTAATGAAGCCTCTTCTTTGCGTTCCCAGTTCTTTTTTCCATTTTTTTTTTGTATTTTAAAGGTTGTGTGTGTGTGTGGCAGTGCCATCATCATGGTTTCAATGGTCGTCCGAGAGCCTAAGCTCATGCCATTTGGCTCCGCTGTTAATCCCTGCCACTAAAGACCACTGCCCCGGACTAAGACCCAAAAACCCCAGCCCAAGGACCAAGCAATTCCTGCGCAGGCTCAGCTGTATCCTTCCGCCACCCACCGCCCATTTTTCGGAGCCCTCCTTATAGGATGGGACCATCCACCCACCCATTCCTGGCATTTCTTGTTCTTCCAGTGCAATCTGCACGCCTTGTTGCGGTATTAGTTTGCTTTACGTGATTTCGTTGCATTTTTTCTGCTACTCTCCTACTTTCTCCACCTTCCCCCTGCCCCCTACCCAAACTCACATTTCCTTTGGCGTCCTGTGTGGAAAACCCCATAGATTTAATTACAGTTTTCCTCTCGCAGATAATCGAATTTTTTCTGCCTTTGCTTGGCTCTTCTCTACGCAATCTACAACCAGCATCGCACCACCACGCCCTTTGGCCTGTCCATTTGGTTTGTGCAACTTCCTTTTAATCTGCATGTCGATTTCCTTTGCACAGATTTTTTCCTTTCCCCATATCGACTGGCGAGAGGTCCTGAACAACACCCTAGGTATTCCTTCTCCTTCAATTTTCCCCAGCTTTCTTTCAGCGTTTTTTTCCCTGCGCCAAGTTCGCACATAAATTTTCTGTTCTGTTGTAATTAAAAATTGCTTTTGAGGCTTCAGGATTTCTTACTCAGAATTAGTTTCTCTCTATGGTATGGTTTTTTTTCCCCCCCCCCCCATATCTTTTGTGAGGGTGAAATTATAGCTATGGGGGTTTATTTGATTTTTGCTATCGACTGCCTGGCATGCCCATCAAAGGTTTTCCCTTTGAGTGGCTGTGCTGTTGAAATTAAATAAATTTACTTCTCGCTCGGACTGTAAACTCATTTAAAATCTATAAACATTTGCACTAATTAGCCATAAGCAGTTCGTAAGCCCGAGACCTGAAAAACCTTTTACTAATGACCTCAATTTTCTCTCTCTATCTTTCTCTTTGCAGGTAAGCCAAGTCGTGACAATGTAATGCCCAGCAAATATTCGAAAAATACAAAAATACACCAAAAAAATATAAAAGTAAAGCCAACAAATGAACTGTAAGTTTCACTCATCGATGGCCAGCAGCGGATACGACTAAAATTGAATCCAATATGAGCCAAGCTGCTGAGCCAGAGCAAATATTTTCGATAAATGCGCAAAAATGCAAGCTGAATCACAATGCAGCAAACGAGCGGAGATATTGTTTCTCAATTGAGTTCAGGTCGATGTGGGAATACTCTAATTTTGGGGTACTTTTTCAACGAACCAGCTTAAGAGATTTCTTGGTTTGGAAAAAAGCCAAGTCCAATTTGTCTAAACTTAGATATATTGTTTAATTCTGCATATTTCTAGATCTCTAGATCTATTTCAAACTATAGATTTAAAATCACTCAAAATATTAACGATGTTTAATCGATAATATATGTCTTAACGGAGTTATCGATAACTGCATTCCGATATCCCTTGTACACTGTTTGTGTGGCGGCGGAGAACAAGCAGAGCTATTCCCTATGCCCGCTTAATGAGAGATATACAGTTTCTAGCTATATGAAAGATAGCAGATCTCTAATTATAAGAGATATAAATCAAATTTCCGTCTAGGAAACGTGTTAATAATTTGTATTGATTAGATACTCAACGTGAAAAAGTTTTACTTTTATTTAGTTCAATTTCGGGAAGAGTATTTGCCAAATCTCCATTGATAAAACCCGAAAATCGTGTCAAAAATAAAAATCGCAGACGTAAAAAATAAAAACGAAAGCAGCTGGACACTCGAACTCCGCTGAGGTCTGCGATACACTCCCAAAAAACCACAGATGTACAAACCTATATGGGAGATATAGGTATATAAGTATATGTACAGTGGAGATTTACCTGTTGAACGCTGGACTACATCCGAGGCATTCACTTCATGGGCGTGTCGTATCCCCAACCCTTGCCCCAAAGTTGTTTTTGGTGGATTTTCCTTAGTGTGTGTGTGTGTGTGAGTGTGTTTGTCTGCGGTGACTTGATATTTGTTGTTTGCATGATCAGTTTGGCGTTTTCCTGGAACCGGGCGATTGCATTTTAGCTCCCGAACATGTGTACTTGGTTCTGTTTGTTTGTCAGCCGCCGACTAACCAACCAAAAAAAGAAACCGAAATCCCAAAAACTGTGGCAAGGTCTCAAGAGCAGGCGCCTCTGGGAGACTTTTGCCCGGTTGTTCCCACATCACGTTTACACGATGTGCTAATTGAGTTAGTATCCATGATGCCAAAAAAAAAAGAACTACAGACAATCGCATATAGATACATATTCGAGGGGGTTTCGAAACGATCCGTGGCGGGTTAAAATTGTGTCTAGTTAGCAACATTGGGTGGAATATAACACCGGCACAGAAAATGCAAAAATTAAGGGCCATTACACACGGCTCGATTTCGGTTTCGATTCGTATTCTTCGTTTTTTCCCCCCTGTCTGTGCCATATGGCATCGAAAACCGATAATTACCACCATACAAAAGTATCTTTTTTTTGTATCTGTATGGCTTGGATTTGTATCTGTGTTTGGCAATGCAAGTGTGTGTGCGTGTGGGATACCTGCAGCAGAAGCCTCACAAGAGACAAAACTGGACAAATGCCATATCCCCCCTCCTCACACATCTTTTCAAAACACCACATACCACATACAACACAACACTCATAGTCAACAAATTACTCACGCGCAAAAATCGCCATTCGTTATTGTTTGTTGTTATTGCTGTCGCCGCGTATTTTTCCACATACAATTTCACTGTATGACGTATGCTTTCTTGCTGCTTATGTGTCTGCGTTCCATATGCATAAACGCCTGCTCGTTTTTATTTCCTCACGTTACCTGTATGCGGGCAGGGGCAGTAGGGTGATTCAAGGTGAATAATTAGGATTCCTTGGTTATTGGTGACCCCAAAATAGTTTTTTTTTTTTTCTTATTTTGCTAAGTTTTTGAACGTTTTACACATCTTATTAACCAAAAATCGTAAACCCTGCAGTTTAATAATCCAAAAAGTCGGTGCAACCATGATGTAAATACCAAAAAAGAAAAACAAATGGTTGGGGTCACCAAAATATGGATATGGCTTATGTAATATACTGAAATGTTCTTAAAACCTACTTAGTAGGTAAAGCTTAAAATTTAATTTAAGATCATAGTTATGCACCTTATGAGCACTAAAATCAACGTAGTATGAGCATATTTTTGGAAAATTATTATAATTCTGATTTCATGATCATTAAGAAATATTTCGGCCCACACGAGATCCTTAATCCTCTTCAGTTCTGAAAAGAATGTTCGGATTTCTTAGGGATTTCCTTTTGACTTCATTAACACGGATTGTGAACCCGGCTTATGGCTGCCACACTTTCCATTGTTATTTGAGTGGAGTATTATCCAGAAGTCAATTTATTTCCCATAAGGTGAGGCACCCTAATGCGCTGACTTTTCGCTTAGTTGTCTGTGTGAGTAGTAGTAGTATTCCGCTCGAAGTGTGTTTGTGTGCTGATGTGTGCGCATTTAAGCCGCAAAAACGAAGTCGCCGACGCCGCTCGGTCGCTTCTGCCGCCGGCAAAATCAGCAGAGGTAGCAGCAACAACAACATAGGGATAGGGTAGCAGCAACAGCAGCAACTATAGGGCAAACAACAGCAACAAATATGGAAAAATAGCAACAATAACATTAGCAACAGCAACAAATTAAGCTAAAACAAAAGTAATATAAGAAACTACAATGGTAAATAGTCTAAAATAAGCAGTAACAACAGCAACATTATCAGTGTTAGCAGCAGCAACATTATTAAGAAAAACTACGGTATTAGAATTATCAAAGACAGCTTCAATATGAAGAGGTACAACGGCAACCATAGCCCCATTGACAGCAGCAACATTTGCAAAATGATCAGCGACATAAGCAATATCAACACTATAAGCATCAACAATATAAAATGCAGCAATAACAGCAGCAACATACAAAAATGCATCAGTGGAATCAAGATCAACAGTACCAACTTAAACAACAATAGCACCAGCAGTACTATTAGCAACATGAACAATAATTACAGCAACAATATTGTTAAAAACACCCAAAAATTCATTAATAAATCAAGATGTACAGTAGCAACATTAACAACAAATACAACAGCAGTACTGACAGAAACATGATAAACCATAACAGCAACATTAGCCTACTTGACAGCAGCAATAATAGTAAAATTAGCAGCAACATAAGGAATAGTAAAAACAGAAACAATTACAACAGCAATATATGTAAAAACACCTCAAAGACCATCAATAGAATCAAGATGAACAGTAGCAACATAAGCAACTTAAACAACAATAACAGCAGCAATATGAAGGGGTACATCAGCAACATTAGCCCCATTGAGAGCAGCAATAATAGTAAAATTAGCAGCAACATAATGGATATTAAAACCGAAGCAGCAACATCATTACCAATAGCAATATATATGTAAAAACACCTTAAAGACCATCAATAGAATCAATATGAACAGTAGCAACACATGCAACTTAAACAACAATAACACCAGCAATATAAAGGGGTACATCAGCAACATTAGCCCCATTGACAGCAGCAACATCTCTAACAGAAGCTTGAGCAGAAGATTCGACAATAACAGCAGCAACATGAGACTACAGCGGCAACATGAGCGGCATTTAACAGCAGCAACACCAGCAGCAGCAGCAACAACAACAACCGGCATGTGAGCGACGGCGGTCTACCTGTTCGCTGAAGTTGGACACATTTTCTTTTCTTACCTAAGGGACTGCTGCTCACACAGATACAGTTTATATCCACTTACCTGTGCACAAATCACACTAATACATGTGCTTAAATGAAAAGAGGATCGTCGGCGGCGGCATTCGGCTATCCCGCTCGCACCTGTGCGCCGGTGTGTCAAGCCAAGCTGAACGGGCCACGCTAAGCTGAGCCGCTGTTGTTGTTGTTGCTGTCGTTGTTGCTGTTGCTGCTGTCGTTCTGGTTGTTGTTGCCGCTCCGCCGGCGGCGTTAACCACACGACGTCGACGTCAGCGCAGCGCAGAAAAGAAACCGAACGACGTTGAAAGTCTTCGGTATTCGGTTGGTCGGTCGGTCTGTCGGTCTTCTCTGGATATTCAGCAGAGCGGTCTACAGGTAAAGCGGGCCAAAAGCAACAACAACTATAGTAAATACAACAACTACAGCAGCAGCAGCAGCGGCAGCGGCGGCGGCGACAGCGACGGCAGCAGCGTCAAAACTTGGGTTTTGGAATTTTTTTTCTTGCTCTTCTTTGGTTTCAGTTCAGTTCGATTTTTATGCACAGTCGCAACGTTACCTTACCAGTGCGCTACGCTTTTGTTTTCTCTTCGTTTCGCTCGTCTTGTCTCGTCTTCGCCGCCTAAACATGTGGGTTCCGTTTTCGATTTTCAAATAATAAAAAAAAAGAAAATTTCAAAACCTCGCGAAATACGAGTAAAAAGTGTGGCAATAGAAAAATACTATCTTTGGAAAAAATACCAACCAAAAGAAAGTATAAAAAGAGGGCACAAATATCCAAATCCTACCCCAAAATACTATATACATAAAAGAAAACAACAACAAACAATATTTAACCAATAAAAGGAGTATAATTCTATAAGAATTCTAAAACAAAAAATACCATATTTCAAAAAATACTGAAATAACAGTGTTCAAGAAAAGCAAAAGTTACAGCACCGAAAGAAGATAGCAAAGAAAGTAAGTTGATTGGTTTTATATTCGGCAGTGGATAGCCAGAGACTTGTGGATTGATTATGGTCGATTTCGAAAGGTTCTGCAGGGGTCTACTTGTATATGTACTGTACGATAAAGAAAGGTTATATTATAGCCTAGCCTATAGACTGACCCCTCCCTTTGAACACTTGCTCGTTGGATGGTCACCGGATGTATGTTTGTTCGGACTTAATGGGCTTATGTGTCGGCCATTTTGTATGCCCTGTCATTAGTTGAACGTTTCTCTCACTCGATGTCTGGATTTGTCTTTCTGTCAGTGTATGCGAGTGTCTTGCTCACTGTGTGTGTGCTTAAGTCCGAGTGTGTGTGTGTCTCTGTGCCTGGGCTGCCTCAATTATTGATTGATTAATTATTGCTGACGCGTATGCGACTTCGCCGCGACGACGACCCTTTGCAAACCGGTTCGTTGACGCCTCTGTTTTGTGCCTGCGTGTGGCACTCTCTCTTTTTGTGGCCCCCCACTGACCACCTCCCGCCCCCAGCGCCCAATTGGGGTCCCCTGTGACCAACAATCCTCCACCATAATCCAATTGCCGATCATCGATTTATGTAAAAGAGTCACAGAGCCACCCTAGTTGTTTCCTCATTAACTGTGGAGAGCTCAAGTTGCGCATGCGCTTGTGACCCCTGAGATCCAATATTGTTTGTTCTGTCAGACAATTAACTTAAGAGGACATATCACTTGGACGGAAAATTCTCTTGAGCGGACAGATCTGTTGAGCGGACAGAACCCTTAAGCGGACTGATTCCTTTAGCGGACAATTCTCTTTAGCGGACAGATCTCTTGAGCGGACAGAACCCTTGAACGGACAATTGTCTTAGGCGTACAGAACTCTTTTCAGAAATTGCTTCATATTTCCAAACTATGACAATGTTGTAACTTAGATGATTAAATAGAATATCCGAAAACTAATATTGGAATCACGCAAAGCAATATCAACGCGGACAAACTTTTTACGGACAACATTTTTCGCAGACGAAACCTTTTTTCGATTAAAGGTTTTTTTTCGTACCCAATTTTAATATTGTAAATTGCAAATATTGTAAAAACAAATCTCTGGATGACCACTGACTGTCCGTCCAAGGGATCATTCACTGTATTTGGCAACAGCGTACCATGCGCCACATACCCGATGTATTGGCACCTCTGCAACTTCACTGCAAGACCGCTTCAACCCCAACGTTACTTCTTGGTACATTTGCAATTAACACTTTGGTGTACGTGCTTGGTTTGATTTCGGTTTCGCTTTGCTGCCACTACTGCTGCTACTGCTACTGATGCCTAATCAGCATCCATCCACGGGTGCAGCAATAGCCATGGATATATTGGATATACAGATATACAGAGATATACAGATATAGATGCAGCATCCAGGGGCTCAAAACGGCGGTGGCCACAAAGCTAATCAGCGTGCAGCAGCAGTAGCAGCAGCAGCAAAAGCGACTTTCTCGTTATTTACTTCCCTCCGTCTCAGTTCGGTTTGTAATTATTATTTTATAATAAACTTATTAGCGCAAAGTCGCCAGCATCATCTCCCCTAATGCGTTTTTGTCTTGTCTTGTCTTGTTCGTGCTTCGGTTTTGGCTGGCTTAGTGCCTTTAGACCAAATTCAATTAAGAAATCGAGTGCAGATATATATCCTCGAGTGTGTTTAGCCCCGCACGCACTTGTTATGTGTTCACATTCTATTTCTCAATGGGGTCTACAACTGCACTGGCTGCTGCTGCTGCCACATTTGCCACTTCTGCCACAGATGTGCTGCTCTCTTAATGCCACTGGATCTTTCAGTTCAATATGTTGGCCACTTTGTTGTCTAGTTGAAGTGATTGATTCAGCCATTTCAAATCTTTAGAAAGCTAATTACACAGGGAAAAGTGGGTCTAACTCAAGAGGATTCTTAATAAGTATAATCTTTAGTCTCATCATTATAACAATCTTGTTATATATAAACCTTTTAGTATGTTTCGATTTCTATTCATTCTCCCATTGCTCTTTTCCACCACCAAATTTCGAAACCTTTTCCTCTTGGCCATCAAACCATTAAGCAATTCAGTTCAAAGAACTTTGTAGACCAAGAAAACTTAATGATGACACCCCAAGCGAACTTGCCCCTATATTATATTTCAATATTCATATTTTTTTTCGGTCTTGCCTCAATACAAAAATGAGCTCATCCCGCAGCCATAAACCAATGAAAGTATAAAATAAGACTGAAATAAAAACCGAAACGAAGCTCAGACTCTGACTCCTCAGTCAGTCCCAATTCATTCATATTAAAAGCTTATGTAATCGTTTTACAATTTGTGATTTTCGTTGATTTCGTTCGCCTCGGATGGGGAAGGTTGTATAAGGTTTTAAGCAAGCCTTACGAAACGATCGCCTGGACGACATTGTAATTAACACTAATTAATCACACAGAGCTTGCAAAAAGAAAAAAAAAATATAAAAACGACAAACAGAAAATCAATCTCGGCAGAAACTTGCCAAATACTAAAGCCGAGTTTCTTTGAAATTTTATCAAAGGCCTTGAACTTAAGTTTAACCGGATGGGAAACCTCCTTCTTCACCCTCCCCATGTGTTAAAGATCGTCAAGAAGTTGATTGTTCCAAGCTATAGGCCTAAACAGCGACTACAATTATAATAATGAACCAAGAAAGATTATGTTTACAGTGCTTCACGAAAGTATAGGAGCATTAATAATAATTAATAATGGAAAATTAGTAGAAAATATGTTTGGGGGGTTTCTTTATAAACATAGTATGTCAACTTTATCTAAGTTTTTGGTGAACTATTAGTTTTTGTAAAACTAATACTAAAATTCATCAAAAGTTTTTTTCCAGATTTCAAAATGGGTTCCCTTATAATCATTAGTTTTCTCACCTTACCCTTTTCAAGAACCATATATTTCACCTAATATTCATGAAACGCACTGTTGGCATAGCAATTTAATCATTTATTTCAATGATGATTATAATTTTTCTTCGGCCAGGCTCATTATAGCCAATGGCTTCTCGCTTGGTGGCAACAAACTCATTAGACCTTGAAAATCCAGTGCGTGGACTCGGCTAGAAATTATAGCGAACGCGGCGACATTGTTGCGCAAGTGCGTAGAATTAATTACCAAAAAAAAAAAGAAACCAAAATTTCAAACCGAACCGAAAACCTTAAAAAGCGGGAAGTGAATTAGAAAGAGAACGTTTTGTGTTACGCTCCCATGACAATTAAGAATTGCGTTTTTTGTGGTTTCTTGGAGAAGGGAGTTTTTTTTTTGAAAATATAGAAATTATCCATCCATATGAGGTTAGCTATGTAGTATAGAAAAGTCTTTTTCAAAAAATTATGATTTTATATAGTGCTTACATATGGATAATATTATAATGTATTAATCACATCATAGTGATAGTAACAACCAATTATTTATGATTCATACATATTTTTTAAATCCCTCTAAGGAAAATCCCTATTGGTATTATGATCTTGTAATAAATCTTTATTTCTGATTAAAATTTAAGTGCAACTCTCTCCTATTCTTAGTTTTTAGATGGACAGGTATTTCGGTTTAGCAATTATCCCTATTTTTTAATGGTTTCTTTGGGATACCTTTATGGTTACATCACCTACTTATGGCCATAAATACCATGGGGTGACTCAAAATAAATTGAGCTCATTGACTTTACAATCTGCTTATGTGCAGGTGTATATGAGGGTTGAGTTTTGGATAGTTAGGGTCAGAGTCTTTTGTGTTCCCCTTGAAGTGACTTTCAGTTTTTTTTTTCGTATTTCTTGGACTGCAACAGGTAGCAAAGCAGGTAAAAATTTTCCCTTTCGGGGCAACCGGAGACCATTAGATTTGGCCAAGGAAGAACCTGTTTAATGGAACACGTTTTCTTATTTGGTGGCCCTCTGCTCCTTGTTATTAGTATTATTTTTATTATTATTATCTCTCAAAGAGTAGGACGAAAAAGAAGAAGAGAGGTAGAGAGGAGTGAGCGAAATAGAGACCTTGACCTTGTCTTTGACTTTGTCAGTCTGCTTGGTTCTTCCTTTTTCCACTGGCGGCTCTTCCTTTTTCTTCTCCTTTTCGCTGTCTGCTCCATTTCTTGCATAATTTATGTTCGTAAATCTAGGCTAGACATTGCACACACACACATGAGGGGTTATAAAGAGAGGGCTAAGGAAAGAGAGGGAGTGAGGGAGAGTCTAAATAGACCGTTATCAAACTGGCTTTTACTCCACATTACGCGCACGTCGTCTCCTTCTTCTGCTCCTTCTCCTTTTACTCCTTCTTTGGCACATTTTCAAACGTTTGCCTTTTGATTAAATTTTATGTTCCCCACCCCCCCACACACACACACTTACACACACTCCTTTTTATAAAAAAGAAAACGAAGCAGGCGAAGAAACGGACGATGGTATAAAACTTACCTACATTTTGTTACTCGAGTTATTCCTGATTGTTGGGGGGTTTTCCCCCCACCCTTAACGTTTTGGAAACGAGTTTTTCCTACACTTGCTTTTCACATCTCCTTTTCTCGCTGTGTGTGTGTGTGTGTGTATTGCCATCAAACAGGTCGCGTTTTCTTTTGCCGTCTTGCTTCTTCTACTTTTACTTATTTTTTTGTTGTGCCTCGCTCTCTTCGCCCCCCCCCACTGTCTTCTTCTCCTTCTTTGGCTTACATATGTGTGTCTGTTTACCTTGGCATACGTCCTTGAAGATTTGTCTTATATTTTGTTGCTGCTTTTGTGTCGTTTCTTGGTCTTTATAGGTTTTTGTGTCGTCACTTTGGCGCTTTTCATCTCGTTTTTGACACTTGCTACTGCTGTGTGTGTGTGTGTTTATCCGGGTTTCCCTAGCTCGTTTTCTTCATTTTCTTGTGCTTATTTTGTTTTATTTTTATTTTTTGCATCTTCTTGGGGGGAAATCCTTTGCTTTTTGCCCTCTTATGTGTTCATTCACTCCTACTTTACGCTTGATTACTCAATTGTGGCCCAAAGAATTCAACAACAAATGTTATAAGATGGTTTTACTTTGCCGGTTCGCCGGCTTTTGGGAAGTACAAGTGCGGTTAGCATAATAATACCATCTGAAACTCGGTTTAAAATTTAAATCTCTTCATATACAGGCAAATAAAAAGGTATTACATTTTAAATTTAGAAACCCTTTTCGGTAAAATAATACTTTTGGGCTCTCTGTAATTTAGATTCTATTTTAAAAGTTCAAATAAAGAATTGTACTGGATCTAATATTATAACCTTAACTTAAGATCTGAAAATTCCCATTCAGTTTTCAATTTTTCGGTAGTTTTTTCTTATCACAACTTATTTGATCTTAAGCTTTTTTTAGAGTTATCTATAATAATTCAACCAAAATTATTAAAGAAATTAAATTTTGTATTTAAAAAGATATTAAAGTGAAATAAAAGTTTTGAAATCTCTGCAAGTTAGTTTCTATTTTGAAAGTTCAAATAAAGAACCCGAACTTAACTTCGAAAAATCCCCATACAATTTTAAATTTAACGGTAATTTTTTCTTATCACAACTTGTTTGAAACAAGCCTTAAACTTTTTCTAGAATGTTCTATGGACTCTTAATGATTCAACAAAAACCCCCATTTTAAAATAAAAATTCAAAAATATTCAATAAAAAAACAAACAGTAAGCATTCCTTTGACGTGTGTTAAATTGAACTTACTTGGTTACATTTTTAGGGAGTATCCTCCTTTTATATGGTAGATCATATTTGTTTGTGTTTTTTAATCATTACTTAATTAGATAAGAAGGTGATATATCATTGGGATCCATACAAAATGGGTTTCTTTTTCTTTGGTATGTTCCAAAATGTTGAGAATTTGCTTACGACATATTTTTGGGGGGATTTGATTTCATATATTAAGAAACGATAACTTAGATAGATTCGATAGATCATATTTGTTTGTGTTTTTTAAATCATTACCTAATTAGATAAGAAATATTATCATTGCGATTCATACAAAATGGGTTTCTTGTTTTTTGGTGTGTTCCAAAATGTTGAGAATTTGAATACGAAATATTTTTTGTGGGATTTGATTTCATATATTAAGAAATGATAAATTAGATAGATTAGATTTATATGGTAGATCATGTTTGTTTGTGTTTTAAATCATTACCTAATTAGACTAAAATATATTACCATTGCGATGGGTTTCTTGTTCTTTGGTATGTTCCAAAATGTTGAGAAATTGCGTACGAGATAGTTTTGGGGGGATTCATATATTAAGAAATGATAAATTAGATATTATATTTTTTTATTTAATATTAATTTTGATGGAGACCAGAAGTATTATATTTCCAACGCCGACGTATGGTTCCTTTTCCTTCCGCCCAGGGAACCTCGTGTAGGCCAACACTCAGCTTCGCTCTCTTTCGGCCCAGAACCACCCGTCTCTTTCCCATCTCTTTTGGCCCCTTTGAAGAACCAGTATCGTTCTGGTCGTCTTGCTGCCGGCGTCTCTTTCGTCGTCTTGGGTTTACTTACTTACTTGGCTGTCTATTATTAACTCGGCTGCTCGGCCTGCTCTTCTTTTATGGCCCGGTCCGACTTGGCCTGGCCATAACCATGACTTGGCCCGTCTTTGGCTTTAGCTTGGAGCTTCGAGCTTTGGCTTTGGCTCTTTGAGGTCAACAAACAGCTGGGAAAACGGCGCGTCAAAGTATGTGTTCCTTGTTTTTTTTTTCTCTCGTATTTTTTTGTGGTTTGCTGCTGAAGTCATGCGTACCGTCTTCCCCCCCAACTGCCCCTTTTCCTCCCGGTTTTCCTACCGGCAATTGGAAACCAGTTTCTTGTCTCACCAGCCAGTCACTCAGCCAAAAATTAAGTTTCTCAGCTCATGTCCGACTTGAGCCGGCATTTTCTCGTTTGTAAGTTTGGTTCGCACGTTTTTATTTTTTTTCCATCTGTTTTTTTTTTTTTTGTATTTTTTTTGCCTTTGTTTCTCACACAAAATGCTTCCGCTCGGCTTGTTAGAGCTCTATTGAAAAATCTTGCACAAGTGGGATATCATATTTTGGTATCGACGACGAAGAACTTGAAAAATGATTTTCGAAAACGGATGTCTGCGTGTTTTTCTTTTTTGGTTTTTGGTTTTTTTTTTTTATAAATATAACTCTTGTGGGCACTGAAAATGATTTGGTGAGCCAAATGGCCCAAGTGGATGATTTTTGCTCCTGCTCTCTCGCCTTAACCCCTCTGCGGCCCTCTGTGCGGCATTTCGCACACGAAATGAATTTCAATTTGTTTTATTTCGATCCGCATGTGCACACATTCAGCTCGGTCCGATACAGATAAAGATATATTTGTTCAGTACATAACCTAATATTTGGGGTACCCACAAGTATACAAGGGTATTTGTATGTACAAAAGAGCATATGCTTATGTATATCTCAATTTCATTCGATTACCCTTTAAGTAAAAAGGTTTTCATCAAAACAAAATTAAACATTTATATTTGTTATATCAATTGACAGAAATTGTTCTTTTAAGTAAAAAATTAAATATAAAAAATAACAGATCTGTTATTATCGTTGTGTTATAGAAATAATTATAACCAAGCATGACCTTCAATTAAAAAATATGTTAAACTTATTTTATAAAACATCTTTAAAATGTTTTAAATATCTGTAAAATATAAGTAAAAACTGTATTAAATATCTATAAAATATGAATACAAAATGTATTAAATATCTATAAAATATGAATACAAAATTTGCATTCAGTTAATAATCATCATATAGAATATTTCAAAATAATCTGTAAAAAGATTCCAACAAAAACGAACCAAATTAGTTTTTTTGATATGGCAACTAAAAAGGTCCAACTTAACTTTGCATTTATTTTAGTGACTTAAGATTTCCTGTCTCTTAATTTGGGTTCTTAACTCCCCTGGCAGTTACAAATTACTGGATTAAATGGCTGTACTTCCCCAAGTGTATTTAAATTTCGGTTTGCCAATACTTTGGCTGATTACATTGTTTTTTTTTCCGTATTATAAACGAATGTGTCTGGGATTGGGACTCCGATTCCGATTCGGATTCGGAATGGAGCTGGGACTGTTGGGCTCGAGTTTGCTGGCCTGCCTGGCTGTTTGATACGGTGACAGTCAAAGAATACAATTAACATAATTTACTTACAAAGACATGCAAACACACACAACAGTTCGCACACACATATATATATATATATATATAGTAAATTTGTACCGAAAAAAAAGCAGAATACCCATCACGACATAGCCATCAGTTTGTAAGTTTAGCAAATTTGGCAAATCGTCTTTGGTCGGGTGCCATTTCAACGGTCTTGGGAGGTGGGGTGATGGCCCCTTTGTAGGTGTCGCTTCTTTTATATATATATACATATACCTCATTGCGAAATCGATTTCGATTATAGGGTTCGCTCGCCACTTTAGATTTTTTTTTTCGTTGGTTCGGTTTGGTTTGATTTCGTTTAGTAGTTGGTTTGTTCCCATGTTTCCTATTTGGTTTTTTTTTTTCCTAGGGTCTCAAATTGCAGCTGTCTTGTGAGAAACTCTGCGAAAACGATAAGCGAATAAGTTGCCAGCAAAAGATATCGGCGGTCTAAAAGAAAAGACCCTCATATCTTTGTTTCCTCTACATATTATATGTTGTATATATGTGTTCACATCATTTATGCATAAATATTTCATTGGCTTGGCTGGTGTTATCGCTTTTGTAAAATCACTCGGAAAAAGTTCCAATCACTTTTATTTTTATTTTACTTTCAAAAAAACACCAGAGGAAGAAAGTTTTTGCCGAAAGAGGGCTTTAAATTGATATGTATGTCTGGGTTTGTTTATGTATTTATGCATGTGCTTTTGCTATAAAAAAATACGAATTTGCATTGCAAAAAGCTAAAAAAAAAGGGGCGGTGGTAGGTGGTTGAGGGGGTGAGATCGGGGTTTGAAGTGGAAGTTTTTTTCTGGCCCTGATAGCGTCCAGTTATTTATTTTTTACATTTTATGCATATCTAAGTTGAGATACAGTGCGCTTGGAAAATATAAAACTAATTTCAAAGTTTTAAAAAAGATTTTCAGTATATTCAACCATATTATAATAAAAAGTTGAAGTTTTTATACATTATAATAGTGGTAATAACACTTGGGTTAATTTTGAAACCAAAAAGTTGTTATATTACCGAAATTTTCAAATGAAAAAAAAAAGATTTTTCATAATAATAAATAATATCATAACAACTTATTATATTCTAAAAGGAGTAATAATATTTGGAATAATTTTCTAAGCAAATTAATGTTACGTTATCTACAATATCATATGTTTATTCCTTGTTTTTGAGCTTTTACTTACACTGTTTTGGGTTTAAAAACTACGTACTGTATGGTCCAGAGCAAATATATTCCTAGATATATATGTATTTTGTAGCTGGGTTCCCCTTACAAAAACATACCTACATAGTTAGGAGACAAATCGCATGTATCCCCCGCTCAACCAAAAAAAGGCCGCACACACTCTGAAAAACTGTCGCTATCACTGCCTTGAAATCTGCATAAATGATGATGATTTTTGCGTGGAGTGCTGAAGCTTCTTCTTTTGGCTTTCGTCATCCCAAGTTTTTTCCCCAAGTTTTGCATACATATGTATGTACATACGATATAGAGATATACAGACGTCCCTTACTGCCCAGGGGAGAACTTGAGTTTGAGTATGAGCTTGGGCTTTGGGTTTTGAAATTGAAATTTTTGGTAATTTCTTTTTTTTTCTGCGTCTGAAGAAGGCAAAGTTTTTGATTTGTGCATAACCAGTCGACCGACGGGATATATATGTTAAATATCTTCCTATATATGTTTGTATTACGTTGTGTGTATGCATAATCTGTATTAAGTTTGCTTTATGAAATTTCTTTGAACTGAGTTGTGGGATTATATACGAATGTGTACATACATATGCATGGTATGTTGTTCTGTTTCTGTTTAGACTGTCCAGGCCAAAGGCATGAAACCATAAAAATGGCAAATTAACCGTGTATTTTCACAGCGAGTGTGTGGTGTGCCAGTGTGTGTTGGGTGTAAGGTTGTGTTTGAGTGTGTGTGTGTAAGGGCTGGCGAAACCTTTGCCCGAGAGAAGCCACAAACAAAACTCTGGCCCGCTGTAGCATATGTACATATAAATATATGTTTTTGCTCTAGGGTGGACCTTAAAATATATAACAAATAAAAAAATTGTACATGTACCTTTTTTAGAGGTTACATAATTTTTAATTTTTATTTTAGGAATCTATATATCTTTTGTTTTAAATTCCTTAAAAATAAGCATTATCACCACAATAAAAAAAATTTTTTTTTACTGCTAGTATTCAGTTGGGTTCTTTAAATTTAAATATGTAACGTGCTAGTGGTACTTTGGCTTACAATTAAAACTTTAAAGCATGTTTGATGATTTCCTTGACAAAATGGTTAGAAATCTTATCTATTTTATAGGGCTTGTAATAAAGATGCTCATGCGTATGAGTTATATATTCTGAAACCAGTTTTTTTTTAGTTTTCCCTGTTTAGTGCCTTCAGTTTTTGAACAATATGATATGATAGGTTATATAGGTTATAATAAAAGAAGAGTTTCTTGGCACCACAATTTTTTATAGTATTTTATAGGCATTACTTTATCAGCTAGCTAGTATTTTCTTAAAGGGCATATATTTTTTCTTAGTAAAGCTATGTTTTTTTTGTGGAATATTTCTCTGAATGGCGGACCACCCTAGGCTGCATATATCCAAGCTGGGAATCGGCACGTTTCGAGGTCCGTCCAAGTCCAATCAAGCAGACTCGCTGAGTGACTGACTGCCAGCGTCGTCGTCGTCGTCGTCATCGTCATCGTCGTGGTCTCCTCCGTCGTCTGAGGCCGCCCCAATGGCATGTTGTGTTCAATAAGGGACCCCCCTTTGGATCCCTACCGCCCAGCAACCCACTGGTGTTCCTTCCCCGGCTTTTTTTTTCCAGAGTTCAGCTGAGCTGAGCTCTCGGCGACGACGACGAATGCCTTCAATCAGCAAAAGCAACGTTGGCGACGACTCGGGGCAGCCAGCAATTTATCCAGCCATGCATATTAAGCCTCACGATTTGTATTTGTATTTTGGCCTCACCGGTATATCCGTATATGCGGGGTACACTGTGTGTGTGTGTGAGTCAGCCAGAAGGTGGAACCTATCTGACATCGCAATCCGAAATCCTCGATCCCATCCCCATCCACCATTCAATCCCCATCCCAGATGGCTGCTGCTTATTGCCCTTTTCCCCTTCCAATGAGTACGAGTACGAGTTCAATTTCAGTTTAGGTCCGCTTCGATTCGATTTTATAAGTTTTCAATTTCAGCTGCAAGCCTTATTTCCCCTCTATCCAAGCCAATAAATATGCCTTTTTCTGACCGACACTTCCTGTTTGGATGGCTGTCTGCTGGTCCTCTCATTATGCTTAAGCTATTGTTTGCAGTTTGCCGATTTGTATCTGGATAATTCTACATTTTGCAATTGGGGTTACGAATTGAGTGTGGGTTCAATGGACATGGGAAAAAGTGTTGATAAATAATTTGGAAATCAAAAAATACCACATGGTCCTATATTACTTTCATATACTAACTTATAGTAAAAAGTATTTCGTATTTCCGATTTTAAATCTGTAAGAAAGATTAAATATATTGAATTTCATTTACCATTACTTAAACTCGTTTCACTGCCAGCTGTTAAGATTGCTTGATCTGTCCTCGATTTTTCGCTTCCTGTCTGCCAATTTTACATCCAACAAAGGTATCCCCAACATATCCCCATCGTTTACTTTGTGGTACACAAATATAAAACCGATATATGTATGCAAGGTTATTTTTGGGGCTGCAGTCGAGAGTTGTTCCGTTATTCCACCTGATTTTTAAGGGTATCCCACACACAACGGGGATACAAAAGTACAAGTGCATATGGTAGCAGCTGCTGGGTGTCCGTTTAACAGCTGCTTAACATGCTTAGTGCTGTCTCTTTCGCATGCCACACAACCCTCTCTTTCACCACCCCTATGGCGGTCTCTTTCCTTTGATTCTCTGGTTAAGGACTGAGTGTGTTTGGTAAGCCAGCGGCAATTGTGCATCTTATTTTAATACACTTTCTAAAGGTTTAGGTATTATAGTAAATAGTAAATTAGAATTCTGGTAAGAATATATTTTACATAATACATAAGTAACTTATAAGGTACTGAAGGATTGACTTACTTTTATGAATGAGAAGGATATATGTACTAGAAATACTGAAATTGTGTTAAGAATAAGATGAAAATCCTATATACTTCATAGGATAATTATGTTTTTAAGATCTAAAAACATGAAACTATTAGAATTATGGACTTTTTTGTAAGTCTGTTGTATAAAATGTTATATTTAGTAGTCAATTATAGAAGCAAGTGTATTCGGTTTTCACTCTCAAGATTCCCTTTGAGCTGGCTCACATGTTATTCAAGCTCGGGGAACCCCTCTTTTGGTCCTTTTCTTGAGGGCCCTACTTCCTGCTCCCCACTTGGCTGCTTTTCCAGCTTTTTCCGTCTGAGACGACGACGACGGCGTCTTATTGTGCCACGTTTTTCTATATTTTCCATCTCCTTGCCTTTTGTTTTTTTCTCTTTTTTCGCGTAGACAGGGCTATAAAAATGCTGCTGCTGCGTCTGTTTGTCTGACGCGTACCTTACGCCCCATCCTATAGAGTCCCCCCCCTTATAGAGCCCCTCCCCAACCATCCTCATCATATATATATATATATATGTATTTTACTGACTCTACTCTCCCACACGTTATTTGTTTTGTGTCTGCCTTTGCGTCTCTCCTTTTCGCTTTGGTATTTTTATTATTATTATTTTTCGCGTAATTCTCTGTTTTGCTCTGCAGTTTCTTTGGAAAAATTCAACTTTTACTTTTTTTTTTGTTTTTTGTGTTTCTTGTTTTTTGTGTTTCTTATTTTTTGTTTTCCTTTATTTGCCTTCTTCATCTTTTCTTCTATGCCCTCGACTGGTTGTGTGTGTGTGTGTTAAGTATTTTTATGATTATTTTTTGTTACTTTGCTCCTTTGTTTTGCTCGTGAAATTTAGCATTTACTTTGCTTTTCCCCCTTTTCGTTCTGAGTCTATCAATTTATGTTTTTTTTTTGTTTATTTTGTTTTTCCTCTCCTTTTTGCTGCCTTGTTCCTCCATTTCAATATCAAAAGTTAAGCACACACATTGGGCGCGAGTGAGATGGAGTGATGTGGGGTTGGGGGGAAAGAAAGAGAGGGCTAGAAGTTCATTCATACATTTTCACGCTTTTTATTACGCGGAGCGTATGTGTGTGTGCGTGTGTGTGTGTTTGTCTGCGAGAGGGGTTAAAACCTAAAATTGCATTTTCCCCCCTTTTCACTCGCATTTGTTTTATTTGATTTTTATGGCGCTTTTCAAGGTTTCCTCTGCTTTTCTTTTTATGATTGAAGGTCGTCTAGTGACTTGATTTTTCCTCTTTTAGCTTTGTCTTATCTTTCCTGAAAGATACTCTACTTCTACTGCTGGGTTTTACTATGAAATTTAGGAAACTTTTTGGAATATCCCATTAAATATAAATGTTCCAAAAAAGTGTGTTCCAGATCTGTAGTTTCATATTACCGAGATTACCCAATTATACTTCGTTTTAAATAATATTTTTAATAAATTTATTTATTTTAAATTTCATACTGTTTTTAACATTACCTGAACCCAATTTTAAAGATAATACATTACAATATTTCTTAACATTAACAAATGAGTTACCCACTAAAAATATTCGATTTATATGTTATATTACAGATCACCAAAAACGAAAAGAAAAATTCCCTTGATCAATAACTCATTTATAAGTTATATGAGTTAATGAGAGATATTTATAAATATATAATTTATTTATGAAGGGAATTTTTCTTTTCGTTTTTGGTGACCTGTATATCACATATAAATCGAATATATTTAGTGGGTAAACTCGATCGGAGATGGTCTATTATAATTTTAATAATAATTTCTCAGTTTTCTTTAAAAAACATTTTTAAAAATGGGGACTAATTACAAAAGATGAAACAAATACTATGTAATATTGGTTATATAATGTGTACATAGGTCTTATTTTTTACCTTTGTTAATTGGCTATGAAAATACCTTTTGCACGCGCACACACACCATTGAGTGAAAACCAAAAGTCGCGTCGCATGCAAAACTCATTAATATGCGTTGCTTATTGTTGTTGTTGTGTGCCGGTTTTATAACTTTGGCGTACACCTTACCCAAGTCGGGCAACAACAATATAATGGAGCCATAATAAGAGCCCAGCGAATCGTCGAAAAAAGTTCAATAAACTTTTGCAGCTAGCGAATATTTGATTTTGTTGCTTTTTCTTTTCTTTAAAAGTATATATACATATATTTTTTTTGGTCTTCCGTCTCTTTTGAACACCTTTGGATTGGTACGTGTATCTCAATCAGCAATTTTGTAATTTACTTGCTTACCAATTTGCTTTTACCCCATCTGCTGGATTTTCTCTGAATGAAGTTCTTCGCAATCAAAGTAAAAAAAGTGAACTCAATTCTAGTTGAGTTTGTATTTTAATGAGACTAAGCGATTTCTCAAAAAGACAACTGAGACTCTTAAAATATAGTTTAGAAATCGTTTTAGTATATATATTTTATTTTAATCGTGGTATATTTTTTCAACAACAATTTTCTATAATTGCTTGTACTCAATAGTTCATAGTGTTGTAAATAAATACTTATGTATCTTTGTATCTTTGTATCTATCGCTAACTGGGCAATTAGTTGGTGTTGTTAACGTTGCGATGGTTCGACTCCATTTTGTTTTCTTATTGATGATCAAGCAAAACTCAACCATCGGAGCAACTGGTTTGGTTCCGCTTTCGAAAAGTTTCCCCTTCCTTGACTTCTTCATCGTCTGAAATTCCCCCTCGATTCACCTCTTTTTTCAAGGGGGTATTCTCAAAAATATTATTAATTTCTCAATTTTGCTAATTCACCTGCTACTATATATAAATTTAAAATTTTTGCCAACTTAATTATGCATTTTAACTAATTTGCAAATTTTCTCTTTTCTTCTGTCTCGTTACAGGTAAATATTGAACGGTGTAGAAATTGGCAATTCGATACCACGACTCTCAATCAGAAATTACTTGTTAGTGAGTGCCCACTGTTTTTTTTTAATCTTTCAGCTGTGTTTAAATTAAAATGCCAAAAGAGTAATCAGTGGGGGTCCTAAGATTAGAAATTGATTTGTGGTTCACTGAATTTATTATGTGTTTATTTTTGATGGAAAAGAAAACAAGAAAGGGTTAACCATGGGTTAAGAAAATTAACAAGGGGGAGTTTTGGTTTTATTGCTACTTTCATAAATAAATTTAATGACTGGGTGTTTAAAACAAAATATTATTTAAGACATAAAACATCCTTTAAAAAGATTTCAAAGTGAATAAAAAAATGCTATTGTCCCTACGACATGTACTTAAATTTCGACTAATAAGTGGATTTATTTTAGAAGTCATGATAACCTAGAAAAAAAAGATCTAAAGATAGAAATAATTTTTTAAAAATTTTAAACTAAAAAGGAGGTTGTCACGACTTTTTAAATAAATTTATTATATCCCCATAAGTTGATAAGACAATATATACAATATTTCTGTAAACATTTTGAATATTTTTTTTTTCAAGAACCAAACTTTTTAAACCAATTTTCAAATACCTGATTATTTAAGAACCATAATTCTGTCTTTAATGACTTTATCTTTTACATTGTTGTGGGCAGCGAAGACTTCATTGGAAGCGTGTTAAAATCTGAATCCATGGATGAGATTTCTCTATGTAGCACCACCATCTGTGAGATTATGTAGATTTTCATGCCGCACGTCAGTGGCTCATTTGCATGCAATTATTTTGCTTCTCTCCGTTGGAAAGAAAAACTTCAACCCTCGTGGGCGGTGGGCGGATATCATCGGGAATATCGGGGATATAGACAAATTGTGACATGTACTTCAGTTTCAGTTACAATATTGATGCCTTTTCGCCTTGTAATTTCTCATTCATCTTCAATGGGCATTTAATCAAGCTGTGAATTCGACCCACCCAAACTTCAATGACAAATGCATGCGACCATAAAGAAAATGTAGAAAAGAAATAATCAAGTCTAAGATAAGGATGATAAAAAAAATAAAAAAAATGGTAAATGAAATGAAATTACTGAACAGCAAAATGGGATGTGGAAAGGGCTGTGTTGGGAGTCCAGGGAGAAAAAATGCAAATGGTGAAATTTTAAACCCTTGAATGGGCCCGCCATTGTCTTTGATAGTCGGCGGGAAACCCGGGAAAGCGGTCCATGGGGTGTGGAAAAAAAAATACTATAGGATGGTATGGGATGGGGGTAGCATCCTGGGTTGCCCATTTGCCAACTGGGCTGTAAGTAAGCGCATTTTTCCCGATTTTTTTTTGTCAGCCTCTGCTGTTGTTGCCCTTCCTTCCGCTCATTTGTCTCTGCATGAAAATGCCCGCGATTTTCTCCTTTCTATGTGTATGTGTAATCTCTTTTTTTTTTTTGGTTGTGCTTTTAATTGTATTTAGTTACATTAGTAATTATCGATTTTTCCACAGCTTGGGTTTGTAGCTAGGATCATTGGTTGGGTACTGTACTTGATGTCGAATGACAGGAAGGGCTTAGGCACTCCTAGATTGTTTGAGGAATATAAGGGGGTAAATGGAATACCTTTCAAAAAGGTTCCTTTTTTTGGTGGAAAAAATGTAGAACTAGATAAATATGAACAGGAAATTATGTATAAATGCAAAGGTTGTTTAATGGAATAATAGCCAGCTAAATGATGATTACTATTTAACAAACCAAAAATGTTAATAACAAATAATAATACTCCCATTCATTAATTGTCATTTTAAATATTTAAATAGTAAATAAAAATACTTTTCATGTATATTTTTATTATCTTGTTATTAAATACTTAGCGGTCATTTAAATAAACCTTGAAAAATATACAGCTTTAGAATTTAGGACTTAGAATGTGCAAGATATATATTTCTCTATATATTTAAATTAAGTTCTTAAGTTTCTTACACAAAATTGTAATGAGAATTAAATGTAGGAAACGTTACAATGCACACAAAATATTATTTAATGTAATAAAATCAATTTATTTCAATTTAATGATTATATGTAAATGTAGATAACGTTTCAATTCATACATAATATTATTTGATGTAATAATTTCATTTATATTTGCATAAGAGTGTTTTTTAGTGCTAGTTAATTCAAGACATACATCCGTATTCAACTTAAAAGAATGTGAAATTACTCCTTTGTGAACTTCTCAATGGGAAAAGGGGGACATCTTAATATCCTGCTATTAATTAACGACCAGAAAGTGTCTTCTCCTTTGCATTCATGGCCGCATCGATGCCCCTTCGAACGTGCTCCATTTATGGTTTAGACAGATTTGGCTTCTTTGATCAAGGTTTTTGCATTTCACCCCCATCCACCCAACCAACCACCTTACCTTCCTGTGCGATTCTTGTTCACTAACCATTTGAAGCACTGTTTTTTTGTGTGTGTTTTTTTGCAGTTCACGTGCTTGTTACTCTGGTTGTCAGCCGGTCTCGCTTTTCAATTATGAGCCACTGGTCCTGGTCTCCAGTTTTTTCTTACTCCAGGGAGCTGCTGAGCTCAAGCGAACCGAACTCAACTAGCCATTGTGCCATTTAAGCTATATATCACTCATACGCAGCATTGGCGCTTTATTTTCATGCACTAATTGCGTTAGAATTTCAATAGGAATAGCAGAGATATAGCCAAGCAAAACTTCCCTTTTTCTCGGAGCTCTCTCTCTTTGATTTGACTTTAGCACATGAAGAGTTTTTAATTGGAATTTGCAGTGGGAGATTATCAAAACCAGGCGATGGGGCAGTGATTTTTCTTTGCTCTTCTCCTTTGATTTTTTTTCAGGATTTCGATTTTTTTTTGTTTTTGGGGGGTATAGCAACTCTTGGATACATACATACATATATATACCTGCCCAATGCCAATTTTTTCTTCAACTTGCTTGCCAAGACTTCTTTGCCACGCAGCCTTTTTTCCAGGGTTTTTCATGGGTATGTGTATGGGTGTGTATTGCTTTACATAAGACCCGGACAGTCCGGAGAAGTCCGAGGTCCGTAGTCCGTAGTCCAAAGTCCGGGTGTGCCCTCACGGCCATTAGAGAGCTCTGTGCTCTGTCGTTGTCGTAATTAAAAACAAGGAAAATTCTGCACACAGAGAGAAAAAAATGGGGCCAAGGAGGTGGCCAGCGGATTGGTCTTTGGGATTGGGATTGGGTCTGGGTCTGGGTCGTCTTCGGTTTCTTGGCTCACCTTCCAACCCTTTTTTTCCGCAATTTATTTAAATTTTCTGTGCCCGAACTCTCTTTGCGCTCCTTCTTAATTTCTTCAGCCCTTTTCTTTTGTACTTGTTGTTTTTAATAAAGTGCGCTGAAGAGAAAGCAAAAAAAAAGTAGAAGAAAAGGTTCAAGAAAAAAGTTGCGTAAATTTTGTTATGTACTTTTTTTCTTTTTAAATAAATAAATATAGGGGGGGTAGAGGTTCGAGTCTTCTTGGCGTTGATGAGCAGAGCGACCACAGCCGCCTGGACCCAACCCCCCCTCATATATAGCCGAGCAATCATGCATCCTTTCCTTTCCGCTGCACCCCATCCTCTTGGCCTGTAGTTCCGTTTCCGGCGCCTGCCATTTGCATCTACAGCTCGCAAAAAAAAAGAAGAAAAAATTCTTTCATTTATTCGAAGGATTCTTTATCTCCTCCAGTACCACCACCACCAAACCAACCCATCTCTTTGTGATTTCTTTTTTTTCTGCTGTCGAAGAAGAAAAGATTTTTTCGTCTTTTTAAAAAAAAAAACACACAAACTGGACGACGACGACGTCGACGGGTTGGGCAGCATTTCTTTGCGGCTTGAGCGAACCGAAAGAACGGGTACACAAATTTCAACCTACTCAATTTTTGCCTTAATTTCTTTTCTGTTTCGCCAGGAGACCTCGGGCCACCGGAGCCGCCCCCCATACCCGAACCCACACCCATCCATCCGCCATCCACCATCCACCATCCTCCCAAATCCTCCCCAGCTTCAACCTACCTACCTACCTCACTCCAACCTCTTTGCAAAAGGCGGTAATAAGAATTTTTTCTTCGCTGCCGGAGTGTGCGTGAGCCGTAGTGTTTTTTCCGTATTTTTAATTTAAAATGCGAGGCATGGAAAAAAAATATATATATGTATGTATAAAAATGGTAGGATGGGTAAGGAAGTGCAGGGGAGGGGCTTTTGCGCACTGCTTAAAAGAAAAACTTCTGAAGTAAATATTTGTCTGTCCAATTGCTGCGGCGACTGCCAACTGCAGCGGATTTGGTTTGGAAAGTGAGGGGGGGTAGTAGGGGGTTTGGAAATGAGGGTGGCAGTGGGTGATATAGGGTTTTGGGTTTTTGGGTGTGTGGGCGTTGTCGTTGGCGATGGCGAAAGTGTTGTTCTTGTTGTTGGACGGGTTGGGCAACGGACACTGCTGCTGCTGTGGACACTGGTGACCAACCATGCCAAGACAAGCGACGCCGTAATGACTGTCACAGCGCTCCATGGACAAACACGAGACACCACCTCCATTTCCATCTCAACCCCCCCAACCAACATCCCAAAACGTAGAAAAAAAAATAGAAATGGAAACAAATTTCCATCACCTAAGCTCTGTTATGTATTCCCCCGGGCGACCGTCTCTCTGTCGGAATGGGCGCGGCACTTTGGAACTCTTTCAACTATCCGATATAGGCTATTTTTCAATCAAATCACCGCATTCCATATTCAATGTGTGTAAATTGCCCAGAGAAACGCACACACACAGACTCTGTTCAGCCTTGGGAATAAAAAAGCTGAGGTGATGCATACGATTATATCCTTGAAACACGCGGCAAAAAAATACTACCCATATCATATGAGCTGTATAAAACCCAAATTTGAATTGGTTATGGAACAAAGGTTTTTAAAAGAGCTGTTATAAGAATTACTTTAAAACATGACTACTTCAGTCGCATAAAGATTATATTCGGTAATGATGATTTACTATGATATAATAATATCAGTTAAAATAAGATTTTTAGAAGGGTCGAGTTGGAATTCTTCTTATTATGGCTTACAAAATAACTAGCAACAGGAAACAGTTTGAAACAGGTAGCAAAATTTGTAAAATATAAGGACCACGGAAAGCTAAACCCCAATGTGTACCTCAACATTTTAAATTCCACATCTAAACTATTTTCTTCCCATTCTGATTTTTTTTGGCTTAGTTTTTCGTTGGGATATTATAGTCGATTCTTCTCCAAAAATAATTTTACCAGCATTAGGAAAAATTTTAAAAATAAAGTCATTTAATACTTGGACTTTAAAAATTTAGAATAGGGATAAACATTGCAGTTATAGTAATAAATTCTAGAACCAAAAATGTTGAACTGATTAAAAAATATGCCAAACCAATGGAAAAATAAATACATACATATTACAAGGTTTTAAACACCAATTTTGATATGTTACAAAATAATTTGATGCTCTAAGAAGTTAGTATTAATACTTTATAATTATCAACAATGTAATGAAATCACTAAAAAGCTTTTATACACTTGCAAATTTAATAATAAAATCGGTTTATTTATTGTTTTTGGGCCAAGGACATAAGAACAGTCGATTTGTAAATGGAAACTATACAGAAAATGTTCCCAACCATAGTGTTGAACTTATGACTAATTGCGTTTTCCCCTACTTTTTCTTACAGGGCCTCTTGCGCACCGCCGAGCAGCTAAAGATCAAAGGTCTCTGCGAAACCGCCGAGAATGCGGATGACCTGAACGACGCGGCCACAGCAACGATCACAGTTTCTGAGAACATTCAGCAGGCGGTCGTTGGTAATATCGTAAACGCCACCATAGTTCCGGGAGCTCCATCGCCCTCCTTGGAACAGCAGCAGCAGCAGCAACACCACCAGCAACAGCAGGCACAGGAGCAGCATCAGCAGCAGCAACAGCAGCAGCAGGTGCATGCCCAGCAGCAACAGCAGCAGCAGCAACAAATCCACGCTGCCCTGCTGACGCAACACGGAGTGGCCAGCGGAAGTGTATCCCTGTCCGGGCAATTGCTTAGCTCCTCGGCCAGCGGCAGCAGCGGAAGTTCAGCCGGCGGACAGCAGGCTCCACAGACGCCAACATCCGGTTTGCAGCCCACGCCGCGCAAGTCTCGACTAAAGCGCTCCAAATCTCCGGATCTGCCACCGGGCGGAGGAGGAGCAGGAAGCTCTGGTGGTGGCTCAAGTAGCAGCTCATCGCAGCAGCAGCAACCGCAGCCGGCGCACCACCACCAGCACCACCCGCAGACCATCCTGATCCAGGGCCAGAATCCCAACTCTATTGTGAGCCTTCAGCAGACGGCCGACGGCAATTATATACCAGTGTCGGCAACTGGCGACGATTCCGACGTCGAGGATCACGACCACGATCACGAGCACGAACACGGCCACGGAGGACATCAGCACGGAGGACACGGTCACGGCCACGATCACGAGCACGATCACGATCACGAGCACAGTCACGACCACGACCACGAGAGTAAGCCGAATAAGATCTGCAAGACCGAGCAGTCGGTGGCCTCGCCGGCGTCCAATTCATCCAGCGGCTCGAACAATGCAGCGGGCGTGAGCGGCGTGACCTCCACCGGCCAAGCCATCGTCACACAAATTGTAGTAGCGCGCGACGGAAAAGATACAAAAAATATGACTAGTTTAGGCATGGGCATGGTAAGTTGGTTAGCTAGTTTGTTTTTGGTTTAAAGTTAGCACTCTCAGCTTTCTCTCAGTTAGCCAAGAGATCGATTGATTGAAGATCGTATCTCCACGGGTATAATGAACATGATTTTTGCTAACCTGACATTCCTATCTCTCTCTCCCAACCCCCAATAAAACCTGGATTGCCTGCAGAACGGCGGCCTGTTGGGCGTGCCCATGGGATTCCTGGACTTCACACCCGAGCCACCAGCACCATCTGCCACCCCAGTCACCGTTACGGAGCACGTCGATCTGTCCTGCAACCCCAGCACGGACACGCGCGATCTATCAAGTGAGTTATTATCGGTAGTGTAGCCAGCGGGTATACGCGGTACATATACCTTTAAAGCCCCTAAACTAACATGGTTTTATATTTTTTATTTTCCCCGAAACAGATCCCACCGAACCGCTCGATATAGACAATCATCTGGCTCAGCAGATCCATCGGCTCGATCAGTCCCCCATGCACTCGATATCGCATCACCATACCGGCGATGAGAGCAACTCGAATCTGGTGCAGCACATCAAAAGCGAGGTGATCGAGGCAAAGCACCTGGCGGCTGCCCAGCAGCATGCACTTAGCCAGCAGCAACATGCCCATCACCAGGCCCACCAGCAACAGCAGCAGCAGCAGCAACACCAACAGCATCAGCAGCAACAGCAGCAGCAACAACAGCAGCAACATCAACATCTCCATGCACAGCAGCTGTTGGCCCAGAGTCAGTTGCAGCAGCAACAGCAGCAGCAACACCACCAGCAGCAACAACAGGCAGCCGCAGCAGCAGCAGCTGGTGTGCATGGCCAGCATGGGGGACATGTGACGCATGCCGATATCGGCGGTGCCACAGTCATGGAGATTGATCCGAGTCAGATTAAACACGAGCCGGGCATGATAATAACGCCAGAGATTGTCAACATGATGTCCTCGGGGCATATGGGTGAGTTGTGGGCCAGAAAATTGGGATTATCAGGGAGTACTTAAGTTTTAAAACAAAGAATATTCGATTTGCTTTATGTAACTTGATTTCTTTATTCGTACTTAGTACGACGCATATGTCGTATAAGAAATGGATTGATTCTATCCTTTTATTTTTTCAAAGACCCTTAGTGGCATTGTATAACTTTGGATCAGTCTAAATTTATCAATCTCCTATTCATCATATTAAACATACTGAGTAAAACATATTAATCGAATTGTTAATGTTTTTCGAAACCTAGAATCCTGTGACAATATAAAATGAAAGTAGGTTATAAATTATAAAAACTCCTCTATGCTTAAAACCTATCTTTAGTTTACTATTAGAATGAGAAAATGAACCTAGCTAAATCTGAATCCTTTATACTAGTTTAGGGTTCCATTAATATATCTATATAAATTAACTATGACTCTGTAACTTCATAAACCTTTATAAAAACTTGCACCCCATAGTTTTATTATAATTATATTGATTAATTAAAGGAAGATATACTTATAACCCATTTCTTGCCCATTTGCAGACATGTACAACTCGGACACGAGCGAGGATTCGATGATGATCGCCAATGGCTCGCCGCACGATCAGAAGGAGCCGCACTATACGAATTTGGATCAGCAGCACGGTATGGGTGGCAGCGTTTGCGGCCCGGGGCCGGGAGGTGCTGGTGGTGGTGGGGGCATGAGTGGTGGGGCTGGCTCTGGCTCTGGCGAGAAAGGTCAGTTTAATGGTCCCAAAGCTTGGACACAAGATGATATGAATTCAGCTTTAGATGCATTAAAGAACCAAAACATGAGCCTGACGAAAGCGTCCGCCATTTATGGCATCCCATCGACCACCCTGTGGCAACGTGCTCATCGTTTGGGCATCGAAACGCCCAAGAAGGAGGGCGGCACCAAGTCGTGGAACGAGGATGCCCTGCAGAATGCCTTGGAGGCGCTACGTTCGGGTCAGATATCCGCGAACAAAGCATCAAAGGCCTTCGGCATCCCCTCCTCGACGCTCTACAAGATTGCCCGGCGCGAGGGCATCCGCCTTGCGGCGCCGTTCAATGCCGCCCCAACCACATGGACGCCCGAGGATCTGGAGCGTGCCTTGGAGGCGATACGGGCGGGTAATACTTCGGTGCAGAAGGCCAGCGCTGAGTTTGGCATACCCACAGGTGAGTTGTCTGAGAATCCAGTTGGAGATCGAGTTTTGGTGCTTTGACTTCGATTCTCGAAAGATGGTTAGGAGAAAATTGGGGGAAAAGCTAATACATAATAATAGGAAAAAGCAGAAGTTCCAAAGGGCCCAATTTATATTTCGTTCATGAATAACCTTTCTTTCTCAAACATCTCTTAATACTTGGTACTCGGAAAATACTTTTATAAATACCCTACATAATTAATTAATAGTGCTTCTTTTACATCATCTATTCTTTCTGAAATAAATGGAATGACCATCAATCCTTTTATAACTAAAATTCAATCTCACAAAATATTTTTAGATTCCGAGCGCCGGATATTTGAATGAATTGATAAATAAAATATTGTTATTTTCGTATGATCTATTTATTCAGAAATAAATTTAAAGACCCTTAATCCTTTTATACCTAAAATTCCTTGAAGGTACCCGGTATTGGAAAAATACATTAATAAATATCGTACATAATGGACAACTAGGGTTTTCTTCTTTTTGATATTTTCCTTCTGAAATAAATCTACAAACCCTTGAACCTTTTATACCCGAAAAGCAATCTCATAAAATATTTTGAAATTTCCTTCAAATACTTGGTACTTGAAAAACTTCATAACAAATATTTTATAGGATAAAGAACTATTGTTACTTTTATATGATCTGTTTGTTCAGAAACAAATTTAAAGACGCTCAACCCCTTTGTACCTGAAAAATAATCTTCAAAAAGTACTTTCGAACTTCCCCTAGCCACTTTAGCTTCTGAAAAAAGTGCTCTTGTCTTCGTCCCGTTCCCTTTTCCCTCTTTCCCCTTTCTGATCTGATTTTGCTGTGACTAATCCCACTCTTCCACTCCATCAAACGCCTCAAAGGAACACTTTACGGACGCTGCAAACGGGAGGGCATTGAGCTGTCGCGTTCGAATCCAACGCCCTGGTCCGAGGATGCCATGAACGAGGCCCTGAACTCAGTGCGGTGAGTGTGTGCGACGAACTAGTGGCGTCAATTAAGTCGCTAATCACCATTTCCGACGTATATCCCCCACAGCGTTGGCCAAATGTCCATCAACCAGGCGGCCATTCACTATAACCTGCCCTACAGCTCGCTCTACGGCCGCTTCAAGCGGGGCAAATACGACGTGGTGGCCAACACGAGTGGCGTGGCGCTGCTCAACACCTCGGGCAACACCACTGGCAGCATTGAGATTATCGAGCACAGTCAGGAGAATTCGGTACGTAGCCACGTGTCGGTTGAGAAGCTAAAAGCCGGCTTTAAACCAGTCCACCAACTCAGAACTTTAAGTCTCCAAAAGGCACTAAGATTTAAACTGAGCCTAAATCCAGTTTATCTTGCTTAAATTATATGATTTTAAGTTTTTTTTGGAGGTAACTAAAAATGTATATATTCGGAAACCTATTTTTTGTTAAATAATTGTCAAAGATTTTATTCATATTTAATATTTTTTTAATTTTATAAACGGAACCACTACACATATAACCGAACACCTAGGTCAATGATATGTTTATGCTAATATCTGCAATTTTTTTTTGTTAAGTAGTACACGAAAAAAATATTTAAAGACAGCTTTTATTCAAATGTGGTTCTCAACAAAATAAATAAATTGTTGCATAGTAAAAATATATTATTTTATAAATTAAAAGATTATTTCCGTTTGAATATTCCACAAATACTGTTTTAAGGTTTAAAGATGATTTAAAATTTATAATCAATTTAAATTCATCAGTTATGTACGATAAATTAATTAATAACTTATTTAATCTCCTTCATTTGGGTTGTTTATAAAACCTCAGAGCGAAAGGATGCTAATGCAATTAACCACTGCGCCATCGAGTTTATATTCCCCACCCAAACACTTCATTTTCAATCCCCCACGCAAACATTACACAAATGCCAGCTTTGACTAACCGAGATAATCAATTTATTTATGCAAAGTTGCATATGTTACAGCAACAGTTCCCGTACAGCCCGTCGCCGCATCCGCCAACGCCGCAGCACCACAGCACGCCGCAGCATCACAGTACGCCGCAGCAGGGGCCGCCGACGCCCCAGCACATGCAGCAGCACGTAGTACACATGCAACAGCAACAGCAACAGCAGCAGCAGCAGTCGCCCCATCCGGGCCACCATCCGCAGCACATGCAGCAGGATGTGGTCACATCGAGCAGTCAGGTGGTGCACAGCCAGCAGCAGCAGCAGCAACAGCAGCAGCTTCAGCAGATCTATCAGCACCACGGGACGCCGGAGCGTAGTTGAGAATCACTGCATGCTGCGGCAATAATGGGCAGCACCGGCGGAGGTGGAGGAACAGGAGGTGGTGGAGCAGGAGTAGGAGTAGGAGTTGGAGGAGGAGGAGGAGCCAGCTCTAGTGGCAGCACGGCGGCCAGTAGCACACCCTTTGCCAGCATATCGGCGCTGGTCAGCGGACCGTCTAGTGCCCCACCACCACCGCCGGTGGCGGCCAGTGGCTCGTCGGCGTCAGTCAGCGGCGGCACCAGCAAGCGCAAGAAAGCCAACAAGCAAAAGCGTTGAGAGCAGGAGGAGCAGGATCAGCCACAACATGGCTTGGAAACAATCGCCGGAGTGGCCAGGCCCGAGGACATCAAGTTTAGATTTAATTGCAAGCACTGGAAGCGCAAGCTGCGGCAGTTTCATTTGCTATTGTCCAAACAGCAGTAGTCAGTCAGTCAGTTAGAAAGATATACCACATTTATAAATGACCCGCAGACAAAAAATTCCCAAGGGTGTAGGACAAAGCAATCACAAAAAAAAAAAAAAAACGTAAAAACAAAAAAGAAAAAACCCTTTTGAACTAGATGGACATTAATTACACAACCGAGATGTGTATAAAATGTAAATATATAACGAAATATGCTTTATCTACATTATACGGAACATAGTTATATTAGGTATTAGGTTTGCAAAAGTCCTTTGTTCTAGCCAAGTAAGTTGAAGCAGAGAGAGTAGAAGATAAACAACACATACTTAGATCGTAAGAGAAAAATGAATTTTAGATTTGCCTAGACTCGAAAGATAAATGGATTCGTTTTGGGCTCGCGGTTTTAAGAGCACTTTGTTATCAATGGACATGGACACGCGTATATATTTTATTGGACTCGTGACCATTTCTGAGAACCTTGAACTAATAGGAACTAATAGTGCCCCCCTTCTGCGTTTTTGTTATAATTTTCGCTTAGTGTGAGACTGAAAGTGCGCCTAAAACTGTAGAAATCCAAGCCCAGAACTATAGTGAACACACGCATACAACACACAACCCATACATGAATCAAATGCTTTATAAACATATATTGTTTGAACGGAGAGAACGAAGGGGAGAATACCTTAATGTAGAATTAAACCAAATTATCAAGGTCCTAGAAATTAAACTCATTAGCTTGTAATGACAACAGCAAACAAAACAGATCAGATAAGATGGAAAAAACCAGAGTTATTTGAATTTAACTGGAGGCGCCCTGAATCAACCAATATTAATTTGATTTCAACTGAATTAAGAGTATAGCCAATACATTGTAATACATAGTAATGAAGTAATTGCAAGGAAACAACACATGGAATGTATTTTTGATAGAACCAGAAAGAGAAAAACAGAAGCAGCCGAAATTACCGAATCAAACTGCAAATGTTGTTAATGTTAAGCTCTAAATCTAAATAATGTCCTTTCGAAATCGCATTCAAAACAAAGATTTATAGCAAGCTTGTAAGAGAAATCAACCAATAAATACACACGTATATATATGGATACAAAAAACACCTCTAAGTGAACTGTAAAACGTCTTAGTATAGTAATAATAAACCTTTCCTTCTTTAAAGAACCCCTTATTCAAGCGACTTTGGTTGCACCCCTCACCCCACAAAAGGAAGTAGACCTAATTGTATCTGTAACGAAAATCGGAAATAAAATCTACAAGGAGAAACAAATTATATTAAAATTTGGAATTATAAATTTAAAAATGTATAATAGCTTCCACTAGCGTATCTAAATATTTAGGAATCGAAGAAACGGATACTGTAAACACCCATCTGAAGTAACTTCAACAATTTTTGGTTTCATTCTAATTATACGTGTGCGGAGAACACCTGGAAATCTTTGTAAATACATTTGAATAGTTTCTTTAGTTGTTAGTTGACTTAGGGGAACAGGTATCTGAAAATTACAAAAATCAAATGTTGCAAATTAATTTATTTTAGCGTTATAGACCCGTAGAACTGAATGCAATATGCTTACCTTAAACTCAACATAATTTAATTCTATTCCTATTATCTTTAGTTGGATTCATTTTAATGTTTTATAGCAAAACTGTATATCATTGTAAATTAATAAAAGCATACGAAGTAGCATCTACAAGAGTTAAATCAACAATAAAACAAAAAATATCATTATAACCTTGTTAAAATTGTCGCAAGAGCAATTAAAAAATGAACCCAGCAACTTGAAGAAGAATCGAAAATGAAGGCGAATCACAGAAGAGTAAAAATAATAAAATATTACATTTAAAATTTTAAGATAACTAAATGTGTAAGAGTAACCTTTAACCACACAATATTATAGCACATTTTGGATTATCAAATATGCATATACAGCAAAATATCTATTGTAAACGGTAAATGTAAACCCAAAAAGAAACACTGAAAACAATCTATGTAACAGACGAAATAGCGAAAACCCATGTAATAAACAAACAACATTTAATGTAATATTGGTATAACGTAATTTTTAAAGTGAGGTACTATAAATAAAAATTATTAAATAATATTAAACACCTTTCATTTCATCTGAAATGCTGTTTTATTGTCATGGAGAGATTTTTTTGGGACTGTAAGTCAAATGGAAAAGCAAATTTAGGTTTGGCCCATAAAGTAAATCACTAAATTTTTGCGGCGTTTAAAAAGTAATTTAATTATAAACAATTATAACATTTGGGATGACCTATAATTTATTTTTCAGCTGAATAAATATTAGGTTTTTATTTTATTATCAAATTAAAATTAATACCCCAAAAAATAATACTATATGTAAGATATTTTTTATTTATTTATATCATATACCAATATAATATTATTAGGTTTTGATCTGGTAATTTCATTTCTTTGGAGTTATGATGAGTTTTTTTTGACGTTCATGATTTAAATTTCCGTTATCTACGCTATCCGAGACCATGCTCGGTCTCTAAACCTGATAATTTATATTATAAATATATTATATTATATTATATTGCATTATATTATATTATATTATATTATTATATATTATATTATATTATATAAAATATAAAAAGGTTTAGATTTGGAGGGTTAAATTAATTTCTGAGTAGTTAGGATGGGTTTCCTTTTGACGCTCATGATTTAAATTTCGGTTATCTATGCTATCCGTGCTATAAAGCTCGGTCTCTAAAACTGATTAATTATATTATATAATATGTGTATAATTTTATATATTATATTATATAATATTATACTATATATAAAATATTAAAAGGTTTAGATTTGGAGGGTTAAATTAATTTCTGTGGAGTTGGGATGCGTTTCCTTTTGGCGGTCACGATTTAAATTTCGGTTATCTATAAAGCTCGGTCTATGTTAACCTGATCTTGGCTTGGGGGAATGGTTTTGGCCAGTAATGTTAGGGGAGCTTTTCTGTTAGGGGCCCATTAGGGGCTCTCTCGACTGGCGCATGCTCTCCCACATGTTGGACTTATTTTCTGACCGTGCTCACCTAGAAGCGGAAGATGCCATTCAAAGTTCTGCTTCCCATGTGAACGGTGGTGTTTTCCATATCCGCGTTTCGATCGTCTGCACCTATTCCTTTCGCTACGCAGAAGATTTTTTACCAAGAAAAGAAGAAAAACTCAGCAGGCTCAGCATTTTTTCACTGGCTTCAAGGAACTACTTAAATTTTGGAAAGGGTTTTGTAAGTCCGGGTTATACGTAAATGAAAAAAAGCGAATCGCAAGCAATCGTTTTGAATGGGAAATCCTTCTTATCAGTGTCCAATAAGCTAATTGATTAATCAGGCGTTAATCTGTTTATATATGGTTTAAATCAGCTCAATTGAAAGTGATGATTTTATTAAATGAGAGTGAAAGTGATATGATAGGCGTTCTAATTGAGTGTGAAATTTGCCCCTCGTAAAAAAAGTGTACATTTTAATATAGCGGAAATGTCAATTGAAAAATTCGCATGATTGCGAATAATAATTTTCGCAAGACCAGGACTGTGTGTGTTGAATTATTAATGATAGATGGAAATTTTGTATCCAAAACCGGGGGTAACGAAAGCACGGCCCAAAAGTTAACTGCATAAACAGTTTATTTTTATATGCCAGAGGACAGCTGCAAGTTCAAGTGTACAAAACTCGTAACCCCCATGAAATTACATTACGCATGATACACACAGACACGAAGATATAAATATATATGTATGAAGGAATATGGTTATATGGATGGGGTGTATGACGTGGTGTGCGAAAGCCCGTCGCTCAACACGTTCTAAAATATTAACTTAAAAGACAACAGCAAAAACAAAAAAAAAAATACGCAACAATAATAACAGCTACCAAACAACGTGCTTATTAGGAGAGTCCAGAGAGGACTTACAAATATTGGGAGCGCTAAAAAAGCAGCCCCCTCATCAAAAAGCTTTCTCTCTCCAAAGAGAGAATCTCTCTTTTTCTCTCAAAAACACAGCTGATTTTGAGAATTCTGTCCTCAAATACCCCAACATAACCCCCTGAAACCCCCCGAAACACCCACACACCATTTGTTTTTACAACAAGTGCCGCTCTTGGCGAAAAAAGTGTTTGCTGATGTTTGCCATGTTTTTGGCCATTTGAACTTGGCAACAGATAAGTGGGTCTTGGACGCTCACTCAAGGAGTGTGACCGCATTTCGGGGTCTTCTCTAGGTTGCTTGACCTTGAGGACTACGAAATATATATCTATTTAAAAATAAACAAATGAAATGACACATTTTCAAACTTTCTCTGCGGACTGTCGTTTTGATCAAGTGTTCAATTATTAATTACTTAAAAAATTTTTTAACCGTTGTCTGTTTTGTATAGTTCTTTAAAATATTCCATATAGTACACCTTGAAGACTACGAAATATATTTCTATTTAAAAATAAACAAATGAAATGACACATTTTCAAACTTTCTCTGCGGACTGACGTTTTGATCAAGTGCTCAATTATTAAGTACTTAAAAACACATTTGGTGTGTGTCATTTGGGTTTTTAAAGTAACAAAAATGTATAACTGTGGTCTTTTTTGTATAATGCTTTAAATATTCCATATATTATACTATATATAACATAGTATAGTCTAAAAGACCTTAAAATAAATATAAATATATGGTAATTATGGGCTAAAAATTCACATTCATTAGCTTACGTTTTAGGCCTTGAATAATTGCCTAGCTGATTTCTTTTCCAAGTTTTTAGAGTCTTTTTAAAATAAACCGATTCAAAAACAAATTTGTCACCTATTTTGATTGATTGTTCATCAATCGATGAGGTGACGTTAAAAGCAAAAACCCTAAGGAGTAACTTTTGAAATTCAATTTGATTGTTTTACATGCTTAAAGGCGTTTTGACAGAACTGTTCAGTAATTAAATACTTGATACAATCAGGTTAAAAAGTTTTCGATAGTCACGCTATATATTTAAAGACTTTCCACTTAGGTAAACAAAAAACCCACAACAAGTGTGATCGAATATTTGGCTTTGAAATTTCAGCAATCGGAGAAGTGTGGAGTGTGGAGCTACATATATAATATGTGTAGTACTATAAAAGGCAGTCAAGTCAAGTGAAGGTGCGTGTGGGGCTGTCATACTATGTGTGGTGATGGGTGTCTTGTTTGCTGTTCTCCACAAGAAACCCGAACTGAGGGGAGGGTAGTAAAAATAGACCATAAATGTTTGTGGAAGTTTTTACCGCCAAAGTAGTGTAAGGTCGTAAAACCTTGGAAGGGAAGTGCTAAAGGACTGACTACAGTTGGGCTTAGTGGGTTTGTTTAGATTTTATATTTTCCTAAAGTGATACTACGATTTACTCAAACTACTAAAGTATAGAACATTCATATATGGTATTATCCAAGCATTAAAACTTGAGGTAATTAAATATCCCCTTATGTTAAAAATATTTGTTATATTTTTTTTTGTAGATGTGCCTTTTCTATTTAACGACAGTTTTTTTTTATAGCTTGTGTTAAATTCTAAAGCACTAAAATGTGTAATCCGTCTTTAAAGTACAATCCCCTGAATTATAAAAACTATCTAGGCAATCTTAGCTCTGACCCCAAAAGTAGTACAAGTTATAAAAAAATATAAGATCCCCACTAAATTAATAAATTTTGCAAAGTGTTAGTTTAGTTAGGTATTATAAATTGTAAGTTCGAGTAAGGAAAGTTAACATGTTCTTGTATCCCTTCTTCTGAATAAATCAGCAAGTTTTATTACTTTTGCAGTTTGCTTGCATCCCACAACGAACCACCCGAAAATCAGTTGCTGGGCAACCTTTCCTCAACACCGGAGAAAGGGAGGAAAAGAAAGGAGGACCCACAGAACCTTACACGCAAGTGAGTAAATAACTGGCTGTAACTGGCAGCCGTTAGGTGAAATTATCAATTATGCAATTAAAAGGGGTGGAGCTTGTGGCAGTTGGGTATCTCAGCTGAGAGTTATTAAAACTTTCGCCCGCTGCACTTATTGATCTAAATTAAATGCCAAGGCTACTGGAGTGGTATTAAAATAGTTGGGCAAGTGCTTTTAAAAGGCTAATTTTGATTCCTACAAATAAAACAACATAATAATATCACTAAAGTTTATTTATAAGGCCAACTTTGCAGCGTGTATAGAAACCATATGTGTTCTAGCTACACAAATATTTGGGAAATGCCCTTAATAATTTATTCCTGAGTTGCTGTTTGAGTTTCCGTTTTTCTCATTACACATTTCATTTCCGTTTTCCTCGGCCCAAAATGAAAATGTAACGGGCCAATCAGACGTATACGTAATATGCTAATTAACTTTTGCGGCGATAAACCAAGAACATGCCCCAACCTTTTGGCCCAACTGTTGCGAAAGTAACTTTTTCGTATGTGAATGTATGTGATTGTGTCCTGGTTAACTGGGCAAGTCCTTAGGTTTGTCGAAAAACAAGGCAAGCGAAATTCTGCTCACTTCACAGTCAGAGACTCGACAGTGGGAGACTCGACCTTCCTTCAGCCTTCAGCCAATTGACCCTTAACCCTTGCCTTAGAGTGTCTCTCACCCTCCAGAAATTTACCTTGCCTAGAAGTCAAGGCCGTCAGACACACAAACACACTCATTCGAATTGCATGCCTGATTTCACCAATTGATTGCTTGCAATTGTTTTTTCCTTCCGACTTTCACTTTTCACTTGTCTGCTCATCCCGATCCAAATCCTTGGAAAAATCAGAACGAGTGGCAATATTAAGTACCTGGAAATGCTTAAACATTATTCAGGATCCTTTTTTCCAGCAGGTTGGTTTAAAAGGGTCGCCCTTGAGCAGATTATTCCCATTTTCAGATCCCTCTTCAACTGTTGCACATTCGTAAATCAAAGCTGTCAGGTCCAAATGCATATTTCATTGCGCTCTGATTTCATTTTTTGAATGAATACCCTTTTAATATGGTTCTTAGATTTTTCGCTAGGGTTTCGGTTTTACAAAGAACAATAAAAAACTAATAACTAATAACAAATCACAAAAATATAAAAATATTTAATATTAAAGCATCTTTAAGGATGGTCTCATCTAATATGAACAGAAATAAATACTTTAAAACCACTAAAAAACAAAGAATTATTTAACATTTAATGAAATCCCCTTAGATACTAGTTTTATTAGAAGATATGTATATGAAAAAGTAAAATACCATAGTTATTTTTAGGTTATAATCTCGAAATGCTTATAAGAGGTATATATACATAGTATAACTATCTTTATAGATAGTCTGATATAAAAGACATAACTGAAACTATTATTTTGTTATTTTTTGAGTACGGTTAGATACTAGATTTAGTCGATTAAAAATGAAGGGTTATAAACCATTTCAACTTAGAACTTATAAGACAAACGTTAGATTCCTATGAATGTATCATTTTTCTTGAGAAGTAAATTTAATAAAATTATATAGCATCATGTGCATAGCAAATACACTTAAAGTCGTATCTTATAAATCGTCTTACTTTTAAAATATAGGGATAAAAACCATATCAACCAAGAAGTAAGTAAGTGGACAATCGTAATCTTCCTTAAAATCAATAATTCCTCTTCAGATGTAAGTCTGAAAAAGCAAATAAAATTGTGTGAGGGTGTCTGCAGCTTTGCTTACCGAAGTTCGACCAAATATTTATGGTTTTTTGTTTGGTCTGCGCAAATTCCGAAATGAGATTTTGCGGTTGCCACTTTGTATTCCGTTGAATTTCACCGAACATTTTCTGCATGAACGCTTGATGAGCATATTTAATGCAGTTTGAAATGTGGTTCCAGGGTAAACAGCACTTAGCTAAAATATGAAATTAATTATGTTCGGGTCAGGGGATTCAATTAAAGTGGAATTCTGGACGAAACAAAACAAAACATTGGCATTGACATACGCGCTTTCATGGGAAAATAAACAGTGTAGATAATTCGATACGGTGGGAATATTAATTAAGGCAATGAATAAAACAAAGTGTGGTCGGTATAATTTGATAGTCTACTGATTGGCTTCAATTGTATGGTTTTGGTTACCAACTGTAGCCAGTTAAAGCTGGATACTTTCTGCCGGTCACGTATGGCCCCAAAGAAGGTTATTTGAAAATTGCAGTCATCCATTCAGGATGTCATTTCATCCACTTCTGCCATTTCTGCGCATTTCCTGGCCCCCAATTGCAATTCATTTCCCGTGTCCTGGCCAAATACACAGCTTAACTTTGGCCATCGGCTTAATGTACGACCTGGAGATGATGTTCAACCAGCCATCAAACATATTTGACCTTGTTCCCCGTCGGCCAACGTGGCGTATGAGTGTTGCTTAGATGACACTTTGTTGATTTCTGCTTGTTGCTTTCATTATCAATGTCAATGCGCCCCAATGAGTTCTCTAGTTCTCTATAGAGATACAGTCTATCTGTGAGATACTTTAACACTCAATCTCTCTCTTTTGTTCTATCGCCGATTGCTTTTGTTTCACCCTGAGTTAATGGGGCATTTCGCAGACTAGACTGGCGATATAAGAGCAAATAATAAAGAGGTCCCCCATCTGTAGGTCATGAGCAAATTCCACTTTGTTGCAAAATTGATTTCCTTCTGCGCTATTTATTTACTTTCGTTTCGTACCTCTCACTTTGCACTTTTATGCTCTCAGCCTTATCATTGTTTTGTTTATTTTTATATATATTTTTGCATCGAAGAATATTCATTTTGCTTTTGAGCAATCGCATTTGTGTTTTGCACTTCGAGTGGTGCGGTTCTTGTTTTGTTTTTATTTTTAGCGCGAAATTACGACATTTTTTCTCACCTTTTTATTGTGTTATTAATTGATTGAAAATGCGTCTGAGCCGCTTTCGATGTTTGCCAGGCGTTTTGTAAGTTGTCTCAAAAGCTATGCATAAATATTTTCTCGATCTGATACCTCAGCTAATTGTTCGCCTTATTCTCCCTTGTTTCGGAGACACTCAAGTGTACAAAATCGCAGCTGAAAAAATAATGCAATGCAATTTACACGTACGTGATGTCTCGTTATATGTTTATAAATACACCCTTTTGCATATGAATAAGATACAAAGCAGCCTTTAAGATATATTTTTTATCGTGAAACATTTTTTTCCGATAATGTTTTGATGATTTTGTTCTTTTTTTTTTGTTATGCTTATAAGCTGGGTACTATACAAAAATGTTTACCAATTCAATTCGATGAGATTTCTGTCGCATACCAATGTAGTTGATTTGTTTTATAATCTTTTTAAAACGTTTTATTATAAAAATAAGTTTTAGAATCATTAGAAATCAATTTCTAGTCATGTTAGACTAAATTTCCATTAAACCTAAGACAATACTTAGGGTCACCAACGCTTTGATAACAAATTGTCCAGTCTCATTATAATTTGTGATAATGAATTGAGTTATCAAAAAAATTTGTAGGTTTAAAATATTTTTCAAATATTATAATATTTATAATATTTAGTTTTCTATTTTTTGAAGACGATAATATTTTACAGGTGCCCTATTATTATTTTAAATACTTTTTTAGAAGCTTAAACAAATTTCTAAACAGTTTTTTATTGAGAGATTGACAAGTTTTCTATTTAGTAGGCGCCTTTTATCACGAAATATTATTTTTAACAAGCTGATCTATCAGATCCTGAAAAGGTACCATTAAGCTTACCTCTCAAGTGGAGTCTATCACCAATCTCTTGTGTGCCATTTCCATTTCGATCTTCCCCAATCAAGCAGCGTCTGTAGGATGAGCAATGCGGGAATCGACGGCGGAGGAGGAGGAGGAGGAGGAGCTTCAGGATCCGGTTCCGGATCAGGAGTGCCGCCCACAACGCCACCACCCACTGGCCATGGATCCACTCGCCGCCTGAGCCACTTGACGGGCGGCAGCCGTTCGGGAGGAGCCGCCGCCATGGGCAATGTGGTGGGCTGGCTGAAGCAGGTTCTGTCCACACCCAAATCAAAAAAAAATCCAAATATGTGATCCGTATTGATGTGAACTACCTCCTAGCACACACGACACACAGTGTATTACACACCCCAGAAAAATATTCCTGCACCCCCTAAGCTTTTGTGTTGCATCCACCCGCCTGACTCTTCTGTTGCCCCTGAAGTCCTTCGATGTGGTCAATCAAATATTTCTCTAAGAGATCATAGTTATTAATTAAATATTTATCCATCTTTTGCAGGCCTCCATTGAAGTGCGAGACGCCGGCACGAGGACTTTGTCTATGCTGCAGAGCAGCAATCCCAACTTTCGATCCCTGGACCTTTCACTGGGCACGCCCACTCCCACCACGCCCACCTCCAGCGAAGTTCCAGCTGCTCCGGCCAGTGCCACCGCCTCGCTGAGTGGTTCCACATTGCAATTCGGACCGGAGGATCCTGAGGAAGGATTCCCCACAGCCGCCGCCGGTGGAGGAGGAGGCGGAAGTCAATCGCTGACGCCACTGGATGCCAGGGAAGTCCTTACGAGACCCACACGAGCCTACGCCTCCGTCAGTCAGCCCCAGAGTCCCCGGCATCGAGGATCGGGTTCGGGATCTGTTTCCGGCTCACGTATAATCACACAAGGCCTCACTGGCCGCTCCACATCGATATCCTCGCAGCTGGAGAAGACCAAGAAGCTGCTCAAAATGACCGAGGGCGAGGACAAGCCGCTGACCATTCTGCACTACAACGATGTCTACAATATCGAGTCCATGGCGGAAACGGAACCCGTGGGCGGGGCAGCCCGATTTGCCACGGCCATCAAGAGTTTTGCCCATCTGAATCCATTGGTACTCTTCAGCGGCGATGCCTTCTCGCCCAGCATGTGTAGGTGTTGGAAATATAGATTTAAAGGTTTAAGTTACTTAAGAAATATTTTGTTATTTATTACAGTGAGCACCTTTACCCAGGGCGAACAGATGATTCCGGTCCTCAATACGGTGGGAACCCACTGCGCCGTCTTTGGCAATCACGATTTTGGTAGGTTATTACTACGTTTACAAACACTGATACTACTACACTCTAAAAAAAATCGAATAGTTAAATTTAAAAATAAAGGAATATTTAATTAATTGCATAAAACATAATGTATTGGTTACATTTACTTAACCTGCATGTTGGACTATAAGTAGGTTTCAAATTTCCATTCGTTTGCTAGGCTTAAAACCTCTTCACGTAATATCGTATTTCAATTCATTTAAACTAAATTCAAAACATTTAAATGTCATGACTTAATATGAAAATAATAGAACTAAGGTAGATAATTTTAAATACAATATTTATTGGTCATATTTACTTCATCATTTTCTGCACTATGGAACGCTTTCTCATCCGCATGCTAAACTAAAATTAAATTTTAAATAGATACATTTTATTGAACTAAAACCTACTTTAAGGCTTACATTTAATATGAAATTAACAGAATTAATAAAGAAAATTGTATATGCATGTTTACTGGTCATATTTACTTAATTATTTTATATACTGAGGAACGTTTTCTCATCCGCATAATAAACTTCATGTGGGTTTTAAAATACAAAATTCCAAACTTTTTATAGAACTAACAACTACTTTAAGTTTAACATGCGGATGATAAAACGTCTTTTGGTGCCGTTTCTTTAAACCTCTATATTTCAAAAAATTTTCTAAGTTTAATCCCTACTTTACTTTACTTGCGGATAAGCAGACGGCCCTTATTACGTAAATAAAAAAATTATTTTAAAAATCATAGTTTAAAATCCTTAAATTAAATATAACAGTTAAATATAATATTTCCCTATCCATTAACCATTCCAGATCACGGCTTGGACGTGCTGGTGAAGCTGATCAAGCAGACGGACTTCCCCTGGCTCATGTCCAATGTGGTGGACAACGAGACCGGTCGTCCCCTGGGCGGAGGCAAGATCTCGCACTTCATACTGCACAACCAGATATCCATCGGCTTAATTGGCCTGGTGGAGCGGGAGTGGCTGGAGACCCTGCCGACCATCGATCCCAACGAGGTGACCTACATCGACTACGTGGAAGCGGGCAACAAGCTGGCCCGCGAGCTGAGGAACGAGGGCTGTGACCTCATCATCGCCCTCACCCACATGCGCACCCCCAACGACATAAATCTGGCCGAGAACTGCAATGGTATAGACATCATCCTCGGTGGCCATGATCACGTCCGCGAGGTGACCGAAATCAATGGCAAGATGATCGTCAAGTCGGGCACGGACTTCCAGCAGTTCTCGGTGATCACCATCGAACGGGATGCCGCCAACAGGGAGCACTTCACCACGGACGTCAAGTGCTTCGATGTGACGGCCAAAATTCCAGAGGATCCCGAACTGAAGCAGGAACTCTCCAAATATGCCAGTAAGTGGGCAGAACGAGCAATAGATTATCACCCGAACTATTTTTAAATTTAGTCTAGGTCCCACAGAAACCTCTAGATAAGATATATACATTTTTTTAAATTTATCTTTACTTCAATGGATTAATTTCTTTACCTAGCTGTTTACAGACTTACTTAAACATTTAATCTCTTAAATAGATATAGAAAGTGTGCTTAAATACTAGTACTCGTATGCTTTGATCCCAAAAATTTAAATCTTACGATTTTATTGACATTCTTATAAGTGGTTTTAAAACTCGAGATCTTACGGTGACATCATCCATTGAGTAACTTAATCCGCACCAAAAACAAAAACATTTTCATAAAATCTTAAACTATTGAGTTACGAAAATATCTTAGTAATATGAGTATTTAAAAATTACTTTCGAAAGTATTATACTTGTAGTTAATCTTTATAAATTATAGATTTAAAGCTCATGAGGATACCAAAACATTATAATATTAATTATTACAATAAGTACAGACTTTTTTAATATAGTACAAAATCAGGACGTACTTTTTTATACAACTTTTTTTATATTTTATGAGACTAACTTTTTCTTTTTGGACTAACATAATTTTAAACAATTTTAAACTCTTTTATTACAGAGTTCATCGAGAGCAAGCTGTCGGATGTGATGGGCGTGTTTAGCGTTGAGTTGGATGGCCGTTTTTCCCGAGTACGAACCCAGGAGACGAATCTGGGCAACTGGGTGTGCGACGTGGTGCTGGCCGCCGTCGGAGCCGATGTGGTCATCCTAAATGGCGGCACTTTCCGCTCGGATCGCGTTCATCCGGTGGGTGCCTTCACCATGGGCGATCTGGTCAATGTTATACCCATGCGGGATCCACTGATCCTGCTCGAGGTCAAGGGTCAGGTACTGTGGAAGGCCCTGGAGAACGGTGTGTCTGCCTATCCAAAGCTGGAGGGTCGATTTCCGCAAGTGTCGGGCATCAGCTTTGCCTTCAATCCACAGGCAGAGCCCGGCAAACGTATCGATCCGCAGCTTATCCAAGTGGGCGACGAGTACCTGAACTTGGAACAAACCTACAAGCTGTGCGTCAAGAGCTACATATTCATGGGATGCGATGGCTATACCATGTTCAAGGATGCCACTGTGCTGGTGAGCCTTATTTTCATTATTGGTTGGAACTTATATTTTATTGTTAATTCTGACCCTTAAAGTATTCTTGGTCCTTGAGTATACTTAAAAAATTATATTTTAAAGTCTTTTAAAGATATCTTTAAAAAAATATAAAATAATATTCTTGATAACAAGTAATATTTTAGGTGGTGTAGTCATCTTATTTAGTAGATTTAAAAATATGATAGATCATGTATTTGTTTTGGAAATATAGACTAAATTCTGACCTTTAAAATATTTTTGATCGCTCAATATTCTTAAAAACTTTTATTTCAAAATCTGTAAAAAAATATTTTTTAAGGTACGGTAGATAATATATTTGTTTTGAAAAAATTTACTAAGATATCTATAAAAACAAATTATGTTTTTGATTATAAACAAAATATAATATTTTAGAGATATATTAGTATATTAAAACTTTTATATGATCTTGTTTTAATGATACCGCTCCTCCATTTCAGATGGATGATGATGCCTGTCCAGAGTTGGGGATCACACTGCAGAACCACTTCAAAGCCATAAATTCTCGAAAGTGTGGCCAGAACACAAAGCACCGACAGTCCCTGGTGACACTTTCCAGGAGGCACAGCTTGGTCCAGTGCCTGGATAGTATGGATCTGGATGGACCATCACCCATCCGCAAGTTGTCCGTGGGTCATCACAACAAGTCGATGGATTTGACGCACGGCAATTCCCAGAAGGTATGTAAAAATAAATAAAAAATAATATTTGATTCCAGTTTTAATGGCTCTATCCAAAAAAGATGCTAAGACGGGCTTCCTTGGACGACCTGGAGCAGTCCACCTGCGATTTGGCACCACAATTGGAGCACCGTATCGTTATGATACAAAACGAAGAGGTGGGATAGTGGCAACTATTGGATTATACCTATTGATAAGCCAAGCTTTTCTTTATCCCACAGCATTATCGACAGCTACTGTTCAAAAAGGATGCGCACATCATGAATTCCACAATCACCGAGGCTGAGGACGAGTAAAGAACTACCGAAAGCCATTTAATTCACAATTTGCATTTAATTTTTTTATTTTTTATTTCTTTTTCGTTTTTTTCTAGTTACAAAAAGAGTAGACAACTTGATTTAAGGACAGATTCCGATGTGGAGAAAAATATTTGAATAGGGTTTAGGCACAAAAGCAAAGCGATGATGTACCCATTAGGTAGTTAGTTAGTTGACAGATCTGTGGGATCGAGTCCTATATCCATTACCGTTTATTGTTACCGCTCCTCCGTTCTATTTTCGGCCAAGTTTCGTTGTAAACGTTTGTAAGACTTCCGCCCCGAGATGTATGAACATGATATTGATATGGATATTGTATATGATGTATGTGACTGTAGTGAGTACGTGTACCTAAAGCTTACCGCTAGTTTAATTTACTTTTAGTTAGATACAACTGATTTACACAACCAACTGATTATTATACTGTAATTACTGAGCAGCCCCTATGTTTTGTGATCTAGACGAAGCAAAAAAAAAAACAGAGTTTGAGCCGAGCTTTGAGATATTCCCCTAGATATTCCAAATAGCTGATTTTATAAATCCAGAGTCCACAAACGCAATCAAACACTATAGGTTGTATGCAAAAAACGAAAATACACTGGACGACAACAAGGAGGACTAGCAAACTCAAGAGCCAAGCAGATGTAAAGTGAATGTAAAGCAATATTTTAGACAATGCACCTAACATTTTGAATGTCAAACAAAATGGGATACGTATATTTTTATGGACACTTTTGGAGCGCTTAAACACAGCCGAGCAGCATATATTATTTTTTAGAGAACGTGCTAAAACTCATGGATAAACGCTTTAATCTTAAATAGTTCCTTGAACTTTTGCACACCACCAGAACACAGACGACGATGCAACAAAAGCCAGAGTGTTTATTTGTCCATAGGAATAGCAATCTGATTGCGAAACTGACGACCACCCGGAAATCAGAAACAAAAGCTAAGTAACAAAAGGCAAACAAAGCTACCCACGCAATTACACAAAGTTAAACAATAAGTAGAGGAAGCCACATACATATATGTAACTCCGTGCTTAACTGATTGTCCATGCTTAGAACGTACAGTTAACTAAAGTGAACAATATACAGGCTCAAAATGCACCTGATTATTACAATTATAATGGACCCATATATAGTATATATATAGATATCGTACATCTTTCAACACTTTTAACGACCTTCAACATTTTCAAACTACTTTGCAATGGGCCATTAGCCCGTAGAAGAACGCATTTTGTGTATATTGAACAAAGTACATTGATTTATGTAAACATTTATTAAATACATAAACTATATGTAAATGGGGACACTGTTTTACTTTAATTGGCGGAAGCACATTGGTTAGTCAGCGGCGGGTCACTAAAGTGTTTGGTTAATACTTCAAATAGGGGTAAGTTAAACTTCTAGGTCGTTTGTGTTTTTTAAGGACTCCTCAGTAGAACTGCAACACCAAGGTCTTTATGGCACTGGCAATGTGGAAGGCGCAGTCGCGCACCTCCAAGGTGTTCTTCTGTATGGCCTGCTTGTCGTCGGCCTCGATGGCCTTCTGCAGATTCTCGCACTCGTGCTGGATGAGTATGTTCTGGCGGGTGAGCAGCTTGAGGGTCTCGCGCGTGGGGTCGCTGGCATTCGGTGGCTAAAATGTATAATAATACTTATAAGGCAACCATAAATATTGTCATAACAAGGGGTGTCACAGAAATCTCTTCCAACCAAATTTTCCATAAAAGTAAATCTCGGTGTGATAAAAACCGGTTCAAATATAAGTAAACACATTAAAACAAACAAATAGTAGGCTTTGAAAAAATTCCACTAAAGTCAGACAAAATTTACCCCGACACCAAAGTTAACAAATCCTATCCTAATATATCCCTGAAATCAGTCGAATTAAAACCAAGCAAATAAGGTGCTTTGGTAAAAATTTCCCTAAAAACAGACCAAATTTACTCAAAAACCAAAGATAATATAGACTCTAGGATGAGCAGCGCCCACATCACGGAATGTACAGAAACATTTTTGGTCTGGACTTAAGATATTCTTGTAGTGCGATGTCTATTTTAGATTATTTGCACGTGCTAGCATATCTAGCATATATTAGCATGTCTAAGTATATCATTTCGTATGCTCTTCTGGAAAAAAGGCTCAATGTCATATCTGACTAACGTGCCGTAACAATGGCCCGTGGTCTAGGGGTCTAGTCGCTTAACTGCGGAACGTGTTGGACCGGATCATGGTATTTTATGATCTTTGCCGAAACTATAGATTCTTTGACACCGTTGGCGGTTGGTTGGTTGCCAAGCCTAAAAGTGTCGACAGTTTCTTTGATGCCCCTGTATAATATTATGTACTTTGCATACAAAGAGGTATCGCAAAAATCTCTAATTTATGCGGACAGTTTCACAAATCTCTAAATTGATTGCTTATATATAATAATATATAAGCTTGTAGCTGTTTCACATCAAATTTTAGAAAAGATTTTTGCATAATCCCCAAGTTTATGTTAGTTAATCTTACCAAATTGGCATATAGAGCAATTAAATCAGTCACGGCGCTGCGGATGAACTCTCCATGTGGGGCAATCGATTGCTTTTGATCCTCCGGCACTGGCTGCATGGCCCTAATAAGCTCCTTCAGACAGCGAGTGACCAAATCAGAGCGCACTTTGACCTCCTCTCCGAAAGGCTTGCCATCGCCAGCCATTTGGTACATACTGGTGGTATTCCGAATATCCGTATGACCCTTGGGCACGTTGGAAACCAGACGACGTTCGTACATGCTGGCTGGCCGCTTGATGGTCGACTGATTTGAGGAGTCATTCGAGGAGCCACTCTCCACATTGGTTGTACCACCTTCGGGCAGCGACAAAGGCTCATGCTCCGTATCGGGACTACTCAAGCTCAGATCAATGCGACTAATTCAAAAGAAATTAAAATTAAATCATAAAATAAAAGTTAAGGCAATTCAAATAAAAACTCTCACAGTGGCTCATCATAGACGCTGTTGTTGGAGGCACTCGAAAACTTCGACTTGAGCTGCGAGTTCTCGCTGGACAGCATCTGCACCACATTCTTCAGCTGATTGATCTCCGACTTGTAGTCGCTGAGCTGTTTGCGCAGCGTTTCCATTTCCTTGTGCGAATTCGCATTGCGCGGCGGAGTATGCACAATGGCCTATGCAAATGAAATAATAATAAACAATGAAAATAAATCAATAAATTAGGTGAAACTAAATATATACAAACTATAAAATATAATAGCAAATGAAGAAAAGGAAAGCAAACAAATCACAGGACAACTACGCGTATTCAAACTACAAACTTTCACAATTATCATCTAGTTTTATTGAGGCTTATGGTCTACATTTGGATCTCTACCATTGGGAATCGACTGGATTGCCTAAAATCAGGGTGCTATATTGCCCTGGCCTACGGATGAACACAATGGGTACAGCACGGGGTGTCTAAGTGTCAGTCTTGGCTTACGCTTCTAGCCGAAGCTATTGTTCAGCTTGAGTATCTTTTGCCGCATTAGGTTTACCTGCTGGGCCATTGGCGGCACTGGCGCATAATCATCATCGCTGGCCACCGGATCGTAGATGGGCTCGTCGTCCGACAGGTTCGGATCGTACACGCCCTGCTCAAATATTGAGTTGTTGGCATACGGCAGAGATTGCAGTGACTGATGCCCCGGCAATGGGGCATCCAATGGACGCAGATTGGCCATATTCTGCCGTCTCATGGCGTCGACAAGCACATCGGTCAGCAGACCAGTGAACTCGGCGCGATTGAAGCGTGCCAATTTCTGACGACCCTGTGGCGAAAACATGTCAATGAATAAAGATTTGATTCGTTCGTGGACAGCGAGGTCAAACCTGATTGCGCGTGGCGCTCAAAAATGGATTAGCCGGTAAAAATGGCACAGTTGCATGATCAGCATTCAGGGTACTCGTCGACCAGACTGAAGTTTTATAAGTATAAGATTAGTTTTATTGAAACAAATATGTTTTTTATAAATACTACTCACTGGCTTCGCACTCTCGTCTGTCGACCTCATCGTAAAGGTCCATGACCAGCTCTTCGAACATCTTATTTGGCACAAGTTGCAACTTTCCACGGGCAATCTTTAGCTGCTCGCTTATGTCGGCGCCATTGGCATCCGGTATAATCATGTGGCGTCCACTCTGGGGTGAAGAAATCAGTAAATTATGATTTAGTTGACGATTAAAATAAGTAAATGGATGATGGCAAAGTCCCTTTTATAATTACTCATGCACTTATGGCTCTATATATCAAAGTCAGAATTTGTTTGGCTCTTTATGAGTCACTATAGATTAGAAGCAATGCAATAAAGAAAGTGTTTTTAACACTAAGTTATGAAATTTTAAGGGTTTCCTTTAAGTTGAACTATCAGTAGGCCAAATTATTGGAGATCTAAGGATCTTACTTTCATGTAATGCGATTGCTTACTTAAAGCAAAAAAACTCATGATTGGAAAATAAAGGGATCTAAGGATCTAAGTTAAATCGAAAGTAAAGCTTTCTTAATAAGTGTAGTATGTACATAATTTTTATAACATATTCAGTTTGATGTTTTTATAACTCGCTAGGCTATATGAGATTCTATGTGAGCTTTATGAGTTACTAGATGAGCTACACATACTCAATGAATCACAGATAGTTTAGAAGGGCTCCTCAAGTCAAATAAAACTCCAGCAGTCTGGTAGATCTCACGCAAAAAAGGTCCTATACCTGAAAGACCCCCGAACTCACCGCATGATCTGGCTTCTTGCCGCCCAAGAAGGTGATGATCCTGTCCGTAACATCGTACATGGCCTCCAGCAGTCTCTCGGCGATGGTATTATGATTGTTGGCCCTGGCCAGCTCCAGCGGAGTCATCCCATTGCCATCCAGAGCGTTCACATCGGCGCCATAGATGAGCAGCATCTCGATCTGCGATGCCTGGCCAAACTTGGCTGCCATGTGCAGTGGCGTGGATAGCTTGTCCTCGTGATAGTAGTTGGGATCTGCCCCCTGAACCAAGAAGCGCAGTGAGGTCTCCAGATTGCTGGTCCTCACGCTGGCATGGAGTTGACGGCTCAGTTCTTGCTCCAGACTGCCCATGGAACCATTACCATCATCATCGTCTTGCAGACTGGGCTTTAGCACAAATGTAAGGTTGACATGCTTGGCCTTGATGAAATCGGATTTGGTGGGATGCAATGCATCCTTGGGAGAGGGTTTACGCCAGCGGGGCAGGTGTTTGCCCCCCGCCGAACCACTACTGCCATCCAACAGATGGTGCTCCCAAACGCTATTCGCTCCATGGGCATTCAGGGAGTTCACAAAGTTCAGCACTGATGGTTCCCAGTTTCCCTGGCGCAGTGATTTCACTATAGAGATGTGCCTGCCCAAGCTGCGATGCACGGAACAGCAGTCGGCGCAGAGGAGGATGCCACGATTAATGCTCGCCCAGGAGGGATCACCAGCTCCACAATCGCCACAGACTTCGGTCTGCAGGCGGGATTTCCCCCTCGGCATCTTGATTCGGTTGGAAATCGTGGGCGTGGCTGGATCGGTATGATCCAAATCCGGCGGCGCTATAAATAACTTCCTGTGCGCTTCGATGATGCTGCTGGCGAAACACATTCAGCATTCCAAAAACGCTCACAGTCTGCAGGGGAGATAGAAAAAATAGAACAGTGAAGTTGAGAAACTCGAAAAAACTCAAGTGGCTTCCGTCTCCTTCGTGAGTCAGTTGCAAACTGTGCTCTGTGCTCCGTTTGGAAAACCGAAATGCCTGCCTGCCAAAGGTCAAATGCCAGCGGCTGGGGCTCACCCCTGGGCCTCAATTAGGAAAATTACTTTTAATTAAACGCCGAGAGTCGCCGTAGAAAACATTTGTGGTTGCTTTTTCACCAGTTGTTTTATTTTTCTCTGCCAGCCAGTGTGACCAGGTGGTGGTACTGGCTAAGCGCCAGATTCAAAGTGGCAACGTTTCCGTTGTTTATTGCCGTTTTAAGAGTTGCTTTACAATTTTTAATGCCTGAAATAAAATAAAAATGTTTTAAAGTATATATAAACAAATTTTTAAAATGGTTTTAAGACCCGAAAACAAAATAAGAGCAAAAAAGTGCTACCATTTTAAAGCAGCCTTGCCAGATGTCTTAAAGTTATTTCACAGTCACACAAATTTCCACCGAGCTGGCAACTTTAACTGCAACATATAGTTGTCTCGCTTGCACTTGGCAAAAGCAAACATATGTTTATCAACAGCTGAGACAGTTTGACAAGCACTGTAGTTTTTGGAGCACATGTGCCAAAACAAAACAAATTTCGCCGACTTTTAATTGTGTTTTAATTGTAATTAAAGCTGAAAAAGATACATTAACTACTATAAAATGCAGGTGGAGAACCTATACACCTCGGTGGCCTGCAATCGCTGCACGGAATGCGCGGATTGGGGTCCAAATGGCTGGATTGCCTATGGAGCCTGCAATGCCATAGCGATAATGGATCCAAAGGTGGGACATCAAGTTTTCTAAGTAAAATATGTAATATTATTATTGCTTTAACCAGTTCCAGGGCAACTCGGCCAAGATCCTGTTCACCCTGGTGGAACACGCAAAGCGGGTAAACACCGTCAAGTGGTTGGATCACGGCAAACTCATCTCCGGTGGCGATGATGGAAATGCGATTTTCTGGGAACTTGGAGAAACGGGAGCCACCAAGAGCATTCCCCTAAAAGGACACACAAGTGGGGTAAACGCAGTGGATGGAGTGCGTCGACAGGATGGCTCCTGGCTTCTGGCCACCGCCGCGGCAGATAGCACCATCAAATTGTGGTCACTCCAGGAGGACACTTGTGTGTGCTTCCAAACGATATCCCTTGCTGGAGGATTCTGCTTCTCCCTGCGCCTGGAGCTGCTGCCCAAGAGCAACAATGTCCTGCTGGCCTTCAGTGGCGATGACGAATCGGTTTCCCTGTGGACGGAGCAATTGGAAGCCACAGGTGGTGGCGATTCACTGGGCCTGCAGTTCCAACGCGTTCACAAGCTTCTCGGTCACGAAGATTGGGTTCGCGGGCTGGACTTTATCGACGATGGCGGGGACCTGCTGCTGGCCAGCGTCTCGCAGGATAACTTCATTCGTCTCTGGAGGATTGCGCCGCGCAGTGAGGAGCAAATGCGGGAGAATCGCATCGATCTGCTGCAGCTAAGCGAGAATGAAGCCGAGATAAAGGTGGAGGAGAAGATTCTGCAACTGGGCAGGGAGGCCTGGTATGCTGTGAGTCTGGAATCGGTTCTATACGGCCACGAGGGATGGATTTATGGTGTTCACTGGCACAAGACGGAGGAACAGGGTAGGTTATGTCCTTAGAACTATTCGAAAACCCTGTTAAAAACCTCTAACTTGCAGAACTACGCCTTCTCTCCGCCTCCATTGACAAAACCCTCATCGTTTGGGCCCCCACGGAGCAGGGCGTTTGGCTGGAGCAAGTGCGCGTTGGCGAAGTGGGCGGCAACTCGATGGGCTTCTTTGGTGGCAAGTTCTCCGGCGACGGGCACTCGATCATGGCCCACAGCTACCAGGGTGGCTTTCACATCTGGAATCAGGATCCAGAACGCCCGCAACTCTGGACCTCCAATGTCATTGTGGGCGGTCATTACGGCGAGGTGAGGGATCTGGCCTGGGAACATGATGGCGCCTATTTGATGACCGTCTCAGCGGATCAAACAACGCGTCTGCATGCTCCTTGGCTGCAGGCTGAGGCTAATCCCACCTGGCATGAACTGGCGCGTCCACAGGTTCATGGTTATGATATGCAGGCATTGGCTTTGCTGTCGCGCTATAAATTCGCCAGTGGCGCCGAGGAAAAGATTGTGCGCACCTTTCAGGCGCCAGCGAACTTTATTGAAAACTTTCGTCACATCAGCGGGATAAAGAACGATGAGGCTGGTGATGCCCTACTGGATTGTAAGTTATCTGTTGGGTCAAAGTATTTTAATTATTATTATTTTATTATTTAGCTCTGCCCAAAGGAGCCTCCGTGCCTTCTCTTGGTTTATCAAACAAGGCGGTCTATAAAGTAGAAACCGACCAAGAGTCGTCTGGCAAAGGCAAAGATGAGTATCCCGATAATTACTTTGTGCCCATTACTTTGGAAACGCCACCGCAGGAGGAGACCTTAATGCAGAATACACTTTGGCCTGAGCTGCAGAAGCTGTATGGCCATGGTTACGAAATCTTTGCCTTGGCCGCCACTGCCGATGGTTCCGTCTTGGCCTCCACTTGCAAGGCCAGCAATGCCGAGCATGCTCAGATAATTCTATGGTGGGTAGAAGGGTGTAAATGGAAGAATATGTCAAGGCAGCAGGACTTGTCTTCTTTTAAAAACATGTATTTAAAAGTCTCTAAAACATTTACCTACTTTTAGGAACCCCTCGAACTGGAAACAGCTGCAGAAGCTGAGTGGCCATCAGTTGACGGTCACCCAGCTGAGTTTCTCCCCCGATGCGCGTTACCTGCTGTCCGTCTCCCGGGATCGTCGCTGGTGTCTCTACGAGAGGCAGGACTCCTCCGGGGCTTACCAACTGGTGGCCAGTACGGACAAATCCAATGGAGTACACACACGCATCATTTGGTCTTGTGATTGGTCGCACGATGGCCGACTCTTTGTGACCAGCTCAAGGGATGGCAAAGTGGTGGCATGGAAAAAGGGAGAGGACTGCAAGGAATCTTCACTAAATGGCTGGCAGGCGGCCGCAGTTTTGGAACTCAAAAATGAGTCAATTACGGCTGTGGCTTTTTCCAGTAATTATCTAAGCGGAACAGATGACACATACATTCTGGCCTTGGGCACCGAAACCGGGCTGATAAAGATATATCAGTTGTCTCGGGGAGAGTGGAAGTTGCTTAGGGATTTGAATAAGAGGTGGGCTATAAATTCTATTATTAATATGGTTTATTATAAACTTATACTTTGTATATTCTTAGCCAAGCCCACCATCTCACCGTTCGGCGATTGCAGTTCCGACCTGGAAATCCACTTCAGCTGGCGAGTTGCGGCGAGGATCATTTGGTTCGCATCTACGACATAAAGCTCTCATGAACTTGACTACCCGTGCATTAAACTAGCCTCATTAACTTCAATCGCTGTGTTTAATTAGAAGTCATCGGCTGACAGAGTGGAAAATGGGATGGGTCTCTTCACGTCTCGCCTGATTTATCTGAATGTCGCTATCTAATCTTTGGCAATTTGCTGTGCTCGGGATTCTCCCCATGGGCTTCTGTTTTACGTGCCATGATAACATGTTATTGACACCTAATTAGCTGCAGAATATTGGCTATGCAAGCACTTTGATTCGGGTATTTAAGTGGAATGTTAAAGTAGCTGGATTCACAGTCTATTGTAAGATATTCAAGATGAAGGCAGCTATTGTTTTGGCACTGATCAGCACCGTTTTGGCTGCTCCGCCACTGAGGTTGATGCCAAAGCCTGTTCCTGAACAGGACCCGTACGCTCATATATTCGCGCAGGTGCGTCCAGCGGTTCAAAAGCCTCTGCAGATGGAGTTTCAGTCACAACATCACTATGGTGTGTCGAACAACCAGGTTGAAATGGGAGTGGAATCCGCGGAGCAGATGCATCTGGAGGTCGAGAACCAGCAGCACCACCCAAACTTGTATCCCAATCATCAGGTGGAGCAGGAGCAGAAGCCACCTCAGCACCTGGAGTTCGAGATTAAGCAGCAGCACCAGCAAAACTCTGCCCAGGGGCACTTATTTAACTTGGAAATGAGACCAGTGGAGCAGAATCGTCCCCAGCATTTGGAGGTAGAGATCAAGGAGCAACACTCCTCTCCAAATCATCAGGTTGAATTGGAAATGAGGCCTGTGGAGCAGAATCGTCCTCAGCACTTAGAATTCGAGATCAAGCAGCAGCACCAGCAAAACTCTGCCCAGGGACACTTGGTTTCTCTGGGTGTGAAGCCAATGGAGCAGAATCGTCCCCAGCACTTGGAGGTAGAGATTAAGGAGCAACACTCTTCGCCAAATCACCAGATGGAGCTGGAAATCAAGCCCGTGGAGCAGAATCGTCCCCAGCATTTGGAGGTTGAGGTCAAGCAGCAGCACCAGCAAAACTCTGCCCAGGGACACTTGGTTTCTCTGGGTGTGAAGCCAATGGAGCAGAATCGTCCTCAGCATTTGGAGGTTGAGATCAAGGACCAACACTCCTCGCCAAATCACCAGATGGAGCTGGAAATCAAGCCCGTGGAGCAGAATCGTCCCCAGCACTTGGAGGTTGAGATCAAGGAGCAACACTCCTCCCCAAATCACCACTTTGAGGTCAAGCAGCAGCACCAGCAGGAAAACTCCGCCCAGGGACACTTGGTTTCTCTGGGAGTGAAGCCCCAACAAATGGAGGTCTCCGCCGATCATCACCAGAAGCATCCCCAGCAAATCGAACTGGCTCAGGAGGACAAACCCATCTCCTATCTGCAGAACCAGCACTTCAACCTCAACCTGCGCCAATAGAGCGTCTGAACCGAAAATGTATCCATATAACCAAAAGCATTAAATATGTATAATTGCAAAGAGAGAGCGTTTTCACATGGGCCAGTCGTCGACCCAAGGTGCTTGTAAAATGAGAAATAAATAAAAATGGTCGGGAAAGTGAGCACAAGGAGCCGCAGTTTGCAATTTCCGTTTAGCTGGTGCTGCATAGTTTTTTGGGCCAAGACAGCAGCTCTGGAAGGGATCAGGAGGAGGAGGAGTCCGTAGTGCCGCTGGGTGCTGAGTTATGGCCAGAGCGTGCCACCTTTTAAACCGCAGCTTGCAATTTCCGTGCTCCAACTGACTTTATGATTGCCATTGGCTTCTCGCCTCAGCTTCAGCTGCAGCACACCATTGTTGTCCAAAGTTTTTTGGGTTGGAGATGGTGGTGGAGCAGAGCGGTTAATTGGCTGGCGGCCATCTTTCGCTGGCACTTTAATTATGTTTTCGTGCAGTCCACAAACTCCACTTCTATATCTATATAACTCCATCTATCTGTATCTCTTTGCCGGCGAATGGAGTGTCGTTGAACCAAACCCACCACATAGATAAGCGCATAAATCTGCATTGTTCCGGCTGCCACAATGGGGTAGAAAGTTAACTATTGAATTGCATTTAGGCCACGTCGGAGGTCGATTGTCCTCGCACCTATTCAGAGACGGGCAATATCCCGTGGGGAAGTGCCATTCCGGCCCCGTGGCTCCCAATTCGCGGCTCACAGCTCGCAGCTCGATGGATCCGGGGGTTCCTTCGACGCTCGTTCAACACCGCACCGTGCTGATGGAAAAATCGGGAAAAAATTCGCCACCATGATTGCTTTATTTCGGGGATTACACCTGAACAAATTGTCTTTAAATTGGTTTTTAGGCGAGTTGTTCAAAGTTAGTTTCTTCTCAAAAATACTTTGTAATCCTTGAGCTTGTATAACTCCCCGGTTAAAAATATGAATAGCTTAATATTTATATTTCTTGGTTCCTTTCCTTTCCCCAAAAATATTATTAGTTGATAGTTTCTTCTTAACGATACTTTTTGACCCTTGACCTTGGAATGACTTAATATTTATATTTCTTGGTTTCTTTCCTTTTTCTAAAAATATTATTTGATGATAGTTTCTTCTTAACAATATTTTATCAAAAATTAGAATAACTTTTAATAATATTTCAATATCTTTATCAGTGCCTTTTCTTTCCCTAATAATAAAATTTTGTTTATCCCTACCGTCAAAAATAATAGTATATTTTATGGACTTTTCAAAAGATATTATAATGTATTTAATCTAGAATTATGCTAAATTAATTCATTACTTTTAAAAGTGCAGTGCACTTTGGAAAATATTATGTTTTCTGATTAAAGACTTAAAAACTCTTAAATGTTGAGGGTAATAAGTTATCTATTTAAAATTGTAATATCGAAATATAATTTTTGAGAGGTTACTGTTTATAAATATATTTATTTAGTCCAAGCAAGAAAGATTTCTCCCAGTCTCATTTTTTCGCACGCGTTTTATTTTGAGTCAAATATTGGCAAACAAAGCGGCCATTGCAATGGCGCTACACGCGTTTCCGTTTCCGCTGAAAGTTGCACACAAAAATCCATACATTCATGCATTTGCACCAGAAACTTTTGTTCAACTTGCATTGTGCTGTGGCATTATTCCGCACTTTATTTATTTTCTTAGCCCCGCCATTTGTTATTGCTGCAACAATTTTGCATTCTGCGGAAAAAGTTTAAGTTTCAATTGCAGCGAACGTGCCCAAGAGTTGCTGACAGCCACTGGAGCAGTGGAAGCTGAAGCCATTCTAGCCATAACATGTGTAAACACATATTCTCCCCCTCCTTAACAGCACCACATCCAGAATCCACCATCCAGATTCCAGCATCATACATCCTGCGTCCTATAGGATGCATCCTTCGTCCTGCTTGCTCCCCTTCTCCATTCGTTTGCATGTGTGTCAGTAGTGGATTTCGCTTGGGTTGCGCTTTCTGTTTGCTTGCCATAGTTTTTGTTTGACTTGACGTCCAATCTTTCCTCTACTGCAACAAAATGCGCTTCAATATCATGGAAACTACGAGCTTCTAAGGAAAAATGTGATATTTGAGGATCCGGTCGGAGGATTAGGATGCAAAACTATGAAGCAGGTGCTGTGGAATTTCCTTCACACCTTTAACGGTCTGTAAACAATAAATACCGATAAAAAAAATTGTTTAGGGATTTTACTTAAAAGAGTTAATCTAACATTTTCTGAGTAGTTGAATTTCACGGCATGTAGTTAAGAAAACTCAAGAGATATTTACTAAGGTAAAGATTATTTTTAATAAAATACCTCATTTTTACTTAGCTATTTCCTTCCACAATTATTTGTGCTTTAAAAAATAACAATACTAAACAATAAACAAATATTATAAATATATATATATACCTAAACACTTATGTATGTTTATATTGGTTGTATTTTAATTCAAAGATAAAAACAAATGTCTTTCAATACTACAACATTTAAAGATATTTCTTTAAAATTGTTATTTATTTTTTTGAAAACAGTAAACAAAAATTATTAACCATCTATATTTCTTATAACAAATTAAGACGAAGACAAAAAACATAATATTTTCCATTTCTTATATTTATAGGATAATAACAGTGTTGTTATAAAATAGTGTTGAAAAAATTTGCTTTTTTTTTCTGTTTCAGTGTTATTACAGTCAGTTATCACAGGAACTGTTTATAATCCTTACACCGCAGTAACTTTCCTGAGATATGAGACCATCTTGATGGGATGCTGATGCTTTGCTTATGCCGGTCATCGTCTCCCGAAAACCCTGGCAAATTAATTATTCCAGAGGGCAGCGTATGCCAGACATATCCATATTTTTGCCCCGCATTCGCTGTCACAATTGCACCCCCTTTGACATCCACACACCCCCAAACACCAAACACCCTCTCAACCATGCACACATATGTGTGTTTCGCTCGTATTTCCGTTTTGACTGTGCCAACAACAATGGCGCGGGCTCCATGATTTGTGCATTTCCGTTTTTTTCTGGCAGTACGCACGCGACGTGCACGAACATGCATGCGGGGAACTGCCGGCCGGAAGCTGCCGAACAGCCATTGCCATCGCTGAAGCCAAAAACTGCGGCAAAGCCAATTGATGCGCATTGAGCAGAGCATTTGGCCCACTTCGAAGTACAGTGCTGGTCCTGCTGGCCCAATTTTAAATCGTCAATTGATTAGGCCACGAATAGCACTGCTTTTTTTTTTGAAGCATTTGGCGTTGTAACAAGCGAAACTTCGAATCGAAAACTTTCGGCCTGCTAAGCCCAAAAGCCCAAGCGTTTTCAAAGTTTTTCAATTACCTGGACCAAGCTGTAGTCCTGTTTCCAGGAATCCTGCAGGATTCCCATAGTTTTGTTTGCTCTGGTAATGGTGGGGGCAAGGAAAGGGGGTAAGTTTAACAAGACAACAGGAAAAGCGGGTAAAAGTAGAAAGTTCTCTCAAAATCCCCCAAAAAAAACCAAAGTAAGCGCGCTATACTGCGGATTTTGAATATAAATATTGTAATATAAACCTGTAGACCAATGCTGCTCAATTTAGTGGGGCTAGTCCCGTTTTCATTTGTCTACGGAGCCTTTGAAAGTTGGTAAACCTTAATTGTTTTCCAATTAGTTTTGCTGTAAAAAGTTTGAAGTTCATTTAGCTTCTACCCCGCTCGGCGTGTTTTTGCCCTTGTTTTATCTCCTGTTTTTTTTTTTGTTCGTTTCGGTCGCAGTCAACGTGGCGTATGATGAATTTTTAATTACGTGTGCTGCAAGCAAACCAGACAGAAAAAGTGAGGCAAAAAAAGGAGGAAAACAAAAAATTGGTAACAACTGTTTGCCACTTGCAAATTGCAGCTACCCAAAAAAGTAATCAAAAAAGTAGGCAGAACTCCAAAGCCAAAAAGTATCCATTTTACAGACTTTTTCGGTAGGTGCAACATGGAAACTAGTATCTACAGTTGTGTTCATAACTGCAAAAAGATAATTACATAGAGGGATTTTTGAACGTTTAGTCTACTGCACTTGACAATGAAACAGAGTCTGAATTTGGATTTATCGCCTGATGTTTGGGCGCCACTTTAGATGCCCATTTAAATGCACTGGCTATTTGTGTTTGCCGAATGCAATCGAAAACAATTTCGATTGTTTTAAGCGCGATTCGCTTTCGGCCATTTTCAACACTCCCTGATTGCAGTTGTAAATTCGCGAAAAAAAAAATGAAAGAGCAAACGTTTTTGTGTACTGTCAACAGCAAAAAACAGCGCCATCATCACCTCTCAACCTCATCATCACACCACTGAAATCCCCTGAATCCACCGCAGGAAAATGGCCCCGAATACAAGAACCACCGGGCATTTTTCCAGCATTTACGATTTCCCTTATTGCCCGGAGCTTTCATTTCGCTTTTCGGACACTTTCCTGCCCGCTGACAATTTCATGGTTTTTTATCAATATGCCTGGTGCTCCCGAAATGCCATTCGGCGGGACATCTGTAATGCATTGCAGCCATAACTTTTATTTCGCCCTGGAATTATACTATTCGCAGGCTGCACTCATCCCTTTTGACGGGACTGACCTCGGTTAATGGTATTTTCAAGCACCCATTCTAAGGAAGATTAAATGGGATTGAAGGTTTGCAAGGAGAAATTAAAAAATGCAATCCCGAAATTACAGCTGAAGTGCATGACCCTCTAATTTAAAGCAGAATTTACCTATCTATTTTTTAGATTTTTATTAAATCAATTTTTTAAATTGTATTAAAAATATTTTAAAACAGTAAAATGCATCTTTAAATTGTTTAATATAAATATTTTAATAATAATAAACAAATTTAGGTCTTCTACTTAAATAATTTAATCCTAAAAATTCATAAAAGTTAAAATATGCCTGACAGCCTAAAAAAAACGCATTCATAAATTTCAACGATCTGTTATGATATTTAAAAAATCTTTAAATAGTATTTTCATTATTAAATATATTCATGGGTTTATAAATAATCCGGTGGGCATTCGGCTTATGGTTTTTAAAGTGAGTTTGATGCTCCATGAATACGCTTCACTTCATTCAGCTGTCATGGATTTTCCTCTTTTTTTACGCCTGTCCAACAGCAGGGCGTTAAAGTTAATTTGTTTACGCTGATGTGTCAATGTTAAAATACGTTTTTTGTGACTTCATCAAGGGCTGCGAATAGATTTGTCAGTAAAACAAATTTGAGCCATATCATGGGGGATTTATAAATTCAATATTCCGTTCGTTTCGTTGAAGAGGAAAGCTGCGTAAAGTCGATTGATGTGGTTGGCCCCGTTTATTTTGAAAAAAGGGACAAAAGCAAACCGGGTTAAGCCGAGGAAATCAACTTTGACTTAACAACATTAAAAGCGCACTGCTTTAAAGGTCTTTAAGTTAATTTTCAGGACGAGGACAGCCCCGCTCGAATGTCTCCCGGGCTGGCTGAAAAGATGATAAATTTTTATGCCGAACGACTCTGAAGGCAAGTTTATAAGTATGCCTGTGTGCTTGCAGCCCGAGAATGGGAAACTTCGAGGCAACAGAGCCGCAACTTTAGCGGCGACATTTCCTTCGGGCATTGCCGCAAATTATGCGGTCGGGGCCGTCTTGCCGCCAGAAGGAGCAGTCTGAAACACTTGAAAAACAGTCTCGGTTCGTCATTAAATCTGGGAAATTACCTGTTATTATCTTTGCTTAACTTCTCTTTAATTTGGGAGACGTTATGGAAAGAATTATGTCCTTTTCATCACACTTTTTATGGGATAATATTTTAAAAGGTTAAATAAACATCATCACAACTTCATAAAAAATTGTAAAGTGTTTATAATGTTTAAGGCATCGGACATATTATTTTATTCGAACAGTATTTAAACTATAAAAATTATATGTTATCTTGTTTCTTTATCATTTATAACGATTTTTAAAGAAATTTTCTTTGAAAGCCTTTAAAGATATCGCTAAAGTAAAACCAAAGCTTTAATTCCGAGATAAGATATAATGATAATTTTTTTAAGTATTTTGGATACAATTTTTCTACAAAATTAGGACTCACAAGTAGGTTTATAATGATAGCTGCAAAGCCTGCGAAGAAGCAACGAAAATATTAGAAGGTTATCTCTGTTTTTCAAATATGATTTTTGGATTGTAGAATACATTGCATAAATTTGATATATTGTTATGATTTTAGTTTTTATTATAATTAATTTATTTTCCATATGCTTTAGAACAAAAAATGTTTAATTTCTTAATTTCTAAAATATTAAAAAAAATTTATATATTGTGAAATGATATAATACGCTATATCTTTGGAAAATCTTTACGTTATGTCTATTTCTATATGGTTTAATCTTAAAATCCATTTATGATTTTGTTGCAGTGACTACTTAACTGTAGGACTGCGTAGTAGTTCAACAACTCCTCCTTAAGCTATATACAAAATATTGACCTCATTGTTTGTACACCAATTTCCAGCATCTAATTCGCCGAGACAAATGTTTTTCTAAGTGAAGGACCAGAGGACGATGGACGACTGGCAACTGCAAACTGGCAACTGGCAACTGGCAGCACCTGCTGCTGTCAGAACGGATGGGCTGGCTCGGCACTCATCTCGTTCTAGAGGAGCTCACCCCCCTGCGGAGGACCTCTAGCCCCCCAAAACCCTCTTGCAGTGAGCGATGGCTGTTTGAACGGCGTCGACTGTCATATTACACGCTGCGCGTAATTTGTATAGAACGCTACGCTCGTGCCGTGTAATTTATGCATCCATCATCAATCGCACGAGTGGCGCTAATTGATATTACTCCGGCGGGCGGGGTTGAAAATGCATCAATGAGTGGGTCGGATTGTTTACCGACAGCATTAACTTCGTCGGCCATTTATTTGCCCAACAATTTGCAATAATGCATAAATGGTTTTTGGAAATGCCAATGCGAATTTGGCAGTTACGCTCCACCGAAAAACAAAAAAAATTAATGGGAAAACATGCACTCTGCCATTAACAAATATTTTTGCATTGCTGCAATATTGATTTTTAGCCTCTATCTAGCTGGTCCTTTGCATGCGTCGCCGATGTCAGAGTTCAAATTATGAGTTCATCGCAAGTCGCGGGCACAAAGCAACACTTGCCAACAAAGCTGGAATACACTCGACGTCAGACAAAGGCAACACCAACACTAGCCGCCAGGGGCGTACGAAGGGGGGTATATTCTAGGGGGTAGAGTCCTCTTCTTAAGGATATCACAATACATAAATTTGTTGGTTTACATCAACTTTGAATTTAAGTTATTATATTAAGTTGTATGCGCCGATTTCTCGTCCGCATGTTAAACTAAAAGTAGGCTTTTAACCCTAAGAACCGATTTTTCATTCGCATGTTAAACTAGAAGTAGGTTTTAGACCGTAAGCACCGATTTCTCGTCCGACTGTTAAACTAAAAGTAGGTTTTCAACTTTGAGGGCCGATTTATTATCCGCATGTTAATCCAAAAATAGTGTTTTAGAAAACGATTTAAAACCTGTAGCTTAAGTCCCGCTGTTAGTTTAACATGGATACGAAAAAGCCGCATTCCAAATACATACTTTTTTAGGTTTCAATCGTACTTTTAGTTTTAAAGAACCCTTTATCTGCTGATAAAATAGTAAAATATAAATGTTTCTTATATGAAAAAACAAATGGTGGCAAAAAAAAAGAAAGCCTAACCCCCTCACAAATTTCTGGGTGAGCCACTGCTAGGAACTACAGACAACTCGAGTGCCATTGTCTGAATATGTGTTTGATGTGTGTGTTTGGAGAGTGGGTGAGTTAAAGGGTTACTCATGACAGGGTGGGGATCATTTTTGCCTTGGACAAATGACTGTCAGTGCTGAGACAATGCAGTTGCTGCAACTACTCCTCATTTTAAATTCCTCATAGCTGTCACGGCATTTGGCCAAGACAGACGATTTAATTTGGGAATGCAAAGCGAGAGTATTTTTATAAGATCCTTAAGGCAATTTATTCTGAGTGAAATGAAAATATTCAATGAAAGGAAAAACATTGTGGAATGCAATTTTCTGCATTTAATTTTTGTTTATTATGACATTTATTGCAATCAAAGCACAAAAAGAACAGAAAACTATAAAGAACAAAAGCAAAAGTAATGGAATTCGAAACAATTGCGTAGATATTTGTCGTGAGTTTTGCAGTCTTGACAGATTAAACCTTTATTTAAATATATCTTTAAATAATGTGATAAGGAATGACTGTAAGTATTTCTCTGATAAAACATATACCCATATGATACTCCCCCTATTCAGGTCCATTTTATTGGGATTTCAGAAATAGTGTTACCATATATAAAAAATAGTGTGACAGTATATATGTATTAGTACAAAATGTACTTAAAATATATTTTATATTTTAAATTGCTGATAAATTCATTTAAAAAGCAACTATGAATGCGTGTTGTTAGGTAATATTCAGTTTTCAACTCAAAGTTAAAAGTGAGCTCTTTTCCCGGGGGAATATAAGTGATTCCCGCAATCACAGCCAGCTCCTCGGGTGTCAGCACTCCATTCTGGTCTGGGGATAAACTGGGACTTACTCACACGTGTTGGGTGAAAAGGGGTTTATGTGAAACCTGGACCCCCGGAGGGAGTGGACTTGAGGGCCGGCTAGTTGACCATAAACTAGCTTTGGCTGCCTCGCTGGGGGAGTAGTGACCTCGCCCTCGGTTTGACTCCTGCTGTCAAATGTCAACGGAATGGGCTTGGGTTTCGGAATAGGATGGGATGGTTTAGGATGGGATGGTGTAGGATGGGATGGAGTGGTCTGGACGGGACGGTAATGGAGGAGGTGTTGTCAGAGCATTTGCTTTTGTGTCCTCACCTGCAGATGCATCCAGCTTGTTGGCTGTTTGCTGCTGATGGCCCCAAACAATGCCGAAGGGTTGAGATCTGGGCTTAGTCGAGCTATTATGATGTGCGAGCTGTGCGGCTCTGTGTGTGTTTCTGAGCTCGGGAGCAGTGTTAATGACAGCGGAAGTGCACTTTATTTAATTAATATGTTATAATTATAAAGTGCTTATGCCTGCTCATGTGCAATGTGGGTGGCGGATGGGGGAGGGCCTATCTCGGATCGGATTAATGGGTGAAAAAGTCAGCAAGTGCAGAGCTGCAAAGCACTCGGGCAATTCTGATGAGCAAATAAAGTGCCAGGCAAATACAAATACTGCGTGGGAATTAATTGAAAGGACATTGAATTACTTGATTACTGATAAAATGCCCCAGGTGGAAGCTTAATTAAATGAGTTTAACTTGTAGCCTACTGACTTCTTGGATCAAGGGTTTAATTCTAAAATTAGCATTTACCAAATGAAAACTCTGTGACATATCTAATTTCGACCTCTGGCTGTTTAAAGATCCATTTAATTGAATGCAAAAACATTTAAATGGCAGGAATAATTTCGGAAATGTTTCAATAAAAGGAGAATATATTAAGTACGATGTTAGGCATTTTATGCCATTATTTTAATAACAAAAAAAAATCCTTTTTAAATAAATACATAAAATCCTTAAATTATCTTAATAAGACTTATATAATATTTCAATATTTAACATTAAAAGCTGAAGTTAATTAAATTGAATATGAAGTCTTTTGGATTTTTAGCGTTTTTTGATCAGTGTACCAGTTGTAAAAAGCTGTCTGTCATATTTAATTTTTTTAAATTTCATAGTCCACTCATAAAAGTAAACAAACTTTTTACTTAAATAACGTGCAGCATTGTTTTTAACTCGGAATGTAAAAAGTCAATAGGTTATAATAAGTATTAATGGAGTTTTTGGGTACTTAAACTTTTTGTAAAATGGGTGGAAAAACAATTGCTCACATGGAGTTAGTTTGTTGTGAACTTATTTCCTGCCCTGCAGTGAGCCATGTACTCATCTAAACTTTATTGGCGCCATAAATTGATTATGATTTTGATATTAACTTCAAAGTGCCCCCTTAAATGGCGCCAATTGACGGTTTTCAAATTGCCGGGGAGTTGACTTTTGTGCGAGCATAATCACATTAATTAGGTGGCATATCGAGCAAAGCTCGGCAACCGGTTAACATTAGGAACTCTGCCACATGCGGCGTGGAATGTCAATTATTTCAATTAAGTGGGCTGAGGTTGCCAATGGCAATAGCAATCAGCATCAATTTCAATGCACTTAATACAAATGTGCTCCATGGTTTTTTGTTGATGCCCTGTCAGGGCCATTAAAAGTTCGGTCGGTTCCACTTCTAATAACCAATTAAAGTGCAAAAATAAACATTAATTATGCCTTGGAGTGGCACTGCTCGAAATATGTTGCAACTTTCTCCGCACACACACTTTGTTGGCCCAAAAGCAGCGGGCGATGGCTGCCATTTTAAAGTTTTGGCTAAATTTATGCACATTGTTGCACTTTCCCCTGGTTTATGTGTGCGAATATGTGGAGTGGCATAAGTAATCAAGGAGCCAGAAAAGTGGCAAATGTGAAGTATTTGCCAGGCAAATGTTTTGGCCAACTTAGGAACGAATTGCCAGGATGTCGCTACGGCTACGGCGAAATTTATGTGCATGATTTGCATAAGCTGCCCCTCGAGTGTCTTAAATAACTGCATTTTAATATGGTTCAGTCATCTGCATATGTGGACATAGAAAAAGTTTTCTTAGCTTTAGGATCACTCTATCAAATAGGACTTTTGAAAATAAAATATTTATTAGTCTAATAAAACTTAATTCGGATTTAATAGAGTTCCTATGGGATATTTTGAATATGAAACTTAAAGGCTTTATAATATTTGGGCATTTCAATGGTAATATATTAATTTAAAAAAATATTAAAAACATTTAGGACTACAAAATATTTATTATCGCTTTATTCTGACATAATTTTGAAATGAATGTACCTACAATTTAAGATAAAGTGACTTAAATGTATTTTTTTTTAAACTTTAAATTCAGCTGTATAATTTATAAAATAAACAAAATGTATATTTCCATTATATTGCCATAATTGAGAAATGTGGGTACGTACATTTTTGAGATAAAGATACTTATTAACCATTATTTAAACTTAAAACTTAACAGCTGTGTAAAACAAGTGTGTATTAAGGTTTTTTTGAATTTAAGAACAAGAAAAAAGTAAGAATAAGCGAAATTAAAAAAAAATATTGATTGTTCTATTATTTTGACATAATTAATAAGAATTTACACTTCTTACACCTGATTCTTGAGAAAAAGATGCAAGGAAGCAGAAATCAAGTCTTGAAAGTCCTTTATAAAAAATTGACATTATTTATTGGTTATATAAAGAAATAAAAAGTTGACAACTGCTACATTTATTCCTTTAATCTGTGATTTTCATGCTCACTTAATTTCCGAGTGTATGCATTAATACTCGACTTTCCACCTGAACAGTCCTTCATTTTTAAGTAGAACTTGCACTTTGGCCGACTTGCCGCCCCGCCTGCTTAAGTGTCACTCGAAATTGAACTGCAGTCTGGATGGGGGCATCTATTGGCCTCTTCACAACAAGATGCAATTATTACATGCCCGGCAGCTGCTCCTTACCTTTGGCAAACTGGAATAAGTGCTTTTGAGCACTAGTTTTTAGCAAAGTCCGAGCAGGGCAAACTTTTCGCTGCAAAGTTAAACAGCAGGAACTGAATAAATTGTCAAGGCTGCTCTATCAAAGATACCAAAAAAAGAGAAAAGGATCGAAAGGGGAGGGTAAGTTGCCAAAAAAAGTTACCTAACGATGAGTTCCAAAGTTCAAATAAGCTGAGTTCAGCAGAAACGTTCAAGTGGGGGTAGCGTTATTATTAACTTCATTTGTAGAACATTCAATCGCTTATTGGGGAATCATTGTCGGAATTTCTTGAACCAGGAACTTTGATAACTTATAGGAGCGTTCAATGAAATTTGATTGTGTTTAAGATATCTTTGACATTTTATTTGAATTTCAAAATAAATTTCGGGTGATTCTACCACTTTTTTAAAGTAATTATATTTTGCTTTTCTGTTACTATTTGGTTTTAAGGAGCTCTAAATTGAGATAAGTCACTGGTTAAGGCCACTGATTTTGATTGCGCTTAATATATCTTTGACATTTTATTTGAATTTAAAAAAAAATCTCGGTTAATTTAACCACTTTTTTAAGTAATTATCTTTAGCTTTTTTGTTACTGTTTGGTTTTAAAGAGCTTCAAATTGAGATATATCACTGATAAAAGCCACTGATTTTCGAGAAAATTCTTTGAATTAAAACTCGATAAAAAATTTCCAATTGAGAGAATATATTTAGAATTTTCTTGACTAGGGTTTAAAATAACCTATAAGTGCCCTTTAAAAAATTGGATTCTAATTAATATATTTCAGAGATAATTTTAAAATTGAAAAATGAGTCTTTGTAAATTATACCACTTTATAAAATAGGTATCTTTAGCAATTTTATTGTAGTTTGGTTAAAAACAAAGACCAAATGAAGTAGATTTAAGCGTACGTCTTTATAACACATTCCCTGTGTCGAATATGTTTAAAAACGGCCAAAAGATACTTGAACATAAATAAATCTAAAAGTCACAATCATATCCTTTAAGCCATTGAAATGTTTAAAGGTATCTGGCAGCGAACTGCCCAAATAAATGCCATCATTTAAGTCCACCCTCGATCCGTCTGTCAGGTGTCAGCTTAATTGTTGACAACATCTGCCGTCGCTTGCGGTTAATTAGCCGTCCATATGATTAATCAATCGGCCAGAGTCTCTTATTCCCAAAGTGCTGGAACAACCCCATCTCAATACGATTGTGATTGCCACGGTGGAACAGCAAGTGCGTCTTGTTGCGCCGCACAATGAATACCAAAAAATTCAATTAATTTGTGAATAAACGTTAAATTGAATTGCGTTTGCGGGCTGCCTGCTGCAGTCGGTGCATAATTGCCAGTGACATGGCTGCAGTTTGCAATTCGCAGTTCTGTGTTCGCAATTTCCCAGGCACCCAGAGATCGAGGGTTCCCGAGTTATAGAGCTTCAGAGCTTCAGAGCTCGAGAGCGTGCCAGCGCCATCTTTGACGGCTTCTTAATTAAAAGACTGTCAATCTGTGTGTACGTCCTCGCACTCGCGCTATGTGTATATGTATTTATGGGTTGCGTGAGGCCCGGCAGGCGACAACCCGACAAACTGATGCCGTGATGTCCTGGCACCCAAGGATCCAAAAGGCTCCCAAGGATCCAAGGCCTCCAGCTGCAATGCAACCCATTGTTGGAGTGCTATTGTTAGCATCAAGTCATGCGCGCGGCAGGCTGTATCGCCATCGCCATCGCCATTGCCATCGTCGGCGAAAAAGCAAAAGGCAAAAAGGCAGGGGCAACGCCAGCGGAAAATGAAAAGAAAATGGGAAGTGAGCCCAGGACAAAAGAAAATTCACACACCGACCAGGAATTCAGCGAGTTGACGGGTTTCATAGCCAAAGAAATAAGGCAGCTCAAGTTTCCTTCATGGATATTCAATAGTATCAATTTGAAATACATCTTATATAAAATATATATTATCACTATTACTTCGGGCTATCCAAAAACTAGTCCCAATAATTAAAAATTTCTTTTCAATAATATCAATTGCAACAAGCTCCTGAAGCTTGGTGTTGTATAGAATAATTTTTTCGATAGTATAGGTCTCAAAAAATAAACAAAATATATAAATATACCCAAAATCATCAAAAAAACAACCTATTGGAGTTTTTTAAAAGGGTTTATTTAGAGTAAAATTGTAAATATATATTTATATAACTAATGGTGCTATGCCTAAATGTTCAAGAATAAAAACAGTCAACGTTTTATACCGTAAACTAATTATTTAGAATTGTTTTTCTTACTAAAAAAACTCCCCATTCATTACCTCCCTACAAAACAAATGGCCAAAGTTCGCATCTCTAGGTTCGTTTGCCACTCCACTTTCAAGCCGGAAAAAGCAAAGGGAAAAAAATATCCAAAGCTGGGAAATACTCGTACAGGAAAAAATGCATAAAAATGACTTATAAAACATTTGTGAGCGTGCGAACGGAAAGTCGCTGGAGGAGAAGGTGCCGGGACATTGAGGGCCACCGCATCCCAGTGCTCCGATCCCCAGCTCCCCGCAACCCAAGTCCAAACCCAAACCCATCGCATCCGATCCCATTCGGGAACAGTATCCTTTGGCAGGCCGTACAAGTGCTGCTCATTGACAGCACGCTGACGTGATGTGTTTAAGCCTGCTGGGATGTCCTGGATGTCCTTGTCCTGGTGTGTGCAGCTATCTGTGTGCTGCCTGCTTTTAGGCTGCATGCTTCTGATGCACTGGGAAAAATCAGTTAACTCTCTGTGTATTTAATTAGTAAAAAAAAAGTGTCTTTTTTTATGAATAAAAATGCAATTTTTATGGAAAATATTATATCATTTCCTAATTTAGCTTTTATGGATTTTTAAGTCCAAGCAAGTAATATCAAAAGTTTTATGAAATCAGTCTGATTTCATCAACATATTTTTTATTTTATCTTTTATATTTCTTATATAGAATTCAAACTATGTTAATTTAACCTTTTTTAGTACTTTATAACAGATCTTATTTTATTGAAAGATATTTGAAATTGAAACTCTACTCTAGCTTAACATGTGATAAGGAAACGGCTCGTATAGTAGGTTATGTATATCATTTCATAATAACATTTCTATATATTATCTTTAAACATATGTCAGCCTATAATTTATAATCTAATCTAAATGTAAAATAACAATATATTAACAGTTTTTTAGTTTGTTTATGCACCTATTTAAGGATCTTACTCTTTTTAAAGGGATATAATAAAATTGATATAAAATTGCTAAAAATATATTTGATGAAAATATGTAAAAGCTATAATATCAAGATATTATCAAGTAATATTTATAACTAAGAGCAATATTTATTATTAAGTTATTAATCTTTTTTTTTGCAGTGCACTAGCTACAGCCTTCAGATTGCAGCTCCACGATATCCGTGCAGTGAGAATGCGTTCCATTCGCCGCGACGTGATGACTCCGACTGTGACGTGCCACAAATATCAATACAGGACAGAGGCGGGCTCAAGGATGCAGGACTTCGTGGCTCAACTCCTCGTCTTGAACACGTTTCGCACGTCCTCAAGTGTTGTTAGTTTCATCGTGCCCCCAACGTACCCATTCCCCATTTTACCACTTTACACCTACCTAGCTAGCAACTTTAAGGGGGGATGCCCCCGTGAAAAGTCCCCATATTTTTGGAGCGTCAGCAACTTTGTTTTTCGCATGATTTACCGCACAGATCCGTTCGTATATTTGTCGTTTCGACGTAATTTGCATATAATTTACAGCTTCTGGCAGCAGGCGGCATCGGCAACTTTTAAAGTATTATATTCCCTTTCTCACACCTGGTGAGAAGCTGCTCGAACCGCCGGCAAACATCTCCTTAGAGGCAAAGCACTCGGAACAACAAACATTTTAGCGCCACGCCATGCCGGTGAATATTTTTAAAGTTTTTGACATAGTTTTCCACGTCGGCATGCAGCTGGGCACGCCCACTTGAGCACGCCTCCCCCGCACGCACTCGCGAAAATTTCCGCCGTTCGGAAAAGCAGACGTCTGGCTAATGAGCTGCAGGAAGCCTGCTGCACCTGAGCAAAAAAAAAAAACCGGAAAAAATACACGGAAAAGCGTAATGCACTCGGCATGCATTTTTTATATCAACTTATAAGTGGTTCCGCCAAAAAAAACGGGGGAAATAAAAAAGAAACTACCAGGAGTAGTAGTTTCCCAGGTGGCAGAGGCGTGGCGCGGAGTGCGCTAATTTAGAGGATGCAGGTGTGAAGCTCAGGTAAATGGGTTAAAAAGTGGGTGGATAGCAGAGTGGAGGGAGAAAGGGGAAAGAAGTGGTGTGGAATGCCACAGGACAAACCCCTCAGTAGTTCAGGTGTTTAGTTAGTGGTGTGTTCGCATTGCCATGTTTTCTGCGGGGGAAGTGTGATTGCAAAGAGATCTTCTATTTTAGGAAGCCACGGAAAATTGGGAAAATAATTAGGGATTCTGAAGAATAAAGAAACGCTGTGTGCGTTTTAGGAACCTGAGGATAATAGTAGAAGTTAGTTATTGTAGATATTTCAAAGGTAGAAAGGGATTTATAAAATGTATATACATATTATAGTTAGTTTCAATTAATATTTATTTAGTTACAAGTACTCATCATTCATCATTCTAACATAGGTTCCAACGAAAATACGCGTGATTAAAACTGCAAGGTCACAGCCCAGTTCAAAAATCTCAAGTTGTGCACAGTGTTTCTTTTGATTTTAATTAAATGTAATATTAAGTTAATAAAATAGTTAAAAGCTTTGAATTTGAGATCGAAAAGAGGTCAAGATACTACTACCAAAAGAGAGGGTGTCAGTCAATGAAGAACGTACCTCTATTTAAAGCTTCTAGATAAAAAGTCCTCTGTCTACTTAGCCTACACTTGAATGTTTATCTTCACGGGGGATACATTTTCGGCTAAGCACACTCACTCGCAACCTTAATTGCCACACATTTTACTAAGAAACTAAAAACTTCATTGTTAACAAATTACGAAATACTTAAACTAGACATACTAGAATATTGTGTATGAACAATTTTCGCATAGTTCGACATATTATAAATTAAGCTTAATATATGACTTGTCCTTTTTCCAAACTTGAGATAAGCTTGCTAAATTTTGTTGAGTTTAATCTTACCCTGTTATTTGTGAAAATGCAAAAAAATTGATTATTAATGGCGTATTTTGATTGCCTTGCTCAAGTTTTAGTGGTAAACTGGGAACTTAATTGTGATTACTTATACTTATTTTCTTAGAATTTATTGCTTGTTTTGCATAATATTATATTTTGTTTCATAAAAGGAAGAAATTCTCTTCCTTACTAACTATCAAATAATTCTTAAAAATTAATGGGAATTAAATTGCCATTAACTTATACTTATTTTCTTAGAATTTATTGTTTGTTTTGCATAATATTATATTTTGTTTCATAAAAGGAAGAAATTTTGTTCAGTATAAACTATCAAAAAATTTTTAAAACTTAGTACCTACTGTTTAATATTTTAACCTTCTTCTCAAATGGGGGTGCACAGAAATCACTTTCTCGAAAATATCTATCGATCTTCAATGCAAGATCAAAAATTGAATTTTGGTTATCCAACGGGCTTTCCCGATATATATCTTGACTCACGGATATTTGTTGCCTTTAACATTTCGCGTAGAATGGTGTTTGTCACAGTCCTTGAAGTACAACTTCTGGAAGAAAGGATCTGTATTTAAGCAGAATAAATCTACAAACCGCTAATTCTTGATAGAAAGTCTTATTCTGATCTAACCTACAACTGGAAGACTCTCTAAGTTCTAAGGATGGAGCAGCACTCACATTTACTCCCCACTTTAATTGCCTCACATTTTACTTTATTAAACGTGTTTTAAAACTTTAGTAATGTTTTGCCCGTACCATATTAAACAATTGAAACGAATTAAATTGGATCCCAATTTAAATCATCGTATTTTTTTTAGCTCTTTGTGCTTAAAATGGTGTGTATTGAATGTATAATTGAGTTTGTCGAATGTTGAGCAAATTACTTGTGACATTTGAATTCGAATTGCTATATTTATCTTGCTCAGCATTTTTGGCTATCTAGAGCCCCACTCATATTTGTGCTTTTGGGTTTTTCCTCATTAGCCTTCCACCCAATTTCCACAATTTCTTTTCTATCCCCTTCTCTTTCTGGGTGGCCATCTCGCTTCCTCCTTTGCTATCTGCCTTTGAGTGCCATTATTTTTTTGTATTTTGAATTTTTTCAGCTCTCGTTTAGCAATTCTGTTGAGCAAAATTAACTGCCCTTGCCGTTGCATAAAATTTAAATTTTATTTGCTTTTATTGTCGCTGTTTTATTTTATTTTATTTCGCCCCGCCTTGCTTTATTTTCGCAAGTTTGCTTGTTTTTCCTTGGGCAACATTCTATCTTTGGTGTGCGCATCATTTCCATATCAATAACAGCTGGACGCGGAAATCGCGGTACAGCTCCCAGGAAATCGCTTGACCCGGGTCGGAAAAATTGGGAAAACTGGGGGAACTGTGAAACCTGAGCTCTTGGCATCACTAAAATCGCATTTGCCTTCGGGGATTATTTGCTATAATTCATGCTGTCAATGCAAATTGAAATTGTGTCACGCAGTCAACTCGGGCAGTCGGTAGTCGGCAGTCATCTAGTCATTCGCATTTTCCATTTTCCGCTCTCGCCAATTTCCCAGCATGCCTTTTCGCTTTTTCTATGTATTTTTTTACTTTTTTTTTTTTGCGTACACCGCAATTGTTGGCCAGCTTCCATCTCCCAGGTCCTGCCGGCGAAATCTCAAAACACAAATGGATTTTTAAATTACCCTCGTGGCACTTTTCAACTTCTCCTGGTTCGAGGACGAGGACGAGGGCCATAAAACTGTGTGTGCTGTGTGTAGGTGCCTTGAATTATCTGCGACATTCTGTGCAGTTGGTTTAATTCAGCAAAATGCATAGATATTTAAGGGGGGATCATAAACTATGCATGGGCAGCGTTTGTCGAGCGAAAGAACGCTCAAATTGCTGCTCTGAAGATGCAGCCTGTGGCTCCTCGGCTTGCGCTTTTTGCTCGCTGCTCCATCGTCCTTTGCATTGTTGAGTTATGTTTCTTGGTTGCCAGCACCACCAGCACCACCCACTCTGACCCCTGACCTCCCACGCCCACCAGCCACCCCCTCACGACCATTGAGGTTCAGTGAAGCGGCAGCAAACCCCTTCGTTTTCCTCCTTTTCCGGAGTTTTTATATCGCTCGCAGGCGGCACTTGCATAAACCAAATGCAGAGACAAGTGTCTTCGCCCTGCACAGAGAAAAATAAACAGTACTATGTACATTGTACATATATAGAAAATGCAATCAAAGCAAAAATATTACATTTTACCACACAAAGTGCAGATACTTAAGGCCTTGTGACACTTGCTGGACTTTTGACTATCTCACTAGATTTACCTTGAAGGGGCATGCCGACCTAGAGAAAAACTCTGTACAGCTAAGCAATATTCTATGAATTTATATATTAATACATGACTTTCTAAAATTAATCCAGTCAGTTAGTCAAATGAAAAAAAAAAATATAAAAAGGGAACTTGGAAGATATTTTAGCTACACTTCGTATAATTATTTTCCCATGTTATTAAATGCCTAAAGCCATCACCATGTTATTAAATGCCTAAAACCATTCCTAAAATAAATTGGAGATACAACCGCAGCTTAAATTACAAATAAATAAAATGTTAGAAAGTCAAAAAAGGTTCTAAGGCAAATCTCTAAAAATATGTATATTGATTTATATACTTTCACATGAAATTGCTTTTACATTTTCAAGTAAATCAATCATCAAATGCAAAAAATAAAGCGTTATGTGAATAGTTTCGAGAGCTTTTCCATGAAAACGTTTATAGATTGATTTATGTTGTTCTTTTAAAATTTCGATTGCTTAATCCTTACAAAATAATAATAATAATTAATAATTTAAAATTATTATTTATTCCTTTTGGATAACACATATGCTTCTTATATTTAGAACATACTTAAGTACATACTAGTAATTTTAATAAAAACTGAGTGCTATTTTTTTCCAGTGCTTGCTTTGCTTGTGTGGAGTCCTTTAGAAAGGGTTCCTTCGTCCTGGTGTCCCATCTTCCAGATCGGAATCTCCGAAAGGGGCTGCCGGCTTTCGACGTGTGTCAAGTGTGCTGCATTTGTTTAATGCCAGCGCTTGGTAATTGGAAAGCATGTCGAACATGTCGAATTTATTGCCCCGCAAAAGGCACACAGATACAAATTGAAACGGTTACAGATTACGGATGCAGCTACAAATGGCCACAAGGTTACATAGATATAGATACAGATCAATGGGCGGAATTCGGAGCATTCCGAGTCAATGGCTCGGAAGAGCCCCAACCAAATGCAATTAATCAAACGCAAGGGGCCAATGTCAATTACATGCAAGAAGCCTCCCCATTCTGACCAGCCCCCATCCTTCTAAAATCCCTCGATTCGTTGCTGTTCGGAAGGATTCGGGACACGTCAGCTGGGCCAAAAAGGCGAGATGTTGGCCAGGCGACGTTGTCTTGGCCAACACCTTCCTGTAACCCATAAATTCTGGCCCACAAAATCAGAAACACACATACACACACACACTGATCCACTTGCATTACCATTACCAAACGGCTGTTGTCCTTGTGGGCCAAAAGCGTGTTCGGTTTCCGGCCCTGGCATATGTTTCCCCATATGTTTCTGCCGGACCAAGCCAACTAAATTGCATTAAATATTTTGCATAATTCGATAAATTGAAATCTAATCGAACAGCAGGCGAGGAACATGAAAATTTCTGGAATACCTACAGTACCCAAGTACATCGTTCATTCTAATGGGTTCGTAATTGAAACTATTGACTTGTGAATTTCGTAATTTCAACCATAGTTGTTGTTATGCACTTGCCGTGCTGATCTTTGATTATTTGGACAGCTATCTCTTTTGAAATAATAATTTAAATTGGATTTGACAGTCTGCGCTGTGTGAATTTGCATTTGTCTCTTCTGAAACGCAATTAATTAAATAATAAATAATTGTTTGGTTTTATGTCAATCACATTTTAATGGGTGTACTAAGCGCGACAAATAAAGGCCTTAAAAAATGTGCGTTCAATATGATTAAATACAAAAATAAAACAAAATCTTAACGTCACTAATAATCCCGCTTAGTGCATTATTTCTACAGTAAAGGTCAATGGACTCTCTCTAAGGATTTTCGTCTTAAGTGACATGTACATAGGTCTTGAGTTATAACTTGTGGAGACATTATGTAATTTATCGGGCAGATTAAAAAATAAATTTTAATTCCAAGTTCCAAATTACTTAGTCCCAAAGATCACCCAAGGCATATTAATGTAGCCAGCCGTAGAAAAAACAGTTAGCCGTTGTGAGTCTTATTTTAGCATACTTAAAACAAATTACCCTTTTAATTGTTATTAATATAGGCAAGAATTAAACCTTTTCTGATGCCATTCACTTATACATTTATCTTTTATAGTTAAAAAGTTGAGATAACACCTTAAAATATTTGCAAAATTATATCCAAATTAGAAACCCTATGTATTTCTATATAAAAAATAAACGAATATGCGGATAAATGTAAATAATAGGTTTCAAATAGTATATGATCTTCTTCAAAAACTTCTGTTTTTCAGTATTAAAGAATAATAGTCCCATTGTCCTATTAAACTCGTTATAAATTCCACAATCGAAAGCTAAAAATGTAAATAAGTCATAACTCAGAAAAAAGTGTGATGTAAATGTAGATGAATGAAACAAACGATGAAAACGGGTATGAAATAAGGGTTATAACTTGTAAAGCGGTGCAATCCTTCAAGGGAAACTTTAAATTCAATTCGAATATCACTCAGTTCTGATCCAGCAACATGTTGCGAGTGGCTCGGCGATGTTGCGGCTGAAAAACCACCACCGAACCGAACGTATCCGTCAGATACACGAACCGGCTTCGGCTGGGTTTTCAGTTTCAGCTAGGAACTGAGTTTCTGTTTCTGGTTTTGCCAGTTAACCCTGCGACTCCGGACCGATTGGACGCGTTTTGAGCGCTTGGCCAGCAGAAAGGCCAGTATTTTCCACTCGGGGCTACGCGTGCGCGTCTCTGCAAAGTCAAAGGCAAAGACAATCGAAAAGCCAAAAGCCAGAGGTAAACGCAAACACAAAGTAACAACTTCGACGCTCGAAATTACCGGTTTTTCGCCAACAATCGCCGCTCTCTGTGAATTTTTAGCGCGCGGTCTTTCCTTTTGCCTGCTCTTTTTTTCCGAAAAGTGCGTTGGCTTTTCCTCCAGCAACCACCCCCCTTCGCGGAAAAATACCCCAGCTTACCGGTCGGGTTTTTAGCCATAGTCTATGTTTACTATATATCACGCACGAAATTTCCCGGAATCAAAATAGTTAAAGTGCTAAAGTGAGGCCAGCCAACCTGGCGAGTGCTAATTATAATATATTGTGTTGATAATACAATCGCAAGGTGCAAAAGGGGAAAACACGGATGCGCGATTTTAAATGCCATATTCCATATACATATGATAAATATTTAACAATGCAGCCGTGCAGCTAAAGCGGATTATTGGCCACCGACGCGTGGAAATCCCGAGGCAGAGCAAACAAAGGCCTGTAAGTTCACACGTTCCAGCCAGGATATATCTAGGATATATACGTATATGCGGTTACATATGTGTCGCTGTGCGGCTGCATTCTAATGGGGATTGTGCCACACATGACACCTGATGTATGACATATGACAGGTGTCGGTCCTACAGGATACTACATGTCCTACGGGACAGGGGCTTTAACTCTTCCAGATAAGTTTCGGATTCCCGGAAACTCGTATTTTATGTTTACTGAATTACTTCGATTTTTACTATATATGTGTGGCGGGTTTAATCTGAAATTTTTAAATATTTTGGATCTCGTTGAGGTTTTGTGATTTTCCTCCATCTGGTTTAATCCAATTTTAAATTTTGTTACTGTTTTGCTACTGTTAGAAATACTGCTCTATATAGCGGACAAAGTTCTAGCTCCCTCGAAAATATTTAAGACGCTCTTAATTAACCACAGTTCAGCTCTACGGCTTCGGCAATAAAATAGAGCTCCAATTGGGCCTTTAAACCCAGGGCCTCTTTCTTGGCCAGCTCCAATTAGCAGTTGGCCCAAACAGTTGGCCCAATGAAGCCGAAGTCCGCCGTTCACACAGTGCAACTGTTAAAGTTCAGAGTCGCCAGCAGAAGATACAAACGCGAAGCTCTAAACAAACATAAAGCTGAATACCAAATGAGACAACAAAAGGAGGAAGCACAATAAAAGTCACATTAAAACGTGGGGCGCAAAGGCGGAGTAAAAGAAAGGAGGGAAGGGCGGCGGAGAGTGGGGTCAAAACATAACCGAAATCGGAATCAAATGCCTGCACGAGATACAAATGTATCTGTATCTGTATCTGTAGCTGAGCATTGCAAGTGCTTTGTTTTCCCTGCATTTCACACTTAACCATGGGATTTTGCCATTGCCGTTCGCCTTTGCGCTTGTATCTTTGTATCTGCGCCCTTTGTCTGGCGCATAAATATTTCAGCAGGCCGGGACAAACACACATATCTGCTGGATACATTATTCACTCGACGATTTTGTCGGATTGCCAATTTATTAAGATAGATTTAATATTCGAGGCCATTAACGGCGGGCATTGTATTTTGGGTTTGTTTTCGAGTCTCAACGGGAAAGATACACTCGCACATTTATGTTTTATGATTTTCTAGTTGGAATGCGGTGTGTTTGGTGCAATTGGAAGAGTCGAGTCAAGTCCATTTCGAGCCTGCCAGTGGCAAGTAGCTGAAAAATTGTTGTAAGACTGGTTTTCTGCCACTGCTCCTCGTTCCCTCCTTTTCTCTGTCTCCTTCTCTCTCTCTCTCTCTACCGGAGTGTTACCAACCTTTTTCCATTCTTCTTGCGGCTGGTGCAGAGAAAAAAAAACAAATACTTTTGGAGTCAGTCATAAACGATCCACACTGATATAGAATGAGTCAACCCATTTTATTATATATTTGTGTGTTTACTTTGGATTCAGTCTTATACGATCAACACTCGATATCATATGTAAGCCCTATTATATTATTACCTGATCTTAAAATATTTATATATTTAATGTTATGAAAACCTTGAGTTCCATTGTTGTTATAAAAATTTCACCTATTTTAAGTCAGTTCACCTTATTAAATGACTATTGTTTTCTTACATTTTGATAGCACATTCATACTAGAATAAAAGAAACCAAAAAACGATCTTGAAAACTTAATAAACCAAATAGTTTTCGGTGCAAGAAATGAGTTTGTAAGCGCCCGGCTCTCTCTTGGCGGTTTTGCAGCTGTCTCGACCAGGTTAAGAGCAATCTACCACCGGCAGTCACTTCAGCTGCGGGCCATCATCCTGGCCAGAACGCATCCTCTTCTTCTTCGGTAGCCGCAACCTGTTTCTCATTGCTTTGCTGTTTTTTCTCTCCTTTTTTTTTGTGGGCTCAAAAAGATCAGCCCAGTCTTGGCCAAGGAGTCCAACGAAAAAAGGTGATTTTTTCCGGCTTCTGATGCCACATTCACCGCGAATTGTCAATCCATCCGGCGAACTAACCTCAGTCAATCCATTCGGAATCCAAGCCGGCAAGGGAAAACTCGTTATGACGCTTGATTAATTAACATTTGAATGTTGTCTCGTGCCAGTTAATGTGCCTGATTTGTGGCCGGCTTGGGGACCATCAAAATATCAACAGTCTATTGTGGAAATTATTCCGAAGTCTTGGGACCCATTGCCAAATGGGATTTGCATGGCAAGGAGTTGGAATTGAATCACTCACTCGAGATTCATTGATGACGTTGACGGTCCACATAGTTTTTCGTATCTTTTGTGGGTTTGTTGTGGCCTCTCTTGGCCACTATTCACAGCTATCCATGAGTTACCGCGTAGGCTAGGGCACTCAAAACTGGTTTCGGCCACATTCAAAATTGTTATGTTAGAATAAAAGCTTAATTGATGCATATACGTACATACGTACGGTTTTATACGGCAGCAAACAGCCCACAGATACAGCCGAAAAAAACTCCAGATACAGATACAAGTCCCAGATACAGATACGGTTGGAAGCAAATCCAGACTCAGCTGGATAGGTTAGGTCATGCGGCGTCTATCGCATGATTGATGGCATTGTAACTCTGGTCTTCTCCGCCGAAATTGGATATTGATTTGGTTTCTGGGATAAGTGTATATCTAATGCCCAACAGGTGGAGGAGTCTTATGGGGCGAATGAATTATGAATTCTGGCTGTGAAAGCAGATACCGTTTAAATATTTACTCAGCTCCCAAAAGCTATCTATCAACTCTAGCTTAAATGCCTTGTTTGAATATTTAGTGAAATTAGTTTTCTTTTAATGAAATAACTAGGCTTATAGTACAGAGAAATAAATCATCATCATCGTCATTATTATCAACCAAACAATATTTATTTATTTAAAACTTGATTTCGCTCACTTAATAATAAATAAGAAGTTTTTAAGTGAACAGAAATAAATGAATATGAGATGAAGCTATTTTTGGCCACTACGTCACAATATGAAATTGCTTAGCAAAGAGATTAATTTGAGCAAAATATTTTACCTACGAATTGTTTGGCTTAAATAGAGTCTCAAAGATTTTTTAATTCCATGTCATGTCTATTGAAATGCATAAAGGCGTAAACTTGACTTTGTCCACTCAAAAGACCAATCAGTCAAATACATGAAATAAATCGAATTTATTTTCTAATTGATGAAATTCCCCTTTTCAGAAAGTGTAATAAAGAAATGTAGTTGAATTTGCCACATTTTTGCATCAATTAGGATGCGACCGAGCGATTTAAGTGCCCCGGTTCAATGAATTTACAGCTCGTTTTGCCCGATGGCAGGCTAAAATCTCTCATGTTCAAAGCAACCAAAACGGTGCGGTGGCAACCCTGTCCACGGCTGAGTGCCCAAATTGATTGATTGATTGACAGCCCTGCACATAAAGCACCCCCCATACGATGTTTTAGTTTTTGCCTAATTCACTATCGCGTCAAGTAACGAGGTTTTCGGATGGCAGAATGCATGAATAATGTAGCAAAAAGGATGCTCTTCTTTCCAGATGGGGAATTCACACCTCGTTGGGATCGGAATGGGTATAGAAATGGGACTGGGTATCAAGTGATACAGAGAGTTGGAGAGACGAGACCTCATTAGTGTTAATTCAATTAGAGGAGCCAAAGTTTGTGGCACTTTGGCTAATGAGGCATGTCCAAGCATCCAGCACACGCCCAAAAGCCAGAGCTCTAGCACTCGATGTGTGGCGTTCATTTGCATGCTGGAAATTTGTTTCAATTGCATTAATTAGACATATCAATTTGGGTGGCCGGATGGTCGGGCAGATGCCTCCGAGCGGATCGGGCTGTCAAATTAGGTGAATGACTCTGTGTTTCCCATTAGCTAGAATAAGTCGCATGATATTGAAGTTCCATTGCTTCCGTTTCGAAAGATACAGATTGCAATTAATCCACAGATAGAGGATTAAATAACGAAATGGAGTCAGGGGAATCAACTGTTTGGTTCAAGTGCCTACTAATTTACAATCAAATTAATTATGGTCATAAGTGCTGCATTGCAAATATTATTACACTACAAACCCTTTCCAAAAGCTTAAGTGAAATTGATATAAATCAACAATTTAGCTATGCCAATTAATAAGGGGGTAAATTAATGGCCATACTCCTTAGCTAATCCCCCACTTAACAGTATTTATATTGGAATTCCTTTTAAATTTGATAAATGTTGCATAATAAACATCGCAGCGGTTTATCAAAACTAATCATTTTTAATAAGTTTAAAGTATTATTTATATTAGATACCATTTGAAAACCTAATCATTTATTAATTATATATTTATTTAACCAAAGCTATTTGCGGAATCCTTTTAATGTCACAATGATTTAGCATTGTTGATGGCCAAGAATTCAACTAACGAGAATGTATAAATATAAAAACCGCACAGTTGTGTGAGCTTAATGTTAATTAATTCGCTTATATTAAAATATATTTTTACTAAACTAATACATTTTTAGAGAGAAGCAAAGAAGTTTAAATGGATTTTCTATTAGGCAAGGACTTTTGGGAAATTGTTTATTGATTAAATGTCTTAGTTTAACCACAAGCACACTCAAAGCAATCATTTTTAAATTCCTTGAATTTTGTGAAATTAATTTATTTTGCCTAGACAATAGGGTGGATTGGACACCTTGGGTGTGATTTATTTAATATTCCTTGGGCACTTTCCGCACTTGACTTTCCACCCGACAAATTTGTGTAATTGCCCTGCAGCAAAAGCCGTGGCATTTCATTTGATTAAGGCAACTCATCAGTGGACATCACATGTTTATAATGCAGAAACTGCATCAATTACGCTTCATTAGAGTCAAAATGAATGCAAAAGCAGCAGGCAGTCGCATTGAGTGCGGAGTGGAGCATATAATTCATTGGCTTAATTAAGCTGACCGACTTCAAACCCCTCCCCCCAGTAATAACTTTATCAAATTGCCAGACGAGTGAAATCCAAAGCAGCAGCAAAATCAGTAGTTAAGTTTGCTACACTTCATCACCAGTTCTCGATGTCAAAGCAAGTTTGCTTATCAAAGTTGGCTCAGTTGGGGGTGGTCTCAAAAAAAAAAAACTACAAATAGAACCCAAAAAGGGGTGGCAAATACATACACCCTGTGCGCCATAGTTTTTCCCCTCTAATTTATCACAATTTGCATGTCAGTCACGCTTGTATATATAAATTGCATACAATTTATCAGCCCCTTCTCTCTTGTCACAGGGAAAAACTTCTGGACGCCAGCTTCCGACTATATCTTTTTGTCCGCCAGTTGACCCATATTTGCTAGACTCTTTTTCCGGGAGCGTAACGCAATTATGCGGGCCTTTGTCATTAGTTTGTTCTATCTTCCCCGAAATGTATGCTACGTACGGATGGCTGACTGTGTATCGATGTCAATCCTCTCGGTTCCCTGGCAGCATTATCATAATGATCCGATGGTGGAATACAAGCCCCATTCAAGGCTATCAAATGGTGAAATGCACATCCTTGATGGCACCCAAGGTGTGTGTGTGTCTGCCCTGTATTCCACGCCTTTTGTCTATCCGAGCAAATAGTTTCATATTGCAATTTATTTTGATTATTTTGATTATAGCAGGTCCTTGACTCATATGCATTTGCACACATGCTATGGCCTTATATCCGAATATGTATTTACATATATATTTACGTGCGTGACGGTACAAGAGAATTTGAATAAACTGACAGCGCTGACAACGTGCCAGAAAGTGGAATTAAATTTAAATGAAATTGCCAGCCCTTAGTCGGGAGACAAAATGCTGAGGACAATTCACCAGCATGTTCTCGGGTGAAATGGCGGGAAAATGGGTAAAATGGGGAAAAGCGGAAAAGGGGGAGTGATGCTGTGGCTGTGTGCCATCCCCAAAAACAAATGGAAAGCCGCGACAGGCAAACAAGGAAGGCAAGCAAGCGAAGCGAAGCAACAAGAACCGGTCGCCATGACGATGGTGCGTTGTGGGGGGAGTTTGGGGGACGAATTCTCTATAGCTAAGCATAAATAAGTTGTTAAGCCATCAGTGAACGTGCCACACACACGCAGTTGGCCACACTGGCCCCAGTGTGGCTGTATGCGTGGCCGTGTGGCTGTGTGTGCGCGCGAGTTTGCGGCATCCTATCAATACGGAAGTGGAAGTTCGCACCACATTTTCAATTTGAGTAAATTGAATTTACGCTGCGCATAGCAGATATGTGCCAGAGTTGCCACCGCGCCTGTTTATCGCCTTCGATGCGATTAGCTTCGAGCTTAACTCGTTGAGAGATAAAACTTTTCATTCAATTTATTTGGGAGCCATCCCCAGATATTTCCCCCAGTTTCATATTTGAATCCCGCATTTTATTGTCGAAGTGTGTGTCTGCTTTTCGCAGAAGTATCTTAAGCACTGAGGGAAAAAACAAGTATTATCTGCAATGCAGATTACGTGAGGATAAGTTAAGTTATCCATTTATCCTTTTCTGTTCCTTCTCTCCTGTTCTTTTTGAGACAATTTTTAATGAGAGGAAAGCGAAATACCATTTCTCAATATCAAATTAATTTTATTCAATGATGATACGTAATAAAAATGTTATTAACATTTTTGTTTGCTTATGATTTCCGTTTATCTTCTTGTCTTAAATAAGAGTGTTTTAGATTTTTTCTCAGTGTACCATTTTCAGCATGGGGCAGAGATGAACTCTGTTATCCGCCTGGATACACGTGCGTACGTGTTTGAGTCTCTCGGAGTTAGAAAGTCTGTCTGTTTGCGTTAGTCCTTTATCTCTATCGGAAATTTATTGCTGCTAACAATTATGAGCGACGGGTGGAAAATGGCAGGATGGAGGGCAATTCGCGCAGTCAATCCCCAGATCGTTAGTATCTCAGTTTGATGGTTATCCATTTGATGGCTATCCGTAAAGTTGGCCAAGTATACCGGTTTAATTGGGGAAATGGAACAGCAGCAGCAGCTTCAACATTCTCAAAACTCATTAACATCCCTTCGAAATATCTAGGCTCCAGGAAGCAATCCTGTGTCGATTATATTTCCTTTTCAAATGTTCTCTTTAGACAATTATGCTGTCCTTTTGCGCAAACAATTTGGCATGTTAAACACAGTGAAAGGATGGCATTGCAAAGGAGTTCGTTGCAGGCAAACGTTCCCCCAACTGGCCAATAAAGAAGCCCTAAACAAGCGGCGCCACAAGGACGAGACATGGCCAGAAAGAGAGAGAGGGCGACAGTCGGGCCAGAGAGAGACGGCTAACTCTGATTTCCAGAGCCACATTTACATGACACAACTCGTTTTGTGGTCGATTTCAATCAGAGCAACTCCGAGAAACGCCTGACATTTTGCGTTTTCCTCTGCAAGGGACAGGACTAATGAGCAGCCACAGGACTCCGAGGCCAAGCTGCTCCAATTTTCACTCTCTTCCAGGACGATTGAGTGATGCAATCAAAGGGCCACTGCCACTGCCTCTGCATCCTGCTGCATTTTATTCATTTTTAAAGAGGCCCCTGCATCATTCGAGCGACAGAAATTGTGTTTGTTCATCGTATTTGCGGCAAGGTGGTTGCAGGTCCACAACAAGAACAAGAACACCACTCGCCGGTGGTTGATTTCCACTGCACTCTAGCGCCCCCCGAGGGTGGTTTTTCCACTTTCCACTCGCCAGGCCTTCTATTTGTGAGTTTTCGCTAGGCAGGATCGCAGGCTGACTCACGTGCCGCCTGACTTTGCTCCGCAGTGTTCATTATATTAAACAAGTTTGCGCCATAAATGCCGCTGCCAGAGGCAAAGCCAGCAGACGGCCAAAAGGACTCGGGATTCGGTGCTCGGGACTCGAAGGGAAGGAAGACCACACAGGAAAAAAATCCTATGGTCGGCGGTTTTTTTATTAAGAGTTTTTACCATCACATCACCAATCTAAAAGTCGTTAGGGTGAGTTCCTAGGATAGACATATGTGCATCAATCCATTTAAAAGCCACTCGTAGGCAATCCGTTATGATTTACTTTCATTATATGAACTTTCTGATTCTCAAACAGTTGATTTATATGTATTTTTAATAAACCAATATTTAATCAATGTGACTCTACAAAACTATAAACATTTTTGTCATAATCAAACGGTACATTTATTTTAAGGAAGCATCTTATAAAAATTGTTTTGAGTATGTCTCAACATGGAAATAGTTATTTTAAGAGTATATAATAATATTAAATACTGTAATTATTAAATTATAACTGGAAAACAGTAATAAGTTATTAAGAAGGTATTAAGTAATGGGAAACAAGTTCTTAGCTCTTATATTGTACATCATATTTGTTATATACCTATTTAAAAAAAAATACTTCTTACCTTTTTAAAGAAATGAACCTTCTCACTATGGTATTTTCTAAGGACCCACCAAATATTAATCTACAAACCATACCCAAAAGATAGTTATGAGAATAAATGAGTAGCTTCATTATTTAAGATAGTTCAATTGTGGGTGTTTCCAAATTCTAAGATGCCTAACGACTTTTTTCTCTGTGTAGCCAGCGGGGTTGTTGGTTTGCCTGTTGTCCTTGCTGCTGTTTGCCGTAATAAACTCTCGTGCAACATAAACAGAAATCCAAAATGCGACGGCTGGGGGCAGCATGACTCATGCAGGTGTGCTCAACGTGCAACGGGGCGTGGCAGTTGCCAGTTGGCAGTTGGCAGTCACCGGCCGCCAGTCCGCCAGTCACCTGGTCTCCTTGCCTGGCTGAAAGGCATATCCCTACTTGGCAATGGGATTTTTATTTTGCTCGGCTTTTGCCGATTTCTCTCCTTATGCCCATTCATGTGTGCTTTCTCCACAGACCTCCTCCTTTGACGCTTTTCCCATGGCTGTTCCCCGTAATTTGTCGAGTTTCCTTTGCATATAAAGCTCCGGCTCAAGAACCCCAACCTCATCCCAGGGCCCCGTACTCGTACTCATCCTCATCCTCATCCTCATCCTTATTCCGGTTATCATCATCTCTCCGTAATGGGTTTGCATTTGTCTGGAGCAGAATCCCGGGCCCGGCAACTCAAACACTTGTAGCCCATCGTGAGTCCCTTGTTGGTGTCGGCTGTTATTGTTGTTTTTACCCTGACTTCGATCCGGGCATTAACTTTTGGTCACGCATTTTGGCAGGATATTAAGAGGACAGGGTTATTTATGTGCCAAAAATAAGACCAACTACCCGAGTCGGCTGGAACTGCAATTCGATGTAAATCAATTCTATCTATAAACAAATAATGGTTATATTATCTCGGAGACTAGTTATATTTATAACTCGTACCGAAACTCTTTGAATAATAATAGAGATTTATTGGTAAAATCGAAGTATAAACATTTTTAGTTAATAACAGAATAATCTTAACAAAATAATCTTACATACTAAGCATTATGAGCTATGATTCTTGGGATATACATAATATATTCATAATAATACATCAGATAAATACTGTAGCTTACAATTAACAGCACCCAAATATATGACCCAAAGTTTCCTAATATTTTATTTTGGTTTACTTTGTGTTGCCTTGAAATTCTTAGAGAAATAGTATAGCCATTCGCCTAACGTAGTCAAATAAAAATAATTGGCGAACATTTGCTGTCAATAATCGAAGGGCATTAATGCGTCACTTTTCACTCTCTCTAGCCGTCTCCCTCTGTCTTCTCTATGTCCTGCGTCCTGTTGGCAATTGCTTGCTTCCTTCCCGAATATCTGTCTGTTGTTATTCCTCTTACACTGCACGAAAATTCAGCGTTTATTGAGCTCGTCAAATATTTGCATATCATAAGGAGACGACTCGGCATCGCCTTCTCATCATAATCATCGCAGACATCATCATCGTCGTCCTTGTTGTCCTCGAAAGTGGAGAACAGCTGTTGGACACGTTGTCCTTGCTCCTTTATTGCTGTTGCTGTTGTTGTTATTGTTGCTGATTGCATTTCCATTTGTTGTTGCTGCTCTTGTTGTCCCTGTTTTCGTGAAAAACTAACGAAACCACCCCACGCATTCAGCGTTTTTCAGAGGGTTGCTCGATCGCCTCGTCGAAAATTGGGGAGGATATAGCACACATAGCCAGTTGTATTTGTATGTCTGCCTGTGTATCTGTGTGAATGTGTGGGTTTCATTCAGGATGCGTCGACGGCGGCGGCGGCGGCGGCAGGACCAAAAATCAATAAATTCGGCACGAGCAAGTCCTTTTTTCGGCAAAATGCCGGCTGTTGTTCTTGCTCCTTGTTGTGGCCGCTGCTTCATAGAATTTTCTATGCATTTGGTTTAAGGGAAGGTCCCTGCTAATGCAACCCCTCAATCCCCCGGGGACATCCCCCTCCCCCCAGGATCTCTCACTCTTTTCGGTTTCTGTGTCTGTGGAAAAGGCTTTTGCCAGTCAGTCAGCCAGCCAGCCGCCAAAGTTGCATTAAACTCTATTACAAAACGCTAAGGGTGGTGGTGTTGGTGGTGGCCTGGTCCAAAAAGAGGGAAAGTTAAAATAGGGAGAAAGGGAGAAAGGGGGCGCTGGAAAGCCAAATAAAAAGGGGCCTCAAAGCGAGGGTGGCATTCAACGCCTCGACGAACTGCATCAAAGGAGCCCGCGGGCGGGGGCCAAACGAGTGTTTGACATTTAGTCCCTTGCATTTGAGCCCGGCTTTATTTCTGTTTCTAAAATATATAAATTTTCCACTTTTCAGGCCTCGTCTCCGCACCCCAACATGGCGTGTTTCCCTCTGTCTATTCTACTTTATTTCATTTCTCTATGCAAAGCTTGTAAATCCAATGATTCATTCAACGACCCACACCCCCTCTTGTGTAAGCAGAGTGACAGAAACACTCCGGAAATTATTCCAATAAATAAGAATGGACTGTGACATTTCTTTCGTGTGGTCGAGTGGAAGACCCCGCCCCCTTTTCACTATATAGACAGCACCACCACCGCCCCCTGGGAGTTTTGCCTCGAGGCGCTAATGAAAAAATAATCAACCGAAGGAGCTAAACAAGGAGCAGCGCAGCTCATTTCGTATGGATTTTGATTGTGTGCTAAAATGTGCTCGGGAAAGGGGGTCTTAGAAAAGGGGATGACTCATCCGTCCATCATTTGTCAACTGAAAGTCTGTTGGAGCTCATCATTTATGCGGGGTCCACTCTCCAAGATTAAAATTTACATTTACTACAGCATTAATTGATATGCCATCAAAATTTAAGGTTTTCTGTAGATTCAGGATTCAATTTCAGGGGATTCTGCAACAGATATATTTGGTCATCCTCGGAGGTAAAGTTAGCAAAGAAAAGTTTAGCCATAATACCGGTTGAGATTGTTTATGCTTTTTGGTTAAACTTGTTCGGGCTACACAAAAACGATTGTACAGAGAAAGAAATTGGCTTATATTATGTTGAACTAATAATAGTAACACTTCGCTGTAGGTTTAAATAATATTTAGATTTATCTTATATGTAGCTGTAAACTTTTTTAATGAATTTCCCAATAGTTCCGAAAGCCTGTTAAAATAAAGATAATGAGAATCATCTATTTTTTAAAGAAGCTTACAAATAAAATATTTCAAAGGGCAACAGCGTTTTTTTAAATTGTTAACTGCAAAATATTGAACCCATAACTAATGACGAATAATGCAAACATTTTTTTAGAATATAAGAATAGAACCTGTGTTCGATTATTACTTTCAATTCAAATTTATATTTTTAAAAAAATAAAGTGGGCTATAAAATTGTTCTATTATTTACGTTAGGAACTAAAAACAATTTAAAACTCCTCTAAAAACACCCAAAATTGATGACAAATAATGGCAATATTTTTTTATGTGATTGTCTGCCGCATATGTTACTCCCTCCGCCCCATTTTCCACCCATCGGCCCGCCCCTGCTTTTCTCAGGGGGCAGACAGGCATGCAGTATTTATGGTATTGAAACACGCAAAAGTTCAGTTCGAGTCAAATCGAGAACTTCAAGTGGTAAGCGCACACACTCGCACACACACACCCTCTGGTACACAGTTGCATATGTGAGTGCGCCATTTTGCAAAAAGCTTTGCGCCTTCTTCGGGGAAAAAGAAGGGGATTGGAAGGGAATGGGAAGGGAATGGGAAGGCATACAGAAGTAGAAGGGCTGGAAGGGCCACCCTTGGCAAGTCGTGTCCTTAACTCCAACTTCTGGCCAAGTCTCGCATCGAATCCCATTCACAAATACAATCGCAATCACACAGACAGAGGGCCATGTGGAGCTAATGTATGCGTGTGCCCGTCTTTGTGTTTGTGTTGCGTGCCCTGCAGGGGTGATTAACCTTTGATTTCGACCCCAAACCACATTTTGCCACTTTTCAACTTCCCTCTTGGCATTCGATGCTATCGCCGACTGATTTAACATATGCCCCAGACCATGGCAAAGAGTTCCAGAAATGAATATCTATATGAGAGGGAATCGACTGTGCAATATCCAGTAACTTCAAAAATAAATAGTACTAAATAATTTAATTATCAATCCCAAAGGATTGTATCAGGAATTACTTGGTATGCAATGTCTAATTATCATAACATTCATTATAAAATAAAGGATCTAAAAAATGTGTCATTAAATAACGTTTCTTAAAAAGTAATATAATAAACTTCCCCAACTTCTTGAATTAAAAACTCCTAATTTTTGCTATAAGGTATTATTTAGAACGCAATGTACACTTCTCATAAAATGCATTATTTTTTACCAAATAACTTTTCTAAATATATCATTAAATAATCTTTCTCAAGTTGTTTAGAATAATAAGAAATGGCGTAGCCAAAAACTAATATCATATTGATCAAACTTCAAAGAATGGATATTTGATCCTGCCAACTAGTTAGTGATGTTTGGAGGTAAACCATCAATGGAATATACCCATTAACCAACCTTTTCAGGGGACTTACTCCAATGGCTTGCACTTTGCTTACCCAGATTTCCACTGATTGGCCATTTTCTTTCGCCTGCTTCTGTCGCTGTGGTCATGGCAACTATTCGAATATCCAGACAATAATGGGGCTGATTGATTTCCGTGTAAGTGGATTTGCCTAACGGATAATGCGATTATTGGCTTTTATCGAGTGAGTCCCTCCATTTGTTGATTTGTATGTGTGATTGAACGGCACGCACGAGTGCGGTTATCGATAAGCGTTTATCTGGAAGGTAAATGGAAGGGATCTGTGGGGTGCAACCAAAAGAAATTCTATTAGCAATTGTTGTTGAGGTGGGAATTCTGAAGCCAACTTTCGACACTAATCTGTTGGACTTAAGGTGTTAAAAGCTTCCCATTAAATAAGAGGAATGTCCACTTCACTTTCACAAAGTTCGTAAAATGTAAAAAGTCCTCGCACAACTGAATATCATCCTCTAAAGCACTCTCTCCGCTTTTAATCCCTGAAAAAGTCGCACTGTCATCATCTAGCTCTCTGATATTTAAGCAAACAATGGAAAATTGCAATTAATTCATGGTCAAATATTTATTTTAAACTATTTACTCTTTCTACTGTTTTTTTCCCCCCGATTTCGAGGACAAGGGCTTATTTGCATATCGATTTAATTTCATGCAGAATTGATGGAACGCAAGTATCTATGAGCAGCAGTTTCTATGAGGGATTTTCTCATAATTGCAAATTAATTTGCATTTTAATTAATTTCTGGTCAAGTCCCAGGAGAATCAAATTGATTGCAAACAAGGGAAAAAAAGGGCGAGAGAGAGCCCTGAAAAGCGAATAAAAGCAATTATCAAGGAATATGAAAAGTGGGTGAGATCAAAAAGAAGGCAGATGCTGCAAAAATCAACAATAGCTCCGAGTACGAAATTCACAATTGAATGCGTTTCGGTGGTAAGAGTAGAGGCAAGTGCATCCATAGATATACACATCCTATACAGGATATATCTGGGGGATGGCTAAGCAATTAATGTAATTCGTCTTTGTGCCCGTCGCCTTAATGGCATACAAATTACGCATACGCCGCGTGTGCAAATCACCCAAATGAGCAGAGGAAAAGGAAGTGGTTGGTGGAGTGAGGAAAAGCTGGGGCAGATTGCTTTACGCTCCATTTAATTTTCGGTAAATATGCCAATAAAAATTGTGAAACACGATGCGGCCCTCAGATGAATATTTGCTTTTAGGTCCCGACCAACCCACACACATACTTCCCATCAAAAAAGGTCCTTTTGGCTTGTTTTTCTCCGTCTTTTTGCATTTTAAATTGCCCCAAAAATACACTGGGCAGCGATAACTGCTTGTGGACAGAACGAATATTTCGTTTAATTAAAGCTGACCTGTGGCCCATCAGGTGGAGGTAATTGGCCAGGAATAGGACCTCCACGAGGCACATTAGCCGGCAGGACCTCTCGTCATGTCCTGCATAGAAGTCGATTTTAATGTGAATTTCGTGTCGCACAAACGAAATAAATTTCAATAAATTTTTGGCCAAAGCAAAAGTGGGCGGTGGAATGTTCTAATAACTTTTAATTAGTTAACCATGTGGAAGTTTTTCGCAGAGAAACTAAAAGCAAATTTGCTGTCAGCGCAGTTTAGTTTTGCTCTTTGGCTTTTGCGGCAGGTCGACAAGTGAATTATTAACGCCTGACAGGTAAACCCAGCTCCTTCCTTATATATATATGTGTATATATTTATGGGTACCCCCTTGATTCCAACCCGCAGGCTGGAATTTTTCGGCTGCCAGCTTAAGCGTTATAATTAACTGCGACACAAACATTTTCGGCACTCGGTTTTCGCTTCCTTGCCAGCTGTGGGAATATATATTTTTGTGGCTCAGGCTAAACCAATTTGCCAGGACTTAAATTTTAAGCATTATTAATGGTTTTGCGGCGGGGCGGGTGTGCAGATAATGCGGATTTAAGTGGGGGAGGAAGTGCGGAGCCTTCGCTGGAGTAATCACAGGAAATCTTGGACTGCTGCCGCCGAGCGTGGGTCAAGAACGCATAATTTCGGTGGATGAGTTCTGTCTTATTTTTCAATCATCCCCTGGGATTTCGAAATATCTCATGGTTCCGTAGATACTTTGCAATTTTCCTTAAATTGAGGTAGCTCAAATGTTCCCTTCTTGACTCATTAATTGTTTATTTAATTTATTAAGTATGCTCGAAACAAATGTGTTAGCTCTACCTTATATATATATATATGATTTTACTATATTTGTTTTCTATATAAAATATTATTTTTATAGTCATTATCATATTGTAAGTTTATTTTATAATGGTTTACAAAAATACATATACATTTAATTAGTTATAAATATTTTTTAGTAACAAATAAATAAAATATTGTTTTTATTTATAGTTTATTTTATTAGGTTATAAGCAAAAATATTCATAAAGCCAGTTATTAATCATTTTAATAACATAATGAAAAAATTTTTTTGTAGTCATTATTGTACTTAAAATTTTTTTTGATTAAGTCCTAAGTTATAGGTATAAATGCAGTTATAAACATAAAATATATATAGTTAGTTATAAATCATTTTTAAAAACAACCCAAAAAGCAGGTATTCACTTTCAATAACATATATGTAATCTATAGATAATCCACTTTGAAGTATAAATCTACTTTATAACTTCATTCCTACTTAAATACAAAAATAAAAAATATATTTTATACAAATAACCATAGATACAGTTGGTCTCTTCACCATCTTTCACATTTTCGATCATTGTAGCCCCTCTAACATGTTCATAGCTGTCCAAAATTTCAAATTCGACGGACTCCAGTCGAGTGTGCCGTACCCACTGAGCTCGTGACATGAGCAAACGATTAAGGGATATAAATAAAAACATCTGACATTTGCCAGTTGAACTGTGGGGAGGCAAACCAATCCCCAACCACCCCGCACAGACCCTAAACTAATTGTTTGCTTTGGGCCAGAAGGCCTGGCAAACTTTTTCGATTACAAAATTGTTTCGGTGCCGAAACGGCCGAGGCTGGGCGATACAATTTTTAGAAATTTCCATTATCCTTTCGGCAGCACGTCGGCGTATGCAAACATTTGCCGTTTGCCAAGTTGGCCGAAAGGGGGCCGTTATTCGGTCCAAACTATTCAACAGTCGGTCAGCGTTTTAGTTTCATTTGGCTAAAGCAAAGCGAAAGCAATTTACACGCATTTCGGCGCAAAATGAAACGTGCCCCGCCACTAAAATGTTTATGAGCGCGGACTGCGAAATGTGTTAGGATGAGGATGATGATGATGATGGTATAGGGGAAGGATGCCGGATTTCGGGGTCAGCAGATGGAATTGCCGGGGCTGATGAAATAGAACAGAGCCATAAACCCGAGAAGCGAATGGGGGGGATATGGAGGGGCCTTCAAGTCGGTCAAGAGGAGTTGGAGGAGTCGCAGGACCAGTAGCCCTTAAAATCCCTCACGCCCCAGGGATCTGAATGGGTTGTCTGTTTAGATAGTGTTGCAATTGTTCTGCAGCAGGACTAGCCCCTTACGATCCCCGAATCCCCTCGATGAGTAGTTGCCTACTTAGCAGAGCTCTTTTTGCTCTCATCACACAGATTGCACAGCAATTTGAATTAGGTCTGTCCGGTGCCCAGTCGAACAATTTTCCCAGCTTAGTGAAAAATGCATGGTGAAATCAATGAAGCATAAAGCCAGAAATATTCATGCAACACAAAATTCCAACTGCATTGGGGCTTAGGGTTGCGATTAAATGGGCAAAACAATATTTCTGCTCTGGACAATTGCACATCTACATAAAAAAAATGCTGCATACTTTCCAGCATATTCTAGGAGATTTGCATCTGGCAAAAAGTGAAAATAGCTCAGTTTTAGCTTTGTGAAATTAACAAACTTCCGGCTGCAGTCCGCTGTTCAATCGAGTCGACAACAATCGCCAATTCAACTTGGCCCAACTTTGAGAACCAACTTCTCCCTGCTTCCCCGCCCATTGTAAATTGAAATACGTTAGCCGGCAAAAAGTTGCTTACAAGCTTACAAGTTTTACAGTTTCCGTTCAGTTTCACTGGGTATCTGCTCATAATATTTGCCATTAATAGCGCAAAATTTAATTTATGTCACGTCCCAAACGTCGAGGAAAATGCGCTCTTTATTTTCTTGTATTTTGTTTTTGTTTTACGGCACCAGGCGCCCTAGTAGTAAAAATATTTTGAAAAGCATTTGGCTACGTGATGTTCGTCTTAAACTGCAGGATCAACGGGCAGTCACGTGGGCGTCGTTTAAATGGGTTTCGAGGGTTCCGGGCAGAAAACCCTGGTGGCCGGGGTAATGGTCGGGGGTTAAGGGTCAAGCTATGGCTAGTTAATCAAAGCTGTCTATGCTTTATGGGTTTCCTTACTTAATTTAATTTTAATTAACATTTTACAGGACATAAAACCGTAGGTTAAGGGTAAAACACCCTTTTAAATGGGATATAAGAGTAGGAAAAGTATTAAATCTTAAGATTAGTTTACTACTATTTTATTAAGGTATATATTTTTATTTTCGTAACAACAATAAATATATTTTGAAAGCTCCAATATAAAAGAAAGTAATAAAAGTATATTGGTCATCTTTATGACATATTTTAGTTAATGTTGTTACAGCAGAGTTAATTCAAAGCTGGAACTGCCTAATTTTATGTTTTAATGGTAGTTTGATGATATAACACCCTTCAAAATTAAATATGAACTCTTTTCTAATATATATCAAGAGTAGAATAAATGTTAAACCTAACAATTACATTACTACTATTTTATTAGGGTTATATAAAAATTGATGTTCCCAACAGCTCATAAGGTATATCTCACGTTAAGAGAAAGTAGTAAAAGTATATTGGTCATCAGGTCATCATTATGACATATGCAAGATAATGTTTTTATAGCACATTTAATTCAAAGCAGATCCAGTTAATTTTATATATTAATGGTCAAATACATTAAGCCACAATTTAATGGGCCCTCGAAATAATCAGTCATTGAAGCACTAATTAAATAAGTTTTAAATACTGTTACTGGTTATGGGGCTATATGTGTACATTCTCCGCAGGGGTGTAAATATTACCCGTGCAGTGAAGGTAAAATGAAATTCGAAATATTTAATGATTTCCCGGCCAATAACAACAAAGGCAACAACCACAACGGCCGCAGCACTCATTTATAATGTAAACATAAATAACTCTTACGGCACAGATCCTTCAACTATGAGCTATGTGGCCTTGTGTGCGGATAAACCATTGAATTGAAATTGTAAATGAAAATGAAAATGAAAATTTCCACGCACACTCGCCTCGGCAATTTATAAATACAAATATGCAAAGCCATAATACGGCAAAAGAGTTGAGGAAACATTTCGCATTTCAGGCAAAATTAAATTGCCAATGGTCAAGCCTCTCCGATTTTCAGGAGGACATAAAAGCCGAAGGTGTTTTTTTTCGGTTTGAGCCTGGGCATAGAAGCAATATTGATGGAAAATAAATTCAATTTTTTTTGTTGCGATGAACTGCCTGCCTTAACTTGTTTGTGTAATCGATTCTGCTGGTTGGCAGCATCCTGGGAAAGGACGATGGGTCCTTGCTGATAATTGATAAACGGTGCCAACAGGCGTTGCAATGTGTACCAACTACCATGGAAATTCTCCGATTTAATGTGATTTACACTTCAACCTGTGTGCCATGCCATGTGTGTGTTCCATGGGCTAAGGGCAATAAAAATTCCGGAATTCCCTGTCCGGCATCGTTTTCCACTTACGCCTCTGGGTTTTATTGAGATATTCCCCTTGGAGGTTCCGTGTTCAGGGGCTAAACGAAGAGTTTTCCTCCCATCGCTTCGCATTAATTGTCGGAGGAGTATAACCTTGACACATGTCTGGCCCCGGGCTTTGGGAAAACTTGTACGCTTGGCTACCTCGGTTTCCTCCTCCACTTCATCTGCCTCCTCTGGAATCCCCCAGCCTTGTGGTTGAGGAAACCACTTTTTTAGGGGGAACATGGAAATGTTCTTATTGCTTTACGCTTCAAGACATTTTCCCACAGTAGTGCTTAATTTAATTTTGCCGCTGTTCTTCTCTTCGCTTTTAGTTTTAGTAAAAGTTTCTGAAGAAACCTCCCTCTCGAGTCTTGCTTAATTAGCGCTTGATATACTTTAACATATGTGGAGTGCAGATTCTGCACTACCAACTCGAATTTGGCCAAGAACAAACTTAAATTTTCAACTCTTTTGCATCGGCAAAAAATGATACTCCAATTTCAGCGGTGCATATTCTCATTATTTGCGGCTTTCAAGCGAATTTACTCCGAACGCCTCTGAGGTTTACCTCGAATGCGTACGTTATTGTGTAATTTAATATTAATTCCGCCTTTTTCTCTCTTCCATTTCTCTTGCAGGCCTGGGCATCGCATCAACTTGAGGAAATGTAAGTAAATATAATATCATAATTTCCCTGGGAGCTGCGCATTTCACACGACCAACTCAAAGTAAATATCTGAATAATTTACAGACATTCTGGGATATTTGAATTAATTTCTGGTGCCGCACATTCGGGGATTCTTTCTATTGGTGCGACGATCTGCGGAGAAACGAAAGACTCAAGCAACGAACTCGCTGATCGCGCTTCATGTTCGGCAGAAGATAATTGCGAACCGCGGCCAAGACTCTCAAATTATAGTTTATGGACTCGCTTGTGCGTTCCCCGGTTCTTCAGAGGTTTTATGGCATTCGGCACGCAAGGGGTTGGCCGCTTTTCCGAGCCTCAAGCCCCGAACCCCGAACCCCGAACATCTTCCCAGACTTTTCTATCTCTTAACGAGCGCTCGTATTCATGTACTGACCAAAGTTAATGTGTTTCTTTCTTCTCCCGACTCACCGACCTCACTGCTCCCCCATTTCAAAGTGTAGCAGTCTATCGCCGGGGCTCTCTTAATGTTTCTTTTTGCCTTAAAACATGTTTGTTTTGCCGGTTAGGCCCCTCCCATCGCCATCGAATGGGCTGGGTCACTGACCACAGACAAATTCGAACAACAGTTAACGCTGCCTATCGACGGCTTCGAACCTGGACCCAAACTCCCATCAAGTCGGGTCTCTCTCTATAGCATCCCATTCCATTTCATAGCATCCCCAGCCCATTCCCCCATCCTAGCCACATGTAGCACACGTTTTTCCAGCTCCAAACACCCGAGAAACTGTTTTTGTTTGCCCGATCAGTTAGCGCCGAACATTCCACCACGGCTGAATGAATGAGTCTCGCCTGGAAGTGTGGCGATGGAGAGTGTGTGCCAAGGACTGGGTCTCACTACCCACCAAGTAGCTGTTGGGAATTTATATAAAGCTAAGAGGAGCTTCTCTTCCTAGTGCTTACTACATATTAAGTATCGTTCAATAACGTCTTAATAAGCGTTTATTATATAATTAAAGTAACATTTTAATACACATATGTCTTAATATAACTATTTAAAATGTTTCAGCCCCATTTTTGCCTCTAAAAGTATTGCTAGTTTTATCTGTATACAAATGCGCACATTTGTAAAAGTTCGAAATAGATTAGGACAAGATAATAACATATAGGTATTGTATGTTATCTTGATTTGTTCAGTACAGTTCAATTATTGTTTTAAAATACAGCCAATAATACTCTGTTTAAATAAAGTTTTCGAGAAAACTCTCCATTCATCCTGAGTTCTATTCATTTTCTAAAAATGTTTTTTTAATTTGTTCTCTTTTATTCCACAACTGTCATTCGTGATGGCTTAATATATGGGATTGCTGGGTTTTTCAATTCATCATAGTTTGGCTAAATCCAATTGTTTCAGCAATCATTTTCTAATTTCAGTTTGCTCTATATTGATTTTACGATAACCGAAACATAGAATTTCTGTATAAGTAAATAACGGCGAATAATATCAATTTTATCGACACAAGAACCGATAAAATAAAAGTTCATCATTCGGCTTCCCCCCGGCGAACAAATATCCGAAAAACCATTAATATTTCAGAAATTCATTGCTGCTTTTATCCACGCACCGTATTTATTACCTACGTAACGCGATCCAATTAACAGCATCCGCTGGCTTTGTTGTCGCACTGCCAATGCCACAATAATTACAGCTGATTTCGCCTTTATTGTTTCGCCTAATCTCTCTGTTTTTGGTCGAAACAATTGATAAATTAAATGTGATTAATTGTAGGGCCAACTGACGGAAGCCAAACGGCTGGCAAAGGGATTTCCAGTTAAGTTATCAAACTGACAGCGGGTGGTAAATGGTAATATGGTAAATTGTTAAATTGGTAAATGTTTTGGCCCAGTCGTAATGCATTTAACTGCTCCGGTTGTGTTGGCAAATGTTTTAATTTGCTTTTGTGGCCTAAACCCGCCGACTTCCCCAACTCTGCGGTGGGGTTTTTGCGGCTACCAATGCGAAAATGTTTGCAATTGCCCGAGTGAAAACTGAAATTGAGACCGAATTTATTTTTTGAGCCACCGAATGAATGGGAATCTCTATCAAATTGTCTGCGGTGAAGGGTGGTTGGGGTGGTGGAGAAAATGTGTTTTATATTCCAGCAATTTAGCAGAAATATTCACAAGTGCCTGGCCCGAAGGGCCATCAACTGCCCAGCTGCGTTTTAAAGGGGCTTAGACATTTTAAACTTTATGTGCATCCACCAGATACTTTTCGCTTTACCTCGCTCCTTTGCTCCTTTAGGTGATTGTACGTGCGAAAAGTCCGGAGTTTTGTACGTGCCCGAAGCCACGAAAAAGGCAACAAGTCGGACATTAAATAAACAATTTATTCGACCATTTCATGCAATTCCTCAACTTGCAAAACTTCTAATCAAAATGGCAGAAAGTATTTTCATTTCATTTGTGGCCTCGGTTCGGTTTTTTGGGCGAAACTTTCGTTGACCGCAAACGAATCAACAAGCCAGTGAAAAGTTGATTAAAGTTTTCTGTCAATACAACATATTAATAATGCGAAAATTAACAAAAGTTTCGGCGAACGCCCAGGGGGAAAACGAGTTTTCCCCTTTTGCAGGCGATTATATAACCAGCAGATATTAGCAAATAGTTGTAGTTTTCAATTTGGGCGTGAACGTCACGAAACCAGTGTCGCTTGGACAGGATTTGGATTTGAATTTGGATTTGAATTCAAATTTGCGATTGGGAGGCTGATAAAATTAGCTGACCGTCCATTCACCGCAGCTGCCGAGTGGCCTTCAAGTTCGACTGGGGCCAGAACATTTTCAGTTTGGCCAGGGAAATGTAGTCGAGTTGCTGCGGAACACTGGGGCTACAGGGTTCAAGGCGTAAATGGCGAAAAATAGCGAATATTTTCTACTTTTTGTATAGCTGTAAACCCAAAGAGCCAAAGAGGAGCGAGCTCTTTCAATCAAATGCCGCTGCTGTTGCAGCTGGGAGAGCAATCAGCATTTGCAGCTTGCACTGAGAAAAAATTGATAAAATATGAGGATCATTATGGTGAAAATCAGTATCAGTTCTATCTAGATAAGGGACAGCATCCTGCTTGTTTCTCTCTTTTGGTATTTCGCTTTTTTTGAGAGGATTGAAAGATGTTAGATTGAAAGTGAGAAATGCAATTTCTTGAATAATTGCATTTCTCACTTTCAATCTAACATTATTTACTGGTCAAAGCGAATATATTATTTATTCTTACGTATTTTCTTTCCGTGTGCAGTGCAAACTAGTTTGACTGGTTGACACAGTTGGTGGCCAGTTGCCAAGATACCAAGATGCCAGGAGTGGGGAAACCAGGGATACCAAAAGGGGGCAGCGAGTTGGCCAGGCTAAAAAGTAGTTTATGGGCGCACAGTTTTGCATTCTGCTGATGCTGCTGCTGCTGGAAAGCCAAAGAAAGGTGATGAAAAATCGCAAAACGAAAGTCAAAGACGAGAATGCAAATTTCACCCAACACCGAGGCGAATGATGAGTTGCAGCCAACTGACAATGACGCTGGATGTTGCACTCTGACTTTTGCGACTGCAATTTGCCAACTTGCCACTCTGGCTGCCGACTGCCTTTGCGGACTTTGTTTCACCTTTCTGGCGGCGCTGGCTCATTAGGCATTCGTTCCCGTATTTTGTGCCCGGTCATGGACACTGCTGCCCCGGTTGCCCAATTATAGCCACTTTCACCCGGCTAATTGCCCGCCTTGTCACGGCGAAATTCATCAATGCCATCGCAGCTCTCTTTCGCAGGCGTTCCCTGCGATCTGCGACCTGCGACCTGCGACCTGCGAACTGCGACCTTCCGACCTGACCTGCTCCTGATTTATAATTTCCCGTGGCCCGCTTGACATTTTTGCGTCTGTTCTGGTCGGCTGCATTTTCTATATTTCACACAGAAAAAATATAATTTTAGAGATGAAATTTGATCTAAAAATAAAATAATAAATATTTGAAACATTTTATTGACAAATTTGCACAAGAAATCCTTCTTAAATAGATAAGAGTAGTATTCAAATGTAATATAATAATATATAACGATAAAGTAAACTAACTTATGGTACAGCTTTGGATACTAGGCCTTAAAAAGAAGGAACTTTTGATGAAATATGTCTTACATTTTAAATCCATAATCACTATATGTAGAAGTAATAATCCTTTTTTATCCTTAATAGTTTTCGTATACCGTTTATAAATCAATATTAAAGCTTAAATATTCATAATAGTTAGACATTGCTTTAGATGTTTATTAGGTGGTTAGAAAGGATTTTATTTTTATTTTTTTGGCACAACAAATATCTAGAAAAGTGTATATATATATCAAAGTAATTTAATCAGCAAACCTGACTGATTTTTTTGAACTGTGCACAATTTTGCTGTCCTCATTTCTCCTGGAGACGCAACTAATTGGTCAGCAAAGCAGCAGGCACTTTGCGCGCCCGGCCAACATTTCTACGGTTCATAATAAATGTAGTTCACTTAAAGTGTTGATTAGACGGAATTATATTTGAGTTTTCGAGTTTCTGAGGAAAAGTCGAGGGCCCCACGCTTGAGCAGAGTAATTGCAAAATAAATGCAAGCGCTTGGCGCACGTTCGCCACTCTGATTTGCAGCGAATGTAGATGCCACCACAGGAAAAGCTTGGGGATTCGAGGAGTCTCGTTTATGCACACATGCCCGTGCACTTGAAAGTGCCAAAGGCAGTCAAATAACTGCACCTTTGCCAGGACCTCCCCGCAGATCCTTCGAAAAACCCGTATCCTCCATCCATGGCTCCTGCCATTAATACAAATGCAGACAGCGGCAGCCATTTTGTCCCGCAGCACTTTGACAGCTCTTCAGCGAGGACTCGAGTCCCCAATCCACAAAACTCCCCAAACTCCCCATACTACCCATGCTACCCATCCCCCCATCCTGATATTGCCTGGAGTTATGTCTGAAGTTGATTCTCGCAGCACAAAAGAGTTACCCCAGTGATGTCGGCGATGTTCGTGCATTAATTAAATGCGATTTTCGTATATTGTCGGCCATGTTTGCCGGAGTTATTTTTTGCAATTATCATCGTCATCAGGATGTCCTGAACGAGGTGCACAGAAAAAAATGCATCCATAATATAATACCCTCCAGTTTGATATATTCTTCCATTATCTTATTTCTTTTTTTGGCTGGCTGAAGATCATTGAAATTTAATTTATATAAGTTCAAAAGAGCCTTTTTTGATCAACACTTATTGAAATGCAAACGTTTTTTGTGGTCCAAGTGGAACAAACACTTGAATGAAGCAATATTGGCACAAAGAAAATTGTGCAGCTCTAGTTATTAATTGTTTTTCTACAGGAAAGTGCATAGCAAATTGTATGACAAATTAATACATAAATAATATAGATATTTAAAGGTTAAATTGTTCTTTTATTATGAAATCTTTAATGAAATTTATTGAGTATCAAGTTAATACACTTTAATTATATATATTTTTTGATAATTTATTAACTATTATATACATATTATATACGCAAAAAATGTAGAGAAGTTTTTCATTGACCAAGTATTGAATTAACAAAATTGATTTTAAGTAAATGAAAATACAGGAAAATACAGGAAAAAAAAATAGCCATAATTGAAAATTTAAATTCGACGATTAAGAACTATCAATGTAGGCTAAAATTTATTCTCAGTTTATTATATCTTTGTGTCTATATTGTATGTATGTTATTGAAACACATTAAATGTATAAAGAAAGTCACAATGTTATTTCCAATTAAATCAAATTTAATTTAATGAACATAGTTTAATTTATAAATCAGAATCTTTAAATGATCTTCTGCATGTGAAACATGTTTCTGACATGTTTAAGACTTTATTAAAGTCAATTTTGATCTCAAAATAGGACATATACTCTCTCTGACATGTATAAGACCATACTAAAGTCAATTTCGATCTCAAAGTAGTACACATTCTCTAGCAGATCCACCTGGATCCTGTTTTTCCCCGTGTGCCATTATGGCTGGCAACCTTGTGCCCAACTCCTGGCTTTGTTATCGCTCGTCTGTCTCGGTTCACGGTGCAGTGCCCCTGAAATCGGCTTAGGGAAATGCAGGGCTTACTGGAGCGCATAAGGACATTTGCATGAGCCTTTAATTTCGGCCAGCTGGCTTAGCCAAATATTTGGGGCTGCCTTCAAGCCCCCAGTGCGCTGGGCTGGAAGGGAATAGTTTAGTGCCTTCTGATTCTGATTCTGAATCCGAACCCTAACCCGAATCCGAATCTGCCAATCGAACATCATCATATTTTGCTTTCAATTTCCTCACTGTTTGCTTATGCAGAAGGTATGGTTGTATGGACGTATGGTGAAGGGTCGCCAGTTGGCAAAGAGAAGCAGAATATTTTCATATTCATGGGCTCCGCTCGCATGGCAAAGGCATGGCAAAATTCGCATACAAATTGTTTATTTCCCACACACCCACCCAGTACTCGTACCACCCACCCATCCCATTCCCATCCCAATCCGCATTTGCATCTGCATTTGGGAGGAACTCGACTCACTCAACTCCCAAACTCTATTTGCCCTGCGATGAAGGCAAGCCAAGTGCAGCAGCAGCAGCAGCAGCAGTAGTTCGGCACCAAATTGAGACAATATTTGCACACGGTTACGTATACGCCCCGTTGCACGGAGCAGAGCGGAACGGACCCGGGATCTATAAACGAGCATTTTCATGTTATTGGCTTTGCATCGGCTGCGATGAACGGTGAACCAGCGGTACGGCATCGGGGCAACCACTGTAATAAAACCACGTAACAAAATGATTGCATTTGCTAACAAATTCGTGAAAATTTTGTGCCATCGTTGACAGTTCCCAAGAACAGACAGATCGACAAAGTTTAGTTGGTGGTGGTAGGGTAGGGTAGGGAGGTACGAAAGTACCGGGCAGGAAGCTTTACTTTCTATATATAGCTATCGAGATGTATCCCCTTCTCCGTACAGTGAACATTTTTAGGGGGAAAACCAATTTACCGGAATCCTCCGACTGGCTATCAAAGTTTTTGCAGGGCAATGATTTTCCCTTTTCGGCTCACAAAAAATGTCTAATGAAAAAGTTGGCGAATAAAATGGAGAATTCTATGCAAGATTGAATATTTCGTTTTGACTTTTGGTTAGTTTTTAAGGGCTGTTAGTGGAGTTTTTAACCAGAATTTCTACGATATTTCTATGAAAATAATAAAAATACCCATATCATATCATGAAAATTTTTCAGGAGGTTTTAGCGTTTTTAAGGGCTGTTATTGGAGTTTTTTTTTTATCCAAAAAGCTTTTTAATTGGAATACCAAAAATAATAAAAATATCCATATCATGTGAGAAACATTTTTAGGGGGTTTTTCGCTTTAGGATCGTTTACTGTGACCCTTCTGTTCTAACGTGTGTGTGTATTTGCCTGTTAGGGAGTATTTGCCGATGACTCATTCGCTGCAACTGCGCGTAACGGTTTAATGAGTTTTTGGCCACTCTTAGCTGGCCGCCCACTTCCGCCCATCATGGGACGCCCCCTTTCCCCACGCCCATGTTTGCCAATTGATTTAAGGCACAGCTCTTCGCGCTTTTTCGGCCATGAGCGTAGTGGGCTGTAAATTGGGTGGGGGGCTAAGGGTGGGCGATGGATACGTGGATAAGGCCAGCACTACGGGGTTTAATTGCGCAGTCTGGTTTGAGAGCATGCCCCATTGAAGCATTGAAAGTCATATTGACATTTCAATGAGTCTCATTTACATTAATGCCAGCCCACGAAGATTCAAAGGGGGGGCACTGAGTGTGGCAACTGTGGCTGCTTTATGGAAAAACCATCCGCCCTGTGGTCCCATTGTCCTTGTTCTGCCAGTTGTTGTTCTTGTTTGTCAGCATCGTTATTCGCGCCATTATTCCGCACCAAGTTATCTCGCACAGCGTGACTTAAAAGTTAAGCGTATTCATTATGTCCTTTGTGCCCGACAACAACACCTTCCATTCCAGCATCCTCAGCCTCAGTCTCATCCTTGTAGTCCTTGGTCCTGGGCTCCTTTGCCTGTCGCCCACAGCCTGCCTTTGTTTTATTTACTTTTCCAATTTGTTTGTCGACGCGGTGGAACAATAAAAATCCATTTCATTGTAGCTGCTCCCGCGCCAACAGCCCGTAGGCATTCTGCATCCTTTATCCCCTTTTTAATCCCCCAGGATATAACTCCTGCTGCTGCACTTATTGTAACGCTCAAGCTCCTTTAATGCGGCCAAATTAAAGACACTGGGATTATCCCTGCACTTCTGGTTATCCCGCAGTTATCACCATCAGCCCGAGACTTCTTGACAAACTTTTTGGCCAAACTGTCGATGCTGATTACCAGGGCAAACTTACCGCTCCGCTGGCACGGCTGGTAAAAAGGATGCGGGGCACTCCACTCCTCACGTTGGAGGACCTCAAGTGGCAGCCACTCGCATTAATAATGCCTGAAGGGCCGGGCTGCTCCTCCACATTCGCACAAAAGTGTGCACCACAAGTTGTAACTTCCAGTGCTCACAGATGTACGGATACGAACCCTGGAAACTCTATAGAGCAGGCTGCATCCACAAAGTTGGGATAATGTGGACTTTGCTATCTTTGTTGCTCGGCAATTCATATGCCAACTGTGTGTTTATTTATGCTTACGACTTTTTGCGTAATCAAGTCTATCTCTTCAGATACCCCTTTGAGAACGGTCCTTAAAGGGGTATGCTGGGTTTTTGATATACACAGGAATATGATAGTATCCTAGGTACCCTGTTGTATTCTAAGTCATCTATAATGTATTAAAGAGATATAATATTTTTTTAAAATATATATTAGTATTTAGGTATTCCAAATAACGCAACATTATTTTGAGTCTCTTTTGATTGACTATATTAAAATTAAGGACACTTATATAACTTGCTGAGTCATATTTATTTTAAAATAAATTAAGAAATATTTAAATCAAATTTTCAAAACTTCATTTATATAAATTATTATCCATTTATTTTACGCACATAAAAAAATTCTCTTATTTAAAAATATCAAGTAAATATTTTCGTTGTTGTGAATAAGTAAATAATATTCTGAGTATCAAAAACAAACATAATAAAATTAATTAAATATACAAAATTAATTTGTCTGTATTTTATTTAGTTATTTTTGATTTCTTATCCCAATTTAAATTCACCCCAAGACATGGGTGAGCTATATTTACCAAGTGCAACTAAATAGCATGAAAAACATATGCAAATGTTTGCCTGGTGAATTTCTCATCAGGGCAAAGCCAAAGTATTCACTTACGCAAATCACACAAAAACCGATTCCTGGCAGAGTTCAAATCCCATTTAAAATGAGATAACATGCAAGACGAATGTGTATTTGATATTTGGCAAAGCAAACTTTTCCTAGATTTACATGTGGTTGCCCCCGAATTCAAATGTCTTACACAACATAATTTTCCGTTCTCGACTCTGGCAATTTCCGCAGTAAAAACAACAAGAAGAGGCCTCTTGGCCATGGAAAATGTTTGCCAACGATGTGAGTTGCCAAATGTTGCACGGGCACAAACAGTTTGTTTGCTTTGATCGCAGTCAACAATCGGAATGGAAATGGAATTTGATTTGAGCCTGGCCGTGGGCTAATTACAGCACATCTGTTGTTGTTTGTTTGCCGGCAAATTATTTGTCATTGCTGCTAATTAGGCGTTGTCTTTGGCCGGCAATTGAATGGTAATGGCAGCCCCCCAGCCCCATTTTCCCCATCCAAACAGATGTAATACCCGTAGAAGGTGTGCAAACTGGATCTGGCACAGAGTCCTTGATTAATGGATTAGGTGCGGATTGCTCATACGAGCGGTGTGATGCTGGTGGATGGCAAAAGTCATTACATATTGATAATGCCCAGCCATTGTCTCGACTCTGACCCACTTCGCAGCGCACACAGTGGCACCCCCGGTTCTTTGTCCTTCGCAGCATCCTATATCTCCTGGATCTCCTGTATCTACCCATCCCTATACCCATCCTGCCTTCTCTTGGCCATATCCTGTTACGCTAGCTGAAATCGCATTTAGTGCTCTGCCGCTCCTTGTTTGTCTTAGTCATTAGCAGAGTTGATAGCTGATGGCTGAATCCTTTCTCTTTTCTGCGAAAATCCCACCCACTGTGCATGTGCATCCAAATGATCCGATTCATTGACGGCAGAGTGCCTCCTTCCCACCCATTTGACAGGATTATCCATTATCCCCTGTCGGGGGCCCTTTTTCAATTTACTTAAATCGCCCGGCTCCGTCCGTAGGATAAATCACTGGCAATATTTCATAGGCAGGACTGCATAAATTCCCCATAAAAACTGCGACTCCAATGCGAATTAAATCGCATTAACATAATCAACTTTACAACAACTATAAAAATAAATTCAATGGGATTTGCGCTCGACTGCCGACGATTCGTTTCAGATCCTCCGGCTCCTTGTCACAAAAGACACATGGTATCGGGGATAGGGACTTTGGTATAGGGGATAGGGGATAGGGGCCTTTAACTAGGAGTCTCCGTGCAAATGGATGGACTTGAGTAAATGTGCTAAAAGCTCGAGCAGCCAGGAACCTCGTATAGTGGCAGCACATTTCCGGAAGAAGTAGCGCCAATGGCAGCCATTGTTTTTCTGATTAAGCGCTGCCATATGTTGCCTGCCCCCATCCCCACTTACCCCTTGGTGCACTTAAAGAAATGGGGTGGGGGTGCATAAAATTAGCAAGAGCTCTTTGATTTTAAGGACCTATAAAATGTAGTTTGTGAAAGTTTTAGTTGTTCTTGGAAGATATAAAGGGAAGTTTTTAAATTAATTTAGTTTGTTTTGTTTTGTATTTACTTTGTAGTACATTTGTTGCTTAAGATATAAAAATGAAAAATCTATATCCTTGCTGTCCTTTAAATTTTAATATTTAATTTAAGCAGAACATAACTGGTGGTTTTTTTATGGCCCGATCAAGTAGGCTACATATTTTACTTGTACGACTTAAATCGTTTTAATATTTCTGGGTAAGTAAAAGCAAACGACAATAGATTAGGTTAGTTTGTTATACCCGTTACTCGTAGAGTAAAAGGGTATACTAGATTCGTCGGAAAGTATGTAACAGGCAAAAGGAAGCGTTTCCGACCCCATAAAGTATATATATTCTTGATCAGGATCACTAGCCGAGTCGATCTAGCCATGTCCGTCTGTCCGTCTGTCCGTCTGTCCGTCTGTCCGTCTGTCCGTCTGTCTGTCCGTCCGGATGAACGCTGAGATCTCGGAAACTATGAGAGCTAGGCTATTGAGATTTGGCGTGCAGATTCCTGAGCTTCTTACGCAGCGCAAGTTTGTTTCAGTAGAGTGCCACGCCCACTCTAACGCCCACAAACCGCCCAAAACTGTGGCTCCTACAGTTTTGATGCTAGAATAAAAATTTTAACTGAAATGTATTGTTCTCATCAATACCTATCGATTGACTCAAAAAAAAGGTTGCCACGCCCACTTTTACGCCCACAAACCGCCCACAAACTTCAAAAAATCGTAAATATGAACGTGGATATCTCGGAAACTATCAAGGATAGAGAATTGGGATCTCAGATTTAGATTCCGTAGCCTTGTGCGCAGCGCAAGTTTGTTACGAAAATATGCCACGCCCACTCTAACGCCCACAAACCGCTCAAGCCTGTGGCGCCCACAATTTTCATGCTAGATACAAAATTTTAACTGAACTGTATTGGTCTCGTCAATACCTATCGATTGACCCAAAAAAAAAATTGCCACGCCCACTGTAACGCCCATAACGCTTAAATCTATCTACCGCCGATAGGTGGCGCATTTCAATCTCGCTTTGCTGCTTGCATATCTCCATTTCCCTTTGGTCCCTTTAGCTGAGTAACGGGTATCTAATAGTCGAGGTACTCGACTATAGCGTTCTTCCTTGTTTTGTTTTTTTTTTATTAGCTTACTATTTTTTTAACCGTATATAAATGAGGGAATTATATATGCTTTAATCTATTGCTTTCTTAAAATATCCTTGCTGGCCCCAAAAAGTAGGCAACATATTTCGGTGGAGCAAAGAACTGTCTCTTTATCAGCGTACTTGCTGTATTATAAATTAAAATCCATTTAAGCCGAACTCAAAAATCTACTAAAATTGCCGTATACTATTTTTCCCAGTGCATTTTCAGTTGTGGCTTCTCGCTGTGAGCGATATGTGTGAGCCGCAACACACAAACTTAATTGCAAACAGTGCAGCACAACAGCGGCGAAAGCAAAAACAACGAGCATGATGACAATGCCACAAAGGAAAATCCGCAAAAGAGAGTGAAGTAAAAGCTTGTCAACCGACCTACCCACCCCCCATTTTCCCATTTATCATGAGATTTTCCCTAAGTGTTCGCTCTGCATTTGAATTAACTTGACGGCAAAAGTTAAACTGCTAACTGCTGCAACGCACTTAGATCCTTCTGCATATAGCACATAGAACACATACCTCGTATACCTCGACCCGTATGCCCAGGAATATGTGCGGTTGTGCCAGTGAATCCTGCGAATCCCATTTTAGCCCGCTGCCCCCGGCTGCCTCACTTATTCATGCCCTCATTTCATTTACGCATTTCGTTTGTCATCCTTTGTTTCCTTTGGCGGATGCGGCTCCAGCTCCTGCCGCCCGTGGTCTGCCGCCACCCGTACGCTGTTTGTCCTCCGGATTGCGCAATTAATGCGAGGAAAGGATGTCGTATCGTCCTGGACAGCCAGCTGACATCCTTTGGCGCGTTGACATCTACTTAAAACTTCCCTGCCGGCCAAGTGGGCAATCGATCCGGAGTTCAGCTGAATTATGGAGGGGCCTCTTAAAGTGAAGCATGCTGTAACTACTCCATTTTGGAAATTCGAGAGGCCTTTGCCTGAACTTTTGGCTCGAAACTTTCCCGAATTCCGAAATAGAAACCGAAGCTCCAGTTAGAACTTTTGCACTAATTCAGCGATTCTTCTCCCATTAATTAAGGAATTCCGGAAGGAAGGCAACTCGAGCGAATCCTCCATTGATTTTGTGTCGAGCTGGGGGAAACTTGCCTTAGCCGGGCTGCTAAATTAAGTGGGAATGTCAAGTGGCTGCTGTTCCGTTGCCATCGCCATTTGGACATAAATCTCCGCCCTGCGATACGCGCTAATGGAGCGCGAGCAGATCGCCGGCGGCGGCAGCACTGATTTGCATTTAAATGCGAGTCCTACGGAACTCACAATGCTCCTTTGAAACCCAAATCCTTTCCAGTTTTTCGCCTTCTCCTCAGCTGCTCGGTTTCTCGGAAGCTGCACTTCCTGTACTACTTGTTCCGCCGCTGGCACACTTTTAATTTGTACGCCATGTTGCAAGTCAAGTTTCCTCTTACCCTTTTGCCGGGCTTTAGAACACTAGACAAAACATTTTTGCATGATTTTGACATCTTAAATTTAAATAGCTAATGATGCATAAAATAAAATTTTGATTTTATTCTTTGGGTCTTATATGGTACAAAATTTTTAAAAAAATGTACTATTCAACAATAGAAAATTTTCCGAGTGTAGTGATACCACAGCTTATTAGTTGCATTATAAAATTGAATTTTTTGAAGAATTTTTAAGTTAAAACCAATTTTTAGGTTCATATTAGGAACTTCATAGGCTTATAAATATATCTGGCATCTACTACCAATGGTCTTAAGTTCTTTAAACTTATTTTCATATGTTAAACATTTGTATTGGGTTATTTTAAGAGACCGAATATTATATTGTTTTGATAGATTACGATATATTTTGTTGCTATACACATCTATATAGGGTGAAGATACATCATTAACTTTCTAGACTTCGTTTTTGTAGACTTGTTTGAGTTTTATTAATAAGCATATTAGATTATATTCCAGTTCCAAAAATAATTTTAAATTATAAAAAATATGATTGAGATTTTCCTATGCACAGGCTAGAGGATTTTCCGAGTGCAGTGCCAGCACACATTATTCGATGCTCCTTTTCCGCAGTTTTCCATATGCATTGCTTTGGACAATGTTATCGTTTAAGCTCAATTGCATTGCTTTGCTCTGTTTTCCCTGGTTTGTTTGTGTTTGGTGGGATTGAGTGGGTGGGTATTGTAGTTTGGGGGAGGGATTAGGGGGTGGCTTTTCGGTCAGAGGTTTGCTAGCAGTTTGCATTTGTTGCTGCTTGTTGCTTTTTTGCCTTCGGCGAAGAATGAGTGCAACAGCATCAGCAGCAACAATGGGAACTTTTCTTTCTTCGATTCTTTGGGCAATGCTTTCTCCGCTTTCCCCATTTCAATGTGTGTGTGTGTGTGTGCTGTTGTTCTGCCATGTTTCTGCTGTTGTGGAAACTTTTTGTCTCTTGTCCCGCTTCCGCTGCAATGGCTGCTTCCCTTTGTCGTTCTCGATTGCATTTTGCATGCTTAACAAAGGCCATTTCAAATGGTTTTCGCTCGTGCAAATTTAATTGGTGCCCGGGCGAGTGGAAATTAATTTCCCGCCATTCGAAAAGCACTTTCACTCGGGGCTTGAGAGCCACGTCTGGCATTTGGCATCTGAAATATGTACATATGAGAACGTAACTCCCCCGAGGATTCCATGCCACAGACAACCGAAATTACGTATACGCCGTGTATGTGGGGGAGGGGCGTTGCCAACTAATGTGGCCTTAATGCAGTTTCCCGCTCACACGTCGCGCCAGGTGTATTATTTTATATTATTTTGCTCTGTTTAGCTCGTTTTCCTGCCATTTTCATTTAGTTTGCTCTACAAGGAGCGTCTAGACCGGAGACAAGCGCATTTCCGGCACGCTAGCTGCTGTCCTGCTGTCCTGCTGTCTCGTGTCCTGGCAGACAATGAATTTTATTGCACTTCTTGTCCTCGAATTGGCTAATGTCTGCCTGGCACGCGACCGCCTTATCCTGGCCACGAATTTATGGTAATTCCGCAGACGGCAGACAGCAGACAGCGAGTCCCTTGGATATTTGCCACTTGATTAAAACAAAACAAGCAATAATATTAATTTGCCCCAAAAGGGAAATCACTCAGCCAAGCCTCAGACGAAATTCAATTAGGTTCTTTTGGCTGGGAAAAAATATTTGCCTCCTTAAGATAATGTTGATCAATTTTCATTAGCCTTCAAGGACATTTTCCACTTTGTTGCTAGCTCAAAAAAATCAGCAAAAATCAGCTCTTGCCTGGAGAAGACGCTCATTAGAAGACGCTGAGATGCCACGCCCCCACTGGAAAAGCCTTAGGGGGCGGTTCGTGATAAATTTCCATCAAGCTTTAAGTTGACACGTTTCATGTTTCCTTTTTTTCCCCACCAACTCCCCCATCTCTGTTTACACTACACCACCCTTTTTGTGAGCGAGAAAAGGAATCCGGTGAATGCGAGAACTTTGGGGCTGGATAATATTTCAGGTACACCTTCCCAGGATTGCGCTACTTAAAAAGTTTCCAGCTGCCAGAGTTATTTTAGGGGCGGCTGGATGTCTCGTAAAGCGCGAGTGTTTATGGCCAACCCTTTTGCGCCCTGGACAGTCCCATTTTCCAGTGTTTCGCTGGTGTTTGTTACACGTGGGAAATATTTGCCAGGCTTCCGGCTTCCTTTCATTTTCATGCCCACCCAATATTGTGACATTTCCCCTGTCGAAGCCCCACATATGGCACCCAAATATACTTTTTGCGTCATAACTTTGAATTACGATTTGCCTGTTGGGGTGGCAATAAAACAAAATGGCAACTTGTAATTGCCATCCGACACAGTGACGCATTCTTAATTAGCTAACGAACTACCAAACGCCAGAACTTCACAACTGCAACTGCTGCAGTCGCCAAAAATATTAATTAGTTTGGCAAAAGTAGGCAAAATGCACCTGGTGTTTTTTGGGTTTTAACTGTCGCTCTGCAATTGTTGGGCCAGGCAACGTGTGAAAATTTAATAATTTCATGTTTGTCGGCAGCTCCGCCTGTTTCAGGCTTGACGAACCATGAAAAGCGTCTGCCCCCGGTGGCCAGGTGGAAAATGTGGATGTGCGGAAAAGTGGAAAGCGGGGTGTGCACTCTGTGTGTGCCGCCCGGCAAAACAATAACAATAATAAAGTCTGGGTCTGGCACACGTCTACGATGAGCGCGGCCAGGCTGAAATTTTAATTAAACATTTTAACACTGCAATTAACACGGCGACAAGCGACTCGCAGCACACGCAACTGCAGTCTGGGGAATTTCTCCAAAAAAAAAAAAAAACTAAAGAAAACAAACAAGAAGGAAAGAACACATAGGATCCCATACTAGACATAAGTAATGACTCCTTGGGAATGCCAGCTCTTGCTTTTAAGACCTATGAACCTTAAAAACAGTCCCTTTTCTACATAAATGGAAACACAAATTTTAATAATGGTCTCTTTAAGTTCCAACGGTCTTAATCGAAAGACTTAAGCTCACATAAAATAGGGCTATTAAAACACAAGTCAACATTTGATGTAGTCTTTCATTTGAACAACTTAAAAATAATAGATTTCGTCTATACATTTATCTTTTCCAATAATCTTAAACAAATTTTGTTAAATTTTTAATAGAACTTCTAGAAACAAAAAAAATAATTTTATAAAAATTTTGCGGTGTCTAAAAACTACATTCTGCTTAAGCTCACATAAAATAGGGCTATTAAAACACATGTCAACATTTGATGTAGTCCCATTTGAACAACTTAAAAATAATAGATTTCGTCTATACATATATCTTTTCCAATAATCTTAAACAAATTTTGTTAAATTTTTAATAGAACTTCTAGAAACAAAAAACTAATTTTAAAAAATTTAGCGGTGTCTAAAAACTACATTCTGCTGAAATGCTAAGAGGCTTATTAAGTTTAACTTAAAGAAAATCATATATTAACTAACAAATCTCTTTGATAACCACTATAAATGCGTTTGTTATAAAATTTTTCAATTTTAAAAGAATACAGAAAGAAAGGTTTCAAAACTCGATAATGTAGAAGTCCAAATCCAATTCGATTTTAATCCCTAGATAAGACTCGCACGTATGTCAGTCATTGCAGGTGCGCCCTATGCCATATGCCATATGCCACACTGCGTATACGCAATGCTGGACAGGACCAGAAATGGGGATTTTGGCAGGACGTGTCCTTCATGGGGCGAACGTGCGAATTATCTGCATCGAAATGAGCAGCACAATGGACAAACAGTTTAGTTGCAACTTGAATTCGAAATGGAATTCGACACTACAACTGACCTTCGCCCCCTTTTCCACCTGAATGACCTAAGCCCCCCCGGCTCTTCCGAATCTCAATTTTCGGGTCGGTGTGAGCCAGTACGAACGTGCTCGACTACCTTCAGTTAATTAACGAACGCAAAACGCTCACCAAATGGCCATTAGAGGGACATCAAATCGAATTTCATTAAATTTTCAACTCCATCGACCGAATGGCCCCGGGGTAACGGTCATCCGAGCTCTGGACAGTGTCACTTTGTGGCATTTTGTTGGCTGCACTGCCGCTGCTCGTCGCTTTTCGCTGCCTGATTAAGCTGTATACTCCATTTCGCAGAAATGTCAAAGGGGGCTGGAAAAAATCGTTGGCCAAACAAAAGCGCCAAAGAATCCCGAAAAAGATTAAATTTCATTTCATCTAGCTTCATATTAGCTAGTCTCCGTGGCGCAGGAAAATGAAATTAAAAATGCTACTCGCTGCCTTTGTAGCTACCAGGAAAATTTGCGAGAGCTTTCGGTGAAGAGTTTTTAATTAAGTCAAAGGCAGCATTAAAAAACTGCCAAAACGGAAAATACCTCACATACATATTTCCTAGTCTTCACTTTGGGCAGAATTATGAATATTTAGAGCTCAGGTCTTTTGCTTATAATTGTCTTTTTAGAAGTGGGCGTTAATGAATTGATGAGACTCTTAAAGCTGAAGAAATAAATTGAATTGATGGCAAGCTAATTTAAATATTAAATAAGTCACGTTTGCATTTATTTATATATATATTATATTTCTATTTTCCAAAGAGAGCTTCACTTCCCAAAAAATCCACATATTTTTAAGAGCTAATTTAATTTCGAATATAATTGACCCATAACAATAGAGCGTTAATGAATTGATGACGAGCTAATTTTAAAACAAGGGAGAACGCTATAGTCGAGTACCTCGACTATCAGATACCCGTTACTCAGCTTAAGGGACCAAAGGGAAATGGAGATATGCAAGCAGCAAAGCGAGATTTAAATGCGCCACCTACCGGCGGAAGACTGATTTAAGCGTTGTGGGCGTTAGGGTAGGCGTGAAAAATTCATTATTCAATAGAATAAGTTAGCCGCGCACTTTTTTTCTTTGCCGCTAAGTTCGGCCGGCAACTATTTACATACACACACATACACGCGTAAAAACATTTCGCATTGTCTGGCTCTGACGTCATAGCTTTTTTTCTTGGGAGGTTTGTGGGCGTTAGAGTGGGCGTAGCAAAATTTTTTTTGTATCAATCGGTAGGTATTGACAAGACTAATACATTTCAGTTAAAATTTTCTATCTATCATCAAAACTTTAGGAGCCACAGTTTTGGGCGGTTTGTGGGCGTTAGAGTGGGCGTGGCAGTCTACTACAAACTTGCGCTGCGTAAGAAGCTCAGGAATCTGCACGCCAAATCTCAATAGCCTAGCTCTAATAGTTTCCGAGATCTCAGCGTTCATCCGGACGGACAGACAGACGGACAGACGGACAGACGGACAGACGGACATGGCTAGATCGACTCGGCTAGTGATCCTGACCAAGAATATATATACTTTATATGGTCGGAAACGCTTCCTTCTGCCTGTTACATACTTTCCGACGAATCTAGTATACCCTTTTACTCTACGAGTAACGGGTATAATAAAATAAATCAGGTCAATGAAATTTTTTGTGTTTATATATTTTGCCACTCTGGTAAGAGCAAAAACCTTTAAGTATATATTTTAAAATGTATCTTATTTGCCACACTAGATGATATATTTTTCGGAGCGTACGTCCCGTCACTCCCCAGAAAAACATGGCCTATTTTTAAGGGCAAATTCAATTACCTCCCACTGACTCTCTGAATTTTCTTGCCCTTTTCAGACAGATGGCCACGCCCACAGCACCGCCCACCGATGATAATTGAATAGGAGCATTAATTGCACTGTGGTTTGTTGGTTCCCGCACCACACCCACACACACATACTCACTCAGCACACACTGTAATACACACACAGTCACACCCATCGACCGTAAGAGTCATGCAGATGGGGGATTCCCCTCGAAGACCCATGGGCCTTGGGCTCCTTGTGCTGGCCGTGCTCCTTGTGGTCCTGCTGCAATCAATTCTCGTCGAGAGCTACCTGATTATCGTGCACGAGGACACGCCCCCCGGCACCGTTATCTTCAACGCCTCCGTCTATAAACTGGGCTCCGAGCGGCACTACAAGATCAATGCCCACAAGTCGGCCAACTTTGTGCACCATCTGGTCTCGGTGAGCCACAAGGATGGGCAGATTCAGCTGAGGAAGGCCCTCAAGTGCGATGGCATCTATTACCCCAATCTGTTCACCTTCTATGTGGACTCCACCTCGAATCGACTAAGGAGCATCGATTACTACAGCCTGCCGGTGAGGATCTTCGTCTCGGGGCACAGTTGCAATGAGGATAGAAGGATTGAGCAGGAGCTGCACCACCATCACTACGAGGAGGAGGACAACACTGGTTATTCAAAGCGGCGGAGAAGGCGATCCACCCAGGAAATAATCCAGCTGGATGGCAATCAGTTGGAGGAGGCTTTCCGCCGGAACAGCACGGAGTTCCGAGCCGGAGATCTGATCTTCGGAGACAGCTTCGACAATGAGATGCGACACAGGATACTCAATCGAAAGAGAAGGGCCGTGGGCTCACCGGATCCGCTGCATCTGCAGCCTGCCCTGCATCGCAGGATCTCGGATGCCAAGCAGTGGATCTCGGAGACATATGCCTCCTATGCCATCCACACCACCGACAAGTGGAACCAGATCTGCCTGAGGAGGTCGCAGTTCATCAACAGCCTGAATGCCTTTCTGCCGCGATCGGTTTGCCAGCACTGCAAGGTGAGTTTCCTGGACGTGAACGACGAGCGATTCGCCATCGAGCACCAGAGCCGGGATCTCGTGGCCAGCAGGGATGTGTGCATCGCCGAATCCATGTGGAAGGTGAGCATCACCTTCAACATTCGGTGTGATCGAAGGGATATCGTGGACTCGGACCACCGGCTGAAGATCGTGTACCATCATCAGGAATTCAACGACACGGATATCGCCCGAAGAGTTCGAAGGGAGCTGCGCAATCAATCTCCCTACTTCGAACAGGCTCTCTATGTTGCCTCCGTTCTCGAGGAGCAACCCGCTGCCGCTGCGGTGACCACTGTGCGTGCCCGAGATCCCGAGGATTCCCCCGTGGTCTACTCCATGGTCTCCCTGCTGGACTCCCGCTCTCAGTCGCTTTTCAAGGTGGATTCCAGGACCGGAGTGGTCACCACCTCGGCCAGTTTGGATCGGGAGCTCATGGATGTCCACTACTTCCGAGTGGTCGCCACCGATGACAGCTTTCCACCGCGATCTGGGACGACGACTCTGCAGGTGAATGTTCTGGACTGTAATGACCACAGTCCCACCTTTGAGGCGGAACAGTTCGAGGCGAGTATCCGGGAAGGAGCCACCGTGGGATCTACAGTCATCACGCTACGCGCCACCGATCAGGATATTGGAAAGAATGCGGAAATAGAGTACGGAATCGAGGCAGTGACTGGTGAGTTCCCAAGATAGAAATATCTGTTTACAACTAGATACAAAAAGATATTTATGCACACACAAAAAATGCGTTGGTCAAATTGACCAATATAAATTAATAGTTGGACGTATCATATAAACTATTCAAATAGTAGTTTCACTATTCTATAGTAAACAAATAACCAGAACCAGGAAAAATAACAATTTTTAAGAATAAAGTACTATTTTTCATAGATACAAAACTATTTACTAGTTACTAAAGTATTAAAAAAATCTTATTAGATATACGTAACTATTTTAATAGTAGTTTTACTATTCAACAAGCACAAGCACCAAGCACTTTTATAGTTATTAAACTATTTGGTCGTTTTTAACATTTTTTGTTGTTTTAGTTTTCTACTGTTTATGTATGTATTTAAATACTAGTTCAACTATTTTATAGTAAGCGAAGCCACAAAATATGTTTTCTACTAGTTCTAATCGTTGTATAACTATTTGCATTGTTTAATTTGATCAACATAATTTGTTGTGTGTATTTTATCGGGTTAATTTTGTTTATGAAGAGCGAATCTAAACAGTTTTATTTTTGTTCATTACCCAGATGGTGCCGGATTGACTCAGGACCAGGAAATGCCCATCTTCCGTATCGACTCCCGTTCGGGCGTGATTTCAACGAGAAGCAGCCTGGATAGGGAGACCTCGGACAGCTACCACCTGTTGGTGACCGCTGCGGACATGGCATCGGCACAAAGTGAACGTCGAACGGCCACTGCCAGTGTTCAGGTGAAGGTCCTGGACGACAACGACAACTACCCGCAGTTCAGTGAACGCACCTACACGGTACAAGTGCCTGAGGATCAGTGGGGAGGCACAGAGGATAACACTGTGGCCCACATCCGGGCGACAGATGCGGATCAGGGCAACAATGCAGCTATACGATATGCCATCATTGGCGGAAATACCCAGTCACAGTTCTCCATCGACTCAATGTCTGGTGATGTAAGTCTGGTAAAGCCTCTGGACTACGAAAGTGTGCGCAGCTACAGGCTGGTGATTCGGGCCCAGGACGGTGGCAGTCCCTCCAGAAGCAACACCACCCAGCTTCTGGTGAACGTTATTGACGCAAATGACAATGCCCCGAGGTTCTACACCTCGCAGTTCCAGGAGAGCGTCCTCGAGAATGTCCCAGTGGGGTATAATATCATTCGGGTGCAGGCCTACGATTCCGACGAAGGTGCCAATGCCGAGATCACCTATAGTATTTCGGAGAGAGACGACAACTTTCCACTGGCCGTGGATCCCCGAACCGGTTGGGTGCAGACCATCAAGCCACTGGATCGCGAGGAGCAGGGTCGCTTTGCTTTCCAGGTGGTGGCCAAAGATGGTGGTGTTCCTCCCAAGTCAGCCAGTTCATCGGTGGTGATCACTGTGCAGGATGTGAATGACAACGATCCGGCCTTCAACCCAAAGTACTACGAGGCGAACGTGGGAGAGGATCAACCGCCAGGGACCCCGGTCACCACAGTCACAGCCACGGATCCTGATGAGGATTCCCGCCTGCACTACGAGATTACAACGGGCAACACAAGAGGACGCTTTGCGATCACATCCCAGAATGGCAGAGGACTCATCACCATCGCCCAGTCCCTGGACTACAAGCAGGAGAAGCGCTTCCTGCTCACGGTGGCGGCCACAGATTCCGGAGGACGTTCCGACACGGCCACAGTACACATAAACATCACGGATGCCAACAACTTTGCTCCTATCTTCGAGAATGCTCCCTACAGCGCTTCGGTGTTTGAGGATGCCCCAGTGGGAACCACCGTCCTCGTGGTTTCCGCCACCGATAGCGATGTGGGAGTGAATGCCCAGATCACCTACTCCCTGAACGAGGAAAGCATCAATGGATTGAGCAGTCCGGATCCATTTTCCATCAATGCTCAAACGGGTGCGATTGTGACGAATGCCCCTCTGGATCGGGAGACCACCAGTGGATACCTACTTACGGTGACGGCCAAGGATGGGGGTAATCCCTCGTTGAGTGACACCACCGACGTGGAGATCGGAGTGACGGATGTGAATGACAATGCCCCTGCTTTCAAAAGCCCACTGTACCAAGCATCTATTCTGGAGGATGCCCTCGTGGGAACTTCGGTGATCCAGGTGGCAGCCAGTGATCCCGATGTGGGGCTCAATGGACGTATCAAATACCTGCTGAGTGATCGCGACGTAGAGGATGGTTCCTTTGTAATCGATCCCACATCGGGCACTATTCGCACCAATAAGGGTTTGGACAGGGAGAGCGTGGCTGTCTTCCATCTGACCGCCATTGCCGTGGACAAGGGATCACCACCGCTTTCAAGCACCGTGGAGGTGCAAATCCGTTTGGAGGACGTTAATGATTCACCACCGACCTTTGCCTCGGACAAGATCACTCTATATGTGCCGGAGAATTCGCCAGTGGGCTCCGTGGTGGGTGAGATCCATGCCCACGATCCCGACGAAGGCGTCAACGCAGTGGTCCACTATTCCATCATCGGAGGCGACGACTCCAATGCGTTTTCCCTGGTCACCCGACCTGGGTCCGAGCGAGCCCAACTGCTGACCATGACGGAACTGGACTACGAATCCACTCGAAAGAGATTCGAGTTGGTGGTAAGGGCAGCAAGTCCTCCACTGCGCAACGATGCCCACATCGAGATCCTGGTCACAGATGTCAATGATAATGCTCCAGTGCTGCGGGACTTCCAGGTGATATTCAACAACTTCCGTGATCACTTTCCTAGTGGAGAGATCGGGAGGATTCCAGCCTTCGATGCGGATGTGAGTGATAAGCTGCACTACAGGATTCTGTCGGGAAATAATGCCAACCTACTGCGGTTAAACAGCAGCTCGGGAGGATTGGTGCTGAGTCCCCAGCTGAACACCAATGTGCCCAAGTTCGCCACCATGGAGGTGTCCGTATCCGATGGCATCAACGAGGCCAAGGCCATCATGCAGCTGTCGGTTCGCCTGATCACCGAGGACATGCTCTTCAACTCGGTGACGGTGCGATTGAACGAGATGACCGAGGAGGCCTTCTTGTCACCCTTGCTAAACTTCTTTTTAGACGGACTGGCTGCCATTATTCCCTGTCCCAAGGAGCACATCTTCGTGTTCAGCATCCAAGATGATACGGATGTCAGTTCACGCATCTTGAACGTCAGCTTCTCAGCTCGACGACCGGATGTCTCCCACGAGGAGTTCTACACGCCGCAGTATCTCCAGGAGCGCGTCTACTTGAATAGGGCCATCCTTGCCCGCCTGGCCACCGTGGAGGTGTTGCCCTTCGACGACAATCTCTGCGTGCGGGAACCCTGCCTGAACTTCGAGGAGTGCCTGACTGTCCTGAAGTTCGGCAATGCCTCCGAGTTCATCCACAGCGATACGGTGCTCTTCAGACCCATCTATCCGGTGAATACGTTTGCCTGCTCCTGTCCGGAGGGCTTCACGGGCAGCAAGGAGCACTACCTGTGCGACACGGAAGTGGATCTCTGCTACTCAGATCCCTGCCAGAATGGAGGAACCTGTGTGCGGCGCGAAGGTGGCTACACCTGCGTCTGCCCGTCTACGCATACCGGCTTGAATTGTGATACTGGAGTTGGTCAACTGCGTCCGTGTCCCTCGGAGACTTGCGAGGGTGGTTTATCCTGCCTGAGCAGTTACCCCAGCTCTCAACCTCCTCCCTACACGGCCACCTGTGAACTGAGAGCTCGCTCATTCGGACGTAACTCCTTCCTGACCTTCGAGAGTCTCAAGCAGAGGCATCGCTTCAATCTCAAGCTCCGCTTTGCCACCGTTCAGGAGAATGGATTGCTCCTCTACAATGGAAGATACAACGAGCTGCACGACTTCATTGCCCTGGAGATCCATGAGGGTCATGTAAGCTTCTCCTTCTCGTTGGGCGACCACAGCGAAAGGGTATCGGTGTTGCAGGAGGTCAAGGTCTCCGATGGGAAGTGGCACCAGGTGGAGGTGGTCTACCTGAACAGGACTGTCACCTTGGTGCTGGATAATTGCGACACGGCCATTGCTCTGTCGGGGCAACTGGGTGACAGGTGGAGCTGCGCCAACCGCACTACTCTGAAATTGGACAAACGCTGCTCCTTGCTTACGGAGACCTGTCATCGCTTCCTGGACCTCACTGGACCACTGCAGGTGGGTGGACTTCCCCGCATCCCTGCACACTTTCCGGTGGCCAATCGGGACTTCGTGGGCTGCATCTCAGATCTCCGCATCGACGATAGATATGTTGATCTCAACTCTTATGTGGCGGACAATGGAACTCTGGCGGGTTGTCAGCAGAAGGCTCCACTCTGTCAATCGGAGCCATGTTTCAATGGCGGAACCTGTCGCGAGGGCTGGGGCACCTACTCCTGCGAATGTCCCGAGGGATATGCTGGGAATAGCTGCCAGGACAATATACCCGCTCCCTGGCGCTTCTCAGGGGATGGCAGTCTTAGCTTCAATCCCCTCCTGCGGCCGATCCAATTGCCCTGGACCACTTCTTTCTCCCTGCGAACGCGTCAGAAGGAGGCATTCCTATTGCAAATCCAAATCGGACAGAACAGTTCGGCGGCGGTTTGTCTGAGGCAGGGAGTCCTGTACTACATATTTGATGGAGAGCCCATGTATCTGGCTGGGGCCTTTCTCTCCGATGGAGAGTGGCACAGAGTGGAGATTCGCTGGCAGCAGGGCTCCGAAATCCACTTCTCCGTGGACTACGGACAACGATCTGGTTCGGTGCCGATGTCGCAGAAGGTGCAAGGACTCTATGTGGGCAAGATAGTGATGGGCAGTCCGGATGGCAGTATTGGAACGGTTCCCGAGGCATCTCCCTTCGAGGGCTGCATTCAGGATGTGCGCATTGGAGCGGGTCAATCGGTTCTCTCCAGGCCAACCATTCGGGAGAATGTGGAGGATGGCTGTGAATCAAGGGCCCAGTGTCCTGATCACTGTCCCAACCACTCCTCCTGCCAGAGCACCTGGGATCTGTCCACCTGTGAGTGTGACTCAGGCTACGTGGGTGCCGACTGTGCCCCTATCTGCACGGTGAGACCATGTGCCTCTGGAGTCTGCAGGGCAAACACCAGTTTGTCCCGGGGATACGGATGTGAGTGCAACAGCAGCTCCCGACATGGGGATTACTGCGAGAGGGAACTCCAGCAACCTTGTCCTGGAGGATGGTGGGGTGAAAGAGTATGTGGTCCGTGTAGATGTGATCTGGCCCAAGGATACCACCCGGACTGCAACAAGACCACCGGTCAGTGCTACTGCAAGACGAACCACTACCAACCGCCCAACGAGACCGCCTGCCTCTCCTGCGATTGCTACTCCATCGGAAGCTTCAGTGGAGCCTGCAACCCGCTGACGGGACAATGTGAGTGTCGCGAGGGAGTCATCGGTCGGCGATGCGACTCCTGCTCAAATCCCTATGCCGAGGTAACCCTCAGCGGCTGCGAGGTGGTCTACGATGCCTGTCCCCGCTCCTTCGCCGGCGGCGTCTGGTGGCCACGTACTCCTCTTGGCGGAGTAGCCATCGAAGGATGTCCTGCGCCGGCTCGTGGAAAGGGACAACGCAGCTGCGATGCCCAGTCGGGAAGTTGGAACACCCCAGACATGTACAACTGCACCTCAGAACCCTTCGTTGAGCTGCGTCGCCAGCTGTCCCAGCTGGAGAAACTGGAACTTGAGCTCAACTCCTTTGTGGCCATCAAGATGGCGGAGCAGCTGAGAAAGGCCTGCGAAACGGTGGACAGAAGGGGTGCTAGCAAGGATCAGAAGGCACCGGGAAATGGTCGCCCCAACAGGCGCTATAAAATGGAGTCCTCCTTCCTGCTCAGCAATGGCGGGAACGTCTGGTCCCACGAACTCGAGATGGACTACCTCTCCGACGAGCTGAAGTTCAGCCATGATCGTCTGTATGGCGCCGATCTCCTGGTGACGGAAGGTCTTCTCCAGGAGCTGATCAACTACGAGCTCATGCAGAGCGGTCTGAACCTATCCCACAGTCAGGACAAGTACTTCATCAAGAACCTGGTGGATGCAGCTAGTGTTATTCTGGACAGGAAGTACGAGGCGGAGTGGCGAAGGGCCACGGAACTGATTCAGAGGGGTCCCGACGACCTGGTGGATGCATTCAACAAGTATCTAGTTGTCTTAGCTCGCTCCCAACACGACACTTATACAAGTCCCTTCGAGATCGTGCAGCCCAACATGGCCCTCGGCCTGGACATTGTGACCACGGAGTCACTTTTTGGCTACGAGCCTGAGCAGCTGAGTGAGTATCACCGGAGCAAGTACCTCAAGCCGAATGCCTTCACCACCGAGAGTGTGGTGCTGCCCGACACAAGTGGCTTTCTACAGCACTCGGCTCGCCAGCGACCAGTGATCAGTTTCCCCAAGTACAACAACTACATTCTGGATCGCAGGAAGTTCGATCAGCACACCAAGGTCCTGGTTCCACTAGAGATGCTTGGGATTACGCCCCCTGAGAGTGATGAGATCTCACAGAGTGGAAGGAGGGGAGGTAGCCACGACCATCGGGCCATCGTGGCGTATGCGCAATACAAGGATGTGGGTCAGCTGCTGCCCGATCTCTATGATGAGACCATAACACGTCGGTGGGGTGTAGACGTAGAATTGGCCACTCCCATTCTCTCCCTGCAAATTCTGGTGCCTTCACTGGAAAGGGAAACTCAGGAGACACAACGAATGGAGATCCCCACGAGGAAGATCTCCTCATCCTCTTCATCTTCTTCCTCGGGCAGCTCGGAGCAGCAGTTTGTGGAGGTGTTCGATGTGCCCAAAGCTCCAACCAGCAGTAGTGAACAGCAGATTGAGGACATAAGGATCACAGCCCATGAGATTCCACCACCAGTTTCCTCAGGAGAACAACAGGAGGCCTCGAGTGGTGAAGATGGTGAAGAGCGGGATCCCCATATCCGCTTGAATCTCGACGACATTGAGTTCCATGGCAACTCCGGCGAGGAAATCGTATCCCCAGATTCCCCGGAGGTGCTCAATCCAAACTATGAAGGTGTCAGTTCCACCGGAAGCGATGAGCAGCCCAAAGGTGAGAACGAGGCGGTTTACAGGGATCGCCGGCTGGTCAAAAGGCAAGTGGAGATCACTTATCCCTCGGAGCAAATGCAGCAATCCGAGCAAGTGGTCTATCGATCACTGGGTTCGCCTCATCTGGCGCAACCCATCAAGCTGCAGATGTGGCTGGATGTGGATGCTGCTCGCTTTGGACCCCGTTCCAACCCCCAGTGCGTCCGCTGGAACTCCTTCACCAATCAGTGGACTCGACTGGGTTGCCAGACGGAGATTCCCGACTTCGATGGCGACTTTAATCCCGCGGCACAGCCAGCTATACTGGTGAACTGCAGCTGCACTCACATCTCCAGTTATGCTGTGATTGTGGATGTAATCGATCCGGAGGACATTCCGGAGCCCTCGCTCCTGGTGCAGATCACCTCGTACTCGGCCTTCCTGGTCTCACTCCCCCTGCTGCTGGGAGTTCTTCTCGCCTTGGCCCTTCTACGAGGTCAGCAAACCAACTCGAACACCATCCACCAGAACATCGTGCTCTGCGTCTTCTGCGCGGAGCTCCTCTTCTTCGTGGGAATGCAGTCCCGCCGGCAGCTCCTGGAGAGCGAGTTCCCCTGCAAGCTGACGGCCATCTGCCTCCACTACTTCTGGCTGGCAGCCTTCGCCTGGACCACGGTGGACTGCGTCCATCTCTACCGAATGCTCACCGAGATGCGGGACATCAATCATGGGCCAATGGGCTTCTACTTCGCCATGGGCTACGGCGCTCCAGCTATCGTCGTCGGACTTTCTGTTGGCGTTCGGGCTCATGAATACGGAAATAGCTTGTTGTAAGTATTATTTTTATTTCTAAAAGAAAACCGCATCGATAAAAGAGAAATCATCTATGAAATTGATATATAGAGAGATATAGATAAAAGAGACTTCCGATCATAAAGCAGAATACTAAACGATCTGAATTTTATTTGGGGTGTTTATGTATATCATTTTATTTAATCAGCAGTTTGATTTCCTTAGCTTAAGGTGATTCAAACTGTACTCAAATTTGACAACATTTCTCGAAATTTAAAATTACAACAAACCTGTATGTTCCTTAATTAGGAGAAAACGTGTTCACTATATGAAATACAAAGGACCTAATTGTAAATAGATGTGGCAATCCACTTTTTCAGAGTGTAAGGTTTATTAAATTAATTATTAACGGAAATTTCCCTTTCCCTTTTAGCTGCTGGCTGTCGGTCTACGAACCCGTGGTGTGGTGGCTAGTGGGTCCAATTGCGGGCATGTCCGTGGTCAACCTGCTCATCCTGTTCGTCTCCGTCAAGGCAGCCTTCACCCTGAAGGACCACGTCCTTGGATTCGGTAACTTGCGAACCCTCCTCTGGCTTTCGGTGGTGTCGCTCCCCTTGATGGGCGTCATGTGGGTCCTGGCCGTGCTGGCCGCATCGGAGCACTCCCAGCTGCTGAGCCTGCTGCTCTCCGGCGTGGTGCTCCTCCACGCGCTCTTTTGCCTCATCGGCTACTGCATCATCAACAAGCGGGTGAGGGAGAATCTCCAGCGCACCTGCCTGCGTTGCATGGGTCGCAAGGTGCCGCTCCTGGACTCCTCCATGGTGGTCAGCAACAGCTCCCACAATGTGAATGGAGCGGCGAGGCCGAGCAACTTCCTGGCAGGTGGCTATGATACCACAACAAGGAGAAATATAGGAATCAGCGCAAGTAGCACCACTTCGAGGAGTACGGCCAAGACGAGCTCGAGTCCTTATAGCGATGGCCAGCTAAGGCAGACCTCCACATCCACCTCGAACTACAATTCAGCCAGCGATGCCCCCAGTTTCTTGCGGGGATTCGAGTCCTCCACCACTGGAAGGAGTAGGGGTGGCGAGGAGAAGCCATCGCGACGCCAGAGGAAGGATTCGGACTCCGGCTCCGAAACAGACGGCAGATCTCTAGAGCTAGCAAGCAGTCACTCCAGCGATGACGATGAATCCCGTACAGCTCGATCCTCTGGAACACATCGCAGTACGGCCGTGAGCTCGACTCCCGCCTATTTGCCCAACATCACGGAGCACGTGCAGGCCACCACTCCGCCGGAACTGAACGTGGTCCAGAGTCCCCAGCTCTTCCCGAGTGTCAGCAAACCGGTCTACGCACCCCGTTGGTCCAGTCAGCTGCCGGATGCCTATCTGCAGTCGCCTCCGAACATTGGACGCTGGTCCCAGGACACGGGATCGGATAACGAACATGTCCATGGGCAGGCCAAGATGACCATCTCGCCGAATCCTCTGCCCAATCCCGATCTCACGGATACCAGTTACCTGCAACAGCATCACAATAAAATCAATATGCCTCCTTCGATCCTGGAGAACATCCGAGATGCTCGCGATGGCTACGAGGACAGTCTGTACGGCAGGAGAGGAGAATATTCGGATAAGTACGGCTCCTACAAGCCACCCAGTCACTATGGCAGCGAGAAGGATTACCCCGGCGGAGGAAGTGGATCCCAGACCATTGGTCACATGCGGAGTTTCCACCCGGATGCCGCCTATCTGAGTGACAATATATACGACAAGCAGCGAACGCTGGGAAGTGGCTACTTGGGTGCCAAGTCGGAGTCGCCCTACCTCTCTAAAGATCGGATTACACCGGATATCTATGGATCCCGGGATGGTCACTATAGCCTCAAGAGGCAGCCAGCTTATGCCACGGATTCCCTGCATTCGGTACATTCCCTGCTGAAGAACGATTACCACCAGCAGCAACAGCAACAGCAGCAGCAGCAGCAACATCAGCAGCAGCAACACCATTTGCAGGACAGACTGTCCGAGGGCTCGGATAAGAATGGCTACCATTTTCCCTACACCGCCGAGGAGGACCACCTGCCCGCCAGGAAGCTGAGCCACACCCAGCCGCCCTCGCTCCACGGATCCCAGCTTATGCAGCCTCCTGGCCTGGGGCTGGTCAACGATGTGAACAATCCGGGATTAATTGCCAGGCATCCCTTGAACGGAGGTTCCCGACACAGTTCCAGAGCCTCCTCGCCGCCTTCAAGTATGGTGGCTCCCATGCAGCCCCTGGGACCACTGACCAGCATCACGGACACTGAGTAAGTTGAGCAAAGATCTGGTAGAAAGTTCCTCCACTTAGTATGTCACAGAAGTCTACCGGTATAAGGTTTCGGATACCCAATTTTCCTAACTTAGTTCTTAAACCTCCAGACAAAACTGAAGAGCTTATAGTCTAATGACTCTTGCATACCTTTCAACAAACTTACCGAATTTGTTTTTAAAAAGTCATGAAGTAATACATTTATTGATTCTATTAAGTTGAAACATAATAATTTTATAAATAAAATGTATTAAACAAATTTAATCAAAAGATAATGTTTAAAAGACACGCTATGGTTTGCCATGACTGTTTTGAATGAGTGTAGTCAGTTAGTCAAATCTAAAAGGCCTTATGACACTTGCTTGGTTTTTGACAAGCTGACTGAAGATATTTTAAAAAGTTATTACAACCTTAACATGATTCAATATGTAAGTTCATAAAAATGTATTCTAGGTTGTCATGACTTTTCAAAAAGTCAAATTTCAAGCAAGTGTCATAAGGCCTTAACCAAGACTCATATGACCTTAACTCTAACACCATATTTAACATTCGGTTTCGGGAGATTTCTGTGACATGCCTCTTTTTGTTTGCCTTTCCTTTCGGTTTTGGATTTAGATTTGGTTTTGGTTTCGGTTTCGTTGTGGTCCTGGTGACCAGTTAATGCTTCTTGTGCTCCATGTGCAGCCCATCCTGTCTGTTTCGTTTCGTTTCGTTTCTTCCGTTGGCCTAGATGATTCGTTTTGGTTCGAGGGAACTCCTGTTCGCTCTCCATTTTTGATTCCAGCAATTAATCTGTGGTCCTTTGTTTCTGATTCTCTTTTCTTTATGGCATTCGAATCAACAACTACAATGACATAAACCCTTTGTACCATTCGACTTTTCCCACAACAATTGAAACTGAAAACAATGCAAATGAATATGGTACAAACTCCCTTACACACACACACACACACACACTTACTGCACGCTTATACACACATACATACACCCCCACACACATTCACATACATTTGCTATACGTGTACATGTCCATATCCTTTCAGCTGGTCCTGGGAACGTTTGAAGCAAATCTAATTTGACTATCTTTCACTTCTATTCTCTCCAATACCGTGCTTTCGCTCTCTCCCTCTCTCTCTTTCTCTCTCTCGTTTGCTCTTTGGAAACTGAACCCTAACACACACAAACGCATACCGCAAACACACACACTTATAACCGAAAAAAAAACACCATCTGCAAAATGAAATTCGACGTAATGCAAAATACTATGGCGGCATTGTATCCATCCAAAAAACCCAAAAACCCAACCAAATCAAACAACATCAACAACCACACTACAACCAACTACAACTACAACTACAATAACTACAACAACTACAACTACAGCTCAGAGGTAAACCACAAGTAAAATGCATTTTCAAATCGCACATCACATTTCCCATTTTCCCACTTTTCATCATCGTCTTCGTTTACGTTTTTTCTGTTCGATTTCCGTAGCTAAAGTGTGCATAAAACTGATTCGATTCAATTCGACTTGAGCTCTTTAACTAATTCCAAAGTGCACCAGTTTCAATTTGATTTGACCAATTGAATGTAAATATGAGACATTGATTTATGTATTATTATTTTTGCCGCCCCTGAATGTCTGTTTATTAGTTTGATTAATCGAATCTGTTGGATTTCTCACTTTCTAATTTGTAAACCGGATGGTCGAACGACGTGCTGCATTTAATTGGAACGTGTAATATTGACATTTATTAATTCCCATCTAACAACTGTAAACATCGATCCATCAATCCATTCCCACACATTCACCCGCTACAAGAACAGACCTTATATATACAATACAACCTGAACATCTCCACAGTTCGACATTATTTGGCTGCATCGCAGGCAACAGAGGCAACAATATCCCTGGTCGCTAACAATATGGTATACTTATAAAGAGTAAAAGGGATAAGTTCCCAAAACTTAGTTAGCCCCTCAGTTAGTCTTAGTTAACAAAAAGCTATTCAATAAATTCAATCGGAGTGACAAAGTGAAATAGCAAAAGATCAAATCTCTAGATTTATGTCATAACTTGCCTCAAAACAGAGTTCCCTTTAGTTAGTTTATACCATTACCTCTTATTAAATATGAATTGGAAGGTAGTAGGTATTCGTAATATATTTTGATGACATGAATCCGAATCTGGCTTTGAAAATGTAAGGTCTAAACATCTTGTTTTAATTTACTTTGTTAGGGAATTCCTTTATTATTAACAAATCTCACATATTGATACTAACTTTTCCAGGCCAGATTCGAATTTATCACATTTCAATTAACTAAGAACACCTATTCACATACCAAAATAATTGAATAACTAAAGACCCAGCAATATTGACGCCCAATAATGTTTATGATTTACCGAAAAAACTATCAGAATAACCTGTCAAATTAACTTGCCTCTGGTCCAATAAACTTAACCACATTTAAACACCTCACAAACACAGCCACAAAACAACTCAAATACTAACGCACTGACACACACACGCACACGTGGATTTATGTTTATTTTTTGTACTTTGATAATTCAGTTGCATAAATTATGTTTTTGCCTGAACTAACCAACTTTATTCATTTAACACGTACACGCATGCAATTTAAGAGACTGCCTGGCATGCCACAAATTGAAACTTATCAAAGTGTTGCAAGTGAAGCACGTAAATTAGTGTAGAGTAGCGGGAAATAAAGCATAGAACGATAAGTATGTATATATATATGTACATACCTGCAGCATAAGCCGATTGCAGCACCACTAATGGCAATTTTCTGTCGCAAACAGGCGGAATATTGATGATGACGAAACCACAGTGTGACGACTGACCCAGCAGCAACAAAGGCAGCAGCAGCAGCAACAGTTGAGGCTGCAGCAGAAGCAGCAGCAGCAGCACCTGCAACACCTGCAACAATTGCAGCAGCAACGCACCAAACAGCAACAGCAAACGCAATACTTTGCCACCATTAGACGCAAGCCGCAGTACAGGATTCACACGAAGGACTGAGGTCCTTTGTCGTCGACATCCGTAGCATAGTTTGCGGGGCACCTGCCATAGGTCCATCATCCATTCAAAACCTTGTACATACCACGCACCCACTTAATTTTACGTAAACACAGCTTAGTACACCCACAATTGATGGGCATAAATATTTATACGATCCCCTAGCATTTACATAATTTAAAGCGCCAGTTGCATTTCGTTTGGCATCGCATAATTTCGCATGTGCATTATGCACATCTATAGGCACACGGAAATACTCAGCTTTAGCCCTGTGTATGTATTATAACATTATAACATATAATTATGTATTTAAACAAGAGTCAGACTGATTTTATGCATTTTACGTTCTGCTATCTACACTTAAGCCCCACTCGAAACATTCAGAGAGCATTTAGGTCCAATTACCCTAGGTTCGATATGGGTTCGGAATGCGACATTAGCTAGAGCAAACTGCGAGTAAACAAAGTCTATAAGGTAGGAGAACATTGTGTGTGCCTCGAGCTTATTATGCCAAATTAGTTGAAGTCCATGGGGGAACTTGTAAATGAAAAATAATCTGCGCAAGGTTTGCAATTCATTTGCCTAGCATCCGCACACGTTGCCATTTAGTTTTGGAGTTAGTTTTAATCGATAGCACCTACTATCCCTACCAATGTTGCGAATGTACCATACAGAAATCTAAATATATACGCCAGCAAGTAAAATAAATTCAGGACACCCGCACGTATTTATGGGAAATATGAATATAATTAAAGACACAAGCGCAACAGCAATATATATACTCGAATACATATATCTGTCTATAATATCGGAATCCTGGCTGAAAGCAGCTCGCTCAACAGTTTGATCCCCGACCCAGCAATAGCCACTCGTGTCCCTGAAAAACTGTGTACAATCTATAAATAATTCATAGGCGGAACTTACTGCATTTGAACTCCACTCAACTGCCACTCATAAGCTATGGATTGCGCTTGAATGTGGCACACAGTATATGATATTTATGTGAATTGACTTATTTAATTGTAAATTATACAAGTATATCAATATGAATAAAATGTGTAAAGTATATGGAGCAAAAATAAAAAGCAAACGTGTTTTTCAATTTCTAAGGCCAATCAGCTGGTAAGATATGTAAGTAAGTAAGAAACTGAATAGTTTATAAGGCTCCTTCTCATAACTTTTAATGTTAGGACCTTCATAAATTCAAATAAAGTGAGTTTCAGATTTTAAATAGCTCCATAGTTTTATAAAGATCTCCATATGATTTAATTTTAAAATTCCAATGTAGCCCCTTGTTTATAGATTGTTTTGAATAGAATTTTTACCAATGTTTTCCCCCTAAGAAAGCCACAAAAATACATTCTTTGTTTTACCATACACCTTTTGCATATATTTTATTATGGGAATACAATAATTTCAATACCATTATGTGTATATTATGTATATATGTGTGTATCTGTATATCTATGTTATTATCCTCATAAGTACGGGTATATGCAGATGTGTGTTAGTGTTTAAAAACCATCATTGAATAATATATATTGAATTATTTTATTTTCGACGTTCTGGTACACATTGCCTAGTTGAATTTCTCTGGTTGCAATTCAAATGGAATACAAATAATGCCATTGTGTTTGGAATTGGAATTGTTTTCATAGGGTTTACAAATATTTGGTTTAGCTGAGTACACAATGCAATAATCAATATGCTAAGTATTGGTTTAAATGACAACAATGTAGCGCAAAAATTTTATTTGCGTTATGCCTATGCACGAATTCATCAACAATTGTTACTCGTTTACATTTCTTTTATTTGCTTTGATTTTACTCCGGTCTAGTTTTGGTTTCTTGTTTTTATCATATTTATAGTTTTAGTTTAGGATTGGATTATTTAATTGGGGCTTGACTAAAAGCGAATCCACACGAGAATATAAAGACAAATACTTGAAGGAGTGGCTATGCAAGTTGTATGATTAATTATTTTACAAAACAGTTCGAATGCCAAAAAGACCAATCAGCGACCTGCGTCGCTGGCTTAAGGCATTTTCGTATAGAATCATTATCTCCCTTAACTTCCCCGAATCTCAAATAGCAAATACCATATCGCGAGTCCCAAATCCCAGTTTCCTTCCCCACTTTTCCTCTCTGGCACTTGGCAACTCGTTGTGCTTTTCGTGTGAATTTTCCTGGCATTTTCCTGGGTGTGCAAGTTTGGTTTTCCTTTTCGTTTTGTCTTCGTTTTTGGGTATTTATAATACAGCGATATGCCTTTAATTTAACCGTAATTCAAGTGAAACTCTGCTTGTACACATATTTAACATTAACGAGCATTGGCAAATACATATAATATAATATATATTCAGTTACATATTCAGATTCAGCAGTTTTAGACCCCAAAGTCAAAGTCCTTGTACCCGCTTCTAATTTTCGTTCAAATTTAGTCACGGCAGCGGTTTGTTGTGTTGTTTTTTGTGTCTTTCAAGCGTTAACAAAGGAAAGCCTTGTATAGTACTCATATACCATATGGTATGGTATACAGGTAGAAAAGTGGGTGGTGGTGTGTGTGCTTATAAAAGGGGGTCTTCGGGAGGGTCTGGCAAATTAAATGCACCGATCTCTCAGCTGGCTCGGTGGGTTCAAGTAACTCGCAATCCGGATTCAGTTCGCAACAGTCTCGAGGGGGGGAAATCAAAAAGTGGGCGGTGAAAATCAAGCTGGGTTGCCTGACCTCGAGCGGTAGAGGGTTAGGGGGTATCTGGATCTGATCTCCTGCGGGTTATTGTCACTCTGGCCCTCGGAAGGTGTTCTTTATGGGGTTTCCGGGAAACAGATAACTGCGATTACCTATGCAACTCTGGGTCTGGGTTAGTACTCTATGCGATACATGTATATTTGATGTATATATTTCTTTTATCATTTGCAACACATTAAAATTTTCCATTTCACTACATAAATACATACGTACATAATAATAATAATCATAATATTTAATAATAACGGCCTACCACTCAGCCGGTATATTTGTGTTTGCTAGAATGCTCCAAGCCAGGGATTTTGTGGGTATAACTATATCCGTTTCCGGTGTGTTTGTGTTTTCAGTGCTCTTTGCTTGTGTCTTAGTGGTGTGTTGTGTATCCATACATATACATGGGTGTGTGGGGGGTTAGGTGTACTATATAGTTAGTTGTCTGTTCGATTTCACCGATTCGCTAGCTTTGTGCGTTTCGTCAAGCATCTCAAACTGTACAGTTTAGCCAGCGTATTTACATGTGGATGTGGAGAACGGTTCGAAATACTCGTGCTGACTGACCTCCTGACCTCTTGACCCCCTGCCTTCTCCCCTCCGGGGGGGGTCAAATCAAATCGAATGACTTTCATCAGCACTCGGGGTGCACGCTTAATTAGTGCCGAATCACCGTCAAATCGGACTTTCGTTAAATTCTTTGCTCTTTTTCAATTTCTCGACCTTGATCTATCAACTTGAATGGACATTCAACTCAATATTCACACACTCAACAAATGTTCTTGCCACGCCGCGGCCAGCCAATTAAATTACAGGTTACAAATTACCAATTACAAATTACAAGTTACAAATTACAATTCAAACATCGGATTAAATAACATTTGACATTTACACTGAGGCGAGCGAACGCAAAGGATATACATACACATATCGATACAAACAAAGCCCCCGAAAGGGGGTGGTGCATGCCCATATCATCATCATTATCTCTTCATCGGTATCCGAACCGTCGTCGTCGGCTTACTGAAGGATTAGTTGCAATCCCCGGTTCAATGCTGACTAATTAGCTAGTTTTCAAATTCTGTTGTCTATGGTTGTTACGGATGTGGTTTCTCTGTGGTGCTGCTCTCCCATCCTGTCCTCCAATAGGGATTCTATCGGAACTCTAACAGTTGCAGTTGGCATTGGGCGTGCCCTGCGGCTGATCCGTCAGCCGCTGGCCCTTCTGGCCACCACCCACTAACGTCGGATCCGCGTCCAGGCTCTCGGACATCTTGTCGCAGATGATGTCCACCAAGCGCTCGAAAACAGCCTGAAAGTGGGAACATTTATCCGGAAATCTGAGTTCCCTTAACCCTATCCTACTCACCTTGACGTTCACGTTCTCCTTGGCGGACGTCTCGAAGAATTCCACACCCAGTTGATCGGCCAACTGGCGACCACGTTCGAAGCTGATAACCCGCTGATCCTCCATGTCGCACTTGTTGCCCACCAGGATCACCTGGGCATTATCCCACGAATAGGTTTTGATCTGTGTTACCCTTTGGTTTAGCAGAGAGAAGAGAGTGTTATGAGAAGGGACACCAGTTTTTTGTACAAAACTTACCAATCCTGCACCGAGTTGAAACTGTCCTCGTTGGTAACGTCGTACATCAGGATGAAGCCCATCGCTCCACGGTAGTAGGCTGTGGTGATGGTACGGTACCGCTCCTGGCCAGCCGTGTCCTAAAACAGCAATTATATTAAAGAAGTTACTAAGATACCTCTAAGATACATGTATTTCAAGTGTAATCTTTTATCCAGGAAACGATAATAAAAGCTTTTTTAAAGTAAGTTAAGTATAAATCTAAAAAATCTATTAAACCTTGATCGCTAGACTCTTATATTAAAGCTTATAACTAACATTAATTTATTTTTCGATATATTTAAAATGTTCTTATATATCAAGCTCATGAGAAGCCCTTATTGATAATATAATATGTAAATATTTTACATATATAATATTATATATTATATATATTATATTATTATAAATATATTTTCATAAAAAGTATTTCAGGCTAATACTAACTGATAGATCATCAATTTAGGCTTGATTTCTACGCCCTATTAATTTCCTAGCAAGTGTTTTACCCAACTCAATCTTCTAGGTCGTTATAACAAATTAATTACATCTTAGTGAATCAATCCCCCACACACTTTACCAAGTTAAACAATAAACAGTAAGAACAGTCCCCACAGAATTCTCTTAATTGATTATGCTCTCTTAATTGATGACTCAAAAAACAAGACTGGTATCGCACATCAAGGACTCTCGAGAGGGCGCTCACCTGCGCCTTCAGCCGTGGGATGCCCAATCAATAAATCAATGTCTCAGCTTTCCGGTTTAATGCTCTACGCCGGATGATTCATTCGCCCCCACAAAACTAATCGAGGTCAAACAAGTTCTGCACATCTCAAAGTTTAACCCATAAAAGTTGGCAGCACATTGTACGACCCGAATGTAAGACCGACAATATATTATATTGTTTGCACTCACCCAGATCTGGAGCTTAACGCGCTTGTCGTGCCGAAAGACGGTCTTCACCTTGAAGTCAATGCCCACCGTGGAGACGAAGGCGGATGTGAAGCTATCGTCGGCGTACCGGAAGAGGAAGCTGGTCTTGCCCACGCTGGAGTTGCCGATGATGAGCAGCTTGAACATGTAGTCGAAGTTCTGGTCGGCGGCATCCTTCTGCCACTTGGGGTCCCCACCACTCGCCATTATATCTGTTTAGAGCGGTGCTGCAAGGAGTGGATACAGTTGTGGATTGGATTAGATTCGATCGGGATTACAGATAGTTTCTATATCGATGAAACTAAATGGGTTCTATAGAACATTATAATGTTAATTTAATGACCTCTCTATGGATTATACTTTCATATCATATCATATCATATCATATCATACCATTTCATATCATATCATATCATTTCATATCATATCATATAATTTCATATCATATCATATTATATTATATCATATCATATTTATTATAATGGTTTTAAGAGTCTTAGATTGATATAAATTTAAATATTAAACATGGGAATTAAAATCTTCTTAACTTCATCGGACTCATTCAAAAACGTTGGTTCTTTATCATATTCCATCTAAACTGTAAATCATGCTTAAAGATTGAATCTTAAGATCTCTCTCACCACACAAAAATATGTAATACTAAATATCGGAAAGGATAAACAACCCACCAAAAAAAGTTAAAAAGGAAGGATTTCTGGAACTGATCCAAATAGCACCCCAGACTTCTCTGTCACCTTGTTCATAAGACAGTAGTTTGTATCGGGACTCATTCACATAAACACATTCCCAAAAGGAACAGTCATACCCCTACGACTCAGAGAGCAAAGGATAAATTACTTGGAAATCTAAAGAAGCTAAGAGTTGTGTTTTCAAGTTGTTTTCTTTTAGCACGTTTCTGCTCTTGCGGATTCCTTTTACCTCGCATTCGATACACCCTATGAAAGACCGGATCTGCTAGCCACAAAATGTTCGACACCTCGTTGGGAACTGTCTTGAGTCTGATGGCGCAGTTAATTTGCCTGATAGTCGGACAGGTCCTGGTGCAGATAGTCCAGCATCCTTTGATCACCACGGGACTCTGCTTGCTGGCAGGATTCGCCTATCACGCGGATCAGGAGTCACTTAAGGAGGCCTATCAGCGGGTGCTCCTTTGGATGAGGCTGCCCCTGCGATTGGGAAACATCTATAGCCCCTGTTCCAGCTTGCCACCTTCAGGATATGGCTACGACATGGACCATGGACCACACACCTGGCTGGCCAAGGAGGAGGTGACCTGCTTCCAGAGTCCAGTCAACATCGATGAGAGCCACATCCAGCGCTTGGCCATTCGGGAGCTGCTCAACTGGAACCACTATGATGATTTGCCGGCCAGCATTCAGCTGGAGAACACGGGTCAGACGCTGATCCTTCGGGCCCAGTTCCATGGGAATGCACCCACCATCAGCGGAGCAGATCTCCTGGCCAGCTACACCTTTTTAGAGATCCGTTTCCACTGGGGATGGTGCAACAGCGAGGGATCCGAGCACACCATCAATCATCGCAAGTTCCCCCTGGAGATGCAGGTGATGCACCGCGCAGGTTCGGGGACTCCCAGGAGCTGCACCAGCAGCTATGACCTCCTGATGATCGGCTACGTTTTCGAGCTTTCCGCCCACAATCCCTTCCTGGATCCCCTGGTGCAGAACTTGCGATTGGTGCAGCAGCCGGGAAAGCGTGTGCAGATTCCCCCATTTCCCCTATCCTACTTGATGTATACATTTCGCACGGGATTCTACTCCTACGGCGGATCCCTGACCCATCCGCCCTGCTACCAGGGCACCGAGTGGTTCATCTTTCCCGAATCCCTGGCCATCAGCGACTTCCAGCTGCGTCACTTCCGTTTGCTCCTCGGTCCGGATGGCATCTCCCCCATAACCCGTAACTGCCGACCAGTGCAGACCATGGGCAACCGGGTGGTGAGCTTGAACTGCTTCTGTCCCTATGATGCCGTCCAACTGGCCAGGATGCATGTGGAGCTGTGCCAGCAGCAGGCGCAGGAGTTGCACGAGGAGGAGCGCCTGGAACAGGAGCAAGTGCAGCAAATAGAGAGGGAGCTGGAGCGGGAAAGGGAGCTTGAAAGGCAGAGGTTGGAGCGGGAGCGAGAGGCGGCCGCCCTCGCTGCCTCCGAGGATGAGGGTCAGCTGGTGGAAACCATCGATACCACCACCATAATCACCAGCAGCAGCAACACTAGCATCTGCATGACCACGATGATGCGCAAGGATTCGCCCCGGGAGCAGGAGCAGCCTCCCCAGATGCCCGCTCCCAATCCCAGCCAGAGTTCCCTTCGCAATCCCGGCATGATGATCTTCAGCAGTGGCAACGAATCGAAGACCAAGTGTGGCCTTCAGCTGGACATCCCCGAGGAGCTGATGATGCGGGATAACAGGGGAGCTGGAATGGGAATGGGCATGGGAATGGGTACCCAGAATGGCTGCAAGTCGGATGCCATGTGCGGCGTGGGCGATGGCGTCAACATTGGGGTACGCATCGAGCTGGTTGACTAGGATTACACCCACATTACCAACCATTTTTGTCATCCATAGACACTCCATTTGTGGTCCAAGCTGCACGCCGAGCTGGTGGGCAAGGATGGAGGACATGGCGCACCGGTCAAGGCCAACTGGGGGCCAAGTGCTGCTCTCTGTGTGCCCGGAACCAATTGAATAGCGTGCGCGTGCATTAAACAAGTTGCGTTTATATTTTCTGAAGCATAGCCCCCGAGTTCCCTTGACTTTTAACCCAAGCAGGGGAAACCCACTTGATTATCCCTGTCACGTCACTGGTTAAACTCAAAGGGAAACTGCCGGACGGCCTTGAAAACTTTCAGCCTTGGCTTGGCCAAGTGACAACAGTCTCGGCTTACAGTTTGCCTTTCGGGATGGTTGGTTGTCTGGTTGGTTGGTTGCCTTGTTTTCCATATGCAAGGCAGCGACATTGTGTCGATAATTTGTGTATATAACCATGGCTCCTGCTTCCGTTTCCGCTCATCCTTGTTTCCCCAGTTCATACCCCCACATCCCTCCCAGAATCAAAAGTTGCGCAGCGGCAAAATGCTGTCAGATTGCTGATGAACGACTTGGTGAAAAAGGACCGAGTGCGCGCGTCATCGTCAAGGATTTTGCTGGCAAAAGGACAGGCTTCGCTCCTGTCAAGCCTCTTCAGACCCAGAAATATCCTGTAGGGGCCCAGAAAACCAGGGGTAGGGAAAGGGGGGTTCTCCAAACGGCAGACGACTCTTATCAGAGGCGGTGTGTGGAAATGTTTTTATCTGCTCTGCTGCGTGTAATTATCGATTTTTTCTGTTGTTTTCCCCTCTGCGTGGGGGTGGCTGTCAGCCCCCCAATTTCCCCGCCCCCTTTACTGCTCTTTCATGTTTCAAATTTCCAATGATTAGGCAGCTGTTCAGCGGACAGCAGCTGCGGGCTGTTTCCATTATTGATAAGAAACCCAATATTGGTTCAGAGCCTAAACTCAATCCCGGCTCTAATGGCTTTTGTTGGCCACGTTTAGGTCTATAGGTTGGAGATCCACTGATTTGAATTGAAGTTTAATGAGTAAGGATTGGGTTTTTGGCTAAAATATCAATGCTATTATGTGCTAAGTTGATATCAGGCATTGCTTTTTTATATATTCCATATATATTAGGCAATTTCTAGTAAAATATATATTTAGTTCGGTCTTAAATAAGACATTTGGAAGTCTTTAGTAAATAGAAATACCCTTCTTTCATATAACAGATTTAAACCATATGTATCTATTGTAAACAAGATAATAACCCGTATTCCGCATGTCAATAAAGTAATTCGCATTGTTACACATATAACATGGAGCTTCTAACAAATTGGGATACTGTTTTTCAGAATACGAAGCTAAAATTAGTGTATAAGTTGTATCATTTTAATATAAACAGCTTTAGAGGTAATATTCTGTGATTAAAACCTGGAGTAGCCCCCTAATCCCCACCTTTGGTCACCCTTGTCGTATACTTAATCTGTCAAATGCACTCACTCTGTCTTGAGGTTGCTGCGGTTGCTGTTGCTATTGCTGCTGCTGCAGATGTTGCTGCTGCGGATGTTGCAGTTGCTGCTGTTTCAGTTGCTGCTGCAGATCCTGCTGCCACAAGAATATCCTTCTGCTGGCGCTGTGCTGTGTGTGTGTGGGTGAGGGGTCCGCAGTGTTGTTGCTCGCACATACACACAAATCGATAACGGCAGCTCCTTTAGCTGGGGGAGAAGGAAAAGGACTCGACTCAGCCTTGGCACTGGACTCACATACGCCGCGATTCCGTGTCGATGAATTCGATTCGCTTCGATTCGATTTGTTTACGGTTACCCAATCAATTATTCACACGCCCGCGACCCACTCGTCCACTCCTGTGGCCAGGATTAAGGATTCCTCTGGCTGCACTGGCTCAATTATTCAGCAAGTGATGTATGCAACGCACCAACGGTATTTTTACCTTTTCGCTGCGACACGTCGACACCAAAGGACACACAATTTTTCCTTCGCTCTCAGGCGGCGAATTGACTGCTGCTGCGGCGAAAACGGGCCAGTTTTGTATACGTTTTCATAATTCAACTGTGGCAACTGTTTCAACCTGGCTGACTGACCAACTGGCTGGCTGAATGGATGACTGGATGGCCGAACGACTGGCTGCTGCCCACACAATTTCCCTGCTGCTGCTGCTGCTTTTCCTGCTGCTGAAAATCGATGGGTCTGCGTGTGTGGGCGTAGCTTTTGCGGCGAATTCGGGGGAGCTTTCCATTCATGCGCCAGACATGCGCACTCCATTTTCGGGAGCACTTTGCAACACTGGCAAGGCGCTTGCCTTTTTAAATCCTTACTGGGCGCCAAAACTATATTTCACTAGGGATCTTATGACCCTTAATTTATAACGTATTACTTACTTCTTTTCTCGACCATGGCACAAAAAGTTATCACGACAATTTTGTGTCTTAACTTACAGATTATATATCTTAATTGGTACAAGTTTCTTATCCCTTACCGTCCCGAACTGGTAGATTTTGCAAATGCTAATTTAACTTGTGTTGAAAATATAAACGCGATTTTTCTCGAAACATTGTTTTTGAAATCGGCAATAATCGCACAATATTTTGAAAAGTTCTTAAATTTTTTTTAAATAATTGCGAATGTCATTAGTTCTTTTATAATCCTTCTACTTACAATCAAACAGAATACTCTTTTAAAGCGGTGAAATATCATAATTAATTTATCTTCTGTTTTTGGTTTTCAATATTGTTGCTATGTTATTATCACGACTGCTTAAACTAGGCCTTTTGTCTTCTACCTGTGTTTGCACACACTTTACAAATAGACTGGCGCAAACCTATCTAATAGAACCCCATTTCTAAATAAAGTATACAAAGAAACTTTCCAAAGCTATTTCCAGCCTTGCCAACAAAAGTGATTAAAAGCAGCTCAGATTCGGTGGTAGACTTTACCTATAAATAAAGCCACAAGTCTGAACAATACTTCAGTACAGTGAGTGATAGACAGACCCAAAAATGCTATCCCAATTCGAACTCGCCTTTGTTTTTGTGGCCCTTCTTGCTGCTGCTTATGCAATAGATATTGCATCGCTCACAGGCTTCGAAGACTTAGAAATATAAAGCCCCAAAGGAGATGGAAGAAGATTCGGAGAGCAGTTAAGAAAGGTGCCAAGAAAAGTCAAAAGGTGGCACCATCGGCAGGGGCAAATACTATATTAAGGACCCTTGGGAAAAAGTGTATATAGAAAGTTAAATGCCGCAATAAAATGGTCAGCAAATAAAAGAAATGGTTTTATAAAAAGTAAATAGTTGTTTCTATACGTATATGACATTTACTGATGAGTTGCCTTAATCAGAAAGCCTTTTTTAAACTTTGTGACCAAACGCTAGTCGAAACCTTGAGGCCTGGTATCAGTTTATGGACCAGTAAATAAGCAAATGAAATCAGGGTTCAAAGATTCAGAGTATAACGAGTTTAATGACCAACAATTAACAACGAGTTTACCACCTACAGTTTGCTGTTTCCGGCCAGCAGATCGCGCACCAAACCCACTGCGTACTTGGCCGTTCCGGGAGCGGTAGTTACGCCATAGCCACCATGTCCATAGTTGTGGACGATCTTAAGGCGCCTGCCCTCTGAATTCGAGATAAGCTCCGGTTCCACCCGAACCACCGAGCGGTGTGGACGCAGACCCACGCATTCCCGAACGATCTCCGCCTTCCGGAGACTGGGCAGCAGGTCGTAGCACCGCTCCCGAATGGCCATGCTGTCGTACTTGCACCACTCCGTGTTGTAGCTGTCGAACTGGCGGCATCCTCCCAAAGTCACCGTTTCGAATCCGGGCAGAACGTAGGTATCGTAGTCGCCGTAGAAGGCTGTCTTCACCCAGGGAGCCCGGACCTTGAGCACCTGTCCACGGATGGGAACCAGGTGCTGGTCGCCGCACAGCTCCTTGGCTCCCATTCCAGTGCAATTAAGAAGTACGTCGAAGTTCTGCGGCAACTCGAAGAAGTTCTTCACATGCTGACGCAACACCTCGCCTCCGTTCTCCAGGAATCTACGGGAATTTGGTGTATAGTTACGGTATAGGGGTCACGAGCTCTGTTTCTCAAGGTTTTGTTCGATGGGGCTTTGGTAGTCTTACCAGGTTTTTATCTTAAAGATATTATCATCATTGTCATAATCACAGTATTATACCAGATTTGTCTATATCAAGACGATATATAAATCCGAATCGAACAAAACCTTCAGACATATCAGACCCACTCACTTTTTGGTGGCATATGGCAGGAAGAGTCGACTCTCCGTGAGGCAGGTGGTAAAGAAGGATCCGTACTTCCAGCCGCCGTGGCACAGCTTGAGTTCCTCCTCCGTGGCTCTCCGGTAAACGGGTAGTAGCTTCTCAATAAAGTGGTTCTAAGGTAACAAACAGAAAGTTAATCGAATTAAGCTTGATGCGATAAGAATCGCAGATAGAGGCCTGCCCGGCAACACACATACCCGTACGATATTGGGTGAGGTGCGGGAGTAAATGTAGCCGGACAATTGGCAAACGCCCGCCAAAGGAGCCTCCTTGGAGCGACGCATTTCATCCCAGTAGTTAAAGGCATCCGTCATCCATTGTCTGGAAAGAAAAGAAACCCGCTGATTACTCTATAACTAGGGGTTCATCTCAAATAGATGCTCACTGCGTAATTTCTTGGGTGGGGCCCATGAAGCTGGTTCCCGGACGAAAGATCCCAGCCGCCACATAGCTAACCGTATCCTCGTTAAAACGATCCGCAATCACGGAGATCCTAGCAGTGGGAAACTCCTTCTGGAGTTCCAGGGCGGCCGTGAGACCGATAATACCGCTTCCCAAGACTCCGAAATGCATTCTGGATCCACTTTGCGCTGATTGACCAATTCCGATGGAAAGCTGTTTGGTACTGAGAGCGGCAACCTGCAGCGCGTGTTCTTAAAGGTACTTGTGGAGATAGTAGCTGCACCTTATCAGCCCCCTATCAAATCCGCTCTCCATCGCGCCCCCAGAGATGATAAACTTTACTACTCCTTATCGAAGGTGCAATATACGCTCGTTTACATTGTTTTTATTATGATCTGGTACAGTGTTCAATGATTAGAACGAATTTCAAACAGTGTGAACGTTTACTGAACGTATATGTACCTAAAAAGAAAAATAAAATTAATAATCTATTTAAAATGTTTTTTTCATAAAATCAAAAATGTAGAAGATAACGGGTTTTAAGAACAATGCTTCTTAATGATGTTCACATATCAAGTAATTAATAAAACAAAATCATAAAATTTTAGTTTTGCAATTAAAGTGTTTTTAACATTTAAAAAATTCTGCTAAACGGGTAACCACTGTACATTGACACTGCTCAGTTGAATCAGCTGTTTACACACCACCCACAAGTTCCATTTTTCGTGAAGTTCACAGCAATTTTTACCAAATGCCATCAGAATAGCTTGTCAAACGACACAGCGCAGTTAGATAGTTAAAATTATTATATTTTTCGTTAAAATCAAATTCTTTGTCTGCCGACGCGCTCAAATAAGTTCCACAAGAAATAGCAACGCCACGAAACAGCTGTGTGCGGTATTTTTCAGATTCGTACACAGTTAGTACGTGCGATGCGCGGACGTTTTGCAACACTGCCCGGAGGGTCACACTGTCCGCTCAGATATTTATTTTTCTAACAACATTTGCTGGTTAAACCACACAAAAACAGCCATTACCCACAATTTCGGACACGCAGGACACGGTAGCGATAGCCAGCGAGCGGAGGGGCCAGGATTTGGACTTGGAGCAGGTAGCGGCAGGAATATCAAGACGGATTTGCCCAGGACAAGTCGCAGTAGTATGTCGTCGATGTCGCCCAGCGAGGTGAGTTCTCTCGGGGGTCTTGAGATTTCGATTTCCGTTTCCAAGGGGGCCTTACCACGCAGCTGGTTAAATATTTACGATCCCAGAAGCAGGTTTCCCCAGCAGCAATCGCTTGTCGAGCCACCATTCCCCTCGAGAAGGTTCAACGTCATCTTATCGTTCCAGCGATTCGGAGCTACGAAAAGTGACGCAGCACTCGGCGATGATATGAGCTATCTATCTTCCCAGCTTCCAAGCTTCCTTCTTGTTATTATATAACTGAGCGGTCTCTGCAGCTCGAGGTCGCCTGACCCCGGTCGCTAATTGCGAACCCGGTAATCGACCCGCTGTTTGCACCACCCACAATCCGCCAACCACCAATGCCATCCGCCACCCACTGGCCAAATGTTTACACGGCATCCGATGCACTTTCCCTTTGGTCGACTGTTTGTTTATGCCACGTAAACAATGCACTTGCATTGTGGCTAAAACCTTCGATCCTAGCCAGCTCATAACCTGAGATGGGGAGTGCCACAGTACTTTTCCGCCAGAACAACTTGATTCATTTAATTCTGTTCATCTTATAGAGGTCTCATAGTTAAAGATATCAGAATATTAGTTAAAGTTTATTTTGGATTGGTCTTTAAAAGTATCATTTAAGATTTAACTAATGTATTCTGGTACAAAAATTTGAAATCTAACTTATTCTTGATTACTTTCTTAACTTAAAACAGATATAGTACATTCAACTGGTTGTAGTTACTCACTTGGACTATAATACTTAATCAGACTTTAAATATAATATTTATATTATCTGCTGGGAATTTTGTTTTAAAAAGCTGTTTAATTTAAGTGGTTATTTTCATGATACATTTTACATAACCCATGTATGTATATTTCCCTATGTCACCACATTGCATCTTTGTTCCCAAGTTTTATATCTTATATATACCATACAATACAATATACTTTTTTTCACTTATTTTTATTTTGTATCATGCACCGAAAACTTTTTACCAAGATAGGTTCTGGGTATGTGGGTTTTTTTTTAGCATCTTTCTCATCACTGCTCCCAAGCTATATCTCCTATATATGTGGCTCACTCGGATCGCTCGCCCGTCCGCCGAAAATAGAAGCTCATCGGCAGTGACAGCGCTCGCATTTAGTTCTCGATGCCACGCGAATTCGCACGCGCCGCTCTGCCAGATTCTTAGATTCTCCGTGACGCGAAATCCAAAAGCCGAAAAGCGAAATACTCGAAATCAGATACAAATTGTGCAGGTTCGACATTAGCAAACAATTGATCAGTGGTGGCCAACAGCTTTTCCCATGGATCCTCGTTGCCGTCCCCTCGTTTGCGAAATTTTTGGCACGCGCTCAACATTTTAATTGGCCGGCGCTCCCAGCGGCTAGTTAGCCATTAGGACTCTATAAATAAATAGCGAGCTGTAGCCGCCATTCCACAGAACCAGTTTAAAGTGTTTTGACAGGAATCTACAGTAGAGGCTCAATAACACGAAATATGTATCACATTTGAGGAATTTTTGGGTAGTTGATTGAAGGAAATAATTTTATTCATTTATACCTGAATGTGTAAAACACATTCCCTGAACTTTTTCAATTTTTGAAGCCCGATTGTATATGAAAATCAAGATGTACCGGGCCTCCGAATTGATCTGGCATCATGAAATATGCATGGGCTTATTTCGCCATCCGATCACAAAGAATATCAGACATAACAAAGCATATCAATAAGGAAGTGATTTGCCTTATTGGCACTCCCACGAGGCAAGAAGCGATTAATGGGGGAGTTTAAAGGGCAGTACCGAAAGCCGTACAGCAATACATCTCTCTGAAAGTATCCCACTGATAAGGTTTTTCGAAATGGGCGGATTCTTTAAGTCGCTGACCTGCGAAACGTGATTGCTGATCGGCAGATTTAATCGCATAGAAGTTTACCTGCGCAATTTAATTGGGGTTAAGAGCAATTTTACGCTTTTCTCATCAGTTTTCCAATCGCCTTTCAATGTAGAACGATTTACTCACAGAGTGGAGACACCGTAGTGATTGAATCACTTGCAAATTGTGATACATTTCATTTAATTTGTATTTAATTACTTATATTGCCGTTGTTTCTTCCTCACAGCAACATGTCTTGGCATATTGTAATTGCACACGCCTTTCACGTGTCTGCAACAATAACACGTCCTCGTTTTGATGGCATACGTTTCCCAGATTTCAATATAGCTATGGGCTTCTATATCAGCGGCAATCGGAGGAATCCGAAGGAGATGCTCTAGAAGCGGTCTGGAACTTGTTGCTCATCCGCCGCGAACGTGACACATGTCGATTGTCGCTCTCTTTGGGCTTGTGATGATGATAAAGCCAAAACTGGCGCATCAGGTTTTCGTGTATTTATAACGCCCCACGGCTCCAACTCTGACGTCACGAGTGTGCGATGATGACGTACTAAATGATTTATCGACCGTCGGCGAAGGGCAGGTGGCTCAGTTGGCAAGTTTAAGGTTGCAGCGACTGTATAATGAGCCCCACACCCCCGGGTTCTTCCGCTTTCACCATTGCCGTAATGCGCTTAACATTTCTCCGGTTCAGGAAATCGCTTTATATGGCTTTTTGGGGACCGGGGCCGGGCCTCTGGGCCTCCCAGTTGCATAATTTGGCTTGGCTTTGTTTATTTTGGCCTGGCGTGTGATTCACAGCCCAAGGTTTCGATTTCCAAAACATTTTGCGTTGGGCGTGATTCACTCCCGCCGCCGCCGCCCCCGTTTCATAAAATTTCCACCCACACATCTCTTATGTTTATGTCCACGCTAATCGTCCTTCACCCTCTGGCTAGCCTCCAAGATATTTGCGGTTTTATCAGCTGCCAAAACGTTTATCAGCCACAACGATATCGGCTATGGCACGCTTTATTCTTCAGCCATTGTGTTTACCCGAAAAATATTCTCGGAAAATAGGAAACAAATAAAAAACAGATGCAGCCCCCTTTTCACCGCCCACCGAAAAGTCTGGCAGTCGCTGGTTTATTTGTTTACACTCTGCTTGGCTTTTATTGCCGAAGAATTTTTCGAGACCATTGTTTGGCTGTTGTTTTGTTGTGCTTATAGAATTTCCCTGCCAGCGTTCTTTTCCTAGACTTTGGCATTCAATTGCATTTTTATTTATTTATTTCTGGGTGATTCAAGCAGCTTTTGTTTTGGCTCTCTAGATTTGATTGAGTCTAAAATAAACGCAAGTTACCCCCGCAGAGCGAAGCGCGTGTTTATTGGTCTGGCCTACATCAGTGCCTCAGTTTTTCGCATTTGGGGGCCTCTGGGGTCCAGGCGCACTTACTATCTGGCCGCGGAACTTAATTGGCCTCGCTAAGTGATTGGCGATCTGTCGCTTCGTTTAGAACCAGTTTCGCTTTAAACCAGTGTGTGCGACTTATATAATCGATCATCTTCTAGGGCGCTGCTTGATTGCTTTTAATCACGAGCGGAGGCTCCGTCTTCATTTCACTTGAAAGCGCCGAAGATCCCATTGTTCCATCAATTGAAATGCATGCCCCATTGACGCATTACGCCGTCTTGAACACTTGTTTCCCTTTTGTTTGGCTATCAGCACTGAGGAAAAATGTTGTAGACCACTTTTAAAACGAAAAAGAATCTTTAAAACAAATTGGATACTGGAAAAATGCGTAGTTCTGATAACAAAGATATAAATAAAGTCGAGCCTCCATAACTCGAACGTTCTATACAAAGTCTGTATAAATAAAGAAAGCTTTAGTTTTTTTTATAAAATACATCCAAATACACTTAAAATCATTGCCATACCTACAAAACCTTAAGTTGGATACTATTTAACATATATTTTTGATATGATATATATATATGATATGTTCTCGAGAACACAGATATTATCCCCCAAGCTTTTCCCTCACTGTATTTATATATAGAAGTGCTTATCGGCATGCCTATCGCCGTAATCTAATCGTGTGCTTATCAGGTAATGGCTGCGTGCCAGGGCAGTGTTCCGATAAGGGTTTCTGCCAATACCTTTTCGGTGGGGGTTGAGGGGCTACGGGAACCAGCACCATCTCGTGATCTGGGAGAGACAATCCCAGCCCGAATCGAACCAGCTGTATGGGTAACTGGTTCGGGTTAACAAACTAGTTTGGGCCGTTTCGCTGCACTTGCGAATTCTCATTTTTGATAGTGCACAATGTATATAGATCGGGTGAGAGCGGGGAGCTGGGTGGGTGGGTTGGTAGTGCTAGTATTGCTAGTACTGCTGGTGAGGTGCCGAAAGCGACGACGACTGCTGTTTAGTATAGCGATAGTACGCACACCGAAGCACGTCGCCTCGTCACTCGACTCGCCCTGCAGTCTCTCCCACAAATTTCTCGGGCTCGGCGCCTTTCTGCAGTCGTCCCACGAACGTTGCCGCAATTGGTCGACCAGAATCGGTTCGCGAATAATATGTCTGCCACGCCCCTCGCCCTCTCTCGGCTCCTGGGAAAAGCACTGGCATATTGAAGTGTAGAAACAACTAACTGAAAACAAAATTACTTAAAACTACTTGAAAGTCTAGCATCGCGAGAAACATCTGTGAAGTACTGTTGACAAGTGATCGGCGTCAGAACTACCACTAAATTATTAAACATAAACTGTGACAATAACGGCTGCAAAATGCTGAAGTTATTCAAAAAACCCAAAGACAAAATACCCAAATCGGAGATCATAACCGAACCCAAGGAACCCAAAACACCGCCGGTCTCGAAGTGCGGCAAACCACTGCAGTTGGACAATTCGCGATGGGAGGCAAGTATATCCGCGAGATAAAACCTGAACTTTGGCCAGATATCACGTTCGAACGGCTGGTCGAATATGTATATATGTATAAATATAGTGTGTCATTGCGTCATGGGTGTGCATTATTTTTGGGCCTTCTGGGAAATCTGTGTGATTTCACTCGGCCCTCTGAAGGGGGTTCTCGGATTTTGCAAATTTTTCCTCCCTTATCGATCAAACCATTCAGCAGCAGCTCATTTGTGGGGGCAGCGGATAGGGTGGTGCTATATACTCACTTGTTTATGGTCTCGAAAGCGGACCTGCAAGTGGCAATCACTCGATAAGGGAGAACCGAAAGACGGAACAACAATTGACGGTTCTATAAATTTCAGTGACATTTGTTTTTATCTTATCGTGCCTTTCGTTTTATATATATATAGGTGCGTATTTTGTACTCGCCATATAGCGTATATTGGCGTTTGTAAGCCAAAAGAGAAATGGCGCACCGATAAGACGGGGCGGAAAAAATAAGACTTGAGAACTCTTAAGTCGAATGGCTTGGACGTTGGTGTGCTTTGTGATAAGATATGGCCAAGAACTGTCCAAGTAATTAGCTAATTCATTTGTCTTATTTTTATTTTTGCCCCACAGCGCCGCCTGCACAAAGAGCTTATGTCCCTGATCAAGGAGCCCCCGCCAGGCGTTACCGTTGACACCGAAAGCGTACAGCAAAATTTATCCGAGTAAGTATAGACTACGGAGCAGAGTGGGCCAAGTTCAGCGAAAACTAAAAACTGAAACTGGTTTAGTTCAAGCACATGAAATAAAATGTGCAAAAAATAAGCTTAATTCAGCAACTTGCGTTGAAAACAAAGCCCGCCATTGTTGGCAACTGACTCTTACAACTCTCTTTGGCTTACAGATGGAAAATAAACATTAAAGGTTTCGAGGGCACACTTTACGAGGGCGAGGACTTCCAGCTGCTGTTCAAATTTAATAATAAATATCCCTTCGATTCGCCAGAGGTAATCACTCATTTAGACAAAGGGAACCTGAAGGTGATGTTAATTGTGTACCTTTGTTTTCCAGGTGACCTTCATCGGCAGCAATATACCCGTGCATCCACATGTCTACAGCAATGGACACATCTGCCTATCCATTCTGACCGAGGACTGGTCGCCGGCACTGTCCGTGCAATCCGTGTGCCTTAGCATAGCCTCCATGTTGAGCAGCTGCCGAGAGAAGAAGCGTCCGCCGGATAATACGCTCTACGTAAAGACCTGCAATAAGAATCCCAAAAAGACTAAATGGTGGTACCACGGTGCGTATGCTTGATTTCCAATTATATCGCCCACACACACTCATAACTCAACTAATTGTTTATTGCAGACGATTCTGTTTAGTTTGAAGTGCAATTTATGACTACTGCCTGCTGATGTTTGCTTTGCGCATCCACCCTAAAAAAAAAATAGAATATCATAGCAATTCAGAAGTAGTGCGGCGTAGAGAGCCTCAGATATCCAGGAATTATGGATGGCGCCCAAACACTGCTCGCGAGTGGAGCAGACCAGAATCTGCTGACCAGAAAACCCAAGTGCACTCGGATGCGAAAGCGTCAAGTCAACGAGAGAACTATCAGTAGTGTTTGGCAATCAATCATGGCGCATGCAACCAGTTCTAATTATAGCTATGTATAATCAACAAAAGGCGTGTGCGACAAAACTATTATTACATGTTAACATTTTAATTAGATTGTTAAGACCAAAATTTATGTCTAAATTAAATGTTATGCTACCAACTAACTACTAGGCGTATGCAAACCAAAACCAACCGAACGTTTGATAGTTCTGGCACTTATCGCCAGCCGCTGCTTCCACATTCCACGAGCATCGTTCGAGGCATCCGGCCCGAGGAGCGTGATCCAGCCCACATATGCCTCCATCCCAGTTTATATTAATTGTGTATATTTTATCATCTTAGATGCGATGCGAAACTCATGAGATCATAGTTAAGTTTACAGCGTTTCAAATGTATTAGCAGCCATAACCCCGAATCGCACTCATTGTCACCAGTCCAGCACTCTGTAATCTTCCCCCATTTCCCATGCCTAGGTCGTTAAGTTAACCAGTTCATGTACTTGGCTAGGATAGTCCATCTGTGGCCAAAATCTCGCCAGTGGCACGATCGCAGAACACATTTACCTCTTACTGTGCAAGTAGATCATAGGATGCGACGAGCCGCTCGTCCGACTAACATTCAATTTAACTGTAGTCTGTGTACTGTATAAAGAGTCCAATTAAACCCAATGTATGTTTATCCAGCATATGTCTATAAATGCCTATAAATATTTACTGTTAAAAAGTATTTAAAATAAAAACAAGTCTGTACTCAAAAAAATCCATATTATTTCTGGGGCAAAGATTCTGTTATCTATCTGTTAGCTCACAAAAATGTATCCTAACCGAATTCCAATCGAACACTAAAATATTTAGTGGAATGTGAGAGACTTCCTAAGGGAACGGTAAAATATAAAATGTTTTTATAGTTATTTGAGCCGTTCTTTTTTTCTCTTATCTCAACTTTTAATAATAAACGACAATCGTACTTTTACCGAGATTTTTTATTTTCTGGTATGCGAAGAAAAATACATATTCGATGCGATTCGTCATCCAGTTTTAAAAGCATATCGGCCAAAAAGATTATCCCAATAATAAACGAAAACGGATGTGAGAGATATTATACACTCAAAAAAGAAATATTTTATGTTTTTAGAAGTGTCAGATTTAACAATCTTTTTCTTAGAAAAGTGTATTATCAATAATGCAATCCATTTATTTATAGAATTAAATAGAAAGTGTACATTTACGTTTTATGGTGATTGCATAAAAAGATATAAGTTTAAAAAATGATTTTCATTTCTTCATTGGATCACATAACTAAACTTATTTAAGAACATAAATTTATAAAATGTTCATCTTTTTTTCTCGATTTTGAAAAGGATATTTCTTTCTTTTCATTTACATTATATTTTATTGTAATTCCCTAAATTGTAATTACAAAATTGGTAATTAATTCTTGTCTCTTCACGCCAATAGAACTCCGTTTTCAACTGTGAAATAGTCCGGTTTTTCATTTACAAAAAATATATTTATAAAAACAATTGTTAGTTCTAAAACGTTTTTTTTGTTTGCTAGGTGTTTTTTTTTACAAGTGTATAAACATTTTTTAATTTCGCATTCTACAAATTTTTTAAACGAAATTATGTTTCCTGGCACTACAATAGCGGTTGGGCAATTGAAATTTCTACTCTAGAGTCAGTGCAGATGTAGTGTTCACTCGACCGGATCATAGTGCCGAAATGAAGATCGAATTTTTCTGTACATTTTTTGTTATTTTGAGTTTGTCAAAATCCAGTGCAGTTATTCCAGATTGCGATTACTTTGACACTGTCGACCTATCTCATATGGAAAGGCAGAATGGTTCCTACCAGTACGAAGGAATCGTTATCCCTGATAACCTTATAGGGGAATATGGCTTTAAGATGGTGCCTTTTGAGCAAAGACTTACAGTAAAGACACACTTGAGGGGATGTGTCTGCGAGCTGAGGACCTGCATCCGGATTTGCTGTCCTCGCAAGAATATGTTGCCCAATGGCGGATGTAGCGATGGTTTAAATGATCAGCTTCTCCAGGTAAACCCCCACCTGTATGTGAACAACGAGGATGATACTCTAAGTGACCTATACTTGAACAACCAAACCCTGCTGAGGACACAGCTCTGGGGGGAAGATAGGATGGTCTACCTGTTGGGAGATCAGTACACGTTGTACAAGGTTTGTCTTTTAATCTACCCTTTGCGTTCCTATCTAACTCTGTGCTTTCAGAACGGAACCTTAATTCTCAACTACCAAAATATGGAATTGAAGAAAGAGGAGTACTGCCTTCATCCCAATCAGTTTAAATCACGCTATTCAGCAGGCTTATGGTTTGTGTTACACGAGACAACCGTGATACCGTTACCAGGAGTCCTTGGGAGTAAGGCCATGCCTATAAACTAATTTTGTGGACTACCTTTTATTCCCTGATTCTATAATTTTAGTCATTGGGATTTCTATGATGTGCTATATACTAACTATCGCAGTTTATATTTCCGTGAAGAAGCTACGGAATGTCCTCGGAAAGTGCCTTATCTGTAGCATGCTTAGCTTATTCATGACGGATTTGTCCTTTTTAATAGATGAATATAGATTTCTGAGCAACGTTTGTCTTCTGGCAGGTAAGTGGTTTTACAGTTTTACTGAATATGGTCATTAAAGTGAAGAAATATTAATATTTATCTCGTTCTTCTGCAGGTTACTGCTCATACTTCTTTGACTTCGCCTTTATACTCTGGAACTCTGTAATCAGCTATCATTTATGGAAAACCTTAACGTCGGTCAACCGCGATGAACCTCGTCAGCGGTTCCTGGCCTACAGTGCTTTCGTGTGGGTCACAGCTGCTATCCCAACTGGAGCCATCTTTATGATCAACCAAATTTGGGTAAACGATCTTAATAACTGGAACTGGATGCCCTTAGTTGGGTTTAGTAGATGCGCGGTGGACAGTAAGTTTAGATTAGGGTTTTTAATCAAGTATTTATTTAACTATATCGTTTCATTTTCAGTTTTCAAAAAGTCTGCCTGGATCTATTATCATGGGCCCTTATTAATCTTAAATATCTTCATATTTATCATGTTTATCCTGACGGCCAGAAACATACTGAAAGTGAAGAGAAAACTGAAGAAGATTGCTCATCGGCGGGATGGGACCACAACCTGCTTTAATTTCAATAGCGAAAAGTAAGCCGATTTACTTTTTAGTTTGGTAACCAAAAATTATTATCATATATTTTAACTCAGTTACCTACTGTTTCTGCGGCTCTTTACCATGATGGGTGTACATTGGATACTGTATTTGTTATATTTATCGGATTTCAAAAACGAATTATGGCACTCGATTCTTACAGCAATGAAATATTTCCAATGCGCTTTTGGTATTTTCGTTTTTGTGCTGCTAATTCTTAAACGCAGCTCCATTCAACTGCTCAAAGATAGGTAAGAATGATGTGACTAAGCCAGATTTCTGAGTAACCATTTCCTTTTTCAAGCAGAATCCGGGGAAACAGTAGTTTCAGTACCCCGACGTTCAAAGAACAAAAGAAATCGGTCTTCTATTGAAATTCGTGACCATTAACATATATTTAGATCCTAGCTTATACTGCCTTTAGTTTCTAAGGAGACAAGTACAGACAAGATAAATTAATTTTTATGTCAAACATTGAAAATCATACATTTCTGCCAAAAAAATTAGGAATTGTAACCACCAAATAATATGAACTCGGTTATGTGAATATTGAACTGGTTATTAATCGATTGAAATTGAAAACAGGAAGCTTTTATTTTTTACCAATTTTGCAAAAACAAACTTGAACATATTTTATGCATCTAGGCGCTTTATTAATTTAAAATTATTGAATTTTCCTGACGAAATTGATCTGCACTTGCGAGTTTAACGGCTAATTTCTTGCTCTTTGACACCAGGGCAACATAATTTATAGCAGGTGGCTGCTGGGCGCTAACATTTTCTTGCTGGAAGACAACCGTTAGTTTAGTATAAGCAGCCTAGAGATGGGCAATCGCTTGATCGGCAACAAAGCCTCCACATATTTTGAAGTGGCACACCTCTAGATAGGCCTTGAAAAATAATCGTGGGCCACCTACGAATTTTCCTGCTCACCTGGTGTTTAAAATGAAAAAATCGCTAACATATTTTCTGTCAAAATCCTGGACTCTCAGACACCAGGCAAACAGAAAACTTAGCAAGTGACAGCTGGTAGCTAAATTTGCATTTAAGTAACTGTTAATTTTCAAAATGATTTCCATATTTACCCCTCCACTGACCAATAAGAATGTATAACCATGGAAAACAACCGTTAGTTGAGAACAAAGCACAGACTAGAGATGAGCAAATATGGCTTTGTCACGAGCTTGTCACGATATGCACGAAATAAAAGTGAAATCGTATTGTAAGTTTGATAAACCACTAAGTTGACTTTGGATAAACAGGCAGTTATTTGATCATTTTTGCTGGGTCAAAGGTCATTTATAACGAACGATATAGCATTTATTTCATTTAAATATATTAAGTAGATTACAAGATAACTGAATGGATTCGTTTAGGACACATTTGTTCAACAAAAGTAAGCGTTCAGTGCTCTGGTTGTGCGACCATCAGAAGTCTCCATCCTCCGAAGTCTAGGTGCCGGCAACCACGCCCATCGTGGCTGTGTAGTAGAGTTCCTGAAGCGCCTCCTGGAGTGCCCTTTCGCAGGCCAGCGTCGATGTGAATCCGCCGGCGTTTTCCTGCGGGGTTTCCGCGCGTATGTGGGCAATATAGCCTCTGGCCACGATCTCGCTGGTGGGCGGCATGACGGGACCCTCGCTCAAAGCAACCAGTGGCTCGTAGACGAACAGCGGACCCTCCTCCGACTTGGGGACGGGCAGCAGGCTGGGATCGGCCGTCTGGCCGAACTTGATGCCCGTGGAGAACTCGTTGGCGGGCTTCGGCGGAGGCAGTTGCTTCTCCTCCTCGCGCTGCTTCTCTGCCTTCTCGGCAAACTCGGTGACAATCTGGGCGGCATCCTTGCCGCTGTACATCAGCTCCTCGATCAGCGCCTGCTTGTCGCGAGCCTTCTTCTTCTTGTGCTCCGTCTCCAGCTCGTCAAGCTCCTTCCTGCGTGCCTCCTCTTGGACTTTCTCCAGCTCCAGCATCTCCTCAAGGGCGTACTCATCGCGTCCCACGCGCGTCTTATTACGCTGGATGACCTCTCGATTGTCCCGCTTGTACGCCTCGATCCGCTTGTTCGTCTCGATGATCTCGATGTTGTTGCACAGGTTGTACACAATGTCTTCGATCTCCTCCAGATAGTCATTGTACTCGGCCAGCGAGCCGAAGTCCTCCTCGCGTTTGTTGTAGTCGCGCAGAATTCGCCGTCGAATGTCCACCTCCTTCTCCACCATGGGATCCTCGAAGAGCTGGACACGGAAGTTGTTGCGGCGCAGGGGCACCATGCACTCGGGACAGGCGCCAGATCCTTTTAGGAACAGCAGGTCCACGCAGGATTCGCACAAAGTGTGGCCGCAAACGTTAACCATCAGCTTGAGCGACGGATTCCGGTATTTGGTGGTCTTGCACCGCGGGCACGCCTGGTCGTCCATGACGACGGGGGTCTTCCTATCCTATTTCCGCTCCCTAAACTATCAAATCCACTAACAATCAATTAAAATTCCCAAATAACAATAATCTGCCGGCTGTTGTTTCCGATAAGTCGATAGGTGCCTGTTAATGTGACCATAAGCAACGATTATCGGTTATCGGCTCAGAGCATCGATACAGCTCTAGCAAAGACTGAAACCAGCAATTATAGCGTTGCCAGACGTTGAGCAAAAGCAAACGTTGGCTAATTTAAAATTTTATAATTAATGAAAATAGTTCCAAGTTCCACTTTTTCAACAGTTCCAGTTATGAATTTTAAGCTGCAGTTTAATAATATACATTTATATCCTTTACTTTAGGCTACATAATAAATACCCCAGCTCATTTCTTTTAACATTTTTATTTCAAACAGCATACGCGGTAGTTGTTCACATTAAGAGTAGAGTTTAAATATGTTTTCTTTAAATATACACGCACTTTTATGTCATACGTATTTTGATATATGTGTTCTGAGTGTATATGCATTAAATAATTCAATAATTTACATTAACCAAACCCCGCCCAGCTGGGCGGCGATCTGTTTTACATTTGTTTTAGCTGCGTATTAACATTTACATTTAAATACATTCAATAAACAGTAGTAGTGACATCATATACACCTCCTAAATATATGCAGTTTATATGCGTATGCGAAGATAAAAGCATTGCCAAGCAGTTGATCAAAGTGGCCCAAAGGATCTTGGGCATGTTAGTTGCATGCGTAATACTTGAGAGAAGGATTGAGTGGGTGAGTGGGGTGTTTCGTTTTTGATTTTGTTTGGGTGGGTGCGATATAAAAGCACTGTTGAAATACGAGGCGTACTCCTAATATATTTAGACTAACTTATGCGCTAAGAAGAGGACCTACTCGATTTATACAGATTGATTTAAGCGAATATAGTATATATTCTGAAGTGTAGTTAGGGGGTGGAAAGAATAGATGTATGTAGAGACAGAACCTAAAAAAGAATCGAAGGCGTCTTGTCTTTGTATAGGTTCTCAACAAATTTGTCGATTCAATTAAAAATCGAATCACTGTAAATATCACAATTTAGTTAACACATATACAAATTTAATTGTAATAACTAAAATAAATGTACGTAAGCTTGTCGTCGTCATTAACAATAGAATCTATCAGAAATCTAACAGCAGCTGCATTTACAGGCTGCAGCCTAATGTCGCATACGGGGGTTTCGGGATGGGAGGGGGTATGAGAGGAGGGGAGATCCTAGCCACCTAGCCCTGCAAGGCGGTGACCTCCTCCTCCAGCTCGGCCTCCACCTCGTCGATTTTGGAACCGCTGCACCCACGGCACTTGCAGCAGATGATGCAGGGCGCGGCCAGGAGCAGCAGTGGCGAGGCCACCAGCAGCAGTATGCCGAAGCCGGCGAAGATCCCGATCACCTGGGCACGATGCCAGACCACGGAGGCCCTGGAGTGACCCAGCTTGTTCTTGCACGGTCCCTTGTCGTAGTGGCGCAGCAGGAAGTCGTCCTGGGATATAAACAAATCAAATTTAGTAACAATCAGTGGAAAGACTCGAATGACTCACATCCAAACTGGCCAGGCAATACCAGCAGAAGACGTGCTTGCAGCGCTTGCACATCATCTGGGCGCAGCCCTCGTCCTTCTCGATGGGCACCGCGCACATGGGGCAGCACTTGATCAGCTCGTTGTCGAAGGGTATGCCAATGTCGTCCTGGCCATCGGCAATCAGGCGGCGACCAAACTCCTCGCAGCTTATGTTCGGATGGTACTGCAAAGTGAAAAGGGGAATCATGTATATCAGAAATCTATTGTAATACAAAAATTATGTTAAATGCCTTTTTGTTGCCAAAATGTATCCAAGAACATTGTTATTGAATTGAGAACATTGTTCTTAAATTGAAAACATTGTTCTTGAATTGAGAACATTGTTCTTGAATTGAGAAGATTCGTTCTTAAAAACTGTGCAAGTACATTTTGGTATCAATGTTCTCAATATTAGATCGAAATGGTGAGAAGAGAAAAGTTAAATAGAGTTTATCTAACAACTTTTTGATAAGTATACACTAAGGACTGAACTAATAGTTTATTTGTACACACACTGTACTTAAATACCGCATTTCAACTTGATTCGAGCAAAATAAAAACATTTTCAACTTAAAATGTCGTTTTATTTTTAAAAACATTTTCAACTCAGATGAGAACGTCAAAATTTTCTCTGTGTACTAATGTTTTTCTTACTGTTTTTGGATTTGGAGCTATAGAGGGGTGCCACACAAATCACTAGGGTAATAAAATAGTTTTTAACATTTATTTTAGGTGTCTAAATGTATGCAGTGAATAAAGAATATTCGCCTTACTGAATGAATTCAATTCAATTACAATATTGTGTTGCATACTTTTAGACACCTTATATTAGTGATATTAGTTAAATACAAATCAAGTAGAAATCAAATTAATGCAAATTTATCTAATATTATACCTATTCAAAGGCATAATATTGATATTGCTAAACGGTCATCCTAATATATTTCCGGAGCTATATTAATATCATGTTTGAGATACCCACACATGATAAGAAAAAGTGTTATTTATTCCTTGTTTATGACAAAACCACCGGAAAGGCGAAACAAAACCGCCCACTTACCGCTTTTTTGCAGAGGCCGCAGAATTCGTCCTTGCAGGAGGGACAATGCACGGACACCGAGAGCACGGCTGCCCCGTTTCCGGTCGCGCCACCTGTGCTTCCGCTTCCGGCTGCCTCCTGCTGCGGACTGTAGCTCTGTGACGTCGACGGCGACTCGTCCATTTGGCAAATGGCGCTGGACTGGCCAGGCTGCGCCGGTCCGCCCACCGTGCAGATGGTCTCGCAGCCAGCCCGTGGACACCAGGTGCGCGTCTTGTCCAATTCGATTTCTTAAATATCAGAAAAGGTATACAATTAATAAAATTTAATTACATTTTTCTATGAAAATCCCTTGAAAAACCGACCTCGATTCAGGCGATAGCGATGGTGCTTCTTCAGCAGATTCGTTGTGGTTAGGCTCGCAATCTCGGGCAGGGAAATGGCGCCCTGGGCCGGACACTTGGCGTCCGGACAGGAGATCTCGTAGGCGCCCTCGGAGATCTCAAACTCCACGTAGGCTCGCATGCACTGCAAGTAAGTAGGATGAGGCGCTGAATTAGCTAAACAATTTGCACTTCTTAAGCTTAAGCCAACTTAAGCTGGAAATATACTATATGTCCTATATATGTATAAGGCTGCCACCCACTTTTGTGGCAAAGCAAAAGTTTGTCAGGGCATTTAGCAAGTTTGGCTGGCATAGTTTTGGGCAGGAAAACCGCATGGGCCACCGCAAAACTGCGGCTGTCGGAATTATTTCATTTTCCCTCACACACAAAAGTTGCCGCCAGTGCGGAAGCTTTTATAAATAAAGATTTAAAAGTTTTCCCTTTCCTTCCTGCCACATTAAAGTAATGGAATTGCAAACGGAACCGAAGGAAACTCTCAAATGCTTCGACACCAACCATATTTTCCCTTCGCCCTCTTTGCCTTCCACCGGCAAATGAAAAGTTTCTGTGTCCGCAGAATGAAAAAAAAAAAGTGTCTCCTGCGGCCATCTCTCCTCCTTTTGGCCAACTTTCTGTTTAGCCGTAAATAATTAAAAGTGAATTTCTCCTTTCTCTCGACGGCCTTTGCACGAATTTGGGCTAGTGGCAACTTTCTGTTTGCTAACTGCAATAATGCAACTAGATATCTCGCTCAAATGAAAGTTTTCATTAAAGCAACTGCATAGGGCACTTTACGAAATTTGTGTGCATAGTAGGGATTCGAAAATAATTACACTTCCTTGGCTTGTAAGTGCATAAAATATAAATTATAATACAAGTATATTTATCAGGGAATAAAACCAGAACCGGAACCGGAACCGATAACCGAAATAAACCGATATCTAATAGAGAACCGGAACCGGTACCGGTACCAAAACCAAAATTAAATTTAGAACTGATTACCGTATTGCTGGTACCGGTACGGTTTTGGTACTTTACTAAATTCATAAAAAATCCGTAACAAAAATACTGAAATCTGCATATGAGGTCCCACTTTTTGCCGTGGCGCTTTTTCCCTGTCTCTTTTTAGCATATGTGCTTCTTATGAAAGAAAATGTCTGAGCAGGTTGTAAATCCGGATTTTTTGGCGCATTTCTACGCGGTTTTTTATTATATATGGAGAAAAGAGATAACTAGTCTCAACAACTACCTTAGCCGTCTCCTTTCATCAAGCTTCATTCTAGAATTTAAACAGAATTTCATGTGAAGCAGCTAGGAAAAGTGAAGAAAAGTAAAGAAAGTGAAAAATGCCTCGACCAAAATCGAATCCTCACCGAAAGTATTTCTCCTTTGACATTTTATCAAACACGAGCACGTGCCTAATCAAAAAAGATGATGTGAATTGTGGGCATCAAATTAAAGTAAGTATAAAAATTAACTGCTTACTTACTTACATATATATGTATGCACATAATCCGTATGCATTTTATAGGGTAATCATGGAACTAATTTGTCGAAGCACATAAAGCGATCTCATAACACATTGATAATTGAAACTGAGGAGCAAACGAGTAGCAACCAAACAATTACTAAGAAAAATAGTGTGCCTGCTAAAACGATTCAGGATTTCATAAAACCAATTGTCCGTGTGTCCATTACAAGGGAGGATATACAAAATGCATGTGCTTTGCTGTGCACAGTTGATGGAAGACCATTTTCTTTAATGAACGACATCGGATTTAGGCGGATTCTGAATCCGTTAATTGAAGGATTAGGATGTGAAAACTTTATAAATCCTCAAAACGTCCGTGATGATGTTGTAGCCAAATCAGAGAAGGTCGTCGAAAAAATAAAAGAAGAAACTAAAGGAAAAATGATCGCACTTAAAATCGACGGCTTGACTCATCTGAATCGATCGTTTATTGGTGTGTATGCCTAAAAAATAAATCTTATAAAAATATAATGCTTTAACAAATTATTTTGCAATTTAGGAGTAAACATACAATTTATTTCTGATGGACATCTTGTCCTGCGCACATTGGCAACTGAAGAAATGTTTGCCTGCCATACTGCTGCAAATTTAAAAGACACCATCCTTTTTGTTTTAAATCGATTCGAGATCAGCTCCCAGCAAATTTATTCTTGCACCACTGATAATGGACGGAATATGGTCAAGTTTGTGGAACTTCTAAGTAACGAAAACATTCCGGAGGAGTTGTACGACGACTCTTCATACGAGAATGAAACCGACGTCGACAACGACTTGTCTTTTATGAATGACGTTGTTTTTGAAAATAAGTGCATAAGTATGAAACTACAAAATATTTATAAGCGGCTTATATACTTAACATTTTATTATTTACTTAATTTTAGGTGTTCGTTGTGCAGCACATACTCTTCAGTTGGCGGTCAATGCAGTACTTAAAGACAAAAATTGTTCGAAAACAATTGGTTTTGCCAGGAACTTGGTCAAAAAATTGCGAACACCAACCATGTCTTACATTATGAAGGAGAAAAATCTAAGAAAACCGCCCATTGATTGTCCTACGCGTTGGAGCTCGTCCTACAAAATGTTAGCGTATTTGGTAGAAGATGCAGTATACCATTTTTGCTCAACCTATGCAGTGGCTAATTCCGATTTATATCTGGATCAAAAAGTTTGGGATTCAATTCGCGAAATTGTAAGCCTATTAGAGCCAGCTGAGGTTGCCACAACAAAACTTCAAAGCCAAAATTTGGTTTTCGGAGACTTTTACCACACTTGGATTAGTTGTAAGCTACTCGTGCAGAAAAATAACTCAAAGTTGGCCAAATTTTTGTTAACAGAACTGGAAGATCGTGAAATTTTATTATTTGAAAACGATGCATTTCTGTGTGGAATATTCTTAGATCCCAGATTCAATATTACCCTAAGCAAAAATCAAAAACAGACTTGTATTAGTCTATTATCCAATATTTACTTCCAAATTCTATCGATATCCAATAATTCAATATCACTTCTTGAGAAAAGTTTAGAAGCAAGCCTTTCAGAAAGCTTCGACGAAGTTGATAAATACCTAAAATTGGAAGAAGCAAGATCTGTAGGCTCACCTTCATGTATGTCTACATGCAGCCTTTTAGAATCAATACAAATTTTTCTAAAACAAAGGCGCCTTTCCAAGTCAACAGACATTATTAAATGGTGGTCTGAATCTTCCGAAAAGTTCCCAGAGTTGTTTGCAATTTCTCAAGTGGCCCTATGTGTTCCTGCTACGCAAGTGAGCGTAGAGAGGTTATTTTCCAGCGTTAAGTTTATCATGAATCCGCTCAGAAACCGTTTGGACATGAAAACTTTAAACGCAATCATGCTTTTGAGAACCAATCACATGTTTTCCAAATAATTAACGTTTTTTCGTAAATTTATTATCATTATAAGTATAATCATCTCTATGATTTTGTATCCATTGAACTATTATTAATGTGCCTTCAAATAAAGTTTTTATTTTCTTAATAAAACACAAATAATTACAATGTATTCATTGCCATAATTAATTCAAATTTGTTTAACTGTACCGGTACGTACCGGTACCAGAACCGGAACCAAAACATCAATACCAAAATTGAATCGTTTACCGAATAAGTCGTTTCGGTATGGGACCGGTACCAGAACCGGAACCGAAATAAGATTCGGTTTGATTCCCTGATATTTATATTAATTTAGTTAATGGATATGTTTATTTAATTTAAAAGTAGGATTTTTTAAAAACTTCTATACCAAAAAATGTAAATGATAATCATTCTACTAACTTCATAAATTCCATTGATAAATTTGTTATTAATTGCAATACTTTGAGTCAAGGTCGCCAAAACTAAAAATAAATATTTTTTAATTTTATTTTAATATATTAAAAGGCTTTTGTAATAAACAAAACCTTTTTTAATACGATATTTGTAAGGACAATGCCTATTTTACATTTAAATTGAGCTAGAAATATCTGTAACCTATTTTTATAACTCCTTTTAAGATTTCCCTTAAAGCAAATACATTTTAAAGTTTGCTTTTTATTTTAAAATTAGAAAATGACCTTTAAAAATGTATCTACCTTTGGTGGGTGCTTGAATAAATGTGTTAAATATCTATAATATTATTTTCAGTGAGCACACATACCCCGCCCTGCTCCGCCTAATCCCTGCGTTGAAGGCTTCACCTGGCCATTCGTCAGTCAGGCCGCAGCAGCCACAGCCTCCGGATTTGCGATGCGCGGCAAAGGCTTTATAGCCGGGCTCTGGAAAGGCAGCCAGCCGGAGGTCATGGCTGAGGGAGTTGGGAGCTGGTAGTTGGGAACTGGAAACTGGGAAACTGGGAGCGCAATGATATCCCCTGGCCAGATGGCCCTGTGCCAGCTGGTGCCACAATTTAGTGGCCTGCAGCCTGGATTGTGGTGCAGGTGAATGCCACTGGCACTTCCTTCCTTTGTGGATCCCTATACTATATACTTTTCGATTTATCGGGGCTAAAATACGGGTGGGGATTATGGTTTTGGCACACAAATTTATTGATAATACATCGGAGCGGCGGCAGCGGCGGCGGCGGTGAAAGGGTTTAATTAAATTCTCGAAAATCAATACCAGAAGAATTTCCCCTAAAATGGCTTTACAGGCCCTGAGTGACAGATGGGGAAAATGTTGTCGAGCGAATAAATGTCGGCTATAACCACATAAAACATTTATGAGGCTGGCAGCACATGTACATACAATTGAAAAGACAAATTTTCCACATTGGCAGAGGAGACCCAGAGACCCATGGCAACCTTTGTGGGCCCCAACAATTCTGCAGGCCATTTAAAAAGCCAACTGCCGCAACAAGATTACAAACACACACCGAGATTCTCAGGCTTGTGTATAAATTAGTATTAATAATGTCAGTTGGCGAATGTTCAGGGACATAAAATATATATATATGGCAGGCAGGCAGGCAGAAAGTTTACATTTAATATGCGAATTTATTTTATTTTATCAGCTGCACAACTCGGAAAAAAGACAGATGACTCGGTCGCAGTAAACATTTCCATAGTTATTGCTGAATAATTCTGATATACATTTTTCTTGAACTGCTCCATCGCCTTTCCCTTTGGCGTTCTTAACAAAATGAAACGTCTGATTTTTGTTTATTTTTGTTTAAGGATTTTCTCTTTTGAATGCAAAGTTTCGCCAATTTAAATTATTCACGCTAGGAAGCAACTCAATCAAAGGAAAGAAAGCAAGACGGAAAAAGATGTTATTTCTTTGCACATTTTACAACCATGTTCATTAGTTCACAGTCATAAAAGAAATATTTTTTACACAATTTTACAACTATTCATTGAATTTAAAGTGCATCCGAAGTGCAAATCAAATTATATAAACATTTGTAAAGATATTTGTGTATTATTCTTGAGCAGGGTTTTTCTAAATGCACTTCTTAATTGACTTCTTGCCTTAATGGTTATTGGAAAACCTATAGAAAGCGTAGACTTGTGATTAATGAAAGAATGTAAATATCTTAATTGTGTACACTGATAAAAAGAAACAAAGCCATACTAATTCAGTTTAAATATGTTTTCGCTTTGTTTTTCATATATTGCGGTTTGTAAATATTAAATTTAACACCTATATTTAATTTTAAGACCTTAAACTTTGTTTTCAATATTAATTTTATAATGTAAAACGTATAATCTAAATATGGCTAACATCGAATCGAATATTTTCTTACTATGATTATAATTATTTCAGCAATCCGATATATTATATTCAATATGTAGATATTTTTTTTAAAATTTCATTTTTATCAGTGTACCTATGGTTTTTTATTTGGTCTATAAAAGGCAGATCCTTTGCAATCAATTTTATTGTAGCATACTTTTCAGCGCCTAGCCTGGTAATTGCAAGAAATTGGGATCATTGGGCGACATCGTGCATAAAAAGCCTAATGAATATGCCAGACCCAAAACCCACATCCTTGAAACACACACACATTTCCTGGTGTAATCCTGGCCAGAAGATATTGCCAATTACACGCACGCCCGCCCGGAATGAAAGCGAGCAACTGAAGCCGGGAAACACGCGCATCTGCCCGCTTTAATCTAACTCATTAGCGGCGACACTTTAATTAATATGCCAGCTCGTCCTTGTCAGAGTCCCGTGTTCCGTGTCCCGCGTCCTACGATGTCCTGAGATGACAGGATCGCTGACCGGCAAATGAATGGCCACGACAACGTGCGCAAGACGCGTCATAAATGCAAATTTATGGCAAATGATTACATTAATGTTCTGTCGTCCTGGGCCACAGCCACCATAAACTTTTAATGCCGCATTCTGATTTAATTAGCCTGATTTACACGGCCAGCAGGAGCAGCGGCAGGGGAATACGTGTTGAATGCCAATTGGTAATTGATGCACGGAGAATAAGTATCTTACAGATTAGACATCTAACAAGGTCTAATAAAATTATAACTTATGACCATATGACACTGGATTTTATTTTGATTAATGGCTGGGTCTATTTTAATAAGTCAGGACAAGGTAGAGAAAGAAAAAAAACGGTGAATTTATATAATAATTTAAAAATATATAAGTATTCTATAGATCACCTGGATGTTTTTTTAAAGAAATCCAGTCGGTTAGTTGAAATTTAGGCAAGTGTCATAAGGCCATAAACAAGGTTATCATTTTAATACGATTATTTTTCTATTTAATAGTCGTGTAAGATATTTAAAAATATAAATATTAGTCTAACTAATATAATAGTTCAAGAGAGTTCGAATAAAACACCTACATTTAAGATTACATTTCTAACCTAGTATAATTATTTTTAGCAGTGTAACGTGACCCGCAGCGCCTTGAATCAACGGCAGATGTGTGGTCTCATCTATTTATAGCTGCCAGCCAAGTCGCCAAGTTCGCATTAAGTCAATCCCATCACAAAGGAGCAGGACAACATTGTCAGTGTCCAGGATATTAGACGCGGGCAGTAACCCAATCCGCTTAGCGGTATACTACAGTTGATGTTGTGACTTGTTTGCGACATAATATTGCGACAGGAAAAGCGTAGGAAGCGAAAGGATACTATATACGGTACGTTTTTAGAATTCAGCACGCGGCGGTGGGGATAAACATTGGAAATTTAATGATGGTGCCGTCAATTGAAATGCAAGCGCAACAAGCGACAGAGGCGGCAAAAGATATAAAAATAGTTGTAGAGATAGAAAGAGGACACCAGGTCACCAAGCTAAGAGATAAAAACGAATTTTAGATGTTCTATAAGAGAGTTCTAAGATATAATAGCTTTGATACGAAATATTCTATGCATAAGATGTTTAGCCTTAAATATGCAAAAGAAGACACATCCGATAGATACCTTTTCTGTTTCAATGTATATCCAAATAGTTCCCATTAACAAGGATTCTTTCTATTTAGTCACCCTAATCCCTGAACTGGAAAATCCGATTTTAATACCCTTTAAGCTAGCGGATCGCTGAGAATAACAGCCATTGTTAAACCTCCCCACCGATAGCCATAAATAATGGTAGACTTCGACGACCCTGAACTGTCCCCTTTTACTGGAACACGTCCCGACCAAATCGAATGAAACCCATTTGTGTTTGGGAATCGTCATAAAAGCCGGCAGCTCAGAACTGAGATCCACCATATATCCACCACCTGCTCCTCCTTCTTTTTTGGCACCCTCACTTCGCTGTTTGTGTGTAAAATTGAATTTAAATTGCATGTCCAGAGTTCCACTTCCGTTTCCGCTCCCCTCTGCACTGCCGGGGCATTGAATTTCAATTGATTGGAAATGCTCGGTCCATGACAGTGAGAACCCGGCTCTAATGCCAGTCCCTGATAATGCCAGCAACTATTTTGATAACAAGGGAAAAAGAGAAGGCGAGTGTCTAAAATTTAAGCGGATTTTGTCAAGTCCATTTTCATCTCCCTTTTTGAGCTATTTTTTCGGGGCTACGGTGTCTAAAAAAATGTTTTAAATTATGCTAAGCGCTTGAAAGCCGGTCACAGAGAATTTCGGCAAGTTTACATTTAATTTCCCATGATAGACATCTCGGGAATTATTGGAAAAACTCGTCACAGGACCCAAAACACCTGGTGGCATCGATGGCAGAGAGGCAATAACGTTTCTCATTTCCGGTCTAGACACAAAAACACAAATTCCGCTGGCTTATTTAAATGCAATTTGTGATTGTCCCTGTTGGCCAGTTGACAAAATGGAATGATGGCCTTTAATAGACTGATTTTACAGCAGCAGGAAATATTATCTGCAACAGCCAGGCACGGCATACTACATAAAGTTTTGGAACTCTTTTAAGTGCTTTTAGCACGCCACATTACTTGATTGCCAATGGTTCGGCATATTGGATGGCCATTTGATTTCGATTTTATGCAGTTGAATTAATTACAGTTTCCAGTACCGAATAAAGGCCACTTCATGTGAATGGAAACTGATTGCAATAGGAGCATGCTATTTTAGTTTTACACATTTTGCATGACTGAATAAAATACTCGAGTATGACATTGCAGTATGCAGTCTTCTTTTTTGTTACATAAATATTTGTATTTATTTATTTCAAGTATAAATATGAACTACTTGTGATAATTCACGCATGAATTCGAGTAGGAAATAGTTAAAAATGCATAAAGTTCTCGCTTGAAATTTGTATATTCAATTTAGTAATGAAAACAGCAGTTGAAAGTATAATATGGCATATTTGGCAAGGTAATTTGTTAAATTTTTTGCTGACTAAAGAGAAACTACATTAATGAAGTATATTTGTAGCTGAAAGTGAATATTATATCTGTAAGCGCAAAAGATGTATTAAAAAAGAATAGAGTACAACATTTTAATAAAAACTTCGGTGTATATATTTCGCTGGAAAGTTTTTTTTAATGTTTTGTTAATAGGAAAATACAATATTTATTAAAGCATTCAGCTGAAAATGGATATGACTTTTGTAAAGCAAAGGTAAAACATAAATGAAATGCAGTTGAAAATGCATAACATGTTTTTTACAAATTTATAAAGAACTCTGCCTTTAAAAGCATAAAATTATATTTTTTATGGGGTTTTAAAACAACTGAACATTTGTTTGCCATGAAATATTTCCCCGTTTTTATTCAACAACATATGCTGCAATTGAAAAGGGAGATTGAAGTTTTTAATGGATGCAATATACACATTTTACAGTATGAGCTATTCTTATTTTAAAGGTAAAAGGGGAGTAAAATGTTGCATCCAGGCGGGAAATACATATCCTGGGATCCAGCGAGTGCCGAAAATATATTTGGCGCACTCAACGGCTTTCGTGAATAATTCAAATTCACAGGTGAACGCGTTTTTTCGACACCTCGCGAAATGAGGAAAATATGCTACTGCGACAGCAGCCACGTGTAAAATGTGCAAATGCAATTTGACAACGTTGACGGCGCTGATGACATCGCAAATTGAATCAAAACTCAATTTGACAGCGCGTATGCGTTGCCTTTTCTTTATATTTTCTCTATTTTTAGTTTTCCCAGCCCTTGCAACGAAGTTTGTCACCCTCTTTAGTCAAGTTAGTCAATTAAAAATAAAAGAAAAGACGCTGAAAAATGCAGTTCACACACTTGTGCACACCCTCACAAAGGGCGGGAAAAGTTTTTCAATTTCGGCGAGCGTAGGGCAAAAGTCAAATATCTGACTGGTGTAAATGATATATCCTACAACCATGCAGTTACATTGTATCGCCTTTGGGGGAAAGCTCTCTCTATTTGCTCATGTGCCACAAAAAGAAAAGTAGGGGGAGGGCCGGGAAAATCCCTCTACATTTTTCAGTTAGATTCGACAAAGTCTAAACTTTTGTGCGGCGGCCAACTTCGGTTGCCTGTCCCACTATAAAATACCGAAAAGCGTCTCGGGCAACAAAAAGTATAAATATTAAAAGAAGTCGTAAGGAAAATAGCAAGTAGCGGTTTCCATTCGAGGAACAACTTTTCCTGCGTTTCCCGAGAAGAGGGGCCAAAGTTTTGTGCTTGTTTGCAACTTGTTTCGCAAGAGCGAAAAGCAAACTGCACTGCATGTCATCAAATATGAGAGCAAAAGTATGAATATCCTTGTAAAAGTTTTGGGTATTGCAGAGTTCGCAATGCTGGAATCTAGCTGATAAGTAAGCCAATGGCATTTTGGGCCAGCAGAAGATTTGTGGCATGTTGTTGGTCCAAAGAGGGCTTTATACAATGCCAGCCACAACATCTATAGCAACCACGAACTGAGCTTAAATACGTTCATTGTTAGATTTTCCGATTTAAGCCCGGTCAGCGGAATTTCCACTTCCAATCAGAGCCTGCGGCATCGTCAGCATAAGGGTTAACTAGGCCACCACAGGTTAAACTATCAGGATTTCCACAAAACAAACAGCAAAAGCGATTTCCCGACTTGGTATTTCTTGACTTGCAACATTCCAAAACTTAATTTAAAAGTTCTGTTCTTTTGAGGGTTATCGTAGCAGGTTATTTAATTAAACTTCAATAGAAAATCTGGATATTTAGTATATACAACTCAATGCAGTTTTATACTATTACAAAATTGGCAGGGGTAAATAATCTGATGTACATATTTCCAGAAAAACCTTATACTATAACATCCCTGAACAAAATGGAATTAATTTTATATATACTTCATTGATTTTTCCTTCATTTTTGATTTTTTTAAATATGAATATAATAATATATCATAGTTAGTTTATTATTTATTATTATTTATTTATTATTTAGGGACATAAAATGTTTTGAGCATATATGTATAACTAACATAAAACGTAATATTTTCTACCTTAATTTAAATATTTTCAATTGAGTTAGCAGTTTAATATGTATTTTATTAATTGCTTCGTTTTGTTTTTTTTATTAAAGTAAGAACTAAAGCAGTCTAGTTTCAATATGCAGGCATTTTTTTTGACTCTTCAATTTATTTTAGTGAAGTTTTAATCATCTTAAGACTTATAAAAATATTTATTTTATGTCATTGTTTTATGTATAATGCTCTTTTTAAAAATATTTAATTAAATATCAACAAAACTCCAAAATACTTTTGCTTTGACCAAAGACAAACGACTCAAAATCTAATTAAGAAAGTCAGCAATCCAAATGATTTTCTGCATTTCGATAAGAATAAGTCAATAACTTTAGCAAACATTTCAGCAAAAGGCAATTATTGGGTTCAAAGTTGATGAAACAGGAGCAAGTTTCGACTTCACGAGAAGTTCAAGGCTAGCCGAAAGTTTGCCAAATTGAACTGGATTTGATTTGGCCCTGTTTTCAGCCAACTTTTGACCGAAAAACCAGAGCCCCTGCAACAATCAGTGGCCTGGCCAACATGACTGCAAATGCCAGCGACCACATGCCACTCATTAAGTGGCCAAAGCATTTGGGCCTTACCCGGATGGCTTTTAGCCAGAATGCCTGGCTGACCATTCGCAATTGAGCAATCTAAGCTGGCCGAACGGACGATTACAGGACCAAGGACTACATGGCCCAGCCAACTACTGACCAATGCAGTTGTCCACTTCCGTTGCGATAAACCCAACACTTCCGTTCTGTCCAGACCAGACCAAAAACACACACAGACACAGACACACACAACAGGGTCAAAAAGAGACAGCACACAAATGATGAGGACGTGGGGCAACCTTTGACCCTCGGCTGGGCCGCAATTTCACTGCCAATTTGCCGCATTAATCGCTCGACAAACTGTACAAAGGGCAAGCAAACATTTGCCAGCCAATTTGCTACGAGCCCTAAATTCCAATTTCAATTTCTTTCCCCTTAAGCCAGCGAAAAAAAAAGAACAGAAGAGAAACAATTCATTATTGACGGACACATTTGCATACAAAATAAGCAGAAAACAAAACAGAAAATAAAGCGCCAAAATGTTCAAACGGATTTGGCCAATTTTCCACACGTTAGCCTAATGCTTGTGGCCGAGAAACACTTTAATTTAAATGCGCTCGCAAAGAAGCAACAACTGATGATGGAAACTGAGAAACCGGAAATGACGCGCAGAGCAGGGAAAATGGCTGACCCGACCGGAAATTGCTTTCGTCTCCTCTTCGCCACTTCTATGCGTCCCAAGGGGGTTTTTGCATTGCCGAGAAGGGCGAAACCCAAACCAAAAACGTCAACAAGTTCATAACCAAAAGTGAAATAGGGGAATGGTTGCACTCAGAAATATTGCATAGGTTAACTAAAAAAGTTTTGTTTACATTTTTAATAATAGTTTTTCAGAATTCTTTTTTGTAATATAAAAAAAAGTAAAACTAAAAAAAACCAATTTGAAGTGAAAAGATGAACCTATATACTTATAATCCTGCACTTATAAAAATAAAATTTCCCAATTGAAAGAAAGGTTGCACTCCAAGATATCGATTTTCGATAAAAATTTGTATCGACTGTAACAAAAATATTTATAAGGCTTTTAAATGTCATTATATCTATCACCTAATGATTATTGCGATTTCCGATGACCTGTCTTAAAAAAAGTAAGTCTGAAATCTAGAAAATGCTCTTACCATAACTAAATGTATTTCAGTGAAATCTAAAGATATTTTTGCACCTTTTTCCAGTATTTGTTATTAATATTTTTCAGTGCACTTTTTTCCACCATAGTTACAGGCCATTTCAAGAGCTCTTTTCTCGCGCCTCTCCAGCCATAAACATTTACATTTTACAAGTATTTTGTTTTTTTCTGGCAGATACAGAGAGAGAAAATGGGATGGGGGTGGTATGTGGAAAGCGGAATATGGGAGATAGGGGTTGGAGGTCACAGCCCCCCCTCCCAATGGTTTCCATGCCAGTCACGTGCTCCCCTTTGCTTTCTTATTTTTATTTTTATTTGTTTTCTCGCTTTGCTTGAAAACGCTAAAATGTTGACTGCAATTACGAACCGAGACCCCAGCGAGTCTTTGGCCCCACTTTCCCCATGGCGAATGTCTTCGTTTTGAGCCAGTCTTCTTCGCTGGCAGCCATAAATTTCCACTGGCTTTTCAGTGGGATACCCCAACATGGTTATGGGGAAAAAGTCTGAACAATGGGGCGCCAATTTCTGTCGGGAGTAAATCTAAATGAAATCATTTCAGCCCTAGTCTCTCATAAATTTCTAAATCAAATACGAAATTAAGGAAGGCCAAGGACAATAAAGAGATTGTAAAGTCTGATCCTTGTTTTGGGAAACATTTAAATTGAGCTCTCTTAATGAAAACTGTCTGAGGCGACGAAAAAATCAAGTTACAATAAAAGATAAATAAAGGAACATTTTATATTTTTTAAATTTATAAAAACCCCACATTTTTAAAGAATATATTAAAATTTCTTTAGCCCTCCCAGCTTTAATCAATCTTCACTAAAAGTGTGGTTGCTTTTTATTTGTTTATGTATAAATCCTGTCCCAATTTGCCTTCTCTTTTATACTCACAGCATCCCTCTCTTTCTCACACAGGGTTGTATCTTCTCTTTTGAATTTTGAGTACTTGATAGCAATTTGTTGCTGAGCATTTTAATTGCTCGCGTGTTGTTTCGCTTGGCTTTTCCCTTTGAATGCCCCCATCTCGTGTAGAACCACCGCAGACGGTGGTTCCCCTTTTTTAAACATCCTGCCACTGCCCCCCACTGTAAATTCCATTCACACATGTGCGCCATATAGAGCATATTACGTATACGCAGCGTTTATGGTACAGTCAGGTGGCTGCTCCTGTTTCAGGCTCGCTTTTTCCGTGTTAATTTACTTTTCAGCTTGTGGCCATCGGAAAAGGCAGCAGGAACAGCAGCCGAGCAGCTCAATTAACACAAAAAGGAAACCGAAACAGGAGAGTCCTGCAGCATTCAGTAATGAAAGGAGCTGCACTGCACAGCAACAAACAAATTGCAAAATGAGGCTCTTTCCCTGCAGAAACGAAATGTGAGCTAAACAAATAGAAAAGGCCCTCAAACCAAAGGCAAAGGACTTTTCAATAGTGCCAACATAGATGTGTTAAAAAAATATAATTTAAGGATCGATGTGACGGATAAATTCTTTAAAAGTAAACAAATATAAGGACTTTGGTTTCAGGTTAACCTGAATGTTGCAAAATCCTTGAAGGAAAGTTTCCTTCTTTGTGGCCCCTGTTGAAACTTTAACCTTTACTTTAACTTTAACTTAACCTGTAGTCGGTGATTTCAGGTCTAAGTGAGCATCAAAGTCGCTGAATAAATATGACATCCCTTAATTAAAATCAGCAACAACCATAAATAAATTTATACTTCTTGACTCCTGGAAAATCTTTAACCTTAACTTAAACTTAACCTCAACTTTAACTGATCCTAGTTCCATGTGGGCATCAAAACTAGCTAAAGGAGTAACACACTTTCCACAATATAAAATCAGGTTCTACACTTTTTGTCGCCTCGAAGAACTTTAAACGTAACTTGAACTCTAACTTTAACTAGTTGGGAAATCTTTAAATTTTAACCTCAACTTCAACTTTAATATTCACTTAACCCCGTGGTCCTTGATTCCAGTTCCATGTGGGCACAAAAACTAGCTAAAGAATAACACACATTCCATATTATAAAATCAGCTTCTACTTTGTGTCGCCTCGAAAAACTTTACCCGTAACTTTAACTCTAACTTAACCAGTAGTACGTGAAGCCAGGTCCAAATGGTCAGTCGCAGTCGTTACAGCAATATGATAACATTCCTGAATAGAGATTCAGTTTCTGTCTGTCTCTTCGTAAAACTTTAACCTTAACTTTAACATTAACTTAACCCGAGGTCTGTGATCCCGGATCCAAGTGGGCATCCAAACCCGCTGAAAGGGACACGAAATTGAGGCCAGACAACGACTTTGTCTGGCTCCCTTCGTACGACTCCTCCTGAATAGAGATTCAGTTTCTGTCTGTCGCCTCGAAAAACGTTTACCTTAACTTTAACTCTTACTTAACCAGTAGTCCGTGAAACCAGGTCCAAATGGTCAGTCGCAGTTATTAAAACAATATGATAAAATTCCTGAACAGAGATTCAGCTTGTCTGTCGCCTCGAAAAACTTTAACCTTAACTTTAACATTAACTTAACCCGAGGTCCGTGATCCCGGATCCAAGTGGGCATCCAAACCCGCTGAAAGGGACACGAAATTGAGGCCAGACAACGACTTTGTCTGGCTCCCTTCGTACGACTCCTCCTGACCCACTGACTGTTGTAGGATCTCTTGTTATTCTAAATTCATTACACACACGCACAGACACAAATGAGCGCTAGTGGCAGTGGTGCTCATAAAAATCCGCACCACCAACCACACCCCAAACCACTTTAACCCTCCCCCCTCCCCCGTTGGTGGCACATCAAATGGCAGAGTTTAAACCTCATCGCTGGTGCATAAATTCGTACCAGTTTAGTGCTCTTCCAGCGCCACTCCCGCGTCATCGGGATGCGTTGTGCCGTCCATTCGAGCATGTTTAATAAGCGTCGCCATTTTTCATGCGCAGTCAGCGGAGGAGCAGCTCGCATCCACCATGTTTGGCCCCATCTCCATCCCAGTGATGCCGTGATGTAACATGCAGATGGATGGGGCAGCCATGAGAACTATGAGTGCCACGTGAAGGGTTTGCTCTCGGCAAGCCAGTTGCAAAATATTTGAACTACGCGAGGAGCGCACAAAAAATGGGCAAATCACATTCCAGAGAAATTGTGCAAAACGGAAATCGAAGTTTTATAGAAAAAATAGAATGATACTCATGTTGAAAACCATGAAATAATCTGAATAAAATCAAAGTATTACAAAAAGAGTATAATACTACTTATGATTGAGAACATGAAAAATTCGGAATAAAATATTTAACTATTTTTTTGAATGGGTTCCACTTAAATAACCCTCAAATTTTTACTTATGGGTCTTGGTCTAAAAACATATATTCACCTTCGCAAATCACACTCCAGAGAAATTGCAAAATAGAGAAATCGAAGTATTGTATAGAGAGTGAAAACATCAATTCATCAAAATAAAATCGATGTATTATTGAAAGAAAAATAATACTATGTACTTTTGATTAAGAACATTAACTAATCTAAATAAAATATTTTACCAATTTTTTGAGCCCATTCAATTTAATAGTCCCTTAAGCACATTTTTTTTTGGTCTAGACATAAAACCTGCTCAATTTCCCCAAAGGTTGTTTTTTCAAATTGTTATTAATGGAAATTTATATAAAACTTACGTAATTTTTCCCTTACTATGTTTTTTTCTTGTATATCTTAAATAAATACCATATCGAGCTGTCATTTCTCCATATCAGCGATAAGAATTAATGGCAAAGCGACAAATACGAGACCGCCAAGCGAAACCCCATAAAGATATGAATCTGCGGCGAAACTTTCCCCCGGGAGCAGCAGCTCAATTTATATAGCATTTATCAACCATTTGCCTTGGGTGTGTGACTAAACGTGAATTATGATGATGCTGCATAAGAGTGACATACCGTTTCATAGTGCAATATCATTCTTTTTTTCTTTTTCACCAAGGATTGTGCTGTTCTGGCCATTTTGTTGATGTCTGACTAGTATTTTCTTATTTTCCTTGTATTTTTTTCCCTATAGCAAAGAGCGGAAAATTTGTCAACTCAGTGAATCGTAAATGTTATATGGAGCGAGATGGGGACGACATCATCAGGGCGGAAGGAGACAAGAGCACTAAAGTAAACAAATGAAAATGCTGTTTGCATTGAAATTTTCGTTCGTTTGGTTTTCAATTAGGCGAATGCGGCCACCGCTGCGTATGAGCAATGTTTGGCAATAATTTGCGGCTCAAATAAGAGTGAGAAAAAGATGGTAGAAAGACCACAAGGGCAAACAAAGTGGAAGCTCCACGGATGGCAGCAGTTTAGTTTAAAGTTGACAAATGGTCCTGGCCAGGACACGAAGACATGGCAGTACATCTGTAGCCATTAGACACGTAGTCGGAAGTTCCTGGGGAAGGATGAGATGAGCTGAGCCGAGCCGGGGGCGTGGTACTCACGTCCTGCCGGCGGACATGTTCCCACCATCCCATCCAGGTGTTCCACGGCGAGTGTGCGTGTAATAAATTTCACCTGCACACACAAGTTGAGCAACACGAGGAGCAAGCAAATCGAGAAAATGAAGCTAGCTTATTTAGTGCCCTCGTCTAGTGTTGCCGAAAGTTTATTTTATTTTCCCTTCTACTGCACTGAAGAAAAGTAAACATCTAAATGGAAGTATCATTTTCAAGAGTGCTTGGTTCTTGAAATTAATCTTGTGTTTATCGTATTTATGGCTTCTTGAATTTCACAAGGTATTTAAGGCCTTATGACATTTGATTAACTTTTGACTAGCTGAATGGAATTAAAGTAAACTTAAAAAAATGGAACTTATAATAGCAAGACTTAAAGTGCCATATTCAAGAATATTTTGCTCTTGAAATTATAGTTGTGGGTGAGCAGCCAAATCGAGAAAATGAAGCTAGCTTATTTAGTGCCCTCGTCTAGTGTTGCCGAAAGTTTATTTTATTTTCCCTTCTACTGCACTGAAGAAAAGTAAACATCTAAATGGAAGTATCATTTTCAAGAGTGCTTGGTTCTTGAAATTAATCTTGTGTTTATCGTATTTATAGCTTCTTGAATTTCACAAGTTATTTAAGTCTTATCACTTTTGATTAACTAGCTGAATGGAATTAAAGTAAACTGAAGAAAAGGGAACTTATAATAGCAAAATTTAGAGTGTAGTTTTCAAGAACGATTTGCTCTTGACATAATAGTTGTGGGTTATTCCTATATACCTATATATCCTTGCTCCTTGCTTCAAGCAATATTTAAGAAGTTTAAAATATTTACAGCTCCTTGAATTTAACAAGTTATCAACATTCTAGAAATGTGTTTTCTAAATAGTTTTAAATCTAGGTATATTAATTTTTTTTATGGTATTTGTAAGTAGAAATAAAGAACAATATATCTCACTTGATCAACGATCAACAATATTTTTTTTTAAATATTAATTAGTAACTTTTTTTGTCGGTGTACCTTCTTTCATTCAGTTTCTTTCCTAGCAGTTCTTACGTGTGAATGTTGCCTAATTTATTTATGCTTAAGAATGAATTATCCCCGACATTAGATACATGAAATTAGATTCACTGGCAGCCGAAAATTGTAATACACATTTGCCTTTGTAGCTTTCTGTTTTCTGCTGCACTTCCACAATCATTTACTTAATTATTTAAAATGCTTTATGCAATTTGTACCAGGCCCTCTCCCTTTCCTGTTCCTGTTGCCCCTCCAAGACAAATGCAATTTGTTTATGGCAAAAGTAAAGTAAAGGCAGCAGGAGTCCCAGTCCCGGAGTCTGGGGATTTGGCTTTTGTGAGTGCGAAAGCAGGACGAAACCAGGACGAACAGGATGCCCAGGATACGCAGCGCATTTTGCTCAAATTACTTTGCAGCGGCGGAAAAATGAAAGGAAATGCTGAGCCAGATGAGTCACCTTGCTGCATTAACCCCTTGCTGACGACTTCCTTCCATATTTCCCCTCCTCGAGCAAATTGCTATGCAAATTGAGGGAATAAATGAGGCTGATGCTGATGCAGATGCAGATGCAGATGATGATGTGGATTAGCTTTGCAAATGCAGCTTAATATTTTCTTTTAGCTGATGCAGAAAAACATCTGCAGCAGGCCGAGGAAAACGGTTAAAGAAATTTAAGAAAATTTGCCTTTAATTTCCTCGGGTCATAACGTAATTAACTAAGAACAGCTTTCAGGCTCTAATAACATAAATCGTTTCTTAATATGGCAGATTTATCTTATTTTTACCCTATCATTGCGTTGTATGTAAATAAGCTTTAAATACATTTACAACTTAATCCCCTGAGTGTGTTTTCAAATCAGAAATAGCTTTATAGCCTGTAATAAAAAAACACAAATTTAATTCCAACCTTTTACTAAAATCCCACAGTATTTAAAGTGATTACAAAACAGAAATTGCTAAGCCGAATTTAAGCTGCGGGCAAATGTTACAACTTTATTTACCCAAAAATATTCTGAATTTAAGCAACAATTTAAGCGGAAAATACCGCAACATGTGCAAACTTAATCTATAAACGTAAAGTTATCAAATATCAGAAAATACATTTGGCTTTTCTGATTATTTATGCCCAGCATTCAGCGTTGGGTTAAGCTGCCAGCCAGCAACTCGCTCCTAACACTTGCGAAATATTGCGTCTGCCTGTGCGTCATTTTTCAATTTTCCCCATTGGTGCACCTGGAGGAAAAGGAAAAGCAGAGGAAAACCCGGCGGAAAATGGGGAGGGAGAAGATCCTAATAAGAAAGCCAACATATGTGGGTGCCCAATCGATAAGGTGGAAAGCGGGGGGAAACCACAAGGAAATCTTTCTGCGGCTTAGAGGTGTTTTCCCATCTTATTTTTTATGTCGGTGGCGGGCAAATAAAATCACAATTTTATCTTAAGCCGCAAAGTCGAATAGAAATTATTATCGCATAAATATCCTAGTACTGGCAAAGCTAGAAATATTGGAATGTCCTTTCAAAAAAGTTTATCACCCCTAAAATTTTTTGGTAATTGGTATCTGTTAAAACTCTGATGTTCTGTTCCACAACTTGTATTTGGTTGTTTTTTTTTGTCCTTTAACAAAGTTTTTGTCGAAAAACTGTACGCAAACAGCATTTTCAACACCTAACCTTTTGTGTTTTTGAACAACTTTGGCTAAACCAAAAAGTGAACATGACAGCTTAAATAATTTTTTTGGTAACAATGTTCTTCTTTTGTTCGCCAACTTGTCATTTGTTTAAATAGCACATTTATCTGTTTTTGATGTTTTCCTAAGCACCTTTTAAAGTTTTGTGGTTTAAGAGAGATAAAAGTGTGTTTCTTGGCCAATACCATTCAAGTTTTAACAGATGTTTCATTATGCTTGGAACTCAATTTCAAGGTTTACACTGTTTGCACAAAAGGCTCTTAAGATTCTAGTAATGAATGAACTTCAGTTATACAAATTTGAAATTTAAACAAATATTATTTTTTAAAAAGTTTGTAGACTTTTTATGATTGTTGGCCAAATAATCTAAAGAAAGTTAACAGATGTCTTTTTAGAACTCACTTTCAAGGTTCAAACCAAATAATCAAGGAACGTCATTTCCAAATAACGTTTTAGGCTTGGAACTCAGTTTCAAATATATGTAGGGTACATTAGTAAACAATGTATAGTACACAAAAGGCTCTAAAATATTATATAGTAATTTACAATACACTTTTAATAACAAGGAAACCTATTATCTCACTGCGTTTCAAAGTATTTCCTAGAGTTTCCTTATACTTCTCAAGTGGTTATAAGATAAGATAAGAAACTGGACTCACCTCGATGCAAAACTGGCAGCCGCACTGCAGGAGCGCCATGGCCTCGCCCACGTCCTCCACGTCGATGAGGCACAGCTTGCAGGTGAAGGGCTGGAAGGGCGTGGTCGAGGGCGTGGCCGGAGTGCCCAGCGAGGGCGTGACATCGGCGGAGGCCAGCATCTCGCGTCGCTTCAGTGCAATCCCATCTCGAACGCAGCAGGCCTGTGCCGCCTGATTCGCACTGGCCATGGAGAGCAGAGAGCTCACGGTCAGCGGATAGGCATGATTGGTGCCAAATGGTCCCAATTCCCCGGCACCGGGTGCCTCAGTGGGCGTGGTCGCGGGCGTCGCAGTGGACAGCAGCTCCTCCTGATTCAGATTATTTCCGCAGCTGGAGTGCAACGTGGCCGTGGTCACATTGGACGGCGGACTGGGACTGGTCGAGTTGGCAGTTGCTCCACCGCTAAGTCGGATCTGGGCATTTACATTGATGTGCGGCTCCTGGGCGCGGCGCTGCTCCTCCTCTCCTCCAGCTCCAGCTTCTTGCGGATTGAAAGCCGAATCCGGCCGTGGTACAAAGCCATTGGACAGGGAGTAACGTGATCCGGAGGCAGCCAGGGATAACAGGCTGGAGCAGCGTGAGCAAGTGCCCACACCATTCATACTGTTCATACTATTCCGCAGTCGATTTAGAGGACGAATTTGCTCCACTCCTCCAGAGCTGAAGATCCCGCTGCCATGGACAGCCAAGGAGTGTCCTTGACTCCGACTCTGGCTCAGGCCATGCACATGATTATGCGATTGGGATTGCCGGGTGAGGGCCAGGACCGTTTCGCACTTTCGCAATCCCGTGTACTGGACAATCGACTGTGACTTCTCCTGGCGCAGACTGCTGGCGCTGCCCTCGCGTCGCATGATGTGCCAGATCTTCTGCTGGACCACATTCAAGGAGCTGCTCGAACCGCTGATGCTCAGGCTGCCACGCCCCTGGCCGTTGGCTAGCTGACGGCCAGATGGGTTCCGGAGCACCACATCCTGCTCGGAGGGAGTGCGGGTGATGCGAATTTCCGGCGAGGCAGGACGTTCTCGTTCTGGAACTGCTCCTCCTCCGCCACCGCCACCGCCTCCACCTCCAGAGACACCTCCTCCTCCACGACTGCTGCTCGCCTTGAGTCCCACCAGCGATTTGAGAAAGTTCTCGAAGCGACGCCGTCGTGGCAACTGCCCACCGCCGGACAGTCCCAGTGAGCTCTCCAGATCTCCACCACCTCCTCCTCCATTGGCAACCAGCGCTCCTCCGTTTCCAGATCCTCCTCCGCCGCCACCTCCTGCCCCTGCTCCGCCACCATCGCCATTCGCCGAGGAAATGATGATCTTGCTGCGCGCCTGCGTGTCCAGGAGCGCAACCGTCTCGGCGTCGGCGGAATCGTGGGCGTGGTCGTGGCGGGGCGTGGCATGCAGGACGGTGGAGGCCTTTTGGCTGGCGGAGCGCTGGTGCTGCTTTGTGTTGGCCAGATTGTGGATTGGCGAGGAGTCCTGAGGGGAAGGAGAACATAAGGGATTAGTAAGCGGTTTGAAATTTGTAATATAGGTTCTTAAAATGTACACTACGTCCATTTATATGTATTTAATTTTAATATTAAAAAAAATACAAAGAATTCAAATCTATTTGTTATTTACTATATAAACTAAGTTGTTTTTCATGATTACAATTTTTTTGTTTAAATAATAAACAATATTTTTGTATGTATGGCTTTTGTAAAAAGAAACTAACTGGGTTAAACTCTATTACCTATTTCAGTTATTTATAAACCAGGGTTAGCATACGATTATAATTCACTTATTTCTTTCCCTAATGATCTCTTACGATTATCTTTTATGTAAACAAAATATTTGTTTTACGTACTACTGCATAAGACGTTTGTCAAAAGCCTGCTAACTAAAATGTGTAAAATACATAAACCAAAAGGACACCCACCCGCGAGTCCTGCTCCAGCTCCTCCTCGAGAGCACTGTAGACGGGCGCGTACCAGGAGTAGGAGAGCTGCTTGCGGGCGGACGGAGCCGCAGCTCCCGCTCCACCAGGAACAACGACGTTCGCCGTGGGTGTTGCCGTGTGGCCTGTTCCGTGGTGCTGATGCTGATGCTGCTGCTTGAGCGGCACAAGCTTGGCTGCTCCACCGGCAACTCCTGCTCCTGCTCCTCCGCCTCCACCTCCGCCTCCTGCTGATGGAGCTGTGGTCACCAGATTGTTGTTATAGCTCAGTGGCAGACTGCGTCTCTGGTGCTGACCTCTGGTGGGTGGCAGGTGCTTGGTGGGCTTTCTGCCAACGCCGTACAAACTGCTGTGGTGCTGCCGCCTTGGCTGCTGCTGGTGAGGATTGTGCTGGTGATGATGATGATGATGTTGATGATGTTGGTTTCCCTGGGTCAGTTCCTTCTTGGTAAATATCAGCGAGGCACTATTCTTATTCAGCCTTATGGAACGCTGTTTGTCCACCACCGTGGCCTCGATGTGGGTGAGCAATGGAACCGTCTCTGACAGAGGCAGCAAATGCTGCGAGGATGCCGATTCCGAGGGGAAGTTGATCACAAAGTTCTCGGCGGCGTCATCAAAGATACTAGCCCTGGCAGCACTCACGCAATCCTCACTGGACGAGGGACTGCTCAGGGAGCTCCTCTTGGAACGGTTTTGATTGTGGCTCTGGTTATGGATGTGGCTCTGGTTGTGGTTGTGGTTGTGGTTCTGATTCTTGAGATCCCTTGCGTGCTGCTGGTAGCTGCTGTAGCTGATCTTGTTCTCCACCAGCAGTTCCAGCGGTGGCAGTTTGGCGTGATGGCTGTGTGGACTCCGGTCCTGGTGAATATCCTGCGGATCAGAGGGCGTGGCATGCGCGTGCACCTGCTGCACCGGATGCACTTCAATCGGCTGCAATCCCGTCGACGCTGGCATCGATGGCATTGCCATTGGTGGCCGCATTCTGGACCAGATTGCACTCGATCTGAGGGCTTGTGTCGAAGGATATGCTCAGCCTAACCGTGGCTGGCGACGGAAGAGTCTCGTTGAAGAGGGCCTGCCGGAAGAAGAAACAAAACTGCAATTAGAATTGGTTACACCGCAATCGATGGTTTCCTTTAAGTTTTAAGTTGAAATTGATTTTTATCTCAAACGAGTAAGAGAACACCGTAAGTTATTTTTGGAGCACTTCTGTGAGCGAATATGACTAGTAACCCCGAAGCTACAAAGATGTATAAACGTTGAGCACAGCTAGCTTAGGGCTAAGTAGTTTGGATACACCAATTTAAATTTGAAACCTTTCCTTCTGACCTACTAAGATGTAGGTCATAGTATCTGTTTACCGAGAACGATGGGTTGAGAAGAACTAAAGATATTCAGGATTTTCTCATCATTTTAATCATTTTATGATGACGATCCATGTGCAAGCATCCTATTTCTAGTGATACTTGATTGCTTACAAATTTGTTTCCTAAAATCACAGCTAATTTTACCCTTAACCTTATTATGATTTGTTTTAACAAATTTGTAACCAGCGGAAAATCCAACGTTTAATGATATGCTAAAATCATAAATCTATTATAAATTTAATTTAACTATAAAGTTAAACAACTTTACGGAACTTTTTATACCCGTTACTCGTAGAGTAAAAGGGTATACTAGATTCGTCGGAAAGTATGTAACAGGCAAAAGGAAGCGTTTCCGACCCCATAAAGTATATATATTCTTGATCAGGATCACTAGCCGAGTCGATCTAGCCATGTCCGTCTGTCCGTCTGGTCGTCTGTCCGTATGAACGCTGAGATCTCGGAAACTATAAAAGATACAATACTGGGATTAGGCATGCAGATTCCTGAGATTCCTGCGCAGCGCAAGTTTGTTTCAGAAGAGTGCCACGCCCACTCTAACGCCCACAAACCGCCCAAAACTGTGGCTCCTACAGTTTTGATGGTAGATCAAAAATTTTAACTGAAATGTGTTGTTCTCATCAATACCTACCGATTGACTTAAAAAAAAGTTTGCCATGCCCACTTCAACGCCCACAAACCGCCCACAAACTTCAAAAAATCGTAAATATGAACGCGGATATCTCGGAAAATATCAAAGATAGAGAAACGGGATTTCAGATTTAGATTCCGTAGGCTGGAGCGCAGCGCAAGTTTGTTACGCGAATATGCCACGCCCACTCTAACGCCCACAAACCGCCCAAATCTGTGGCGCCCACAATTTTCATGCTAGATAAAAAATTTTAACTGAAATGTATTGGTCTTGTCAATACCTATCGATTGATCTTAAAAAAAGTTTGTCACGCCCACTCTAACTCCCACAAACCGCCCAAGCCTGTGGCGCCCACAATTTTCGTGCTAGATAAATATTTTAACTAAAATGTATTGGTCTCGTCAATACCTATCGATTGATTTAAAAAAAACTTTGCCACGCCCACTCTAACGCCCACAACGCTTAAATCTGTCTACCGTCGGTATCTCCATTTTCTTTTGGTCCCTTTAGCTGAGTAACGGGTATCTGATAGTCGAGCTACTCGACTATAGCGTTCTTCCTTGTTTTTATTCATATTTCAGTGTATTTCATATAGAAAACTAATGATTATATAAAAAAAAATGTTCACTATTAATTTATTGAAGAACCCCTACATTCTATTGTATCTAAAGACTAATTTGTGTACTGAAAGATTCTAGTTTGGAATAAATTTGATGTGGATGAACCTAGAGTTCAAGCTATATTTTTATAAAACCCATATCCCCTTTTAGCCAGCAAGTATGCCTTGTAAAAGCGGCAGCTACCTCTACGAATTTCATCCGATTGCTGGCAGCTGCATCCGAATTTGCATTTACGGCTTTATTGGATTTATGGCAATTGGCCGAAAGGGAATCGGGGGCTCTGCATTCTGATTAGAATTTGGTATTGTGCAGGGCTCTCCCTCTGGAATTTAATTTGCCTAAATAAAGTTTTCCTTTGTGCCAGCTGGCTAAGCACTGGAACGACCGAAGGAATTCAGGTAATCAATGGATCACAATTAAAGTGATGCCTAAATCTGGAGATTCGCTTGGCCATGATTGAATATTATTTGATTATGAGTGCAAATCCACATTAAGTGGCTTTCAATGTTGCTCACGTTTAATGGGGCGTCCAATTTGATTGAGAATTCGCATCCATCATAGCGAGAATTTCTCCTGGGGCCTTTCGCCATTTGCCACGAACGACTACCGCCGCCACTAATCCCTTAAAATTTCATCAATACATGGCCAATTTAATGGCAAATAATCGGCCGAAACTATACAACTGGAATTTGCATTGCGATGCCAATGCAGCAACAAGGAAACCAATTTCAATTTGCCAACTCCTCGCTGGGCAAACAGAATAAAACAGCAGAGAGGGAAAAAGTCTCTGGAGGATCTGCCGCCCCATGTGCATCCAGTCAATTAAGTTATTTCCCGCTTTGAGCCCGGTCAGGTGCCATTGCCAGTGTGCCCGAAATTATTCCCCAAGGCCTGCCAATTGATAAATAATAATGCAAAAAATATGTTTTTTGGTAATTTAGATAAATGAAAATATACGAAAATCGTTTGTGCTTATTCGCTTTGAACAAAGGGGATGCATTTTAAATTGAATAAATTTTTAAATTGAGCCAAAATAATTTTTAAATTGAGTAAATTGAAACACAAATTGCATAGCAATTTTTAGATAATTACTGATACATTTATCATTTTAGTTTTCAATTACGAGCATAATAAATGGTTCATTTTAAATTTTTTCTTAATGTTGGTCACACTGTTTCACGGCGTACATCAGCCCCCACCTTGGCCACACTGTTTCGCTGAACTCGGTGGTAACCTGCAGGAATTTTCCATTAGTTTCAACTTAATTACAGCGGCAGCAGAAACAGAAGCCGCAGCTGGCTCAAGCTGCACATGCCACTCCACCATTCGAGGTATGTGGCTATATTAATTTTTGGCATGCCTTCGCCTAGCCACCGCCCCTTCAGCCCCTTCTGGCCCACATCTTCCCGCATCAGCACAACGCACCGAAGTATGCAACGAAAAAATGCGAATTACGCATAATTGCCGAGCTCAACTCAGAAACTGAGAAAGACACACGGAGAAAAAATATTTATCAAACGCATTTTTAATTAGTTACTAAAATGGGGTTTAAAACTTAAAAAATAATTAAGAAATTTTGCAACTTCAAATATAGATTATAATTTACATACTATAATTACATTTAAATAAACTTAAACAAGTGTAAACTGTCAAGACTATTCGATTTGCGCTAAATTATTGTTCAAGATACTAATTACTAACTAACTAATTAAAAAAATAAAAATATTTTTCAATTTAAATACATTTTTACTGTTCTAATTTTAAGCAATTCAATTTAATCTTCATTATTTTTAACATACAAATAAGAACTTTAAATGCAAAGCGTGACAATAATATGTCTTACTTTGGTGATAACAAACAGTTTTAGCTAGGCTTCACTAAAATAAAATATAAATAAGAAGTATTTATTATCTTATTTACTTTTATAATTGCACAAAATTTTAGTTGGGCTTCATTATGGTTAGACTCATTCATTACCACAAAAATGAGAAAATTAAGTAAATATAATTAAGTAGTATGTGGTACTAAGCTCATATGATTTTTCTCTGAAGGACTTTTCTTTTTCCATGCCAGGAAAGCAGAGCGAAAAAGAGAAGCCACAAGCCGCAGAGCAGGGAAAAAAAATGAAAGATAAATTGCTTGCCCACGCCCACATAAGCGTTGCTACAAGGACAGGTCAAAGGGCGAGGGGGCGTTGGGTGGGTGGTTGCAAGGTGAAGAGTGGGTGGGACTGAGGAGGTTGACATCTACAAGACACATTTCCCACCCGGCTGACACTGACTGCCTGAATTCTGGGCCGTGAGAAGTGGCATGACTCCTCCGGCGAAATTAATCGCCTTTGGCGCACTTTGTGAATTCCCCAAATTTGTCTTTTGTACATTTACATTTAACGCCATTTAAGCAGAGGAACCGGGAATCCCAAACGAAGATTGATGAAAGCTTCAAATGCAAAACAGACAATTGTTTTCCATACCCATTCTGCACCGCATTCATCCCACATCCGCTGCTAATTATATATCCACGAGATACTGTCAAATCACCCAATCATGACATGCAACGAAACTTCATCTCCAGCCAGCAAAAATCAGGCAATCAAGTCGCAAATCCCGCACAACAAATGGGGCTTTGTTTTATTTTCATCATCATCATCATCGCCATCAGCAGGCCAACTAATTGACACACGTCAATTGGCCAAAACGGAATTAATGAAGAGCCCCGACCGAATGAGCGGCAAAAACACTGAATTATTTCAGTCAATTACCGCTGGCGATCAATAAATAAATAATAGCGAAACTTACCATAATTCAAATGGCCAGCAAATGCACTAGAAAGCCAGAATTCCTCGATGAACCTGCAAAAAAAAGGGGAATTATTTAAATAAGTTTTTATTAAAAATACTTAAATATTTATGCGTTATTTGTATTTCAACTAGGATTTTATTAAAGTTTAAACAAGATTTATATAATAAATAAGTTAATAAATAAATATACAGACTTTGGTTTAACAACGGTCATTAGCCATGACATGACATTCACATCAGAATGGAAATTTAAAAAAAGATGATAGTATATATATTATACCTATATATAGGTACTATTTTTGTCAGAACTTTTTAGTATTTACCTAGTTGTGATTATTTATAAAAATAGATGGGACTATATAGGTATGATCTTCACTGGAACTATTTAGTTGAGAATATTTCTATAAATATTTAAAGCCTTATTTTATAAGAAAGAGAAAAAGTAAGTGGTATGACTTTATTATATATCAACTAATTAATATTCCGAGAATGACAAGACTTGGTATAAACCCCTAAAGCTACCCACGATAGAACTAACTTTGGGAAGCCCTTGTCTTCGCTTTTTTTTCACTAACCAAAATTACAAATTAGTCCGCTTCAAAGCCCCAATTAATTGTTGTTAGACCGGCTACCTAATTTAAGTTAACAACCTTTTGGCCATCATTGGTGGTTGGCTAAAAGGGAATTTTAATTGGCTGTCTCTCGTGCGCGTGTGTGTGTAACCGGCTAATTAGACTCGCGACCCTCCAACAAAACCCGAGGCATAAGTCCACTTAGTTCGGGGTTAAGCCTGGCCAAGTGGTCACACATGCAAGTGCACATGTATAATATATATATAAGCATATGAATTATATGAAGACACACAGGTTGCCCTGAAAATTGTGCTACGCCTTGTTGTTTGCTGTAGAATCCACACCCACACACTTAGGGGGAAATTCAGTTAATTGTAATTGCAGTCTGGTCATGACATAACTACCAGTTGGCTGACAGGTTTGCCATCGATTACCGCCAAGGAAGCCAAGAAAAGTCAGGGACACAAGTTGTCGATTCATTTATCAAGTTTCAACGATGATACGTTCTTGGCCGATGACAGTAGAAAGTTGTGTAATCACAGCCAAAAGTAGAAAAAAAAGAGAAAATAACACACATTTGCTGACGTCAGAAGGCAAGCACAAACAACTTTAGAAAGATTTATCAAGTGCTGACGACCAACGGAGCGTATGTGTGATATTTGTCTTATATATAAGAAGTGAGGGGGGTTACAGTACTGGTAACACCCCATTCTCCATCTAATTAGCTTCGTTTAACGGATTCACTTGAAACGAGAAAAGAGGTACAATATCTCATGTCCAGCGCGTTGGAGGCAACAGCAGCCAAAGGATTAACACACAGCCACACCGCATAAGCAGCTTAAGAGTCCTGCTCCTGCTCTGTATTCAAGGATTTTCCTCCTGGCTTCCTGGAAGCCAAGCCGAAGGACTCACACGAGTGACAAATTAATCAGTTTGTGCGCCATAAGGTGGCATCTCAATTAAGTCGCTGCCAAGTCAAGCTTTAAGCCCGGCCTGCAGCCACTTCAGGCTTCCAAATCCAATTTAAGACTTTAACAATACGGAATGACTTCGTGGTCGGTTGGCTGTTCAACAAAGGCCTTATAGTGCGACACTTAAGCTTAATCTAACATCAAAATGGAAATTTCATTAGGCGCTTGACTTGTTCATAAAGGTCACAAAGGGGGTTTACTCTAAATAACAGTTTAGAAGCAAAATGATTGAACCCTTTCTTTCAACTGGATTAAATATGTATGGGATAATTAAGCACAGGATTTTGAGGTAAAAAGTTATTCTAAGTACAGGTCAGATACAATATATTTTCAAGCAGTTATAAATGCTAGTCAATGGTGCCTTAAACAGACTGTTTTTTAAAATAAAACCCACTCAAAACAACATATATGTAGGTATTACAAAAAATAGAAGGTATAAAATTATTCCTTATTGTCCCCTAGATTTATCAATGTTATAAAGGTTGTTCCATTATAGTCACATTTACAAAATCAAGTATAATTTACAATTAAATTTCAATCAAATTCTTTTATAATCAAACCCACTTAAAATAATATATTGAAGAAAAATAAGAAGATAGGAAATACTAAGAAGTTTCTCTATATTCACTATATATATTAATGTCACACAGCTGAATTACAAAATCAAGTTCCAATCACATTATTATTGATATATAAAAAGAAAATCAGAAGATATAAGATACTAAGAAGTTTCTCAACATTCCCTAAATATATCAATGTTAAACTTTGTTGTTGAACCCAATCAAAATGATGCATAAAAGGAAAATCAGAAGATACTAAGTTTATCCACAAAGTTTCCCTAAATATATCAATGTTTCACAACTGTCCTCCATTATAAACACTATATTTGCTTTACAAAGTCAAGTTCCAATATCTTTTGAAACCACTCAAAATTATATACCAAGGGAAAATGAGAGGATACGAGTTTAAGATAGTTTCTCCTTATTCCCTAAATACATCAATGTTATACTTTATTTTTCAACCCACTCAAAATGATGTAAAGAAGAAAAATCAGAAGATACTAAGAGATTTCTCTGTATTTCCTAAATATATCAATGTTGCACAGCTGTCCCCCATTAGATGCACTTTTATTTGCTTTACAAAATCAAATTTAATTTACCCCAGTAGCTTCCTGCCGAGAGTTGCTTTTAAGAACAGCAAAAACCCAGGCAACTCTTGGCAAAAGCCCAGCCAAGAGTCAAAGTTAAGGGCCAGTGCATCAATAATCAATGTCGGGGCAATAGAATCGCAATCAAGTACGTGACATAAGGCAGTCAGTCTCACCTGGCACCTGAAAAGAATTGCAGCGGGTCGAGTTGCAATTTGAGCGCTGGAATTGAGCCTCGAAAATGAGATTTTACATGGTACACCCAGGAGATACCACGCGAATCCTCAAAAGCCACGCCCAGTTTTGTGGGGGGGGATTGAGGGCGTTTGAATGAGAGGCACTCGAAAGTCTAGACAAGACAGAGGCGGAGATGGTGTTATATTAAATAAACAACATAAAGGACAAGTGTGTGGGTGGAGGAGATCTGTAGAGTGCTGCAAGTGCATTAAGTATACGTCCCGTTTTCCCGGCAAACAAAACTTTTGAAGTTAACACCCAAGCTGCCGCTAATGACAGCCTTTAAGGCCAAGTTTCGGGGAAATTTCACAAATTAAAGGCTCACGCAAGACCTATTAAGGCTCTGGCAATCAGCATTCGTTTCACAAAATCTCAATTCCGATTATTTAGCCTTAGCTTCAGGGGCTTTTCTCTCGAGGAACTTGCTCTATTGCAGCTGACGCCATTTTCATGTCGCTGGGAAAAGCCACAAACAACACAAAAGCAACATCTTGCAACCGCATTTCCTTGCAACAGCTGCACCCCCTTTGGATGCCCCATCATTCTACCCACTCACTTCCTTTCATGTGGATCCATTAAAGTGCCAATAGCACAAGTTCTGGAAACTCGATGAAAGAACTGCCAAGCGCTGGCTGTGGAAACTCTGAAAATTATGCTTCCTGACAGGCTGAATAGAAAGCAGATTTTATTTGCTTATTTTTAAATAACTCAATATTCTTACAAGGCGTTGAGGAGTATGCAATTTTACCATTAAACCGAAAATCGTAAACTGAATGGAAGGCATATTTGCTCTTAAGAACATTTTAAAGGGTTTCGAAATAGGAGAAAAATATATTTTTCTTCTTTAGGATAAGAAATATACAAATATTTAGTAACTAATATTAACTAACATTATTATATTTGCTTATATAAAAGGGTTTAATAGTTGTCGAATATATTGAAGATATTGTTTAAGATAAATATTGTTTTATGTGTATAACGCTTTATAAAATGCAAAGCTTTTTTGGCAATAACATTTTTTTTAATAAGGGAATAGCAATCAACATTACAGATTTGTAAAAGTTACTAATTATTTCCTAAAATAGTAAAATATTTTTTTCCCCTATTTCAAAACCTTTTAAAATGTTCTAAAGATTTTTGATATGATATCATATCATATCATAATGACGAATTATTTATACATTAAAATAATTTATAATCAAAATAATGATAATATACATTACATGATTATATACATAAAATAATTCGTCATTATGATATGATATCACGATATTTATTGAAAATAAAAACTGGTATAAAATATTAAAATTAATCTTGGTGGAAACGAGCGCTGGAAACTTGAGAAATGATAGTAATTGAAAATAATATGAACTTTAATATTAATAAAATGCTTACTGGGACGAAACACTTATCTGTGTAGAAAGATATCAACTTTTCATCATGACGAGCTGAAAGCAGACATATCTGCCATCTTTTATGAAATTCCACAAAGCAGAAAGTAAAAAGCAAAAATCAAAAAGCGGAAACTGTCATGGGGCGATATGAAAATTCTAAAAAGTATGCTTCCCGACAAGATGAGCACCAATGAAATGTAAGCAGAATGTTAATAATTTAGCAACTCAACATGGCTTAAACAATTCCAGACTTTTCCGATATATGTTTTTAAAGCTGGCAGCATGACTGAACAAAACCGGGCAGATAACAGGAAAATGCACAAAGGCAGAAGAGTTGGAAAGCCGAAGAAAAAGCATTTCGATGTCGTTGTCATAGTCGAGCGCGCATGATTTCCGTGCTTAACATTTCCTGTTCGAAACTGCCATAAAATGGCAGAATGGCAAAATGGTAAAATGACAAAAAGGGGGTCGAGTTGGGAGTTGTGAGTTGGAAGTTGGGAAGGAAGTGCGGATCCTGGCTCCTCCGGCAGCCAAGGAATATGTAATGCAAAGGAGCAGACAGATGAAACAACAGCAGCTGAATGATAGACACAAGCGGAAGCGAAACTATTCTAACAAAAACAAACTTTTGCCAGAGGAAAATGAACGAGAAAAGTTGCCGCTGGCAACTTTAAGAGCTCTTTTTTCCGACTTTTTGTGGCTTGAATCAAGTGGCATTGAGTCATTCTTAACTGTAGGGCCAAAGTTAAAGCCACAAAGACTTAAAATGTGTCAGCAAAATAAATAAAATATTAAAAAAGCAATTTAAATTGGGAGATTTTCAAATAAAATATTTACTAGAAATAAGGGGTAGAATATTATACAATTTATTTGTCACTTTTAGATATTTTCAAACAACATTCACACGCGTTTTCACAATGTTTACACTTTACTTTTGTCAGGCACTTCACATTTTTTCTCTCTTCAAGTAAATAAATACTGGTGCAAACAAAAAAAAAGAAATATCATTTAAATTGTCACCGTTTTCTGCTGATTTATGGCCGGGCCAAATTAATTGAGAATAAAGGCTGAGAGCAAAAAGCTGAAATCGAGCTGTGCGAATCGCGAATGGTGAAATTTAAAAAGCGAAGCGGAATAAAAACACACAGAGCTCGAAATTAATTGCACTTGTGAACTTTTGATGCTGTTGTTTGGTTTGGTTTTTCGCCGCTGCCTTTGGCCTCTCATTTGTTACAGTAAATTCAATTAAACAATGCAATCGTATAAACAAATCTACAACCTACCCCGATTCCACCCTTTTTGCATAGTTTATAATTGAAAAATGTGCAATTAAAACTCTCGAATGGAAAACTCACACAACGGGGCGTATGAGCAATGTTCGGTGTTCGGTATGAATTATAAGTCAGAGGCAAATTAATTAAAGCACTTAATTTTCCCATAGATTCAATTAAATTACATGGCATTCAATTAAGTGCATAAATGTTCTTTTATCTCAAAAAACCCAATGAATTCCTAAAATGACGGGCTGTCGTTGGGATAATCAAACAAATGGCAAAAGTAAATAAATGTGGGGGTGTGTTGTATACGAAGTATTTGGCTATAGCTTCGGGATATTCGCAGATACCATAATTTGGCACATGGCTTTATAAAATATTGACAGCACACACACACAGACAAAAGGAAAGCAAGGACCTGCTGTTCAAAGTCGCAAAACACATATTTGGCATTCCAGTTTGTGTGTGTAAGGTATGATGTATCTATGTATTTTTGTCACATGTGCGGTTAGCATTCTCTTCTTCTTCGTCCTTGTGGCAGGACTCACACACCAATACCAATACCAAATACCAATACAAACACACACGCACCTGCTCCTGACCACAACTCATAGCTCTTCATCAACCTAGGATAAAGGATATTTCGGTCTTCTTTAGAAGATGCAATTCTAAATTGAAGTACTCTAAGTGAGCTAAAATAAAATTTAATATAATAAAATATTTATACCATTCTCTTATTACAGAACATATACCAATATTTTGTAAAACCAAATATTTAGGGTTCTGACAGATTAATAATATTTAAAAAGAATATCTTTTTTGGTATTTTTGGAATCAGCACTGTCAATAACATTTTTTTATTAACAAAATTTACACAACTTAAGGAACTTACTTTGACTAAATTCTCTGATATTATAAGAACTTATTTTTAAGACTTATAAATTCTAGTATTGTATTCTTTATAAAATATTATTCTTTATAGTTATTAAAAGAAAATGATGGTTTGTAAGCATTTTAAAATTATACATATTTTATTATTCCATACTTCTAGAATTTTTATAAACTTAAGTCTTATACAATCTATATAAAGTTTAAGTTGTAAATTCAAAACTTTCAAAATAACCTAATTTCCTACTTTTACTAGTCCTAAACTAACGAAACGCACTGTATTTATCATTTTGTGGTAGGATGTCTTCTTGTTTGTTTGGGCTTGGTTAGTTGGCCAAACAGATTTTAGGCAAATTGAAACATTTCCACCCAAATACCTGGAAAATACTTAAGCAACTTGAAAATTACCCGGCTTTGTTGTTGCCTAACTTTGATTTACGGCTTATTTATAGTTGAAGAAGTACGAATATTAAGCAATTTATTAAATATAAACCCTTATGGCATTGTTTCACTTTGAATTAACCTTGCAATTAAGCCATTGTTTAACTCAGCTTAACTAACTTAATATGATGAATTGCCCCACGCAAATCAATGCTCAAAATGTTCGTGGGAAATGGCAAGTCGTAAATCAATTTTAACTTTTTCATGTGGAAAATTTTCAGCGGATATCGCTGACAATTTGCATTACTTGCACTTGAGCAGGTCATTAAAACATCAGTTGACTTTTGCAAATTATTGAGTCGAGCCCCTTGATTTATTAGGGATTAGAAATATGACGTTAAAGAGTAAAGTCTCTAAATGTCAACTTGGAAAGATGCAGAGATAACAGAGAGAAATACATTGCAATTTAAAACATAATAAACAAAAATTGATAAATTAAAAATTTAATTTATTTTTTAGTTAACATTAAATAATCCAATCCAATACTAAATCCAACTTAAAAAGATATAGAGAAAGATAATTATAATATAACAAATTTATATTTGTAGTTGAGGATTTCTACAGTTATAATATATTAAGATTATACGATTTATTCAAACTTTTCTAGTACTAACTATACTTTCGAAATGCAAAATTCTATCCCCAGAACTTTCCTTAGCTATTCAGGGTCGTCTTTGAAATTAAAACGTGCTTGAATAATTTGGAATGCGTGAATTGATTGTTTATTTCGTGAAGTGGGCGTGACGTCAATGAAAATTGGTTACGAGCGCATCTCCACACCATAATCAATATCTGAGAGATGCTTATTTATAGATACAATAGTCTTACTCAAATACCGGCAATCAGTAGATATGTACATGAACTTGAACTGTCATTTGTCCAAGCAACATCCATCACAAATTCGTTTCGTCTTACCTGCAATAAACAAAGAGCAAATGTGTTTAAATTAGTAAACAGCTTAAAAGGAACAACACGCCGACGAGTGTGGAATTGTAAGTAAATATGGGATGGCAGACGGAATAATATACTATGGGTACTTGGAAAATCCGTCAGTCACCTACAGATGTCCATAACCATGGAGAGTGTGGGTGACAAGTCAAAGCAGCAAAACTCTGATTGATGTTGATGCAATTGCAGTTGAAATTGCAATTGCAATCCAGTTGCAAATGGAAACACTTGAGCTGATCGCCTGAGTTGTGCAAGCTGCCGCACAAATTGTGACTGATTACGGGTCTTTTGAGTAGTTCAGTTCGGCATAGTCGAGAGTTTTTGGTTGGGGATTTATACTATATAAACCCACTATGAGTAAGTGCCCCTTTCAGCAATTTACAAAAACGATGAAAAATAAACGCCATATTCAGCTGGCAAATATTGAAAATGAATTCCATTCGCTCAATTCCAAACCCAATCCCCCAACGTCAGTCATCTTTCACTCCTCCGCATCATCAATGAAAATATTGTTCCATAACATTTCCATAAAAATTAAAAACTGCATAAAGTCAGTCGCAAAAGAAAAAAAAAAACCAATAATAAACCGAAAAGTCAACTGAAGCGGAAATTTCAACATGTGCTGCACGAGTAAATAATTTTCATTTTACAATATTTGCGGTGGACCGAAAGCGCTGACATTAAATTTGAAAGGGAATGAGAGTTTAAGAACGGATTAAGAGAGCATCGTTTGCTGAAAGCATTAATAATTTAGTTGTGGCTTTGTTCAATCATGTTTACCAAAAGCTGTTATTGATTTATTATTTATTTAGCTCTACCATCTGTTTTTTTTTAATCCCAAGTTGGATTTTTCTTTGAGAGAGAAAAAAAAAGGTTTTCACAAAACCTTAATAATGATTTTTTTGACCTGCAGAAATCCAAAGCATTTGCATTCATGAAAGTAATTGGATAGTGGATCCAATTGAATTGAGAAAGTGAAATATATCTACATTACTAGAAGAGGTTTACACAAAATCGAAATACAGCACGAACCTAAAGAATTCGCATTCAGTGTAGTAAAATGTTAATTGGATTGTGTATTTAATTGAAGTTAGAAATTTAAATATATCTACATCACTAAATATTTTGTTTGATTTTAAACTGGCTTCAAAAATCTCTTGAGTGATTCATAAAATTAAAATGAATGTTCCGCAATTTATTTAAATGACACAATGCCATAATTCCTGCTCAACACTGCATTTCCTGGCGTTTTCAAATTTTGCGCAAATTGGTATAATTAAGACGTGTGTTTTTTTCCATAAATAATCCACCAAATTACGTTTATTTTCAGTTTCTGAATTTTAGTGGCTGCCGGGGCGCACCATTAATTGAAGCATTCATATCGTTAATAAATGTTTAAGAATTTCTCTTCTGGCTGCTGGCCAAAGCGGAAAGACTTTGTTTGGCTTTTGATTACGCCGAAAAACATGGGAAATTGTAAAATTCGCGCAGAAATAAACGAAACATTTGTAGCATTCCGGCGAAGTGATTTCGAGGTCTTCTCTGTTCAAACCGCAACCTTACCCTGGTTTTATTATTTTTCTGTTTATATTTTTTGTATTTTGTTTTTTTTCTGATTTGCCAACCATTTTAGCTTTGACCAAGTTACGCAGCACGGCAAACTAAAAATATATATTTGCAATTGCAATCGGAATTGCAATGCCCGATATGGCTGGCATATAAATACCCATTCGTATAAAAATCGAAAACCAAATGCAATTTGAAAAGCCCAGCACCAGCGACAAGTTTCGACTCAATTATTGTGCAATTGACGCCCCAATGGCCGTTCAATGCAATTCATTCCCCTGCAGTTTGCACATTTTTCGAAAAATTATTTTCCGTTCCTAATTGAGTTATTGTCTACTTGAGCTGAATTATTAATTGTCCGATGAGTTGCAAAATTGATATGGTGATTGTGTGGGGCCGTTGCATTAAGCCCTTGGATCGAAAGAATTTTCAACCATGGCAATTGCAAATTCATTGGATCACGAAAGCGATTAAACCGAAAGACAAAGAATTACTGAATCACCCATTCAGTTTTATCCAGAACAAAAGACGCACAATCGGAGATAATCAGTTCATGAATCACTTGCTAGTCAATCAACCATATAAACACGTACTCAAAACTGTTGGGAGTACACAGTGACGCCCTAAAAATTTATTTATATATTGAGGTTATCAGTTTCGATTGCAGATAGAGAGCTGTTATCTGTTTTGGATCACAAAATCACCTTGTCATTTAAAATAAAGCGCAAAAGGAAAAAACAATACTTGACGAAATTCAATTGTACACTTTATAAGGTATTCTTAATAACAAGAGTATATACTTTCACGGTTTCATGTCTGATTTTTAAAAATATATTATTTTTATAAGAAGTATAGGCTAAGTTTAAGTGCCAATAAATCGAACTAGTTTAATAAACTGTTGAAAAGAACATTCAATCGAAATACCAAACTATCAACTTTTATTATTAGTTTTTATGCCCAAAACAATCTAGTCTTATCTCCATTTTTGGTAGTTTCCTAAAAATAGGCCTGCTCATGCTTACTTTCAAAAATGGTAAATAAAATCGAATAATTTATAGACCCCAGTTAGTTTTGTGCCATCTGCATATACTCAATAGCACGGCGATTGAATCTTTCCAACTATCTGAAAATGACTCGGCTGAAATGTTTAATGTTCGTGTTTGCTATGCTGTTTGATGGCCTTCTCCCACTCCCTCGTAACCCCGAAATACCCAGTAATCGCCGCCACCCTAGAGCTTTGTCTAGACTTACGCAATTCTACGATTCGCTCCGGTGACTTCATTAGCGTTGGCTTGTAAAATAAATTTAAATTACATGCGAAAAAGAGGCGAAATCAAAAACAATCGACAGCATTGTAGCCCCCAACTATGTACGAGTAGCATACAAATAAAAGTATATAAATTTATTCCAGCTTTCAAGTTCAAAGTCAGGGACAGCCTCTCACCCACAAATACAAAGATTTATTATTATTTGCAGCTGCTTGTTGACATTTATATTTAATTTAAATATTTAATTAGGACTCTTGAATTAATCGACTTAAAAAAAGAAAGTTGATTTTAATATTATCATTGGCTTCCAAGTGAAAAGCTGAAAAACATATGGTGTAAAACAAAGCAAGAGGTGAAAAAATTCAACGTAATGAACTGTCTTGATTGTCTCTTTGTTTGTTAATTAAAGAAACAAGACCTGTACAGAGATATTATTCAAATAAATAAACACAAACTTGGCCGCACAGTGTAAAATCTATCGTTTACATTCAGCCTTTAAGCCTTTGTTCAACACCATATATCATTTGAAGGCCTGGGCTCCCATTCTCCTTTCACTTTACTGGTTGCCATAGGTTTATATAGGTGGCACTCCTAATTAACCATTATTCGAAGCTTATCTTGAGCAACTTTCAGTGCATTCAACCCCCCAAGAGCAAGTGCAAGTAGACAAAGCCCAAGGTTTATGCTTTTGTAGAAGAGGATTCTTATCAATTTCCGTGTCCAAGTGCGGATTAAAAACTATAGGGGGCAAATCAGGTTCAAATTGACTATGAAAATCTGCCCAAGAAGGCGTTAAATGATGATTTTCTATAATTTCCTGAAAACTAGTTTGTGATTCATCGTGGCAGCTTTATTAAGAATTAGTTGTCTTTGCATATATGCAAAGTTGTTTGTTAAATTGGGGTTAAATGCATATAAGGTATGGAAAATGGCTTGCCTAAGGTATATAAGGTATGGAAAATGGCTTGCCTAAAGAAAATTCATTTGTTGTTTATAATTTATTATTTTATTATATATAAATAGTAACCAAATATTTTTTAACGCTTCACAAATCAGTTAATACTCATTAAAATGGTCAAATCGACAAACTTTTTAAGAATTAAAAAACAAAAACAATTTTTTTACCGCTTCAAAAATCAGTACACAGTCATTGAAATAAATGAATGAATGAATGAATGAATGAAATGATACCATAGAAAATAAATTCAAATCACGCAGAAAAATCGAAATTACCAAGAAATCATGAATAGGCAATCGAAAATTTCCAGGCCATTCGCTCGTACATAAAATTCGGAAGTTCTTTTACAATGCCTTTCCTGTTTACCAACAAATTTTTTTTTATTTAATAATTTTAACGTTTATTACTCTTTTCGAGGTGGCAGCACGCTCGTCTTTGTTTTTTTTGGCTTTGCAATAAATGCGGTGAGGCATTGGTCAGAATTTTTCGACCAGCGCACCCCACGGCGTATGCGTGTTATTCATTGAAAATTCCAGACACGCTGCTTGCTCAACTTAAAAGTACCTCCCGCCGACAGCCAATATCACACCCCCTGTTGTATGCCAACTATCTAAAAATACAACAAAAAATAATAATAATAAAAATTCTCTATTGGCCCATTTAAATTTTTTTTAAGTTCAAAGTTTTTTTTTATATTATTAAATATTGTTAGTACTGCTACTCTTAAAGTTTTTATTTATCGTGTACTGCGCACAAAGACTGTCTGGTTGAAATTTATATTTGCGCCTCGGAATCTGTCAACAGATTTGTGAATAATTTTTTGTAATGGCTCTGGGGTGAGTGGGGTTGTCGAGTGAGTGGTTGGGGTCAGCAGCAACATCATTGCGTCGTTGCACTCGAGGCATTGAATTGTTTATGATCCGTGCCGCACCCCACGTCGCCCACCCACTTTAACCCTCGATCCCCCAACCAGCCCTGAACCACCCTGAATATTTTTGAATGCATTTACGGAGGGGCACAAAATTCGTTACAGTTCCGCCTGATTTGAGGCGCAGTTGTTGTGTTGTGGCGCATCTTAACGATCGCCTCGGCTAACCGCGAAAATTGCGTTAAATGTTTTGCATTTCGCGAATTATTGCGCAAACAAAAACCGAAGGTTAGTTGGGGGAAATGAGGTGAGCAAAAAAGGGTAACTCAAGCACTGAGAGAAAATATCTTTAAAAATTCAAACACCAAGATCTCAAAAACTCGTATTTTCCACCGAAATCTCTAGAAATTTCGTTAGTTTGCAATTAGTTTTAGTTTCAATCAGAAGTTTGTGTTATTAGAATTATTAAAACATGTGAAAGATGCATTTTTGTGCTATGTTTTATAATATTTTCTTTATAATTTGTAACAGAAACCTTCTAAATTCTAGTTCTTATAAAAAAAAGAAATTGTTAATCTGTACTTGGCAGCATTTTAAATCATTCTAGGAACAAATATGTAGTAAAAATGATATATTATGTTCTTTAGACACTTAATGGCAGATATATTAACTAACTAAATGATAGAGTTTAACATGTAAGTCTAAAAAAATATTTTATAATGGATCCACTATTATACCATATATTTTTTTCGGATTTTTTTTAGAGTGTTTCCATACAAATTTGCAGTTTAATGAGCACGAGCCGGGCTGTCCAACATCCCCGTGCCTGCGCCCTGCTCATCCAGTCAGTAATTTAGTCATTCAGGCATTTATTCATTCCTTCAGTCAGGCAGTCATAAGTCAAAGTACTCGGGGGTAGTCGAGTTCAGCCTGGGATCCCCTTTCCCCAAACAAAAAAACAACGAAAGGCGAGGTCCCTGCAACAATATCGGACACCGCAAGTCCCATAAAGTGCATTCACCCAAGGAGAAACCTCCAGAGCCGCGGGAAAATGTGGAAAGCGAGGAAAGCTGTGGGGGAAAATGCGGAATATGGGATGCTGAACAACAGTCAGGAGCTATAAAAAGCGCTCGCTCACGTGCGGAGACCAAAACAAAAGAGTCCAAAACACTCATACAAAGAAAATGCCGAGAAAAAAGCGTTTTGTTTTCTGGTTTGCTTCACTTCATTGCATTCTCCTCAAGAAAACTCGTAAAAAAAAAGAAAGGAAAAAGAAAGGGCGGCGAAAAAGAGTTTATGGCAGGCCATTGAAGTCACAGCCAGGGGCAAAAGGTTATAAATAAGCTGAAACCGAAACGGGGGATACCCTAATGAATGTACATAGTAACCAATTATTTGTTACTTTGTTCATGCTTTGAAGTGTTTTATATTACCTGCTTGATATTATTATCTTACAATTTAAAAATAAATTTGTATTTTTATGACGGTCAAAGTCCCATTTATTGCAGTACCAAAATTGTGTTACAAAAAGTGCAACAAAGAAGCAAAATGGAATAAAAATTTCATCCAGACAAAGACCAAAGTTGTGCGCGTATGTGTGGGAATGGCAGGGACACAGGCGGCGAAAAGGGGGGCCGGCATCGGGTGGGAATGCCATGTGGCTGTTTGGCAAAACTTTATGGGCAAACTTGTTAAGCAAACAGAATTCAAAAACCCCTTCTCACCGATCTAAAATGGGTGGGAGCTTCACGATAAGCGCGTTAAAAAGTTCCCTGGGAAACGGGGGAAACCAGGGGCGTGGAAAGCAGGGGGTGCTCAAGGGGATTCGGTGAAGGCGATGCTGGCTGCCAGCTGTTTAATTAGTTGCACTTCCCCGAACTCCCCCGCTCCGCAGGCCCGAATGGTTTGCCTAATAAAGTTTTCCCACTGCCAGTAGCATTCCTTCTCAACCTCCCCCTTACGAAGGCCTTCCCCAAGCACCACATTCTCCTCACCTCCTTCCCAACCCCTTCCCCAACCCCTTCACTTGCTGCACTTTACGAGCGCATCCATGAAATATTTAAAAAGCTTTGTGTAACAAGATTTGTTTATGCCGGCCGCGATCTCAGCTTCGAAGCAGCAGTAACTAAAGGGGGTATAAGCTAAAGAGCACACTGAAAAATATAAGGAAGTGCTTAATAAATTAAATCATTAGAAGAAAAGTCTGAGAAAATTTATATTAAATTGTTAAGTATTACAGTTCTAAGAACGCCGATTCAAAGAAACATGTTTCTGGGAATTTATTATTATAATGAATTATAATGAATTCTCACTTTTCTTAAAAGTAAAAGTAATTGGACGCTGTTGTTGGTTTTTTATTTAACTATTTTGGGACCTATGTTTATATATGTAAATTTGATTAAAGCTTACAATTCCCTAGTTTAGAAACCAGTTTGTTTTTTTTTAAGCGCGGAGTGGGATTATATTCTGATAACTGGAAGGCATTTGTTATTATTATTTTTATGAATTATGATAAATTCTCATTTTGTTTAAAAATAAAAGTAATACAGAATTATAAACACCATTATTAAGTTTGTTATAACCCTGTTTTAGGTTTTTTATTTAACTATTTTGGGTCCTATGTTTATATATGTAAGTTTGGTTAAAGCTTACAATTCCCTAGTTTAGAAACGAGTTTTTTTTTCAATAAAAAAAGCGCGGAGTGGGATAATATGCTGATAGCTGGAAGGCAGCTAAAAGTTTCTTCTTTCGGGTATGTCGAGCACAATGTTGTTTGGTTCGGGCACATAATTGCATATTTATAACTCCGACAAGGCGACGTCGAAGTCGCCGGCTCAGCAGGCAGCAAATTAAGCGCAGACCTGGGAACGCTTTCGTTGACTCTGCTGCTCCGCTGCCCAGCCTCTGCCGCACCATTGTGTGCAGCAATTAATGAAGCATTTCTGTTGACTTCAGTTGAATGGGAAGCGGATGGGAAGGGAATAGGAAGGAGTAGGGAAGGAGGGTTGGGAGGTGTAGGGAAGGGGTTTGGAAGCGGTTGGGAAGGTGCAGGCGAGGGCATTGAGAATGACGTTGACTTTTGGCAAGGCAATTGAATAACCATGAGTGTCGGCTTGCTGCGAGACTTGGGCCTTTGAAACAGGTCTAAGTTGCAAATTGATTTAAAGTTCGCAAAGACGTGTGGTTTGCGGTTCTGAAGTTGCGCCAAAGGGAATTACCCGCAGCTTAAAGCAAACAAATGCCAAACTTATAAAGAATTTCAACTTTTTTTAAGCCTTGTTTCAATAATTTAATTGTATATTGTTTGTTTTTTTTCAGCTTAATTCCATATTTGCATTATTTCAATTTAGAGATTTATTTGTTTGGTATAAAATATTGCCTTTGTACATACACATTATATGTATATTCCTTAATTCAATTTGCCGTTTCGCTTTGAATTTACCCCTTTCGTTCCGCACAAATTCCCAAGTAATACAATTAAATATTTTATCGCCGAGACCGAAATAAATTAACTTTTTTGTGTAATCGTGATTTGCATGTTCAATTGTGGCCATCAATTGTAAATGTTTCAATAATACTCGATTTAATGATTTTTCAACCAAAATGTAAATAGAGGGAAAACAATAGAAAAAATAGAAAACAATTAAAAAAAACCAAGAGAAAATTACAAACAGACGTATGCACATATGTAAAATATCGTGTATGAATTAAAAGGCTTTGCGAGCAATTATTGAATTTATTCAAAGTACATGACTAATAAATAACGTAAATAGCCATAATCCCATTTCGTTTGACTGAGTGGAGGAGTGGAAAATTTATTAAAGGATTTTTTGCATTTCATACATACTTTACAGATTGTAGTCATTATGCAAATGACTCGATTCGATTTGAACAGTTCATTAGAGTTGCAAACCAGTTGCAGCACAGAATTGAATAAATAATTCAAGTGTGGGATTCAAGAAAATAATTCCCCATTAATGGGAAAATTTTGATTATATTTCAAGCCTATGATGAACCGGTGGTGAATTAATAAGACATAAGCCCTAATCGGACCAATTAATTAAGGCAAAGCTGTGCAGGCTGATAGCCAAAGTTAACGATTATTAAAAATATAAACTTATGACCCTGACGCCTTGAAGCTCAATGTCTGTTTCGGTCAGTTCCTCTTGAGCTATCAGTTTTTATTTCTTATCAGCTGGGTTTTCAATGTCAAAGGCGAAGTGCACCCATACTTTGTGCGTTTCGAACAACTTAAATAAACATATTAAAGTGTATTTACTGAAAAATTAAGGAAATCACTTGATTTTTGTTTTCAACGCTTTTCGTTTTTATGGTCTTGATAAATGAGCTTGAGGCTCCATTAATATTTTTAAACAAGGTTCTTAGGTGTTTTAAACTAAATATATATTTGCTATATAATCAAGAAAATCTTAAGCGTGAAGTATTAAGCTTTATAGGATAAGTAACTCTGTTTTCCATCCAAGTATTTAAATACTACTGAAATAAAGGGTCCTTAAATCTAAATGTCTTTCTGCCTAAGTATTTAAAGTATCTATATATTTCGCAACAAAGTATTTTAAGACTTGTTATATAAAGTGATTCTATTAATAGGACTCACTTTGAGTACTTTTAATTATACAGTATCGTTTAATATTTCCTTATTGAAATGAATAAGCTTGATAAATGACCCAATCATTATCTACGTCCACGCACCTCACTTCCTGGTTGGTGAATAAGTGGGCATAGCACAACTCCAATAAATTGCACCCCTTTACAAGTCGAGCCGCGCCCTTTTTTAATGCAATGGCTATAATCGGGGCCGAGAATGTTTATGGACCTGCACATCGCAGCGGTGTTTTAAGGCCGGGGAGCGAAGTGCGTGCTTATGAAAATATTTACAGCATCTGTGCAATGCCAGGCGAAGCAATATAGCTGGAACTGAAGGAGGAGATCGAAAAGTGTGGATGGGGGATCAAAAAGAAAAATAAAACTTATAAAAGGGGTCTAAAAAAAAAAGGGGGGGCGGGGTGACCGGACCGATTCGGCGTGCTTGGTTAGGCAGGAAAAACGTGATGCGAGTGAAAGCCAAGTAAGCCAAGGAAACGGCTTTCTTTTCGCCACCAGAAGATACAAGGCACAAGATACACACACATTCACTTTCGGCCACAAGCACAACAACAACAAAAAAAACAAAAAACTTGGCCAAGTGCTTGCCGCAAAAATGCATTTGTTTGAATTTGCGCCGCAGCTACGAAATGTGAAATGTAAAATGAGAAATGGGAAATGAGGAATGGCCAGGCTTCGAAAGTGGGTCACAATCCAATGCCAGTAACAGTGGCAGTAACAAAAACAGACTCTGACTCTACGCTTTTGGCCTGGCCAACACGACACGTCCGAATGGTGAAATGTGTGCGGTAAACGCAAGAAATATGATGATAAATGAAAGGCAATTGGCAGACTCTTTTGTCCAGCTTCTATCCGAGGAGGTTTCATGGGTGGCGAAAGGGGGGTATGAAGTCGTTAGCAAAACAAGGTCAGTCAATGCAATCTCCTAAATGGGCCTGCAGTCCCATTGATAAGATACAGTATCTCCAGACTGCCCAGATGGGTAAACCTGAGGTTAGGGATGTGCATATGTCAAGTGGAAATTGATGCCATATATATCAAAAGGATTATATCAACCAAAATTTAAACAAAAATAAATCCTATTTACAGGCTTAGCTTGTATTATTATTCCTGGAGTATTCGGTTTTATTACAGAAAAACGAAAAGCCTTAAAGATCTATGGTTATGAACATATCAACCATTTTAGAGTATCGATATATGGGTAATAACTGAAAACCGCTATGATAACAATGATATTTTTGCCTTCCCTACTTTAGGACACACGTAATGGCTAAGCGATAAGAGCAAATTATAACCCGTGTTATACCCTCATGTCATGATAACATTTATTATCCTTTGTTGTTTTGACTTGTTTGGCTAAAAAGCAAACGTTTCACATTCAAATGAGATTATTAACCTTTGGCTTGGCTGCCTGAAAATCTCATGCAAATTACGCCGCGAGCTAATATTGCTGTGCCACCTAAATTATGCTTCAAACTTGGCCAAGTTCGATGGTCAATAAGGAAGCACGGCGAGGAATGCAGGCGAAAAATACCTGAATTAAATGGAATGAGCTATGAGATATATGGGAGAACAGGTTGCCGCATACGAGAAGCCGCATAAAACTTCACAGACTTCATATAATTGTGCTTGCCTAGTACAGATGGATGATGAGGAAACAAATAAGAACTCGCTGGATAATAAACATGATTATGCAATAGGCCATTAAAGAGGTACCAGAACGAGTTACACAATCCACCGATTCCACCGGAATGCAAAACGAAAAAAGCTGACATTTTATTCTAGTTGAATTTACAATCGTACCTTTTATTATACGACGCTTCCGTAATGCGACCTTCGAGTGATAATCGAGAGCTCGAAAATATTACAACATATTTGATTAGCGAGACAATAATCATTTTCCCCCATAATTACCCAAAGTCTCACGTTCCCATTATCAGCTGGACTTTCTGGACTGGGGTTGAAAATAATATGGAATCGACGTCGTCTGAAAATTGAAAACCCACCAGAAGTGCAATAAATTATAACACCCACACGGGTTAACGATCGCGGGGGTCAAAAGGGGCACAGCAAACAACAGGCGGTGCAATTATACAATTAGCGCACAGTGGGTGCGAAAGGGACACACTCACTGCGCCGGCGATAGACAAACAAATGTTGGAATATATTTGCAATAATGGAAATAATTAGAAATTCCAATTCAATAAACGTAAAAAGCAAAATAATAAATAAAAGGCAAAGCAGAAAAAGCGAGAAAGAAAAAAACCTACGGTAAATAGAAAAACTCATAAATAATCTAGCAGAATATTATACATTTGCATAGATTAAATCGTAATAATTTAGCGTGTGGTGAGTGTATGAGAAATACACTCATATAAGGCGAAGAAAAAGAAACAGCTTGAAAAGCAGTTGCAAAAAAGATGACTCCCGAGAGTCACATGGAGATATGGGGGTATTTGAAGTATGATTCAAGCTTTCAAACCTGAGTGATTTCTATTTTTTTTGCACTACGAATGATATAGTCTTAAGCCATACTTAGAATGCTTTATAATGGTTTATTTTTATTGGTATTATTTAATAATATTGGCCCTATTAATATATTGCTTTATAATGGTTTATTTTTATAGATATTATTTAATAATATTGATCCAATATATATTTATTGATTTATAATGATTTAGTTTTATTGGTATTGTTTAATATTATTGGCCCTGTATATATGTATATCTCTTTATTATGGATTATTTTTATAGGTAATATTTAATATTAATGGCCATATATATATATATATTGATTTATAATGGTTTATTTTTATTGGTATTATTTAATAATATTAGGCCTGTAGGCTTTAACTTTAACTTATGTGCTTAAACTTGTTGGCCATACTTACAATGCTTGATATTGCTTTATTTTTATAGGTATTATTCAATAATATTGACCCTATATGTGTATATAATGTTTTATAGTGGTTTATTTTAATAGGTATTATTTAATAATATTGACCCTATATATATTGCATTATTGTGTTTTATTTTGGTAGGTATTATTTAATAGTATTGGCCCTATATATATTGATTTATAATGGTTTATTTTTATATGTATTATCTAATAATATTAGGTCTGTAGGCCTTATTTTTAACTAACTATTGCTTAAACTTATTAGCCACACTTATACTTCTTTATACTGCTTTATTTGTATAGGTATTTCTTAATAATACTGGCCTCATAGGCTTTATATTAACTAATTAAATTTCTAATTTATTCAGAACGTTTATTTTGGGATGCTAGTCAGTCGATTTTCCCTGGAAATGTAAAGACAGCAACATTCTTAATTTATTCCAAAATCAACCTTGATTCCAGTAAATTTGAAAATTTTAATAAAATGCCTATAATTTATGTCGGCTTCCAAGACTTTGTTCCTTTTTTTTTTTTTTGGGGGGGGGGGGAAGGGTTGGTTATGAAGAATAATATAAAAATAGAGCTTCGGTCGGCAACTGGGCAAACTCTAAAACTGCAAAACCAATTGGCAACTCAAAAGTGGCGACTTATTTATTTACGTATGTGTTTTCTTTTTTTGTATTTTTTTCACTGTTTTCTGTTATTCTCTCGACTTGGCTAAAAAATAAACCTGTTTTTCACTGGCTCACGCATTTCGGCAACAACACAGCCGTATGTCTGACCATTAAACCGAAAAATAAGCAACGAAATAGACAACGCTCTGAGGTTACAAATTCTGTTGCTGCTGTTTCAGCAAAAAATAAAGGCCCGCCGTCGAGCAACAAAAGTTAAAGAGCTCTCCATAAAAAGAGCTCAAGAGTCGACCGCTCAACTCAACCCAACTGAACTGAACCGGAGCTCTTATCTTTCGGGGCCCGCAAAAAGTACATTGTACGAGTATACGTATATGGCCAACTGAGTGACTGGCTTTTTGACCAACTGTCGGCCTTTCGGTGGGATTTCTTTCTGTTTCTGCTTCTGTTTCTCCATATTTCGCTTTTGCGACTCTGTTCTACCTGTTGACTTGGCCGTTTTATTACCAACTTGTCACACTGACTGAGTTTTCCCTACCCGCCCGAAGACTTTATGATGTGTCAAGTGGGGCTTAACACTTCAATTTAAACTCCCTTGTGCGTCAACAAGAATGCATTACCATTAGCTGGTTAAGAATGTATTATATTGCCCTCAATATGGGTGAGGTAAGGTCTCAAAACTGGTTAGGTATATTTATTTTATCCCTTGCAAATTACATGCATATAAAGACATTATATTTATGTTTAGATTAAATAAAAATAAATCCCAAATATAAAAAAAATGTATTGTTTTATTACCTTTGATTTTAGCGTAATTCGTTTTATCTTTAATCTTAGAAAACAAGAGTGCAATACAATTAGCTGGTTAAAAATGTATAATAACCTGTATAGTATTACCCTTAATATGGGTTAAGTAAGGTCTCAAAACTGGTTAAGTATATTGTTCGTATCCCTTGCAAATTACATGCATATAAAGACATTATATTTATGTTTGGGTTAAATAAATATAAATCCCAAATATGAAAAAAAAAAAATTATTGTTATATTAGCTTTGATTTTAGCGTATTTCGCTTTATTTTTTATCTTCGTAAAATATTAAAACCAAAATATAATAAAAAGATATTATAATTAACCCTCGCCTTATAAACAAAACCAAATTAATTCCATAAATTCGTTTGTAAACTTCCACAACAAAATTTCCATAGAAAATTTGTTTTTTTATTCGGAAGCGTATCGAAAACGATTTTATAGCTCTAAACTGACCTTAGACAGAGACCTTATAGCAAAGATAACAATATAAACAAACCAATATCAGACAAAAACAAAACTGTTTTTATTTTGGTATAAGTGCATACAAATATGCTAATTGGCTGTTCACGTTTTGTATCGAGATTGCGGATCCAGAAAAAAAAAAGAATAAGAGACTGGGGAACTGAGATCCAAGATCAAAGATCGCCACAATCTGAAAGAATTTACATTGTATTGGGGGCGTTTACCATGAAACAGTTTAGTATGATAGTCTGTTATCACTAACATTAAATATGGCTTTGTTTATCTTTAGTTTATTTGTATATTTCAATATCTTAATATCTCAAAAAACTACGACAAGTTCACAGTGCACTTAAAATACCTGAACACCGGTAGGATACTTGTTAAAAGCAATTCTTAACTTGTCTATAAGTGAATTCACGCAGATGCATATCTTTTTGTATTTACTAGTGAATTCACTAACATAAAATTTAACAAGCATTAACAAATATATTCCCACCAATTATATAACTAATTTGGTTTGAATATTTCCATAATTAAGATCATCTGACTTATAACAAATTCAGCTCTAATTTGAATAACAAATAAAAATTAAAATACAAATGTATGAGAAGGTTTTGATACTATGTGATATTGTTAAATATGTTTTAGGTCATGAAATTTAAAATTACCTTATAGAAGAAATGGCATACAAGAAAATAGTAAATGTAAAATCATTACAATATTTTATTAGTTTATGGCCTTAAAACTTTAAGTGGTTGTTTCTTTAATTAGATGTTTCTTTTAAACATATCCAGTTTTTCAACTATTAATAACTCTATTTCGACCACATATGGCGACTGCTGTTGTTCTGGTTGAGATAAACACTTTTGTTAGCTGATTAATGGCCCTTCGCTGGGCACGTTCCAGTGCAAAAATCGAACGATACGGGGGATCAAGTGGGGTTTAACCAATATTATGGCAGGTCGTGACTTTCAGTCACTTAGTTAGCAAGACAAATAAAAAACCGAATACTCCTGTTAATGCGGTTGTTTAGAGCGCAATTGAAAGGTAAGAGTACTAAAACGAGTAGTACTGAACATGTGATTCACCAAAAATAATACTATATATAGAGAGTTATATTCGCGGTGTGGCGTTAAGTTTAATCTTTAGAAACTTTACGACTTTTGGGCTGGGCTGTATAGTATGTATGAGTTTTGGGATTCTGGTCGCTTTGTGCTGTGCCGATTAGATAAGTAAATTTACTATGCCTTCGGGCGGCATCAAATGTATATTCTGTCTGACAGCGATAATATTGTTAATAGCCAGTTTGCTTTGTTTGGTTTTGGTTGAGCCTGTTTTCCATTTAGATTTTGTCGCACGCGTGGAGGTGTGATCGCCAAAACCGTCTGGCCCATTAATCAATGAAAAGGTTTTATTTTATAACGAAGAGCTTAGGTATGGATTTGAATAAATATAAACTAATTGGCACGAGTTTCGATCGTAGAGGTTCTATTTATAGGCGGATCAACATTTTTTAGGAGGCCTTATTACATGGAATACAATAGAATATCAACGGGTGGAATGACAAATTATCTTAATGATTGGAGCTTACAAATTTCAAAACCTTTAATATAGTTTAAAGAAATGTTAGTTCTAACATAGTTGTATAATTATTCAAATGGAGTATTACGTTTTAATGTTTAGAGATTACAAATTGTTATCATTATTATGTAAAGATTGTGTTCGTTTCATCTATACCTAGTATTTTATAAATACTTGTAGTTAGTATGATCAATAAATTTCATTTGATTTTTATTAACGATACAATATTTAATGATATATCATTTGAAATAATTGTTTAAATTGCTTATAATTTATTGTCCATAACTTTTCTATTTTTAAATGAAAAATAACTAATTTAAGACTAAGTTAAAATGTATACTAACTGTATGTCATTAGAAGTAAAACTAAAAACCACTTTGGTTATAAAAAAGAACCCACTTTACGTTTAAGTCTCGTACAATTACAAGTTCAATGACTATGATTAAACAGTCTCCGATTTCGATCAAGGTGTTCATATGGACGATCGGAAAATCGGACGGACAATCAGACTAGACTAGCCAATTAATTATGATGGAGAACGCATGGTTCAGAAACCAGTTTTAGTCAGAAATCTTCTCAAAACCTTTTCGACGAAGTGTTTGTTCCAGTAATTGGATATAATTCTCCGAAATTTGGTCTAATTTAAATAACAATACATAACAATATAATAAGGCATAATACAAATTTTGTAAAGGAATCCCCGCACAAAATACCCGAAAACCCCATGGCGATTCTATGAAAATCCATTAAAATCGATGATTCAAACGAACTACACATTTAACAGTTCGCAGCTACTGCACACAACAAGCATCAGAAACATTTATTTTTATACTTAATTATAGCCTTATAGGCACCAATTGATTAACGAATAATTAAATACAGAAAACGCACACAGATCAAGTGGGGTGATGGCTTTTCTCGGGCGAGTTCAAGTGAATTTATTGCACTTTGCCAGCCCTGATAGAGTGCATAAATAAACAAACATTACAGCCAGTTTGTGTTTGACACACAAACCATTCAATGTCAACAGGCCAAGTTGGAGAAAATCTCCAAAACAAGTTGAATGTATGTATGAATGTTTTATGAATTTTAGTTAAAAAAATATAAATCATGTAACAATTATAACAATTGGAAGTTACTTAATGTTATTTTCTAAATCCAGAAATAAACCTAATTCCAGAAAACAACATGTTTGATTTGCTAAGACCATGTTAAAGGTTTTCAGTCCCGAATATTTGTTTCTAAGTTTAAATAAAATTTTAAAGTTAAAAAAAAATGAAATAAAATAAAAATAAATAAATAATTTAAATAATTAATTTTGGTTTTTTTAAATTAAAGTTGTGTAAAAAAACAGAAGCATCAGATATAACAACAAAAACATAAAGATTAATTTTTAAACACACTTTTAGTTTAGCAGTTGATAAAAAATATACACCACCCCAGAAAACAACTCCTTTGTTTTGATCTACATTAAAAATAAGCTAAAAATTTTTTGATCTTAAAAATTTTATAAAAATGAAAATAATTAAAAACAAATAATATATGACTTAATATTTTGTAAGTCTAAAAAATAAATTAATATTTATAACATTTTTTTCAACAGTTTGTTATTTTAATTTTAATTTTAATATTTAAAGAAGTTGATGAACTAAACTTTTTACACCTGGCAATGCCTCAAAGTGAGTGAAAGAGGGAGCGGGGGGGGGGGGGGGGGGGGGCGGGGGGGGGGGGGGCGGGGGCGTTAGAGAGCAGCCGTCGATTTGTTTGAAAACAGTGAATTGTTTACGACTTTTTGGCGAATATTCGAGTGGCTGAGAAACGTTTTCGACTGCTAAGGCTAACAGACTTGAAAGGCGGTGGGAATCAATTAGCGGCCTGCAAGGCCTTTAAAAACGTATTTCCAGCAAATTTGATTCCTTCTTGTTGTTTGTTTTCCTCTTTTTTGGAAGTAACGTGATAAATAAAACAACACAGCTGATGCGCTCTCTCTCGCTGCTCGCGCTCACCACTCGCGCGCTCTCACTCTCACCCACACAGCTGGAAATACAAATACAAGGCGGCCATTGAGAAAATAAAAGCAAATAAGAAGCAAAATAAAAAAGAAGAAACAAATTTCGCAACGCCCTGAGATTTTTATTGCTGTCTCGTTTTACCAAAAAAAGAAAATAAAGAGCCGAAAAAAATAATAATAAAACATGAAAACACAAATAAAAATAAAGCTAACAATGACGACATTAACACGACTTTTGGTACTCTAATTTGGGGAAAAACTCACCTCTCTTTTCCTTTTTCGTGGTTTTTCTTTTATTTAAACGAAGAGCGTGCAACGAGGGAGGGGAAAAGAGGTGGAAGAGAGAGCACAAGACTTTCACAAAAATAAAAACTCAAATTGAGCGCAGAAAACAGCATTTATTTGCATTGGCTTTTCACTGGCTTTCGCTGCACTTTCACCGCACTTTTCACGTTTTGGGAAATTGTTTTCCTGTGCCTGCTGTTGTTTCTCATCTGCTCATTTTCTCGGCTGTTTGATTTTCTTTGCCCAATTTTTTCGTATTTATTTTTTTTGGGCCATTGAGCAATATTTCTTTTTCAAACGCCAAACGCACACACACACACACTCGAACACGCGAGAGGCACTCACAAGTGTACACACAAGCACACACACACACAGCAATCGGTGTTTATCCACCAGCTTTATTCTGCATTCTGCAGTTTTTCCGCTGCACTGCCAATTTCTGACCAAAGTTGTACGTTTTCTTGGTTTTGGCTACGTTGGCCAAGAAAAACAAGGCACAAATGCGAATGCGATTTCCCTGCTGTTTACACGCGCTTTGCTGCTTTCCCGACTGCTTCGCCCGCTCTCCCAATTGGAAATGAGTGCAGGTGAGAGCGAGAGCGTCGGCGCAGTGTGGCCTTTGATCGCTGCTCAGCGGCATTTTGGGCGTAAATAGCGTGCGGTCACACTGCGGTCCGAAACAGCTGTTTGAAAATCGGAAAAACAAACTCGAAAATATCTATTTTTAGTCGAATTTTTCTAATTTCGTCTTGATTTATTGTGTAAACAATTTTACTTTCTTTGCCTTGTTCTCATGACTAATGGCGGGCAAAGGTAAATTCTTTTTTCAAAAATGATCTGCTGTGTGAGACAGTGCCTCCAAGAAGTCAACTTCCAAATTATCTGTTTTCAAAAACCTAGTAGATTTTTAAAATCTCAATTTTTTGTTAAATAAGCCTATTTATTAAACTGCATGTTTTTAATGCTAATTTTTCAAGACAAATCTTAAAAATAATAAATTTATTTTAGTTTTTTTTTTTAATAACCTGGTAGATTTAAAAAATCTTAATTTATTGTTAATTAAGCGTATTTATTAAACTTCAATAATTTTTAAAGAATAATCTTAACAATAATAAATTTATTTTTCTTTTCTCACTTTTTTTTTATTATTAGTCTTAGTATTTTTCTATTGTTAGTTTTATAAGAAGTTAAAAAGGCGTCCTTTTAAATACATTTTTTATGAATTAAACTATTATTTTATTGTTCGCTATTTATAGTTTTGCTGTTTATAAATTGTAAGAACGGATTAAATTTTAAAACGTTGTGTGTATGTTAGTATATAACATTTTTATTTTTATTTGTAACTCATTTTATAAAAATCGATATGTCAAGGCCACATGTATTGCACATGCAAATTAATTATAGCCCTGCAAAGGAACAGCAGTAAAGTAGGCCAGAAAAATTAATTAGTTGAGTGCCCAATTTAAGCGGGAACAAAAAAACACATAATTGATATTTGGTAAGCCTAACGGAATATTAATTGCAAATGTAAAACGAGAATATTTAAGCCCGAAATCAGGATTTAAAAAAAGATACAAAAGAGCATTGCAGTATCATATAATTTTAAAGTTTTGGAATTAAGTTAATTTAATTAGTGAATACTTTTAAACCATGATATGATACTATATAAAATTTAACCAAAAAAAAGGATGTACATTTTATATGCCTTCTTTAGTAAAGTACATTTAGATTAAATATCCTAGCAGAGAGCTTCAGTTAGAGTTATTAAAATTGCAAGATGCTTTTAAAAGGATTTTCCCGAGTTTGCCTTTCAAGTCTGCAGATCTTTCCGTGAAACTCATTAAGTGGTCATTAAGTGCAGTCGACTGTAAATTTGGTTATGCCTCGAACAGTCCTTCGACTGCTTTATTTTGTCGGTGATTATTCAGGGTATTAACAAGGCTAGGAATTTAATTACTCAAAACAAGAAACCAGAAGCAAAAACCGAGTCAAAAAAGGCAAAACCCAAGACCGAGCATAAATTGGACCCTTTTCATGTTGCGTTTGGCAAATGAAAGATAACTGAACGGTTGGAAATACACAGAGAACAATATGAATTAAGTAATATTTCGATTAAAATTTATTTAAATGACTTGTTTAAATCAAATTAAAGAAATAATACCTAGAAAAAAATATTTTTTTATAACCTTATTAAGATAAATTTATTTATAAATATTCTAATTCTGTTCTGATTATGAAATATCATTAAAATAATTTAGCGGAATCTACTAGACCCCATATTGAAGTATATTTTTTAGCATTACTTTCTACGTATAAACCAACTTTTAGAACCAAATAGAACAATTAAATATACAATTTTTGGCAGCACTAGAAAAATAAAATATTGGAATGTTAAGTCTTTAGAACTTGAACATATTTTGGTTCCATATGGTATGATACATTTGTTCACTTTTTAAATACCCACACAGGTTTTTAAATATTTCTCTCAGTGCATTAAAAATCACAGTCGGGGAATCGAAACAATGTCTTCATCCAGAGCGGTCCTCCCAGCAAATTGCAGCAATAAAATTGAAGAAATGTCCGATGGGACTGTGAAAAGCGAATGGGAAAATGGAAATGACAGAAGGATGAGGGAAAACCCAGTGCCGACTGTTTGTTCCTGTCAACTTTCATTCGCTACCCGCCCGTTGATTACAGACCCCCATTTCAGCTTTTTACTCCCATATTTTCCCGCCATTCTCCCCCAGAAATTCGAAGTCAAGCGGAATAACAACAACATCAACACTTGCCACAGGATTTTGGGTGGAAAAGGGGTGTTGAAAAATGGGTGGTGATGGGTGGTTCCACTGAGTCCCCTTGTTTTTGATGATGATGACAGCAGAAGCGGGAACTGAGTTGCGATAATGATGTACCCCCTTCATTATTCGCAGGCAAACGAGTCGCCGGCTTCATAATGAGTACCAGAAATTCGCGGGGCGCGATAAGTGACAAACGGTTGGAAAATCGGGGGAAACAGGGAGGGATTCAGTGCATCCAAACTTCCGGAGGAGCAGTAGGATCATATGGCAAAACATCCGCCACTTCTCTACTTCTCCAAAAAGCACTAAAGTTCAAAAAGCGTTGGTGAAAGTTGTAAAAAAGTAATTTATTTGTTGCTAAAAACAGTCCAATAAAACTCGCTGGCTTTTATTCTTAAGCTGTTAGGTTTAAATATTGTGGTCTACATTCTTGTAACTAAATTTTATGACTTTTGACAAGGGAACTTTCATCAAATGGTGTAAAAAAAAACCCCTTTTATAACTCCAAAACATTTTGTGTTTTATCATTTTTATACAAATTGTATACCATAATTATGTAATCCTTAAAAAAAATGTAATAATACAAGCGGGAATACCATATTTCAAAACATCACATGTCCTTAGCAAATTACAAAATTACTTGATTATCCAAGTTTGTGTCTTTAAATTAAAGCATGTTATTTTTAGGAGCATCCCTAAAGCCCGGCCCTGCTATTTTTGGTAATTGACCCTCGGCCAGTGTAATCCCTTTTCAGATTTTCCATAAACTTGGGACTTTAAGTCATCCTGGGCTCTTTCATCGGAGGCACCTGAGCAGCCTGTAAGCAGACTAAGCAATCAAAGGACATGGGACGACAAAGGAAAGGACCCGCTCCTGGTCATCGGACACTGGACGTGGGACATCGGCTATCCCATCAACACAACTAATCCCCGGCATTCACCGAATGATGGACACGTCTGATGGACACCCAGTCCCCCAACACTCCGCACTTCATTTCCCCGGCAATCCCAGCCTCTCTGTTGTTTCACTTTTTCATTTCTGATTACTGCCCAAGGCGCACACTGAGAGAAAGGGGAAAAGTTTGTCAGAAAAATTATAAGCCATTTAAATATTTTATATTTCTTTTTCTGAAAAGCACAGAAGGCTTATGAACTATTTATTATATTAGCTATAGCTAATTTAATTTTGCAAATGTACAATATATTAGTTTTTACGCTTTCAAATATAATATTTTAATTAACTTTTTTTTTTTAGACTGACTTCCTTTATTAATTTATAATTATATTTAAACAAAAAATATATATTTTAATATTGATCGTTTGTTAAAAAGTATAGTATTTATAGAAAAAAAATATTAAAAACAAAAAGGATCTTATTGTATAGATAGAATATATACCTACTATTTTACACTTTGGGAACTTTAAGTGTGAGCAAATATTTGTAATAAAATAAAAATATTTTATTTATTTTTAAGAATGTACTTTTTAAGCTTGATCTGATTGAGATAATATTAACAAAATATTTAGTTTTAACATAGTTTAAATTTATAAACTATGTTAAGTAAGCACAATCTAATAAAATAGTTCAAGTAGTTAAAGTACCAGAAGATAAAATTGCTTTACATTTAATATTACATTTTCCTGCATTTTGGGAGTATCTAGCCATTTTCTACCTAAATGTGGCGATTTTCTCGATGTGCATTTTGTTGGGCCAACTTCTAGAGATCCCCACCCAATCCCATTCCCCTCCACAAGGACTCTGTTTATCTCTGACAAAGAGGTCGGGGCAGAGCCTGCTGATTGCAGCCGTTGCCATTGAAAGATGCTGCGGCGTTTAGAACTCGGGGCTCTGGCCCCCGTGTTTATCTTCCGAGCGATTCCAGCTGCCTGCCTTTGGAGGGCTCAGCAAACAGGCTGTCGAGCAAGGGTTCTGTCGTTTAAATACCATCTTGACCGCCCAATGAATCATTCATCTGTTCTGCGAATCCAATTATTGCGCATACGCCCTGCTGCACGGTCTTAAAACTTTAAGCCAGCTAGCAAAGCAGAACAAAAACACATAAATAGTTGTCCGCTGCAGCTGAACAAATGTATTTGATATCTAAAATTGCACCAGAATCTCTGGCATTGATTTATTATCCAACCAACGTAATTCAATATGGATAATGACCTAAAAATGGGAAAATTAATGCCCTCCGGAGGGAATTATCGAGCAGAAGTGTATGTGTGTCCCTAATTATTACTCCATTTGTCTGCAGCTTTATGGTTCGAAGGCGATTTGTTTAAGGTCAGAAAAACACTAAATTATTGCTATAACAAAGGTACCTTTTTACTGGATTTATATTTTCAACTTGATTTATTCTTTTTGCGTTTTTATTTTCTTTCTGATTGGACGAAAGTTAAACTGTTTATAATATATACTTAATAAACGTTATTTATTTTTACGGCGCAATAAATAAATTCAACGCAATATAAACATAACAACCTAAAAAATTGTTAAGTTATATCCTCACCTGGCATCAAAGGTGTTAATTTAAATATTATTTATGTGCAAAATAAGTGTGGGTGTTTTAAATATAACAGTAAATAATGAACGGGAACTGTATTAGGCGAAACAATTTTAAAATCTTATAAATTAGTTATTGACATTTATATATTTTCTTAACAATTATAATTGTTGTTTTCTGACATTATGCAACTATTCTTTACAAAAATAAAAAGATACAAAATTAATTTAAATTATTAAATATGGTTAGTTGGTCCTATGTTTACAATGTTTACAAATTAACATTTATTTCCGAATATCAAAAAATATGTATAACCATGAATTTATAATTATTGTTATTTTATCAATTAGAAAATCTTCAATTTGTTATTTATCTGTTGACAAATTATAAATATTTTTCTATATCATAAAATGTAGAAATTTGAAAATACATCTGTCACTGCTAATGAATAAAATTAATTACAAATAAACATAGTTTAGAATTATTTGTCAAACTATTAGTGTTATTTGCATTATGCGAATGGGCCTTTTTAATTTACATTATTAATGTGTCCTAATTCAATTTTTCACATGCGTCATGGGTAAAAAATTCATAAACTAATACCGCAGTTATTAAAGTACACACATTAGTCGCAGCTTTGTGTGTGTCAAAGGGTTCGAAAATAAAGTAAATAGAGTGGGCGGTGGGCGGAGATCAATAACGTGTAATAACACGTAACAAAGTCTGCGCTCGTCACGCGCGCAACGTAAAATGAGGCAAAAAAGTAAGGAAAAAACAATAAATCGATTGCTTTTAAAAAAAGGCCAAGGCAAAAATATGGAGCGGGTTTCCCGGGGTCGACTGCCACGGCAATAAAGCCAGAAATCACGCTGGGAGCATGCAAATCCCAAAAAGATTTCCACACGCCCCCGAAAACTGCCGTGGAAATATTCATTTTTGGCCCCGAGCAGAGACAAACAAAGCCCAAAAAATGTGCGCTCAGCTCGACAGAGGGAAACAAGTTAACTAAGACAAGGAAAACCATGAAAGGAAGCTGAATTTTACAAGCCGAAGTTTATATACCCTTTCAGATGATTCCTGTGGCAGCAATGTATAAACTGCCCGATATTTAGGAAATTATAAAATAACCACAAATATTAAGATTATGCTTTGCCGAAAACGACATAAAACGATTTTTGTATTTTTTGACATTAATTTAAGATCTTTCTTTGTGATACATAGGATAAAGTATTCCGATTTTTATCAAATTTGTTTCGTAGTTTGGAAACAATAAGAAAATACTATATACCGAAATAGAAGATAATATGAATAAAAATAACGAATTATAGCTTCGTTTCCTATTATTTTGCCATTAATTATAGGATCATTCTTATGACAGCTATATGATATAGTCGTTTAATTTTTTTATATTTTAATCGAAATTTTAAAATATATAAAAAAATTATATTCCCAAGAGTAGAAGATAATATGTCAGAAAACACCAAAGCTATGATCAAAAAAAATCCTATATAGTATCCATAGGAATAATCAAACAAATAAAATAATAATAGCATCCATAGGAAAATTAAAAAAAATGATTATTTTTTTTGATTATTCCTATGGATGATTATTTTTTTTGATTATTCCTATGGATGCTATATAGGATATAGTTGCCCGAAGCGGCTTCTTCCGACCTATACCTACAATAGAAAAAAGTCTTTTGGAAAGGTTTCATCAAGATAGCCTTAAAACTGAGAGACTAGTCCTCGTAGAAACGGACAGACGGACGGACAAACGGACGGACATACGGACATGGCTAGATTAACTGCTGATTTATAATTTATATCCTTTGTGGGATTGAAAACGGTTCCTTCACTGCGTTGCAAACTTCTAACTGAGATCAAAATACCCTCTGCAAGGGTATAAAAACCAGGGGGAAAATCCGTTGGTCTGGGCAACGATAAATTCATATAAATCGCGTTAATTTAACCGCAAGCGCAGTTTAAATAACTCAAATGGCTGGGAAAGCTAGCTGTTTTTTCCCCAGCTTTTCCGACTGGACCCGCGCGCACCTAAGCTTGATAAAATGTCGCCGCAAAGCTCAAGACAAATAACATCGCCCCGACTCTCGCATTTTCCTTGGCAAGAAAGGTTGCCAGGACTGCGGAAAAACGATTGGAATCTGGATAAATTACGTTCTGAAATGTTTGCCACAATTTGTTTTGCCTTATAATGAGTTGTTTTGTATGCAAGGACAGACTTTCCACCGCTTTTCCGAGCTCAATATGGCTGGTAAAGTGGGTGGCAATCGCTGCCAAGAGGCCACTTAAATTTATCCGCTCCGTCTCTCATCTTAACGCTTTTGCCTCAATAATCCGGTCAAGTGTTGGCTAGCGATTTTAATTGTTTGCAATTATTTCACCCATTAATTGCTTTTAATGGGGCCACCTATAAGCGCCTGTTAATGCTGGGCGATCAATAATAGATTTGTAACGCTTTCAGGTGCCAACACCTTCACGATCAGTTGGCTGCACTTTGCTGATTTGATATTAACACCAAAGGAAACCAATGGCTTAATTGGACAAAAGATACGATTTGTAATACGAAATACAATTAAGATCTTATGACACTAGCTTGCTTTTTGAGTCACTTACTGGGTTTATTTTAAAAATGCATGACAACTTTAACTTGGTTGAATACAATTATGGTCGAATCACACTTGCTGGGTTTCTTAATGTCTTACTCAATTACAAAAATATAATAAATAGATATTCAAAAGAAAATATATATTGTTTAAAATTTAATATGTTTTATAACATATTTGTTCAACTTAAATAATGAATACATACTTTTAAGGAAACCTTTACAAAAATATAACTCAATTAAAAATGTTCTTAGTCCAACTTAGAAAACAAAAATTTATACAAATCTATAAGGAACAGTTATATAAATCATATTAAATATTTTGTATTTTTTAAAATACACATTTTTTAGTATAACAAATTTGTATCATAAATATATATTTCTGAAAAAACCTTTACACAAAATGAATCAAGTTTTCTTCGATAATAAAAAATAGGCAAAAATAGTACTCAATGAAAAATGTTTTTAATATATATATAAAATACATGATTAAGTTTTCTTTTTTTACGCCAAGATAAACATAACTTGTTAGGAATTTTTAACTTTATGGGCAAATATATTGTTATATCGTTAAAAATAGGATTAAGTCTTTCTTTTTTTACGCCAAGATAAACTCTTAGGAATTTTTAACTTTATGGGCTAAGATATTTTTATATAGTTAGAATTAAGTTGCTTGAAATTACTTAAGAACCGCACAATAAACATTTCTTATGCCATAATATTTATTCAAAGGAAAATATCTAGCTTTTGTGGGGCATGGCATTGAAGCCGGACTTCATGGTCTGTTGTCTCTGGAGGCCAAACTGGCAATCGAGGCCAAAAAGGGCCGACTTGGCCTTAACTTTCCTTTGATGGCTCATTTGAAGCTGGGCGAGCCAAGGGATTATTGTGTCCTTGCTCATTTAAGTTTGCCTTAAAAACTTTTGCTTCATTTGCTGCTGAAAAAGTTGAATAAAAACTTTGCTAAGGCTTCGCTGGCACCCCGTTTTTTTTTCTCTCATTTTCTCTAAATTTCTCTGGCTCATTTCTCTTTTGAAGGTGCGACGCAACAACCCTTGCAAAAAAAAGGGGGAAAAACAGAGGAAATACCCCCGGCGACATAAACGTTAATTGTTGTTGGTCATGACATAAGAGCCACCATGAAAATGGCCAACACAGGCCAAATGACATTGCTACCAAAATACCAAAACACAATTTTCGTTATGCATAAAGTGGGCCAAAAGGGGGAGAGGGGAGGGTAGGGGGGCAGTACAGGCAGGACTCTCCTAATGAACCTGCAAGGATATGCGGCAAATTTAACGTCAACTGAAGTCAAGCCGAGCGAAAAGGATTGGGCCACGTTCCTGCAGAAGGCCTAATCAAAGCGACAGCTGAAATCCGCAAAATCACACTCACACACTGCCAAAAATACCCACACATTCGTACATATAGAGTTATGTATGTATACACAAGAACAAGGTCAAATGGTAGAAATTTCACCCGAAATATTTACGGTTGAACGATTGCCTCCTTTCTTCTGTTGGCCAACAAATCGCATTCGACTCGAATTTCAAATCCAATCAAGAGAAAATAATTTTCACTTTACTGAACTGCAAAATGAAAGCATCCAATGCGCTTAAAGTATCTCCCAAATAAATAATTAAACTTCAGTTCTAGCTTAAAGTATTTTTGGTCTGATTTTACTTTAAATGGAAAGCTTTCTGGGTCTTCTGATTGCCTTAGTTAGGATTTTTACTTGCCGCAATTTCGTTATAATTTCTGGGCTTCCTTTTCATCAGGCATTTTATTCATTTGGTATGTACATGTGTGTACATATTTTTTTATGGTTATAGTTTTCTTGAATGTACATGTGTTATACCATATAATAAAAGTATATTCAAGTATATTCAAACCATTTTATAATATTTTGTTGGCCTTACTCTACTGTAACTTATTTTTTTTTTACCACTTTCATAAAGCTTACATGTGCTTAAAACTAATTCTATGGATCATTGATGAATCCTATTTCGCTTAATATTTTGTAATGGCACTAGAAATGAAACTTTTTTAAAATAGTTTGCTTAACTAGTTTCATTCTAATTGATTTTTTTTCATTTCTATGAAACTTACGTGTTTTAAGCCCCAATTTTATGATTCCTAGACTTTTTCTATTTCGTTTAATATATTTTCTAAGCCGTCGAATGAAATGAAACTCCAACTGATATAGACACCTCGAATCTAATAGCCTTCCATGTGTTTGCATAATCCAAATGACAGCTGAAAAAATGAGCTAAAACCGAGAAAAAAGCGGAGCAAGTGAAGCAAAAACTGAAACAAAACCGATTCAATGACAAAAGTGAACAAATGAAAACGTAATGGAAACCTTACATGAAAACCCATTAATCTTGGCTCTGACGCAATTCGCACGCAGGTGAAAAGCGGTGGGAAAAGCGGTGGGAAAAGCAGGGGGAAAGCGGGGGAAAAGCAGGGGAAAAGCAGGGGTAAAGCCGGGTGAAAGCAGGGAGATTGGGGATCAGGGGCCATAAGGAAGATTAGCCATGTTGTTGTGCAATGGCCAATCAAAATCCGACCAGGAACACATGAGATGATGGCGTCAGTTTCCTTTCAGTACCCGTTCACCTGTGGCTTTTCCACACCCAACACCACCCAATAAATATCCCGATTTGATGGAGGAATTAAGAGAGTAACTGCAATGTTCTATAACATCAGCGAGGAATGACGTAGCTATTTATATCCCTTTGTTTAGAGGATGTCTTTCATTTCATATATAAATCTAATTTCAGTTGATGTAGCTGTGTCATTTTGAGCTATATGATAAATCTATAACGCTGTTCTGGGAAAATATAAAAATAAATATACATTTTCATTGTTTTAACAATATAATTGAAAGTATCAAGCTTATCACGTATACGCAGTGTGGCTTATTTTCATTAGCCACGTGGCGTATGCGTTATATTTTATAAAAGCATCAATGTGATGTCAACATAAATAAACACTTTTAGATAAAAACCTAGAAAAAAATGGATAAAATATTAATAGCACTCATTGTATTGTTAAATTAATTTATGGGATCTTAATAAAATCCACGGTTATCTATCATATATTTCATGGCTGACAAACAGCCTCCATTAAAATCATCCTGATATGGTTTTCCTCGATTTTGCCTCCCCGACAGGATCGTTTGTATAACTTTGTAATATTGCCACCCCACTCATCGTGCGACTTTTGTCCACCTCCTCAAATAATTTGCTTTTGCTCCTTTTTTTACGGTCGAAGGACGAGGACAACAGACAAAACACTCCCATGTTGATGGGTGGAGCGAATGAAATTTAAAACCGAGACGCCTTTTTAATGCATGTGTACTGTGTGCACGTCTTCCTTAGTGGAATTAAATTAATGACAAACAATTTCTCATTGTCTTTTCGCTGGTGCGTACTTAGCACGCGCCGGAAATGTATCCATATCCGTTTGAAATTTTTCCATTGTTTTCCCGCTGCACACAGAAAGTCGTTGGAGCGGCGATAAAGAGGTCCTTATGCACTCGGAAAACGATATTCGATGAATTTTAAAAATCCGCCTTTAACTTTAACTACCCTTTTAACTAAAAACATCGTTATTATGAAAGAAACTATCATACCTCTTAAAAGAAACAAATCGTTCAGGACTGTTTAAAAATATATATATATATTGGTTTCAGTGGCGGATCCAGAATTTGGTTTGTATAAAAAAAGTGTTAAGTAGAAACCAAAATTTGAAAAAAAAATACATATTACTTATACTTTTTAACTAGAGTGGTGGGATAGGATAAAATAAATTATATGCACTTAAAAATTAAAATGTTTTATATTATCAGAATAGAGTTTACAAAAATCTGCCTTGATTTGTTTTAAAAATCTTTGCTATAAAAAAACCTTCTTTTAATATATATATCCGAAAAATTATTATTATTTACAGGATCAAATTGTCAATTTATAGGAAAGGTCGTATCAGTTTTTTGTCAGTGCAGAAGCCGTAGAAAAGGGGTGGTAATTCAGAAACAACAAGGCCTGGGACCAACATCAAATCGCCCTTAAGTGTCGGCAGTGAAGCTCCGCTAACTGCGAACGACCAACTGTCGAAGGACCGTCATTAGGCTCACCACTTGGTTGGAAACTAGGATTCCACATTAGCAGTCGTAAAACTTATGGCCAGGCCCATTGCCAACTATTAGCCATCATTGGCAGCTGTGTCCTAGCAGCGGGGCCATCATGTCCTGCGGAATCTCTTTAATTTGCAATGGCCACGACCAGTACTACCGACATTTAATGTTAAAAAAACAGAATAAATAAGTCATCAACGCCTAAAAACGTATAAAAACTTTATAAGACTTTATATTTTACCAAGTTTTGGCATTTAAAAGTATTTATTTTGATCCTTAAATCTTCTTTAAAGCTGTTTGGGGTCACATCTAAGTGTTACCTCTGTGATCATTTCACTTCTTGGGGCAACCCTATTTCAGCCATGATTCGTGGTAGGATATATGTATCCCTACAATTAATTACAAAATAATACCAAACTCGGGACAAAGGAATATTACAACTTTGGTCATCCTCTACAACTGACTTCAATTGCGATTCTGTCGGGGAAGAAACCGCAAAGTCCTTGTAATCAATTGAGAAATTGGAGTGTTGCAATTCTCAGTATTTGCAAGTAAATTATTCAAAGCCTTGGCCTGACTCGGCTTGCGGTTTTGGTTATTGCCTCCTTAGGAATATAAATTAATTTCGAAATTACCAGTACAGCCAAACAGATTTCAAAATGGTCAGAAATGAACACCATAGTAACAGTTTATATTGCGGTGAAGCACTTTAGTTATTCAATTGAAATTAAATGTAAGCTATTAATATTTTAACAATACCATATGAAGCTTATCATTGGTGATGTATGTAATTTATTACGCTTAAAACTTTCCTCTAAAAATGTGGTATTCTTTAAATTAGTTTTTATAGCTTAAGAAGAATAGAGGAATTTAAGAAAAACAGAAGAATTTTTCTATTTAAAACTTAATCTATAACAATTTTGAGGTCAATTTTTGCAAAGCAGTTATTTCAATGGTTTTAAAACTTGTTCTTCGCTCCGATTTGTTTCACCATTTAACGTTTCCTGGCTAATTTTTGTGGCTCGGAAAGTGCCTTAAATAGTAAGCCATTAAATGAATTCTATATTAAATCCTATGGCAGCCCAGCATTTTAAATCCCTGGCGGACAGCTGGGTATTTTCCCTCGCCGGTTACATGTGCTCCAACAACGAAAAAAGCAATTGAAAGCAATTTCACTTTTATTATTTAACGAAAAAGCCCCCCAAAAAATGTCGGCCACCCCAATGTCATTTATTTCGACTAACCAATGATAAATGCGAATTTCTTTCTTCGCTTTCGTTTGCATTGAACTGGAAATACATTTTGGCAGGCGAGCGAATGTATAAATTACCGGCAAAATACGCTTTTGAGGAAGCCAAAGTCAAAGTCGACTCACCTGGCCATGTTGTGTCCTTGAGAGCTTTCTCCTTCGATGTGAGTTTGTTTGTCCTTGGCTGCGGTCGCAATTTCAGTTGAAATCGACATGCAGGACGATGATGATGATGCTGATGGGGGTGTGCTCCTGTCCGTATCCCTGTTCCAATTTCTGATCCTGATCCCTACACTTTGTCCCAATATCCAGATAAAAGGCGGCCAGCCACTGGGATCGTTTGTCTCTGTCTAGCGGCCCTGTTGCCCTCTCTCTTTCACGGCCCAAAATGGTTGATTGAGTTTGAGATTTATGCCTTAAGTGCTGCTGGGGGATTTGTTATCTTGTCCTTTTTGGCCTGGCCTATACGCATATCGTTTGTTTGCCTTGCTTTCTATTCTGAGGCTCTGATTCCGCTGGAAATGGTAGAATAAAAACAGTTTTATAGTTGATGATGATGCAGATGGTGATGATGATGATATGATGATAATGTTGCTCTGCGGCTTCCTTTTTGCTTTCAATTTACATAAGCAGCAGCATCATTAATATTGCTGATGCGTGTGTACTTACACGAATAAAAATAAGGGGTTACTATCGAAAAAAACCATGAAAGGAGCTAATTTATAACTATTTTTCCTCAAATTTCAATGGACTACAGACAGCTTTGGAATTTTTCAAAAATAAACCTTTTTAATTATTTTAAAAAAATGATACATTCTAATATTACTAGTTAAACTTTATTTTTGAACTTTTGCTCATCTAATATATAAAGATTTGCATTTTCTCCTTAACTGATTCAGTCTTTATAACCAAGTTCTTAGGATTTTTTCCCGTGTCTATGCGTGTCCGTTTTTGTTTGCTTTTGTGTTTGCTTTGAGCACTTCTGTAATTTCATTTCCATCCTTAACAAATTTAGCTTGTTGCAGACATTTATCATACGCCCTGTGTGCCATGCGTTCTTCCAAACATAAATCACTCACTTCTCCCCCGAATTCTTCGCCCTTTTGGGGCACTGATTCCCCTGCTCAAAATAAAAATGAGCAAATGCAATTATAATTCGCCATTCAAACAACTTTTAATGCCAACTGACAGCTGCCCAGAGTCCGCCCATCGATATCCATCGATGTGATTTTGTTGCGTTGTTTTATGTTTTAGTCGAATGTAATGGGTTGAGGTATGATTGATTGTTTAGGCCGGATTGTCCAGCGAGTGGGGGATAGAAAATACTGGGATTATTCTGAATCAGAAAGGACATGTACAATATACATCCATTAAATGGGTTGGGGATTTGAGTGAAGTAGTGCTTTTAAAGTAAATATTGAAATGTTTGTCAAACAATGTAATAATTTGACTTTATTGCATACCAAATTTAAAGATAATAAATTACAAAATATTTTTTTAGCTACAGAAATTTATTTCTAAACTTTAATAAAGAGGTCCACAGTTAAATAAATATTCTAACTGAAATAGTGCATGATTTATAGACTGTCTGATAACTGCCGACTTAATCTTTAGAAATTCGATTTAGTTTAAGTAAGTCCATCAGAAAATTTTGACGTTTCAAAAACCATACCACCATCTGTATCTGATTTAAAGGCAAATCAATGTTACAGCAGTCGAAACAAGAGCAGGCCCCATTTAAACAGAAGATGTGCCATATAAGGCCCAAAAAACACGCCCATTACCAGAACTCTTTTACGGCAGCCCCGCCTCCTATTTGTTTTCCTTTGGGAAAAGGCCTCGATAAGGGAGCTACAGGAGGGGGCGTGTATTATCAGCTGTTTCCCATTATGACTCCAGCGGAAATACACAGGCGAGTGGAAAACAGTCGAGGAAAAGCGGAAGCAAAATACAGACAAAAAGGAAAAAGCCGCCACTGGCAATGCAAACACAGTAACACACTGAGGCTCAAGCACAACATTCGCTTACTCACGCAAACCGATAAAAATAAAAACAAAACCCATGGAACGAGGGGCAAAAATTGGAACTAAATGCGTATACGTAATGTGATAGAAGCCGCCTGGAACCCCACACCCATTTCCGCCCTCAAAAAAAGAGGACTACGGAGTGATAGAGCAGGAGGAAAAACAATGGCGACGTTGACGACGACGTTGGCACTTCTCAAACAAACTAAAAATAAAGGCTAAACATTTGGAACGAAGCTTAAAATACTGTTTCTTAGTAACTTGTCTACGAATTTATGAGGGCATTCGACTTAGGTTCTTCAAAATTGATTAAAGCAAATCAAAGTTAAGAAGGGTTTAAGGCTACATTTGGGTCAAAAGAAGAACTTCTAAAGAAATAATACTTCAAAGAGTCAAAAGAATTTTTAATACATTTTTCTAGTTGTAAGTAACTACTGTTAGGGACCAAGAATAGCAGTTTCTTATTTTATCGAAAAAAAATATACATTTAGGAAATGATCATTCCTGATCTGATCTAAAACTGCTTTACCCACTTTGTAATTGCTGTTACTCTGAGGTGCCACACAAATATCTTAGGTTTTTATATAACATTCAGATATAGTTTTAGGTGTCTAAAAGTATGCAGTGAATAAAGGAAAGTCGTCTTCTTGAATGAATCCATTGTACAACTGAGCTTACAATATAATGCTGCATACTTTTAGACACCTAAAATGACATTTAAAAAGGATTTTAAAGTCCCAGAGAACTTTGTGGCACACCCGATTCTCTGATCAAGTTTACCTACAACAGTTATTACATAACTTATGATAATATCATTTTCTTTTACTGATCTCAAATGTATAGGAAAAAAAAATGTTTTCAGGATATTAAATATTATTTCCATTCCCCTAAATATTGTAATAACCACGAAAAGGATATATTTATATTTTAATTTAAATTTAAACAAAATCTTAAGATATTTAAAATATTTTTAGGATATAAAAATCTATTTATCTTAAAATGGTAATACCCACGATGAGGGTACAAAAAATGCCAGCAAAAAGCAGAACCGACGGGAAAAACAACTTTTCGTGGAAAGGCCGTGATGAAAATCGAAAACCAAGAAAGGCGAAAACAGAAATGCTAGGAGCCACACACACACACACACACAAGGCTACTTAAGCCCCGACACATCGCACACATTGAAAGGAGGGGAACCCCCGGTGGCAGCTGCCATGGCAAACGAGCGAGAGAGACGGCAACGGAGAGCGACAGAGATGGGGCGAAACAAACAGTGGGACACAGAGCTTGTCACTTTATTGAGCTCGATTTCAATGCACTGCCGACTCGGGCATATTAGTATGCAAAACTGATAATCAATAGGCGACCGACGACTCAATGCCCAGCGCTCAGTGGAGATTATGGGGCAATTTGCATACGGGCATGTGCCAGTCGAAGATGTCGCCATTCTTATCCCGAAAAAAAACCCACTGACAAACCCAACAAAGGACCAACTGCAGTCGGTGTCGTTTAAATGAGCCAGAACATCGCAATTGGCCCACTCATTCGCTAACTGACAACAGACTAATGTGCGATTTTTTTTTGTTGGCCCTAATTGAAGTACGCGAATCTGACACTAAAAAGCTTTCACTGCAACTTTTCCTGCAGCAATTGAGTGTTAGATCAAAGTTCTGAGAAGGGGGAAATGGCTATTCCACTCATAAAATCTTCAATCAATCCCCTTTGTTGCACTATCTAATTAAATAGTTTGATGTGTTGATTAAACCCCTTGTATTATATGATACAAGTTATGAAAAAAGGGGTAGTAGTTTGTCAATCAACCCCCTTTGTTGAACTATCTAATCAAGTATTTTTATGTATTCATTAAACACCTTTCATCATATGATAAAAGCTTAAGGTACATATTGTTATACAAGAAATCACAGAATACTTCTGAGAAAACTTAGTAGGGATTTTAAAGATTGAAGGGTAGGGTGAACTCTTAAGTTTTTTTTAGAAACTTAACTTAGGCAAAAAAGTGAGTAATCATTTTTTGATTAATTTACAAATACTTAAATAAATATACCCATACTTAAGAAATATTAATAATATATAAATTCAAACAAATATAAGATCAAAGTGCAAAATAAGGTCAATATCACCGAAACTCATAATGGTATTAAATTCGTTTTCATTCTCAGAGGCCAGACCTTAAAACATTTTTACCAAATACGTTTCACTAAAAGGAAAGATACATTTATTTATCAACAGCTGCAGCTGTACTTCTATATCCCTTGCTTTCTTAATATTTATGAAATGTTTGCCAGAAATAACATAAATATGAAATGCTATACCTTTTTTCATTGCTACCTTACGACCTTTTCCGTGAAATTTTCAATAACTCTCTCGGGGGGTTTTATGGTCGCAATTTGCAATTTATCATCAATTTGATGTGCAAGGGGCCGAACATAAAAGCGGTCCAAATGGTGAATGTAACAAAGGGCAATAAAAACGGATATGGATGAACGGGGGCCGACCGACTATCCCCCAACCATATCCATAAGCGTAAAGTTTGATTTTCCAATGATTTCTGGTCAGAAGCTTAATGCATTCACCTCAGAGTTTTCTGAGTCAAGTGCACCTGCTGCTTCTACACACAGAGAAAAATCGCTATTTTTGACAAACTCTTAAATATTTAAAAAGTTGCGTGACTCATTATTGACATAATGTATCATTTACCAATCCCGATAAAATGTTTTATTTGACTTGGTTTTTTGATAAGCATGTTTGATTTGTAATAGACTAGTCACCAAGCCGTTTATATTGGTAATTATTAAGGTATTACAATAGTAGTAATGCTCATAATAGCATTGATTCTATGATTTTAAAGGTTATAGATTTAAATGATACATTTTAAGTAAGGAAACTCAACGGAAAAGTAAGTTTTAAAGTATAAGGATAATATATAAGCCTTAACTTTGATATTAGTCAATTGGTACTTTATTTTCAAAGATGATAAAATTAAAATAAATAATAGAGGGCTCAATAGAAACTTGAAAATTTTTTAGAGGATAGTGATTAAATCGTTTAATTTTCTTTTCTTGAAGTAAAAATACTTTATCACCTCTAAGGAACTATTGTATATTGTCAGTATTATTGTAAAGTATTTTTGTATAACACATATATGTAGATCAATAGATCCTGAATGGTAGTAAAGGGTATTATTACTATTTTTCCCAGTGTTTCTGTACTGTATCTTCAGGGGACTAACAGAAACTATAGCATACTTATGGGCCGCTAGGAGAGTTGCCATAAGACGCTTAATAACTGTGAGTAGTGTCAAAGCAGGGGCGCAGGGGGCAGAGGGGGCAGGGGGGCGTGGCAAGGACATGGACGGCGAATTGAGGGTCCTACGTCCGATGTATGTACGTGCCAATGGCCGTAGTCGCAGTAATAAACACACGCACAGCCCAGTTAACACAGAAATATGCCCCAAGTGTCAGGGCGGGCAAAACATGCGATGATGAGTGGGGAAAAGCGGTGGGGAAAGCCCAAGGAAATGGGAAATGGATTTTCAGTGGCCTTTTGTTTTTGTTTCGTTCTTGTTTTCCTTCTCTTGTTTTTTTTTGTGTTTTATAATTACTCTGATAGAGCTCGTTTCTGAGTGTATATGTGTTGGTTTCTGTGTTATGGTAAGCACACATAACGGTAATTTAATTAACATACATAAGCACACACACACAGACAGAGAGAATGTGGCACAGAAAGAAAGGTGAAAGGTTTGGGGTAGGGGAAATTCTTTAAGGCACTTACAAATCGTTTCCACAAACTTTTTGGCTTTTTGTAATCGATATTTAACGCGATCTTAATTTAGACATTTATAACTTCCGAAAGCACTTGATGTTTTTTAATTATTTGCAATAATTTTGATTATTGATTTGATCAACAAGCAGACACCAACTTAGGCTATATATTTATTGGTTATATTTTAATTATTTAATTTCAACTACTTTCTTTTTGGTTTGTGTTTACAGGTTTCTTTTCCTTGTGTTTATTTTTGTGTGGTTTGCCGCCGGATGTTGCACGTTTTGCCACCACTTCCGTTTCCTGTGCTGTGCGAGCGAAACCAACCGTCGAGAAACGCGTTCCGCAAGCGAATAAACAAAGGCACTTCCACCGCATTTTCCTCGCATTTCCACGGCCAGTGTTGCCGTGCTGCAAGTCCTGCGCAGTGCGAAATTGAGTGAGATTTCTTGGGGAGAAAGACTTTCTTTTCCGCTCTCTCTCTCTCTCTATCACTCTCTATTTTTTCATTGAAATGCAACCTGCTGACGGAACATCTGTGTTTTTGTTATTATGCCTTCGTCAGCAGCAACAGCAACAATTGCAGCCATTCAATTGCAAATGCAGCGAGTGAACATACAGGTATTTCAATTTTAAGTAGTCACTCGTGTCTCGGGGTCACCGAAAATAACAGCCGACTAATTGATGGCCCACAAAGGGTTTACGGTCGATTCTTGATTGACATTTAACGGGATTCGGGGCTACAACGGAATGAAAATGGGGGTTTTTCGGCATCCGAATATTATTTATTTATATCAATACTTCATTTAATATCAGTCCTTCAAAAGAGTATATGCTACTTTAAAGAAGGCTACTTTTAATAAATAAAAAATCATTTATATTAATTAAGACAAGTTTATTTATTAAGAAATGCATCAAGAATATAAAATTGCCTAATATAATTACAGGATATAGTGCCTTTTAGCTGTTTTAAAAAATGTTAACAGGTTGCATTCTTTGGCTTTTAAATGTTGTATATAAAACCATTTAAATTGTAGTGCCTCTAATGTTTTAAGCCTTTAAAACAAAAAAAAAATCGAATGGTGATAGCGATTATTTCTGAAAATTATTTAGCCAACTATCTAAGTACCACATACTATAAATTATTTTTTGCGACAATATATAACAAATAAACACTGGAAAATAAAATACATTTTATAACTTCTGGTTCCGAACATAAATGTATGGGTAGGACAGCTCAAGTGCAAAGCCTTTTCTGCAGAACGATTTGCACACCAGTGCAGCAATGAGTATCTGTGTGGACTTTGTGCCTCGTCGACGGCTGCCTAATGTCAAGGTTTTTTGGCTGCTGCTTAAAGTGCAGCAGCGGCAGGAAAAGCAGAAAAGGCAAAAACAGCCGAAAGAGAACGGCACGTGGCCAACACACCGAGGGTAGAGGGTCGAAAAGGGGTCGATTATGCCATTACCAGGCCAATGCTGCACCTTGCCCCCCGGAATAACCCCCCCCCCCTGCCTGTGCCTCGCATGAATGAGCAAAAATGTCGCGACAAACCCGATTCGAAAGCCAATGTCAAGTGCACGAGGCAGAAAGGATATGCAGGCAAAAGCACTTTACATGCGCCATGATACCCCACTGTCAGCCCAGCCCCCTTTTCTACACCCCTGAACACAGTGGAGATCCTATAAATAAAACCATAAACTTAAGTATACCTGTTTAAATTAAATCACTTTAAGCACTCAGTATATTATAAACTCATTGTATGATCTTTTTAAAAATATTGTAGGGGTAGAAATAAGCTAGATAAATATTTTCTTAACTAAGAATTTCAGTCCTTATGTATATTAAATATAAATATATATAAATAAAAAATAAAAATATGTAATTATAAATAAAATATTAATAAATTAAAATACAATTTCAAATATCCTCCTCCTCTATTGATAATTTCACTTAGACAAGTCCGACTTTAACTCCGCAGGAAACATTAGGACGGTGGCTCCTGTGACCCCCAAAATAGTATGGCACACTCACGTTAATGGGCGTGTATCTATATTTTATGTGCCATCGATTGCAGTCATTTTTCCTCCTGTTCCACCTATTTTCCCCACACACGAAATTTGTCTCACGTAAAACGACCCCCGGCAGGACATAATGCATTACCCCAGGCAGATTCCACTTAAGCACCAATTAGACTAACTAAACACATAATATTTGCTTATAGCAAACATCAGGCATATTTTGAATTGTTAATTGAAATATACACCTGAGTTTACACAAGCATTGTGGTTATTTAACGAATTTAACAGGCTTTAAATTTGACACGCTCGGAATGTCATTAATCAAGTTTTGATGGTCAAAATATGAGGGAAGAGGTCTGTAGGTTGGGCCACCTAATGCTTTTCTCCTGTCATTTTGACATTAACTTATAAACCAAAAATGTTATATACCAATCGAAAGATTTAAAACATAATTAAAGAAATAATTTGTGTTCTTTATAAAACAAAAAAAAAATTGTTTTCCAAAAAGGGTAACATTTAAAGATCAATGCATAAACTCAAGTGTTGTTTTTTTTTTTAATTTAATCAATTTTAGTAAGATTTAATTGAAAGGCTCTTTTAAAGACCTAAACTTTCCCAAAATTAAAAAAAAAATTCGAAGACTAATCGCGAATTCTTGAGATCCAACTCAAATATAGCATTTTCTTTAAGCCGCATCAGCTCGCTTAACTTTACTTGTAAATGTTTCGAGTACATATACAAGTTTTAAAGACATTTCGGACTTTAAATTGCGTTTTTTCCCACACACAAATAATCAATACCAATGCAGTCTGCGCTGCGGACCTATTCATTAAAGGTAGGTCACCCCAAAGATCCGCAGTCCTGCTAGAATTAAAAGAAATATACAATAAAAACTTTCCTCATTTGATATTTATTCAATGTTGTATATTATTTCATGTAAGTTTTGAACTTAATTAATAGTGATAAACTAATGTGAATAAAATACAATTGTTTTTTTTCGTTACTGACTGACTTTTAGCTGTAGAGGATTGGCTGCTTGACGTAATTATGTATTACTTTTTAGAACTCCTTCGCAAAATCTCTTTAAAACTTAAAACTAAACTCATAATTCAGGCTAATTTCGAGAAACGAAGTGTCAACGCTATCAAAGTGAATACGTTTACAAAGCATGAAATGCGGTCATAAATAAATTACATGTGGGTCACTAGGGCTACAATCTACACCTAAGGAAGAGGCCAGGCCAATGGACACCGCATCCGCATCCGTTTACGACCATGTCTTGGGAACACTGAACGGTCCGAATCGCTGGTGCTTATCCACGCCCCGTACCGCGAAATAATACCGCTGGTTTTCCTGGAACTGATTCAGCGTGACGGCCATGGGCAGCAGCATTGCATTGACATCGCCCACATGCCGCCAACTGTCCGTACTCGGCTCGTGGATCGTCTCCTGGTAGGCATAGATCTGGTATGTAACACACTCGGCGAACCGCGGGCTCGTGTCCTCCAGCGTCCAGGAAATGACAATGCCGGTTTCCAGCAGATTGATCCGGATGACGGGACGCGAAGGAGGCACTTTCCAGGCGGGATTGAAGGGCTGGGCAGGAGACGAGGGCAGCGGGGCAGGATGTGAGTATCTCAAACGCGAGGCAGCCGGCGGGGTATTCTCCGAACGTATCTGCATGGTCACATTAGAGCCCAGGGAACTTCGCTGACCTGTATATGGATTTAATAATTAGTAAGTGGGAAACTTTATCCTAGTATGATTCGAACTCACCTCCTCCATTATTCTGGACCAGTTGACGGGCATTGACGCGTCCCAATTGCATTGGAGACGCTCGCACCACATTTCCGCCACCACGACCTCCTCTTGTTGCCGCTGCAGTCTGGGCACTTCGCTTGACCGCCGCATTGGATGCCTGTCGCAGACGAGCGTTCGCCTCGATTTGTGCCTGGGCAGCCTTTGCCGCGGCCGCCGCCGCTGCATCATCCTCGTCCGTGAGGTCGATGACCGCCTTCTCCTTGGGCTTGGCCGGCGCCAGGCTGGGCTGCTGCTGCTGACCATAGCTGCCGGATCCCGCTCCACTGCCGCTGGCAGATGACATGGGCACCGAGACCGTACCCCCGGAAAGCGGGGGCGGCATGGGGCGCACTTTCGTTGTGCACTTGGGAACCGGCTTGGTCGGAGTTGCACCTGTGGTGGAACCAGGACCAGGACGAGGTCTGCAATATGAAGCAATTGTCGGTTAGTAAAGTTAAATGATTTATAAATAACTTAAGGTTATGGTTGGTTATGTTTCTACAACACAAAGTTAGAAAAATTACAATAGGTTCTTTTTCAAAATAAATGCTAGTGTCCTACAATATCTTCAGTCTGTGCACTTAAAGCACCATAGTACTTGTACTCGGGAATACAATGCCCTATTTTGAGAGCTACGATGGTCACAAATTTATGAGCTCATGAGATAACAAAAAAAAGTAATTAAATCAATATTACCCTCGTACATATTGCAAGCCAAGCCTGTTTCATATTTACTAGTGCATAAAATGTTATTCGACTTTTTCGCAATCCCTATACTTTCCGAAAAATCTACGTTTATTAGAACTCTGTTTTTATAAGTTCCGACCGAATTTATAAAATGTTAATGCTTATCAAGAATACACATACTGACTTAAATGGATAGGTAGTTCTTCCTAACACTATGTTTCATGGTACACATAAGATTAAGTTTAAGATTAAGAAGTACTCACGTTTGGTACTGTTGCTGCTGCTGTTGTTGTTGCTGCTGTTTCTGAGAAACGTAGGCGGGGGCCGAGTTCCGGTTCCGCATGGCGGCCTTGGCCACCGATGCCGCCATGGAGGCAGTGGTTCCGGTGTGCTTGGAGGCGTGCATGGTCCTCTGACCGCCAGGCGGTGAGCTCTGCAGTCGGTGAACGTTGGTCTGGTTGTTGGTCTGTGGCACGGGCAGGTTGTTACCAGGTCCTGGTCGCTGGGGCGTGACCTTTTGCATGCAACCCCTGCGCACTGGAGGCGTGGCAGTGCCCGCCGCTGCCGGGGATTGTGATGAGTTGGCGGTGGACCGAGCTGGTTGCTGATGGAGATTGGGACTCGGAGTGCCACTTGGGCCCGGACCCGAACCGATTGAGCTTGAGGATGGTCCAAAGGCAGGAGGAGGCGGCCTGGACCGCATGGGCGATCGCATCGGGGAGGTGCTGGCCTTGGGAGGCGTTACGCTGGGTGGCGCCAACATACTGCCTGCAGCATGTGACTGCTCCGGAGCAGCGACCGTCGGTTTCATGGCCTTAAACGGAATGCCCACCTGAAGTCCCACTGCTCGCGTGATCCGCACTGGAGCGGTGTAGTGCGAGTTCTTAGCCTCGAGATCTTTAAGCACCCGTTTGTGCACGGTCTCCAAATCGAGGAACTGCTTGGACACCTCGGCGATCTTGCGGCGATACGTGGTCAGGGTATTCTCGCATTTATCCAGCTGCAAACGGATGTCCGCGAAATCACTTTTGACCAGCATTGCCTCGACGACCTTCTGCAGCACTAGCTCCTCCAGGTCATCGCGAGTCATGGTGTCGATGCTGCGGCGGAAGGCCTTGAAGAACTCCAGGCGCAGTGGCTTTATATCCTTTTTAGTTTCCGGAGCAGGTGTGAGCTCAATTTTGGGTTTCTCAACTTCTTCCTTTTTGGGGGAATCTGATTTCTTTATCTGCACCTTGTCGTCCTCTCCTTCCATATCGATTTGGAGCGTGCCATCGCAGGAGTCTTCGGAGTCTTCAGTCTTAGGTTTCTTATTAGGAATCTCATTCTCCCGATCCGGACTGCTGTCCAGATGATCATGGCTCCGCTTGATAATATCTTTCTTGTCTTCTTCCACGCTACTGGACTTTGTGGCTGTTTCAACTTCCGCCTCCAGTACTGGTTCTATTTTCTGGTCCGTACTAAGACGCACACGTTTTGGTGCCGACTCTTCAGAGTCTTCGGCAGGCCGCAAAAGATTGCTGGAATTACTGTTTCCATCCTCCGTGGCAGTGGACTTCACCTTGTTGGGGGTCTTCAGTTTCTCAAACTGATCACACGCATTGTCGGAATTGTCTATTTGCAGGTCTTTGTCCTCAACGGATTCTGCCTTGGAATCATTGGGAAGGCCTTTAGTAGTCGTTTCCTTTGCGGAACTTTGAACTTCCTTTTCAAGATTCTTTTCCTGCGGTTCTTCGTCCTCATCCTCGGAAACAAGGACAACTTCGTCATCCTTCGCTTCAGGCTTTTTAGATTGTTCATTCGTTGCTTCTGTGGCAGTTTCAATCTTATTTGTCTTTTCCAGGGGCTCAAAGAAAATGACTTCATCATCGGATTCCGGCTCTTTGGCTTCCTTCTCGACAGCAGGTTTCTTCTTATCCAAAGGCTCCTTATTGTCATCGGTTGGCACTTCGCATATGCCATTTACCTTGGGCTCCTTATCGTCTTCTGATATAACAATGGGTTCAACCTCTGACGCTTTCTTTTCCTCGCTTTCAAGGGTATCCTTGTCCGCCTCCATTAACAAATCGTCTATCGTGGTGTCGTTCATTTCCTGGGTTTGAGTTCGAAACTCCTCCTCCACCTGGTCGGACTTTTTGGGATCTTCTGTTGCTTCACATTCGACTACCACAGGCTCCTCCGCCTCTTCTGATGGCTTGGCCTCTTCTGGTTTTTTCTTTTCGTCTTTATCTTCCGGCTTTTTTGTTTCCTTTTGCTCGTCCGTCTCAACTGCCTTCTTTTCCGACTTTTCTGTTGGGTTTGCCTCTTCGGTCGCTTCTGTTTCCTTGGCTTCCTCTTCTGTCAAGTTGACTTCTTCCACCTCTTCAGTTACCTTTTCAAGGTGCTCTGTATCTGGAACCACCTCCGACTCTTTAGTTTCCTTGACCTCTTCCGGTTCTTCCACTTCTTTGGCCTTTTCGGGCTCTTCTGTTTGCTTGTCCCCTTGCACTTCCAGTAATTCTGCTTCCTTGGACTCTTCGTGCTCCTCGTCGACTAACATCGGCTCTTCGTCCTCTATTAGCACGGACTCTTCTTTCTCTTCGGTTACCTTTGGTTCCTCGGTTTCCTTTGGCTCCTCGGTTACCTTTGGCTCCTCGGTTACCTTTGAGTCGTTGGTTTCCTTCGGCTCCTCGATTACCTCTGGCTCCTCGTCTTCAACTGACATAGAATCCGTGGGCTCTTCTATTTCTGTTATCTTTTCTTCCTCTTCGTCAGCTTGAATAGGTTCATCTTGGGCCACATCCACGGGCTCTTCTGGGATATTCTCTTCCACAATCTTTGTCTCCTGTGATGAACCTTTTTCAAGTGTAACTTCCTCGGTATCTTCAGTTTTCTCAACCGATTCCTCAACATCCGTTGGTGTTTCACATATCATACACTCGCCCGACGAGTCTAAATCTATAATGTCTGCTTTGGGTTTTTCTGGTTTATCGACTTTCTCGTCCTTAAGAATATCATCATCATCGGACGAAATTTCCTCGAGATCGTTCGAATCTGGTTTATTCTCGGTGTTCAGATTTTTGCTTTGCTTGGCTTTCTCGGACTCCTTTGAAGCGATGACATCAAACTCATCGGAACTGGAAATGCTGTCTAGAGCATCCAGAAATACATCATCCGAGGAGGAGTTTATCTTTGTCCGAACTTTTTCAGTGTTTTTCACATCATGTGGTTTGGCTTCTTCTTTCTCCACGGATTTTTCCTTTTCTTCAGTTACTTCTTCAAGATTCTCTTCGTCCGGCTCGTCCAAATCATCGATTTGCTCTATGGTTTCCTCAGCTGGAGCTGAATCTTCGATGTTTTCGATGTCTTCCACAGCAGCTTTATCCTCAGTCTCAATCTCGGAATCCAGCTCCACGCGCGCTTCGTTTTCTATTGATTCCGATACCTCTCCTTCTTCTTCTTCTTCTTCTGTTTCTAATTCTCTTTGCTCAACCTGCTTTTCGTCCGTCTCATCAGCTGGTTTCTCCTTTGTTGACGCAGAGTCGCATTCCTCGTTCTTATCGATTGACTCTAGATCATCGGAATTCCTGGGACTACAGTCCACAATGGAGCTAATCTTGTCCAGCAGAGCGTCCAAATCGCTGCCGGCATTGCGTTCCTGTTCCGATCCAGTTATCGGTTTGTCCATATCCTTGATGTCCTTACTATCGGAGGTATCGACCCCATTGGCCAGCTCACATAGGTCATCATCATCCGCGGACGTTCGACTCGATTCGTTGACAATTGCTGTAATTAAAAAAGACCGATATACCCAAATCGTAGTTATTTATTATATTGAATCGCACATACCAGGGGTGGAGAGAGGTTCTACTTCACTGCTGAGGTCTGAGGATAGAGTTCGCATTAAAGCGCCCTCTGTGGAGAGTTCCTTCAGCTCCATGTTCTGGCTTACTTCCATCATTTTTATATTTTTTTTTATTTACCAAAGTATTTCGAAAACATTGAACTGCTGAAAGAAAATAAGAACTTATTTTAGTATTTGACGGATGTGGCAACTCTGGCGAGGACATGGCAACCCGGTAAAAATCAATGACCTTCGCGGGACCTACCACGCCAACACTACCCCCCACCCACCATTCCACATGGTTTGTAAGAGATTAGCAGTCTGGTTTTAGGACTGACGAGAAAAAATAAAAAAGTTAAATAGCACACCACATGCTCCCTATTAAAAAAATTTTTCCCAAAATTAGAGCTTTGTAAAGAAAGCTCTTTAAAAGCTTGTGCCATAGTTTTCTTTTCTTAAGATGATTAAATAAAAACTGGGGAATTATACTTTTTAAGCGGGTCTTAATTTTTTTTTTAAATAATAAGCCCCTATCTCGAGTTCATTCAAACCTACTTCCTAACACTAAGATAAGCTTAACCCGTAACCCGGGATTATCATATGTATGATGTTAATGTCTAATAGTGATACGATCCAAAAAAAAACTCCAAAACCAGAAACATTTCTTGAGACCCAACAGCTTTTTTTGTTTCTTTTTTCGGATTCGATTCGGTGTGTATCTACCTATAGTCTAACCATGTGTTGTTGTTGTTGTTGGTTGTCCCAAGCGCTCGTCGCTTTCCGAACGCAACAACAACAACACGACTGCAGCGAAAATACAAAAGCAAGCGACGATAAATATTCGTGCAAAGGAAAGAAATGCGTGACGAATGGTGCAAAAATGGGGGAGGGGGGGTGTAGAGAAATTGACCTTCTACCTTTAATAAAGTGTTCCAAAACGACACATTACATTTATTTTCGGTACTAAAAGTGAGGTTATGTTGAGTTAATTGCGTTGTTAGGCGTTTATATATGTGCAAATATAAAAATATCTTTATTCAAAGGTGACTTACAAGTTTTAACGCCTTGGAACCCTGTTTTCTATTTATTTCAATTTAGCTACACTTGGAGAAATCAAAATGACTTGAACTTCACGCCGCGTTCCAAGCGAAAATGAACGAGGTGAACGCCAAACCAGCTGACGTCGAACGAAAAAGAGAGCGAAAGAGCAAGCACAGCTGAGAGCGGTAAAAGCGAGAAAGCGAGAGGGGCATATGGGAAGCAGGAGGGCGTGGCTCGGGATGATATGATAAGATTCGGTTTTGTAATTCTACCCGAAGTCCAAGGAAATCACTTTCCCCCATCATAAACTTTGCCCTTTCCCAACAACTAGGGCAAAGTATGTGATTATTAGCAGCAAATGTACCAATTCTCTTCAGCAAGTTGGCAGTTCTGTTTGGTATGGTAGTTCAGAAATTTAAAAACAATATATGTAAAAAAAATAATAAAAACAAAAGGGGGATGATATGAAAATCAACCTTAAGCAAGAAGGGATCTTCATTGAACAAAACAATGTTTGATAACAACGCAAAAAGCCAAACGTGTAATAATAAAGCAAATAGAACGCGTTTTGTTGCTAGCGAGCGGGAGGGTGAGATGCGGACGTGGGCTGTTAGAGCGAGACGACTGTATGCTCGTTACTTAAAGAGGGGAGAATAATTTAAGTAAAGACGATTAAAAATTATACATTTTTTTAGATCAACTAAGGTGCTAACCAAGATATACTATAACCATTAGTTAGAAGGGGGCAATAAAAACGATTGCATAGAAGGAGGCAGAGACTGGAACCAAAAAAAAACCAAAAAATACACCTTGCCGTATAAAAAACTTTCAAAACTTTCTGAACTTAGAATCTAGGGTCCGTCCGTCTGGTCTTTCCGAAAGATGCACTTAGGACCTTGGCAGGATACCGGTTTCGCATAGCGTTGCGGAGCGAGCGGGACGGACAGAGAGAGCGGACGGAGAGCATTTGCAAGAGAGAGAGCAAGAGGCCAGACATATATACACGTGGCTATATATATTTGTCTGTATGTAGGAATTGAATAAAGTTCGCGTAGCGCCGAATGCCACACGACAAAGATACAGCAGCAGGGCAAAAAAGCAACAACTACAGCAGCAAGCAAACGAAAATTGAGGCGTCGTTGGGCTGTATCTGCAGGTTGAAAGCTAAACCCGGGATATGGGCTCTATTTGGGGAGTTGGTCCTACGTATCAGAGGATTACGAACTTTTCTGATGAAATTTTTTTTTTTTGGAATCTATACCCTACCCTACCCATACCTACGCACATGCACACAAATGCAAATCAAGATAAATGTACCTTTTGTTTCTTTTGCAAGCAAAAGTGACTAACAAATGTATCATCTCAAGAGTCCGATTTTTTTTTGCATACATATATTTGAACCTGCGTTGGGCGCTATGTCTATTATAGCCGTCTCTCTCTCTCTCATACACTTAAACACAGTACGCCCGTTTTAGCAACGCTGCATCTGTGTGAATTTGTATGTATACCAAAATGTGCTTGTGTGCGTTTTTGCACCGCGCTCACATTCTTTTTAGGTTACGTATCGATTTTGGTGCAGAGTGAGGTTAGGTCGAAAAACATCCAAGTTTTTCGTTATATTACGAAATCAAGGACATTTTTGAAATCCCCTTAGCGCCCTCTACAGTTTGCTGTTATTAGGTTTTCCCTAGAAACACAACCCCGAAAAAACTAAAGCCAGCAAGCTGCAAGCGAAAGCAAAAGCAAAACGGAGCAACGTTTTTATTCACCTATTGTACAATTTTATGTTTTCAGGGTTGTCAGGTTTTCATTATGACCGAGCTATATGTTATGCCAAACGTATTATGTCCTGGTAAGTACAACTAAAATGCAATTAAATGCAAAATAGTGACCTTGTTGCCGAGCAGGGTTGCCACCGGCAGGAAATGTTTTTGCTTTGCCATAGCTTGCGGTCAAATGTCACGTGATTATACGAATCGTTTGGTTGACAATTCTGCATTGCAATGAATCAAGATATATATCAGATTTCATACAAGTTATACGAATTGCAGCCACCTGACAACCCTGAAAACACAAATGTCTTGAAAGAGACTCGAACCATATCTGACGTATGGTACCCAGCCCAAATCGAAAAAAACCTTCAAAATCCTTAAAACGAAACCCCATTACCAAGTAAAACATTCGTTTAGATAGGTAAAAAACAATTATATTACACGGTGTTTTGTATAGATTAAAAATAAAACAATTTAATGAGAAAAAATTTGCACTTACCTTTCTACGACCCGATAAACTCGTTTATTAACTGATTTAGTCACGAAAAATATTCGAATATGACATAACCCACGTCTGCAGCTGTCAATTGTCAGTGATTTGAATGAATTTAACAGTTTTTCGGTGATTTGTTTACAATTTGCAGGCAATTCCGCTTCCGATGCCCTTAAACCATCAAGAATGAAACACAGACTAAAAACGGACAACAACAAAAGGTGCCGAAAAGAACCAGTCCAGGTCACAACTGGTTCCGACGAGAAGCGGCATGTGTAATAGAGGTGGGTGCGTGACCGCTATTGAAGATATAACATACGGATTTCTTTTTTAATAATTGGTGCTTTGAAGAATAATTGAACACACATTTGTATTTGAATTTTATTAATCGTTGTTTGTATTCATAAAAATTACTTTCTTGAACCCTTTTGCAATTTATCTGATGAACTGGACTTACTAGATACACAAGTTTCCATAAAATGTAGCCGATTATCTGACAGGATCTATAAAAAAATGTTTAATCACATCTTCAAAAAATATTTGACTTTGGGCACGAAAATAAAAATACTTAAATATTCTAAATATACTTAGACCATAAAAATGGTCTACTTTTCTTGTATCGGAAACCAAGTTTATTTAATGCATTTTATATTTCATATATATACATTTACCCAAATGCATGTTCACTGATATATTCGTATGTTAAAAAATTAATAACGATACATCGTGACCGTGAGGCAGGTGCCCATCACTAATTTTGAACTAAACAAAATCATCTGTGGCATCTAGGGCTGAAAAATCGAACTCTTATTTTCTGTGAGCGGAACCAGTAGCTATTAAAGATAACTAAAATCTAATCGGGTCCTGAAATTGTACTGGGCCTTTGTACAAATAATCGAAATAATTCGTTAGATTACGTTGAAATAAAAAAGATTAACATACAAATTAAATTGTTACACAAATAACCAAAATGTTTTAAGGCATTCATAAAATTTTGAGAACTAGTGAAATGAATCAGCCAAAGCCATCCCTGAACGCCCCGTTCAGTTCCAGTTCCGATTCCGGAACTTGTGAACCCATGCCAAGGGAACCAAAATATAAACATCTGTAGATTGTAGGTTAAATTGTTTTATAATAACAAATGCAGCAAGTTTTCAATTAAGATGAGCAACCTGCTGAATTTCGCTCTGCGCCAGGGCGTCAATTCCATTAAGCGGCTTAGTCTGCAGAGTTTCAGGCTAACAGTGCCGGCCATTGTTACCAAGACGCCGGTTGGTTCCACGATAAAGAGGTTTACCTCCCAAACGGCCCCCTTCGATGTGAGCACCACCGTTCCCAAGGATATAATACTCTTTAAATATGAGAACCCGCGATTCTACACGATGCTGAATTTTTTCGGCATCTGTCAGTTTGTTTTCTGGACATATCTGTCACATTTCGCCTTCACGACGCTTAAAGATGCCCCGGTGGTGGAGAAACCCGGGGAGGATCTAAAGTGGTTCCAGCGCATTAATCTGGGCGAAAATAAGTACAGAAATGGCATCACAGCCTGTAGTTTCCTAATAGGTAAGCCAGTATAAGCTTAGATATCTCTGAAACCCATCTATAACTTTGCGAACCCTTTAGGATATGGCATTCTCTTTGCCGTCTGGATGTTTACCCTTCGCTCCGTGCGTTTTCTCATCTTGAGGAAGGGAGGTCAAAGCGTTTCCTTTGTGACCTATGGACCTTTCAACCGCAATCGTATTATGACAGTGCCTTTGAAGTGTGTTTCAGCCGAGGAGTCCCGAAACTTGGCCAGGGTGCAACTACCCATCAAGGTCAAGGGCAAGACCCTGTACTACGTTTTGGATATGCGCGGCGAGTTCCGGAATCCCCAATTGTTTGACTATACGGCGGGTTTGAAGCGCCGCATTTAAAAGCGTAGTTGTGTTATTTTGTAACTTATTATTTGTAAATAAAGATGTACACTAATTAAAATTAAATCCGGGCTTAGTAGATGGGTTCTGGCTTCTGGGTGAGGAGCAGTCCAAAGCGCTTCTTGATGGTGAGCCTCTGGCGGGAGTACTTATCCTCCGGCGAAAAGCGTGCTGGGTGAGCAGACAAAGTGGGGCGACCATCCTCGGTGCGTTTCTGGGGAAATCAACAAGTTATGAGTTCAGCAGGTAAAAACCATAAGTATTATTAAGAACCTACCTTCAGGGTGTAGACGCGGTCGCCGTTCTCGTTAATTGTGTACATCAAATACATTTTAAGTGGGTTTTTTGGGTTTATTTCTGGAGCTAAAAGAAGTGGTAAATAAAACACGTGTGGCGTGCGTTGAGGAGTGTAACCGTATTGTGTGAGAAATAAACCCTAAACAATACAGATAAATATAATCTCTGGTATTTTAGCGGTTTCTCAAACCTTGGAGTAAAACTTAGCTGGGAACTAAACTTATCGTTTAGTTGCCATCTCTAAAACTGAATTTAATAAATTTTATTTGGCGGACTTTCATAAACAATGTCGAATAAAGTGGATAAACTGCATAAACAGGCTTTGCGGGAGCAACAGAAGCGGATCAAACCCGGAGAATGCATGAAATATGTGCGTCTGGTTATAGATGCAGGATTTATGGGCATTCCCGTGGGTCAGGAGATGCTACAGCAACTGAATTCCACGGATTTAAAGTATGAAATCAAGAGTTTACCCGTGAGCCACTGCATCCTGTGGGAACGCAATGTGGGCCAGCAGACTATTGCACAGACAGGCCTGGATGAAGCCTGGCAACGGGAGAATCAAGTGGTCCAATGGCTATCCGAATCCAGTTTCCAAAAGGCTGTTAAGGATCAGAGTCTTGTTTGCCTGGGACCCAGGTTACAGGACTCCTTTCCGGACTGCCAGTACACCATAGCATTACCAAAAATTCGTCATAGCAAGCAAGGCAGTTCAGCAAACCAGGATGCTTTGATAGAGATGCAATTGCTGCAGGAACTGCACGTAGAGCAGCTGAATAAACCCGAAAGCCAGGAGCTCTTGGCCCTTCTCCAGCGTTATACCAAAGCTATAGCTGAAGCTCCCTATAAAAAGCAGCGCAACGAAACGCTAGGTGGTTTCAAAAAATACCTGGCCAACGACAAGAAGCAGTGCGTCAAAGTGGATCAGGGAAATGGGTTTGGACGTCTGTGGCAGCAGCATCTGAATCGTTTACCCATGGTCACCCTGGAGGTGGCCGAATCGATTATAGCCCAGTATCCCTGTCCCAAGAAACTCATTGATCACTTCGCCAGTGATCCCACGGCTGTGCAAACTCTCGCCGATATGAAGATCAAGCGTTGCAATGGACCTCAACCTCTTCACACCGAAAGACGCATCGGAAATGTGCTCAGTAATAAGCTGTATACCTTGTACAATTCTAAGGATCCCAACACTCTGATCTAGACCTCGAAACTACTATCTTCTAGATAAAAACATATCACTCTCTTAGCTTTAGAATCTGCTCATATATATTAGCTTCCTAAAGTATGTACAATTAGAGTTAAATGTTAAAGTAAGAGCTAAATATTTTACATTATCCTTCTCATCGTATAAGGTATAATTTAAAAAATCACAATGTTCCTATACACACATAACTATGAATTCAATTAATTGTTGTTTGCACACCTGAAGAATTGATAATATGTCCGATCGAAAGTCGGAACTCTGTGAACATTGGATTGGATTGGGCGACGATGATGAGAGTGCTGTGAGTGGTGAGTGAAAAACTGCAGTCCGTACTCTAAAGAGTGGCCAGAATCCGAGTGAAACCCAGGCAGGCCGAGACGATGGTCTGCCCAAGGCCCCAGATCATGGCGTATATGGGCGACATGGGCAGACTGGAGGCGCGATGCACGAAGGCAATGACCGCACTGCTGATGATGCCACTCGAGGCCGGCGACAGGAATCCCATGACCAGGATCAGGATCGAGAAGAATCGCCCGAACTTGTGTTTACGCAGTGTGACGAAGGCCACCAGGGCGGCGCAGGTGTGGATGAAAATGGAGGAGAACAGGGCCCACAGAAAGACATGGTACCACATTTCGCGAAAGGTATTGAGACGCGCCTGCGACCGCAGACCCATCACATCGGCGATGGTGTCCAGCTCATCGGTGTCGTCGGAAAACATGGCTAAAACCGTGTCTAATGGAAGTTTACGTGGGTTGCCTGAATACTAGTTGCTAGTTATTGCTTATCCGTTGGTCAGTTGAGTGTCCAGCCGCATGTCTGGTGGGGTTTCCTTATAGCATGTATCACCCGGAGTTGAGGGCTCTAAAAAATAGAAGAATAGATCTATAAGAGTTGACCTCTTGGCATTTGTTTATACTCACGCCCACACCTGTGTGCTATAGACCACACCCACAAAACATTGGTCGTATTTTACAGCCGTAATCAATTTGTAGTTCTTTCCAGTAGCTTGATCCTATATAACATGGTTTTAACCTTCGGTTAGTGCTATATTTAACCAATTGTTTGGTTTATTTTTATTTCGGTCAACAATCGATTGGACTTTCGTCACGGCACTCAATTTGCCTATGATTGGCGGCAGTGAATCCCTAATCCATCTTAAACATCAAGTCATTGGTCTCGAGCAGCCATATCTACACATTTTTAGCAAAACAATGCACTTTTTCTTAATTTAATTTAATTTTTTAGTGTTTTTGTCTGCGATTTACTATAGCAACGGCAATGGAACGCTTTGGGAATGGGCCAGTTCTGATAAGCAGTCAGCTGTGACTCATTTGGGAACTAGTTCCGAGGGTTGTAATATAACTAAATTTAATTGTTATTAAAAGAGCCGACTATAAAGGGTGATTTTATTATCAGAAAAGCATAAGTTTATATATGTACCAGCCAATTAAAACTAAAATTAATTTTAAAGTTGCCCAAGCTAAGCTTACTTATCGTTATCGAGGCATTGTTATCGAAGAACCAGTTCCTCAAGAACCGTCTTAGCACAAGTGACAACTCTGCAACCAATCCATAAACAAAAAAAATTTTGTGTAAACTGAAAACAAAAGCAGTAGTTGAAAAGCAACTTTTTAGAATATATAATTTGGATCTTTTATGATTTGTTAGGTTTCTGTTTTGGAGAATGGGATGCTGAGGAGCCCCTGAACAGTGTAAGTCGTCTAAGTGCTGCTATGACACATTTCTTCCGATGTACATATATGTAACTGCATCCAGATATATATATACATACATATATGTATCCTACGCACTCTCGGCAATATATATGTATATATATATTATGATATACGTGTGCACCGCCAATCTGAGAATCGGTTTAAGTTTAAGTCAAAGCCTCCAATTGGGCTACACACATATGTAGCTACATGCACGAATTGTATTTCCACCCAGCATATGCTTGCGAACCGAGATTAATTAAAGGTCCCCCATTGCAGACTTCATATACTTCGAGCCCCCACAAAACCAACGACGCATTTAATCAATGTTCTCCAACGGATTGCCGTGCAATCTGTCGTTTCCGAGCTGTCTCAGTGTTCCCAAAGACGAGATCGGTAATGAAGAGCTCCTGCCATCCAATATGGGGACTCGCGAGCCTGTTATACTCAATGTCTATGATATGGTATGTCTATCCCAATCCCTATCCCTAGTTATATCCTAACTAAAAATCCTTATGTTAACAGTACTGGATCAACGAGTACACCACCTCTATTGGCCTGGGCGTATTCCACTCCGGCGTAGAAGCCTTTGGCACCGAGTTCGCCTACGGCGGTCATCCGTTCCCCTTCACGGGGGTCTTCGAGATCTCGCCGCGGGATCACGACGAGCTGGGCGATCAGTTCCAGTTTCGGCAGAGCATCCAAATCGGCTGCACCGACTTCACGTACGAGGAGGTGCGGCGGATCGTCGAGGAGCTGGGCAATCAGTTCCGGGGCGACCGGTACCATCTCATGAACAACAATTGTAACCACTTCTCGGGCTCACTAACTCAGGTGAGTTATATGTATGGTTAGCCTTAGTCTGATCGTCAAACTTTCCATCGATACATGAAGTTTATGGTATTTGGGTGGTTCCGAAACCCTTAGAGATATGAAGAACACATTTGGGGTGTGCTGATTAATGATTCATCCGTGAGTTACAACCCAAATATTATGCCGTGAATCACCTTAATTAGGAACAAGCCATCAAATTCTTTACACGTCAGATTTTCAGTTAAGGGTATGGAATATTTCATGGTTGTTAATTTATTTTTCTCTAGCAAACGACCTTTGAGTTTAACTTAATTTGCGAAATAAACACTAGAGTACAAGTGAAACCAAAATGTGGACTTAGAACCTGATTAACATATACAAAAGTCAGCTAATACAACTTACACACCCTTTTTACACAACCTTTTTATACATTGTAGATACTTTGCGGCCAAGAAATACCCAGCTGGGTCAATCGTTTAGCGCATTTCAGCTCCTGTGTGCCATTTCTACAAAGATGTTTGCCAAAGTAAGCCTTCTAAAGTTAAATAAAATCAATCTTGTAATAATTAATCTATTCCTTTCGTTTTTTTAGAGAATGGCTGACACCCAACGCCTTGCAGCAGAGCATTACCACAATCCAAGAACGCGAAGACTCCGACAACAGTCCCCTTTGAGACGTTACCTGACCGAGAATATGTCACTTGGCCACACACAAGCGATCATAGTTCACATCCAATTGCAGTCCTAGGACCAACATTGTTAATTTACACAGAGCGAAATGCCGGGTTACTCACGTCACGTCACATCAATTTCCAAGCCAACAATGCCCCCAAACAAAAAGCAACAACTATTATTAATAGACTTAAATTAGGCGATATACATACTTTCATAGAGCATACCTACATAGAATCATTATTATACATACATGCGAAGTGACTAAATTATTGGCTATTGTAATTTGTATTTGTAATATGACTATTCAGAATTAAGATATTATTAAGTGGCCGGTAAATTTAAGTAGCAGGCGCCGTTCAGCAGCAGTGTCATTTATATAGAATTTTAAATTAACTACGAAAGACATCGAGAAATCATCATTAGGCACTTGCTAAAAATTGTACTAACAACAATACCGCAGACATATTGGTGAAACGATATCAAAATGTTGCCCAATCTACTTGTTTACTTTTGTCAGCGGTGGGAATTTGGTTTTTTTAAATTCCCACCAAGCATCTGAGCTCGATTATTGAGATGATTTCCTGGTTGATTTCGTTTACACCATTATACAGAGTTCATAAGCCGCATGTCTATCAAAACACCAAAATGATCTGTTATCAATAAATATATGTACTTGACATTCTGATATTTACACATGCATAAATACTATTATTAAACATTTTTAAAGAAAAATATATTTTGATCGAAAACATTCGGTTGGGTTTCATTTGCGAACGAGTGGTTCGGGGAATCTTTAGTATATGTTAGAAGAGTCTAGTAAGTTAATCCTTTTTAAAACGTCTTATTCAATCAAAACAACAACTTTTTGTATAACTTTGTATTGTATTTATGTATTTTAGGTTTATCAATTGGAAATAAGTTAACTTTTGCTTCGTAGTTTATAACTTGAATACGATTAATATAAATATGTTAGGCTTAGCTATGTACAATGGGTGCTTTCGGGGGATTACCAGACTCAAACTAGACTCGAGACATTGTTGTAGAGGCCCACGGCTGACACCTCGTCAAGATCGATGTCGTTGGGTGGCAGGCTGGGATGTGGCCAGTTCCTTGGCCGGGGATTTGGATGGGGCGGGACAATGGCCTGAAAGGTGGGCGACTGAATGGGCCTGTAGGTGACCGCCGCACCCACATAGTCCGCTTGCCTCAGAGGAGCATTTGGTAGGGGAATCCTCTCCACGTATTGATCTTCATTGCGATAGAAATTCGCATTTGGTGCGTAGCCGGAGTGGACCCTTCTCTGCGGGTTTTGCGGAATAGCTGCACGGTGTGGCAGTTCATGGAAATAGGCATCTTTGGGTATGTGTCTCTCCGGCAGGCCAAACTGGGCCTGGGCGGTATTCCTGTGGGGAATACTATAGGTGGGCGAGGGATTCGAAGAGGTGGCCTCAATGTGCTGGAAGTTATTATTCAGGCGGGAGTGGGATCTTGCCGCAATCACATTCGCCGTCTGCGAGTCCTGCCGATTGGTGTCTATGGTGCTTTGCAGCTGGGCCACCATATCCCGAACCTGCCCGGCATTCGGCTTCTTCAGGCACTTAATCTCACTGTTCCGGATCTCGACCTTGTTCACATTTTCGTTGCCATTCTGCCGCACTTCCGTTTCCTCGGCATACTCCATAATGGGATTGGAATAGAACAGATTCGACATGACGGGATAGTTTTCCTCCAAGCATAGGGGCTGTCGTTTCATCAGATTCGAGATTCCAGCTGCCTCGCTGGCTTTCTCCTTATAGAGTAACTTATCGCCTCCCATTCCCTCGGCACTTTCGTTGACTGCCGCCTCTTCTTTTCCCAGATCCGCGAAGGAGGCATCTTTCCTAAGGGCCTTTATCACGGAGTTCAGCATGTTCTCGCCCCTTCCAATCCTCTGGTAGTACTTGTGGTAGTCTGGCTGCGGATTGCTACCCGTGGGAGAAGCCTCCCAGTCCCAACTGTTGGAGTTCTGGGAGGGATTGGAAGTCTCACTGGAGTTGGGGTAGCGCCGCATTACATTGGTGTACTCATCGAAGTTGGGGCTGTTAACACTTTCCTTATCTTCGCGAAGTTGGGCGGATTCGGCTCTGGGATGGGGCTTATAGGGTGGCGATAGGGACGATAGCTGGTGTTTGCTCTCCTGCTCACTGTCCCTTTCCATGATCAAGGTGGTTTTCTCCAAAAGAACTCCCAATCTTTCGGATACTTTGAGGAAATCCAGTTTGAGTTCATCAAGCTTTGAGTGCTCTAGTTGTTGTACTTGCTCCTCTGGTTCTGCCTCCTCTGGAACCTGCTCCTGATCATCCTCATCTTGTTCTTCCGCCTCTTCCCTAGCATCCATGGAATCTTCATCGCTGTCGCTCTCCAGCTGAGCCTCCGCTGATCTGTGTACTATAGCTTCTACTGCCTGATCTTCAAGTACATCCACACTCCTGGAATTGGTGAGCCTACCACCACCACCCTCGTGGTTATTTTCCAAGAGCTCCAGACTGCGACACCTGGAGAGTGTCCTTTCGATCCTTGAGTTCCTGTTCTGCTGATCGAAGGTGGATCGCATGGGTTCACCTCTCCTCAAGAACTCGCTCAGGTGCTGCCTCTTGCTCTCGCATCTTAACCTATCCTCGATCATCGTCCTCGTGAGCTGTTCAATCTGATCGTTCGTTTTGATGGCCAGCGCCTGAACTTTGTGACCCAAACGCTCCTTGGTCTTGTGGACATACTTCTTCAAGCTCTTGCGATTGCAGTTCAGTTTGTTTTCAATATGCCTGAAGAAGGGACCGCAGTAGCAAGTGTTTCCCACGCTCACAGGACCCTTGTGAATGTGTCCTGCCAAGTCCAGAAAGTACTGTTCACCCGGTTTCAGTGGCTCCTTGGGCAGGGTCTCCAGTTTCGGCGAGGGAAAGGCGCGCGGATCGGGAAAATAATGACATCCATAGGGTGACCAGTTGATTCCCTTGTCCACCACATCCCTTTCCCGATCCCGTTCCCTGTCCGATCTGCTGCCACCCTCCTTCGGTTTCTCCTTGCGATTCCGTATCTTCTTCGGTGTGTTCAGGATCTCGATGATCTCGCGATAGTTCTTCCTTATAGCTATGTGCATGGGGCAATCGCCTTGGGCATTCTTGATGCCCAGACGAGCATCCGCCTCGAGCAGTATCCTCGTGAGCTTCCTGCGACCCATGGCGCAGGTGATGTGCAAGGCGGTGTCACCGTTGAGATTGGTTTTATTGGGATCACAAAGGGCGGAGAGCAGGATGCGGGTAACTCCGGCATGTCCATATCTGCAGGCGGTGTGCAGCGGAGTGTCGCCGTACTGGAAAGGAGATTGTAGAATGTTATAACTAATGGTCATAGATGATCGATCCCTTCGTTACTGACATTATTCTGGACATCGGGATCGGCGCCGGCCAACAGTAGTTCCCTGGAGCTCTGATTATGCCCGTTTTGGGCGGCCAAGTGCAGGGCGGACAGGCCCTCATTGTTGGCTATACTCAGAGCACTATTGTGTAGGGCTTCGATGGTCTGGTGGGCCACCTTCGCCCTGCCCTTGTTCCTCTCCTTGTCCTTGTCCTTGTCCTTCTGCCCCTTTCCTGGTTTTCCAACCCCCGAGGAAGTGGGTGGCGTTGGCGGTGAACAGATCAATTTCACGCAGCGACTGAACCCCCGGCTGGCGGCCTCATGGAGCGGGGTATTCCCCTGCAGGGACTCCCTGGCCAAGCGGTCCGCATTGCTGAACAGGAGACCCTCCACCCGACGATCATCCCCGGCGGCCACCGCCTCGTGCAGCGAAGTCCAGTTGCTGGAATCGGGCTGAAATGGGGATATTTTAGGGTAATCATGGTAGTTTAAAGGTCGTAAACTCACCCCGCAGATGGCATTCGGCAGAGCTTCCTGTTTCGGAATGCGGGAGGATCCATGCTGCATTGTCTATGAGAAATATTAAGAAAGAAATATGTATTTAGATTAGTTAAGTAACGATCTTAGCTAAATAACTTGGGACAACTATCTAAAATCTAGATTAGTATAAAAGATATATTATCCTCATTTGTTATAATGGATTTAAATTTTCTATATTATATGAAAATCAATCAAATAATAACAGGTTCAAAAGAATCCAAGAGAAAATCATTAAAAACCAGTCAAATCAAGACTAGACAACTACTTTACACAGTAAACATTTTTTTAATTAAAGACTTATCTTTGATTATATCATATCTAAGAAAAAGAAAAACATTAAATTTTTGTTTTCTTCTTAAAAAATATGGAAATGTTTTAAAAATTTCAAAATGTAAGGAATGTTTAGATACTTTTTTATAGAATAGTGAGTGGGTGTAACTTTGTTATTAATTCATGACTTTTGAAGGTAATTAAAACAGTTTTTGGTTTGAAATAATCTTTATAGTGATGTCATAGAGATAAACTTGACCTAGGATCATATGAACATGATCTTTGATCTTCTATTTTTTTGCTGTGTATGTGCATGTGTGTGTGCTTCACGTAATGGCGTACCACGTAGTAATTGCCATTACAAACAAAAGTGGGAGTTGACTAGACTGTTTTGAGAACAGGATTGAAATTTCAGAAACACTCTTTTGAACATGGGGATAAACATATATCATATGTTTAAACACACAAGCACTATAAAAACATATATGGTTTCTTCTTTATTTAACACCATTACAGCGAATTCGTAGGCCTAAAAACCAGGTTTGAAGTGCGCCTTGGTTTTCTTTATTCCCAACTCACTTTTCACTAATTTCGATTCTCGACTTCGCGCCGTTATTTACACATTGCTATTCGCCACTCCCACGTATTTACACATGCTATTCTCTGGTCTTTTCCAAGGCCCGAAACTGCGCTATTTTGCCAACGTTTAGTGGAACGCCCAGAGTTAATTTGGCTTCAAGCCAGGCCTAAAAAAGAGACTAAAAGAAAGCCAATCACAGGCAAAATTGGCAACAGGTTTCGAGGCAGGGTTGCCGTACTGTCAGCAGCTCCAACCGATAGTTGGTCTAATTGGCGGTAATACCGTACGGTCACACTAGCAGAGACACCAATTTTGTTTGTCATCGGCATTCTGCGTTCAACTTTTCCAATTGTTTTATAGGATCTTTTAAAATGGCTCTGGCTGAAATCTGCAAGATAAACAATGCTCCATACATGAAGCCCACTGCCTGGTCTTCAGAGGATGTGGAGGACGACCTGAAGGGGCTCACCTGCAATCTGGCCAATCCCTACACACTGGCTGCTCCGCCATTCGAGAATGTGAGTTCTTAAAAGTCGCAATTGCTCAAAGGATTTCAATATATAATCGACTCTTCTGCAGCCCCTTCAAAACCTCAACCAGATCCAGGCCAATGCCGACAAGACCGGCATCAAAATCGACTTTGATCACGGCACCACAACGCTGGGCTTCAAGTTCAAGGGCGGCGTTCTCCTGGCCGTGGATTCCCGTGCCACTGGTGGCTCGTACATTGGCTCCCAGTCGATGAAGAAGATCGTGGAGATCAACCAGTTCATGCTTGGCACCCTGGCCGGCGGCGCCGCCGATTGTGTGTACTGGGACAGGGTGCTGTCCAAGGAGTGCCGTCTGCACGAGCTGCGCAACAAGGAGCGCATCTCGGTGGCCGCCGCCAGCAAGATCATGGCCAATATTGCCCACGAATACAAGGGCATGGGCCTGAGCATGGGCATGATGCTGGCCGGCTACGATAAACGTGGTCCTGGCCTGTACTACGTGGACTCGGAGGGATCCCGCACTCCTGGCAATCTGTTCTCCGTGGGCAGTGGATCGCTGTACGCCTACGGAGTGCTAGACTCCGGTTACCACTGGGATCTGGAGGACGAGGAGGCCCAGGAGCTGGGTCGCCGAGCCATCTACCATGCCACCTTCAGGGATGCCTACTCTGGCGGCATCATTCGCGTGTATCACATTAAGGAAGACGGCTGGGTCAACATCTCCAACACCGACTGCACGGAGCTGCACTACAAGTACAAGGAGCAGCAGCAGGCCGCTAACTAGAGTTTGGATTAGGAGAATATAAGATATTCTATAAAACGAAGTTTGTAATTCTTGGAATAAATCAACATGATAACGTAGTCGTATTCTGCTTTTCCCATTTGGCTTACATTTAAAAGTTTGAATTGGAAAGATTGTATTTCGGGGAATAAATAAATATGCTGAGGGGGCTTATGTAGTCTAAGTTTCTTGCTTTTCCTTCTTCTGCTGGGAGATCATCTGCAGGGTTTCCTTGTGTCGCATTTCCGCGCGTTTTTGCTTGAACGTGCGCTTTCCTCCCTTGGTTTCCACTCGCCTCCTTCGCAGGACACCGCGTTCCATGGCCTTTCGAAGTTCCTGCTCGGCATCCAAATGCGTGGGTATGTGTATCTGCCGGATCATGCGATTCCGCACCATGAAGTGATCAAAGGGATGTTGGCCTCCATTGCGATCAATAAATACTGCATGGATGAGTTCGCAGGTCATGTGCCCATCGGCTATATCGATGATTCCGGCCACGGAGGTCTCATTCTGTAGATCTATGAGCACGGAATGGCCCTGCAGCATCACGGGCCAGCAATTCAAGGTGTTGGACACCATGTACTTCTCCCGCGAACTGAACTGCTGCATTGTCGCTACAAATTTAAAACTAATTTTCTTGCACAGGCTAGCAGAGCTGCCAACTTGCTAAAAATATTTTATTGTTTTTAAAGATAAACTAACATTAAGTAAACTATTACAACTTAAAAATTTCATGTTTTAGCGTTAATTTTACCTTTGTTCTTTATTGGGCAATTGTGTCTATTGATAAAAAAAATATAAAAGTTTTGTTAGTTTTATAATAAAATTTAATGAAAATGGTCTATTATTGGCTTCGGAGGAAATCCCTTGATGCACATACTCGTACACAAGGTAAATTAGGTACTCTTCGAATTAGAAACTTATAGTAACGAAATAAAGAAAGACTAAACCTAGATAGCTGTTCCGCGCTCCAGATTCTGTTTGATCTCGGCCGTGTGCTCGCTGTAGAATCTGTCCAGTTTCTTGTTGAACTTGGAGTTCCTCTCGTTGATAAAGTCCACATCCGCGTCGTCATTGTAGATCCTCCTGCGCGAGTACTTCTTGCGTCGCTCGATCTGCTGATCCAGATCCTGGACCATTTTGTTGATGGCACCCGGAGTGTCCTTTGTCCTCGAGTGCAAAGTGGTGTGTGCACCGCCGTAGAAGGCGTCGCCGAGCTCCTCTTTTTGCCGTTCGTACTTCTCCATGTCGCGGGCGGGCATGCTCTTGACCAATCTGTTGTATTGCCTGGCTGTCTGCGCTTCGTAGGTGGAGAAACCCAGATCGGGGTTGTCTTTGCGCCTCTGCTTTTTCTCAATGCGATCCGCGTCCACGGCGGAGACCTCCAGCAGCTTGAGGCGTTCGTAATCCTTGCCTGCCGCCTGCGCCTCGGAACGCGCCTTGTCGTCCGCCAGGATCCATTCCGCCTGGCGCTTGCGGGCCTCCCAGTTCTTGGGCAGCTTCTTGCGGGCGTCCTCGGCCACCACTTCCTGGTGGTTGTCTGTGCGCGCCTCCTGCCGCTTTTTGTGCAGCTCTAGTAGTCGCGCCTTGCGCTCTGCCAGCTTCTCCGCAGCTGTTTTGGTCGTCTCCATTGTTTGTTTGTTTGGGAAACTAATTTATCTTTTGGAAATTGTAAAGTTACGTTGTTTATCTTCCTTTGTGTTGTCAATCTGGTTTTGTGGTATTAAACCGCGTTGGCAGCCCCTGGAAAATCAGCTGTTTCGCACAAGTGGCAACTCTGTTACAGTAAATAGGGGCTATTTGAATTTAGTGACGAAATATGTAATGGTAAATATTTAAAATTTATTGCTAGAACGTAATTATATTGCTAAGAAATTACGATCATTTTAGGTTCCAAATATTTTTTATTAAGTTTAAAGTAAAATAAATGTCATAGTCAAATGTTTCATTTATTAATTACATGTTTTGTCTTTTATTTATTAAATTCTACTCATTTAAACTAGTTTTATCAACCTTTTAAGAAGGCTTTCAAAGTTTAAAGTTTTCCCCTCCATTGGTTAAAGAAGCTTTATTATTTTTTTTTATTGTTGGCTCTTCTTGTGTGCGTCACTAGTCTGCCTTCCCATCTGTTGCGCTTATCTGGTATATACTGTGCTGCGGTATTTCAAAACGCGTTAGTACATTTCCCATTTCATGTGCTGTTTACCTCAACACGTGCAGAAGTTTTTGTTTATATTTTTGCTCGTGGTTTTCGCTTAAAACCAGCCATAAAATGAAGTTCTCCTACAAAGTAAGTGTATGCCACGAACTATCCATACAAATATCTAATTCTTTTTGTTACAGTTTTCCAATCTGCTGGGCACAATATATCGCAATGGCAACTTGGTGTTCACACCGGATGGAAATTCGGTTATCAGTCCGGTTGGCAATAGAATAACGGTCTACGATTTGAAAAAGTGAGTTACTGTCCATTTAACCAAGGATATCCTAAATACATTCCATTCCCTTGTAGCAACAAATCGCGCACCTTGTCCCTGCAATCTCGATACAACTACACGAACCTGGCTCTTTCGCCAGATGGCAGCCTGCTGATCGCGGTCAATGAACAGGGGGAGGCGCAGCTCATCAGCATGATGTCCTGTACAGTGATACATCGGCACAAGTTCCAGAGAGGCGCCCAGTGCATCTGCTTCAGTCCGAATGGCGCCTACTTCGCCGTCGCTGTCCAGAATCTGGTACTGGTATTCTGCTCCCCGGGTGAAATCACCGGCGAGTACAATCCCTTCGTCCTGCGGCGCAGAATCCTCGGCGGCTACGACGATATCACATGGCTGGACTGGTCTTCGGACTCCCGCTTTCTGGCCATCGGCTGTCGAGATAGCTCCACCAAAATCTGTGCCATGAACTTTACCAAGAACTTCCGCACCTTCAACCTTAGTGGACACACGGATGCCATTGTGGCCTGTTTCTTTGAGGCGAATAGTTTGCACATGAACACCATAAGTCGCAATGGACAGCTGTGTTTGTGGGAATGCAGCATGGCTCCCTCGGATTTGGAGGATGCAGAGAGGCCGACGAATGCTCCTCCTCAAAGGAAGAGGGAGAAAAAGGCCGATCCCGACAATGAGTCCGAGGACGACGTTGAAAATGTGGTGGAAAGGGAGGCATTGAAGGAGGACTCCTCCAAAGGAGTCGAAGATGTTAACGACATAAAAGATGAGGAAAAGAAAAAGGGTCATCCCTTCTTCTACAAGAAAATTACGCGCCATTATTTGGCCGATGAGCCGCGCAAGGAGCAGCGGGATGTCCAACTAACCGCAGCTAACTACAACACACGCACCAAGGTCCTGGTGGTTGCTTTCAGCTCCGGAGCCTTCTACCTGTACGAGCTGCCCGACGTGAACATGATTCACTCGTTGAGCATCTCCGAGTATCCCATTTCGGCTGCCCTGTTCAACTGCACGGGTGACTGGGTGGCTTTGGCCTCCCGCGAGATTGGACAACTTCTGGTTTGGGAGTGGCAGAGCGAGCAGTACATCATGAAACAGCAGGGACATAGCAGCGAAATGACCTGCATTGCCTACTCCTCCGATGGCCAGTTCATAGCTACCGGCGGAGAAGATTCTAAGGTGAAGCTTTGGAACACGCAGAGCAGCTTCTGTTTTGTTACTTTCAGCGAGCACACCAGTGGAGTAACTGGCATACAGTTCAGCAGGAACAAGAAGTTCCTGGTCAGTAGCTCTCTGGACGGCACAGTGCGTGCTTTCGATGTAAACAGGTAGATATTTCTTAGGGCCTTAAAAGCCAGACAACTAATATGCCTCTTTCATTTCAGATATCGCAACTTCAGAACTTTCACCTCACCGAATCCTGTTCAGTTTTCGTGCGTGGCTGTGGATTACTCTGGTGAGTTTGTTGTGGCTGGTGGCCAGGACGTATTCGACATATTCCTCTGGTCGGTAAAGACGGGCAAGCTGCTGGAGATCATCAGTGGGCACGAGGGACCCGTGGTTTCCCTTGCATTTTCCCCAGTGGCCACGTCTTCCACCTTGGTGTCTGGTTCTTGGGACAAAACAGTCAAGGTTTGGAACTGCCTGGAGAGCAACAGCGAGCACGAAACCATTGATGCTGTTTCGGATGTAACTAATGTGACTTTTAGTCCCAGTGGCGAAGAGGTAACTTCTACTTAGTTTATTAAATTACATTTCTTTATTACATTTGCCATCCCTTACTTTTCAGATTGCAGTGGCCACTCTGAGTGGTAATATAACTATTTTTGATATCAAATCTGCCGGCCAAGTTACCACCATAGAAGGTCGTAATGATCTGAGCGGGGGACGCCTGGAAACTGATATAATCACAGCGAAAAAGAATGCCCAGGCCAAGTGAGTTGTTTTGGATTTATAACTACATCAGCTTTATATAAAAACTGCTTTCTCTGTTAGTTATTTCTCCACCATTGAGTACTCGGCAGATGGAGAGTGTATTTTGGCCGCTGGAAAGTCGGCCAACATCTGTATATACCATGTCAGGGAGGCTATACTTCTGAAGAAATTCGAAATCACACAAAACCACAGCTTAGATGGTCTTAATGTAAGTAGTTACAGAAAAGTTGGGTATACATACTTACTTAAGCTCTTCATTGGATTTACAGGACTTTATCAGTCGCAAGCACATGAGTGAGTTTGGTAACATGGCCTTGGTGGAGGACCGCGAAGAGCTGGAGGGAGGTAAGGTGGCCATTCGATTGCCGGGAGTACGCAGCGGAGACATGTCCTCCAGACGCTTCCAGCAGGAGGTTAGAGTGTTCTCTGTGAAGTTCTCACCTACGGGTCAGGCATTTGCAGCTGCAGGAACTGAGGGACTCTGCATTTATGCCTTGGATAAGGGTATGCTAAGCTATAGTCTGTTTGTATTAATGATGATATTAAATGTGTTATTTTTCTGTCTAGGTGTTGTCTTTGATCCCTTCGACCTGTCGCTGGAAGTGACGCCGAAAGCGGTCCACGAGTCCCTCAAAAAGCAGAACTACACCAAGGCGCTGGTCATGTCCCTGAAGCTTAACGAGCCCAATTTGATTGCCCTAGTGCTGGAGCGAGTGCCGTATAAGGACAGTGAGTAAAATGCTAAATCGCCTGCTGCACTCGGAGGCCAGTCCTTGTCAGTTTGGGCAACCTTCAGCCCAGCCGCGACTAAAAATAGCGGCGACACACTCCGCCGGAGAGGCGGTCGCCTGTTTGCCCTGACTCCGTTCTTCGTGCTCCGATCGAATGTGCAAATTTGCACTTTTGCTGTGCTGTTAATAAACAGTTTCAAGGTCCTCGCCCCAGCGCTCACCTTGGTTAATAACCCCTTCCAATACCACCTGCATACGTACTATACACCACATGCAAATGGCTGGCCATAAACAGCTCAGCCAGCACGTGCCTGCATTGCATGCATACTGAATCCCTGCTCGTTTCCCCTTCTTTCTAGTCGAACTCGTTTGTGCGGATCTGTCGCCGGAGTTTGCCCAGCGACTGCTGCAACAATTGGCCCGCCATCTGCAGTCCACGCCCCACATCGAGTTCTATCTGCAATGGAGCTGCAGTCTGCTGACCAAGCACGGAAACCAGGATGGAGTCTTCCAGCACACGGGACTGCTGGCCCTGCACGAAGTGCTCTCGAGAAAGTACGAAATGCTCAATAAGATGTGAGTATAACTTATAAGTTGGGTGGTCTAGATTGATTAAATCCCATTTGTTTTTCCAGCTGCGACTATAACAAATATACGTTAAGAGTCCTCTTGGACCGGGCGGATAAATTGGAGCAGGAGAATGAGGGTAAAACGAAAACCGTGGACGAAGATAGCGATGAGGAAATGCTTCTGATCAGGTCAAAGGACAAGGAGAACGGGCAGTCGCAATTTAGCGATGAGGAGGAGAGTGACAGTGGTTCCGAAGAAGATATATAGACTGAATATATATCCCCAAGGATTAGCCTGTTAACGCTGTTATAAAAACCAACTATTAGTTTGTTTGATAGATGTACGCGCCTTGTCTTTTATTAAGAATAAATTTAAAGCTTTCGATAACATTATTAGAGGGTTCACTGACCTACGAATAGCTGAGTGAACAACATAACTTAAAAGATGGAAAGAATATAGATATTTATATAAACTTAACTTGGTACAGCCATTACCATCCTAGATAAATATATGCATGTAATATATATATATAGTAGTGATGTAATTTATTTACATTGTGTCCGTATTTTCATATCAAATATAAACTCGATTTAGCTTAACAAATATATATATGTTTATATTTTCAAAAATTCTGCCTGATGTGCGCTGTTTGAACTACAGGTCAATTTTAGTATTAGATGTAAAAGCCACAGCTCTAATGTTTGCATTAAAATGCGCTATAATGGATAAATAATTCTAAATATGTATGTAAAAATCTCTAAAAGCATTCACTGTTCGGTTCAATATTTACAATCCAAATATCCTTAGAGGCCATTGTATTATTATTATCTCCATAAAGCACCAATTCCGTGTCTTGGCTGATTTGCTTAAGCCTAATACAAAAGTTCAATTAAAATCGTTTGCCCGAAAATGATTAATGCGTGTAGCTCGCAGCTCGCTTTCAAAGTAGGGACCACCCTTTTCGATTGTGGGTATTGTCACTAGCACAGTGATATACATTTCTTTAGTACCATCCGGTGTATATAAGGCAGAACTAAATTAAAATTGGTTTATATCGATGTGGGTCATGATTAATGCCTAGAGTAGCTGAAGCTTTTGACCCTGTGGGGGAGTGCGCGGTGTTCGAAATAGATATATAGTTCTTCGTTCGTGGCATAGATTTCAAAATAATATAGGGGGAGCTATCGGTATCGTTCCATACAAGATCGGATTTTTACAAAGCAAATACTCAAATGAACAATACATTCTCCGTGAGCAAATAGTCCATAACTAAGCTGTATACTCAGTACATTCGATGTACCCAATCGTTTTTGGTAAAACCCATGCACGCACTTATGTAGGTAACAGTAGACTTTCTTGTACTTCGATGACAGGGAGCGGGTTGTGAGGCCCCGCTCTCTTTGCAGATATTAAGATCCAAAGACTTGGCGTCTCTGGCATTGCACTTGGGCTCTAAATCCAGTCCAGCTATAGTTCCATCAACAGATTCGGTTTCGTTTCACTTTTTAACGGAGTCCAGACATGTGCAGTCTGGAGCTCCCCAAATCCTAGGACGACTTCATCAGCAGAATCGGCCAGTACAGGAGTACAAACACAAAGAATAGAATGGGGAATACGGCGCGGGATACCTTGTCAATCTCCCGCCACATGATCTTCTCCACGCCGGTATCCGTATCCGTCCAGGCCACTGAAAGGAGACTCTGCCGTCTGGCTGGCTTTGGCGGTCCTCCGTTTCCCTGCAGCGAGGTCTATGGAGTAGTGGAATCAAAATGTTTTTATATTTTCCAATTGTTTTGAATATTTCTTAGAGCTGTACATGCCATTGACATGACAGCTGCACTGGTTCCCCCCGCATATCAGTGGCTAATAGCTCACCTGGCCCGGTGTCGTGGGCGTCTGGGTGGCCTTCCGCGACCGCACCGCTCCTCCTTCCCAACTGGCCACCGTCGCACACTGACCCTTCTCCATGTTGCTGATGCGCTACGCGATTGGAATCGAAATGGGAATCGGAACGACAAGAAGGTGGCATTACTTATTAAAGCGATATCCCCACAGCTGCCTTACCATGGGCAGTACCTTTGGAATGCGGTTCACCTGGTACTGGTACTGCACGTCCAGCACTTTCACCACCACGAACTCGGCCAGGGCGGCGAACACGGACAGCATGCAGCCGGCCATCCAGAGGTCCAGGGCCTGAAACGAGAGATATAATAGACGTATATACATATTTATGTATTTAAAATATACCATATTATCTCATCATGTAAAGTCAATTACACCTTTGTTATAATAAGAATGGTAAATGGATTTTATTGTTTAAATTTTAAGGAAATCTAATCATCTTCATACTAATTATCAAATTGTTTAGTAATAAATTTAAAATTTATATTTCTTATATCTCCCAACTGTATTAAAATACTACCTATCGCTTATAAATCTTATTGTCGGAGTCAAAATTGTTGATCTATAATCATCATCATTTATTCTGATATATTATAGGTATTATTATCTTATCTTATCTTATCTTATCTTATCTATTTCAAGAAGTAGCTTTCACCCACCTTGACGTAGGCCACTGGCGGGATGTCGGCGCCCGTGAACATGGTGACCAGGGTTAGCATGCAGGTCACCAGTAGCGTGACCCGTCCCGGAATGGCGTCCAGTCCCAGCCAGAAACTGAACCAGGAGAGCATCACCACCAGCGAGGAGGGGGCGAAGGTCTGGATGAGGTGGTGGCCAATCTGGCGCTCGAAGCGGAAGTACACGGTGAGCCGGGAGAAGTTCCCGACCTTCTCCGGCATATAGCCGTCGCTCTCCTCCAGCTCCAAGGGTTGGCCCAGATTGTACTGCAGCAGCTTCAGTTCCGGATTGAGGGTTACGCCGGAGTCCGACCAGCGCAGCTTAACCTTCTGGTTGTTCGATGAGACTTCGGAATGGGGTGGGGGGGTTACGGATAAGTCAAGTCTTCCTTGTAGAAGCGATATCACTTACAGCTCTCGATGTAGATGGGACACACCTGGATGTCCATGGGGTACAGCTGAAACTCCATCTGGCAGGCGATGATCGCGTGCATCCGGGCCGCATAGCGCACCGTCTTGTTCTTGTAGAGCGTCACCGACGTGAACTTGTGGGTCAGTGTCGCTATTTCTACAACGAAAAGACATCGAGAAGACGTTGCAGAGATGCGGAACAAATGGGTTTTGATTAGAACTATGGCATTGGCATCGATAGACTCATTTCTTTGCGCATTTCGGTGGTGGTTCAGTGGTTCTGTGGTTAGGTGGATCAGTTGGTGGTGCCGTGATGGTGATCGTGATCACCTTAGGTCTAGGTTTAAGCGCGACTTTCTACTGACGACGAATGGGTTGTGATTAAAGTGGTTATGATAGTAAATTATATTTTATTAAGGGGATAAAGACATATATTTTTAAAAATCCTTTAAATAAACAAAACAGAACAGAACATAGTGGGGTATATTGAAAAAGGATTGGTGATCTTGAGGTCATATACTTTAATGGTTTTAGAATATATCAATCAAAGAATCAGAACTATTGTAAAACAGGAATTGTAAATAAAGTATTGGTACACATAAAATAAATATAACAAACTCTAGGTATTTCAATAAATCTAGAGGAACTAACTACGCAAAAAATTAAGAGGTTCGTTTCTAGAACTATTTATTTAAGTACATTGTTAATCATCACTTCTGTAAAACAAATCGTGACAACGTAAAATAAAAACTGTTCAGATATTCTGAGTTGTGGTGTTAAACAAATCGTGACAACGAATATAAATAAATCTTGACCGATTCGAAATCGATTTTTGTTTCGTAAATGTTGACAATGGCAACCAAAAATGGAAAAAAACCAAATTGCCAACTGGGTGCACACGTGATTCCAAGGTGAGATCTTATCAGGACTCCGAGTGCAACTGCAAATTTTCATTTTCATTTTCGGAGCGTGGGCGGTGGTCAGGGGGGGGGGGGGTGACTCTACAGTGGATTGGAGTGTCCTGTTTGACCATGGCATTGGAACCGGATTGGATTTCGTGCGTATAATGAGGGCCTCGAGTGGGCGGGTACGGTATTGGGTGGGGAAATTATAAAAAAAACACTTAAATGTACACAGGGTCTTTCGCTAGGAATGGAATGTATGGGATATATATACACACAAAGTACTATATGGCACGAGAGGATTCATTCAAATCGGCCCAGGACGTAGTCCTTATAGATAGATTTCGAAGTATGTTGAATATACAGGATACATTGGATGGAAGGTATGCGCTGATACTGATACTGATATCGATTTCGATGGATTTTGGCAAAACACAAAAGTGGCAAACACAGAATTCTAGAGTCATTTTTGATATACTTATATCTTTTTTCAGATGAAAGTTTTTCGAATCTCTTTCACCCTTATTGCGTAGCATAGAAGTGGACGCAACATATGGACTTCCGTATCCTATGCAGAAGTATCGGTATTGTTAGTTCGGGAATTGTTAGTCGATAGAGGTAACCGGTGTATTAGGAAAAAAACAAACAAACAAAGGAAAACAAAGTAATTCGTTACTATATACAAACGGTCCAGACTTAGAGAGTTTTTTTCTTAGTTTTATTTTTAGACACATAGGGTGATGAGCTCAGCTGGACAAAGTGCAACAATCCCGGTCCAAGATACATACGTAAAATACACATCGACACACAGACTACTCGAACATGAAGCTTATACTACACAGATATATATCTTATCTAGATTCTAGATGGACGTACCGGCAATCTTGGAATTGAGAAAGTACGGATCCGGCTGCCAAAAATTCTCAAAGACCTCTGGAAGCAGCGTCACATAGTCGTCGCCCTCCTCGAAGATGTCATCTGGGATCTCCAGACGCGACTCCAGCCAGCGCTGATGTATAAACATGTCTACTCTGAAAATGTACACAGTATTGCTATATGCTCCATTACGATCTCCCGGTTGAGGTCTCTCCAGCTCCAGTCCGCCGCCACTTACCTAAAGTCCATATCCTCTACGTTAATTGAGTTAATATCTACAACGAATATGCTAAAGTCTACTATCACTGGGGAGCCCTTCTTCGAGGGCGGTCGTATCTCTGCAATAAATCAAGTCGATCTCCGGTTAGCCAACATTGGGTGTGAACATTTTATTTGCGAAATAGCTCCCTAAGCCGCCTCAAAAACCAGGGGCCAAAACTTTCGTGCGCGAATTCATTTTAAAAGGGGGGCCTCCGTCTGGACTTCCCAAAAAATGTGTATAAAACGAACTTCGAAACGACTTCTTCTTCTGTGAGGCAAGTTCAGGGGCAGCCTACGGTTTTAATGCGTATTACACAACCGGCGAAAATCGATAGGAATAAAGGTGTTGATTAGCTCTAGCAATTGCCTCAAATGAAGAGTACACGCCTCTGGGTAATTTTGGTAAATTATTCATACCTTTGCAGGTGGACTCTGTCAAGCAAATGCAGAAATTGCATAAGTCGAAAGTTCGCAGTTCGATTATATTAGATTCGTAGGAATTGATTTCTATATCAAGCAATCCTCTATATTCTATAGGGACTAGGGATTTATTAGATAACATGATTTATCTTATGAAAGGTAGTTAATAAATCGCATCTTGTTATTCAATTAAATATTTAATTTAACTCAACAATTCGGTAGTGATCAAAAACATGTTTTTGACAATTCGAAGTAATTGACTTAACAACCTTTTCAACTCGATAAACATCTGCTTGTTTTTAATATATGTTCTTAAAGATTTATTATTTAATTTCAATAAACTCTGTTTGTTTTACATATATCTTTTTAAAGATTTATTATTTAGATTCAAGTATTTCAGATCATTTATTATTTCTCAGAAAATGATTTGATTGCATTGGGAATTTTATGGTAAGTGTGAGTTTAATAAACTCTAGTCATATATAATGGGTCAAATAAAAAATGTATAAGTGTAAACCAGAACAAGAGTAAATAATAAATGATTACATTACTGGAGTATATATATTTGCAATAAAAAAAGGAAGGCAACCCATATATAGAAGCATGCAGGTTAAGGGGTTCCGTTTAGCATGAAACTATTTACGGAATAATGGAACTTTAATTCCAGCTCTCCCTTAGATCTTGGGATTACACAAATTCTTCGGTAATTCTGGCAGGCAATTGACGCCGGTAAATGTTATTTTGATTTTAATCGATCGTAATGCCGGATGACGTCAAAAGCCCCACAAGGGAGACTGAGACTGAGGAGACCCGAAACCTCCGTAACCCGTAACCCTAACCCAGTATGTTATAGACGGAGGCCCTGAAATTCGCCGCGTCACGAAATGAACAGAGAGAGAAAAAAATGGAAGAAGTGTTGAAGGAAAAACCGAAACACGCATATCCATATCCCATGGTTGGCGGTTTCATGGTGCAAACAAATCAGAAATCACAAAAAAAAATAGTAAAAGCTGGGGGCAATCCCTAGCAATTAAAAACAAAAGGAGACCGCATCGAAAGGGACACCTCCGAGGAGTACGATTCACAGACCGTAACAATTGCGGCTGGTATGGGGGCTATTAGGGGATATAGTATAGGCATAGGTGTAGGTATAGGTATAGGTATAGCTATAGTTCAACTTACCCTTGACATAATTAGGCGGAAGAACTACTCGCGGCTTGGCTGTGTAGTTCATGTGGGCTTCCGTGGCTTCGCTCAGCCTGCAAAATGAGCAGCGAAAAACAAAAGGGGGAAATTCAAATGCAGTCCTTTATAAGGGGGGTATTATACATATATTGGAACCAGGGGAACCCCCTTTCAGAGGTTGGGGCTGGTTCGCCCCTGATGTCTGCCACATGCAACTGTAGCAAACTTTGTCAATTTAAGTCTGAATTTGAAATTAACTTCCTTCGTGCTGGCCGGAGCTTCGATTCGATTCTGTTCAGTTTAGTTCCGCTGTTTAACCTCCTGGCAGGCGAATAATAATATTAGTTTCCTCCTTTCCAATCGGCCGTGTATGCCGTGCAGGATTCTCATTTGACTGTGATCCAATTGACCTTGCTATGGGCATTTCGAACTGAAACCAAAACCGAATCCGAACAGAACCGAACCGATTATGCATTTGGCAATACGAAGGTTCCCCTTGAACTGGAAACGATTCTGGGTCTGGGATAAATGGGTGGGTTGCACTTGGAGCCGTTGGAACTCCAGATGGCAATAGAAATGGGAATCGGTAACTGGAGCTTACCACATCAGTATGAATCCCAGTCCAAACGATATGAATGCGTTTGTGTTGAATTTGTCGAGCATGATGTTGGGGCGACGGCACGGGAAAGGATTTGTAACACAGACCTCAAATCATCTCACTTTACACCGACGTGGGAATTTCATAATTCGGTTTCTGTAACACAATATTTTCGATCATTTGCATTGGCTTTGCTTTGCGTATTTTATTATAATTTTTGTTTCTTTGGACTGCTGTTCTTACATTTTGTTTTGATTTGAATTTTTCTTTGCTCTCTGGCTGTTTTGTTTTTAACTTTCTTTTGGGGGCTTTTTTCACTTGGTATACGACACGAACACTGAACAAAAGATATATGTATTAAGAGAGATAGAGAGAGCACGGATCGTATTTGAAATGGGTCCTTTTTGGGCTATCGCTATCCACAGGGTTTTTGCCTCCGACTCGGCTGCTGTTCGGAACTCGAATAAACAAGAGTCGGGTTCTCGCGGCGAAAGAGTGCTCATCTAGATACGAGTATCTGTATCCGCATCTGTGATATGTAGATTCCACGCCCGGCTGTGTGGGCGTGCGATTGCGGATTGTAGCCGTAAAATGATATCTACAGTGGTAACTCCTTAGCTGCAACTCACCGAGATTCAGTTCTCTGATTTAAAAAAAAACAAAAAATCAGTTTGTTTATTATTGAAATAATCGGATTCTGTTAGGATCATCCATTACTTGGGTTTTTATAACTCGTTTATCCCTGTATCTCTCAAATAAAATAATATCCCATAAGTCTCATAGTTTTTGTAGGTTGCTCTATTAAGTCAGACTGTAAACCCCATTTATCCATATCCTCTCAAATAAACTAATATCACTGAAAATCCTAATGGATAATAATCCATACAAAAACTAAAATTTTGTTATATCATATTTGATGATTTAGTTATATTTTTAAGAGACTGTTATTATTGATAGGGAGGATACATTTTCAAAAATTTTAGGGAACCTACAATTGAGTTCGATACAATTTTTAAAAGACAATACTATAAGGTAATCTATGTAACTTAATTGGAATTTCTTGAGCGAAAGGAGGTTCTAGCTAGGGAGTTATCACTGTAGTTTTAGACAACGAAGGAGCTGGAGTGGAGGTGCTCCGCCGGCGGTCAAGGCATGGCATAATACTGATGTACTGGTAATTGCCACGGCACAGGGCACACAGCACACTTCTCGCCAAGATTCAATTGAATCGCGTGCCAATTTTACTTAAGTCGCTGAACAGACAGACAGCTTTCGCGGTGGCCGGTGTAACGTCTCAATCTATGCGAATATTTATGCGACCGATATTGGGCAGATACAGATACAGATACGGGGAGACGAGGGATCCCATGGGCGCGGGGAGTTCGAATGGACTGGATAGATCGAGGCTTTCAATTGCAGGCTTCCTGGCCAGCAGCACACACATAATTGCCTGGACATCCACTTCCTATAAATTACTTTCTGCGGCTGACATTGGCAATGGCAATGGGTATTTTCGCGCAAATTAAAAATTCCACTTCCAGATCTGCCAGCGGTCAAGCGACCATACATATATCTACATAGGTAGTATATAAAAATACGGGTGTATGCAGATCGTGAGATGAACCGTATCCGGCTAGGCCCGGACTCAAGTGGTGTGGGCACACACAGATATGGATCTTGGGCAGGAATGCCTAAATCACTCACACCATATGTCATAACGTTAATCTCACACATTCGCCTGAATGATGGGCTTCACTTTGATTGAAAACACGCACTAAGTCAGATGACAAATAATGAAACCCATTAATATTCATGCGAGGGCAGGATCCTCGGGGCGGCCAAGTTCAAAGATCCCACACTTGGATTAATATTAATGGACGTTTTTTTTTAATGTCTTAGAGCTAGAATGCCGCCGTAAATTCGTTATATAAAACCAGAATTTTCGATCCCCAGCAATTACATTAATTATGTAGTTAGTGGCATTTATTAATGCTCCAGCGGGGGTTCCATTTGCCGAGAACGTCCTAAAATTACGCGAGTTTAACGCCCGCCTCACGCGAACTCCACAGTACACCCATCATGTCCCAGGGCATATTATTCAGATATTAGGTATTATATGGGGAATTAGCGCGCTGCGGGAACGACGCGCGCCCGAATCCGTTCGCCTTCGCTCAGGAACTAAACTGAACTGAACGGAACGGAACTGAGCTGTGAAAATACGCGAATTTCTTGGCCGCTCCGCTCGCCTTGCCAACTTTAATACGACATACGAAAAAATCCCCCAACGTTCTGCGGAGGCTCAGGCACGACAACCAACTGTAACGGGTTTCCACTTACAATGAAGGGAGTTGGGTTCGGGGCTTGGGGCTTGGGGTTCGGGACGGGTATGGCTTTGGGGGTCTGGAAGGACGATTGCATGGGCACAAGCCTCGGTACGCTCGCAAATTGGTGTTGGGTTCCCTGGAAGTGTGTTTGGGAATTTCTAATCCCCATACCCCCAACCTCCTGTGTGAGAAGAGAATGATCAGATAAATGAGCTGTTTTTCAATAACTGTCACGAATACATCTCCAAGTTAATGGATATTTATAAAAAAAAGCAAGATATAGTAAATTTATATTATGATTATATCAGGATACGGGGATTGTTTGGTTATTTGGGGATCTTCTAGAAATGAGAACTGCATAAAGTGTGGTTATTCAAAAATAACACGTGATAATCTTTTTCATTAGCTATATATTTGAGATCTTTCTGATCTAGGCATCTTATGTATACGTATCCTCATATGAAGACTCTAGATATATCCCCAACAGCTTGTGCTGACTGACAGCCGTGGGGTTTTCCAACAATATGCATGCGAGTTGACTTGAAAATTCCACAAAATAACCAAAACACTAAACAACTGCCACACCAAAGCGATTCCCCACCTGCCACCAAGCAGTGCCCAAGGGCTGGAAACGAGGCCTGAATGGCCCCTAGAACCCCAGACCTCAGTCCTCGTGGGAAATTTCTATATGGCTGTGTAAATACAAATCGCGTTTGTAGGACCCGCGACTATAATATATAGTAGCGCACTGACACAGACATGTCGTGCATATACTTGATGTAGGCGCTACTACACGCTGTACATATGGACTTACGGCGAGGTAAAAAGCCACTTTGTTATAACATTCCTGTAGTTGCTGTTGCTGCTTGCCAACTGACAATGAAATAGAGTTTATTTTATTTTCGCTTCGATTGCCTTGCTGTTGATTCCGCTTGATGTTGGCCCGTCGAGCTAGTTAGCAGTTCGCGAATCGTTAGACTAAACTTGTTGTCAGCCAGCCAGTCAGTCAGTCAGTTAGGGCTAATTGCCGCCAGGCAGGACATTCGCTGCGTTCTTTTCCAGGGTATCGCGATGTGGCATAGTTGTTGTGGTTTATAGCCACAGCGCGTGCGGCACAGTCAGCCACTTTGATTAATGGTGGGCTGACAACTGACGATGACGCCAACAAAAGGCGACATCCCGGGCCGACTCCAACTCCCGGAGCGAGGACCTATGATTCGGATGGACTATTTCCGCAATAACGGCAACAGTTTGTCGGTTCATCCAATCCTTCGTTTATAGATATCACTTAATATATACGCCTGTGTATACAATTCACATTTAAGCCTAGAGAACAGAGCCGGAAACTTAAGCTAGACAATGGAGGCTCCTTGCTGATTGGTTCGCTGGTTGATCTTCACGTGCGTCTGCCGCTTCTTCTCCTCCTTGAAGGCCTCCGAGTTGGCCTTCTTTTCGATGCGGCGCTCGTTGCGATAGTCCTTAAGCAGTCGCTTCCGCTCCTTTTTCTCTTCAGGGGTCTCGTCCTTGGGCCTGATGGACAGGACGCTCAATGTGGAAAGCACCGACTTGGCGCATAGTGATTTTGGCCCAGCCGCAGCAGATGATTCATCGGCCAGATTGGCCAAAGCTTTTGCTGTCAGTTGGCCATCGACCCCATTGCGAAGGACATTTGTGGGCAACCCCGTCTTGGGATCGATCTGTATGGGAACTGGATTAGTGCTGGCACTGGAACGCCGACTGCGACGTGGCTCGTCGATCACCTTCGGGTGATTGTAGATATTCGAGTAGGTGGACAAGATGGACTCACAGTCCCACTTCTTCTGCTTGGGGTCATCCACCTCGTAGTCCACCAGCTCCTCCGTGGGATCCTCCTCTCCCTCGACCACATTGCGATACTTTTCGATGCGCTCGCGATCCCATTCCTTGTTATACTCGATGCTCTTGTCCTTCTTCTTGAACTCCTTGAAGCACTGCATCACAACTGGATGTTTTTGGTGCCAGTTGCCCTCGATGTCCTCCAGGGCCAGGTCGCCCAGCTCGGGATCATCGTAGGAAGCGTAGAACTTCTCGAAGCGATCGTCCAGCAGGGAGAGCTGCTCGTTACGCCGGATTACGCTGGAAGACATAGAGTACTCCGTGAAGCGCGACTTGACCTCCTCATCGTCGAAGCGACGTTCGCGCATCAGCGGCGCCAGGCGATCCATCAGCTCGTCCTCGTCTTCCTCCTCGTTTAGGTCATCGGAATCGAAGTCCATGTCGGAGTTCTCCTCCTCGTCGCCCTCTTCGCCATCCCAGTCCTCGTCATCGGAGTCGCCCTCAGCCATAGCCTGCATCACAAAGTCATCATCCAGATCCTCGTGCTCGCAATCGCTGTCCAGGGCGGCCACCACATCAGGATCCCAGTCGAGACGCAGGGTTTGCGGAGCCGCCTTGTTCAGCATGCCCTCGGACTCCTCGAACTCGCTGGCGAACACGGAGCTGGGCAGGATGAGCTTGGGTGCCGGGCCCGGCTTTTCGGGATCCTGGAGCTTCTGTTTCCTCGCCTGGTTAGGATTCTCCATGAACTCCCAAACCACGTCGTTCTCGCGCTTCTTCAGGTGCTGCATGTAATCATAGTCGTCGTCGAAGTGGATGCCGAACTTCTTGAGCTCCTCCTGACGCTTCTCGGGATCTGTGGTAGTTGGTGCCTCCTCCTTGGGCTTCTGCTGACGGGCCGCCGCCTCGAGGAGCACCCTTTGCGGAGCATTTTCATCGGTCACCAGAGGATCGTGCTGACTGCGATGCACCAAATGGAAGGTGACCGCCTTCTTGCGGTCAATGTACGGCTTCTTGCCCTTGACCTGCGGTTGGGGGTTGTCAATTAGAAGGGTTTTAGATGGTATAGATGTTTTTTACCCACCATTATTGGATTGTTTTCGGGATATCTTTCGTAAATACAGAAAAACACATGTGCCTGCTGCAGCTGCCACCCAGAAAGGGATTTTTCAGTTACAAGCCTATGGTCACACTGTTGGGGGTGCTGCGTAGTTTGGTTCAGTGTTGGGCAGCGTTTTACTTAATTCAAAAACTAGGCGCCAAACTTAAGTGTCGTTATTATACCCGTTACTCGTAGAGTAAAAGGGTATACTAGATTCGTCGGAAAGTATGTAACAGGCAGAAGGAAGCGTTTCCGACCCCATAAAGTATATATATTCTTGATCAGGATCACTAGCCGAGTCGATCTAGCCATGTCCGTCTGTCCGTCTGTCCGTCTGTCCGTCTGTCCGGATGAACGCTGAGATCTCGGAAACTATGAGAGCTAGGCTATTGAGATTTGGCGAGCAGATTCCTGAGCTTCTTACGCAGCGCAAGTTTGTTTCAGTAGAGTGCCACGCCCACTCTAACGCCCACAAACCGCCCAAAACTGTGGCTCCTACAGTTTTGATGTTAGATAGAAAATTTTAACTGAAATGTATTAGTCTTGTCCATACCTATCGATTGACCCAAAAAAAATTTTTCTACGCCCACTCTAACGCCCACAAACCTCCCAAGAAAAAAAGCTATGACGTCAGAGCCAGACAGTGCGAAATGTTTTTACGCGTGTATGTGTGTGTATGTAAATAGTTGCCGGCCGAACTTAGCGGCAAAGAGAAAAGCACTGCCGGCGCTCAGAGAGAGCAAAGTGCGCGGCTAACTTATTCTATTGAACAATGAATTTGTCACGCCTACCCTAACGCACACAACGCTTAAATCTGTCTTCCGCCGGTAGGTGGCGCATTTAAATCTCGCTTTGCTGCTTGCATATCTCCATTTCCCTTTGGTCCCTTTAGCTGAGTAACGGGTATCTGATAGTCGAGGTACTCGACTATAGCGTTCTCCCTTGTTGTAAGAGCTCAGTTCGTTTTCATTTTAATTTAACGAGTTATACGGTTAAGAAGCTAAAAATCATGTTCGAGTCTATAAAGTAATATGTTTGCAGCTTAATAACTATATATTCGCAAAGTTTAAACTATTCTTCAGTGACTCAAAAAAATCACAATAGATAGAAGCATAATTTAAAATAAACATTTCTTCGAGCCATCGGATTTTTGGAACTATATTGATGAAATGTAAATAATAAAATGGAAAATTTTTTTCCCTTTTTAGCCAGCACATAACCCTCCCAAAATATGTTTGAAAAATAAACGAAAACATTCATTTACTTGGATATTTATTAGTTCGATTTTATTTATTTGTATGTACATTTACAAACTTGTCCCCTCGACAACAATTGTACAATCGCAATGTTTTAAATACACTTGGGTGTGAATATGTTTGGATTTCCATTCGTTACACTCGGTGATCTGTAATCTCAGCAGACTTCAAAGATTATAATTATACATAAACAAGGTAGAAAGTAATAATAGTTAGCCTAAATAGTAAAATCATTCTCTCCTACCGATTAAAAGCTTGCAAAATATCAACTTAAAGTAAATCAAATGTTTCGAATATCAGGCTCCTTGCTACGCGTAATTATACTCACAGTCCATAAAGTTTTTAATTTTTTTTTATGTCAGTTAAGAGTTAGTTGCACTTTAGTTTATTTGATAACATTTCTCGACATGCACAGAACAAATTCGAAACGAAGCTTATTTTCTCAATTTGTAAACGATACGCTGGATAGACTAAAAATAAGTATACGCTAGTCACTTTTTGAAGATCGGTATATAGTTATTGCCTATAGAGTGTTTTTTGGGAGCCGGACCCGAGCAGGTCGCTATTTTCTTTGGATGACCTGCGGACAGTCCGGCGCCCTCAACTTTGATTTCATTTGCGATTCTTTACAGGTTTTTAGCTAATGTGTTTTTTTATAATGATAATTTGATTATTCCCTTAGTAATTTTGTTGCCTCCCCAGTTCGATTGAGGGCATCACTAGACGAAAGCACTTGGATTGCAGCTAGGCTAGGTACAGTCTGGTCCGCTCGGGGATCAGGTGATCATTGATTGAATCCCCTACTTAAGCGCCTCCTTGGCCCTTTGCTCCCATTCGGCGCGTCTCTGGTGGATTCCCTTGAACTCGCCCACGGTGGCGGATCTCTCGATGGGTTTACTGGGTGTTCCGGCTGCAGATGTTGCAGGTGTTGCTGGTGGCATTGCAACAGGTGTTGCTGCTGCTGGAGAGGATGGAGTTGTTGCCATGGGATTGGCCTGCTTCAGTTGCAGGGAGAACCTCTCTCCCGGGGGCTTTGCACTTGGATTATTCTGGGTGTTGTTGTTATTCAGGCTATTGCGTCCCTGATTGTTGCTCTTGATGGGGGGCAGATAGTTGACCACCTTGGGCGGCACCTTCTGCTGCTGCTGCTGCTGAAGATTATTGTTGTTGTTATGGTTATGGTTGAGATTGCGGAAGTCGGCCACCGAATTGCGATTGTTGCTCGGATGATGGGTCACCTGGGACTCGCTCTTGGGCGCCAGCTTGTCCAGTTTCTCCTCGCTGTTCGACTGGTTCTCCTTGTCGCTGTCCACGCTCTGACCCCCACTTCCACCGCTGGGTTGGAGTTTCTTATTGGTAGTGGTCACTGGAGCTGGAGGTAGAGGCTGTGCCTGCACCTGCGGCAGGGTCACCACGTCGTCATCTTTTACCTTCAGCGAACGGCGGGCAAAGACCTTCATCAGCTCCGGCGTGGGATCGTCCTTGGAGGGACTGGGATTGCCATTGCAGCTGGCAAAGGATTTCTTGCGCAGCACCACGGGATTGGAGGTGGGTGAGCCCATGTTGCCGTTGACCTCGCAGATTTCGGGTGTGGTGGGCGAGGCCACTGGAGTGGCGAGTGGAATGGCAGGAGTGGCTGGAATCACCGAGGGAGTGGGTGGTGCAGGAGCAGATGGAGTGGCCTCCGCCTTGGTAATGGACTTCCTGCGCTGCTCCGTCGCCTTCGATCGCTCCTCGCTGAGGAACAACCGCTTGCGTTCCTCCAGCGAAAGGCGATTGCTCTTGGCCGGCTCCCTGGGACTCACTGGCTCCTTGGCTTCCTTTCCGCTCTTGGGAGTAATGGGATTACCCTTGGGCAATCCATTGCTTTTGGGTGTACTTGGAGTGGTGGCTGGGGTAACCGGTGTGGCCAAGCCCTCACTGCTACTTCCATAACTCGTCCTCACACTATTGGCACTCACGGATCTCAATTGCCTGCCCAAACTGGGCTCCAGAGTCGTCGGCCTGACCACCGGGCTTAAAGGTTTGACCTGAACTGGGTGCTCCACAATCTCAATTCCCGCCAGATTCTCGCCGCTGTTCCGCCTGAAACTGAGGTCATCGCTGCTCTGACTCCTCTCCGTGGGTGACTTCATATTCTTGGCCAGCACCAAGTGATTGGCCTTATTGTGCAGACGAGCCTGATCCACGCGGTTCAGCTGGATCTTCATAAACTCCGGCTCGCCGGTGACCTCCACATTGCTGGAGTTCCGTCGACTATTCGAAGAGGAGGAAGAGGAGCTCTGTCCCTTGGCTGGCGTTGTGGGCGGACTGTTGGAGAGCTTGGCACTCTTGGTCAGAGGACTCGCCGGACTCGGGGTGGGATTCGCCGCCGGAGCTGTGATCTTTGCTCCCAGATCCAGCAGCTTGGGTCGCTGCTTGGTCGGAGTAGATGGCTCCTTGGGCAGCTTCTCCGCCACATTGCCGGACTTCCTGAGAACGCTCACCATGGGCGACTTGACGATCAGGTCGATGTTCTGCTCGATCTGGGAGATGTTCGCTGATCCTGGACTGCTCACAATCAGTTTTGTGGTGGCCATGGTTTTCTGGGGTGACGTCTTAACCACTGATGGCAACTGCCCGGTGGATTCAGCTCGTGACTGCAGCAACTTGTTGTCGTTGATCTCGAATCCCAGGGATACACACTTGGCATTGGGTGACATGGGGGAGCAGGGGGATTGGGGCGTCTGCTTGTAGTAGGCAGGCACCCGGAAACTTAGCGACAGATCCGGCAAACTGGGCATGTTGTTGTGCACGGATGTGGAGTCCACCGGCTCATCCTCGTAGTTTCGGAAGCTGCGCGACTTCTCCACCGTCTTGCGCTGCTTTTCCTCGTAGTACAGTGGCGAGGGCTCATCCGTGCTGGTCTCCAACGAGTTGGAGGAGCTGGAGTGCTGGCCCACTGAGTCGCTGGATCGCGACAGCTTCTGCTGGAAGGCGCTCAGGCCCACAATCTTCGCCTTCCTCTCGAAATGTGTGGCCGTGGAGGAGGAGGACGAGGACTCCACTTTGGTCTGCTGTTCCCGCACCAAAGTGGTGGACTGGAAGGTGTCGTTGCCCCGCGAGCTCTTCGACAGCAAGTTGGTCACATCGTTGGCCGAGGGGAGCTTATCCACCGGTGGCATGGCCCCCAGTTCCTTGGGCAGGTAACGCTGCCTGGCAGCTGGACCCGATTTGGGTTTCAATGCCGTGGGCGGATGTGGATGGACTCCATAGTTACTGACCATCGCATTCAGTCCATGCTTGCCCTCGTTGTGAATCTCCCGCTTGATCGTCTGCCGCGTCTCCTGGATGTGCTGCTCGTGGGAGGTGGCACTGCGGGACTTGTCCGGCACTTGGAGGGGTTCCCGAGCAGCTGCCTCCAAACAGGAGGTCGAGATCTGCAGCTTCTTGGCCACACTCTGGCTGGAGTCCGTATCCTCCACGCCATCATTGGCCCTGGCTATCGATCTCTTGGAGTTCCGATGGATCAGGCGGCGCAGGAAGCCACTCTCGTTGGCCCCCCTCTCGTTGGCCAGGAAGTCATCGCCATCCGTGGACGACTCTCCGCGATTCTCCAGCAGCGCGTTGGTCTTGGTGGTCAGTCCTCGAAGTCCGAACATCTGGCTTGTGGAGGAGGACGTGGATGAGCTGGTCACTGTGGTGACGCTGGAGCTCTGCTCGATTGTCTTGGTCCGCTTGGTGGTCACCGAGCTGGCGGCGTTCACCTGGACAGGTGGCGCAATGGCAGTCAGAGTCTTCGGTGGCAAGGAGCGCGTCTTGCTCTTGAGGTCGGCTTCTAAATGGAGGAATTTTGATTAGGTTGGGGTATTCTATATATCAATGTACTTCTGAGATCACTTACCATGAACAGCTCTTAATCCAGGGCTCATTTTCAGCACATCCTCATTGGCCTCCGGAATGGAAGTCTAAAAAAAAAAATATCGGTTAGTATATGAAAATATATATATGATTTTAATGATATAGTTAAGGAATAGATAGCAGCATATCAATTTGATATATAAGGAATTGAAAAACGAATTATATTATTATTTTTTATAAGTAGCTATTCGGAAAATATTATAATAAGGGTTTCTTCTGAATAAATTAGGTATGATCTGTATAATATCAAATTGATTTACGGAAAATTTAAAAACTTAACCTTTTTTAACTAAATAAAATATAAAAAAATAAAAAAAATATAAAACTGATAAATTAATTTAATAAATTAAAAAGGAAATATTTAAAATTAAAAATTTCTAATTAAATGAGCAACAACTTATACTAAAATATTATTATAACTTGTAGAGTTTGATTAATTAAGAAATACATGATTAAAGAAAGTGGGCGTTATTTCACTGGGCGTTATTGCATGCACCCATTCTAATTAGTACTTTCAATTGAAATTGATACATCTGAGTTTTTTGGATTTTTGTACTGCAGAAAGGAATATGGTACAACCACTCACCTCCAATGTCATGCGATGCTGCCTGGTGGGTCCCTTCTTTTTCACCGGCCTGATGGCCATTTTGTGCTTGGCCGCCGCATGTGAAAGGCGGTGCCGTTCCCCGCCCACGGCGTCCACATCGTCCTCGTGATGGGATCGCAGTATGTCCGATCCCACCGAGATGGACGAACTGGTGGACACCCGTGAGTGGTGCTGGCGGTGGTGATGGGAGCTGCTCTGGCTGTCCTCTGTCTCCGCCTCGGCACTGTTGACGCTGACCAGGCTCAGGGAGGAGACCTCGCTGTGGTGGTAACCCCGAGACTGGTGACCCACGGCAGAGGTATTCCTGCTGCTGCTAGTTCCACCCGCTGCCCTTCGTTGTGGCGAAGCTGGACTGCGGGGCAGACCCAAATCCTCGTCGGAGGCATCGGGTCTATTACGTCGCTTTCGCAAGACATCCGTCAGTTCCGCCTGAAATTCAAAATGATGTAGGTGTTATTTAGGTTTTTTGGTTAGGAACTGGGTGTTTCAGGGGTTCTTTTTATATGGTTGGTTGGGTTACCCAGCTTTTCCAGCGGAAAACAAAACGAGCCCGCAGACAACTGCGTCCCAGGCGACTCTCGCCCATGGAGGAGCCGCCCAGCTTCATCTTGAAGGGATTCTGCTTAAAGTCGATCATTTGGCGGGCCTCACAACGCAGACGAGGCTACAAATGACTGATGGGGAAGCCCCTATTTAATCTGGGTAACTGTGGTTCCGGAACAGACCTGCGATTCCTTATATTATATATTTGAGAGCCCCTCCGAATTCTTACCGCAAACGAAAGCTGGAAGGGATTTCCCTGCGCCCTAAGAGAACCCGAACCTCCGGCTACCATTGCTACGATAATTATGAACTATGGAAATATCTCTGCCAAGCGGATCACGCGATCTCAAAGATTTCACTTTCAACTCGAGCAGCGGCAACTGACGACACCCAAGTGCAATGTGCAACTGAAGATGCAGATGCAGATGCAGATGCATCGAGAGTGAAATGAAAATGGGAATGAAAATGGAAATGGCGTCAGATTTTCTTTTTACCTAGACGAAGATAATTGGGTGCAGGGCAGGCACTGGAGATCTGTTTGTTGTCAGCTCTCGACTGATTTTCAAGGGTACGACTCGAGGGACCCGAACTCTGTCCAAAAGTAAACAAGCGAGTCCGAATAGCCCTCCTCCAACTCCCGGAATTTACTCGTTTTTGTCGTTCATCTATCAATGTTTGCGGCGCGTGACGTCGCCATCTGTTTGTTGGACTCATTTCTAGTGGGGATGCTATTTTTGGGAGCTCATTGCTCGAGGATTAAGTGCCGGGCTGGTTCAGGTTAAAGACCTCGCCCATCAGTTCTAGTCAAACAATTGCAATTGGGGATTTGGGGGCGAGTTCAATGTTCTGCATGATGATCTTTATGGGCGCCTGCATAAGTGAAGTTTGTTTGGAAGCTTATTTTACACTAATTAGTCAGTTATTTTTAGGATAAAATCACATAACAAAATACTTATCTCATTTAACTTGATAGTACAAAGGTATATTTAGTGTTAAACGCCGTTTTCTCGTCGGTATGTTTAACTCTTAATTTCCTATATCTATAACCTACTTTTGGTAAAACCTGAAAACGGCCAGAAGCATATTATAACATGTTTAATCTAATCTAAGGTCCGATTTCTCTACGTCAGGTTAAGTTTTGTCATTGAGGTAAATTTATGTTTTCGAAATATTAGTTTTTCAAACCATATGAGGATTTGTCTGACTAAAAATTTTAACTAGAGGCAATGTTCTAGTTAAATTTAACTCAAAAAAAAAAAACTGACAACATAAAGTAATCCTTTTCAGAATTTCATACCCAATTTCCCACCTAGTCGTGTGATAACAGATAAATTGGCCCATCAGAAAAATTAAACATGATGCTAGCTTTCTCTTTAAGATAACAAACAATAACCTTAACAAGACATTGAGAAATCCGTTTTAAAAATTATGAATTCAGAGAATTTCTAAAGATCTTCCTCAAGAACAAGTTGTAATATACTATAAGTTTTTTGAATTCCATCATTTTTCACTGTATATTCATAACTAATTTTAATATTTTACATAATCTTGCACATCTGTTCTTATTTCGTGGAATTTTTCGCGGTGCCAGTACCAGGCAGCACCAGGTAGTTCCCATCCTGCGACCCTTAACCCATTATCCACCGGAGCTACCTGCAGCGGAAAGAGACTTCTTGGCCAAGTTGCACTTCGCATTTGAGCAGGAAAATCGCAGAGCGGACCCGACCCGTCACGTTCACTGATTTATTGGCCCACTTGGCGAGTGGGCCAACTCGAGGGGATGGAGGAAAAGGGGAGCCAGCCGGTGGCCAGTTGGATACTTGGATAGTTGGCTAGTCGGCTCCCAACATGGCCACACACAACACAACCGCCAACATTGATTACCGCAACTTGAAAGACGGGGGTTTTCGTCCAGAGAACGGGCACAACAGTTGGCCAAGTGGGAGGCACATGGCAATCGCTTTGAATTAAATGCAATTGCATCACTGCGATTCCATCCGAGTTGCATTTGAAATGCGAATTAAACAAATGGCCGCCATCTGCAAGTGGGATAAACGCTCTAAAGAGTGTGCATTTAGCTGGTAGCCCCAATCGGCGAATGGCTAACGTGAATTGACCCTGACTTCGACCATAATATCGAATGGAATATTTATGTAGATCAATTGCAATTGCATGGCGGATCTAATTCAATTGATTGATACTCCACCGCCAAGTGGGTTAAGATCAGATAAAGCGGTTTATTTTTGAAAAATATCATATATAACTTTTAAACTATTTCAGTATTGAATATTCTGTAAAGTTGTCATTTAGAATTTGTTTAAATTTATAAGAGTGGGTGTAATAGAGTAGAACAAGAAACCAAACAACCTAAATCTTAGAAAACCTTTCAACTAAGAACCACTTATTAGATATTCCGTTTTTTCGTCCGCATGTTAAACTAAAAGAAGGTTTTAAACTTAAAAATGGTATACTTTTTCTAGGCTTACACCTACTTGAAGTTTAACATGCGGATAAGAAAACGGCCTCTAGACATTTAAATAATAATGAAAATAAACAAGATATATTAATTTTTTGTTAAGCTACTAATGGCCGTATTACACTTGCTTAAATAAGCCTGCATTTATATAAGAAAGTCATGAAAAGTTTTACAGAAAAGGAACTGAGAATTAATGGCAATTTATAAAACTATATTTTAGATTTATTATAGGTTGCCAATAATTTTTATAAAAATTCAGACAATAAGTTAAATTTTAAGCAAGTAATATTATAACATTATTAGATTAGAATATTTGAAATACCAAGAAAAACTTAAAAAAATTCGCCTTTGTTGACTGCTCTCTAAATTAAGTATGATTAGTTTGTTTGTTACACATACTAAAAACTTAAGCCTGGCTTTCTCCAAGGCAGACAGACCATGTGCGTATCCAAGAACCCTTCTCCCAACTCTCACCCATCACTCGAGTGGACTCCTCTGGCTGCCTCGCACATCAACTGCACCAGACATCACATCAAATCCAATCGCCTCGAATCAATTTCTCTTCGGCTGTCAACCCAAGAGCGCGGAAAGTGGGGCCGGGAAGTGGGCCAAAGTAGAAGTGGCCATCCCATATGGACATGGGCCGCATTTCTAAGCCCCCAGCTCTCCATCTCCTCAACTCCCCAACTTTGCAAACTCCAGAATGCGCCCATCGGCGTGCGAAGAAATGCAATTAAAATCCCAACGCGGATGCAGCCATGATGATTGGACATGGAACCAAAAATGTACTCCTAATGGATGCGGAAATCTAGGAGATAGGCAAATGCAGTCGTGGATGAAGGATTGCATAATGTGTGGAATGGAGCCCACCAGACGGGAAGTGTCACAGATCTCATGTTGCCGCAAAACGAATGTAGGCCGAAAATGAAATTTGGAGTGTCGGGAGTGCTAGGAAGTCGGTATGTCGGTACTACTGAGGACTGCTTTTCCCCATCCCCATCCCTGATCTCCGCCAGAGTTGGTCAATTAGCGTGAAGCGTGTGAAATGTTGCCCCCTCCAATCCACATCCACATCCACATCCCCATCCCAATCCACATCCAATGCCGATGACGGCCATGCTCGCTCCCAGGCGACTTTAATGCGTGTTACCGTGTTACCATATCGCTGTCATTCCAAGTCGTCCGGGCTAAATGCCCGCCCATCCCCCCATCTCTCCAGATCTTGAGATCCCCTGATTTCCCCATACCCTCCTGCAAATCGCTCCACTGCATTGTCATTTAGTTTTTCCATTATGGCCATCGTGTAGATGTTTTTCTCTTTCTATTTATCCGCAATTAATTCATCAAACTGGTTGGCCAAGAGCTCTAACTCTGGGATCACATCTGCTGGTAAATATTTATAGACCTAAGCTCGTTTCCCGACCTGCTCTTCAGCTTTTCAAAGGAAAATCGCCAAGTCAACTCAACTGACGGGAGGATTAACAGGGAGCCCAGGACAGAATGGTCTTAGAAGATGTGTATACTGAATGCAGGAATGGGAAGAGAATTTATAGAACTTGAATCTTTTCCTGGAAATGCATTCTGGACAGTCAACAATACAACTAACTAATAAACCTTAATGAACCAAGGCAATAAAAGTAAGATAAATAAAACTCAACTCAACTCATATACGATATATGTCTTTTTCGAACGGAGGTCAATATGTTATCTATAAAAAAGTTGCTTTAAACATATTAAATACTTAATAGGAATAGTATCAAACTATTTGAGTTCAGTAATATAGGATTTCTTTGTAGTTATATAGAAACGAATTTGTTTCGTATAAAAAGGCATGTCTCATAAAAATACACAGTCAACAATTGGTTAAAATATATCGATCGACTGACCGTATCATAAGAAAGTTAATATATCTAATAAAAACATCAATACCAAGTGGTATATAAGTAATATAAGTAAAAAATGATAAGCTTTCAAGACCAATCACTAAAATTCCTTCCAGCTTTATAGACTTCCGCCTGTCCAATCTAGCTTATCCCCAGCACTCTCTATACCATCCTATAACTAAGGAAACGCAGTTCTTCCAATCTCCACCACAGTTACCCAGTGGGACCGTTAAATCGCTGGTTCGGTAACTTCTTCACTTGGCTAGAGTCCAGGAATCCCGAGGATCGTGGACATAGCGCGGATCGGAGTTGGAATCGAAAAGTTCGTATTAGGAATGGGGCGACCGACGAGCACACTAGATATGTCTTCACTGGCTAAAGTCTCGATGCAAACTGATTTAGCGGAAAACTTGCAGGAGTTCAATAGCATAGAAACAGAAAGAAATGCGATTTATTTGCTAACCAGGTTGGCAAATAAGCTGGGAGCACCGGGGTGGTGAGGGAAAAGGTGGGAAAATGAGGAGGACTGGCCAAGTGGAAAAAAGTGGAATAACAAGAAGCGGCCAAGCGGCCATCGGCTGGCAACTCGTTTGTCCAGAAACCGAAGAAGCAATAGAAGTAGCAGCCGACTGCCAGGAGAAGAAGCCGCAAATTGCCACGCGCTGCCGCCAGAGGTGGAAAATCGCCGGGAAAAGCGGGAGTTCCAAGGGGGAGGAGCGGGTGGCGCGAAGACTTACTGCAGTCAGTGCACAGAAAGAAAATATTTCATACAAATTAAGTATGTTTTGAATTTAAAGCTGCTTCAAGGGATCACTACAAACCGTATGATTATTTATCAAAATTCACTTTCCCTATTACAACTTAATATTATTTTTTAAATATTTTAAAAATAATAATACAGTTTTTGAAAAAGAGTTCAACGATTTTTGCAACACCCTACAATGTTGCATATATTTAAAAACAACAGAAAACGATATATATTTTTGGTTTTTAAAGAACATTGGTTCTGATAGAGATAAAACCCTTGAAAAATGACTTAATTTCAGGAAATTGGTGAAAAATCATTTCAGTTTAGGAGTTAAAAAATCACATCATTTCTTCCAGTGTAATTCCTAACATTGGTTTCGGTTTCCAGTTGCAAAACGCGTGCGTAGTCTACAGTTTTTCTTTTTCACTTAAAAACAAAAAGAAGAGAAAAAGCTCAACCGACTTATGCAGTAACGATGATAATGATGTACATCATGATGTTTTGGTTTATTAGATAACCATCTTATCCAGACTATTTCATTTTGGACTTTCTTTCGGCACAACTTTTAATGCAATTCAATTTATTTTGCAATTATTTTCAAATAGCCACGCAGTTTTATATATGTGTATTGATATCTGATTTGGGGTATTTCCATCGTCTGCAGTTATTTAACTTATCTCAATAGAAAAATGCCCAATAAATACTTCTTTATCGAAGATACAATGTTGTTTTCTCTCCCAGGAACACCGAAAACCATAAACAATCAAACAAAAGCCTCAATCGAATGTGAGTCAATGGACTTTGCGGGAGATTCGGTCAGCACAAATGCAGATAAACCAACAAAGGCGCCAATTGAATTTGATTAAAATCAATTTAGATTGATTGCAGCACAAATGTTCAGATAACAAAAACATCAAGCAGATTTCCCTAGTGACCCAAGGGTCGTGAACTTTTTTGACGAAGTAATAATCTGTTTTAATATTAAAAAAAAAAAATTCAACGAAGAGTTAAGGTTATTAAAAAAGAGACCTTAATGTATAAAGATTTAACAATCCTTATAAACAATCCTCTTATAAAAAGCCTTTCTTATATAAAAAAACTTCTAGTCCTGACAGGTTAAGCAAATTTGATCAAAGGGCAGTTTAGACAAGGAAAAACAAAATATTTTTGCTTTAACAGACTTAAGATATGATGCTAAACCTTTAAGATAAAATCTAATCTTTACATTATTTTAAAAGCCAATACAGTCGTTCTCCTAATTGTGTTTTATCAATATGTTAATAACCATATTTCAATTCTGCAAAATTATGGTTTAGTTTTAAGAGTAAGTTGTAAGGGGACTTTTTTTAATAAACCCAAGTGATTATAGAACCTTTGATATTACCAAATATTTAGAGACTTACCTTGAGTACTATAGACAGACTGCTAGCTGTGGCTGATTCGGAAAAGACGCTGTCATGTGACTGAGACAGGGTATCTCGAGAGTAATCCCTGGAATTCAAGATTGTATTACCACACTAATATCACACGAAGAGGAGGAAAACCTACCCGTCCACATCCAGGAGGCGACCCTCGCTCAGGCTGCGCTGGCTGTCGGAGATGTCGGGGCCACCAGGTCCTGATCCTGAACCCGAACCCGAACCGGAACCGGATTCCAGCTCCTGCGAGGAGTCACCCACACTGCGTAGATGGCGCTGTTGGATTCTCTGCTCGGCAAAGTAGCTGCTCCGATTGAGGCCTAGGGAGTCTGGGAAGACGGCCACGCCACCATGTTGTCGCTGGGCCTGGAACATGGCCTCCTGTTGGGCTTGCGACTGGGATTGGGATTGGGTCTGCGTCTGCGACTGGCTGTGATCCTGCTTGCTGGCCCGCTTCTTGCCCAGGAGCACGCTTAGCAGCTCATCGCGATGCGATCCGTAGGACTTGGACTTGGGCAGCGATTGCGTTTGATAATTCTCCTTCAGTTGCTGCGGATTCAGGGGAGATCCTGGTGGCGAGGCTATGCCGCTGCGCAGATTCTTCTCACTGCTGCTGCTGGCGGGCGGTGGCAAGGTGTTGCAGGATCCGGGTCCTGGCGACTGACAGGATGCAGGACTGTCCGCCGAGCTGTTGATGGTTCGTCGCCGGAAGATGCGCCGCAGGTTACGGAGCGGATGAAATCGACGACGCTTCTGCTGCTGCTGCTGTTGTTGCTCTGGAAGGAACAAAAAAGGAGATTAGAAACTCAACTCAATTTAAAAACATTTTTTTTAGCCTTTTGTAATTTGAAAAACAGCACGCATGCTGGTGTGAAAAAATAACTTAACTCCTAATGTACTCTCAAAAACAAGCCTTTAATTATTTTTTAACAAATGTAGCTATTAAAGGAAAGCGTTAAAAGCCCAAGATTAAATCATGAAAAATTCAAAAATATTTATTTCTTGCTGGTAATCCAATTTAAAAACAATTATAAAACTCGAAACTTCAAAGCCAATCAAACTCAATTCCATACATAAATTAAGGATTCGGCTGCTCCTAGGCATTTAATTTTATTATTTTTTTCTCATTTTAATAGGCAAATTTTGCGGTATTGATTTATGATTGAAAATATTATAAACTCATACCCATGACCACTCTTCTATGATAATTTGATTTGCCCGTCTCATGTGATGCAATAAGGTATAATAACAACTAAAGCAAAGCATCCCCTTTGATTGATATTTGGGGCATAAATATTTCAGAGTGAGAGGAAAATTTCTCAGGGAAGGGAATTCAATTATCAGGGGTGGAAAATTCGTTATCGCAGTAATAGCCACGGAATCTTAAAGGCCCCTTCCCCCAGTATATTAAATTTGGAAAATTGTTTTCCATTAAAGTGTTGATGGGGCAATTCAAATTTAAAGAAAAAACGATTTTACAATCTTATACAAACCCATAAACAAAACGCAATCATCGAAAAGTTCATGATAACTTCCAAGGAAGTGACAAGAAGTCATCTACCTCAGTTACTCAGCAGCTAAACCAATCGATGGTTAATAGAATTCCTGTGTCATTTTTCAATAAGTAAAAACCACAATATACTAAGAACAATATGAGTGATAAGAAGTAAACAATAAACGGCGAAAACGAAACGAATGGTACCAAAAACATGACCATAATAGGCAAAAGCCGTAGACCTCTCAACGGAGGGAAGTTCTCAGTCGAATGAGAAGGAAATACAGAGAGATTGGAGGAGTGAGAGAGATACCTCATATGGGGGAAGCGTCGATAAGACCGATTGGACACCACGTGCAAAAGCTGAATAGGGAATTACTGGACAAGGTCATATCTCTTATCTCTTTAAAAGGTTTGCATATATACGATTTCTGTGGTTGAGAACTCTTACCAAGGGAACTACTACGTTCACTTGAGCGAATTCTACAAATAAAACTTTTACCAATCGAGTTGTAAAGGCTGCATTGCCTTTTATAGCTCTTTCAATTAATGGCCGTAGACCTAAATAATGTTCGAACTCTTTCCATGGCCGATAAAGCAGAAGAAAGAACAATGGTTGGTAAAATTCTTATCGATCATAAAGGAATGAAGAGTATAGTATATGGGAAAGAACACAATCTAATAACTATATGTACCCATGCATCAAAGTGAAGTGTAAATATTACGACTTGGAGTTCATATTATATATGAGTGATTCTTTGTGAAACGTATCGAGATTTTCTTTATGGTCTCAAAACGGTTTTATATTTTTATCACGATATTATACCATTTATACAGGATTTTAAAAATATTAAAAAAATTTATCCATTTGACAGAAGAAAAGATATGGCGATGTCTTTTTTATGTTTAGATTGTGTATAACTTTAAATTACATGGTGTAGAAAATAAAAAAAAAATCTCCTTAATTATTATTTTTTCCAACCTTTCAGATAAAAATAGCTCCCATAACAGTTCCCAAGCAACTTATAGGCCAAACTTAAAAAAAAATATTCAATCGCGGTTTTCTGCAAATCGGCATTTTTAATTTTTATAAAAAATTAGTATAATGTTCTATACATAATCCTTGTTGAACCCTACAAATTTTGACGTGGGACCTCCATGGGTTTCCCCAGAATTAATTAAAGCAGTTTATATTAAATCAAAATCAAAGCAGTCTTTTCTTGTTATTATTTTTAAATTATGATGTAACGAACTGTTTTCGACCGTTCTACGCTCTACTTAAACGACGCGACTAACCCAGAGATATTGTTTTATATTTATGTTGCATAGCAGCCCGTGACCCATGAAAATGCAAGATACCCGACAAATCGGTAAACTTTATTGTTTGTCTTGGGCTGGTAGAATTAATTTTTTTATTGGATAAAAAAATAAATGAATATAAAAATAAAATAAAATGAGGAAGTGGGCTTAGTGCATTTGAAACACTGCGAATGCGAAAGTTTTTATGATTTTTTTTATTGAATGGATTGATGCACCGGTTTTTGAAAATTTTCATATTGCTATTGATCAGAATTTTAAAGCACAATTAAAAACGATTCCGTAGATTTTACTTTTAAATGGAAGCCCACTTTCTCATTTTATTTTATTTTTATATTCATTTATTTTTTTATCCAATAAACAGTTCGTTACATCATAATTTAAAAATAATAACAAGAAAAGACTGCTTTGATTTTGATTTAATATAAACTGCTTTAATTAATTCTGGGGAAACCCATGGAGGTCCCACGTCAAAATTTGTAGGGTTCAACAAGGATTATGTATAGAACATTATACTAATTTTTTATAAAAATTAAAAATGCCGATTTGCAGAAAACCGCGATTGAATATTTTTTTTTAAGTTTGGCCTATAAGTTGCTTGGGAACTGTTATGGGAGCTATTTTTATCTGAAAGGTTGGAAAAAATAATAATTAAGGAGATTTTTTTTTTATTTTCTACACCATGTAATTTAAAGTTATACACAATCTTAACAAAAAAAAGACATCGCCATATCTTTGCTTCTGTCAAATGGATAAATTTTTTTAATATTTTTTAAATCCTGTATAAATGGTATAATATCGTGATAAAAATATGAAACCGTTTTGAGACCATAAAGAAAATCTCGATACGTTTCACAAAGAATCACTCATATGTAGATGTTATACACAAAGCACTTTAAAATGGGTTTATAATGAATGGTATGGATACCCGCTCCTGATGACCTCATTAAACTGAAAACAAACTGATAAACATTTTAGTCATCTCCGAAACTCGACATCTCCCAAGTTATTCAACAACAATTTATGCGTCACAACCAGAAATGAAAGTTCCCCAAACAAATACCCATCTCTCAATGGAAAGTCTGCATTCCAGCCTAAGTAACTCCATATATTAATTAGAGAAAAGAACCTAACCGAACGGAAGTACGAGAATTTCTAAAAAAAAATGCCAAGAAAGCTTCGACCTCTAATCAAAAAAACGGTCACGTTTTGGGGCCGCGACACGCGAACAGCCAAAGATACTACATATACTATATGTATTTTAATGTATATATACAAATTTGTTTATGGCCAAACACCTGGGTTGTCATGGGTACGAATACTTCATTTATGTTGCTTTGCTGATGGCTTGATTTTAATGATTAATTTCACCTGCGTTGGGGCTGGTCATCGCTGGCTTAGTCATGAAAACATAGGTAATACGCTATAGAAATATTAACTGGGGGGCTGGAGAGGCCCACTGGGGCGTCATTCTATTTATTACCCTTCGGGGTGTCTGGCTGTCTGTCCCAAAATTGCTTGGGGATCTGGCTAATGGAATTTAAACCACCCAAGAATGGAATATATATATATTACCACCCTCGCTCTGACAAGTGAAAATTGTTTATTTATGGAATGCCTAATTGGGTCAGCAGTCAGACTTTTTTCGCCCCCGAGAATGAAAGTACTTCTACACTTGGCTGAAAAGTTCTCAGATTAATTAACTCGAGATTGGGCTGTTTTTAATTGAAAAGTTTGACATTTACCCACGTTGTGATTCACACTTTATGAGGCAATTCCGATTACATCAGCATTGTGGATACATTATTTCTAATTTATCTAAAGTCTATTGAGCAAGATTTTTTATTATTACTTGAAATCCCGTATTGTTCGCTTTACTTTGTGTGCTGTCATCAGTTTGGGTTTCGCCTTTTTCGCGAATGTGGGCGAAATCTTGGCATAATTGTGATCTTTGGTTTGGTTTTGGCTTTGGTAATTCATCAAAACTGATTTGGGGCTTTTCAATTTGGCAACCCGATGCCTTGGGATTAATGTTTCCTCTAACAGCTATGGATTTCCAATGCCCACGTGGGCTTTTTGGAGGTGTTCAGGTGACACCAATTGCCATTCGATTCTGAATTTGCAATTCGAAAAAGGTTTGGCTGCTGCCAAGTGGGTTCGTTATTTATTAATTAATCATTGGAGAGAAAAAAAAAGCAAATTTGTTGCCCCACACTCAACATGCAAATTGTGCAAATCAAATGGCGAACAACTTTTCAGCCGGTTGCAGTAATTGGAGACCTTTTTTGCTGTTTTTTTTTTTTTACCAGCGGATGTGAGCTCGACCAGCTCTTGGGATTGTTGTATTGGGTAAGGTCAAGTGGGCCACGCCCACATCCCACCCGACCGCCCCCCGGGAACACCGCATGTGGGCAGCTTATCCGCTTAACAAGTGCTGAGTTCACTTGCGTGGAATAAAAATAGCGAGCCACCATGGAGAACGAGTCAGAAGAACCAGCAACCGAAGCCCCGAAGAGGTAAACAAAAGCTCCAAGAATTGCACAACTCTTGCAGGGGAAAAAATAAAATAAAAACGGGTCTCTCGGGGCCTTCAAATGTTGGCTTTACTCGTGCATATAGTAAATTGCAATGCTGCAAACCTCGAGAATTGAATGCTATATGCCGATGGATTAGCCAAGGTTCGCTGAGTTCGTTGGTCAAAGAGTCCAACAAGGCGTATGATTAATTACATCAACACGGCCAATAATCGTTGAATTTCCAATCAACTGCTGCGTAATTCTTTCAAATAGAAACGGAGATACAGTATCGCTGCATTTGCGGCTATATAGATTAGACATAATGCCAAATAGCTATAAATAAATGGGTAGTGGAGCTATCGGAGAACTATCAAAGATTGCTGAGGAAAAGAAAATGGGCACAAAAAGTAATGCCCCTTGAGTAAGTGCTACTTTGAGTATTACTTTTAGTTTCATTATTTCGCAATACTAGAACATAAATATATTAAAAGCTAGTACTTATATTTAGATAATAACATATCATGGTCTTAGGATTATATTTTATCGGAAATGTGCATATATTGACTTATAAAAATTTATAATTATAATTGCAAGGGTATTAGACTTTCATTATCGTTTCTAGTTAACTATAATTGTTTTGGAATCAGTTATAATTGAAATCGGTAAATGAAATTGGTATTCAAAAGAACGAAAACAAATATTTTTTAAACCTTTCAACTTGAGCCAATTTCCTTTGAAAGTCCCATGTTCTAAGAAGAACCCACTTCTTTCTCCTAATAAGTACCTGTAAATGATTAACGTAAACTTGCTTTCTACCACAAATATGTTAATTAAAATAATTGATGTGCACTTAAACCTTTTCTTCGTTCTTTACATTTTATATAAAATCGGAGTACCAATCCGTCTCTTTTCGAAAGAAGACCTATGGCCAATCTTGAGACCAAAAGACTTCACCTGCAATCAGTCGTCTGCGTGCCAATGGCCATGGTCTTATCGGTCTTAGCCTGGCCAAAACGTAGTGCCTTTATTTGAGTTGTTCGCACTCGAACGCGACAAATCACAACGACCAGCGGTACGCAGCAAGTTGATTACACAACTCATATGGCACTTCAATTAGAGGCGTCTGGTTATTTGCCCCAATCTCCAGCTCCTCGTAACGAGGTTTCTTTGAATGGGATTGAACCCAAACTCATCATCATCATCGTATGATAAGCCCCAAACTCATGTCAACTTATATAATGGTCCATTATTTAATGAGGCGATAGGTGAATAGGTTTGAACTCTATGCTTACATATATAGGCGTATTAATTGGGGCTATACCATTCTGATCATGATTTTTTACGGGGCACTCAACAGTCAAATAATTGAAATACAACCTCAAAATAAAAATGGGGTTAAATAGGTGAATAGGTTTGAAATCTATGTTTTAATTGGTGCTATACTATTCTGATCAGTACATGTTTCGAGGCACTCAACTGTCCAAAAAAATTTAAATACAACCTCAAACAAAAATGTGGTTATATAGCACACGAATTCACCATAAATTCCCTTTCGTTCTAGACAAAAAATACAATACTTTTTATTACCTGTTTAAATATTTATTGCAATGCCAAAAAGAGCGGCAGATGTTTTATTCAACCGAGCTGTTTACTTTACTGATTGTTGCCTATTGTAAACAAGCTTGTTTCAGTTAGAAGACACAGTATGGCATAAATATCTTTAAGTATACGTATCTACGCTTTACTTTAACTTCACTTCATATCACACTTCGCACTTAGTTCGATGACTCGAATGGTGGATGTTTCCCCGATATTATCGATTAAACTTTGTTGACTCTTGTGGCTCTGTATCTTTGTATCTTTCGGGACTCGGATTGATCGCAGACGGATTGCGAATTGCGAAGCGGGATTACGGATTCGATTGAATATTGCGATTGCAATCAGCGACAGCGAAGACAATTCAATTAGTGCAATAACCGGCGCGTTCGACAGCGAAATTGCTCACCTGTTCAGGTGGAGCGGAGCGCACAGAATGAATTGAATCAATGGGACAACGCGAAAGACCGCCGTGGAAATCGAAATAACAGACCCCCAACGCAACAACACAGACACAAACAAAAAAAATACCCACTCTCGGGAACTGAAATTGAAATCTACGAAAACGAAACGAAGCGAAAAGGCCGAACAGACCCCACAAAACAGAAAAAACCGAACCGGCCGTACTCAACTGAACTCGGCGAAAATGAATCGAATCGAGTCATCGACAGCGGGATTGGGCTTATTGGCCAGGTTGTGTTGCCAATTCGGACTGATTAGCGTTTCTTGGCCCACTGCAGGTGTCTGCAAGGCGTCTAAAGCGGCTAACAGAGCACTGTTAGCAACAGACACAGTGGGCCATAAAGTCTGATTAATGGGCAAAAAAGCCGTCAATAAAATATTAATGAACCATATGTTTACAGTAAACACAGCTAGACTTTGTAGTGGGTTGCCAACAAAAACTTTGTAGCACTGGCTTTAATATTACTAGCCAAATCAGTAGAATTTACAGGACAAAAAAATGTATTTGGGACCTCAGTTTGCAGAAATGATCAACATAAAAACATATGTTTTATTTGGGAATTTTTGGAACCTTTTAAGAACCTTTTTTTTTGTATTTGGTATGGGTTTTTAAAATCCAAATTTGATTTAATAAAGAAAACATTGCTTTTTTTTAGCACTGACTAACAAATAATAATAAATACCGACAAAATTAAATAAATTCTCAAAGGTAGTTATGATGAAAATAATACCATCTATACGATTTCACCCACTGTTCACCGATCCGACTCGAACCTGCTGTTTATGCCCATTTATTCATGTTGAAACTTAGTTGTACATACATTATGTACATGGTCCGTTATTGTTGATGGCATTTCTTTGTGGGTGTTGTCATAACGACCCCAGTTCGAGTGCCCCAAAATGGATATAGCTTCCTATACCTATTCCCATTACGAAGCCAAAGCCAGAACCTTTGTGGTCGATTTTAGCTGCGGACTTGCATTAAGCTTAGAAAGTCGGGGGGGCGTTAATTAACACGTGTAGCTACATGGTATTACCCACAATTATATAAACATTATCCAGTTATTCAGTTGTCGGTGGCCTATGAGGCCGAGCCCAACGAAAACAAATAGACAAAGGCCGGTTCTCATGTGAACTAAGGTACATATAATACGTATGCTATACCCATTTGAATGTGGCTCAATCTGAATATGTATTATGGCCACTTTTATCTCGCACTCATTGTGTGTGCATCTGTATTTGAATCCGGGGCCAAAACAACCCACTAATTATGCACATACGAAACAAAATAAGAAACCAGCAAACGAACTCTTACATCTCTCTGTTTACTTTTACCAAACCATCGGCCTAAGTCGGCTAAGCCCTAACCACATGTAGGGTGTTTACAATAGTGCGGCTTTGTTGGGTCTTTTGCACACTATCCTAACTATCCGTATCTGCAGAGGGTTCACAGATCTGAACTCTGCAAAACCGCTGCAAACAAAGCTGGTTCACTTAGTTTTTCAAGGAAGCCTCTATCTCGTTCCATATGATCTATGGCATTACTCTAGAGAGTGATGTAATCCAATCTGCAGTCATTTTTAGCCAAGGTTTAGTATAGGGAATTGATTTAACTTTAATAATGTATGCACTGTTTTCTGTTCACATCCTAAGGCTCAATTTATTTTTAGGGATCACTTTATGGCGTCACTCTTAATTTTATATGCATTTTATTATAATACCTAAAGCGTTTATAGCAAGTGATTCTTGGCAAAAATTTTATTCTAATAAAAAAGCTATAGTATCATTAAATAAATCAGTAGTTTTCCACTCTATCCACTTTTATTGTATTTTTAAACAAAACTGAATATAAAACTCTACCTATACCCTAAGGTAACGTTGTATAGCATTGCTTTTTTTGGCAATTCCAGCACAAAGCAAACAGATATCCAAAGGCCATAAAGCATCCATAAAGCCCATGTTAACCCCAGCCAAACTGCCGTCAACCTTTGGGGATGGCAATCAAACCAAACGCCAAGCCTTTGGCAATCAGCGAACCTTTTTCGCAACCCATGTCCTGGGGGATTTTCTCGAAATGATGAACACGTGAGGGAGAAATCTTCAATATTGTAAGTGAAACCCGGAGAACGAGAGCCGTAGGGCCCCAAGGCAATTTCATAATCCCACAATCCGCACTTGAATGATTTAATATTGCAGCCTAACGAGAAATTCCCCAGCAGGAATATATGGGATATATACGAATTTGCTTGTTTGTTTGCTTAGTTTTTCCTAGTATTATAAGAGCAATTAGGTAACTCACCGGCGGTTGGGGATTGGTGGGCATCGTTTCCTGGACTGGAGATGGGCGTAGAGGTGACTGCGTGGGCGTGGGCGTGGCCCTCCGGCAATGACAATGGTCCCCCGGCTCCACTGGCATCCAACTCCGATTCCAGCGGCGGCGAGTTTTCCCTCACACACGACATCAGGCCGGAAGACATGCTGTTTGGGGGGCGAAAAGAGGGGGAAAACTATTTGTAATTGCCATCTGCAAAAATGCGGTATTAGTGCAAGGGAAATATCTCTGGTGGGAGTTTGGTCTCTTCCGTAATATAGTACACTTATGGATTCCACACTTTCTACCAAGAACCCATCACTCACTTGACATCCTGACGTCCTGCCACACCGCGCTAATGGATCTACATTATGGCGGTGTTCTGCGGGAAATTAAATGTCATATTGCATTCGCGATAAAAGCAACTTCCACCACAACCTTGCGGAAAAACTCAGTCTGCAAAATGACAGAGTGACAGGGCAATTGGGTTAAAGAGTCCTCAGGTTGTGGTATTTAATAGCATTTTGTGGGGATTATTAAAACAATTACTTATTTAAGGCTGGCTAATTTGATCTGCTGGCTTTTTAATTATGGATAATCATATATGAAAAAGTTGCCACATTTTCGCAATTAAAGTAATCGGTTGTCAACGGAAGATGGCAACAAGAAAGTTTACCAATCCAGTTTGATGATAATACAAAAATATTATATACTTTTTAAGATCTACAAAAAAATTTACAAATTCGCCATAAAAAAAAAATGAAAATGAGCGATTAACAATATTCATCTATTGATTCATGAGAACTATAAATTATCTAATGATTCAACAACTTAAGTTAGATACAACAACTACCAGGTGAAATATTCTTATTTATGATTCAGAAATTGTAGATTTTAAAATACAACAAAGTCTTCTATATTCTATGTAAATAAATTACCATATATTTAATGTTTTAGCATATCATAGTGAATCACATGGGCGTAAATGCCAAAAATGACTGCTCTTGGGACCATCCCACTGTCAGTTCAGTCAACCCACTTGATCACCCCGAATCGACCAATAAATAAATGTCATGGCCCGGCAAGAGCAGAATGCATTTTCCATTTGTTCGGCGGATTCTCTCGAATCGCTTGGATCCAAAGGCATTTCAAGGAAAGCTATTTTCAACTAGGAATTTGCCCCTTTATCTGAACTCTGTGGCCCGCAGACGTTGTGGATGTGCATATGCCTTTGGCTCATGGTCTGTATTTGCTGTCTTTGGCTTTATTTTGCCTTTGTTTTGGCGCCGCAAGAATGGGACGTGAGTAATGGGTTACCAAACGGATGATTCATGCCAAGTTCGGGGATGCCGAACACTCACAGACGTTTCGAGATTTATGTTACATCAGGCGGGACGAAATGTGGGGACAAGGAGCATATCTTAAATCGCAAAGATGATTTACAAGTGGTGTAAATAAAAATGAAAAATTAAATGTAAACGTCAAGCGTTTTTAGATAATTTACAAAAAATGCAATACGCTTGAAATTTACGACCATATTAACTTTGATTAAAATATAAGCATAAATCAAGATACCACCCACATGAGCCTATAAAATACTTCTTGTATTACCAATTCAAGCCAATTGTGAGATACCTAAGAGAGAGATATTTTTATCAAAATCAAGAACGATTTACTCTTAAAAACAAGAGCGTATGGGCTTTAACTCGAGAATTCTCCTTCTCAAAACCGCGAATACTATTACTCAAATTAAGACTACTTTTTTCAAAAAAGATTTCTCAAATCAAGAGCACTTCTACTTGATTTTGGAGAAAGCGCGCTTGGAGTGGTATTGAGCACGAAAATACTGAAATCGAGACTGACGAGAACGGTTTTTTCTCGGCTACCATCATTTTCGAGATGAATAAAATATTTTCATACCGCTCTGTCCTAAAGTAAAGCAAATTTTCATTCGATTTTAATATGATTTATAAATACTAAAACTTTTTAGATGAGGGTCATATACTAAGAACCACTAACTCATTTTGTTGGGTAATTAAAATGCTTGTTTAAATTAAAATAGGTGCAGTTTACCCGCATTTAACTGCATACTTTTAGGTGGTTTGCTAAATTTCTCAAACACATTTACAGCAAGTAATTTGTAATTAGTGCGGTTGAGGGCGAGGGATTAACGCTCCAAAGAGCCAGAGAGTTAACCCAGTTAGTTGGGCTGTCCAAATACCGCGTTGGGCTGGCATTTGACCCTTTAAGGCAACAGACCCCCCCCCCCCCCGACGTGTTCCGTGTGCACAGTGAATTTGATGTGCTAATTAGTGGGGAGAACACACCCCTTTTGGTACCTTTTTTTTTCCAAAATCCCCCCTCGAAAAACAAGCGCAAATTGCAGTTTAAGCGTTTTTTGCGCATTGAAATGGAAACTGCAGCCGCGGATTCGTGTCGACACTAGTGGGTGTATATGTAAGTGCATAAGTGCATGGGTGCATGGGTGCCTGGGTGCAGTTGATGAAACGATGAAGAGCTCTGTAATGATGATAAAAACCGCGATGACGATGATGTTGATTGGAGCAGACAAATGAGCAACACAGCCAGCACAGCTGGAAAATGTTCATTTCGTTTGGAGAATTGGTTAATTAAACGGAATGACTGGGGGGTCTAAGTCCTATATAGATGATATATCTGTTTTAATGGGGGAGGAATGGGTTGGCGAACAGTCAACTAAATACGATTTTGACATTGAACTTGGGGGAATGCCAAGGCGAAATTCATTTAGGTTGCCAATTGAGCTGGACATGTAGGGGGAATTAGTACGCTAAATACTGTAGTTTATGAGTCAGGTTTGGTAGCGATTGTTACACTCGAAGCTATTTAAATTCAGTTAATTCTTTAATGCATTTTATATAACACATAAAGTTAAGCCAATTCATTTTGAGAGATTTTTTTCGATAAACATTTTTTATAACTATAATTTTTTGAAGGCCCTGGAGGTTAAAAAAAGTTTATATCATTGGGAGATAACATTTTCCCTTTTATAACCTAACAAATAAATAAACAAAAAATGTTGTAAATCTAAAACTTGGTTTATGCTTAGATTAAATTAAACTAAAATTCAATTTGAATTTATAGATAATCAATTTAAATTCTTTAGGTAATCATAAAGTTATTTTCTCTTAATTTCTTAAAGTATACTTAAATCTTGAGTTTTTTCTGCCGTCTGAAGAGCTCTGCAGGCATTAAAATCCAATTAATTTTCCGCCGCAGTAATTGATTCACAGCCCGAAAGTATGCCGCATTTTCCAGGCAGACAGGCCGTAATGAAAATGCCACCTTTGATTTTTCCCTTCGAGAGTTTTTCCAGCGTTTTTCCACCGCGACGAGACTCGAGGCAGACGGAAAATTGAGACGTGGTCTGGCACTTTTATCTTAATTTTTTTTCCTTAACCGTAGCCGCAAAAGTAACTCATCACCGACACGCAGTTTTTGCCCGCGGACTCGCGAGCTTGTATCTCAACGTGGAAATCTAACAAATTAACTTTGACTTTCATTTGCATTTCGCAGATGAGCACACACTCACTTGGCAGAGTGGGCAAACACTGCAGGGAAAATGAAAATATAAATAAAAATAAAAGCGAAAACCAAAGGAAAACAAAGCCAAAACCAAAACAGCCCAAAGTAAAGAAAACAGGCAGCGGCCACAAACTATAATTATGTGTGGCATTTGCATAGGCCCAAACACGGAGCAGCCTGTATAATTGCACTCGCTCATTACACAAATTTGCCAACTTAATTACGAGGAGGCCTAGACAATGGGCCAGGAAGCCGATTTGTGGCTCTAACTCCAAGGCAAACTCATCTCGAAGCGAGCTTCGGTATTCTCGAATTTGTTAAAGCCATTAACAACACGGAGAAAAATAAGAAGAGAGTTGATTAAGTTTTTTAGGAACCAAAAGGTCGTTAAATCCCACACTTTTATCTCACAGGATTAAATGCTACAGAATCTGAAATCATTTAGCTTTATCGGAAATATTTTTTCTATTTGAAAATAAAATAATGATTCTACAGAATCTGAAATCATTTAGTTTAATAGGAAATATTTTTTCTATTTGAAAATAAAATAATGATTCTTTAAAAGTGAGCGCCTTTAGTATTTGGAATACCTTGAAATAATATAACTTTACTGAACCTTATATAACTGAAAAAACATTTTAAATGCCTTGGAATAATTTGATAATATACAGCTTTATAATAATTTCAGTGAATTTAATTCACTACAAGTAATAATAACCTCTAATAATTTTTATAGACGATTCTCAACCCTGATGAAAATCAACAAATTACATCATCCATAATATATAACTTGCATCATAAATTGAATATCATAAAATGTCTATAAAAATACCACACAGTAAAGCTCTTCTGATTTTAGTTACGAAAAGTAAAATTTAAATATGTAGTGTATTGTAATGTAATTAAAAGACCAATTTTACTATTCTCCTTTTGGAAAATGATATATATGATATAACCTATCATAGAAGAATTTTTTCAATTTTTGTAATGTTGAAAAATGATTTCCTTCAAATCTAATATACATACACATGTAAATTAATTATGAAACAATTAATTTACATTCCTCGTTGCATTAGATTTGGCAACAGATTGAAAAATTGTTGTTATGCTGAGAAATACGACAAGGTATCACTTCTCTGACGTTTTTCCCTTGTGTACCCACTTGCTAGCGACACTTCAGCACAATTCCCAATGGCTGGCTGGTCAGCAAGCGTCATTGCAAAACGGCCAAGTGGCATAATGGCCAAGCTAAAGAGCTGGACAAACTGAAAAGGAAAGTGCCCCTGACCGGAAAGCTCACACAACTCAGCCCGAGAAAGAAAAGCAAACAACCGAACAAAAGTGCATGCTCATCGCAAATCACACGGTGCACAACCTCCGTAGTCCGGAGTATTACCGCATTTTATTTGCCACCAACTGAATGGATCTGTCATCAATTTTAATGACCAGGCTTCTACGACTTTCGACAAAATGCGAATCGGGGTCGTTTGGGGCCTCTTGAAGGTCGTCTCAAAGTGTGAAAATGCCAAAGATGGGGATTAAAAACGGTCATTTTATACTAATGTAATATGCGTTTGAATGCAAAATTCGGTTTTAATAAATCATATTACCCACACTTTCATTTTCTCTACACCAGCATATATATTTAAACGGATTTCTTGTTTACATTTTCAACAACTTTATTAAGAATCTTAATTGAAAACGACGGGAAAATGAAATATTTACTTATTTATGAGGCAAAAGATGGATGTTTCTTGTGTATACAAAATACCACTTGAGTGTAAAATATACACAAACGGGGGAGAAGAACATAAATATTTCAGATAATATTTGGTCAAGAGAAATGCAATTAGCTTTATTTTAACTGCTTCAACAATTTCCGAAATTTAAGACAAGTATTGCCAAGTGGGCGTTAGGCTGATAAGGAAATAAATTAGCAAACCTTAAATGTATTTTTTTAGTTATATATTTACTTGTTAAAAAAATATATTTAATTCATAATATACCAAAAGCAATTTATATTAAGTGCATTCTGGGTACAAAAGAACTGAAGACTTAAGTATACAAACCAAGCTAAATTTCTTTAGCTTTTATACACTATTTACCCTTAATATTTATTCATTAATTTGAAATTCAATCCAGAGGCTATTAAGAGAGGCTCCCAAATGCCAATAAATTATCTACCGTCCCAGGGGAGTCTAATTCCCTACCAGACCATTGTTTTTCTAGGCCCATTTAATCGCATCTTCTTCTGTTTGATTGGGCTCTTCAAACGGCTCTGGTGTTTATACAGTCCCGGTTTTCGCTCCATTTGACAAATGCGAACTTTGAACCCGAGGCCCATTCGAGGGGCTCATGAAAATGTCCCCACCTTCTTATCAATCAATCTGTGAATCTGTGTATGATAGATGGAAATCGATGGAAATCAATAGGTGGGGAGGGGTCAGGGCAAAAGTTCCGATAAGAGCGTTGCTATAACGATGATTATGATGACGCAGAGATGATGCTGATTCAGAGATTGTGAACCCAAGTAAAAATAAGATGCTGTTGTTAATTTATTTGCTGTTTACTTTTTCCGTTGTTTTAATGGACAGCCAGATGGTATTGTAATGTTTCCCTTTTTTTACATACTGCAGATCCAGATCCGAATCGGTGGGACTAGCTGACATTGCGGGGGATCTTCGCCGTTCACCATGAAAACACTTTTCGAACTTCACAGTTTGTACCCGTTTTTATTCCATCCGCGTGGCCACAACTTGTGGCTGCTGGAAATGAGCGACTGAATCGGAATCTCTGTGCGGATTTCGGAGTGCCGAAGGGTAAAGCAGTTTGGGGATTACGGGGCATGTGGAATCGGGGGTCTATAAGTGCGTTCGTGCCCAAGGTCAAGGAGCGCAACTGCGAGCTGTGCTCTCGGTTCGGCATCCCTTTCCCCCTTCTCAGCCATCTCTCTTGCTCTTTTTGCGTGGGCGGCATCGCAGCATCGTTGCTCATAAAGTTTTACATCCACTGGATTTATGTTGCCAAGAATATATGGGCCTTTGGAACTCTTACTAGTCGAATCAATAAAATACCCTTAACATAAGAGGTTTTGGAATGAACTATAATTATTTTAAATCAATTTACCTCATAGCGTTTTCTGAAAAAGGTTTTAAGACTTTAAATAATAATAATTTAATCCTAATTTGGAGTATTTTACTTATTCTACTAGTTCGCAATTTCAGTGTCAATTTTACAAATGCAATACTAAGGTTTAGTTTTGAATCCTACAACAGGAATTTTGAAATATTTCAAACAAATATTGTTGTGAAAAATTTATTTTTTTTAATGGCCTTGTTTTATGCCCGAAAAATTAGAATAAAAATAAAAGGCTCAAAGTTTTTATTTTTTAAGATACCAATACTTATAAAAATGGGTTAAAAAAAATTATATTTCACTTTGAAATTCCCCAATTTATATTTATCTAATCCAAATACTATATGAGACCCAGTAGGATCAACTATATATCACAAATTAATAATTAGGTTCTTATTTAATATACCTAAACTCCTTTATGTCGGGTTTCAAATAAGCTAATCTATAGTTTCGAACTTATTTTAAATTTAATCAAATAGATCAAAATAATACTCTATTTTATTGTTTTGGAAGCCAGAAATATCTATCTTAAGCCTAGAGCCTTAAAAGTTTCTGTAAAATAGTTATAAAAATGTTGCCGACCAAATGTTGCCAGGACCTCTATAACTCTTCCTCCTCTCTTTGCGCAGTCGCATTTCCGGCCATAGAAACCAAAAGTGAAGCCAACACACATTTATACCCTTGCCAAAAAGGAGAGAGCCTGACCTAGTCAACGAAATTGTCAGAAGTCTGTCACCGAATAACCAAATAAGGCAAAAAGGAACCGACTTCCTTCCTCTCAGCAACAGAATCCCTGTATCCTTGTGACTTTGGAGAGTGGCCAAGTCGGTGGAAATTTTCCGCAAGTGCTCAGCCTTTCCACCTTCTTGAAATTACTGAAGGATATCGGCAAGCCCGACTGCCTGGTTTATGGGTTTGGCCAAAAAAGAAATTAAGCCATCAAAAACGGAGGACATCACAAGGTTGTTCGGCTTTTCTTTGGCTGAGTTAATGCTTCTTTCCGGCGAGAAGGTGTTAAGCCCTTTGGTTTATGGGCTAATCAGTCTGATTATACGGTTTGAATTACACGCAGATTCAAGGTCGATCTGCCACCAAGGTCTTTGCAAACAATGAAGCAAAAATGTTATTGTAATGGGAACGAAGCCCCAAAACGAAGCTCACATTACCATAACAACAGAGACTTTGCCCAGGTGCGAATAAGTATATATATTAACATATATACAGGTGGAGGTACCTCCACTCGTACATTTTACATTTTAATGCTGCACGTACAGTGACATTTGAAGGGTTCCTTCCACCCGTAAACATAAATTTAGCTAATCCCAACGAGACAGACAGAAGTTTATAAAAGAAACACATAAAAACTGGTGGGTTATCTCACCTCAGAGAGGCTTATTTTCCCTTTTAAAAGAAACATTTCCCAACGCAATTTTAAATTGCCTTATAACAGAATTAAGACGAAAGAATAAATCCAGATCAAGGCGAATTATGATAATGGTCCAATATTTATCTGAGACTCTTTCCCAACCAAAGAAGCAATTCCAAATCATTGCCCAACTCACCTGATTTCGCTGGAGTGCTTTTGAGGTCTGTTTAATTTTTTTGTTTTTGGGCAATACAGTAGTTTTCCGCCTTTCAATTGTATTAAGATCGTTTAAGTTGTCGTTACATTGTTTGAACTTCTTTTGTTGGTGGTCTGAAAAGAAGAACGAAAACATATTGAGTAAATGGTAAATTTGAGGGCGTTGTGATGCAATCGAAATGTGTGAGTTCCAAGGTTGGATCAGCTGGTCTCGAGGGACACATGTGTGGGGCATGTGTATCCCCAAGAAGTGTAAGCTATTTATGAACTCATCAAGTTCATGTTCATCAAAAACTCAGAATGATCTATGGTCATGTGTCTCTAGGAACTTATACAAAAACCATGTACGAAGATAAAATATCATCAATAATTTTCAAATGTAAAAGGTTAGTTAGTAATATGTTTTCGTCAAGCTAACAAATGATCTATATAAATGTCATAAGACATATTAGGTACATTATCAAATAAAATCTACTAGTTAATTTAACTACGTACCTAATAAAATATATTTTTAAGGCACATGCAATGACGTATGTTACTTGACATTCAATATGATCTTTAAAACAGATTGCAAAATATATATTATGTAATGTTATTTCTCTCTGTGCAGTCGAAAAATCTCCTGCATTAGAATCAATCAACACTTTGGGCGGTCAATGACCCAAAAAGGGAACATGAACTCCGGCACAATCTGCCATCCGCAGACGACTCCTGAATTTCCCAGCCCCATTGGTCGGTGATAACGGCGAAAGTCGACCGTAAATCTTGATTATCCCCGGGCCCTACAAATACTACAATGGCTCAGAACTAAAGACCCGAACAGGCGCATTACGTAAGGCTTGAATACCGAAAACAGACTTCATTTTGTCACGTTCCTGCCAAGCCCGTGGCCAAAGGAATTTGCACATTGGGCTAGGCCCTCCCTGGGAACTCCCTTCGCCCCCTTTTCACCCACCTTAACCCCTTTGAATTTGCATATCCATATCGCATATCATGCGGTGTATTGAAAGCCGGTGCCCCATTATAAGTATATGAGGCCATCCCAGCCGCCTCCTTTGGGCCCCCCAACTGCGATGTGTGCGTGTTCTCAGCTGATTTGCATAGAAATGGCCGGCGAAAATGTCGATGGGCGGGAAAACTCAGGGGGGGGGGGGGGAGAGGTCAGACCTTTATGCGAAAGTAAAACTCGCCTGCAGCAAGTCTGCAATTAAATAACATCCAAATAACTGAGTTAGCATGGTGAAAATTATACAGGGGACTTAAAAATGTTCTATATTTCACAAGAAAACATAACAATTTTTAAACAACTTTAATACTTTAAGGTTATATAAAATCTTTCTCATAAAGAAAACCATATTTAAACTGAAAATTTAATATTGATAAATTTTTTATAGATTCTTTGTTGATTACATTTTTATAACAATGGTCTTGCACAAAATGTCATTAAATATAACTAATTCATATAATATAAAACAGCTTATACTAATAGATTATAAACAAAGTAACATTTTAGTTTTTATTATAAAAGACAAAAACGGAACAGTTTTTAGTGGAATCGTGATGCACTTAAGCATTTCCGATGCAATCTTTAACATAAAATCGTTTGTTGGTAGTGAAACTCTAGCCATATAAAGAAGGCCAGCCCTATCATCATCATCAATCGACGAAAGGGTACCTATGTATATAGCATGATCTGATTTCTACGCATTTCCACGTACCATACCATACAATTTGAGATCGAGCACTCGACTGCCCACTGCGTAGGGCTTTTATTAGATGAGTGTTTTATGCAAATTGCGATCGTCTGAGTTTGAGTCTACGTATTCCGGACTTCAGATTTTGGATCCCGGACTGGCCCAGTGGCTTAGAACGAGCCGTAAACTTTCACTACTGCCCCCACACGTGAGTAGGCCCGTGGTTATCTAATTGGATGGTTCGGGGATTTGGAGCTGGCCAAGATTAATTGCAGGGGGGATCTCTTCGAGGGTCTTCGCAGATGAGCACTCACGATGGCCCGAAACAATGATGAAAAGTAAAAGTTTCTATTTGGTTTATCGAACAATGCATCGAATGATGAATCCATGAATAAATTATTCCATCTTGTATTCTAAACTGGTTTTGGGCCACTTTTATCGCGGCCTGTTGCCATTAATTTTATTCATTTTTCCGTCTATTTCTATGAACCCAAATTGAATATCCATTGTCATTTTATTCGTTTTCTCTAAATAAGATTGGTTTACCGCAAAAGAACACATCATAAAATTAACATATAACTTTTAAGTAGGTAATACCTACTAGGTATTCCAAATTCTAGACTGTAAAATATTTAAAAAGGAGAAAAGCAAATAAGAAATGCAAGTACCATAATAAAATGCACTCACTCATCAGACCAAATAGCATTTTGTCCGCACACCCCTAAAATAAACAAAAATGCGAATGCGAAAGGAAAAACTTTGCACACCCATAAATGTATCCATACAATAATAAATGAACGAATGAATGTCTGTCTTGAGATTGCGAAAGATACTAATGTTTATGTATACATAAAAATGTAGATGGACTACATTATGAAAACTATATTACCTTAACTAATATGAATTATTCTAGATTCAAATGGTATATATATTTTGATATATGTGATTTTATTAAATAATATTCTTCTCTTTTCTAACATATTAATTTTTTTGTGGGATTAAAAAACATAACATTATATTGAAAATTTATTCGCTTTATAATTTTGATATATTCATATGAATTATTATAAATTTAAATGATATACATATCAATAAAAAATATATATATTGTAAGCTGAGAGAACAATGTTCACTCTGTATTTACAAGAAATATAAAAACTTTTAAAAAATACTCACTTAAGTTCTATAAAGAACAAGCAATTTCCGTAATAAATATTTGCAGGAGAGCAATATAAATTCGATTTTCCCGAGGAAAGCGTCGCGTCTTTTCCCAATTGGACTCCTCGTTCCGGGATGTTATGGCTCACTTTCTCGCTCACTTTTTCCCGCTTGGCAATCACCGCCAAATAGGTCAGTTCAGATGGGGGTTACTGAACTCTCTCGCCCGCCGGCCAAAAGTATTTATGGAAAATTTGTCACATAACGCGGTGGGCCAAGAAATGACGCCAGCGATTGCGAATTTAGCGAAGACAGAATTTGCCTAAAGTCTGGGGTAATGCAACACTTCAATGCCATATAGCTCGTAAGTGGGATAGTAATAAAAGTAAAACCGAAAACCCGAACAAGAAACTGCAAACTGGAAAACCACAACCACATCAAGCCAGAGGCGAATTGCTTTAAAAAAAAGCGTATGTAGATAAAAGTCATTTCAGAGAGACAATAAAAGCCAACTCAACAATAGCACATCAACTTTATGGTAACAACCCAAACTTATATTGGTATTACTTAACCAACTTTTGGACTCCACAGAATTGAAGTTCTGAAAGAACAAGCGAACTACTGGGATTTTCCTCATGTGCTCTGAAGAACTTTCAAGTTTTATATAGAAAATTGAAGTCATCATCGATGTGGCATATAAATTTACATTTTCTACTCGTCCTCCGCTTTATTTCTGTTGTTTTCAGACTCTTTCCATCGCTTGGTTGGGTTTTCGATCCCCTTCTTTCACAACAAATCCAAAACGAACCGATTCCAACCGAAGAGAACTTGCCACTTCAGCGGGGGTTCGGCACAAATACTTGAAGAGTTGGGTTGTTCAATAAAGCAGCTTTGCCACTCTAATCATTCCCCTTGGGTATTTCTCCCATTTTTCCCCCTCTACCATCCAATAACTCATAACAATGCGAAAGATCATCCATGGCCAGATTCTCCACTTCATTCTGTTTTCTCCCCTCAGCTCGAAAACTCGTTTCTGTTAATTGTTGCGTTAATTTATATTCTCAAAACAGAAGAAAAAAAAAGTAGCAAGAAGTACGTTCTCCCTCCTTGTCTCGCCCTCCACACCTCTCGCTCACTCTTGCCACACTTAATATGCTCTAATTGTGCTGAAAATATGATATTGGGTTGATTTGAAACTTGGTTAAGCGGGCAGCAATAAATAACAATAAAGAAATATAAAGAATGGTAATAAAATTTAGGAATCTTGTAAAGTAAACAGAAATCAAAGACTGTTTACGATCTACAAATGTTTGATGACTCACTAAAGATTCATCTAATTTGGCAGGTTTTTAATTAACTTCTCCATAAAGAAGACAGTAACCACAAAGTGTTAACCCGAAATCCCGTTTCAAGATCAATAAATAATAATAATAATTAAACATTTATATTTACTAATTTTAAAATGCCAAAATTTGCAGTAACCGCAGATCATTTTCCTTTTAAGCCATATGAACTATTCAATCTACCCCCTACCTGAGACCAGTTAGTCATAGTTTAGCTGGCCGTTAGTCATCCACCTAAGCCGCACATTAAGATTGCAGCGGGCTGGGAACAAAGGAAAACTCGAGATCCCCTCCTGGGGGCATGATCCGCAGACGATCTCTGCTCGAATACCCGATGAGCCGTTAAATAGAATATCGTAAACCTCGAATCCGAATGATCGGCAATGAAACGAGTACGGGCAAGCCGTGGAAATCGGCCTCGCCCCTTGGTCATCATCATCGTCTTCCCCGAACCCCTGCATTTTCATCAATTCGAGTGTAAGTCAATGGGGCATGAACATGAGTAGCGGAAACCGAAGCAACACAAAACTGTATTGTTTATATGCCTTATAAGATGGGTTCCTGCTGCTCCAGGAACCTGTTCTCAAACTAAAAATACAGCGGAAGTTTGTGGGATTTTTGATTTATTATTAAGTGGGTTTTGGAATAAGACATCAAGTTAAATATCCAGCTGAGATCATTAGTACTATATCTTATACAACTTTTATTGCACTTATAAAACCTAATTGTTTTTCGAATCTGCAATTGGGTTAAGACTTTTCATTAAATCTCTTAGGACAGCTACTAGAATAAATCGAACAATTAAAAAACCTATAAGAAGTTTTACGTAGCAGCAAAAATATATATTTAGATATATGAATAAACCCCAATATCTGAACCGCTCATTTTGAAATGTTTGTACTCTTACATCGAGTATCTACCAAAATTTCCCATGACCAATCATTTTTACACAAACAAGGAATAGCCAATAGATTGTTTTTCGGCTTTTAGTGGGCTAGTGAAAATCGGAAAACAGGAGGCGAATGGGAAAAGTGAGAGGGAGACAAACACTTAGCCAAGTCTGAACGGTCGAGTAATTCGCAAGTATGCTGAAAATGAAATTCAATTGCGAAATTAAATTTCATTGAATTTAATTGCTGGCATGATCGGATCAAACAAACAAATCGAACGCCTCTAATCAAAGCCAACGGAGCGCGAAATCCGCGAAATGACTTCTGAACATTCCTCCGCTGAATGTAGATTGGATCTGGTTTCATTTCAGTGTTTTTCCAATGCGAGGGTGTGGTCCGGATGCTGTTCGCGATAAGGTGGCAGATCCATTGACAGTGCTACTATATTCGTATTATTACATATGGGGCGCAGCCTTATCGGTCTTGGTTTGAAAACTTCTGAGTATTCAAGGGTCGTGCCTCTCAGCACTTCCTTTGGTTTCCCAAATGATAAAGTGTAAAAAGGGAAAGTTGCAAAACAAACGCTTTGAATATTTATTTAAGTCTGCTTTTTGTGGCAGCTGCCCGAGAAATCGGAAACAAACTAATATTTTATCTTCTGTAATTTATAGCCTTTTAGAGCTTAGGAGGTCATTAGCTGAGACCCAAACAAAGAGTTGAAAGTGATAAACTCTTCGTTTATATCGAAAACAATTTTCACAAATTCGTTAATAATGAATATTCAAAATTATATGTAAAATAAAGTATGTTGCGGTTATACTTCGTAAACTTAGACATCAAATTGTCAATTGTGATAAATATATTTATTTACAATAGATAATAATATTTAAGTACCTTCTGAACTCATCTAATGTTTTACATAGTTCCAAACTCTACTTATAGACAGATAAAAACTTCTCTTAACAACTCTGTTAATTTTTTGAACTCCCATATCAACTTTTCAAGGTTATTTATACTTGTGCACTTTTTTGTTGACTTAAACCAAGTTTTGTAGGTCGTTAGGCTTTTTTCAAAGTAAATATAAACGATATCTATACGACATGCCACCCATCTGCTACTTGCAAACTTAATAGCTGTGACCCAAAAAGAGAACCAAAAAAAAAATGCTAAAAATAAGTACGTTAATAGCGCGCAAATTATAAAAGAAAAGCATCAAAAAGATTGGCCAACATTAACGCCTAATCGTTTTAACCTTTTGAAAACTATAAAAAGTGAAATTACAAGCATGGGCATCCATCTCACTCTGTCTTTTTTTCCATTTTTTTTTTTAAATAGTAGGTATATATTTTCCCGGACTTTAAGCCGGACATGATCTTGGCAAAGAAGTCAGCTTTGGGAGTGCAAAAGATTAGTTACTTTTTGTATTTTTTCCGCTTTTTGCCCTAACGAAAGTTGTTTGCCAGCTTTGACAATTTTTCAGCATTAACCCAAATAAAAGTAAAGCAGCCGAAATAAAAATATAAGAAATGGTGACCAAAACAAAGCGGGGAGAGAATAGAGGTCGAATGTGTGCCATTGTGTCGATTGAATATTTGATGCCCCCGAGGAGGCCTTGTAATTATGCAGAAAGAAAGAACCGCTAAAAGAGAAACAGAGTTACGCCCCCTCTACTAGATGGTTCTTCTTACTAAGTTACTTTTACAACACTACACAAAGAGAAAAAAAAAAGTTATAAAGATCAAATATACTAAACCTTTTGAAGACTAATCAAGAGATGCAATGGTAGAACTAACTTTTTGTACTCGATCTACCTATCATATGTATTATATAATTACTTATCTTTTCCAAAACCTTTAGGTATCAAAAAAATTTAAATATATATAAGGTCGTTTCTTTTTTTTATAATATCCGAATCGAATTGTAAACATGTAAGAAACATCTTAATAAATAAAATATTTTTATGAAGTTAAAAGCCTAATACGTTTAAACATTACATTACATTACATCTTTAAAAGCTATCTTTATAAAAAATTTAAATACCTTTACTAACATTGTTTTTACTTGTATATATATATTTTTATCTATTAGGAATTTTTTAGTGTGTAGATTTTATAGACAATTTTATGTCAGGGCAAGATAGTAATACTTAAATTAATATTTGAGTTTAGTATTAGTTTTAAATCGATTGCAACTATTTTTTATTTGATAAGTAAATTAAGTTGGGCAATAGACTACCAGTTTCTTAAGACATTCCTGTCTACGGTATAGGGTGTATATTTTATTTTCAGTGTCACTGAAGTTAAGAAACCTGTTGCTTTGTAACTGAAAAGAGCTTCTGCGTAGCTGTCGATTGTAAAGTGAGTTACAAGTGGCTGTTCTCGTTATTTTGTAATTCGACATGCAAAGCACGTGCAATTCCCTTGATTCACAGACCTTTCATCGGATGACGTAGTATACAGAATGCGACTGGTGTTATTGTTCAGTATATATACAGATATATGTGCACTTATAGGTATGGGTCTTGTTTGCCACCGTGAAGGTCTTCTTCATGGGACTGCCTCGTCATCGTTCTGGTTTGGGCATTAGACGATTGTCTGGACACACACACAGTCACTGCGAAAAGTATCTGTGTCCGCAGCATAACAATTTTTATGTGTGTCATTGTGGCAATTGATTTGAATCGCGTGCATGCAACCTGATAAACCATCGTGAATGGTGTGAATTCGGAATGGCTTATAGACATATAAGCCGTACTCGTGTATTTCGCCTTTTGTGCCTTGTTACTGTTACGTGGCTTGTGCCCAGAATGGCTAATGAGATGGCCAAAACGGGCATAAGTACTCGCTAATAATAGCAGTTAACTGGAGACTTTCAGGGCAGGCCTCAGCCAAAGGGTTCTTATTGAGTGTTGAATACCAATGTGTTGAAGGATCATGTAATGTGTTCCATCAATTCAATTTCAAGTGTTCGTAACTTTGAAACACTTTACAAACGAAGTGTTCTTATCGAGTTACAAGGGTAAATCGAAAAAGATACAGTGCTGAATATAAGTTCTGTCTAAAACGTTGCTATAAGGAATGATACATGTTTAAGATGTATCAAAATTCAGTTGTTGGATTTAATGTTATATTATAACTAGTTTTAGTTATGTTTCAATATCAATAACATTTTTTTAAAATAAGAGCCCCGAAAAATATATTACTTCAAAATATTGAATTTAAGTTTATTAAACTTGTTTTATAAATGGCAAATTTCAAAGAACACATCTCTATCACTTTCATATGGAATGTAATTGATACGGTCTTTTATTTTCACCCCCTCCATATTCACATTTACCTAATTAATTAGTTGCACATACTCACGAGCGTGTTACTCTCCCCGTTTTGCAAACATTTGTCTATAAGAATGGCGTATTCCTCCCCCAGTTGAGTCCCATTAACATTGCTTTTAATTACCCCATTACAGCCGTTCCCCAAACCAGCGAAATTGGCCAAGACAGAAGCTAACTGTTTTGCACAACGCAATTCGAATTAATTAGACTTTATAGAGTGGGTGACGAGTGTACCACACCCCGAAATGTCGAAATGTCGGGCAATTAAATCACTAGATGCTGTGGCGAAAGTGATCGCATTCTATGTGAGCATAGCCAATGACTCATAAGTCTTACATGTTTTTATATTTAGAACTTCAAGTACAACTGGTTAAACATTAAACTTAATAATTAACACTCGACTGGTATCTTTGAGGAACATCTTTAAGAAATTGCTAGCAGTTTTTCAACTTGCTTTGTTTTGGGAACGAGTATTTCTGCGGCTTTTACCACTTTTTCGCCCGTCCAAGCATCATTGTTTCTCTTTTGTGATTAATGGGTGCGTTACCATTGGGATTTAGTGCGCGACTGACTTCGACTAATACCATCCCCACCAACCGACAGCCCCGAAAACCCCCACCAGCCCCACCCATGAGGCATCTCTCATGCTTTTTTCAATTACACTCCAATGTTTGAATTTTGCGCCACATTTTTAATGCCGAAACCATAAAAGTGCTCGTGTGTGTGTGCAAAAACCGAAATAAAAATATAAGTATAAGAAATTGGCTGAAATAAAAGGCTTGGTTGGCAGACTGAAATAATGCTCGTTAGCAGCAGCAGCAGCAGCTACTGAACTATAAAGCGCATAGAGAGCCACAAAAACTCTTAAATTAGTTTCGAATTTTGAAAAACTCACTTTGCCATGGCGGAATGTCTTAGTCACGCCACCTGCTGCAATCCACTTGGGTTTTCTAGTGGGTAAGTAGGGAGGTTGCTGAGGAAGGTATACTAAGCGCACTCCAAATCTATTTGGTAAACATCGGACGAAGCGTGTGGAATTAAAGCCAAACACGATAATTGTGCCGAGACTTTGGGGGCAGAGATTGTCAAGGTCGTCTGTCTTACACGAATTAATCAGGTAATTGTGATCGCAAATAATTATAATTTATGAACTTACTGGGGCTAAACAAATGAGCCGAAGAGAATTTGCACATTTGTAATTATAACTATACTTATAATATACTTCCTATAGGGAGTCTTTAAAATTAAATTTGGATCATGATAAGAAAATTATTTGATATAGGACAGGTATAGCACATACTATGTTTTTTCAAACTATTTAATACTACGTAGATTTGGTTTTTAAATAATTACCTTTGGTATTTACTTTACTTTTGATATAGATTTATTTTATTTGATAAAATATGTGGTTCTATACTAGCGTTCAAGGAATGATTGATTAATCAACCATTTAAAATTCCCTTTTTAAATATTTATTTTTTCGAATTGTAAATACAATGTATATCTTTGTTATCTACATACTATCCTATACTATACCAGTTCATTTGGTACCCCGCAATATTAAAGATACCCAGTATGGCTTCATAATGCTGGCTTATCGGAAACTACACATTGAACACATTTAGAGTGGCCCCATGCATAGACGGGAAATGAGCCAAGGGGCGATGAACAAAGCGAAGAAGAAAAAGATACGGATGGCAGGGGATACGACTCCATTCCCATTCCCTCCGAGTAATATGAGACCTGCTGAGGGCACATGAAACAAAATAATCAAAACCTTCGGCGGATAAACGCTTGAGTGCAGGTCAGAAAGGAAGAAGGACCCCTCCTTGCAGTCCCCGATGTCCTCGGCAAACACTTTACGGCGTCTACTCGAAAAGTATCTCATGGATATGGATGCGAAACCCCAAGTGCTGACTCATTTTCCTTGGGTTCCGAACAGGTTGGCCGACTCACACATCCGCATCCGCACCCCTGCAACCCTCTGTATCTGTAACCCCGCACTCGGCTACAGATACAAATGCAAATGCCCACACAACTGCGCAAACATTGCGAAAAACATCTACTTGGGGTACGGGAACAACTACGCCCAAGCGGAATGAAATGCCCTGAAATTGCATGGAAATTAACAAAACAAAATGCAATAAAATAAAACTAAAAGGTAAGGCTAGGCTCGGGGATTCGCAATGGCGATACCTTTTTTAATTGAACTGTCGAGCGCAGAAAATGGCGATTTCCGATTTAATCTTTAGATATGCATAAAACAAAAAGGTCCATAAAAAACTAATGTAAGCGAGGGCAAGTGATTTTTTTATTAGAAAAATAGAATTGGAGAAAAATATGTAAGTTTGAGTAGTTAAAAATTTAAATGTTTGCATTAAATCCAGTAATTGGGCGTTAGAATGTGTCATTAAAATATTTCTAAGCTTGTTTTTATAACCTATTTTGATTGAAAACATGTAGGTTTTTTAAGACTTAATCATCCAGTCATAAGAGAATTATACCAGTGCATTTTCCCAATGGAATTCAAGGCTGATATTTAATTGATGAGAATTTGCATTCAATTGCTCGCACATCCAGCATTGTTCTCACAACTCCAAGTTCGAATATACCCCTTCGGAACCCATGTAAACAATGCTGGGTAGTTGCACAACTTAAAAGCGAACTAAGAAACACAAGACGACGACAAAATTTACTTTAGACCAAGCTCAAGCTCAAGTCGCAGCTCCAACTCCGGTGCTCGAGTATACGAGTATACGACTCGATGCAATCGGCCAGTGAATTCGAACGAAAGGTACTTGAAAAAGTGCATGCGGGTTCATTTCCTGTTTGCTCTTGCCATTTCAGCTACACAGTTAAAAACGTAGTATTTATTATAGTTTTTTAAAACTAAATCTACTAATTATATGAAAAAAAAACCAACACTTTAATATAATCGAAATTTCGGATATCGAATATATCCAGTTTAATTATTTATTTATTTATGGACTTATAAGAATTCATTATTGATATGAATAAAAGTAGCTTATTCACTTTTTAACTTTAGATTATTGAAAAATTATAAAAACATATTTTAGTAACGTATTACTACTTGTTTCTTACTTGAGTTCTAAAGACAGAAATATACTATTGTAAAGGTGAAAATGTAATGTGTACATTATATGACGGAAATAATATAATAAACAGATTCGATTATTTCTTATACTTTTACCAGTCAGTAAGAACTTAAGGGTTTTAATAGAATTCTAAAGTTTAAAATGTGAACTAAATTTTTTTATTTTGACCGTTTATAATGTGAATCGATAGTTGGAATATAGGGCCCAGTGTTTCAAAAGACTTTAAAATTCTAAAATGGTAATACCATTATTATTATTATTATAAAGTTTTTGTTAACAAAACCTATGTAATGTTCACCAATAGTTGGTATTTTAGGCCTAAAATATTATTTTTCCTGTGTATCTTAGAGAGGCTTCTTGCCATTTTGCGATGTCAGCTGAACTCGACGACAAACATGCTCAAGCAGTGGCGATTTCCCCCCATTTCTTACCCCCCAACTGTGCAGACTTAAAGGTTTTTATATTTTGTGTTTTTTCTCTGTTGTATTTCGATGTTTTTTCCTGGTGCTGCTGTTTTGTTTTTGCGGCAAACTTTTGCCTTCTTTTCTGCACTTTGGCCGGTCGACCGCTCTCTAATTTGCCTACGGCGATTAAACGATCATCGCATATTAGGTTTTTTGGCTTTACGTCAGTGCAAATTATACCCACATAGGTTACGTTTTTTGACACTTTTCCAGCGCTCCATCGAACGGTATTCAGAGCCATAGTTTTATTTATCTCTTGGCTACAGTTATTAATGATTTTGGCCAGAGCTGCGGGCCAGGAAAGTGTTTATCGTCGTATCGATTATCAATTACATATACACATAATTTTTCGTCTTTTTTGCAGCAGGCATTGAGGTTTTTGATTAATTGACCGTTAGCAAGTTGTCATTTTGATTGCGTTTTAATGCGGCGCCGAACTTTCAATTATTAGGTAAACCCATTTGACCGAAATGTCGCAGTGACGGTGAGGTAATGGTCCTCTGGCTAGTCAACTTAAGATAAATATTTTTGAAATTAAGTCAGCACTGAATTAAGATTAAAGATTTTACATAAAATGTTTCCCACGTTCCAAAGAACTTGTATACCGAATGAATTATGAAAGTGTTAATTTTGCTTTTGTAGTCCAACTGGTTCTGGGGACATTTTTTTACAATCCATGACTTTTATTATTTTACTTGATTTCAGAACCACTCGAAATTCTAGGTTGATCTAAATAATTTTTCCTTTGCTTTAATATCATAAATATTTATTACTGTAGGAACTGCCCATTTGTTATCCACTAACTAGTTGTAAGAACTTATTTTTAAACTATGTATTCTTTCAGACTAAGAAAATTGTCCTAATAAAGTATTAGTACTTAATATATGAGTTTAGTTTTATCTCAAAACCATGTGTTTGGTAACACCTAAACCAATTTTTGGCATATCAATAAATGTTACAGATTTAAAATTTTAAAGATAAGTAACAAGCTGATTAAACAAATTATTAAACCTTTTACATATGCATTATTACTTATTAAAACCAAAAAGGAACGATTTCATTTATACTGAACTATCTTTGTTTGTATGAAAGATAAACAAAGATGGTTATAAAAATCAAGGTAAACCCTTCTCAAACTAATAGATTGGACTTTAAAAGTTAAGATTGTCATTAGACGTGTTCCCAACCCATGTTTTGGTTTAATTTTTGATTTGTATCTGTATAGCAACAGGTTTTAGCCAACAGTCATTCGATTTCTGTATAAAAAGAAGATATCCCTAATTTCCTCACGACCGTATGAGGTCACCGAGAACCAACCCAACTCACCTTTCGGAGTTACTTGTGCGTTCTTCGCCGGATTTTGGAGGTGCTTCGCACAGCATTCAAAGTGGTCCAATTGTGGAAGAGTTACCAACTGGCGTGCTGATCTCGTTAGAATCTAAGCTCGTTTCTTTCCGTGGTTTTCGGGTTTTCGGATGGGAGACGGAGCGAGACGCGGGCAGGCACTTGGCATCGGCGGTGTGGGTATGGGTGTAGACATAGATATAGGTACTAGGCAGGGGTACTTGTTGCTCGCTTGGACCCAAACCCAAAACCTCGGATCTGGACGGCGGCCAGAAAATGGAAACGCGATTAGAGGCGAGCGAAAAAAGGGTACGGGTACACAAAAAAGATGCAGAGCCAGCAGCACGAAATAAAAAAACGAAAACAATGCCAGAAAAAATCAACATGCACACACTGACACCAAGAATATGTATCTTAAAACTGGTTTAAGATTTGTCGGGGATTTGTTGGCTCGGCCGCATCGAGTGTGTGTCTATGGGAGCGCTGTTTGTACTTTCCAATAACAAATCCAACTTCTCGCTTAGCTCTTTCAAAACACACACGGATATTATTTCCATACAGAATCTTATTCGAAAACAACTGTTGCGCCTCTGTGGGAGGCTGAAATCCGAACACGAGATCAACAGAGCTCAAGGATCTAAATCACTTTTTTTTTCATAAACCACTGGCTAAGGTTATTATATTTTAAAATATATTTTTCTTACATTCAGAATACCGGCACAAGACCCGATCGCTGTTTCAAAAACACTCAATTCCAAACACCGACAACGGAGCGAACGCACGAACCTCCCGCGACATCCGCAAAATACAAACTTAAACGAATGCTGCCTAGAGATGGTAAGATACATCCTCAAAACAACAAACACAACGTAAGTCAGTAAACGTAAAACGTAAGTGTCAGCAAAACGTAAGCCACCGTAAATGCTGCCTAGAGATGGTAAGATACTATACTGGCGAATAGAGATGAGCGCGTGAGGAGACTTTGGCCGGGACACGAACTCGAAGTACGCACGATTTCTGTATTGGTGTTTAACTATCGATGGGAATATTAAAAAATATATATTCTAAAATCTTTTAGAAATACGCAAAATACAAACTGAAACGATACCGAATGCTGCCTAGAGATGGTATAGTATCCTACTGGCGAATAGAGATGAACGCGTGAGGGGACTTTGACCGTGTCACGAACTCGAAGTACGCACGAACTCTGTCTTGGGGTTTACCTATCGATGGGAATTTAAGCAAATCTTTTACAATCTTTCAGAAAATTTAAACACAAATTCGATACTGTTATTTTTATTGAGTTTTTGAAAGATAATATATAAATACATTTTTGTGCACTTAAGTGCGTTTATATATCATTTAAAAGATATACATTTATTGAAATGTTTTTTTAAGTACATTGTTTTTATGTTCCACGATAGGTAGAATATCCAAAGGGATTAAGTAACAAAGGAACGTGGTAGTGCTGATTTTCACTGCAGTCCACAATTATGTCAATTGCTGGATATAAAGTCCTCACTTGGCGCTCCGCGAAATAGGCACCTACGTGAAAAGTCAGCTTGTAGATTCCGCTGGAAAATTGACCAGGGCCCAAAAGGGGGCAGCGACCATCCGCATCCGTTTGGGCAGCTCGAAGCGATCTCCACTCCTGGATCTCGTCAAGTCTTGAAACGGTTACTCTGACATTGGCAGCAGCTTTGCCCACTGAGGTGTCCTTTAAAAAGGAATGTTTTTTTAAATATACAATTATAGAGTTAAGAATTAAATAGATTACCAGTACGTGGGTAGACAATTTACGTGCTTCCATTGTAGAGGCAACTCGAAGACTAAAGATCTTGAAGCTCCAGTTAATAATACTGTTTTATCTAAATCTTGAGTGCACTTTGCTTTAAACTGGGGATGGAACTGATAAGCAAGATGAAAGAGCGATAAGAAAAGTTATAAATCACAGATGTTATGAGCAACAGGTGGACTTGATAAACATATAAAATAACCTAATTAAAACTAAAAATTAATAAATTGAGTTCCAAAATATTATTTAAAAAAAAGGCTTTAAGAAAATCTTTACAAAATATATTTACTTTAAAGTTTCAAACGTATAAAAATTAAAAAAAAAAATTTTAGGTTCCTAAATTGTGGTATTTTTCTTGAGCTATTAATAATACTATAATTCATATACCACGGTCACACTACCAACCTCGTTTAAACTAAGCTGCACGTGTTTACCATTTCGTTTGGTGGGACAAACTTTGTTAAACATTTACCCATAATGGCTGAGGAAGGACCACCGGAGGCTAGCATCGACTTTGTTCCCGCACTGTGCTTCGTGCCACGCGGCGTGGCCAAGGATCGCCCCGACAAGATCGTGCTGACGCAGGCGGAGCTGGCGAGGATTATCGGTGATACGCAGCAGGAACTGGACGAAGAAAGCGACGAGGAGGCGGAGGAGGGCAACGATGATACCAATGGCATGGATGTGGACGACAACGAGGATGCCAACAGTGAGAACCGCAATCCCCAGGACGAGTTTGAGTTCCAGAATTACGACAACGAGGAGAACGCCAATGTCACCAGCCTGGCCAACATTGTGCAACCCGACGAGCAAGTCCCCGATGAGGACGAAGACTCTGAGGCCGAGGACGAGGTGATCAAGCCCAGCGACAACCTGATTCTGGTGGGCCATGTCCAGGACGATGCCGCCTCCATGGAGGTGTGGGTGTTCAACCAGGAAGAGGAGGCTCTCTACACGCACCACGACTTCTTGCTGCCCAGCTTTCCGCTCTGCATCGAGTGGATGAACCACGACGCGGGCAGCGATAAGCCTGGCAATATGTGCGCCATCGGCTGCATGGATCCGATCATCACCATCTGGGACCTGGACATCCAGGACTCCATAGAGCCCACCTTTAAGCTGGGCTCCAAGGGCAGTCGCAAGCAGAACAAGGAGCAGTACGGACACAAGGACGCCGTGCTGGATCTCTCGTGGAACACCAACTTTGAGCACATTCTGGCCAGCGGTTCTGTGGACCAAACGGTGATTCTCTGGGACATGGACGAGGGTCAGCCGCATACCACCATCACAGCCTTTGGAGAGAAGGTTCAGTCGATAGAGTTTCATCCCCAGGAGGCCCAGAGCATTCTGACCGGCTGCGCCGATGGATTTGTTCGACTCTTCGACTGTCGCGACTCTGATGCTGTGAACTCTTCCAGCATCGAGTGGAAAGTGGACGGCGAGGTCGAGAAGGTCCTGTGGCATCCCACCCAGAACGACTACTTTATCGTGGGCACCAACGACGGTAGCCTGCATTACGCCGACAAGCGATCTCCCGGCCAGGTGCTGTGGTCCGTAAAGGCCCACAACGAGGAAATCTCCGGTGTGTGCTTCAACAGCCAGATGCCCAACCTTTTAACCTCCATATCAACGGAGGGCACTCTCAAGGTGTGGAACTTCAACGGCACAGAGGCCAAGCACGTCTACGAGCACGAGTTCAACATGGGTCGCCTGCAATGCATGCGCCAGTGTCCCGAGGATCCCTACACCCTGGCCTTCGGCGGGGAGAAGCCTCCGCGCTGTGCGATTTTCAACATCAAGAACTCAATAGCTGTGCGCCGGACGTTTGGCATCGCCGATGCGGAATAGTTTCCATCTGTATATATGCATTGTATGACTATTAAATAAATTTGAATTATATTTAAGGACCCTAATTATCGCCTTTTTCTTTGATTTAAATTTATTGATAAGTTGGGCATATATGCACTTTACACTTTTCTGCTTAAAAAAAAACTAAGAGACGTTTCAGGGGAATGGGACAAACGGATTACAAAATATTATCCTAAACATTTCGTGCATTCCTTAAGACTACTTTACGTATACCGAATAATCTATAATGCGATCCTAACTCTTGAAAAGGCCCACGCACATGAGAAGATTGCGACGCGTAAAGTGCAGGGTAACGAACGGTGAGTTCTTGCTGGGAAAAGTGCGCATCAGGTAGACGTCTTCGTCATTCTCATCCTGGTGGTGTGAGACAGTAATATGGTTGCTGATATAGTCCTCCGTCACCTTGTGGAAGTCCCAGAGAGTCAGGTTGTTATCCAAGCCGGCTGCCGCCAAGACGGTTCCATCGCGACTAAAGGTAATCGAGGTCACGGTGCTGGTGTGCCTCAGCAGGGTGGTGACCAACGCTCCGCTCGAAAGGTCCCAGATGATGATGTTGTGGTCCACAGATCCGGAGGCCAGATACCGTCCGCAGGCAGAGAAGGCAAGCGAGCTCACCGATCCCTTATGGCCCGTCATCAGGCGCACTGACTGGCCGGTCATGTTGTCCCAAAGGCGTACCGTGCGATCGCTTGACCCCGTGGCCACGTAGTTGGAATTGGGATGAAATTGGACGCAGTCCACATCCGACAGGTGGCCCACGAAGACTCGCAATGCTTGATTGGAATCCGTGGCCCACAGTCGAGCAGTTTTGTCGTAGGAGCACGAGACAAAGTAGTAGCCGTGCGGCGCAAAGCGTACATCCCACACTGGGTAGACGTGTCCGCGGTAGGTGACCACGCAGGACCAGGTGAGCAGAGACCACAATCGAATGGTGCTGTCCTCGGAGCAAGAGAGCAGAAGGTTCATCTCGGGGGCAAAGGCACAGCGGTATACGGGTCCGGTGTGACCTAGAAAGCTTCTGGTGACCTCCCCGCTTCGGTCGTCCAGCATACGCACATTGATATCCGCCGACTCCTTGTCCAGTTCCCTCAGTGCATCCGCATCTTTAAGGGCGCGCAACTTGGCGGGCGTCAATGACCAAATCCTCACACTGGAATCTCCAAATCCGCAGGCAAGCATCGTAGAATCGTCTGAGATCTCGGCACAGGTGACGCCCTGGTGAGAGTTAAGCACCGTGTAGAAGACAGCGGAGGGCAGTTGATCCTTGCTCAGGGCCAGACGCTTGCTGGCTTCTCTGAGGGCCTTGAGCTTTAGCAACTTGTCTGAGTCCTTCAGTTCCGGCAATGGAATCCTGTCGATGGAAGGAGCATTCGGATCGGACTTGGACTTCTTCGACAGCAGCGGATCCTTTTTGGGCTTTTTCTTCTTGGGGCGATCCGGGGCATCTGGATCGTCGTCCTCCTCCTCCGGCGCCGGCGCAGGGGTGGTCAGGGTCTGGAAGTCCACCTCCTTAAGCAGTCCGTAGTATACCCGCATCTTGTTGTCCTGTCGCTTGGCCTCGCCGATGTGTGAGCCTGCCGTGGCGACGCACTGCAGCTTGTTGCGCGCCATGCCTTCGTAGGTGTCGAAGTGCAGGTACTTGGATACAATGTCAGCCACCACCTCCTGTCTGCGATCTTGTATGTGTCGCTTAAACAGCGAGTGCGAGTCCCTGGACATGCGAATCACAAACTTATCCTGCTCCATGGCTGCCACCAGGTCGTTCTCCAGCAACTCCTCTGGCTTGGACAGCAGAAGCAGGTTGAACAGACCCTCAATGTAGTAGCCGTCGAGATCGCATTTGTACTTCTCAATGAAGTCTTTGGCCTTCTCCCTCAGTCCGCTGGCGAGAATTTTGAAGTAGATTTGCACCAGAATGGGATAGAGGACCATGGACAGCTCGTGCTTGTATATGTCCAGGGAGTCCTCCACGAAGGTGCGCAGCTCCTTGTAGGCCTGCTCGTAGTGCTGGGCATCGAAGCTATCGTCGCCGATGAACTTGGCCAGTGCCTCCGCCGCATTGGCCTCCGTCACCGCGGAATGCTTGTGCTCCTGTGCCGGTGTGGGGACAGGCTTCTGCTCTCTGTTGGCATCGCCAAGTCCCAGAGCGGCACCAAGAACCTGCTGGACATCACTTTCGCTGATCCCCGACAAGTCCGCACTGCTCACATTGGCCTCCTGGCAGAGCAGCTCCTCCGTGCTCTTTAGCTGGTACTTTTTGATCAGTTTCAGCAGGCACAGCAACTCGAGCTTGTCATGGGACGTTTTGGTGCCGTTTCCACCATTAATATTACTCATTTCCATGCTCATTTTCGCGGAAAATAAAAATTAATGGAACCTGTACTATTTTTGTTTTGCTTGGAAGTGTGGCCAGGTTCGCGAGGACTAAAAATACCAAGCTGCACTTTGAAATATACTGAAAATGGCAAGATATACCAAATAGTTACAGCAAATACTAATCGAAAAGAATAGATTTTAAAAGCAAATATATGGAGACAACCATTGTAACATATATTTTAAAACTAGATTAAGGTAAGTTTTACAAGAAAAAAAAATTTAGACTAAAGAATTTTTAGAGTTCATTAACATACCTTGATTATTCATTTTACGTCACTAATTATTGGGTGTTCACTGTAGCCGGTGCTGGGATGTCTCTAGATTTTTGGTATTTTTCGGAGTATTTTTGTTACCTGAACCAAAACATTCGTAATGAAGAGGAGAGTAATTATAAAAAAGGTAAAAACGAACGTAACTGGCTAAATAAATTTGCTAATATTGATTGCAGAGGGTAAAAACTTGCTGTGCATTAACTAGATTAACTTGCCATTGCATATTTCAGTGTACTTGTCTGGCGCCCACCCCCCAAACTCCTTGAACTTTGACACTGCCTCTCGAAATTAACCCTTGCACTTGTGCTTTCTGTTGTGTATTTGTCCATATTTTTTGTACAAAATGAATGAAAACGATGCTGCGGTAGGTGGACAACTAATATATTAACCCGATTAGCTAATCTTTCGTTTCGATTCCCGCAGAAAAAGGTCGTGGGCAAGCGGAATTCGGTGTCGTTCGATCAACAGGATCCCGGCCAGCCGAGATTTAGCTTCTCCGGGAGAGTTCAAGAGCTGGTCGAGGGCTACAATTCCGTCGTGCAGCTGCTGGCGCCCAAGTGGCCCTGGTTCCTCTACCCCGGATATCTGACATACGCCGTATACTGGCGCTACGCCAAATATTACAAGGGCAAGTTGCAGCTGACCCCCATTCCGAATCGCCTCTACGATCTGCTCATCAAGAACGAGCTGATCAAGTCGGAGCACTTGGTGTTCGCCAGCCGGGAGGTGTACGACACCTATGCGGAGTCGCCGGACGTCAACTTTGTCAACTTGGTCATCCGAGGAGGGCGGGCTAGGATCAACAAGGAGCAGGCCGGAGATGGGGGATCCACATCACGATCGGTCATCAAACAAATGCTCCAGGAGGCTCCACACACCATTGTGGCCCAGATTCTGCCGGTAGCCCAGTGCCAACCCAATTGTCTGTACGTCCAGGTGGGTAATTCTTATAACTACCATGAGGGTAATCTAAAAAAGTATACCATTTCAGGAAAACTTCTATGGCAACATATTGGATCGCTTTCGAGTCCGCTCCAACTGTTGGGTGCAACTGGAACACTTCGCCGATGAGCAGACCATACCCGGAATAGCAACTAAAGCCCATGTATACTTGCTGACGGATCCTCACGAGCTACCCGCCGAACTGACTGAGCTCATCCTGAGCAACTACTTCAACACCCCTCGACTCCTGCATCGTGGACACACCTACCGCATCGAAGTGAACGGCGAGTTGGTGGGCACTGCCACTTATGCCCACTATTACCTGATATTCGCCAACCTACGCCACGTCCACTTAAAGTGCATTCACCTGGAGACGAAGGGCAGCGAGTTCGAGCTGCAGGCAGTGGTGGCCAAGAACTTTAGCAACCTGGTTCAGGTGCCGTCAGCCCATAGTTTCCTGCCTCGCCAAGTTCTCGATAGCATAGCCATCGTGGAGAACTATCCAAGTGGCTTGCGAAAGCCCTATAAGCTGTTGCGCTCCTCAGTGGATGCCTTTCTGCCCAAGAAGTCCGCCTGTCTGTCTTCCAAGCACATCTTTCCTGTGTTCCTACTGCAGGGCGAGCGAGGATCTGGCAAGTCGAAGCTTGTAAACGCTGTAGCACAGGAGCTGGGAATGCATATTTACGGTGCGGATTGCGCGGAGATCGTTTCGCAGGTTCCCTCGCACACGGAGATGAAGCTAAAGGCGGTCTTTGCCAAGAGCCAAGTCAGCGAACCGCTCTTGATTTGCTTCCATAACTTTGAGGTGGGTTAGGATCGCTCGATTAATTTAGAAAGACAACTTTCTAAACAACTTACATATACTTACAGATATTTGGCATAGACAACGAGGGCAACGAGGATCTGCGCCTGCTCTCTGCTTTTCACGTGCAGGTCCAGGAACTCTTCAACCGGGATCGCAAGCACCCAATTGTGGTGGTGGCTTTGACCAGTGACAGGCACCTTAAGCCCATGATCCAGGGACTCTTCTTGGAGATCATAAACATTGAGATGCCCAGTAAGGAGGAGCGATTCGAGATCCTTCGCTGGATGCATGTGCGTGAGACTTTCAACGATGTTATCCACAACCAGAGGGCCATAGATCAATTGCCCTTGTTCTCGCGGGAAAATCAGTCGCAGTTCATGTCACGCGTGTCCCCCAGTTGGAGGCAAACCCTCAACGTGCTGCAGGACGTGGCTGCCAAGTCGCAGGGATTCCTGCTGGGCGACCTGCAGTTGCTCTATGACAGTGCGGTTCGCATGAAGATTCGCAAGAGGTTGGGTAAAACCACTTTGGACATGTCCCACTTCGCCAAGAACCTCACCGACATGCAGAGTTCATTTGCGGACAGTTTGGGTGCGCCCAAGGTGCCAAAGGTCTATTGGTCGGATATCGGAGGTCTGGCCAAACTGAAGGATGAGATCCAGAGCAGCATAGGCCTGCCACTCAAGCATGTCCATCTTATGGGCAAGAACCTCAGGAGATCTGGCATACTGCTCTACGGACCCCCGGGAACTGGCAAAACCCTGGTGGCCAAGGCTGTGGCCACCGAGTGCAACCTGAGTTTCCTTTCGGTGCAGGGCCCGGAGCTGCTCAACATGTACGTGGGCCAGAGCGAGCAGAATGTGCGCGAGGTATTCTCCCGTGCTCGGTCTGCGGCTCCTTGTGTGCTCTTCCTGGACGAACTGGACTCCCTGGCACCCAATCGTGGTGTGGCTGGTGATTCAGGAGGGGTTATGGATAGGGTGGTGTCGCAGCTTTTGGCCGAGATGGACGGCATGAGCGATGGCGATACAAGCAAACCCATCTTCATACTGGCCGCCACCAATCGACCAGATCTTATCGATCCCGCCCTCTTGCGTCCCGGTCGCTTCGACAAGCTTTTCTACGTGGGACCCTGCTCAACGGCCGATGACAAGGCAGCCGTTCTACGTGCTCAGACCCAGCGATTCGCCTTGGAAGCCAGTGTGGACATGGACCAGATTGCAGAGCGTTTGAAGAGTGAAATGAGTGGAGCAGATCTGTACTCCATCTGCTCGAATGCCTGGCTCTCGGCCGTGAGACGCACCATAGACAGACACTTGAGTGGAGCCATCACAGAAAGGGAACTAGTGCCGGAGAACGTGATTGTGGAGGCGGAGGACTTCACAAAATCATTCAACAAGTTCGTGCCCTCGATCAGCGCAAAGGATCTGGAGTATTTCAACAACCTAAAGACGACGTACAGTGTTTAAGGTTCTCGAAGATGGTTAACTAGTTCTAAGAGTGAGTTTTTTTACAGACATTTTATCGTTGTTTTTCAATAAACCCGTTGATAGTTCACAATTTCCAGCGAGCTTCCACTCGTTTCAGCCATTAGAAGGTGGAGTAGTTATAGAAATCTGATACCAGTGTCTAGGAATTGGATAATAAAAGCTTGGAAGACTGCAGGAGGTGCTTGATACCAATTAACCTTGGCCCTCTCAAAGTGAAAGTGACCTCTTATCATCTTGGGCAGAACCCCCCATGTAGAGTAGGGAAACTGCGTATTGGGACGATCTTTGCAATGATCTGTGCTCTATAATCTCGGATCGGGGAGGGGTTCCTTATCAGTTGCAGCCGGCAAACAGCCTGCTTATCGCGGTTCCCTGGTTTATGGCCCGCGCTAGGCAAAAGCTATTGATGCTGTCCCCTAATCTCAGTGGGTTTAGTTCGAGTCTGGGAGGTGCTGCGAGAGGTGTTCCCAAACAGTGTACATTTCCATTTCCATTTTACGTAACAGACATGGCGTTGGTTTGCGTGGAGGACTTTGAGAAAAAGGCCGCTGGCCAGCTGGAAAAGAATGCCCTGGACTACTACCGCAGCGGAGCCGGTGAGCAGTTCACCTTGGGACTGAATCGCGAGGCTTTTCGCCGGCTGCGTCTCCGTCCGCGTTGCCTGAGGGATGTCTCCCGCTTGGACATTGGCTGCCAGATCCTCGGGGAGCAGATGAAGTGGCCGTTGGGCATAGCCCCCACTGCCATGCAAAAGATGGCACATCCGGATGGAGAAGTGGGCAATGCCAGGGCGGCGGGAAAAGCTGGCTCCATCTTTATACTAAGCACGCTGTCCACCACTTCGCTGGAGGATTTGGCAGCCGGTGCCCCTGACACAATCAAGTGGTTCCAGCTATACATCTACAAGGATCGGTGAGCTGTTAATCCTACAATATTGGCACTATTACTGACTTACCATACTGATTTCAGTACCATAACAGAAAAACTGGTGCGCCGTGCCGAAAAGGCCAACTTCAGGGCACTTGTCCTCACCATCGATGCCCCCATCTTTGGTCACCGACGTGCCGATGTGCGCAACAACTTCAGCCTGCCGTCGCACCTAAGTCTGGCCAATTTCCAGGGCGTGAAGGCCACTGGAGTGGGCAATGCCACCATGGGCGCCTCGGGCATCAACGAGTATGTGTCCAGCCAGTTTGATGCCACCATCTCCTGGAAAGATATTGCCTGGCTGAAAAGCATCACTCATCTGCCCATTGTGGTGAAGGGAGTTCTGACTGCCGAAGATGCTGTGTTGGCCAGGGAGTTCGGATGCGCCGGACTCATCGTTTCCAACCACGGAGCACGTCAGATCGACACTGTTCCCGCCTCGATCGAGGCTCTCCCGGAGATAGTAAAAGCCGTAGGCGAGGATCTGGTGGTCATGCTGGACGGAGGCATCATGCAGGGCAATGATATCTTCAAGGCTTTGGCTCTCGGAGCGAAGACCGTCTTCGTAGGTCGTCCGGCTGTCTGGGGACTGGCCTACAACGGCCAGAAGGGCGTGGAGGAGATGCTTAGTGTGCTGCGAAAGGACTTTGAGATCACCATGGCGTTGATCGGCTGCCGAACCCTGAAGGATATTACCCCATCGATGGTGGTGCATGAGAGCCAATATTCCAAGCTATAAACCCCAAACCCCTTAGGATATATGCATTTATCTTATTATACTTTCTGTTATAACCCAAATGAAACCGTCAATAAAGATAAACTAAATAACAAAGATTAGTCTTAAATACTCTCTATTTAGATAAACATTGATTACCCCAAAAATTTCTGGGATTTTATAAAATCATGTATAGTTAAGAAATTGCTAATTGGAAGAACATTTAACCATTCTAAAATTCTTGACGGGAACTGAATACAGACAAATTTTTATATTTCCCAAATGTATTTAAACAATGCAATTTAGAAATTTAATTTAAAACGATTAATAATTACGTTAAAATTGTAAATACAAATGTAGTCTATATAAAACGTAATTTAAAAAGTAATTTTATTAAATTTAAGCAGAACTTTCAAATAATAACTAATATAAAATAAAATAATTATTTAAATATATAAAACCAATTCAATTTTTTAATTAGAAAAAGGTAACGGAAAATAATCATTCGATAACTATGTGTATTGAGTGTTTCAATTATCGCTAAATTCACATCACTGTACTGCATGTATACGAACTAGAATCTGATCTGGCAACCCTGGGCTGTCTGCAGAAGAAAAATTAACAAAACGCAAGAGTAAATGAAAAGACAATGCTAGACGGCTGGTACTGCAGATCCCTGGCCAACCAGGAGGAGGGCGGCATCAAGGACGAGCCGCCGAGTGACGATGAACCCCAGCCACCTGCCAGAGATCGTGTTCCGGCACTTTCCCGCGGTGCAGCGCCCGCTAGTTCATCCTCCGTCTCCGCGGGAATGGGAGCCAATGAAACGGACTTCAAGGAGCGCTACAAGAACCTCAAGAAGAAGCTCAAGTTCCTCATCTACGTAAATATCTAAAGTTGAACTTGGCCAATGGCAAGTCACAGCTTTTTGTGTTTACAGGAGAACGAGTATTTCCAAGATCTGTTGCACACCAACCAGCGGCGTCTGCTAAAGGTATCCCGGGATCGCACCTTCCTGCTGGACCGCCTGCTGCTGTACGAAAAGCCGGCGAAGGACTCCAGCGACAGCGATGCCACCGACAGCTCCGATTCGGAGCCAGCATCAACGTCAGGAGCAGGAGGATCGCAAGCATCCAAGGACGCCAGTCGCCGGAAGCACAAGGACAAGGGGACACCTGGCACTCCGGGTGTGACCCCGCACATTCCCACTGTGGGCGCCACAAGGGGACGAAGACGCAAAATCCTCACAGGAATGATGCCCACGAACCATGGAATTCAAGCAGCTGCTGTCAAAAGACAACTCACCGCCACAGTTTCCCCTTCGCAGCAGCAACTGCAGTTACAGACTACTCCCAAGGAGGTGTCGCCTGGCCTGAGCCAAGCGGAGATCGCCCGTCAGCTGCAGGAGCGACGACCCACACCCCTGGAGCTCATGAGTCCCGAGGCCACAGTGCCCACCACGATGCTCAGCGATGAGAGCCCCTCCAAGTGGTAACTACTTGTGCATTTTCTGTGTTGGAATACCATTGCAATAACCTTGTTTTCCCAGCTATCCCAACGAGAGCCTGCACCACCTGATGGAGGACGATGGATCCCATTCACACGAGGTGGCGGCTGAGGAGTGCGTGCCCATGGAATACACCAGTTAATATTTACACAAGGCTATAAACTACTCGGCCTTAGCTAATAAACTAAATAGAAACCAACGATTTTGTATCTATATATGATCGATCTGACAGTACTGGTGGAATCCATTGGTGTTCTGCTGTATGTTCGTCCATTTTTCTCTTTTCGGTTTATTAATTCTGCTGCAATTAACACTTGAAAGTTCGTGTTTGTAGATTAAGGTCAGTGTTTATATATTATTCTTATTTAAAGTGGGCTTCTATTGCAGCTATAAATGCATCCGCATGCAAACAAACATGACTTATGGTGGAAAGAAACATTTTTACTAACGGAGATGGTGTTATTACATTTTTATAAAAATTTAATGTTTATGAAGAAGTCAGGAACAGATTTCATATGAATACCAATTCATAATGTAATGAATTTGTATATAAAATATGTATGTATAACAAAATTACACTCAGAAAAGTGTAGGATATTAGTTACATCGCTAGTTTCAAAATATCAAATTAAAATTTTTAGTTTCACTGCTGGATCTAGCAAGAAATAAAAATTAATCAAAACATTTAAGTCAGCTGAGTTCTTTAAAGATAATTTAATTAAGATAATTCGATTACCAACCATTTTGAGGGCGCGAAGGGGCCGTTTTATCGATAGGCCGCTGGTATCGACTGCGTGTGGTGCGCCAGCCCTGGCCAATAAAACGCAATGCGAAACAACCCTGGCATGCCATTTTATTTCGACGCGACGCGAGTGAAGAAAAACAATTGAGTTTTTTTTTTGTTAAATCGTGAGAGATCGGCGGCCATTTGCCAATTAATTGCTGCGACAGGAGACCAGGCGAAACGAGCGCCATCAGATGAGCAACGCGTGAACGATGGCGCTGAACAAGAGGAACAGCTCGCACTCGGACGCAATTTCGGGCGCCGAGGTGGACTACAAGTTTTCGTGTCGCTGCTGCCTGAAGACGGATGTGGAGTACCTCAAACTGGACTCGGTGGTGGTGGCGCGCAGTCTGGATCCGGCGGACACATCGGACAAGATCCCCCTGCTCCGGTGCCTGCTCTTCTGCGTGAGCGCCGAAAATGCCCCCGAGCTGCCGCAGTACATCTGTATCGAGTGCAGCAAGAGCCTCCAGGTGGCCTACTACTTCCTTAAGAACGCTCTGCGTGCCCACGAGATCCTGTGTCGCAAACTGTGTCCCAAGCGGGGCCAAAGGAGACTTAATGGCTCTCTGGTCCAGGAGCCGGAGAAGAAACCCGGAAACCCAGTAGTCCCTCAAGAAGTATGTTTGCCTTAAGGGCCTTACATTCCCAGCATAAAACATCCCCTTCCTTCACTTCCAGCTGGAGACGGAGATGAAGCCGTTGAAAACCATGCGGCACGAGTGCCAGGTGTGCGGAGTGGTGGTCTACAATCGCCTGGAGCTCAAGCAGCACATACGCCAACATGCAGGTACAGGTTACCCCCATAAACCTATCATGTTTCATGTTTCTCACAGGGCGAATCCATTTCCAGAGGGTCTTTCGTACAACTGCAAGATGTGCAGCTTCACCACGCTGAAACAGCGCGTACTGCTGGAGCATTATATCAACATTCATGGCCTGTCCACTGGCCAGGCGGAGGAGCATGTCAAAAACAAGGACTTGCCGGCGCCCAGATATGAAGAACCCAAGCCGGTGTGCACGCTGGAGGACATGGAGCTGCTAATACCCACTGTTCTGACGCCAGATGACTACGCGCAGCCACAGCTGCAGCCGCATATCGATTCCGAGCAGCTGCGCGACATTGAGCAGCAGCTGGCCGTCAGCATGGGCGAAACGGTGCCCGGAGTAGACACTCTCACTTCCACCTTACCGCCCATGGACACGCCCAATGTGAGCATAGGGACCGAGTACCTGGTCCTGCCCGATGGCTCGCTGCAGCAGGTCAATGGAAGCGGTGGGTTTAGCTAGCTACGAGTAACTAATTAAGAAAAATCACTCATACCGGTCCGTTTGCAGGCGTGGTCATAGAGTATATCGATGACAGCAAGCCAAACAACGCCTCCAATGTCAATATCAGCCTACAAAATCTTTTGGGTGTCAATGAGCAGAGTGTACCGATGGATATCGATGTCAGCGAGCTGATTGTGGAGGATGTTATGCCGCAGCCAAGAGGTAAGATGCGCCCGCCAGGCAGGTAATACGTTTCTACAGTCTACCATCTTATACGTTTACAGCCAGGCCAAAGCCAACAGCTGGCGGATCGCCCGCTTACAAACACAAGTGCAAAATATGTCCGAAAACATTTTCCACTGTGACACGCCTCAAATCTCACCAATTGACACACAGCAGTTAGTTGATTTCACCTATCTTAATGCAAGGTTTTTAAATGACAAATGATGACTAATTCCCGTGCCTTTGTTTCGAACAGATTTGCCCAAGTTCTTCTGCGATCAGTGCGACTATTACTCGCTGCGCAGCGCCGATCTCATAGAGCATTACAAGATGGTCCACCATCGGTCTGATGAAAACGGCAAGAGTGACAAAGAGCCGGATTCACGTGTCTTCTCGTGCGACATGTGCCTCTTCGAGACGCGCAACGCCAGTCAGCTGCGAACGCACTACACGGATGGGCACAGGGTCCAGCCTACGGAGGTGCAGCTGCGTCCCAGTTGGTCCAGTGAGGCGGAAGCTAGCATTCTCCAAGCTCCAGCTTCGAGTGGCGTTGCCCCCAAGCAGCTGCCTTCGGTCAGGAAACCAGATCACAACGACATCCCAATTGGCATTAAATGTGAGTCTTGAGATTGGAATAGGAGCTGTATTTCGGAGAGTTATGAAATGATTCGCAAATGAAATTTTCGTCACTTTTATAGTTTGTTGATTTCATTATTTATTTGATATTTGTTTCATGCTGAGATCACAGCTCATCTGGTTTTGTTTCGAGTGTCACTCGTAGTTTTCTTTTTATTTAATTTGTTGCCTCTTTATTTAACTCATTTGGCGGTGATTTTCTGGCACACCATTTACCATCAGTCTACACAAAAAGTACAAATGAATGTATATATTAAACAATAGTAAACATTGCATACGAATTTTAAATCTGTTCTACACGCCAACATATTCAAATATTTTAATGTATCGCTTTTATCAAGGTAATTCCATATTTTGCTAGTAAATTTGAGCTTAAATCATAATGGCATTTAGTCTTTGGCCTTCATTAGCGGGTAGGATTGGGGATTTCCTATAGCCAACGCGGTGATGACACTCGAAACAAGTTCCAAAGGCTTATATTCCATATTAATAAGAGCAAAATCTACGGCACATGGTATTGTGACTTTTGGTAAGGACTAAACAGGATTAATTCACCTATTCTAAATGTTTTGTGTGAATTTTCGAGATTATTTTTAGTATCCTTAGCTTACAAACTAACAAAGTTTTATTTTAATCCAAAAGTTTATAAGTGTGTTCAATGAACACTGTTCATTTTTCTGTTTAAAATTGTTCCTTTTTTGCATGTTTGTGTTGTAATGTCTTGCAGATCCGCCAGTTGTTGTGGAACAGCAGGTACCAATGCAGCAGCCGGCGCCGATGGCCACCACATCCACGACCATCACAGAATCGGGCGAAATCAACGTGTTGGTGGATGCCACGCCGCTTTTCTATGCGGCAACCGCCAGTAGCACAGCTGTAGCGACGAACCCGCTGCCTGTCCCAATGACACCTGTGGTGGACTCAACCGGAGAAGCTAACAGCAATGCATTTGGAATCTTTCCCGAAATCTCAGACGGCACTCTGCCAGTGAACGAAGCCGTTCAGCAAGCCGTTCAGCAAGTGGCAGCCAATACATCGAACATTTCGATCTTTGGCGACATGCAGGATTTCATTGACAACACCGATGTGGCTGCAATTTGCACCATACCCGCTGACGATATGCCCGTGGTGGATGGCGATGACATTGTGATTGATAATAACAATATCAGTCTGGACTTTGATGCCGAGAACTTGTTCGAGGACTTCGACGAGGAGGAGGATGCGGTGGGCGAAGAGGAGGAGGAGGAGGAGGCGGACAACGATGACGAGAATGACAACAACGATGCTGCCACAGATCAGAATCTGCTGCTAACCAGTGACGATGATGATGTCGACGACTTTGACGACGAGCAATCGAAGCATTTGCAGAAGCCCTACTGCATATACTGCAACAAGAAGTTTACCAGCCAGTATAAGTTTGAGAACCACATGTTTGTCCATCGGGGTGAGTCAGCTGGGCCACTTCTTGTAATCCAATACTTATATATCTGTTTTTGTCTTCAGGTCTGGCCCCCTATCGCTGCGAGCTGTGTACCAATCTGTACAACATGAAGCGTCTGCTGATCAGGCATTACAAAACTGTGCACAAGCGAATGCCCACGAGAGACATGGTCCAGGCCAAGGGCGATAAGGTTTCAGTAGCCCGCACTAACATCGAAAAACTATATCTTGGCAAGATGAAGAGTAAGCTGGAATACAACTATATTTAAAGCTCACCATCAGCAATTTCCATCTCTATCTTTAGAACCAATGCTCATGTGCGCTAAATGTCCATTCGAGTGCGAATCAGATGCGGATATGCGGCAGCATCTAAATGCCCACCACGGCATTAATGATGGCGGTAAGTAGTTTTAATTTCTTATTTAATCACAAGTGATTATAACAATTTATATACTAAAACTGGTATGCTAATCAATTAGCTGGGTTACAAGTATTATTACTTTACCATTAATTTTAATGAATGATTATTAATACCATACATACTATATTGATTTCAGTTTCCATACATGCCAACGAGGTGTTTATTATACGCAGTAAGTAACTTTGGCACTAATCAAACCATTTTCCACGTGTAAACTCATTTAACTCCTTATGCCCTTATACTACAACTTGCCCAATCTATTCACAGAATTACCCTTTGAATGCCCGCGCTGCATTCGATCTTTTGCGGCCAAAAGCACCCTCAGCCGCCACCTGCAGCGCAGCCATTTAGTGGACACTATTATAGAGATGCAAACGCCACAATCGGTGGAAAGCACCACTGTAACCTTGACCACATCGTCGTCCACAAGTTGTGGACCAGAGAATCCGGTCTTTGAGGAAAACAAACAGATTGAGATGATGCAGACGGACGGTGGGGCTGAGATGATGACGGCGGCGGCTTCAGGCAATGGCGGTGGCAATGGTAAGAGCCTCAATAGCCTTGCAAGAATGAACTCAAATTCCCATTCCAACTATGCCCAACACACGCCAACACACAATTCGATTGATAATCCAAAAACGCTGTTGCTCAACGATGAACAATGATCGTTGATTGTTGTTGTTCTCACCAGAAGTAGCTGGCAAAGATGATGGATCGGGAATAAAAATGGAACCGGCAGTGCCAGAGGAAGAACTAGATCCAGTGACATTGGACGCAGCCACGGCAGTGACGACAACGGCTATAGCAGCAGCAATAACAGCGGCAGCAGCAGCGGCAGCTACATCCTCCGAATCGCCCATCACAACGACAGCCTCATCGTCGACCAACCTCTTTCCCACGCCCACACCGTTTGATTACGACTATGACTTCATGGGAGATGCAGCCCAGCGATCCACGCCCAATTCCCATGCCATGCCCAAAGCCATAACGAATGCCCCACCAAGCAGTCATCTCAACGGAAGCGACAAACTATTGACCACCGCCGCCCTGGCTGCATCGCCAGTGAAGGGTTTGCGCTCCAACTCCCGTCTGCTTCGAACTTCCACTTACGCATGCAAGATATGCAACAAGACTTTCGACGAACTGGGCAAGCTGGTTAAGCACGAGATGGAGCTGCACTCCAATACGGAGCCATCGCGGTGGGGCTACCAACACAAGTGTTCAATCTGCAATACGACGTACCGAACGCTCACTCTGCTCAAGTTCCATATGAAACGGCACGGCGCCCGGAAATCACAGTGCAAGCTCTGCCCCAAAACCTTTGTGAACAACGCTGAGCTGGAGCGGCACACGAAGACAAAGCACGGGAAGGAGAAGACGCTGCGGTGCACGTTTGATGGATGCCGGAAGACGTTCGGTTTCAAGCATCATTTGGTGCGCCATCAGAACGCAATGCACTTGGACGGGCGGCATATATGCTCCGTCTGCAACAAGGATATGCAATCCAGTCTGCATTTGAGGAATCACATGAGCGTGCACAAGGGCATGGCGACCTACAAGTGTCCCAAGTGCGAACGTTCCTACTTGCGGCGTGGAAGGTAAGGCGATGAACCTGTACTAATCAGTTGCACACTTTATTAAAACCTATTTTTCATGTAGACTCACAAGCCATGTTCTCTTGATTCACAATATCCGGCTGACCAAAGAAGAGATAGCTGACATCTCTGCACAGTCTACGGACCCTAACAACTCTACAGATTTGAATGAAACACCTCCCAGTTGCAATAAGGATGTGGATGGGGAAAAGGAAATCAAGGAGGAGACCGCAGCTGCATGCAATAATTCCAAGTAGTCCCAACTCATGCTCTCACCAATCAAGCAACGTAGCCGCACAATGTACAAAGTTTGATATAGACTAAGCTCTTTTCCTCTCCATCGTTTTAGCACATCTAATGTCTTAAAGTTTACATTTTAAGTTGTAGACTAATCACATTAAATTTAATCTCTCATATAACATAACCCGCATAATAGATATAAATTCATTCATCGACATATATCTATGTATAGCGAACAGCGATGGATTTCAGTTAATTTGTAACGTATTATGATCGCCCACAACTTGGGCAACATGTAATTTGTAGAACCGCCTTAAATGTAATTATCCGCCTCAGGATGTCAGAAAATCATCAATTTGATACCCAACCACTATTGAGGCAATCTCCACCAGCTGGCTCTGCTTTGGCCAAAGAGAAAGAGCTTCAGAGTTAGTGTCTATAACGCATCCAATATTATGTTTTTTTTTATTGCAAATCGACCCTCCTATGGGTCATGTATTTTATATATATGCGAGCAATAAATGTTCTTAATAGAATAACATGAAGTTTATTTTGTATCTTACTTGTTTTAACAGAAATATAAATTAGAAAACTGTATGTCTTTAAAAACAAACCATGTTATATAAATTAAACTACTTCTAATATAAAATTCGAGATATTATATTCATTTAGGTCAAGGAACCTCCTTTTTGAAATTGTTCCACTTCCAGCTCCACTGGTTTTCCAGGCTCAGTAACTGCTGGTAGGATACAAAGTCATCTCTGGCGAATTCCTTTAAGCGAGCCAACTGCAGCATAGCCTCTTCCTTGGAATAGATGGGACCTATCAAACTCACTGGAGAAGGCTCCTCATCATCATCCCTGTTTGAGATGGGTTCGCTCTTGACCAGTATGGCCTCGAACTCCTGCAGGTCCAGGCTGTCACCGGTGGCATTATATGCTATGTTGTTTCGCTTCCGCCATTTTTGAAGCCATCCAGAGGAGGCTGTGAAATCGGTGTAGCCCGCTTCGTCCGCTATCTGCTTGGCCTTTTCCCGGACCATTTCACCGGATACGGGTATACTCTCGCTTCTGGCCCGGGAAAACCATTCGAAGCAAATCTCATCGATATGAGTGCCCTTCTGACTGAGGGGATTCCTTCGCATCTGGTTCATTTTCAGTTCTCCAGTCGCCAATCCTCTCCTGATCGCCTCTCTGTGTTTTAAAATCTCAGCTGCTTGAGTTTTTCCAATGTTAAATCTAAATATATCTTAATTATTATCTATTTTTATAAGCAATGCAGGGACGGTACCTTTTCGCTAGATCCCGTACTGTTAGTTTATTCTGCTCATGGGTTCGGATTACTTCCATTTTCTCCTCCAAACTAAGCAGTTGTCTTGGTTTTCTGGGTCGTCGCTGTAGCATTTCCATTGACGTACAGGATCATTGAATAAGGGTAAGCCCTTTCATTAGTTGAAAGTAGTAAAACTCGCTGCAAAATTAACGAATTTCCTTGTCCGCTCAAGGGAGTGTCCGTTCGCCCACACACTATATATATATATTTAGTAGTGTGACCATGGCGAACGTATACCAATAAAAACAATCAGTGGCGTAATCAGGATTTTGTCAATGGGATCTTCCGAAGAGTTTTTGATTGGATACGATAAACTGTATATTGTCTTTTTTAAATTTAAATACGTTTCATACAATCTTTTTGGTAACCCAACTTAACTCTTTACACCACTCTTGAAACTGAATGTGTACACTTTTAGTTTCTGAAAATTGTTCAATGAACAAAGGGACTCCCCCGAAAAAGCCCTTAGCGACCGCCCCTGGAACTTAAGATACTGCACAAGAACAAAAAGGCCGCCGGCATGAGAATTTTGAGTGACCCTCTAGACGGTCACACTAATTTTGATCACAAAAGAGCGGTATAAAACACAATACACATTGTAAGCCGAATATATTTTTGAAACAGCCAAGAACGAAAGGATTATCCAGCAAAGAAAAGCATCCCAAACAACTAGAGCGCCATGGACGCCGCCACATCCCTAGCGGATCCCGCGCTGGCGGCCATGAATAAGCTGAACAAGGGCTCCAAGTGCCGAGCATGTCTATCGGTGGACCGGAAAACCGTGCAGCTAAGCGCCGAGATCCCCAATCTCCAGAAGTCGCGCACCTATGCCCAGTGCCTGAAGCAGTGCACCCACCTGGACCTGCGGGTCATTAGTCCCGGTGGCTACCTGTGGCCCATGCAGATATGCGTGCGCTGCTGTCGCGCCCTGGAGGTGGCCATGCACTTCGTGGAGATGGCCCTGGAGTCGAATCTCAAGCTATATGCAGAGGCGAAAAGCGTCAAGTTGCCCAGTCCCACGGGCGAGCTGAAAAGAAAGGCCAGCAGCGAGACCCTTCACTGGAATCAGTTCAGCCAGGAGTTCGAGCAGTTCGTCGAGGGCTACGAGGGCATGCCTGGGCCAATTGAGGAGAATGTGCTCTACATGCGAGGAGCCAAGGTGCCCCGACTAGATGCCGATGCTTCGAGCAGCAAGAAAGCGCCTAAAGAAGATGAAGGTGGGCATCTCTTATTTTACAATTTAATCAATAGTTAACCTTTCTGCCCTCCAAATAGTCATCCTTTTCGATGTGAAATACGACACCAACGACCTGGAGGAGGAGGACGAAAACGACGGTTCGGATGCCAAGAACAATGAGACCTTCTTCGAGAGCAGTATTACATCAGGAGATTCAGCTATTTCCACCTCGGTGGGCGGCAAAAGTGGCGAGAATAATAACAATTATAATTTCAATAACAAGAACGGCGATATGTCCGATGCGGAGTGTGATCTTATACAACGCGCTCTGTATATGACACTGAACGATGATGCCAGCAGCCAAGGTCCGAAGGAGGAGTCCAGTCATCATCTTAAATGTAAGCCTTTAAAGAAAGTTTAGTGATGCTAATCATAATCATTTCCTTACTTTTAGCCAATGGTGTAGAGGAACCTACTACTCTTGTGCTGGAAGAAGCCAGCACTAGCAACACAATGGTTAATATACCCATTTTAAAATGCAATGTTTGCCAGTATACGGATACCGATGCTGAGCAGCTAAGAAGTCATTACAAAAGTATTCACAAAATATCTATGGCCGAAGATGACATAATTGGCCTAAACAAAAGTGGGTTGTCTTGTTCATTATAATCCTTGTAAATGCTTCAAGAGGTTTATGTTTTTAGATCAAAACTTCAAGTGCCGACCTTGCAATAGTTATGAGACGAAAGACAGAAGCGAGATGCAGAAGCATCTCATCGATCACCATAAAATAGATGGTGACTTTGGTAGGCATCTTAGAAGATCCCCATCTCGAATTGTCCCTTACTTATTTTTTGTATCCATTAGAAATGTACTGCTACATGCAGGCAAACTGCCCTGCCTGCGACAGGATCTTCAAGGATCAGCGGTCGGCCAGAAAACACTACACCAGGGTACACACTCCCGCGAAGGTTTTGGTGTCGCCGACTGAGACATACGCCTGCAAGGAGTGCGACAAGGTGTTCAGCCAGAAGGCCAGTCTGCACAGTCACCAGCGTTTCTGCCAATTGAAGGATTCCGTGCATTGCACCTTTTGCGATCAGGAGTTTAGTACCATGCGCAAATACGAGCTGCATCTGCAGCAACTGCATGCCGTGGAAACGCTGCACGAGTGTGAGATCTGCCGCAGGAGCTTCAAGAGCGCCGACACCCTGACCTTGCATCGCAAGCGACATTCGGAGAGGCATTTCCAGTGCGACAAGTGCTCGCTGAACTATGTTAACTCTGCGGAATTGCGGGTGCACTACGAGCGAGCCCATGTAAACGAGGAGCAGGTCAGCTGCCCCACCTGTGGCAGCCAGTTCCAAAACATGGCCTTGATGCGCGAGCACGAACAGAGGAGTCACCAGAAGACAAAGGTCTGGCGCTGTGAGGTGTGCAACTTTGAGACGAAGACTAGGTGGCGAAGGCGTCAGCATCAGTACGAGCACATGGAGTATCCGTACAAGTGTCAGGACTGCGCCGGCGAGTTTGCAGATCGCAGCAAGTACGTAGTATAGCTTACCCGGTCTAGAAATCATTTCTAACATTTGTGCAACTTCTAGGTTCCGGCAACATTCCAAGAAGGTGCATGGTACCGAGCTGAGCGACGAGCAGCTGGCCGAGATGTTCCGTGAGAAGAAGGGCTACACCAATCGGCACGATGCATTCAACAGGTCGAATAATTCGCTGGAGATTCCGGGCTTTACGGAGGACTGCTTCACCGAGCTGAAGAGTCTGGGCGTGGACTACGACGACATATCCACAGATCTCTTTGCCAACTCCACCGACCTAGACAACCTGCTGAATTTGATACCCTAAGAACCGACCGCCGATCCATTTACCTGCATAGAATTTACAAAATCAAACGGCACGAACTATAGCTGACGAGAGCTAGAAGACTGTCTGCACTTTACAAATCATCCCAAAACCGACATTTTACACACACCCCTCCCATTATTTCAGTTCGGACAACTTTTTTGCTCAGAGAACTGAGATCAAAACATACATCTTTACATGTATCCGCAGTAAAACCATGATTTTTTTGAAGTCACAATCTCAATAAACTGGAAGGAAACACGCGCTCTGAAGCGCACAAAATTGGCTTGAGTTCGATTTACACTCGGAAGGAGTTTGTATTTAAACTATTTCAATTTCAATAACTAATTAACACCCTGGATAAATTTGGACAGAAAGTCGGTGGGCTTGGGATCCTGCGACTCCTTCCAGTAGCGCATGATGTGGCCCTTCTGCTTCCAGATCTCCACGGATTCCTTGAGCTCCATTTGGCCCTGTGGAGAGGATTGGTATAGTAGCATACGGGTATTGTGTGAAGGAGGGCCTTACCTTAATGACCAGCATGTCGATCACACGGATGTCGGTTACGCTGCGATGCTTGACGAACTCCTCGCGCAACTTGTCGCGGCACTGCTCCACGGTCATGGGGATGTCGTAGTCCATTACTGCAAGTGCAGGGATTGGATTATATGGCGTCGGGATGCGGACTCTGATGACATAACCAGGAGCACTCACCGATGTAGGGAATCTGGCGGTACCAGGCCTTGTACAGGTTCAGGGCTCGCTTCCGGGCCTCCTCCCGGTCCACGGACAGGATGGGGCGCACCTGCTGCACGGCGCGCTTCACGGCTTCACGTCCGGCCATTTGATTTGTTTTTATTTCGTTTTTCCTACGACAAATATTGCTCGCAGCAGAGCAGTGTGGCCGTACTTTAATTTGTTCAAATGGACTATGGCAAACACAACAAACAACTTATTTGCTAATTTTACATTTATTTTGAATTTATATGTCGTAATTAGCTTTTGTTGCCACATAAATAAATATTACATCTTAGTAAAACAGTCGTTAAAAATCGCTTCAAATACAACATTTTGCGAACGTTCACGCAGACTAGAGTTTATGCGAAATCAGCTGATTGGCCTATCAAAAATAAACAGCAATTATATTAACAAATTTTTAAATGTTTATAACTACAGTCATTATCAGACTAACAGCCAAGAAATTGATTAAATTTATAAACATTGGTAATGTATGGAACAGCTGATGAACAGCGGATCAAAAATAAACGCTTTAACAGTTTAGGGAGTACCGTACCCCTATTATTTTATTGTTTTTTAAATTTAACTGAATATTTTTGGTATTTTGGTCTACGACGGAGTATCAGTCTGATTTCGTGTTCTTTGGTCACACTAGACAACGGGGGAAATTGTCACTTGCTTAATTTTTTTGTTTGTTCCTCCAAAATGTCCACCAGATCCTCATTCGGTGATGAGGAGCAGACAAAAGTGCCCCGCATCATGACCTTCCGTCCCAGCTACGAGGAGTTCAAGGACTTTTCCGCCTACATAGAGTACATAGAATCACGCGGAGCTCACTTGGCCGGCTTGGCCAAAATCCAGGTAAGTTGGCCCGGCAACCCCCTTGACTAATTGAATAGAGTTAACGTATGCTGTCTATCCCTAGCCACCGGCGGAATGGGTGCCCCGTAAGTCGGGCTACGACATAGAGAACATCAACATGACAATTCCAGCGCCAATCAGTCAAGTGGTCACCGGGTAAGTGCCTCTCAATTCAGAGCCATTGGCACTCAGGCAAGGAATCCCTTTCGACTAGCAGGGCCCACGGGGTGTACCAGCAGATTAACATCCAGCAGCGCCGCCAGATGACACTGCGCCAGTTCATGGAGAAGGCCAACTCTGAGCTCCACCAGACACCGCGCCATTTCGACTACGAGGACCTAGAGCGCAAGTACTGGAAGAACATCACCTACATATCGCCATTGTACGCGGCCGACGTCAAGGGAACCCTGAGTGACGAGGAACTGGACGTGTGGAACATCGGCCGTCTGGACACCATCTTAAACTTGGTCAACACAGACTACAACATCATCATCGATGGCGTGAACACGGCCTACCTCTACTTTGGCATGTGGAAGAGCTCCTTTGCCTGGCACACCGAGGATATGGATCTGTATTCCATTAACTATCTGCATTTCGGTGCACCCAAAACCTGGTACGCCATCCCGCCGGCCTATGGCAGACGTCTCGAGAAGCTGGCCAGGGAAACCTTCGCCGAGAACTACCAGGAGTGCAATGCCTATCTGCGCCACAAGATGACAATGATCAGTCCGAAGGTGCTGCGCCAGCACAACATACCCTACAACAAGATCACCCAAGAGGCGGGCGAGATCATGATCACATTCCCCTTCGGCTACCATGCTGGGTTCAATCACGGCTTCAACGGCGCAGAGTCCACCAACTTCGCGTCGAAGCGTTGGGTCGAGTACGGCAAGCGGGCGAGTATCTGCCGGTGCCGGAGCGACATGGTCAAGATCTCGATGGAGACCTTTGTGCGCCGTTTCCAGCCGGAGCGCTACGAGAATTGGCTGAGGGGCCAGGATTTTGGCTGTCACCCCGAGGAGCCGGGGAAAATATGCGCTGCAGCGCCGCCCACCTTAAATGAGTCTGAAAAACAAGCAAGGTATTAAATTAGCCCACGAATTCAATGACTTTTGTACTAAGATAACCCCAATACTTTAGTTTGCGTGTTGTCAAACCCAAGGGAGAGTCGCCACAAAAGCGTGGCTGCTCGCTAGCTGGCAATGGGTGTGATTCGAATGCGGAGCCCACCGATGACGCCGACGACAGGGCCAGTGTCAGCAGCCACAACAGCTGTCGCCAGCTGCAGCCCGTTGTGAAACTGCGCAAGCTCCCACCCAATGCTTCCGTACCTGAACCAAGTTCCGCAACAAAGAGATACGACTTCAATTCCGTGGCCGTGGTGAAGGTCAAGCGTTTGTGGAATGACCTGCCGTGTCCAGAGACCGGTGTCAATCTCCTCACCAACGGTGTGGTGAAGAACACCAAGCGTATGCGCTTCCAGACCAAAATACTCACACTTGACGATGAGGATTGAAGATGCCACTAATAACGCTGCTTCACGGCAGTCTTTCGATCTCCTTGTTATATTTTCGTGCGGCTGACATCAAAGATTTTTTAGCGATAGTCTTTTTGTATTTTTCATAGTTTTTAAACAGACATGACGCCATCACAATGAAGATATGTGTATAGAATTTAGGAGACGAGCAAATTCATATGCAAAAAATGTACAAAATTTATAAATCTTTAAGCTGTAAATGGAGCGAGGCAACATTTGCCCCTTCATATTTTTGTAACAAGTGTCAGTTCCCACCGAAGGCAGTATTGCACAACAATTCGAGTTGTATAAAACAGAAATCCTTTTACACAGTAACGCCCAAAATATGCAATGTCTATAATCAAACAGATATGGGGCTTTAGCCTTTGATATGTTATGACATGTGTAAAATTCCTTTGCAACAAAAAGCGGAACGCCTTTTTAATTGGCAACCAATTAAGAATTAAGAACTGCGATTCGCGGGCTATAAAAGCATTCAAAGTCTTTCCTTTCGCCAGTTACTTCTTAGCCTTAAACGTTCGCAATTAAAGATGTTCGGATACTTTAAGCTCATGTACCCAGCTCCCATATCGGAACCCATCAGCACCAGAGATTCGAACGCCTATCTGCTTGAAACGCTTCGAATCTCAGGTCTAAACTTTCGAAACGATTTCGGAGTGGGCCGCAAGATCTGGAGGGTGTTCTCCTTCACCTATAATATGCTGATACTACCCGTGAGTTTCCCCATCAACTACACGATCCACCTGGCGGAGTTCCCGCCGGACTTGCTGCTGCAATCCCTGCAGCTCTGCCTCAACACCTGGTGCTTCGCTCTGAAGTTCTTCACGCTGGTCATCTACATGGACCGTTTGGAGCTGGCCAACAAGCACTTCGACGAGATGGACAAGTACTGTGTTAAGCCGGAGGAGAAGCGCAAAGTACGCGACATGGTGGCCGCCATCACCAGGTTGTACCTGATCTTCGTGGTGGTCTACGTTCTATACGCCACCTCCACCCTGCTGGACGGACTGTTTCACGACCGTGTGCCGTACAACACATACTATCCCTTTGTAAACTGGCGAATCGATCGCACTCAGTTGTACATTCAGAGTTTCCTGGAGTACTTCACCGTGGGTTATGCCATATTCGTGGCCACGGCCACCGATTCCTACCCTGTGATTTACGTCGCGGCCCTGCGCTCCCACATCCTGATGCTCAAGGACCGCATCATCAACCTGGGCGAGGCCAGCAATGAAGGTGGCAGCGACCGCGACTCCATATTTAAATCTTTGGTGGATTGCATCAAGGCTCACAGAACAATGCTGAAGTAAGTGATGTTAGCCATACTCCATTAATTTTTTAAATAATTAAGAACACCTACAAGTTTAAATATTTTGTGGCAAAATACCACAAAATAAATTTTAAATCCTCTGATTTAAGATGATTAGGAAAATAAAAAAAGTACAGTGTAGATGAGAACATCTATAATGATATATTTTGTATTTTCCAAAACATTTGGAGTACAAATATGATTATGTTTTTATATTTAGTTCCAAAACTGGACCAAAAAAAAATTGTACACCTATCAACAAAGAAACTCCTATCAATTACAAATTAAAGTGTATTCTTTACAATAAATTTGAAGTACAACTTGTATACGAAACCTAATGATTCCTCCAGTTTTTGTGATGCCATTCAACCGATCATCTCTGGCACTATATTTGCCCAATTCATCATATGCGGATCCATTCTGGGGATCGTTATGATCAATATGGTGCTGTTCGCCGACCAGTCGACCCGATTTGGCATAGTAACCTACGTTATGGCCGTCCTTCTGCAGACGTTCCCGCTCTGCTTCTATTGCAACGCCATCGTGGATGACTGCAACGAACTGGCGGATGCACTTTTCCATAGTTCCTGGTGGATGCAGGACAAGCGGTACCAGCGGACAGTCCTTCAGTTTCTGCAGAAGCTCCAGCAGCCCATGACGTTCACGGCCATGAATATATTCAACATAAATCTGGCCACAAACATCAATGTAAGTTCACTGATCTCCAAAAGAACAGGAAACTCCAAACAAACCTACATCCTTGCAGGTGGCTAAATTCGCCTTTACCGTATACGCTATCGCCAGCGGAATGAACTTGGATCAGAAGTTGCAACTTCAGGAATAGAAACACGAAATAAAAATAACCGCACCAGAGGTAAACGTACATACATTGATTTATGAACTTAACTCTCGTTTGCTTCGTAGTAGTATAATAATCGTATATGCATATAGCGAATTATGAATAACGTAAACTAGTTAAAACAAAACTTGATCGCGAACAAAGGGTAATAAAGAAAATCGCTTTATATTTATACCATACAGCAAGAGTCTATTGATTGGTGGGAACCTAGGTTGCTCTCGGAAATTGGAATCTGGCCGGTTCATCATCTTGTCTATGGGCTCCATTGCTCCCATCAAACGATGTGCTCGGCTGACGGTAGATGAAGTTAGTGACGTGTTGGCGAGAATTGCACATATAATGTCAAGCATGGAGTATTTTTAGCTCGCGAACAGTTCGAATGTTTCGGCGGCAGTTTATTTCGGGCTGGGTAGGAGGGGGCGCGGAGGGTCTACACGATCTCTAAGTATATTGATGATATTTTTAATGGCTGGCATAGATGAAACAGCGAAGGTTGTACATTTAACATAAACTTAGGCGAGATAACTATATGTGTCTTTGTGTCCCTCCATACGCTCTAGATACTCCTTCTCGATCAGGATGTCTATGCACTTCTTGATCACGGGCACCTTGGGCTTAAAGCGCGTCGACAGCTGATTAAGCACCTCCGAAATGAGATTGGTGTGGTTGAGTCGCTTGCGCATTTTCATAATGCGTACGATCGCCGCCTGGATCAGCAATTTTCGGTCCTCCTCTATGTGCTTATGTACAGTCTCCTGCTCCACTTTAAGTTCAGTCTTCAGTGGCTGGTTGATGTTAATGCGGCGTTTTTTGTTCTTGTAGTCCAGGAACAGCTCTACCGTCGACTCGGGCGTCAGCGAGTTCTCGTTGTCGCTGGAGGTCAGCACCTTAGCCTTGAGCAGTATTTGCAATACCTGAAGAAATACCCCCATTAGTAAGTAGCTAGGAAACGAAAGGATGTAATCTCACCTGGATCAAGTTCTCCTGTTGTGTCTGTGTATTGTCCAGCAGTTGTTGGACTGTGAAGCTGAGCTGATCGTTAAATTGTAGCAGCACCGACATCTGGAAGGTGCTGGCTTGCAGGGTGTAAGTGGAGGAGTTATTGCGGTTGACGTTCATGATTAGCTCGCCCTTGCACATCTGGTAGAGCCAGTTAAGCTTGCGACCAGAATGGCGGGCGGCGTAGAACTCATTGAACTGTCGCACTGACCGCTCCAGCTCGGAGGGAAGCAGGAAGGTGTTGCTCAGCTGGAAGGGCCACGAGCCCGAGGACAGGACCTCGATGCCAAAGTCAATTTCCATGGTCACGTTCTTGTCGGCCAGGTACTGCTTGAAGTTGGAGTTCAGGTCCTTTGAGACGCCAATGTCTTGGAACATTCGCTGAAGCTTGACGGTGTACTCGTAGCCACACGTCTGCTTCAGCTTGGAGATCATCATGGCCTCGGCGTCGTCCGAGGCCGATGTGTGGTTTACCAGGCGCTTAGCAAGCATCTTGGAGTAGTATTTCTGGAAGACATCCTTATCCTCGATGTACTTGAAGACTACCATAACCTGGTTCAGATTGTCCTCGAGCTCCTTGTCCTCCGGATTCTTGGAGGACTTCTTCAGCAACAGGTCGCAGTACTTGGCCAGCAGCTCGGGCGATTTGCTGGCACTGTTCGCGATTGTGACCACGTTAGAGTTGATGAACTTGCCACATGCCTTGTCCAAGGCGGCCACGAATCCGTTGTCATTGTTAAACGCGGTCAGGACGAGGGCGTTGTACTTCTTGTGCACGTCCAGGATGGTCTGGACGTAGGTCTTGGGATCGTTGGCCGCGTCGGTGGTGCAGCACTTGGCAATGGCCTCGGTGCCCTGGTGGAGTATGTGGTTCTCAAGGATGGACTTGAGATCTGTCAGGTTTTTGGGTGAGAGGGCCACCAGCGAGTACATCCGTTTCAGATCATCGTTTCGGTCTGCGTTAAGCAGATTCTGAAACTCGGTATGGAATATTTTCAGATGTTTTTCGATAAGAACCTGAAAGACATTGATTCGTTGGTTAGTACGTGAACTATAAAGTGGGATATGTTCTGCAGTCCCACCTGTTCGCATGTGGACTTGAGCGCATCCGCCGTGGTCTCGTGCAGATAGGAGAGTCCGTTTTTCGAGTTGAAGCCGCGCACGCGCTGTGTCTCCTCCTCCAGCCTGTTTTCCACGTGCTTGAGATACTCGGTCACCGTGTTGGTGGACAGAAACGCGTCCGACTCCTTCTCGTAGAAGGCGTACGTGTCTGCGATGAACTTGCTCTCGAAGTTGTCCTTGTATACGGACAGCTTCTGCTGCTCGACGTCGGCGTCCTCCTCGTTGAAGCTGAGCTCCACGTAGCACTCGATGACGTCGCGCACCAGCGACCTGTTGATGAGCTTGCCTTGGCGTTCCTCCTCAATGGACTTGAGCACCGCCTTGGTGACGGGCTCGTTGAGCACCTGGAACAGGTGTCCCTTCCAGGCGACCAGGGCCAGGCGGTAGATCTTATAGATGCCCTTCTGCCCCTCCTCGCACTCGCGCTTCACCCAGTTGCGGTTCAGGTAGTTGCAGATGCCGTCCAGGACGGTGCTGGAGAACTGGTACGACTTCCACTGCTTGGTGTAGCGCGACAGGAGCACCTCCTCGCCACTGATGGCCTTAAACTTGATGAGCAGCTCGCTCAGGTATGATTTAAGGAACTGCTCCAGTCGGTCGTACAGCTTTTTGCCCACCAGTTGGGCTCCTCCGGTCTTCCCGCTGCTCCGTCCGCTGGGCGCCGCATTTACGCTGGTGCAGTAGTCATAGACATGCGTGTAGAACCTCATGTACTGGCTGCGGGTGAGGGACTTCTCGTGCTCAAACACCTGTAGGATGCCCTCGACCAGCTCGCTCCAGATGTCATCCAGGTTTACGAGCTTCTGTGTGGTCTGGGCATTGCTGGAGCGATTCATCTTGGCGGCAACTGTGGCTGTGGCGTGGGCGGTGGGTGGTGGCAACGGCCTTCTGCCTTCTCCCACTGGAGGATGCTGTGCCTGAAGTGGCGCTTGGCTGGAGGAGGCAGCGGCGGAGGCTGTCACCCTGGGTGGCGACGGGGGATGGCTGCTGCTGGTGCTGCTGCTGTCCAGGTGGCGTCGTTTGGCGGCTCTCGTCCTGGGAGCTGTGGCCGGAATCTTGGCGAATCAGTGTTCCAATTTTGGAATTTAAAGTGTCAATCTGCGGACGAGACGAAACGGTACAGAAACGGAATGGGAGTGGGAATGTGGTAGGCCTCGCCACGTAAAAAGCGACGACCCGAAGGTCGCCTATTATGATCCAATGTCACAGCAATAAAAGAGAGGCTTGCGGAATACATACGCGCACATGCACACACACACACACACTCCGAGCTCAAGGTGTAATGCACTGCTGCAACACGGTCGGATATGCCCTGCAATGTAGGGTATTGACCAATCAAATGGCAAGTGGAGCCCCTCCACCCCCGCCCACCTATCGATAGATCGTGTTCAAAAACCAAACTTCCTGGTTAAATAAACACACACACACGCACGTACTCGCCCTCGCCTTCACACACACAAAGGTGCATTGAGATAAAAAAAAAATAGCGCACATAACCATTACACTGCAATTAAATGTTAAAAACTTCAAAGATTCCAGTGCTCCAAACAAAATAAATACAATTTTGTTGAAAAAAAATACCCAGTGTGCCTATCTTTTCTTTCTGTGACGTAGTGATTTGATTTCCCCCTTGGAGCACACACACTTTTTCTCTTTTGTTCGCCATTTTCACAGCCCGAAATCTCGTCTGGGGCAGCCTTCTTCCTTTAAGGTGCCTCAAATTACCTGTTGCCAGATCGGATGTGCTTTAAAACTAAACTAACTTAAAAGTGTATTTCGCAATTGGGCTTATAATTAAATCAACTGCTTTTCTGTGAAAATCACTAACTTTCGTTTATTACTAACTATTAAAATAGAGTGACCGCCCGCCAGTAAAGCAGTAAAACCAGCGATGGCGCCATAATCCGCAGTCAAAACCGATTGTCATTTTTACCTTGTTGTGTATCGTTGTATAACGCGCATCACTATTGGTCGTGAAGTGATCACTGTTACATCACTGATCACTGAATGTATGATGTAAAAACTCTTCTATTATCATCCGCCAAAAAAGAAACGTACTTAAATTGCGATTTGTTTTCCAGAATGATATAAAGTAACAGATGATACAAAAAACAAACAAAGGTAGATAAAATAGAAAAATAAATATAACAAAATTCAATGCAAATTATATTCAAGTAAATATTAGCTTTCTGTTTAAAAAATGGTCAATCATAAAAAATTGATTGGGGTGTTAAAAATTGCATAAATTTTAATTAGTACTAAAAATTATAACGTTTCTTTTACAACAAATTGAAAAGTTTTCTGTGCCTTGCGAGTTTGCGAGTTATTTTCATGTACAGAGAAATAATTAAAAGGGCTTTTCAACAATTGTACTGAAATGATTTTTTCCTTTATTTCAAGTGTATCAAGTTTTTTCCGATTCAACTTAAGGCGGCTTTTTTAAGTGTGACCATATATAGAAGGCTGATTATATTCACAGCTCAGCTTTCCTGTGTGTGGCAACTCTAAAGCTAAGCAAAACAAAAACAGTAAAGAAATTTAAAAGGTCATTGTTTATCCGTAGAAGCGGCTAAATTTGGAAACGATTTTGAGTTGGATAGAAGAAAATGTCCAGCCGCTGGTTATACTTAGTGGCTGTAGCACTGCTGCTGGCCCTATTCCACCAGCAGACCTGTGACGCAGCAGTCACACAGGCGCCTCCAAAGGGGAAGGCAATCGAGGAGCAGAGTGCGCCGGTTGCCGAGGTGGAGCCCAAAAAGCAGTCTGTGAAGAAGTCGAATCCAGAGGATCCTTCGGCGGGTCCAAAGGATTCCATGGTGGTTGTGGATAAGGGGGCACCTGCTCCGCCTGCCCCGGCTGCTCCTGGAGCTCCGGCTGCTCCCGCAGCTGCAGCTGCCCCATCTGCTCCGGCAGCTCCATCAGGCCCCCAGGCAGAAGCCAAGGCACCGGAACCGGTCCACGGCACCGGAAGTCTATCCGAGGACGATGTGCATGTTGAACATAGGACCCCCGATATGGACTTCCCCGGCCAGGCCGTGGTCTACATCTTAGTGGGCATCACCAGTACAGCCATTTTACTGCTCGTAATGAGGGTTTATCGGTGAGTTGTGAGTTATGCCCTAAATTTCAGGGCTATGACTCAAACTTGAACATTATTTATCACATGTTCAATGGTTTTTTTAAACTGTTTCTTATCAAGATATTTATTGCTTACTTTGCACGCCTTCAATTCAGAACGAACCTTCTTAACTCACCATGCTACAAATCATAAAAACCAATCTTAAAATTATAAAATAAATTTAATCAGTGAATTCTATATTAGTTTATAGAGCGCTTAATGAACGTAACATTTACATTTTTAAAGCTTATTTTCCTCTTATAAACTGTCGATTGATATTTTCTGTTTAGAAATCCGTATACTAGATTAAAGCTGATTAGACTAATCAAATCGCTTATTTTTACAGGCTGCGTCTGTCGAGAGCGGAGCGCAAGTACGGCGTGCAGGGCGACCGGGCCAACCAAGAGCTGACACCACTGCCGATGGCCATCGAGGACGTGAACAGCGACGAGGAGGACCACACCCTGTTCGAGGTCAATCGTCAGAACATACGCATATTATGAAATAGCAAACACGAGCACACGCCAAAGATCCGTTTGGCTGCACCGCCATTTCCGACACTTCTCAGCAGAACTTGCCTTAATTCGTAGCTATTTAACGCTTTGTAGATTTGCGCTGTAGCTGCCAGCCAGTAGCCCATTAAGCCCACTAATAACTAAGTTCTGTGCATTTCTCCCACTCGCAGTTGGTTCAGGTTTAACGAATCAAAAGGAAAACAAAACCACTTGTGATAACGATTACGATGATATATGTATGTCTATAAGTACGAAGATGCCGCTGAAGCCCCGAAGGCATTAAAAATCTCAAAAGTACCGATGCTTTCAACTCGCCAGTGCGTGGATGTTCCATATTAATAAATGTTATATTAAATATACTTGGTATTCTGTTTATTCTCCACACTTTCACAAGACTCTAGCTATAATTAGTTATACATTTAGACTTAATACAGTTTGATGGGCTTAACGAAAGGTTGGACAAACGATAGGCTGGATACAGGCAGTTTACGCGTACGCACAAAACAAATGCACTCACTTGGACTTAACAACTAAAATCACATAAATAATTTATTAACAATACTGCGACTGCGGCTGTGGCGGTCCTGCCCTGCCAAAAATAAACCACGAGAAACTTACGACTACGATTAACACTAAACTTGAGCTTCGCTAACGTTTTACAATTGTGGTTGGCACTGTAGTTTGTAATATATATTCTGCCTTCTCTCGATTGCGCAGAGTCGGATCTAGAGGCTAACTAGTGGGTCTATTGCCACCGATCGGGTATCCTCAAATCATGCTGCCGAACATCCGTTTGCCGCGGGTCAGTACCAGGCTGACCACCATCACGGTCAGCAGGAAGAAGACCAGGCTGAGGAACGTGGTGATGAAGCGACATCTTTGGCGGAACTTCTTCTCCTTCTCCATTTTCAGGCGCAGCTGCTCGGCCCGCGGCAGGTCGAGCGTAAAGTCCGATTCGGGTCGTGAGGATGGCTGTGGATAAAAATGATATCATAAGCTTTCGTTCTTTAAAGCAAGGTAAAATGTTCATCCTCTTCCATTGTAAATCCACCTAGCTGGACTGTACTTTAAGGATATTTTTAAGAAATATATTTCTGAACCTAATAATTATTACTCCAGTTATGGATTCTACTGGAAATGATATTTTAAGTTTTGGTTCAGGTTAAATAACTTTTTGATTGACTATCACTCAAAGACTTCTTAACCTTTAGAGTTTAGCCACCACTTGAAATAAATCCAAAAGTATTTTTCACAACATTATTATATTGGAACTTAAAATTTTCATTTATCTTCAAATAAATAAATAACTTTTTGATTGACTATCATTTATAGACCACTTAAATTTAAGAGTAGTTGAAATAGAATCACGTACAAATGTTTTCTTTTACAACTTTGTTCAAACAGGATCCATCATTTTGTAAAAATTATTGTAAACTTAAATTGTACATCTAATAAAGTAATAGAATTTATGAATACGGATAGTTATTTTCGGTGTACTCTTACTTTAAATAAAATTAAAAGAAAATCAAAATTCAGTGATATTTCTTATGGTTTCCATTGAACTTATATTTCAACTTAGGGCCGCTCGAAATAGAAAAGTTTGACTGTAGATGTCACTTGGGCCTGCAATTAAGTTAATTAATATTTGATGATATAAGCATTCGGTTTTATGCAAATCGCTGACCATCAACGACCGCTGACATTGATTATGATCACTCGAATCGCGCATAATCGCAGCGATCCTATTGGAGTCAAAATAAAGCTAAGGCTCGTTCGCGCATTTCGGGTCACAAAATGTTCAACCATAAATCACGGCCCAAACACCGTCTCGTGCCTGCCAATATTTGCGGTTGAGCTCAGGGCGTGGCCATATGTTAAAAAAAATTCCGAAAACAAAGCAACAAAAAAAGGGCTCCAACGCACAACAATTTGACCCACTAAGCTTTGTTTTCTTCGCTTTGTTTTTTCGCCTGTGCTCATCTTCATTTTTTTCCCGATCGTCTCACTTTTAGCGACACAACCTTGAAATCTTTTTCAGTAACAGCGAAAAAAAAGGCAAAAAGGCAGACTTGAAACAAAACGTTAACAGTTTTTTGTTGATGCTTTTTTGTGATATTTTTTTTTTTTGCCGATTCTCGCTAAACATGTTAAAAGTTATGAAACATTTTGGGAAATTTCACTCAGTCAGGTGCAGGCTTTATAAAAAAATGCATAACCTATATCTTGACAGCAAAGGGATTACAGCATTTAAAAAACTGTCACACATCAGCTGTCACAACAACTTCCGGCGGAAGTTAAGTAATTTCCCAACTAAAAATTTGAATTTGACATACATAGAAGTTACATCACTTTCAATTAGGGAGGGACCAAGTTCTGTTGGCCAAAATGTTTACAAATCTGGCTAAACACTCGCTTGTGCCAAATGGCTGATTGAATCGCTTATCGAATTTCAAGAGTGAAAGCGGCGTATACGCAATGCGGTCATTAAAAGGGCATTCAAGTGTAATTTTGTGAGTGTCTGGAGTGCTTTCAGCACACACTCGCCCCGGCATGTGTGTAATTGAGCTGTGGCAAACAATTTTGCCTGCAAAAATTTGTGCACACCTATTTTTGCATCTTATTGTGATTGCGACGGGTTTTGGAATTTTTTCTCTTCCGATTTTTCTTATTTTTTGTGGTGCCTTAAGCTGCATTGTCTTCAATCCGGGTGATCATTTTTTTTTTCTGTTCAACCAAATACAGTGCATAACGGGTAACAGGGAATTTAGAGTGACTCCTTGAAAAACTAACATTTTTTTTAGCTATGCAGGTTTTTGAAATAAAATATTCTACAAATATTTTAAATTTCTTTAAACAGTTGTTTTTCATTTCAACTTGTTATCCTACATTATTAGAATAAATAATAATGAAAAAGGTTGAACCATTTGTCATATTAAAAATTTGAAAAAAGCTTTTTGAAAATATTATCAAACTTTTTCCAAAACTGTTTTTTAACTCTTTCCTGATACTTAAAAAAATTAAACTTTGCATAAAAAGTTTAAATAAAAAATATGGAAGAACATTTTTCATTCATTCTGCTAAAAAATATAGAATTTTTAGTTTTTTTAATGTATGTATATTATCACTTAGCGAGTATAAACTGTATTTTGAGTTCGACCAGAAAAACGCACACAATCAAAATGAGAAATTGAAATGAACAACTTTGCGGTACATTTTTGCCTTCCGGCTTCTTTTCTCTCCCTTTTGATGATTCGCTTGTCTGAGGTTAGTGATGCCGTTCAAAGTCGGGGAACTTGCATATATATACAAATATATGTACCTATAGATGTGTGTTCATTATTACCGCTGCTGTTTATCAGTCAAAGTACTGTGAAAAGGCGAGACGTAATCGGCAAAAGATGACGGAGTCGGAGGCTGCGGGGAAATTACCGCATTCCGGCATTTGCAAGTGTATTGGCTATAGGCGATACACACAAAAAAATATAATGATTAACGATGATTGATTGGTTATTAAATCATTCCAAATATTTGATATTTGCATATATATTTTCTAAAGATTTGTTTTTAATTCTGCATGCAAATTAATATTCTTAAATTTAGAGAGCAGAATTTCAGTCTAAAGGTTTAATTCAGAAAAATCCCCAAATTATATATTCATAAATATTGATGGATTGGTTATTTAATTATTAAAAAAGTGTATTGTATTGTAAAATGTAAATTAATATTCTTAAATTAACAGAGCTGAATTCGAGTATCAAGGTTTATTTCTAAAAAATTCCTTAATTATATATTCATAAATATTGATGGATTGGTTATTATTTTATTAAAAAAAAGTAATGTTGGTATATTTCAATAGAATTTTAATATTGGCATACCAAATTATTATTTTGTCACTTAAGATTTTTTATATAAACAGAACGAAGTTCTATTTGAACAATTTCTAAAAGATGATGATTTGGTTCCTTATTATTTTAGGCAAACTTGATCTTTAAGCATGTATAAAGCATATTTTTTGATTTTTCCTACTAAAACGATTTGGGAGTTCATTAACCCCGCTAAAATATTTAGAGATTCAATAATTAAGAGACAAATGTGAGTTCCCAAATAACTATTTAAGATATTACCAGCAAAAGTGATATTTTTCTAGTGTACTTCGTATCTCCCGTGTTTGTGGGAGTTGGAGTGTAACGGTTTTATTGGCTTGCCATGCCAAATGAAGTGCAATTGTGGTGTAAAACGCCGTGGGTGGATTTGAATTGAAACTTGGGGGCCCCAAAGGTGCCGGAATATCTTGCCGATTTTGACGCCAGGGGAGACGCCTGCCCATAAGCTAATTTGCAAATGATGCCGCACAGCGACTCGCTTACGCACACGCAACAAATAGTAAATATAAATAAATTATATAAAAAAAAAACCATAAATTCGCCAAAGATATGCAAAATGATGAGAAATCGACTACTGGCTGTAAATTCCCGCTCAACCCGGCCTTGAAACACTTTGTATATAAAGACTGCCCCCCAAATACGGGTTCGGCTTTTGGGTGTGTGCTAATTTCTGAAAGAAAATCCATCGATCGACGGCTGTTTTTTGCTTTTTAATTTGCCGCACACGTTTTCCACCGCTGACATTGAAAGCGCTTCTGTTTCCCCGCTGGTTTGCTGTTGCTCTGGAAGTTGGCCAAGTTTATTATGTTGGTACCTGCCCCCCCCCCCCACACCCCCGACGAGCAAGTACATCAGGTTTGAAAAATCACTCCAAGAGAAAACAAAATTTTAACACGTCCACGAACAACTGGCCGACGGTCGTAATCTCCGCCGGGCGGGGAATCCGTACTTTTGCTCACGTCGCGGCAATGGAAATTCACCGGACTTCGATTTGTCTACCTAGAAGTTATATCTTGTACATGGTGTTATCTGCAGACACGAGAGTCTGGTATTTTTCCCGGCACTTGCACATTTTTCTTATGGTTTTTGGATCATTCCAGCACGATGGAATTCTTTTAAAGTTGGGGGAAAGAAATTTCGGGCATGATTTGATAACTTTCCTCTTTAAAAAAATCTTCATCTTATTATGGTTTCTATAACGTATGAATGGGTATGCAAAATGATAATTAATTAAGCCCTATAAAGTTCAGAAAATCTGATATGCCTTGTATGATAAGAAGTATACTCCCAAAAAATTTGATGGGTAAGATTGACTACCTAATATTAATTTATATATTTACTTTTCGCTACTAGGAATATGATTCAATGTGTTATACATTTTCTTGTTGTCTGTGTTACTTTTTAACAGTAAAAATACTGAGATTAACTATTCATTTGCTTAAATTGACAATTCTTTGACTCGGCTAAATACAAACTAATATAAAGGTCATTTTGACCAGTTAAGTGATTTTGGGTCTATTTTTAAAATTAATCAGTTTGATTATTTTTTATCACGAACTTTTCACTGATACCTTCGACATAATGATTTCACATTATAATGAAGTACAAATATTTGCCCACATGCAAGTTATAAAAAAAAAGATCTCAATTTCCTTAGGATTGTACCATTTTACTGATCCATTGTTTCCGTCACTAATCCCTGATCCATTTGCGGCGAGCCGAAGTCAACAACTGATCTGCCGTCTGGCCGAAAACCAGGTGAATGTCTTCATGGGGGGCACTTCTATACATATTAGTTTTGTTTTGTCTTCGGCAATTAACAGGGGTATGCTAACTCCAGTAAAGTGTGGCAATACGTCCACGAGTCGCGAGCCTGAGGCGCGGATTTAATTCAATTTAAAAGTGTGTGCAAGCATTTATGCAATTGCAAATGAATTTTCTTCTTTCGCCTGCTCCGCTTTAAAGTTGTGGTGAAATTGCAACTGGAGGCTGGCTGGTTGAGTCACCAACATCGCTGCCACAACCACAACAACAAAAGCAAACCACCACCACCGGAGGGGGCGGCTGTGCCTCCGGGTGGGCGTGGCAGAATTGCGAAATTCAGGTGGCAGTGGCAGTCTAATTAGTTGCTGCCTTTCCCTCGGCGCACATGGCGTATGGGCAATAGGTGGAAATTTGATACCATAATTGCGGGCAGTGCCGCAGCTTCCGTGGAAGCAATACCCCTGGGCCACTAACGGCCAATAGTTTGTAGTTTATGTAAACCCAAAGAGACCCCCAAGGTAGCCGTAGTGCACTCGGAGAAATGGGTTCAATGATCCATCTGGAGTGTGTTTTAAAGGTCAATTTGATCGTTTCGGGGGATAATCAAATCAATTTGCACTGCTGCTATTGTTTGTTAGCCACAACAAGTGACTGTCTTTGTATTGATAATGTTGATTTCTGAGGATAAGTTTAATACCTTAAAAATAAACATTTTCATAATGGTTTAATTTAATTAGTTTTAAAGGAATATTACATTTTAGTGATGTTAATTAAACTTACTAGAGATAGTTTAGTAAGTTCCCCTATTAAACTTTATAGTATGCAACATATTGACATATTTATAAAAATAAGATCTCTTTAAAAGATATATAATAAATGACCAACTGTTAAGAAGAACCATCAAAATGCTTTGACGCCAAAGAGAATCTCTAACTAATTTTACATAGTCAATATTAAATTAACCAGTAATAAAGACATTTATGAAAGATTTTTAATAATTGTCCAATTGTTATAAAGAAAATCCAAAATTCTCTTACAAATGGGTACCAATGAAATCCAAAACTAGTTTTAAATTGCGAACATTATATTTACATCTAGTAAAGCCATAAACGAAAGATCATCAATGAATCCTAACTAGTGACCAATTGGTTAGAATGTAATTCAAAAACTATATAATAATTACTTATATATATAAGAATAATCTTTTTCTAAATTTTAATGGTGTATATTATATTTATAATAAAGAAGCCTTGTAAGATTCAATGAAATAAAATAAGTTAGGCTGTTTTATACATGATAATATATTTATATAAATAAGTTGAGGTAATAGATATTCCCCTATTTTTCCGAGTGGGTGCCTCAATTAAAAGGCCCCAAAGACGGCCTCCCATGCAAAATGGCAGCCGAAGAAGGTTGACAACTCCATGACCAGCGACTGCTCTTGAGGCCTGCCCCCCAAATGGAATCCGCCATAACCCAGTTAGAGATTGGGTGGTGGTGGTGGTGTTGTAGCGGTGGCAACTGCCCACTGGCCACTGCAAAGTGTCCACTGTCCACTGGTGGTAAGTGTGGTTGCGATTCCGATTGCAACACTTTGTGGCAGCTAAAACGCGTGCAGCTTTTGCCCGCTTTTGGACCAGATCGCCTTACATCTCTCTGCGTTTTCAGTTTTCAGTTTCGTCTCGTTTCATTCTCATTTTCATTTTCGGTTTCGATTTCGTTTTGGCATTCATGACAGCAAACCCGTTTAGTTTTTGGTTTTCAGTTTCGTTTGCTGCCGGCCAATTGCCGTGGGACGAGTTTCGTTTGCGAGCGGGCTTTTGAGGAGGCCTCACAGCTTCAGGATGGGGCGGCTTCTGTTTTTAACTCTACTTTTTTTTTTTGCGGAATCTCGCCTCAACGTCCTTAAAGGTCATTCGAGTTGTAGGGCAACTTCTTGCCACTTGTTGCATGTTTTTATCCAGTTATCGCGGCCACAATCGATGGCCAGTTGGCCGAGATGCGGCCGTCGTCTTAACGGAATTTAAAGGCTAACTGGTACAGTGTCGCTTAACCGTATCATTTCGCACGACTGCCCCACTCAGGCACTCAAGTTCAAATCGAATCGATAGATCCGACTATCTGCTCCACAAAGGTGAACAAACCTTCGACGAGCGTCGGGCCTGGCCGAAAGTGAAAACTCATTGGGATGCCGGGCGTGAGTTCGGCTATTGACGGCAATTGAATCTTGGCCAGAATCGCTCGAATCGCGGCTGCGGATATTGCATAAGCCGTTGCCCGAAAACGGAAGGCGTAGAACGGAAACCAAAATTGGTAACGGAATTTTAAGAGTCTCCATCCGAAAAGGAAGGAAATCTTGGGGGGTTATTACACAGTAATATACCCTTTAACAAGTAATGCAAAGAGGGTTGTTTACTAGGAAAACATAATTGATAGCACATTCTATATTAATTTAAACCACTTTAAATAGCTTAATAATAATATTTTACATTATTCATAAATGGGTAACGAAATTTCAAGAGTCTTTATCCGAAAAGCACAAAATTCTTGGGCGGCTATTAGAAATACCCCTTATAAATTTGCCTATTGCACACTGTGCGTGTGGCGGCATAGCTTTTTTTTATGCCCGCAGTTTAGGAAGCTGCCTACCGCTAATTTATAGGGTTTATTATAAAAATGTTACCAATATGTTACATATTATTAAAAGGCATTAATTGAATCCTCATTTTGTATGATAACACTCTAGAACTTAAATTAAAAATAATTAATTGAGTATGGACTGACAAAGTATCATCCAGTTAAGATTGCTGTTCCATTGATATGGTTATTTGATTCTCAATGTAATTGCTCTCGCTTCGCAGTCACTTATCGGTATTATGACTTAATCTGGCATTAACTGAAGAGCCATTGAGTTGGAGTCGGCAAGGCAAGGCAATCGATCTGGCAGCTGTTTTGAGGAGGAGTGGGGTGGGGGGACCAGCATTAGATGTAATTAACGAGATCTTCGGCTGGAAAGGGGAACAGTAGCCAGGCGGATCCATTAATCAAACTGCCGCTTCGCAGGGGCCCTGACTCTGTATAGATACTATCGACTATCGACTTTATGGATAGCACCGTCTGGCGCATACTAAACTCTGACGTTGGGGAATGACGGGCATGCGAATTCCGTCGAATGACGTGGCTCCGAGTTCTGGCCAAAAGTGTTTGCGGGGGTGTTGGCATTAGCCAGCTCACGATGCTACCAAAATGGCTGGCATTGCGGCCAAGGATGAGGCTGATCATCAACTGGGCTTGCACGAACCGAGCCGGCTTAGAATGCGAATTGGTCGAGGAATTGGCCAGCCTAATGAGCTGAGGGCCAGAAGCATAGGAAAATACGAACTTGAGATAGTTATAGCCAGCTCGATTGTTCGGAATCCATTGGGCTGGCCCGACCTCGGGCTGCACCATAGCTCGGCTGCAATTAGCCAGAGCATTAATCATACGCCTCGTTGGCCCGCTTGGATCATAATTATCTCTGCAAGCGGCTGCTGATCTAAATACGGCTATAATTTCGTAACGCACTTGACCCAAACTTTGCTAATGATATACCATATGTAATCGAGCCAAGGAAAAATATGAGTTTATCTTCGCATTCAAAGGAATAATCACTTAATCACAAGGACTTGCCTTTTCAACAGCATACTGAACGGTTTTTAACAAGACCAAAATTAATTGAATTTTATGGGGCTTCGGTTTGATTAATTCAGTGAACGGAAGTGGATTTGGTTGCCATAGAGAATCCCATTGAAATGCAAATCGAATTAAATTATCGGTAATTAATTCACTCGTTACGGAGTGAATTGAATCGTGGAATTATTATGCGATTGCATGAATCCCAGCCAAACTAAAGTGAATGCTCATCCACCGAATTATTATCTGTGGAGATAAATATTTATTGAATCGGACACTAAAAATGCAATGAAAGTGGGTGGATTGTATATGGTTTTTATACGGATGTTGAGTTAGTTACAGTTTTTCTAATAAATTAAATTGAAAACAAAATATTTCTAACAGTCTTCGAAGTTTACAATTTAAGAAAATAAGGAAATCTGCAAGTCATTTTTAATGGTTTTCTTTGATTAACAACCACTTTTCCCTTTAAAAATATTTAAGTTCCTTGTTTATTTTAATTTACCTACTTCTGCATAACTGAATATAGTTAAATATTTTTTAAAGGGAGTTATGTTTGTTTAAAAATAATTAATAGCCCCCCTTGGTCCCAGATTTACTTAATGGTTTTATAACTCCTTAAATAAATAATTAACTCTCCCAAACAGGCACATAAATTAAATGAACCCATCGTAAACATCTCGTAAAATTAATATTTGCCACGTAATTTTTTATAGTCCTCCCAAATTGCAGCCATATACCTTAAGTAATATCCACCAAGACACCTTTTCCCATCTTCCCCAGCAATACTCACATAGGACAGAGTGGGCTGGGCACTGCTGATGACCAGTTCGCCTCCACTTCGCTGCTTGCCGAGGAGCGACTGATGCAGCCGGTTGGTGCCGTAGTACATCTCCCAGATGCTGGGCTTCTTGCGGTGCCACTCGGCGATGCTCTCCCGTTCCCGCTCCCGCTCCCGCGCCGCCTTATCCCCGCCAGCTCCATCGAGGGTGCCGCTGCCACCGATTCCCTGACTGCCGCTGGCCACCGCCAGGATGGGCTTGTGGAAGGTGAGATTCCGCTGCATTTGCGTTATCATCACCGGATGCAGTGCCTCCAACTCCAGCTGTGGCGTGGAGGCGGGCGAGGGCGTGACACTGCGCGACAAACTGGTGGTGGTCACCTCCGACTCCACATAGCACTCGGCGGCGGGAAAGATCTCCGCCAGGGACTTGCGCTTCATCTTGAAGTTGGGATCGCTGGCACATCGAATGGTCATGATCTGTTCGCGTACGCTGAGCGGTCTGCCGCTGGCGGAGATCAGGACACCGTCGCGTACCGCCTCGTAGGCATTCAGCTGGAGATCGGCGCAACTGCGTCGCCGTTCCAGGGCGTTCTGCAGCCGGACCACGTGCTGCTGGCGACCCAGACCGCTGCACAGCTGGCGAAGCTCCTGCTCGCTGTGCTGGTTCATCCGCTGCAGATAGGACTCCAGTTCGTGCTTCAGGGTGTGGATCATCCCCTCCAGCTCTTTGGGCACATCGGTGGGCGGTGTGCTGGCGGGTGTGGGCGTGGTCGCGCTCGAGGCGGGGGGCGTGACACGCGATAGGAGGCGAATCTTATCACGGACATCCTCCAGTAGCTCACGAGTGTTTTGGAAATGCAGCTGATCCTCATAGCGCTTGGCATACGTCTCCTCGGCCCGCCCCCTCTCGCTGTCCAGGCGGTAGGCATCCTCGGGACAGGAGTTGATGTACTTGGCGCACTTGTAGTTGTTCTCCGCCAGCTGCTCGTCGTTCAGGAAGCTGGGATTGTCGATGCCCCGATGAGGCCCCACGTTGGGCGCCAAAAGAAAGGCATCTAGGTCAATGTCCAGCAGAGAGTCATCAGGCAGTTGATCCTGTTGCTGTTGTTGCATCTGCTGCTGTTCCATAATGGTGGGCAACTGGTTGTAGACCCTCAGCTTCTCTCCAATATCCATGGGATGACTGGGAACTTCGGTTCTCCCCCCAGCTGCCTGCATGAAGCTCACAATATGCTCCTGGGCATACAGGCAGGGAAAGGTCTTTAGGTGCCGGTCCAGATTCTCGATGCTCGTCTCCAGGATGCGCAGTTTGCTGCTATAGTGATGCAGTCCCTCGGCCACCTCGGCCTTTGACTGGATTTGATGATGGTCATTGGATGAGGCAGGAGCAGCTCCAGCTGCATCTTGCATGTCCAACCGCTGACTCTTGACTGCGGACAGCTTTTCAGCGGAGGCTACTGGTGGGTCCGCGGTTGCCAAAGCCACCTCCTGGGGAGTCGCCACTTTCGTTGGCAGCTGCAGTGGTGGTCGCTGTCGCTGCCTGGCGGCCACACTCTTGATCTTCTCCTGGACATCGATGACCGGTTCGCAATAGATGTGCTCGTCCAGCGAGTAAGTGGAGCACACATTGGAGCTGTAATAACCGGACGAGCCGCTTTTGTCCGTTGAATAGTGTGAGCCACCCGTCTCAGTTGACTGTGTTGCTGCTGCAGCAGATGTTGCTGCTGCTGTTGCAGATGTTGCTGTTGCAGATGTTGTTGCTGCTGCTGCTGCTGTTGCTGCTGCGAGTGGCAGTCCGGAATCCGTGGAATGCGTGCTGCTGACATTGGAGGCAATCGAGCACTTCTTGCCGCGCTCCCCCAATCCCGCGGAGGTGGTCACCTCCAGCTGTTGGTCGTGACCACTTGCATTCCCCATTCCACTGCCCAGACCATGTCCATTCCTCAATGGCATTGGAGCCGCTGCCGTGGAAGTGGATGTGGCTATGGATGTGGCTGTGGACGATGGCGGGGCTGGTGTTGTTGCTGTCGCTGAGCTGCAATGAGAGCGGGAAAAGCGAGAAAGAGTCATGAAAATCGGTGGAAAACACTCGGACGAAAGGGAAACCTAGCGTTGGAAAGTGGTTTTTGTTGGTTTTTCGCAATCGCCGCTTTGTTTATGCGTCGCCAACTGGGAAACGACTGAAGAACTGTGGGCAAAATATATGTTTTTCTTGCAAAAAACTCAGGCTGACTGTATTTAACATGCTACCAAGTAAACTTTAAACTTAAAAATCTTTTACTTAATTTTTTTTGAAATATTAAAAATAAAATTTTAATGACTCATCTAAAATAAATCAATTTATTTTAAACACCTTCCTTAGCCACCAATTTAAAAGTAAAACGTTATCTAGTAAAAAAATGTTAAATATTATTTTAAAAATCTCTTAAATAATATAAATTTTTAAAACTCAGCTAAGTCAACTTATTTTTTAAAATCCTTTGCTTTTTTTCTACCCAAATTATTTAGAATAAATCAATTTTCACATCTAAGCTTTTTAAATTTTTGAACACCTGCCTTTAGGTGGTTTTGTTGATGGTAAAATATTTTATACTGCAACTTAAAATTGTTAACTTATTTTTTTAAAAACCTTTTGCGTCATTTGTCATTTAAATTTTCAAAATAAAAAAGGCAAATCTCACCTAAACTAAATAATTTCATTTAAAAAACCCGTCATAAGTTTGTTTATTGATTGTAAAACATTTTCTGGTGAAACAAAAAACTAGCAATTTATTTTCATCCCATGGTGAAGCGCTTAAAAACTTTACAGCCGCAGGCGAAAACTGGTTAACTGGGTTAGTGGCTTTGTTTACGTTTTCCATTTTTTCTCGGCCAGCTGAGATGCAAATAACGAAAGTGTATTGGACTGGGATTCCCTATAGAATGTCACCCGGATGTTCAAAATGTACTTATTCTGTGCAATCACATTTGGTTCTTACCATTCCTTACTTATATATAAGCAAACATTTGAAAGCGTGTTTTAGAAATTCAGCATCAACATACAAATTCGATTTCAATTGAAATAAACTCGTTCTAAACAGGATTTCGGCTTGAGTTACTGTTGCAATTCGGTTAGCTTTCGGTTTGTTTGATTTTTGTCTGTTTTATTTTTCGGTTTTTATTTTACTGCCTAACTGTAAAGTTAGGCATGCAAGTGAAGTCTACTGCTTTGAGTCACTTTTGGCCAAATTTTTCGTTTTTCCCTGCCAACATATGTGTGTGTGTTGGCCAAGTTTGGCCAAGTTTTTGGTGAACCATGAAATTCGCCGGTGCCCGATGACTTGGGGAGCAAAGGATGGCCAGAGGTGGCCTGCTAAGTGCAGCGAAATGAAATGGAAACTTAATTGAATGGAACGGAAGCTTCCCACTGTGGAAGGGCACTAAACTTCACCGAACTCTTTACAGATGGCTACCGACTGTTTTTGGGCAAATTTATGGGGCCCGTCTTTTCCATCTTTTTGCGGATAGCTGGAGTTACATTGCAGCAAATTCAAATAAAGTTGAATTTCAATTCAAAGTCATTTAGCCCTAAGTCTTGTTAACAGACTTTTATTTGAACTCAGACATAGTCGGTAAGTATTTTTATGTTTGATCACTTATCAGGTTATTTGTTAGTAACCTTATCTTATGCTAGATATATAACTATTTATCTTCATAATTGCTTCACATTATAAGGTTTCTTAGGCTGACTTTCCTATTACTCTTTAAAGTTTCAAAAAAAGTATTTACTATTCAGATCCTTATCTGGACTAATGGACGAATGGACTAATTTTGTATTGCCTTTTCACCCTCAATCGTATCATCAATTTACACCCTCTGATGCTATTTGTTAACAACATTATCTACATCTTTTATCTTCATAGACTTTATTAGGTTTCTTAATATATTACCAATTTAGATCCTTATCTCTTGTGGATTTTCAAATTAATTTTGTGTTATCTTTATACTTTGAATCGTATCATCATCAATTGAGCAATACTCGATTTATCCTATATTTTTTGAATACTTTAACCACTTAAATCATTGCTTGATTGATAGCTATTTTACTCCAGTATTATTATTTAAAGTATTATTAAAAGCAACCTATTGGTATATTTATTAATAAATAACACATTTTCAATGGTATGGCTATTCCAAGAGTCAATATTAATTTTAATAAACCTAATCTTGGTCCCCGAGGGATCTTATTTCCAAAACGCCCCACTGATTGATTGCTCCTTCACCCAAGAATTATTATTCGAAATTCTAATCGCACCGCAATTTGCATTTTCTCTGGGGTGGATTTGCATTTTTGACCGCTTGGCGCCAGTGGCATTGCTTTAATAACTCACTTACGATCGGTAACAAGTCCCAGATTCGGTTCTCAATGCACTCGGCGTTTGGCACTAGGTCAACATTGGCTTTTGGCCAACTCGAATGAGTGCTGAGAATTGCGTAATAACGGTTGTTGCTACCAGATATTGTTGCCGCAGTTTTACGGATCGGTTTTTCGGTTCGGTTGGGGCTGTTCTTGTATGGTAAGTCGGTGCGTTACGCACCCAAAAATTGATAAGTTGCGGTCAGTGGCGAGTGTTACTATGTAGATATTTTTATTTTTTTTTTTATATTTGGTGGCGCAGCTACCGATGCGTAGTGGCAACAGGCCATAGATATCGCACCAACAGAAGCGGCAAGGTTACCTTTTCGGCTCATGAAATATTTTGCAATCTTTGGGGTATAGGTAAAGCTATGGCTATATGTTTATTTTGTTTGTTCGAACTGTGTTAATTAAAATGTTCAGCCTCGTTTGCATGCACGGAACACTGGTGGACCGGCGGACAAGCGAATTTGGCGGACAAAGGGACAGGCGGACATACGGACAAGCGGACATATAGACTGTATTATAGACCGTTAGTAAACACTATCGTGTGACCGCTAATTGTTGTTGACTGCTTGCCAAGACAAATTACAGGCGACTGGAAATTCGGCATCTAAGTCGCGATCTGGCCCCGTCTATCAATTGCAAATCAATCAATGGGCCGGCGCGTTTTTATTGCAGCGATTATATCGACGATTTCGCACATGCTTAACGCTCAAGATGGATATATGTGTGTTGGATTGGCTAAACGCCTAAAGCGACCTTGGCATAAGCCAGAGATACGCATAACGATGGCCTAGGCGGTCTCCAAAAATCGAATACAAATTAGCAATAGCGATGGGTATCTAACTGCATCGATGGGGGCTAATGGGACAATGGAATTGTACTTGGCCAAGGTCGTCTTGGAGGAGCTACTGTGCGAAATCCACTCCCCAATGGGTTTTATCATAGTTGGCATGCGTGAGCAGTAAGTATGGGTAGTACCAACGCCGATGGAATCGTCAATCGATTTGGGTTCGGTAAAGAGCGGTAGTACACTATATGGCTTTGACCTTGAGGGGAAACTCTTGGGAGCTCTTTCCTTGATCCGCTGCGAATCGTTTGCTATTTTGACAGCATATCTGCCCGATTATCTTATCATGGCTATCGTGCCAGTGCCTGATTTCCATATTCTGTCCCATGCAATGACCAAAATAGCTGAAACAAGTTGGAAACCGAAACTATCTGCCAATTAATTGAAATTGCTGTCAATACACGGCACGACTTAATGCATATGCATACTCATATGTGCACTGAGGAAAAAACATGCTAAGTATCTAAATTTCATATATGATTTTAATATCCACCCTTTGTGGTTTTTTAATGATTATAATGTTATATTTTTAATGTGATATCATGTTTCTTATTGATATCATTATCTTATATTTTCTATTTTGACTAAAATATGTTTTATTTAGTTCATGATGTTTAATATCTTTTGTAATTAACTTATTGTTTTGGTAATGCAAATTTTATTTTATGTACTATTCATTTTTTTTATCAGTGTACTTGTACACACTTATATGTGTTCAAGTATTTATTTTTTTAATTTTTGATAAATATTTCAAACCAAAACGGGCTCTCAGCCTCTGACCTTCGGCGATTCGAAGATCATGTGCTGCTGGTGCTGGTGGCTTCTTTAATTTCAATTAATAAACGTAATTGTTGCAGCTGTCTGCAGTTGCAGTTGCTGCAGTTGCTACTGCGATGACCGGCGTCAAGTGTTTGCCAAGCTTCTCTAAAAACAACAAGATATATGTGCATATATACGAGATATATACATATATATGAAGACAAAAAGAGGTGAAGGCTGACAACAGGCGCCAAAAACCGCATTGCTCGATGCAGCAGCAGCAGCAACTGCAACAGCAACTGCAACAGCAGCCGCAGCAACTTGAACTTCGCTGCCACTGCAGACATGATTTACATACCTAGGCGCTGTGGCAGCAACAGGTTGCCTTCGCCGATCTCAGAACCATCTCTGGCTTAATCATAATCCCCATTTGGGGCAACACTCCGCCGCTGATTGCTATCCGGCTTAATGCCGCGCTAATTGGCTCGCAACAACATAATTACAAAATATCGCCGGCTGCTGCTCAAGTGGCTGGAACCGTGAAGTGTTGCGTCCGTAATTGCATTAACAACAGGTAGGGTTTCCGATCTGCGACGGTCGTGCCTTTTCTGGGGTTTTCTCTCTTTGGCTCGACCCCCCCCACCCCCACCTATTCCTAAAGTCAAGGTCGCCATGGAAGCAACGAAGGTCGCTGCACAACGACGGGTATCCATATCTAAATTTTGAATTTGTTGCACATTTTCTGGTCTTCCATCTTGACTTTGGGTGAGCAAGTGCACTTAACATTAGAGTTCTGTTATTTTATGAGGTATCTCTGAAATTACTACTGATTTCCAAGTGGTTCGCATTAAAAAAAATTGTTTAAAAATGCGTAGGCCTCCTAATATCAGTTTTTTGGCTGGTAAACATTAATTTAAATTTATTTAAATGCACAAAAAATATATATTATTGGAATTGGAAATATATATTGACCAACCTTTGGTCAGGTGTTGGTTATATATAATACCATATGGTTAAAATTTTATTCGCTTGTAATTTTGAAAATATTAAAAGGAAAATTAAGGAAAGACATATCTTTGGGCAACCTTTTTGGTTAATTTAAATGATAATGTAATCTTAAGTTCAAGTTCATGAATAGTATGTTCAAGAAAGTAATCCTGGTTTTGTTTTTTTATATTTTTATGATAATGATAATATAAACACTGGTACTCAGATCAAGAAGGGTCTCTTTTTTCATTTTTTATTTGCATTTTTGATAGTTATCTTTACTTATTTCCTTACCTTTGATACTTGAGCATGGCTCTTGGAAGAAGAAAATTTTCGCTGCTGCCTTTCGGTGCCGCCTTGGTTGCACCTCCTCCACTTGGAGCAGCTCCACCGGCGGCTTCCTCTGCTCCTCCTCCCGAACCGCCTGCACCTCCTCCGTTTCGAGCAAAGAAGGCTCCCAGGCGTTGCAGATAAGCGAACTTATTGGCCGCCCCGGGATCTTTGGGTGCGGAGTAGCTCCTGGTGCTGCTGCTCCGACTGCTGCTGCTCCCGTTCCTGCTCTGACTTCGACTCCGACTGTGGCTCCTGCTCCTGCTCCCGCCCTGACTCCTGTCCCTCGCCTCGTCGTCCTCCTCGTCGTAGGGCAGCACCTCGATTGCATCGAAGTCGTAGGAGTTGAAGTAGGCCTGCTCCCGGGTCCGCTTCACCTGGGCCGCCTCCGTCACGTGGTCGGCGGATATATCCGTGGCTGTTTTCTTGCTCGCCGTGCCCGGCGAATTTTTGCAGATGGGCATAGTCGTCTATAAGTACAAAAATTAAACGACTTTATTTTAGAGTTTTTAAATTAAATTCATCTAGTTTATTTAATCAAAAACTACAAGATCTTCTCATTGATAAAGATATATTTGTAACCTGTTTAAGTGTAAATTTACGTATTGTGTGTTGACAGAAATAATTATACTTTTTATTAAAGTCATTTGTTATGGTCCAATTTCGAAGTCCATACAAAATTTTGTATTTTAAAAAATAGATTATCTTTGAAAATATGCTTCATTTAAGAATTTAATAACTGACTTGTTCTTTAAAAAAAATCTGAATTGATTTGGAATACGATTTTGGTAAATAAATTCTAAATGATACAAGAGAAAAGTATGGAATTTAACTAGTTGGGTGTGTTTAGTAAATATACATATATATTTTTTTTGTTTTTAAAATTTAATCATGAAGGGCTAAAATATAGTACAAATTAAGAGAATCACTTGATACAAACCAAAAATGTTTAGTAAACGAAATGTCTTCTTATCGAAAAGCTAACTTTTAAAAGAAGAATCCCTTCTTGATAGAAACTTTCAAGAAAATAATGTTCTTGAAAATAAAAAACTTAAATTCTTTCTTGCAAGCAAAATAAAAATTTCATATTTTAAAGGCGATACCGCCCTTAGAGAGTTTCAAATAGGTTACATCGTTAGTCAAGTTGTTAGCTTAAATTTGTGTTTTTCAGGAAAACCTAAACCTAAAAACCTAAAACCTAATAAATAGATTCAGAAAGTGGCGATTTAAAATGCAGCATGCTGTTTTAGAGAGGGCTTTTTAGTTAACAACAAAAAAACAGGAGCTTGCACAATTTAACGCTCCGGTGTTTACGGCTCTTTGGCGGCGGCGCCTCCAATGCATCCGCTTTGGCCACCTGGAGCTGCAACTAGAGCTGCAACTGGAAGTGGAGTTGGAAGTGGAAGTGGAATTGGAAGTGGAACTGGTTTGGTGCTGGCAAAGAATCCACTTCGTGGCCACGATGCAGTCGGGCCGATGTTGGTGCAAGCGTTTTTGCCTCGCTCATGACTTTGCATTAATTAGCCAAAAAGGGTTTTGCGCAATTGCATAATTTTTCTGCAACGCGTGTTGTGTACCTCCCCCCCGCATTGGCCATAATTTATGGTAACGTGGCTAAATGCCAACCGATAGCACACCCCCAAAACTGATGATGATGCACCCAAGTACCCAAATGCATTTACGTGAAAGCAGTGTCTGGTTGAGATGGGCAGTTATGTGTGTGATCGATAGATAAGTGCACCGTGCTGACAGCTTCATCATCGCCGCCAAAGCCAAAAGTGCCCAGTTGGCTCATCGTGGTGGCATAGGTTCCGTGTTATCTGGCCAAAGAGCTGGCGAGGCTGCCGTTTCTGCCATTTCTGCGGTTTCAGCCCCAGTCGATGGTGTGGCAATCGGCGATTTTTATGCCACACAGACTGCAGACCTCGCGGAAAACATTAAACGATACAGCCCACCCGCCGATAGTTCAAATTATTGCCTACCCATGCAAACTGCTAAATTGGCGATGATTCCGAAGTACAATTCCGCGTGGGTTCCAAACAAAAGTGCCACTTTTGCTTATGGCCTATTCTCCCAATTGCCGGTATGCACTGTCTGATTTGGGAAATGTTTTGAGAATGCAAAATCAGCAGATTTTGCATAACAGCCGATTAAAGGAGTAGTATAACATACCTTAAATCAATCAAAACTATTTAAAAACGTAAATATTCAATTAAAAATAAAGTTAAATATAGTTTTCTATGATTTTTATCCGTCATGTTCATTAACAATTATGGTCAATTCAATGTACTATAATTTAATTATAAAATTTCTTAGTTTACTTACAAATAAGTTTATAAAATACCTAAATTAAAGTGCACTACCATCGTATTTAATATTATCTACTTTGATTAAAAGATTTCCATATTAAATCAAGGAATTTAAACGATATTATAATATAATAATATGAAACACAATAGGTGATGTGAATATTTTTGTAGTATTCCTATTTTTTTAGAAGTGGTAAAAGGCCCCTTACATAATTATAAAGATTTGGAAGTAAAAACCATATTTTTTTTTTGTCAGTACCTAGCTCATTAGCAAAATCTCAATCAATTAATGCAGATTGCTTCTTAATTTACCCCTTTTAAAGTCAAAATTTTATGGAAGTAATCAAGAAATTAGTTCTACCGAAAATGGCAATTAATTTTGGTTAATACCTCGAACCATTGAAGGCACTATAATTTGGGTAGCTACAGTTCCATCGAATACGATAATGAGGCTATCGAATCTGATGGGTTTTCTCTATAACTTTGCGGCTGACTTGGCTGAAGGGGCTGATGAGGCGCCTCGATTGACGGATTTCTGTGCCAACAGTCGCCATAATTGCGGCGATAATAATGGTGGTGGATTAATCGCCGATCGCGTTACCATATGCCATACCGTTGCCGTTGCTGATGACATGCCACATGCCACATGCACATGTGTGCCATGGTCAAGACGCAGTGACAAACGCTCGAGCACTGTTCTATTGGCTAAGTGACAACTCAAAGTTACTTCTGCCAAAGCAAACAGAAAAAAACTCGGATGGAAAAACATAGATTTGAACATGAACAACAGTTGGCAACTTCAAACGCTCAGCTGATTTCCGTTGCATCCACTAATCATGGCATGTTTAGCACATCTTGGCGATAAGCCCATCAAACTGGAGCAGAGGCCTTCCGTTCACCTGATGTTTGTATAGTCGCAGTTTGGAAAATGCAAATGTTGCATAACCCTTGGTTAAAGAACACATAAACACCTCTTGCGAGACATTGTCTTAAAATTACAATCGATTTTCGACGGGGTCTTCTTCTATTTGCGCTGGCCAAACAATCGACTGCTGAAGTGACCGCCACTTGAGTTATGGAAATGAGAGCTGCGAATAAAAATACTGGCCACGGATACGTGAGGGTTTTATTTATAGTTTGCTCTTCAATCAGAATGCCTGCGGTGGCTTTTGATATTTTAATGAGTCAATTGCCCCGGACCGTCAATGTGCCAGTCTAAAATCGGAATTGGAATCAGATTCGGCGACTAAAATCGAATGTGTTGCCAGGCAATGCCTACGCCTTGACTTATTTGCCATGAATTCATCATCGCGGACGGCCGCAACAAAAGATTTAAGCGACAAACCACGATTGCCCAAGAAGAGCCCAGTCAAACCAATCCATTCCAATCCGAAAAGAAATCTCCGCCGATGTATAAACCGCAACACAAAATCTGCATTGTTTCCAGCCGCATTGCAAAATTGCGTTTTTATACCCTTGCAGAGGGTATATTGATTTCAGTCAGAAGTTTGCAACGCAGTGAAGGAGACGTTTCCGACCCCATAAAGTATATATATTCTTGATCAGCATAACTAGACGAGTCGATCTAGCCATGTCCGTCTGTCCGTCTGTCCGTCTGTCCGTCTGTCCGTCTGTCCGTCTGTCCGTCCGTTTCTACGCAAACTAGTCTCTCAGTTTTAAAGCTATCGGGCTGAAACTTTCCCAAAAGTCTTATATCTTTTGCAGGTAGTATATAAGTCGGAACCAGCCGGATCGGACAACTATATCTTATAGCTCCCATAGGAATAATCGGACAAAAAAATGAAAAAAAAGTATATCTTTGGTGTTTTTTAGCATATAAACTCCTAAGCTTGGAAATAACAATTTTTAAATAATTTTGAATTTTGAATTAAATTTTATCGAAATCGGACGACTATATCATATAGCTGCCATAGGAACGATCGGAAAATTTGTGGAAAAATAATATGAAAAAAATTATGGCTTCGGTGTTTTTCAACATATAACCTCCAACGCTTGGAAATAACATTTTTTAATTAGTTCTGAATTTCGAATTAAATTTTATCAAAATCGGACGACTATGTCATATAGCTGCCATAGGAACGATCGCAAAATTGGTAAGAAAATAATATGAAACAAATTATAGCTTCGGTGTTTTTTAACATATAACCTCCTATGCTTGGAAATAACATTTTTTAATTAGTTCTGAATTTCGAATTTAATTTTATCAAAATCGGACGACTATATCATATAGCTGCCATAGGAACGATCGGAAAATTGGTACGAAAATAATATGAAACAAATTATAGCTTCGGTGTTTTTTGACATATTATCTTATACTATTGGGAATATCATTTTTTGTGTTTTTAAATTTAATAATTATAGCTGCAAGGGTATATAAGCTTCGGCTTTCCGAAGCTAACTTCCTTTCTTGTTTTTTGCTAATTTACACTGCCCTACAGGGCAAAACATCGCCACTAGCAACTCGCAACATGGGCAGGCAACACCTTCATTTTTTTGCATGCGGCAACATCAAACTGCATTTGAACAAACTAAAAACAGAAGACATGGTTTAAACGTGTTTTACCTAAAATACTTATCGAGTTTTTTTTTTTTTTTTGCAACCCGAAGATGCAACAACTGAATTTCCCTTTCGATGCCTTTACAATTCAAAAGCTTGTTCTTCACATGGAAAAGAAATAAACAAATTCAAAAGGTTAAAAGTATCTCCTTCAATAGTACAAATAAACAATATAAGCCGGAAGGCTTTTGTTGTTTTTAATAAAATTAAGATGGTATATTTAAAAATCAAGTGTTTATTTGCTGTCTTGATCTAATTGAGTGCTTTAAAAAGCACTTACAAAAAAATAATTTGAAGTATGTTTATTTTCTATTTGAATCTAAAAAAATGTTTTACAAATAATAGAGTCTAGTTACAAGTATATAAAAAAATAATAATAATATATTACTGTTACTACTATTGACTAAAAAGTTTTTTGAGATACTTATGATGCAACCTAAATCCAAGTAACTTATTAATATTTTTAAGATGCTTTAAGTTTTAAGTTGCATATATGTATAAGACATTGAATTTTGAAGGTTTATATGTTGTGTTAACAAGATTTGTAGTTAAGTTGTAGCATTAGGCCAAGTCAGTTATGTTTCCTAAAACTAACTTTTTAAAGATGTTATCCAGGGCCTTAAGACCAAAATAGATTTTAGTAAAATTCAAAAGTAAAGCTTCGTAAGAGCTTCTGAGGAAAAGCAACCTTTCAACTAAAAAGTCGTTAGGTTAAAGGTCTTGTCTTGGTTATTTTTGCACTTGCAACACAATGCAATTATATCAGAGCAGTTGGCAGACAATAACATTCATTTTCTTTGGGTCAGATTTACTATGATTGTTTAGAGAAAAAAGTACCAATCTTTTGAAAGGGAGATAAAAAAAGACTCACAGCTGTTAAAACTAAATTAAGCAAGATTTGCGTTTGACTTTTAGAGTGCTTTAAGCTCTATATTATAGTATTTTAAAATACTTAACGCCCTCCCACTCATTATGTCCATGGCTGTTAACCATTCTCTATGGAAAGGTGGTGCCTTTTCGAACGTTCATGGCTCGTTGCACCACCCACTCCACTGCAGCACCACCCCACCACCCACCACCCACTGCCCCACTGTCAACTGTCGCCGTTTGTCATTGAGGTTGGTGCCACCGACTGACGCAAAACCTCTAATTAGTTGGTCTCAAAGAGACATTTTGCAACGATGATTACGGCGAGTTGGTGGCAATTAATGCGCCTGCACTCGCCACTCTGAACTGAACCCATAATTGCGTTTTTAGCGGGATAAAAACGCACTGGGTTAATGCTAATTGCCAACGCATTAGCCTCTTGTATATATCTCTTGTATATTTCTCCTTTTTTCCAGCTCTTGGCAGTCACCTAATTAGGGTCTTTGCTTCAGATCGGCGGGATTTTAGAAAGCCTGCAGCTGGCATTCAACTACAAGTCAAACAAAGCAGAGGGCCAATGGGAAGAATTGTTGCCCAGGTGATTTGTATTTTATAGAGAAATATTTTCTAGATAAAATATATGTGCTCTTACACAGAGAGAAATGAAAGAGGTTGTTTCAGTTTGTAACAAAACAAGTATTTAGCAGGTGAATATTTTCGCAGATTGAACTCTATCTTACAATATAGGTATATATATAAAACCTCCAATAATTATACAAGTAAGATCTTTTAAACAGTAAAGATCAAACTGCAGCAAAAAAATCTTCACATGGAAATCTAAAAAAAAATTCATTTAGCTCGGCTTAGTTTATTTTTTCGAAAGAAAGTATAACACCATTTCTCCTTTATAGATTTTGACTACATACATTTTTTTTAAGTCGTCCTCCTTTATAAAGACCTTGATTTGTTTAGTACCATATGAAATCTAAGCAATTTTAGTAGTTTGTAATATTTTTTTAATTTCCAACTCGACCCTGTGATTCATTGTATTAAAACATTTCCTTATGAAAAAATCTATCAACAGATATTTCGCTTCAATCATAAAATACCCCCAATACTTGTAACCTAAGCTTCTTATCACACCGTTAAACTATTCATATATTCCTCTGCTTTAATAGTTAGTAATTACCTCCGTAGCTTCTGCATTCAAAGTCATTCTGAGTTACTTCATATATTATTTTGAGGTCTCTTACACAACGGCACGTGCTGATTGATTGTTAATGCTAATCCCCCCGACGAGTCCCTTGTCTCCCCAGAGTGCTATTATTAAATTGTGATTTATCCGAGTGTGAGCCATCAAATCAACGCGCATAAATTAGATAACCGCCGCCATCTCCCGGGCCCAAGTAAATAAGTTATAAAATATAACGAGCATAATTAAGTGCAAGCTCTGGGAGCTGCCAGTGTCCGATGGCGGGCTGGTCTTTTGGCCAATAAATCGCAACTGGCAGCCGACTGGTGGTGCTGCTGGCCGAAGATTATGTAAATGGCCCAGAGCCACTTGGCCAGTTTCTGTGAGACGGAGTCGGTGTGCAGTTTCCGATCGATCGGGGCTCCATTAGAACGGTGCCTGCCTCGTTGACAATAGATAATGCCCAGGGTCGTAAATTTATGCTAAGCCGAACCTTGCCCTTGAGGTCTCTAATATCATACTGGCCGTAGTTCCGTTCATCATCGGATGCTCAAAGAAGTCATCTTGTCAATGCATGCACCGGGGAAAATATTGTGAATATTTTTTGGAAACATATATATTTGTTTAAAAATATTTGAAGTATTAGACCAATGAAACATTCACAAGTGTTCGAGAATTTTAAGTTTTTAAATTGGCTTTTAAAAGGTATATTTGTTAAATGAACTTTTAATAAGAGTGTCTTTGTTATAAAGAATTTAAAAGTTTAATAGTTTTTCTATAATTAAAGTTTATTTATTTTATACATTTAAGACTTTAAAAAAAAATGTAAAATAATTCTGAATAACTCTACATTTTCAAAACCATTTGACGGATATAAAATACAAATCGTACAGATAATGAACTTTCCAAGGGTTCGTAGGTTTCTTTGGATAATTATTTAATAATAATTAATAATAATACTATATAAATATTATTTTATAATGATAAGCTATTTTAATCTGAGACTTTTAAAACAAAATTTGTACAGTTAAAAATCTGTTCTGAATAACATTTGCGGTATAAGAAATATTTTAAGGTTTATTTATTCATTGCAGAATTGTAACGACAATTTATCTCAGTGTGGTGTAATAACCAAGCATTTTTTTCGACCTCTCGATTGTTTTGCTTGGAGGAGAACGCTGTTTTTCAATTAACCTTGCCTGGTCGCATTGACCATCAACGAGTCTCTAAAAAATCCGGCTAAAGAGCAGAAGCTCCGGCCCCAAAATAGAATGGCCCCAGACATTGGAATCGGATGAAAAAAAAACCAGAGCTACAGGCACATTTTATTGAGCATGAGTGTAAACAAATGAACGGCCGCCAATTGGGCATGCACATCAAGAGGAACTCGCCGCGGCTGCCAACAGCTGTGCCACGGAATTCCCCCTGCCCCCCACTGGAGTTAATCCCACTGGGGTGCAGTCAAGCGGGAATTAAAAACCTCCTACCACCACCCACCTCAAAAAAAACCCCCCACATTTCCCACCTCTTCAGCTATTTTCCCATTGCACTTGCCATTTGCCTTTTCCTTTTGTTTATTCAAAGCCGAGTTGCAGGCAATCTGGTTTTTGTTGCCGGTGTTTGGGGTTCGTTTTTCCAGCTTTTCTCATTTCCCAACTTTCGCTCTCTGGCAGCCCCGCCAAAATATGTTCACTGGTTTTAATTAAAAAATGAACAAAAATAGGTTTAAAAGAATGTTATTAAGCCAAGGAAGAGTGCAAAGAAATATAGGAACTGCATGTCTACAAGGCATTCTGAATTTTCTTTGCAGTCCTAAAGGGTTTAAAAAATAACTAACCTCTTTGATTGCACTTTCTATAATCTGAAAAAATAATCTTAAGATAACTAAATAGATATAGCCATCGTAGTTGGTCAGGTGCTTGTTTATCCAACGAAAATGTTATTCAGATTTTGCTTTTTATTAACTTTTGTTTTAGACCTTTAAAGACCTTTATAAGACCGGAAGTACAAAAGAACTTTTATGATTGCTAATTACAAATATATTAAGGCTTATTACAAGATTAACCTTCTAAAACAATTAAATTTGCTTAATTCTTTTTCTCCTATTAGTTAGCTCAAAGGGAGAACTAAAAGCCTTTCAAATAACCACTGTTCTTTCATTAGTGACTTTATTAATTTTCCAACATTAATTAAAAGCGAAAAAAATCGCAATAAAATTGTTAAGCCAAGGAAGAGAGCCAAGGCATATAGACACAAGTTCTTCATAAGTCGTTTTCCATGTTCCTTGTCCGCATGAAAAACATTTACAGCTTAATCCAAATAAACACACAAGCTGGCAGCCTGGTAGGAAAATGAAATTTGAAAAAAATATTAGACAAGCAGATGCATACGTATAGTGCGTTTGCATTCGTGGGGCTTAAACTAGTTTTTGCCTCTTAGATTTTTTTGCGCCGGGCGTCCGAGAGCCATTGAAAAGGATGTTCAGGGGCTTAAATACTCGGTTAGAGGAGGCTGGCCTGCGAAATGCGAGATGAACCGGCTTTGCGGCTTGTTGCAGGTTGTAGGTGGTAGGTGGTAGGTTGCCATGTGCCATTTGACGCACTTCGCCGTTGGGGGAGTGGGCTGTGGTTAAGTGGGCGGGTCTTGGCCCGCTGAGCACCGACAACTGTACAAACATGGCGAATAGAACCAACTGGCAATCCATGTTGGGACCCCACTTCGGCACCCAAAAGGTTTATCATCATGCCAGATATGTTAGCGTGCTCAAGGCCTTCCAGCACTCTCAAGAACCCATGTTGGCTCAACAATAGCAAAGACTTTCAAAGCACACAATTCTTGGATTTAAATCACAACGTGCTGAGGATGGATTTTGGTTTAGCTTTGCTAAAAGGTTTCCCCTTTACTCAATTATTCTTGAAATAAGGAAATGGAAATTTTCACAAACCAAGAAAAACCTTGAAAAGTGGACAATTTTAAATGAGTCTGATTGCTAATTACGCCTTTCATTTAAAGTATGAAATGTAAGTTGTCTGTATTGTATGAATCAAATTTTTAACTAATTTAACCTGAGAATATAAATGTTGTTTTCCTTATTACAATCTATTTTATTTTTTAATTTATTTTTTGCCTTTATATACTTAAGATGCCTTGTTACTTTAGTCTTCAAAACCTATAGCCATATGATACTTTCTAAAATGTTTTCTAGCTGACTGGATTAATTTAAAAAAGTAGTGGCAAAAATTAAACTAATCTAATCTGAACTAATTTTTAATCTACAAATACATTTTGAGGATTTATTTATCATTCCTAAGTTATGATGATTTATTTATTTATACTGCTATGGGCCTTCAGTTCCTTATTTTCTATATGTCAGGTTTCATAGAAAGCTCAAAGAACTATTAAAAAATCTTGACATATTTATAAAAAGGTTTATTTTTAAATAAAACTTGCAATAGTTAAGATCCCTGGTTAAAGGTCTAATTGAAAATGGAACAAAATCTACTCATTTCACTTTTTTAGTTCCTACCATTTCGTTTTTGATTTAAGAACATTCAGCTCAAAGTAAGAACATTTGTACTTACACGGTTTTTAAGAACGAATGTTCTCAATTCAAGCACAATGTACTTGGTTTTTTCTCTCTGTGTATAAACTAATACTACTTAGTTACTAAAATAAATAATAAACCTAAGTGACAGCTGAACAAAAGCCACTAGATAATAAGTCGAAATAGGAACTTGCAGACTATGGGTGCTTTGAAACTCTGCTTAATATCAATTTGAACTTGTTAAATGCCTGTAAAACCTGCAGAAGCAGCCAGATTTATGATGGGCCGCCAAGTCCATTTGAATACACTCATATGCATAATCTCGGATTTGAGTTCGACCGAACAGAGCAGCACAGTCAAGGTCAATAGCGGTGGCCAAGTCAGCATTTGACATTTCGTTTTTTGTTAACACAATAAAGAGCCGTCATAATTGAATCACAGTAGCAACACCAGCAGCAGCAACAGCAACATCTACGGCAGCAACAAGTGCGGCGGCAACAAGTGCAATTTATTGACCGCCGAACTGAACTTGAAATTGTTGTGCAAGGCAATCAAAGGGGCCGGATGTCCGTGTATTTGGGCCAAGCGAGAAATGGCCAATTAAATGGGGAACTACAAGACCAGAAACAGAAACCCAATCAATTTAGCCTGCCCAATTAGGGTGACCTTTGTTTGGGGATGCACTTGCAACCCGAATGCCCCCATATTTGCATTCGGTTGGCCCCAAACAAACGTCTACAATCTAAGATAATGTGTGTGTGGAAACGGGTTTATGGCACTTGGCCAGGCCGAGATCCATTATGATGGAAATTAGCCTCATAATCGTAATAGTGGGTTTCGGGTTCAAGTCTGCTGCTTATGGCTGTGAGCCAAATTGAAAACAATTAAGACTATTTAAATCAATTGAATGCTGATGTATCGATGTCACCGGATGGCCTGAACTTGAAAAATTACCATTTAATTCGCCAGCTCAATGCGTTTTGTTTTTTCTTCGTTGCCCATTATTAATACGATTTTAATGGCTCCAGATTGCGAACCAATAACCGATCCTAACCCGATTATCCGAATGCTAATGGTAGTGGATAGCACGGCGAGTGTTTGCTGGAACTTGTTTCCAATTGAGTTTTAGCTTAATTAGTTGACACGCTCGAAACAAAACAGCCCAACAAAACGATTAAAAAAGAAAGGCTAAGGCCAGTATCAATAAATTATATATTAAGTTCGATCTGCTTTGCTTGGATCAGATCTTCATATCTTAAAATCTGCCTTCGGCGAGACGTTTAAATAAATGGATCAAACAAGCTATAAAAGCGATCATTTGTCAAGCAGTGTGGTTCTTTATCATCAGATATTGATGATATATATTCGCCCGATCCGTACCATTCGTTGGAAGTCAAAGCTCTGGGACCTGCGTTGGTTATATTATTTAGCTTTGTTTATTTTTTAAAGATTTGTTTAATATTTTATTTTCGGCCGTCCGTGCTAAACGTGTTTCTGGCCATGTTCTATGCACGAGCTTATCAGTCTTGACTGGTTTATCGCTCCTAACCGCGCCAAGTTCGCTTGAATAATGCCCGAATCTGGCCCGCAGCTAATTCCGGTTCGACGAACCTTTCACTTATTGGAGCTCCGCGAATTCCACAGGTCCACAGTTCCACAAACTGTTAAATAATCGAGTTGACGTGCCTCGGGTGATTTGATCTATTGTCGTCATTTATGGTTGTTTGAGAAAATTATTTTATAGTTGCACCCGAATTAGGTGAAACTTTAAAGATATGGTGTGGGAAATTATGGGTTTATTTTTGGAGTACTATTTTTATAATTGATTTTTTATTACCTTAATAAGGAATGATCACAAGGACCGCGAATTCTTTAGACGCAGACGAAACTACATTTACCAAAAATGTAAAGTACAGAAAAACGGCAATAAATATAAGTTGATGAACAATTATTTTTAAAGTTAAAGTAATAAGATATTATAGTTACCTAAAAATATTATAAATATCAGCTAGGTATATCAAATTTCCTGTTAAAAATGTATTTATTTTTACCAAGTATCCTATACCCCTTTGATTCGCACAAAAACGCACACTTAAAAAGGGAATCTGGTATTTATCTCTCCACAAATGTGTGTACACAAGCCTTAACCCCTTGGTGCCCTGAAGCCATAGCCCCTGGCTGTTCATGAACACATTTTGGCCAACCGCAATTAGTAATTGTGGCTAAGCCGGGGTCTCGACTTGCTATGAACAGCCCAAACCGCATAATGAAATCGGAATATTTATTTGCCTACTTTATTAATGTCTGCTCTTGGTTTCCAATATTATATTTATTGAAAATGTGTGGTGTGTGTTTGTCAATGACCGCATTCATTCATTAATAATTTAAGTCGGTTGCCTCATTAATTTCGCCAAAGTTGAACCTATAGCAACACCCACAATTGTTGTAAGCCATTTGGTATTTCTCCTCTATTTATAGACATCATAATTGTGAGAGATGCGCGCAACTGTGTCGCAATATACATATATGTAAACAAGCCAACATATATGTAATATGATTAATTATCGTTTCGGGATGGAACATTTTGAGCACCACTTAACAGTTTTCATTGCAAACATTCGGGGTGATAATTGAAATGTATGTATAGTATTTTCAATGCATCTGATTTGCAGTAACGCCCCTTGCAGACATGCCCATATACCATATAAAAATTCAAATATTCACAAAAGAGGAGAGGCGCTCATCACATTAAGTATTATCTAATTTCAGCTTCGTTTGGGGCGTTTGTTTGGGGTTTTTTATGCATGATTTTATATATGTTTTATGTGTGTTTTCTCATCCAATCAACTGGTTTGGCATCTCTAAATTTGGTGAAACAAACTCGTTATGAGCTTTCGATGACGCTTAGTCAGGCAATTAATGCACAAATCCTAGTGGGAGTCTCGGTGAAAAGAATTCTGTACCGAACTAGAAGAATGAATCAATTGGCAGCCAATATGGGAATGTCTGCGGTATTTATAAGCCAATGGAGCTAATGAATTGCTTCCACCTGTCAATATTTTGGACACACCGCAGACCAAAAGAAGGAAATTCGTTGTGACAGGAATTTCTATTTATGATTAGCCAAAAAACCAAAAAGCCAAAACCAAAACGAACCAAAAAACCAATTAAAGGCTTCACCTTAAATTAAATCATCTAGCGGTTGATTTTCCTGGTTCAAGTGGTTGGTGAAGTGCAGCTTCCCGAATTGCGAAATTTAATTAACATCGAAGTGTAATTTGTAAATAAATGCGGCGCAATTTCAATTTATTTGCCATTGAAATTGCTGAAATTAAGTGTTTGTTGAGCCGAATACTTTGCAATTAGGAGTGCGAAGAGATTTCGAGGGCTGATAACGGAGTTTTCCTTTCAGCGAGAGGGGTACGTTAACTTTTTAGGGGGGCTTGCATTTTAGATATGCTTTAGATATAATATTTTATTGATATAACATTTAACTTCAATAGCATTTTTAAACTTTGAAGATTTTTTCTTTCTTTGAATTAATTTATCTAGATGTTTTTTTATTATTTATTGTAAGAAAAGTCAGTACTAAAAATATTAAATTAAAATAATTTTGAATAGGTGCAATAAAATTAAATACCAAGAAAGGTTTAAAATATAAATGTAAATTTAATACAAGATTTTATAATTTGTAAGAACATTTTTGAATACAATATAACACAATTCAATAAATATACAATAATTTTTAAATTTTTAAATTAAGGAACCTAACTATTTTAACTGATTATTATCCTGATTGTAGAGTACTTAATTACCCACAGTTTGCATTGTAAAACTTTTTTGCTGTCCTGATTTTAACGAGAGTCATTAAAAACCAGGACAATGTGAAACGAAAAAAAGGCTATATCAGTTTTTGGCGGCTGGGTTTTCTGTTCTATTTGCTGTAAATCCTTATCTAATTTATGCAAATTCCGTATCGGTTTAATGACACAACCAGCGGCGATTCGCGCACGATTTGTGGCGACTAATTTGTTTAATTGTAATTAGCTGTAATTGGTTTATGTTAATCGCCTCACCTCACACAGACTGCAATCGCGGATAAAGTACGTCCCTTGGCCAGATGTATCTGCTGTTGTTGCTGTTGCTTTCGGCCGAGTTGCATAAATGTTTAACGGCTAAAAGGCGCGCACACACATGAATATAGAAATTGGTTAGCAACAATTGCATTAATGGGTTTTAATTGCCGAAAACGCACACAGAGAGGCCGAAACTTGACTGCAAACTTGTTCGAAAAAAGTCAAATGGTCAAGCGCTGCCCGGCAGAGTTGATAAAAAATGTTTTCGTAAAATGCCGCCAGTGAGTTTTTCTCTAAATTTCATTTAATTTTATTTTTTCATTTTTTATATCTCGTGGGGATAAACACCGAAGAAGAAGCCACTCAAATATTGCAGCAGCGGGCCAGAAGATGAGCAAAGCGCACGCCAAAAGTCCGACTTATGCAATTTCTTTTTGTTTATTTCCAATTTCTGCCTGGGCACCCTCTTTGGTTTCTTTCCTCACTTTTCTCCGCTATTGTTGTCGAATGCACATTTATTTTTTACACACATATATTTTTGCGCTGTTTTTTCGCTCTCAAAACGCTTTTGTTTCGCCTGTTTCAATGCGAAAATTGTGTCAGAATAGCAAAACTGTAGTGTTTTTTTTGGCTGCTGCGGCACTTGTTAATTCGAGGGCCCCCTGCATTCGCACGGAGTCTGCGCAGCGGCAACCTGCGACAACCCAGCGACAACATGCAATGTGCAGCGACAACCAACAACCAACGAACAACCAACAACCGACAACCAACAACCGACAACCAAGCCAACAACCGACGCGAACGACTGGCTGAAAGAAACTAAACTGATCGGTGCGAAGACAAGGCGAAGAGTTTGCCTCAGTCGGTCAGTCGGTTGCTTCTTGTTTTTGTTGTGCGACTACGACTATACGGGGTTATGGCTGCGATCACGATAAACGGTATTCGGGGACCATCCATAGGTTACATACTTTTGGGCCGAAGAAGATATATGGATTTAGTCTTACAACATTTTGTCTTTTATTAGTGTGACTAATTTGCCCGACCACTGCTGTTCTACGCTGTACGTGTGCCGGCAGAGGCTGGGCAAAACAATTCCCTATGCCCCCTGAATGGTACGCTGCCGACCGCTTATTTAATAGTTTAACAAGAGATTTAAAATATGAGTTAATAAATAATAATAATTGTAATATCAATTGATTAAAAAGTGTTTTGATTGTATCACAAAAATTATTTCTTTAAGCTATAAATACTTAAATACAAAGTGTCACTTTCCAATCTTAACTAATTTACGTGATTTAAAATAATTCTTGTTAAAGAATGTAGAATAAAAATCGAAAACTTTAAAATGCTTTATTTAATACATCTGTATTATTTTTGCTTTTAACCCTGTTGAATGAGAGAATTTAATAAAAAAACAAAATATACTTTTTTGATCCCCAAAAAGATCGGCTTTGAAATATATCGAATAAAGCCAGTCAAAGAAGGCAAACAATAATATTAATTTATGTTATAATGAAAATTTTGCGGCAGAAAAATTCGATTTGTTTATTCTGTTTGCACAGTTTAGCCATTTATCTTAATAGTTCAACAAATAATAAGAGATAAACAAATTTAAAACTACGTTAAAAAAATTAAGGACTGGGTTAAATATTATTTTGGTTTAAAAAAACTAAAACTCAAAAATATACAAATAATTTCAGTTTAAAGAAAACTTAAGTTCATAAATCTTTTTATATTTAAGTTTAAGGATAAACAGCTTTAAGTTTTTTAACATTACTTAAAATTTATCTAACTTTTAATATATAAAAAATATTTTTTGAACTGTTAAGATGTGGATGGTGGATTTTATAATAATAATAATATTTTAAAGAAATATCTTGCCCTTCATAAACCTTAATCATCGCGCCAAGTAATATTAACTCTTTGATAGATTTTTATTCAACATTAAGATCTGTCATATTTGACTTCCGCTCGTAGCCAAATTGCCATTCTTTAAGCCATTCGACTCTTAGATGGCCATTTCAAATTTAAAGAGCGCCCGAAAGCATGCTTCGAATTAATGGCGAAACGTCTCGCCGCTTAACCGCACTCACAGGCGTTTCCATAAAAAAGGCCACCCTGCCATTTGGCCACTCAGTCATTTAGCCATTGACGTCACTGAATTAAGGGCACGGGTGATGGCTCGTTACGGAGGGGGCAGGGGGTTTAGTAGCGCAGCGAGTGCAGCATCCTTTGGGCCAGGACCTCCATCAAAGTGGAAGTAATAGCGCATAAAACAATAACAAACCGAAATGGCCAAGCTCTCGAGTGTGGTTGGGCGAAATTTGTTTCCTTTTCGTCCTGGGGCAGGACAATGATTGAAAAGTCGTATAAGCCGGGAAATGTTGCACGTGCTCATGATTCAATTAGGCCAGCGAAATGTCATTGTCTTTCGCTGGTGACCTTTGGCCGCCGGACACTGGTCACCTGAAGAGGGCTGACGTCTTAGCTTTTTTTTAGCTACTTGAAGATCCTCCAACCTATTAAACATGGAAAATGAATCTTATATTATTATCATACTTTTTTTTTATGGAAAATTGTATATTCAAACAAAAGTTATTAAATGGATATTGTGTCAAAATCAACATGGTATTTACGTACAGGTATATTTTTTACCATTGAACAACGTAAAATAGGTGTTGGAAATTGAAGTTTTTGTTCTATTTTACTTAGAAACAATTTTTGAGTTGATAGAGAGTGAGATAAAGAATTCGACAATATAATGAAATCCAGAAAACCCTATCGAAAATTCTTAAAAAATTATTTAACATGTTGGGATCAAAACGAATATAGTCTCTTTTAATTTTATTTAGTGTATAGAAACAGTAATGGATTTTCCGAAACTCAAAACCCAAACATTTTATACAACAAAATCGAAAACGTACATGATATTTCATTATTTTTATTTATTAGTAGTATTTATTTAGTACTCGGCAATATAATGAAGTCCAGATAATCAAAATTTAAAAAAAAATTATTTTATATGCTTTGATCAAAATGAATATAATTTCTTTTAATTTTTTTTAGTGTATAGAAACTGTAATGGATTTTTCAAAACTCAAGAAATATACTTTTTATGCATCGAAACCGAAAAAGAAAATCTTATGTTATTATTTATTTTAATTTGTAGTATTTATTTAGTATTCTTAGGTAGTATCTAAATTTTTAAATGAGAGTAAACCAGTTAAAATAAAATCTTATTTCCAGGTAAATCCCTTTTAGGATGGCCAAAAGGAAGGACAACACTGCCGTCGAGGGCGAAGGAATTTTGTTTGGCTGCTTGGGGCTCGGTCTTATGTCACCATCGTCTGCGCATGGCTTCCTTGCAGCGGGACGTTAAATATCAAATCCTATTTATTTGCCAATTTTACATTCGAGTGCACAGGCGGCGGTGGCGATGGCAGCAGTGACGTCAGCGCTCCCATAGGCGCCACAGCAGAAGCCAAAAACTATTCACACCAACACACGGCACACTCACACTCAAAAAATGGCAAGAGACAAAAAAACGCATAATTTCATTACCAAAGCTCGGGGTTTGTTTTCAATGATGTCATATGGTCGCTGCAAAAGCCGGAAGTCCAAAAAGAGTCCTTGCCAAGCGCAGGCGCTTTGCGAAATTCTTATTAACTCTCTCTCTTTTTTCTCTAGGTGCATCTCTTAGCAAAGGACATGTGACGTCACGGTTCTCTTTAGGAAAAATGTGTTTTCCTCGAACTGTTTTTCCTTGTTTCTATGTGTGTGGGTCAGCAGCTGTTGTTATGGACGTGTCTTTAGTGGTTCATTTGCCACGATTTTACGTTTATTCTCGAAGCCCCCATTACTGGTCGCCAGGACATCATTGGGATCAATGAACCCACTGAGCTCGGGGCTTGAAATATATTAAATTACCAGCTTTTTGGTTAACATTTTGCAGTAATTTGTGGGGCGAATGCGTGTTTGTATTATATATTTGATTTGCCCGAAAGGCTTTTTCCCCCACCCCAAAAAAACCATCTTCCACATGTAATGTAAGTCAAACAGTGTGCAAATTTTCTTTGTCAATACTCGTTGCCATTTGCCATTTCCATTCCCAATTGCCAATCCCCATTGGCCATTAGTGCCAGGATAACAGGGGGCGAAAGCCAGGCAAACAAACAAATTCCGAGTTAAACAAGCAAGGATATCCCCCTTGAAGTCTGCAGATACGATTGACATTGACGCAGAAGTAAAATAAATCAAAACACACAGGAAAATTCCTGTAAAATGTCAAGCGGGCTTGGGAAATGCTCCATTTGCCATCGCCATCGCCAGCATGAAAAGTTCTTCCTGTTTTTGGCCAAGTCAAAGAAGAAGCGTAAGCCAGGACATAACCGAACCGAATCGTTGCCTGCATAACAAATTTATCGCCGGAAGTGATTTTCACTGAAATCCAATCAATAAAAAATTATGCTGCTGCTAAAAATAAAGGGAGAAATTGGGTGGTGGGCTCTACCAATTTCGGGCACAGCTTGATGGCGACCGCCTGAAAGTAGGCAACGATAAAATGGCAACGCTTTTGCATGCCCATCTCGCTGATTGCCAGTGTGTGTATGTATGAGTGTATATCTGTGTGTGTGCGAAACAGGACTCTGGACTCCCTGCAGAAAAAAAAACCCAGTTCGAGTTTTTGGGGGCAATCTGCTGTAAAGCGCAGAAAGATTGACGCGAATTTTTATGCGTAGATCCGGAGCAATCGAAGGCAGTACATAAGCAATTTTCGCAGCAAATTCCGGCTTAATCTATGCTTCATATGGTTCGCATTACGCTTCACAAGGACTTTTATGATGGAATCGGCAGGCCAAACATAAAATAATTGATTTTCTTTCATTTTTCAGTGCCATATTTAGGCACTTGCTTGGAATGTTATATTTTGGGCTGTATATTAAGAGTTTTGGGAGAATTTGAGATCCTTATGAGTTTCAATTTTAATTCTCTGGTATGCTGAAATATATATTTTGAAAATATATACTATGAATATATACTATAAAATACGAATGAAATATATACGTATACTTTGAAAATATATCTCTTTAACATTCGTTCATATGATAGTCCTAGTTTTGTAAAATATGCAAACAATCATAAAAATATAAAAAACAAAATAATTTTTTTTGATTTTAAATATTTAAAGTGGTCCAAAGTTTTCATATTCAACTGAACTATTATTATTATTTTCATCCATTGCCGGTTTTCTTAATATTACATTTTGAAATATTAAATTTAAAAATAACACCTTAATTAAGGATCTTAATGTTCGACTTTCATACCATACGAAACATTTAAAGTAAATATGACTAACATGATATCTAGTATTTTATAGCACATATTTATACTTATTATGCCATATTTTCTTTATCAGTGTAAGTGTAATGTAAGCTTATTACATTTTAAATGTTCTTAATTTCAGAAACAGCGAAATGCTGATTCCTTTTTGCAGTAATTAAACTTCAACACTGAGCTCCCAGAAATAGATACCCGAAAACCCGGCATAACTGCAAAATAATTAAACATAGCCGAGAATAAAGTTTTGTAATTTGAAAATGCCAAAACTTTTGCCCAAAGTCTAGAGCGCTGCTTATCGAGTGGACCAGAAAAGGTACATAAACATATCCCCAGACAAAACTTTGCTTGTAAGCATTTATTTATATTAAATTCCCCCGGGGGGGGAGGGCAAACTCGACGGGGTTCTTAAGTTATGCGCCATTCTAAGATAGCATATTTTTTGAGATAAATCAACAGAGAGCCCAGATGCAAAGGGAACACAACAATCACAAAAGAACATCTGAACAACCGAGCTGAGAGGCAAAAAGCAGTGAACGAGAGAAAAGTGTAAATAAACAAGAAGAGCAGCAAATGGCCAGCTAAAATCTGGCCAAGAACAAAAGGTTATTTGGTAATTTATGGCCACAAGTTGCAAAAACACACAAGTCCATTAGGTATATCTATAAATATATATTTACTATATCAACTTATACACGTGCAACTGGCTAAATTTACTGCCATGTGACGTCACAAGACTCGAGGGCTGCTGATAAGAAAATTGCAATGCTTGGCGCCCTCTAAAATCAGTTAAGAGAGCCACTCAGCTGGCTGAAGAGTCAGGCAGAAGAGAGAGCGCCACTGATAACAGGGAGAAAGCTGGAGAAAGTTGAAAAAGAGAGGAGAAGAGAGAGCGGTCCGCAGCTATAAAAGAAAACGCCAGAGGCCGCAGCCCTCACTTCGTTAGTGGACGTGCCGGCGATCGCATCAAGCGAGGAAAAGCTCCCCCGAAAATTTCAGTTCATAAGAAAAGCCCCCCAAAAAACAAACCATATATTTTTGTAGTAAACATAAAAATAAAAAAAAATTAAACCATAAAAAATCATTGAAAAAAAAAACCAGCGAAGGAAACAAGAAAATGTTTCATCTTTGCATTGAGGCAGAGATATAAAGATACAAAGATACAAGGATAGCTGGCCAAATGACATCAAAGTGAATGTAAACAGAAACTGTTAAACATTTGCCAAGTGCCGTAAATAAGCGTGAATAAATTACAATTACACGCGTCCAACTGCGCAGCAAAATATGCTAGTGAAAAGTGCCACAACAGCAGAAAAAGGAGCCGCTTTTCATCTGAGCAAAGAGGGAGCCCTGCTGTAGTATTCATTAAAGCCACGCCAAGGGAAAATTCAGGAAAACCTGGAAAACCAGCAGCAGCAGCAGCAGCGGGAAAAGGTGAGCCAAGGTGTTTGTGTGTCTACGTGCCCTCAAATTAACCAAAAAGGCTGCGAGCAGTGGAGTCCCGAATATGTAAATTCACAGACACCTTTCGGGTTGGTCGGTATGGGGAAAATTCATTCCATCAGTGAAAAGAGCAGCAATCAGCGGGGAAAATGCCTGGCCAGCAGGAATGATGACATAAAGAAACGGTAGCCGAAAATGTAAATAAATAATGGCCAGCGGCACACTTAATATTTCCCGGGTGCCAGTGCATCCATGTTAAGCATCCCAAAGTGCAATTACCAAATGGTCCCGAACTCGTATACCGCACCCCCCCCCCCCCATTTTCGAGTACATATATAACCATGTTCGATTATGACCCCGTTGACAGCCAAATGTTTTCCCACATATTTCCGCGAAACTCGCAGAAACCAGAGGGTTTCCTTGGCAGACCAAAATTGCGTGCAGAGAGAAAAGAAAAACACACAAAGTTGTCAAAAAGTTTCGGGAATTTCAAATTCAAATGTCAATACAACTTTTGGAATTTACAAATTGTATTAAATTCTTGGTAGGATGCTTTCAAGATGCTTTCAACTCAATTTAAGGCGAAAAACAAATGGTATTTATATGAATGTAGACAAAAAAGGTTCTTCAAAAGTCAATCCACCCTTAAAATATATTTCGGCGCTTTTATGTAATGTTTTGAAATGTTTTTGTTACTCATTTAAAACAAAAAAATGTATAATATTAGGTGTCTAAAAGTATGCAGAAAATAAAAAATTACCGACGTTATGAATGAATTCAATGTACTTCTGTTTTTAAAATATAATGTTGCATACTTTTAGACACCTAAAATTGCTTTTACAAATGTTTTACAAAACCACAGTGATTTTTGCGACAAATCCTATATTATATTATAAATATAAATTGGATAAAAAGAAATTTTCCACTTTCCTTGACTGGTTAAAAAATTTGTATTAGTAAGAAAATTAATAATGATTTTAAGAAACATTTTTTGATCAACCAAGTATCACTGGAAATCCCAGATCTTATAAAGTTTGTTTCATTTTCTCTCTCTGCAGCCAACATTTATCGCTCAGAGGCCATAATTTGCGTGGCGCTGACTATTCGATTTGATTTCCCTTTTCATTAGCTTTTCACTGCTAGAAGGAAAAACTACTTTCCAATTAAACGCGCTTGGCGCTATTTCGTGGAAATTTAGATTGCGTATTTTGGCTTTTTGTCCAGGCAGATGCCCATTCCAGTTCGATTAATGATTGGTTCATGCCGAGACCAAAATACGTTTTATTTCGCTCAAAACGGTTTCGATTTGTTTTAGTTTATAGGCCATATTAGCTGCTTTGATAGCCAATGGCAGAGCTTTTAATGGGCTTACATTTAAATAAAGGTTTTGGGGGTGTGGAAAATTAACGGACTGCTTAACTTATGCTTGGCATTTCCATCATACCTGCATATTTATATGATTTTTTCCTTTTTTTCATCGCTACCCATCAGAGCGTTAGTCAATTTCCATAATTAAAAGTGTCAAGCAATTTGCTCAACGTCCGGGAAAAGGCAGCTGTAGACGGGGAAAATCGGGTAACATCCGTGACATGGGAAAAAGGAGCAGACAGTTGCCAGCAGGCTGGCGGGCGACATGTCCTGCAATTTGTTTCTGATTCAATTACTTTTGCCCATTCATTTTTCGCCCCCCCACCCATTTCCTTTTACTCTCACCTGGCGCCCATGTGCATAATTTGATTTTGCAGCCCAAAGTAAACAAATTGAAGGGCGTATGCTTGATTTTTTTTTCCAAAGTTTGTTCTTTTCCATTTACATTACTTCACTACATTTAACTAGATCTCCCGTGTGTTCTAGCCATAGACAATTTGTCGCGTTTGCCACTGCTATTTAACTGATGGTTTTATCTGCACCCCTGTCCGTTGTCGTTCTAATTTGCGATAAACTGACACAAGATTGCAGCTACTTTATTCAAATTATGTGATAAGCCGCAGCGTCGCACAGCCAGAAAAGCAAACAAAATGGCAAAAATAGCACGAAGCTCGGCACAGAAATGTGACACAGGCCCCAAGTATCCCAAAAATCCGAGTGCCCACACCCAGTCCTTACTTCTTTTTTTTTCTGTTTTCTGTGTTTTTTTATTATTTATTTTTTGTTGGGAGTGCGCTGCACGCAAATCAGTGAGGCAAGCATTTTGCCCAGGGGCGTGGCGTTCGCATTGAAGTCGCCATCCCGCTTTCCCCTCGCTCATCCCCCAGTTTTCCTCGCCCGCGGTGAGATACGCGATACGCAAAGAAGATACGCGGCCCAGCAGATACACTCTTCAACAAAGTTTAGCATAACAATGGCCAAGCGTAGACAATGAGAAATTACTTTTCAAAATTTGTTGTTAAACCAAGTTCACACACACAAAGTTTTTGTGAAGGAATACAATGGCTGGCCTTGAATTTCCATTGCAAATGAAATATATATTGTTCTATATTATCCTGGGTTTTCTATAAGAAGTCAAGGTCATATTTTGTGAACAATATTAAGTTAAACTCTTTGGCATTCTTCGTACACAACGTTTTATAGCCATTAGGTTGGCTGATCAACGTTAAATAAATGAATTTGTTATACTAAAAAAAAAAGAAGACATTTTGATAAGCAGTTCAGGCAAGTGATATTTTCCTAATGCACTAAAAACAAAATATTTTCAACCAATAAAAGAAATACATATCTGTTTTTATATGATAAGTATAATTTTTGTAACTTTAAAGAAATCTTTCTATGCATATACCCTTGCAGTATATGAAACATTTAATACATTTAGTAGATTTTCAAGTTAAAAAAAAATTTGTACTTACATTTTACAAATATTATGTTAGCCAGTGTAATGGCAGCAAGTAAAAAGAGCCATTCGGTTCCCTGTAAATTTCATTCATGTCAGTTTTTTGTTTGGCCAGCGCTGATTAGAGGAGCAACGCTGGCTGATAATTTGCCAAATACTACAGATACAGATATGGCAATGACTACTAACGAGCATTTAATGGCAGCGACTTATCGCCCCGCCAAGTGCGGCTAATCGATGTTTTGACTCTACTATTAAATCGATCCCATCATCCCCATTACGCATACGTCCCGTGGGCCGTGTGCCCGGTGCTAATGAACTTCCTTCAAAGTTGATTAAAGCACCATTCCCCAATTTACCAAGCTCTTTGGGGGTCTCGAGCCGAAATAATTTCAATTTCACACATTGAACAACACACAAATTATTTCAGCAACAAACTTTGATGTCAAAGTTTTGCTTTATTCTGAATGTTTAACATGTGTTCCATGCCATGGGAAATATACATAGCTACAGTCGTGGCAAAAGAAATAGTTTTAGCAACTTGAGATATTTATTTCATTACTAAATTTTAAAAGGTAAGTTTTTGAATTCGCTATAGGTTCCAAACAATCTTTTTCCGCAAAACAAACAACTTAATACTATAAACGCAGATGGCATCTAAGAATTTTTTCCTTTTTTTGATTTTCAGTAGGTAAAAATTATTTCTTTAGTTATATGATTTAGTACAAATTTCTCAAATACACATTATGGGAGTAAAAAAATATATTAAATATAAACGAATATTTAGGTTCAGTAAAATATTTGCCAATATTTACTGAGTAATCCCTGAACCCTTATTAACGTATAACTTAGGCAACATTGTTCCTATTTTTGTAACCCCAACTGTACCTGCATACACCCGCCCATATGTTTCCCATGTACATATATAACTTGGCATTGTTTGCGGTGGTGCAAAGGAGAAAAGTTTTCCTTGCATTGTGCAGACGACTCCATTAGAATGAAAAATGCGCTTAGACGACCGAAACTTCCACATCGCCTGGATATTAAGATAAATTTATTACGGACCAAATAGAAACTACGGAAGAAACTTGAAAGACACAATCACTGGGACTAGGACTTGGCCAAGAAGGCACTGTGTAAACAAGCCAAGTCTTAGTACTATTTGTTGGCCAAGTTGGGTGGCTTGATTAAAAGTAAACTCGTTGAATTAATTATATAATTCGCTTGGTCCAACACAATTAACACTTTGTGGTGTAGTTAAATATTAAATAACAAAGAGATTGAAGACTAAGAACAATAGATTTACGGCACAAACATGGAGTGTTTGCTTTTACTTTATCTGATGTTTGCCCCGAAGATTTTCTCACAACTTCCGCTGACTTTTTGTGTTTGCTAATTTCCTTGCAGCATGCACTAAACTCGAGGAGGAGCTAACCCATCTCCCGTCTCTTTCCGGCTCGCTCCCCTGTCGCCGTCCCTTTCTATTGAAGCGCCACGGAAGAAGCAGCAGAAAGGTATGTAAACACGTATAAATAGTCAAATAATTCGCTTTTAACGGGCTCGTCAAAATGTAAACAGTCCCCAATCCTCGGAGAACATTACTCTCGTATCTCTTATCTTGTAGATGTACACAGGAAAAAAAGTCCTACAAATTTAAATGTATTTCCTAACTGTATATCAAATATATTTCAATGTTGTTCGTAGATAAAAAGAGTTCTTGGATCAGTACGTTTTTGGGCAGTTGTTTTCGCAGCGTATCTGTATCTAAATATGTATCCGTATCTGTCTGGAACCTGGCTGTTAACCCTTGTTCGCCCCTGTTTGCCGGGGGTCCCAAAGGTTATGCCAAACATAAATTATTTGAGCGCGTGTTCAGCAGAATGTTGAATAAATAAGAGTGCGGCCTGTTTGCGCTGTCATAAAATGCAAAAGGCGCCCGCCGAGAGCCGTGTAAATAATTTAATTTCATTTTGTTGCCACTTCTATCTCACAACTATCAGCATAATGATGAATGCTTGGAGATACTTTTACGGCGCATAAAACACTAATAGGAGAGCCATTACAAAAAAAGGCAATAAAAGTTGCGCAAATTATGGTCGTAAAACAATTTATCAAAATATGTGACATTAACTGCCCCATCACATGTCAATCATCGAAGGACATGCTCATTAGGCGTGGCCCAAACGCATATATATACTATGCTATTTTTAGTGCAACAATTATCCGACCCTTGGCATATTGCAAAGCGGAAACGGAAATAGAAATACAGAATGGCAGCGGAAATGACACGGCGGCCATTGTTGAAGACCCTCTAGCTCCGGATGTTAATGAGATGCAAATAAGGCTCATGTGCGAAAACGATTTGACCGACTTGGCATTTGCCAGTCACCATTTACCATTCGCCATTTGGCCATCCACCATTTGCATATGTCCCCGATCCGGATATGCGACTATGCGAATAAGGACTCCAAGCAGGACCTTTGGCATACGAGTATCTGCGCATTACGGCCACAAATACAGCGGCATTTGGGGGAACACAAAGTGACGGCAATATGTGATAATGGCGTCTGACAGCCCCGACGAGAGTGTGTGAGTGAGTGGAGCTTCGTTCTTTGTGAGTAGAGTCCTGTTAAGGCGGCCCACAGGGACGCTCCTAATCCAAAGTCCGTTTCGGGATGTGCCATTCAGGGTTAACGTGCTGTAAAAAATCGTCCTGCAATCGGGGCTGTATGTGCCAAAATGGGCACAAAACGTAATATCCTTACGAAATTGGCGACAAAACGCGTCAGCACAACAAAAGGGTTTCATAGGAATATTATGTAAAAAGAAAACATATTACAATTTTTACTTGATTCCGATTATCAATGCAAAGAGCTAGATGGGATTTTATTATTTCATTTATTTTATCAGGTGTAACTTTTTAAATAGATAAAATACGCGACTTAAAAAATAATATTAAAACAAGGAAGAACGCTATACGAGAGGTATTAATGATTATTAATTAGAACAATACATTTCAGTTAAAATTTTTATTTTAGAGGGCGGCTTCTGGGCGTTAGAGGGGGCGTGGCACTCTGACAAAACAAACCTGCACTGCGCAGGAATCCCTAGAATCTGCTTGCTCAATCCCAGTATTGCAGCTTTTATTCTATGAGAAAATAGAATCTTAAACTTTAAAATGAAAACAGCACTTTTTATTGACAATAGTTTCCTATATCTTATTATAATGTTTAATTATTAAGAATCAATTAAATATTTTATTTAAAGAGTTAGTTTTGAGTTGAAATAATACTCCAACTTATATTAATTTCTTTTTAAACTTGTTGTATTATTTGCCTATCTTTTTTCCGCATTGAGGTCTTTCCTGATATCCTGACAGCTATCGGTTCCCCGGGATCACCCACATAGATTACTTCCCGTGGCATTCGCATTTAGCCTGTCAAATGTGCCAGTCAAAGTTGCCGCCGCCTTTGCATTCTTTTTTTATCAGTCGACTTGCCTTTGTCTTTGGCAACGCGTGGCACTCCAATTAAGCGACAAAATGCCTTCAATATTTTGTCATGTCTTTGATTTATACGAGTTTCGAGTGCTCGAGTTCTCGAAATTTGTAACATGTGTCGGGCATTCCATCTCAATATTGGCCAACTGTCGCCGGTGGCAACGCGGGGAAATAAACCCAACCTACTTTTCCGAATCCCGTGGATTGGCTGGTGATGATGACGTATGGGCAGGTACAGTGGGTGCATTGTGCAATCGCCGGGAACCCTTAATTGACACACATGAATGACGAGTACGGTATTTTTTCAGCTTGCCAAATTGTTGAGGTGAAGCACAATCAATTTTTCATCTATCCCTGGCTCTGACCAAAACAAATACACACACTCGCTTTGGCCGTTGAATGTCAATAAACCGCACACACTCACACACACACACACTGGCAGTGAGTATCTGTGAGCTAAACAATAACAATAACAGGGCAGAGACAAATCCGTTACTCGCAACGCCGTCGACGTCAACATTTCAATGGCCATTTTCGCTGCGGTCCAAAGGGGCTCTGACGTCAGAGGCCGACCGAGTGGTGAGTGCTATATGTTGTACGCTGCACTGAGAAAATAAACACTTGGAAAGGGAAAAATACTATTTATATACTTAGTTTATGTATTGTATCACTAGTAAATAAGCCAGCTAAACCAACTTTTTTCTTACTTCAGATTTGAGTTTGAAGTTGACCTTACTTTTATTTTAAAACAAGGAAAAAATATTTATTAGCATTAGATTTGAGTTGGAACATTATTAAAAAGACAGTTCGATATATATCTGATATATTTGATAACAAGTTTTAAGGATTGATTTGATTCGGAATTTTAAGTTGATTTAAATAATACAAATGCATATATGGCTTTAAAAAATTGTATCATTTAAGATTAATAAAGATTATTACAAGCAATCTTATAATAATATAATCTTATATGATAATGATAAAATTTACTTAGAAATTATTAAAGCACAAGTGTATCCTTTTATAATGTCTATTATAATTATGACTGCAGTACCAATTCATTAAATTGATTACATTCTGGCAGTTGATGTTTCGATAGATTAGCTTATAAATATATTCATAAATTTATATTCACTTCTGGTGTGATATAACTTTCAATCCATAATATTTTTCCATTTACGTTGACGATTTTCTTAATTTTTATAAAATAATCTTAAGCAAGTGGAGTTTTTAATGAGGCATTCTTTCTTCTTAGGAAGATTTATATACATATTTATTTTTTCACAATTTGCTAAGCTATGTAGAATTTCTCCCCCTGTATTCACTCGGTTACGAGATACCACACAGATTTATATTCCCTATCCATGTGCGTTTGTAATCTGGGGCAGCCAAAAAGCGTTTGCTATTTTAGGTTGTGTGTTGTAAGTGCGGGCATTGCTGCAGGCCAAAACGAATCCGAATCCGAGTCGGAATCGATTTGGCCACTGGCCACTGGTCCAGGAAATACTGCTATTTCTCATCTGTCACGCTGACCGGAGGGGCGTGGCCCGGCTTAAATATCTCTAGGAAACGGCAAAAAAAAAATACATGAATGAAGCAAAGAAATCCTGGGAAATTCCGCTTTAAGAAGTCCGACACTCAGCCACTTGATTTCTCGCTCTGTCATGCACTTTGCCCCGCTGGTCGGTACAAATTTTCCACTTTAGTTCATCAAATATTTAACCGCAGGGGAACGGAGCCATGGCATCCGTGTAAACATCCACGAGTTCCGAAAGCCGCTAAAACCGCAACCAAAACAAACTCAAACAAGGCGAGCAAATCTGGAAATCTTTCTAATTGTGGCAATTCAATCAAATCGCTTTCCCTTCCTTTGCGAGCTTTTCGCTTGGCTTTCCGCTAGGATTTCCGTGTTTCGCAATAGAGATGATCACATTAACCAATTTTTTATCTAGATTAACTTTAGAAATTTAAAATAACAAAAGTACATATGGTTCTTTCCTAACTTCATGTTAAGTCTGTTCTGTATAAATGGAGCTAAATGATTATTATCCAAAAATAGGATTGATTTTAATATATATTGCTTAACATAAGGGTGTTTTACTAGCTTATTATTGATATATAATTGCTTAAATTATTAAAATATAAATAATATTAGTAGATAAAATCATGTTGATTCAAAGCAATTTATTATATATTAATAAAATCACATTATTACCACATCACATTATTGCCAAGTAAAACTACTATAATTAAAAGAAAGATTGCGTAATTCGTAAATATTTTTGTAAGGTCCAAAACAAATATATATCTAAAATGGAAAAATAAAAGATCTTAACACAAACTTAGGAAAGTTTATTTTATAAAAACTGTATTGGATTTAAGTAAATAAATATATATTAAAAAGATAAAAATATTTTAACACAAACTTAGGGAAGTTTATCTTATAAAAATGTCATTAATCTTTTTAAAGTTTTGATCTATAAAGTGTCATCCCTGCTGGCCCAGCTGCCTCCGTGTTGCCAGGTTGTCAGGTTGCGGAGGCTAGTCGGCCAGGTGCTGCAAATGTGTAAGGTCAGCTATAAGATCATTTCGTATTTTTATACATATGTGCCGAAAGACGCGGCGTCCCTCCATTCAGGCATCGATTTGTTTGTTTGCCTGTCTATTTTTATAGATCGCCGGCATGCACGGCCATTCTCCTCCAGCACGCTTCTGTTTATCGAAGACAAAACAGTTTTTATTGTTTAAGAAATTATATTCAGCAGCACATGGACATGAACACACCTCCCAGTCCCAAGCCCACAGTGCCTCGCGGGAAAATGGGGGCAGGCGCGGTGTGGCGTCATCAATTTCCATTGAAGGCTGTCCGACCGTCGATCAAAGTGAAAATTCAGGGGGGAAATCTCTCCAGAAACACGGACGGAAATGTATTTTAGCACATCTAAACACTGAGGAAAAGTTTGGCATATAAGCATTGAATCCAATTAATTATGTGATGTTTCCAAACGAGCTTACAGTTAAAGCAAAACAAAAAGAACTTCTAATGAAGTAAGAAAGGCGTGACGAAAGCGCTCCAAATAGAAAATTGTATGAAGGTTTCATTTTGAATATGATCCACAAATCTTCAAAGTGCCATAACTTTCTTAGGGATTTCCCGCTTTTTGACGTTCAGTCCAATTATTTCTGTGAACCAATAAACTTCTGAAAAGAGTTAGTATTACAATCTGCGATTCGTTACTACGTGGAATGCCATTCATTTATGCATTCAATGCATGATAAGCATGTCACCGAAATGGGTGGTATTACAATTCGGGATTCGTCACTACGTAGAATGCCCTTCATAACATGATAAACATATCAGCTAAAAATATAGAGAAAATATTTAATTTAGTAGTTCGTTAAGGATTACTTCTTTAAAAAAGGGTTTTGATATTTAACTTACGTATGTTTTATATTGTCATATAAAATCCAATGAAAGTTTAAGTGTGTTAACGTTATTACTTGATTTAATAGAACTAATAATATCTTTGCCAGTTCACAAACTTTAAACTTTCTCCCACCTTTAAACTTTTAGTGCTTCATTACTTTTTTTCGCTATTTGGGATGACATGGCGAAAAGCATGGGAACAAGGTGGTGAATGGGTTCAATTGGGGGCAGGAGGATGGGGTTCTGTTCGGTTATGGTGCCTACGTTTATGGTTATGGCCTGGTGTTGCTGGCAATTTTCGCCAGGGCTTCCTTTTGGCCCGTGGCTGCTGCTCTTTGCAGGCGACTTTGTTGCCGGAGTTATTTTTGGCATAAAACATTTTCAAGCATTAATTACGCATTCACGGCACGTACTTGTCGGTCTTTTGGCGTAAATAAAATTAAAAGTTCTCCCCTTCGCCCTAACACCCCGCTGCTGCCCATTTTCCACCCATCACGCTGGCAATAAAACAAAGTAACATCAACTGTTTAGCCGGCCAATTAACAGCAATTAAATCGCGCAGAAATACAAAGAACGAAATGTCTGCATGGGTCGGTTGGCCCAGTTTAAAGTGAGATGGAAAAGCTGGCTGGGGGAAAACGGGAAAACCATTTTTCATGACCACGGTGCTGGAAAACTGAAAACTGAAAGCAAACAAAGCATTTAATGTTTTTAGAGAAACTAAGCTTTTAAGAAAATATTTACAGTCTCCTTGAAAGCTTAAGATTTTTATATCTTTTACTTTAAGATATATATTAATATATTTAATAAAAATGCCAATGGCTAGCATTTTGAGTTTTTTAAACCAATTGAGTTTTTAAAATATTTTTATAGTCTCCTTGGAAAGCTTAAGATTTTTTAACATGTTATTTAACCTTTTTATACCTACCTTTACCTTTCTTATATTTAATAAAAATGTCTATTTACTGTTTGATGCCAAATTTATTATCCATTTAAACACTATTCTTTGAGCAATAACCCTTCAATAAAATGAAAAAGATTATTGGTTTTTACTTCAAAATTTTGTATTTGATACTGGCATTCAATTTATATCCTTTTAAAACCAACCCCAATGCGATTAAATCCTTTTTCTAATTCAATCAAAGAGTGTATGTTCATCGATTGCCAATTTATGTTGCCAGCTTTTTATTTATTTTCCTCTGCCAACCAATATTTCTATTTCCGATGGCTGCTTTTAATGCTACTTGGCCTGGGGGGCTATTGACATTTTATATCGCTGGAGTGTTTGGTCGAAAGCTTAGAGCAAAATCCACGCGCGAATCTCATTTATATTTAATTTTTTCATTTCCAACCGCTTTGGCGTCATACTTTGTGCACTTGATCCTCGTAAAAACAGGACGTGACATTACATGCCACGCTGACAATGGGTTCGCGACGTTGAGTGGAAACTGCATGGCATCGGATGCAGACAATAAATTTGATTCAATTGCTGTCACAAAAGCGAAGAGCGCTGTGCGGCTGTGTATTGGATACCCATCCCCGATCCCAATCCCCATCCCAATCCCCATCCCCGTCCGAATCCCCTCCAGAAACAGTTGTCATCTTCCTTTGTTGGCACCGCCTCCAGTCGCGCAGCTGATTGTGCATGACCAGCATTTGATAAAGGAGCTATGGATGTAGCTATAGCTATAGCTCTGGAACTATGGACTTTGGAACTATAGAGCCCCGGCCGCAAATACAGCCGTTCAGTACCGAGGCGAAATAACAATGACAGCGAGCTTTTCGCTTTCTCCTTCGCAGTCTTTGTGAAGTCCCTTTCCCCACTTCCGGTTCCCTTTGGTTGACAAGCGGAAGTGTGCAGAAAAGCAAAAAAGACGCGACCAGACGCCATACTTAAAGCGCACTTCCTGTGGTCCGTGGGCAGGGTTGTCTGGTCCAGGGGATTAGAAGAAAGTTTGGGACTTGGAGTCCTAACATTGTAATTCAAACGAGGCTTAAATCAAATATATTAGCTTAAAATACAAACTTAAGATGACAGTCTTTCTGAAAATCTTAATATTTACGAAGCTGTTTCTTTAAACCAAAGTTTCACTAATTCAGTAATTTCCTAAGAACTTAATATTTAGAACTTTAAATACCTAGTGTCAGGATTAATTCGATATTCAATTGTATTATTAGTACCATTAAATATTGTTAAATAGATATATATAGGAAATGGTATTTTGGAAATTTCTTTCCTCGAAAACACTCTTAAAACTATGGCGAGTTAAACCAAAATAAAATTACTCTTAAAAATACTATATCAATTTGTTTAGCAACATAATATGGGGGTGTTAATTAACCTTTTTATAGGAAATTTAGGTATCATTTCTTCTCAATCTTTTACCAATATACAAATGCCACTGTCATATAAAAAAAATAAATATTTTTAAAAGCTTAGACTTATGTAAGTATATTTAAAGTAATAAATAGAAGCCACTTTAAGTTTTTAATAAATAACTAACTTTCTAGGAAAAGGTTAAGACATCAACACTAACCTATGACCCTGCGTTGTATCCACATGTATCTTTCCCCTCGATTGTATCCATGACCGTGTCTGGCCAACAGACATTCGCGGCCAGTTCTGTCAAAGTCAGCGGAAACACAATTGCATTTTTTCCACAGCCACGCCCTCCATCTATCCATAGTTTTAATTGCTCCAGGGCTTCCGCCCCTCCTGCTGCGGTATTTTTGCGTTTTTATCCCCGTAGTTTATTTAGTGCAGCACATGTCCGGTCCCATTTACATCGACCCAGTGCAGTTCGATTCCGCGGGGCCTGCTGTGTGGTGACATTTGCCTCTGGGTTCAGGAGGTACACACACCAAAAAAGAGGAGTTCCTTGCAAAAATTGATAAAAACTGATATAAACAAATGTTGAACAAACATGTATAAACAAATAAATATATTATGTTTATTTATTACATACGGGAAATGTTTTATTTTTTGCGTGTACCACTGACCATTGCTGCCAGCGTGCTAAACTGACGGTTTACAGTGGGTTTTAAGCGTTTAGCGGGTGTGCACACCACTAACCCCCACACACACACACACAAGCGGCATTGTGTGGCACATGCAACATGGTTTTAGCCCTGCAGCTCAGTTCACACATTCCCCAAAAAGTATGCTAACACTTTTGTTTAGAACGACCAGCGAACAGGGGATTACGAGGGGACTTTCCTGCTGGCAAAAACTCGATGATTTGAATTCGAATTTAATAATTCAGTTTACGCATGAATTTTAAAAGATTTATCTTGAAGACTTAATGCTCAAACTCTAAGACTCAGCTTTAGACTGCAGGTAATGGTCAAATGTGGCACATTATATGGTAGAACTCTACTAAGATAAATCAAAAACGGCCATTTAAATAAAAGGATTGTTGAAATTCTATCTCTTAATATGATGCTATATTACTAATGACAGTAAGATATGCAAATGGCTAACTATTCGTTGTTATTTTAAACAAAACATTGCTTTTCTAATACTAGGGACTAATCTTAATCTCAAAAATTAATGTGAAAATCAGAAATCTGTCCTTAGTTTAATTATATTTTATTTTGCACTGGTTTATTTTTGGATAAAATAGAAGTAACATTAAAGTTTGTGTAAATGACCTTCAACATTATTTTGATTAACCCATTAAACTACAACATTATTTTGATTAACCCATTAAACTAGTTTTAACTGAATATGCATTTCTTATATTACTCAGTCGAGAAGCATAATAACGATTTAGCGCACTCAAAAAACGCAATAAATATTCAAGAGTCTGAGCATGTACCCATAAAAAGCGTGTTATGAAAGGCAAATGAGTATTCTCATTTAAGTACATATCTTTTGCATGGCACTCGACCTTTTTAACCCCTGCTTGCCCCCGAAAATGCTGGGATTGCTGCTGACAGGACTCAGGATTCAGGATTTAGGATCCAGGATCCAGATTACCGCCGGCTGCTCTGTGCACTCAACTAAAATAAAATAGAAGCGAGTGAGTTGTGTGCACGGCTCATTGACAATCTTGCAGCGTGTTTTTTCGCTTTTCGCTGGCTGTTTGCATTATTGTCAGGGGAAAACAATGGGTAGAGCTACTGCGAGTGCACGGCCCACGCGACTGATAAACAATAATGTCAATTTCATAAAAGCAAACACTCGTCGCCATTCACATTCAGCGGAGGCAAACATTTTCCGCACCCAAAGCTCTGCTGAATGCGAAGGGGAAGAGCAATCGATTGAAAATATATTCGAATTTATATTCATGCATGGCTTGTGCCGTATTCATGGATTTATTTTTACCGATCAAATCAGGGACGTTAATTAAAGCGCGATTCGTCATGATCCTTTTTTTTTCTGGAGCCCCATTTACACAGGGACATGTATCCCTTTGAATAAATTCATATGTGTATATGCTCGCATTTTAAAGTTAAATTAAGTTTGGGCCTTGCATTTTCCACCGATGCATTTAAATAATTTATTTATGCCTGACATCAATTGATTTACAATTATTTATTTAATACACACTTGTATGCTTGAAAACGACACAATGCTCTCAAATGGATTATGTCACACATTTTCCTCAATTTGCGTTTCATCAATGGTATGTAATTTAACTGGCTAATGAGAACAAATTATTGGGAGAAGTTTTGGATGACCTGATGCTTTCTGTGAATATTTTTATATATTGAGTTATCAGGAATATACAAATGCTTATCAATATCACATAAAAGAAGACGTATAAATCATACATCAATATTTTATTATAAATATGCAACTAATAAGCAGAACAATTTTAAATAAATATATCGATAGTATTCATATCAATAAAAGAGATAAGACCTTATTTAATACGCGTTCTTGAAATAAAATGCGATGTTTTGCCTACTTCTTTATTATTTGTCCGTTCTTATTTATGAAAGCTATTAAATAATTATAACATTTCGATTGTAATGTGTAATTTTTTTAATAAGCAAATGATTTAAACTGTATTACTATTTTGCCATTCATTTTTCGAATGTTTCTTTGTTTATTTTAACAATATTATAAAAAATGGAATACCTACTTTATTATAATTTACAAAGACACTCCAATTTATGGATACATTTCGCGCTTTCATTAAACGATTAATCGCATCTTTATTTGTTTTCCTGATTACATTAATAAGTACGTATTTATTTGTCATTTGCGTAATTTACCAAACAAGAGGAAAACATATCACGGAAGTATGAACAAAAAGCCGACATGATTGAGTGTTTCATAAAATAATAAATCCTGTTTAACTAATTACAATTCAAAGGCGATTTGTAGAGGGTGGACTCACATTTAAATATATGAAATGGTTATTGATGTGCTGGAAAATATTTGATTTTTTGCTTGGTGATCAGAGTGCGGCGGCCATTAAACAGGGCCGCAAAGCTAAAGGCCATAAAAAGTCGCAATATGCTGTTGTTTTATTTGATTTACTTTTATTATTGCTATGCCCAAAAAGATACAAGAACGGTGGACCGTTGAAGTATAATGATTTGGCGGGCCAATTTTTGAACATAAAAAAAAGAAAAAAGCAAAATGGTTCTGTGTCGGACATTTATGTGCTAGATTTTATGGCAATTTTGTTTGGGCTAAAACAATAAGAGGGTGTTGGTAGGTCCTTTCTGCACATAAACATATATATATAAACATATATACATATTATACGAGGACAAGCTGAATCGGAATCTGATGCGCATTGTGTGCGAGTGGAGCGAACGCATAATCTAATAATATTTTATGTGGGCAGCATAAAAAGCAGGGCACTTGAGAGTCCGTTGAACTCCCCTTCTTTTCTCTTCTTTTTACTCGAATGTCAAAGGGCAGCGGGATGAGCGCGTCCATTGACCAACAAAGACAGAAAAATCCAAGCCAATTTATTGAAGTTTTTGCCGTTGGCCAAGGGCCATTACGAGCAGAAAGCAAGCGGATATCCAGATATTCAGTTTCTCAGAAATGCGAGTTTTATGATGATGCTTTAAAAACACTCACAAACACACTCACAGCACTCACAACACTCACAACACTCACATAACACACACACACCCCTCCATTAGTGGCGCAATTAACATTCAGATTGCGCATACGCCCTGTATGCTGCACTATTTATTTGTGTGCTTCATTTGCATTTTCATTAGTTTATTATCCAAGGATTTTTACATACACAGGAACTCTTAACGCCCTCCAGGCATTAAAGCCAAATGAGCTGGATATAATGGGCATTACAAGAATCTCTATTAAGATTTTACGATCAAAAAGGGAAATCTCTTGTGAAATATCATTTTCCATTTGCCTTTTTCACTTTCAAGTTGACAAGTGCTCGGCAGTGGATAAAATGATAAGTTAGTCAATCAGTTGATTATAGCCGGCTAAATATAACATCAGCAAGACAAAAGCTTTAGAGAAAGATTTGTGAAATGAATAAATAAAAACGCTAAATGGCCAGAGAGTAAAAATAAACGCCAAGTGAATTGAGAACGCAAAAAAGCCAAGCCAACAAAGCACATATATATCTGATATGATTCCCCCCTCTATTTTATAATATCTCTATATATATGGAGGCTATATATATAGCAATGCCTGTCTGTCTGTGGCTGACACATACCTTTGCCTTTGCATGTGTGTGTGCGTGGGCGTTTGATTGTTATGCGTGTGTGTGTGTTAGCCAAAATGCCATAAGCCCGTGTGACGTCACAACTGTGACGGAGATTCCGCGGGGAAATTATGCCATTGATTAGCCAGCAGCTCATCATTATGACCTTGCTAACGAGAATGATGACGATGCTGATGTGGATAGTGATGATGATGTAGATAGTGATGATGTTGATGCCAGTAATGACGTGTCAAACGGCAGGCGACACACCCCACACTCTGAAAATGGGCACACATATGGCGGAAACTAAAATTGGCTAATGGCCATTTGCACCCATTCCGCTTGCAAGTTCTCCGTTCTCCTACTGTGACATTTTGTGGCCATCTGACAGCCCGAGGAAATGTGCGAAAAATTGGCTTTCAGTTTATGACAATTTGAAAATGTAAGCAGTAGTAATTAGCATACAAATTCAACTAATTAATAAGTAATATCAAAGCATTTTGGTCGTGGATTAGGTACATATATACATACATTGTAATTTAATATAGCATTCTCTATATTTAATATTTTACAGACTATTTTACTTAAGTTTTTTATACGCACCTGGATGACGAACTTTTAACCGACTTTGTAATAGTTCGAAAAAAAGGTTCGACTCACTGATAATAAATTAATGAATAAGTAAATAGGGGAGTGTAGGGTACGGTGACTAACGCGAAAATGATTTATTTTTCTTTAAGAAAGGTTGAAAGTGAATACATATTTAGCTGTACACTTAAAAAAAATGTCTACTTCAGTTCTGGGCTTAAATTGAAAAAATTAAATTGTTCAATTTATAGTTCAAAAAAATAAATCAGAAATAATTGTTTTTTTAGTTACCGGATGCAGAAAAGAAAAAAATAATAATAATTTATTGTAAGCAAATACCGAAAAAACCTACAAATGTTTGTCACGATGCCCTTCTAGGTACTGTTGGAAACACAAACTACGAAGAACTCAAGATCTTATTAATACTTGTTTATATTTATCTGACTTGGTTTTTACAAATCTTTGCTCTGTCAATACTGAAACGTATATAAATTGAATTCGTTTTTTTAATTTTTGCTACCCTGTTTTACTCAAAATAGTCTCTCAAACATATTACGCGAATTCCTAATAACATTATTGTAAATACATTGTCAGCACGATAAGATAAATCGTCTACAATTATTTGGAATTTTTGACGTGACGTAACATTTAATATTTGACGAGTTCGTCACCTTACCCTACACTCCCCTATAAATATTGGTACGACATACTGATAAGATGTAATGTCTGTCTTATGGTTTTCGTCACGCAGAGTTAAAAAATGTATGTTAAAAGAATAACTAAACTCGCTTAAATACTTTTTATAAGACGAACTAAAAATCATATATATTACGATTTAACTTATTGGATTATATATATTTTTTATAACCAAAACTATTTTGCTTTGATTGAAAGTCCATGACATACAGTTTTTAACTTTATAGACTTTTTATAACTTTTTCAAGAACTTTCTTAAGATGAACATAACAAATTTATGTTTAACAGTCAATGTGGCTTATTATATAAATGTTAAATTTATTCTTTGCCTCATGAATTTTTCCAACTTTATATTGACAATTTCATAAAGCGTTTTAAGGGAACTAAAGTTTTCCCAATTCGCTTTCTGCTGTTTTGGACAGGCGTCACAGGACCTCTCTCCGATGGCCACTTAGGATGGCTAAAAATATCATCCAGGATGTACAACCGAGTGTGCGAAAGGTCAAGGGGGTGTGTGAATATGGGAGATAACATTTTAAAGCAATTTAGTTTTCATCGCACACACTCTGCGAAATATATTGATTGCCAATGCCACAATCACGTACGCAGAACCCACGTATTTTTGCGGGGCTCTGTAGATAGTTTGGCACTTACATTGCGAACTCGCAATGCATATGCAAATGCAAAATACGAATGCCATAAATTATGCGTTCGTTTCGCCCCCTGATTGCCCCGCATTATGATGGAAATTACAATTTGTCACCATTTGTTATGTATTGCATATTTTCAGGCAAAATGAATATTGGCATCGCAGCACCGAAATGGGATAAATTGTCGCCGCGCGAGTTTTTGCAGCTGCAGGAGTTGGCCTCATGTAAGTGTAAACGCAGTAAATCAAATTGCACTAATCAAGAACACACATTTACAACGGGGGAAAATGCAAATGATGGCCAATCAGACAGCCCTTTATTTTGCCATTTCGTACTTTTCCTGGCATGGACAGATAGGCCAATTAAAAACTTTTTGTTTACCCTTAAATTTGCCATCAGGCTAACCAACATTTGCTTACACAGGCCGTTTTAAAATATTTAAACTTTAAGTTTTAATACAATTAATTAAAAGGTGACCTCATGTGCTTTAATTAGTAATTAAAAGTTAAGCTTCCGTAAACATTTTAATTAGGCTTTCAGTTCAAAAAATGTTAACTTTTTAATTAGTTGAGAAAATCAAAAAAAGACCTGAATTATATAATTTTTATTTATTTAAGCATAAGTTTATGGCAATATACTTCTTTTAAAATATAAAATTCAATAATTTTTTGGTATTCAAATGTCTTGTAAAATATCCTGGCAATAAGAACTTAAATCAATTTAAAAACAATTTCCATCCAACTGCAATAAAAGAAATTTTCTTTTTCCATTTTAAGAAATATCTTTTTTTTAGCATCTCTTGCTGAGCATATTTTTTTTGCACCTTTTCCTTCACATGCTCAAAAAGAAAGCATAAATTTCCCATCTCTGCCTTTAGATAGATTTACATTTTCGCCTGGCTTGCACTTGCAATTTCAGCAGATTTCTCATGACAGCCAAAGCTCGAGGAGCGCATCTTAAAGAGCGATTTTGTGGCAGCATCCTTTCCACACATCTGCTGCACATCCCCCGAGTTACAGTTATGTCTGACACTGTTTGCATTCTTTGCTGCAGCTGCAAAGCTGTTTGACATGGCAAAGTAGTTTACCTTTGGGTGAGCACTTCGCTCCACTTCATCTCGCCGGTTGCCTGGCAGAGGGAATTTCACGGCACGGCAAATGGGAATGTTGAGCTTACGGATTATGGGATATTACCCAGTTCTCGTGAACTTGGACCACTCCTAAGCCCCACTTGGATGATGGAGTGCCGCGTTTCTGTCAGTGCAGCTGCCAAGGCAATATTCTCTTCAAAATCGAAGAAGCTCGACAAGTATTTCAATATGAAGTGCGTAAATGTATACAATATACAAGTTATTTCATATTAGGATCATAAGTACAAGTTCCAGTGAAAAAATAAGCAGTTAGGTAGTAAATAGTAAGAAGATTCGCTTAACAGATTAAATAAAATCGAAGAGGTATAAATAAAGCATTTAAGGTTCGTCCTGTTTATAGTTTATATTTAAATAGTAAAGTAATACATCCAGTCACGAAATTTAAATCATGAAGATTTCGCTTTGCAGATTAAAAACAAACTCATAGAGATGATAAAGCATACCTCCAATATTAATATTTATATTAAAACCTAAGCTTATAATAATTTAGATTAAATAATGTTTATTTTTCTTGCTTATTTTTCATATTTTTATAATTACCAAAAAAATGTTAAGAAACACAGAAAGTTAAAAGAAATTTTTATCAAAAATTGTTTATTTAATTAAATATTTATAAATCACTTTAGAAAACATTAAAACATCAAAATTTAAAACGAATAATATAACATTACAAGATTATTTTCAAATGTATTCATTTTGATACAAATATTTTTTAAAGTCTTAATATAGTTATTGAGTAAGCAATCAAAAATAGTTGGCTAATTTTTCGTAGGTTCCAAAAGTTTAACCTTCGGTTAATTAAATAAAAATTTCTTTATGACCGTTTTAAAGAGAAGGAACCCCCATACCTTTGGTTGTATCTCCTTCGGCGGCACCCGCATTGTAATTTGAGATTGTGGCCATTCAGGGCGGGGGGCGTGGCCCAGGATATATGTATGTATGTGGGTGCGGCTGCAGGTGCTTATTAGAGTGCGGTTAAACTGTTTTTAGTCTGCGGTGCAGCCCCGAACGAAAGCCATCAAAAGTGTCGGGTGCAGCTGGCTTTTCGTTGCCAGGGAACAGAAACTGCAAACTGGAACTGCAAACTGCTAACTGGAACTGCATTCGAGTGCAGACACTCTGCACAATTGCGGTTCTACACCGGCTTACACACAACTCTCATTAGGTTAATAAAACTCTGGGCGCCAAACATTTCGGTCAGAAGACTCCCCGTGGACTTTATATTCCAGGCATTTTGCAGTAGCATGTCAACTCAACCGGACCAAGTCCAAGTCATCCAGCTCATCCACACCCACCCGCATTTACCTACACGAACCACTTGTTTTCCATTAGTTAATTATACCCACGGCGCTGCAGTTGATCCACCTGGGGGAAAAACACCTGACCACCGGGGCACTTAAGACGTCGATTTAATTCACCTGGCGCCAGTCGAGCGATTGACGTGTGCTACGGCTAAACTGAACTTTGCATAGTCCCCTCACGGCTTACAGGGCTCACCCGGCTCACCTGACTCACCTGGCTCGCCTTACACTCACCTGTATTTGTCTTGATCCTTGCAGATTCCACCCGAAAGCTGCAGGATGTTCTGCGGGAGTTCAGCTCGCCGAGTGCCGCCAGCACGCCCAAATGCATTCCGGATGGGGTAAGTGTTGCCAAAATCCCCTGCTCCGTTCCGCTCCTGTCCTGCAATTAATTGAAAGCGGTTGAGGATGGAGATGGGTATGGGGATGGAGGGCAGGAGCAGGAGCAGGATGGAAAGGGGAGACCCTACTCACAGCACGAGTCAAGGACTCCGTTTGCTTTGCCTCGGGTTGCGTCTTACACTTTAATCCCCAACCAGGCGACTTGGGAAGACCGATGAAAGGCGATTCAGCTAAGCCAGCGGAAGCTCACATGGGTGCACTGAGAGAAATAAATTAATAGGTTTCTGGGAAGCAGGGAAAAATTAAGTTAAAGCATATCTGAAAATATACTTACATGTGTGCACTGCTAAGAACAATTTAAAAGATTTTCAGAAGGCAGGGAAAAAATATTTAATACTTAAAAAATAAAGGTTTTAAATGCCTATAATACAATATATATGAGATGCTTTCCAAATGTTTCACATTCTTGGATACATTTTCTTTTGAATACTTAAAATATTAAAATACTTAAACAGATTTAATTAACCTTTTACTTTAATATTTTTTCTTTTACATACTTATTATATATACTTATTAATCTTTATTATCGTTATTAATATTAGTATTTCTTACTAATTATTAATACAAAAAACATTCTTTTAATCTTATATATAAAATAATTCGAAAATATCTAGGAGACCATAGCAATTTCTAAATTTTCAAAATATTTTTTCTAACGGATATTAAATTACGATACGTTTAGAAAAAGTTACACCAAATATCTTATAAAAGATTCTCATAGGGGAAACTTTTTATATAATATTTAATTGTGATTTAAGCGCTCATATTACCGGTCTCAAAATGGCTTCCTTTTCCACTCCCCGAGAATGGTAAAAATGTTTTTTCCTAGTATGTTCAAACTGACAAGAAGCAGGAACGCATTGAATAGAGATTAAGGGTAGGAGGGGGGAGGTCAGCCAGGTGGGGCGAAAGATTGAAAGTAAATCTTCTTATACGTACAATAAATCACAGACTTTTCAAGTTTACGCCCGAATGCCAAATTGAAATTGAATCCCAACAGAGACAGACAATGTAGCCGGGCACCCTTGTTCCCCGAATGAATATCCTGACAAGTTTATACATACTAAATTAATTTGAAACTGCCTGCAAGGCCATCAATTTGGTTAGAGCAGGAGATACAGGAGATTCAGGAGATACATGGGATTCAGGAGCTTCAGGAGATGGTAGCGGCATAAATTGTTACTCTTTTGTCCAAATGCCCAGATCAGTCTCGGGTTACCAAGGCGACTTGCATAGTAATGTGCATTTTTAATTTGGGAATTTGAAATCATTCAAGCCTGAAGCATATTGCATATGTATGCAAAACGGAAAAACAGTATACGGGTTTTCCTTTTGTTTTGCCAGCGTAACGAAATGGAAAAAGTATAATTAAGTTTCCGTCACTCTGGCCAACCTTCTGGTTGCCCTTCCACATGCTGGACTCGGTACGTGGTGAGTGAATGATTCAAATGGAATTCGCTTTGATATCGAACACCCATCCTGACGGGGACGTTCGAGTACTTCTAGCACTCACTGTTTGTCATGGCACGGAATTTTCCGTTTCGAACGAAAGTAATGCCCGTAAATATTTCAGTGAGTGAAATGAATTGAGATGCCACGAGAGATGTTCTGGCTGCCTGGCAACATTCTTTCCTATTCCATGTAAGCAGCTTAAGTACATGTCCTTCGTCCTCCAACCTCCGACAGCTTTAAGTTTCACTCAGGGATTGCCTTTAAGCCCGACAGCTCCAATTAGCTTAATTAAGAGCAGCTTGTCGTCAGGTGGCGATGAAAAATTATATGTTTTCCGCTGTTTTCCCCCCCCCCCACCAATTATTGGACACTCGATGGGGGCGGGGGAAGTTTTTAAAAAAGAAAGGCTGGGAGAAATGTGATATAGAGCCCATATGGTCATAAATTACAAGCCGAACACTGCGATGCATAATGAATGCAGAGGCCAGATTATGTTCGCCGTGGAGTGGAGTGAAGATGAGTGCCAAATGGCCCGCATGAGCTGCCGTCTGTGCGTATGTGTGATTAGAGCGTGTAATGAATATCACGCATACGCACCGAACGCCCGAAATGTGCTTGAATATTTATTCATTAAGCCACGCGCTCACGCATAGCGTCACATAACGCATCCATGGGGAATCCGGCGGAGATTGAAGCCGGGAAACAGAGGAGGTCATATAAATACTACTGCTTACAGCACTAATTGTGATATTTTCTTTAGGAAAGTTCTTAAAAAATATTTTCTAAATCGTAATCTCATTATGCATTGCAAGTGTATCACATTTGAAAACATCAACTCAATTTAATAGAATAGAATGTAATGTTAAAGCATTTTATAGTATTTATATATTAATTATAAGCTATATAAAGCTAACTTGTGGCCCAATTTACAATGTGTGGTGTTCATTTTAATTTTTATAAAGTCTAAATAAAATCTGTTTAATGTTATTTAAATAAATATTTATTTATAAGCTTTATTAGGCTAATTTATTACCCAATTCACAATTCAAATAAAGTCTATTTAAGTTAGAAACTTAACAAATTGTTATAGAATGAACAAATATTTTTAAAAATGTAAAAGAAAGCGAAATTTAAAATTTTCTTTAATGGTTACATTTGTCCTTTTTATAAATATTATTTTTAACTTTTTCTAAAGTCTCAAGCAAGCATTTCTTTAAAATTAAATTTAATAAGTTAACACTATAAAATATTGCATTTTGAAAATGCACTTGCCTCAACTTTGATAAAATAACTTCTATTCCATGGATTAAAATTGTAATTATTAAACAGTGCTATTACTTAGACCCACATTGTACTTTTATAGAAAGTTACAGAAGGAGGCCCCCTGAAAAGGAGATAAAGAGGGCTCTTCGCACGAGAATCTCGTTGCTCCTTGCTGGCTAAATAAATTTTGCTAACGCAATTCGCGCCATTATTATAGTGCCTGTGTGTGAGTGCGAGTGTGACTGGGTTGTAATTTATGTGTGTGGCCATGGGTGTGCGTATCTGTGTTTGGGTTTTACAATATGCCGATGTATCTCCACTTAGGCGTGTCGCCGCCATTTGCGTTCCCTGGCTTTAAGCAGTTTGCCATCGCAGCTACATAGCTCTATATATGGATATATACATATATAGTAGTAGATGCTGTGTAGTGCCAGCCGACGACACCAGAATAAACCTCCATTTGCCTGTATTCGGTTTCATTATGGCCAAGGAAAGGAGCCAACAGCTAGCAGCCGGCAAACATCCAGCAAGTGGTTGGGTACACAGAGGGAAATCAAATCAGTCTTAATGGTTTTCTATTTATTCCAATTTAACAAAGTCTCTTCTTCTTTGTAAGACGTCCATGACTGCAGTTAAACAAACGTAATACTTTCTAAGACTTGAAATTTTTAACTTGTTAGTAAATGGAAGGAAAGCAACAAAGTGAAATTAATACATATTTTAGTACTAGGCCCAAAACTAAAGCATCCTTTGAGATACTTACCTTTTCCTAAACTTTAAGCTACATTTTTTTTTAAATTATAAATATAGTAATTTTGTTTAATAACTGATTGATCTATATTTATAAGGTATTTTATCAATCAGAACTATTAATTTAAAAAATTGTAATATCATTTACTTTTTTAAAAGTATACTTAAAAAGGCTTGATTCAAATTTGTACTTTTATTATAAAAGTCCAAAAGTATTTGTATTTAAAGACCTTTTAAAACAAATAATTGTTTTCTCGATCCCTTATTTATATGTAAATTATCTTAATTTCAATAAATGTTGTGTATCTTTTTTCCGTGTGAGCCCAAACTTTGGCGTACTCTTAATGTAACCCAGCTCTGGCTCGTTTACTTTGTTTTATGTTTCGAAATTTAAAACGATGCAAAATAGCAGCAGAAGAGGCGGCAGCTCGTGATGGGTCTGATAATAAAGGCAGATATTTCCAGCAGAATAGATGTACTCCCAGTCTCTGGGCCTGACATCCCCATACCAAACTCCTCTGATTATTTCATTACTTGCGACACGAGTCGCTGCCTCTTGCGCAATTAATCGCACACCCATTTCCCTTCTGGGATCCTTCTATCCCTGATTGGCTTTTGTCCTCGAAGGGGAACTTAACCTGGACTTGAAACCGTAACCGAAACCGAAACTGGCAACTGTAAAATCCGTAAAGCTGCCATGGGTCCTACGTCTATCAATGTCACCGAATTCGGAATGCCTGTCAATGTGGCATTGTTGATTCAAGCATTGCGCCGCAGCTGTCAATGTATTGACATTACACGTGGTGTTGACATGTAATTTGCCCCGATACCCATTCAGGGGTTTTCAGTTTTCAGGTCTCGGTTCCATTCTGCATCCATAAAAACATAACACCCCAACCAAAACCCCTTGCCAAATGGCAAATAAAGAGGCGCGCCAGATCCTTGAGGGACATTCCCCGGCACGTACGAACCGAATGGAAATGGAGATGGAAATGGAAGTGGAACCTTTTCCCAGACAGAGCTCGGATTTATGTGGGAATCTTGTGCACTGGACAAATATAAATAAACTGCTGGCTTACGGATGCGCCCACTGGAGAATTATGTATTCCGTGCGCGTTAAAATGAGCTAAATTTTAAAGCAAGAATCTCGGCTAAAGGGTATGAATTTACTTGGTCGGGATATTCGACCTTCAATTAGGCCACAAATTGAAGCGACGCCTCATCCGTCAGCACCATTATTTAGTCGGCAGATAAATGTACTCGCGCTTCACTTGCCACGCAGAAAATCATCTCTGAATATGTCGCAATATGGCGGGCATTTATTAATCATACGCTCCGTTGTCAACGGTTATAAAGCCGCATTCCCTTTCTTTCTGGAAAAATAAAAGAGAAATGCGAGGAGGCCCTCGTTGCAGAATGTTTTTCGCCATAATAACGTCAACATATTATGTTGCATAAGTAGCTCTCGCAGCTCCTCCCCTCGCGCAACCTCAATCTTCTCTGTCACAACAAACCCGATACCACTCGTAAAACTTGGCTGAAAAAGAGGCAATGGTGGTGAAAGTGGAGAAAGAACTATGCAACGAGGAGAGTCCTGCACACATTTCAACTTGTCACTTGTGAAAGGCCTGCGGTAGATTTATTATATGTTCTTGCAGAGGAAAAAAATGGTATAGAGCTAAAGGATCATCACCTCAAAGGGTTTTTTGGGCCTCCTTATTGTTTTTAAGTTTGTGTAAATATTTGGGCTTTAGATTTATTAAGTACTTCTGCTGGGATAATCAATTATAAACAGAGTTACTTAGAAAGGGGAGATGTTTTTCAATCTAAAGGAGCCCAATTTAAGGTACAGCTATTAAATATTTTAGTTCGTTTTTCTTTTCTCGAGTCAAAAATAATCTGAAGTCACTTAATCTAATATATTATATAGTTTCGCATTTTTTTCTTTTAATAAACAAATAGTACCTTAAATACAAGCTAACATATTACAGATAACTTACTTCAAGAATGCAAGTTTAAAAGATAGGAATAAATAACTAAAAAATAGATATTAAATTGTTTTATAAGGAAACAAATTAGTAATTCCTCAGTTTATAACCCTTTTTTGCACATGTTTCGCTTGGAGAATTCAACAAATAAATGTTGGTCCCTGACAACTTATTAAAAACGGACAAGACAAAGGTCCCTCCATAAATTACCGGATGGGCTCGTTTTATTCATACGTTCCAACTCTTTTTCGCAGGACATTGATTTCGATGGGTTCCGGCGCTTCCTGGACGCCTTCCTCGACTGCGAGGCGCCGCTAGACCTGGCCAAGCATTTGTTTGTGTCCTTCCTCAAGCCGAATGTCACCCAGGCCCAGCTGCATGGCCGGGCACTTAATCAAATGGCCGCCATCAGCAGCACGGCCGCCTGTGCCCCGGTCACGTCGCACACGAAGGGTAAGAGGTCGTCCTTGCCACCCAACCATCCATCCACCTCCCTCTTTTGTCACCCCCTTGTGTGCATGTGAATAATTGCTAAACATTTCTTTTGGCCACCCCCACATCTCTCCACATACCAACCGCCTGTAATTAGGCTCCATACCGAACATCAATAGCATTGCCGAGTTCATGCCGCAGTGCAGCGGCAGCGGAGGCGGAGGCGGAGGCACTGGGGGCGTGGCCGGGGTCGAGGGTCACGCACCGACCCGCAGCAGCTTTGTGGACAAAATCCACGGCATCACGGATAAATTACACCACTCACTCGGCGGACATCTCTCGCATGATCCAAGCAAAACGGGTAAGTTGCAGGGGGACCAGAAACACTTTAAAAGAGATATGAGATCATTTATAAGGTTCAGGAACTATGGTACATTTTATATAATATTATAAACTAGTTCTTATAAAGATCCTCTGTTTTACCTTACAACTTTTCCTTTGAAAGATATTCTCCCTTTCTTGAAAATGCATATTACTTTGTTTATTTCCTTACCAAAAATTAAAAACCAAGATATTTCCCAATACAATTTTATATAAGCATCATTTTGAATTTTAAAATTATAAATTAAAAAAAATATTATTTGTTTAAAAAACCTAAAATCTTTGACAAGTTTGCTTGGAAGCAAATACTAATTTTAAAAGATGTACTAATATAGAAAACAATATAAGTAATCTTAAAGAACTTATGAAAAGGTATCCAATATGAGAAAAATGTTCGTAATACCGAAACTAATTTAATTTTAATCAAAAAAATACAAATGTTATACAGCTTTTAAAATATGAGTTTGCTATATTTAAAGGTGTTTGTGTTTGAAATAAGCTTCTCAAAGGCAGAAGAATTGTTTCTAGTAGAGCCAAAAATTATTAGAAATTCGGAGTTAGTGGAGATTATTTTTTTTTAATTTAAGAAACAAATTCTTTCGTTAAGTATATTAAATCTTTTTGAAAACAATTATCTTAAGAGGCACCTATTTCTTTTATTAAAAAAAAATCGAAACCTACTTATATTTTCAAAAATGCAGTGCTAATATTTTGTTAGAGTGAACAGTAGATAGTTCCCTGCCTTCGGGCACGTGTTTGCTATAACCACTTTATTGGCCGGCGTGTTTTGTGTAACAGGCAGCGTCCACCCGATGCTCACCGTGACGCCGAGTCCCTTGGCCAGCGGACCCAGCATGTTCCCGGCCAGCAATCCGGCCCGACGGTCCGTGGACTCCAGTCCCTCGCACTCGGCCACCAACCACTCGCAGATGTCCCGCAACTCCTCCAAGAAGAGCAACAATTCGGTTAATTGCAAAATTGATGGTGAGTATTAATTAGGCAACATCACCCCCCACCCCTTGGAAACTACAATGTGCAAGCGACTTCCAATTAAGACGCTTATTGTGCAATCAGCATGTGATGTGATAGGGGTTTTTGGGCGGGAGAAAGTGAAGGGGAAAGTGGGTCAGCCATCCTGGCAGCTAGAAATGCACTGCCAACTGATTGGCCAGTCAACATGCAAACATATGGGGCGGGTGAACAATTCAAATGCGAAAATTAACCGTCTATGTGCAGAGCGCTTCATTTGTTCGGGAAAAACAAACTTTTGTGATTGCTTTCTGAATGGAGAGCAGCATTTGTTATAATGGTTTTACATCTGAAAGCGGGTAAAATGGCTGTGACTTTAAATGCAAAAGGTGCGATGTGGGAATACAAATATATATATCACCATAACAATGGGTTAGGGTTATATTGTTTGAAAACTCGCACGGAACTAGAACAAGGCAATCTATTCGGAGCTAGTTATTTCTTTGATTTTTTATTTTATGTTTTTTTTAATTAAGATATACATAGTAAAAATTATTATAAAGTCCCATGAACCCAAAATTTAAAATTTGGATTACTAATATTAAGTTACCCATCGTATATTTGATACTATTTTATTAAAAGCCTAATATTTAATTTTATTATTAAATGACATTCTTATTTTTTCTTATCCACAAATCAGTGAATTGGTAAACAAATAACACTCTATTCTTTCTTGTCTACAAAGTGTATATAAAACATACAATTTATATAAACAAAATAAAAATACCATTTAAAATACAATTCTAAAATATCTTTTATTTATTCTCCCTACCCTTAAATACATTTTCATTTTATTTTTTTTATATTTCGATTGGTAATTTATATAAACAAAATAAAAATACCATTTAAAATACAATTCTAAATATCTTTTATTTATTCACCCTACCCTTAAATACATTTTCATTTTATTTTATTTATATTTCAATTTCTAAATAAGCTTTAATATCTCTCCAAAAAAATTTTGCGTAACTGCAGCTCATCCGGATTGCTTACTTAGCTGAACATCCCCGGCTTATTTGCCATTTGCTTAGTTAACTTTCTCGCGAACTTGCTAATTAGGGGAGTGAGTGCATAAGGCAAAAATCAGCAGGGAGGGAAAACAAGGCAGACATTCGGTAATTCATGAGTTCATAAATTATGGTCCAAGGACCAATGCCGCCCAAGCTGCAGTCCTTAGAAAAGACGAAACTTGGCACCGGAAGTCAGTCCTCTTCCTCTTCCCACCCTCTTCCGCTTTCCTTAAAACAACAACAAAGAAAAGCTAAAAAAAAACATAAAACTGAGCAACTCTTGTCTCAGAGATCGTGTCGTAAATCAACGCCCAATTAGAAACATTTTTGCATTCACGAAGTCGCAACTCGTAAAATGCGAAGCCTGCGTTAAATTAACATTTATTGCTCTACCTCACACATACAGAGAAACGCGCCAGGACACTCTCACGCACACAGACACAGCCCGAGGCGCACTTGCGGCCTGAAAGTATGCAGCTGAATTTTTTCGCTTTTTTTTTGGCGCCCCCGTTTTGTTTCCCTTTTTGCTTTCATTCATTTCGCTTCGTTTGAAATGTGTACGAGAATGATTAATGAACGTAAATTTCTCCTTTTTTTCCCTCGTTTTTTCGCCCTTTGTTGCTGGCCAACAGTTTTACGCATTTTGCCAGCAATTGGAAGGCATTGTTCTGAAAGTTCAGAGGGCGGAGTACACAGCAAAAAAAAAGACAATTTTTACTACCACTTTGCTAAATTAAAGTCTATGCTGAGAAAAATACTAATATAATAAATAAATAAAAAAAAATTTTTTAAGAGGACTAAAAGGACTTATTTTTATTGTTATTATAACTTCAACATATTAAAAATATGTTATAGCGGTGACCTTTATATCGAACGCTTTGAGTCCAGAAATATATAGAGAAAGGAAAAAGCCAAGACCAAATAATCTGAAGTTAAGAATTCGTCTTCACCCTTATTCGAAAAAAAGCGTTCTTGAAATCAAGAAGAAAACGTTCTCAATATCGTTTTACGAGACGAATGGGGCCAAGATCAATTGATCTGACATAAACATATTGTAGTCCCACTTATTTGAGGAAAAACGTTCTTGAAATCAAGAAGAAAGTACTCGCCATAATGATTTCGAGATAAAGCGTTCTTGAAATTGAAGTAAAAGTAGTCTCAATTTCATTTTGAAAGTCTTAACACACTATTACCTAGTCTTGCAAACAGAGAACTTTTGGTTCTTGATTGTGAATTTAACGCCCTTTTCTAATTGAAGAAACAGTTTTTGTGGGTGCGAACAATTTCTTAAAATTAATATTTTTTAAGATATTTTTTTCCTCTGCAGTAAATTGCGCAAAAGGCAAAAGGACGAGGCCCAGACAGGAATTTCCTATTAGCATTATATATTAAGTACAACAAGGGCCTCGCTTCCTTCCTTCGAGTGTATATGTGTGTGTGTTTGAGCGCCTTAAGCGCTAATTGGATTAGTTTTGCTTTGCTTTTTGTATTCCGCCCGCCTCTGTGTGTGTGTGAATTAAATTTATCAGTAGTCCAAATGTAGGCCGGCAAATAAGTTGACATTGATCCTGCACACACACACACACACACTGAGCCTGTTTGCACAACTTCCCTTGCACTCATCGCGAAACCAAGAGCCTCATTTAGTTATTAAGAAGAAGGGCCAATATTAGCATTGTATGCGGTATACACATATCTATGGATTTTAATTTATTGCCCACAAAGGCTCCGACATTGGGCAAACATAATTAGCTAAAATACAATCATCTCCATGTCTTTTCCCGGCTGTTTGTCTAACTCAGAAGGAAACTCCCTTACTGCCTGTGCATTAACATATAAATTACCACATCAACGGCACACACGCAAATGGCCTGTCAAAATAATAAAAGAGGGAAATCATTCATATTCCCAAAGAACCCAGAACAGAGAGAAAGTTCTTTTGAAAATTTCTAAACAATTTGCTGGGCGCTTTGATTTTAATTCATTATGTAATTACGTGCGCTGATATTGGAGAAGGAGAGCAAATAAAAAAAAAGGTGAATAAATTTGTAATTATGGAAAAACAAAGTTAAACGAGCTAAAAGTATCTGAAGCATAAGATGAGAAAAGTTTTGGGTCGCAGGCTCAAAGCATTAAGGCCAAGTACTGGAAAACAAAGTGAGGCAGCGAGTTTTCCGGTAGCCAGGAGTTCATTAAGAGCCATAACGATTGGCTGCTGGCTTTTTTGGCCCGGTCAAATGTCGGCAATTAACATTAAGCATAATGGGCCTGTCAGCTGTCGATGGCATTAAGAATAATGAGGGGCCGCCCCCTCAGTGTGTGTCACTCGTAGAGAAGAGCACTTAATGAATGCACTTTCACATGCGTTTTTCCACCCACTCACTCACTCAACCCTCTTTCACTTGCAGCTGACATTAAGCTCCTGGCGCGAAAACTTTCCCACTTTGATCCGCTGACACTCAAGGTTCCGCTGAAGGATGTCGTCTGCTATTTATCACTGCTCGAGGCCGGACGCCCGGAGGATAAGTTGGAATGTAAGATTGACCCACCCAGCAACCTTTTCCATTCGGCTTCGTCCTTATTATACCCGTTACTTGTGGAGTAAAAGGGAATACTAGATTCGTCGGGAAGTATGTAACAGGTAGAAGAAAGTAGAAGACCCTATGAAGTATATATAATTAGAATGTCTGTCTGTTTGTCCGTATGAACGCTAAGATCTTGAAAACTATAAAAGATATAAAGTTTGGATTTGGCTTGCAGATTCTTGAGGCCGTAAAATGGTAACTGAGAATTTGTTCTAATTATCAATACCCATCTACATGCCAAAAATGGTTCCAATCGGACCATTCATTAAAAAGTTATAAGCAAATAAAGTGAGCCATCTCGGAAACAGCAGATTTGCTGCAGGCATATCGCCATCTCCCTCGCACTTCCTTCAGTTGAGTAACGGGTATCTTAAAGGCGAGACCGTCGGCTATAGCACTCTTTCTTATTCATTACTTATTCATTGCATTTGCAGTCATGTTCCGGCTCTACGACACAGATAGCAACGGAGTCCTGGACACCGCCGAAATGGACGCCATTGTCAATCAGATGATGGCCGTGGCCGAATATCTCGGCTGGGATGTCAGCGAACTGCGTCCGGTGAGTGCGCCGCTTAAGTCCGGCTTACATTAAAAACTCATTACGCGATTGCAATTGCAATTGCAATTGTGCAATCGATGCACAGCCCAAATCCACTTACAACACCCACTGTATATCCACTCTGTACATCCACTCTATCAGTCGTTTGGCGGTCACGAATCCCGAAACCCGTTCAACTACTCATTGACCCAATCCAATCCATTCCAATAAAACTTTTTCAATTACTTACGAACATTTTCAGCAGCAAACACAACAAAGCACCAAACAAAACACAACGGGAAAAAACACTCGAAATTAATTTCTCTTTATTGTTTGGACTTTATACTTCGGCGATAGTCCCAGCTTAGCTGCACGGAAAGGAAAAATGGGTCACTTAATTAGGGAATAGCGGAAATTGTCAATTTTTAATTGGGAAAGTTTAAAGGAAAACTGTTTTAAGGGAATATTTGTTAGGAGATTCGCGGATTCGAAACACTTAAAAAGTATCTTATAACCTTCAGATATCAGTGCATATATATATATATCAATAATAATTTAAAAAACCTTTACATAAACACATTTTAAGTCTTTTTAAATTATTATTTATATATATATATTCCCTTTTTTATAAAAAATCAATATGAATTATATAGCCATTTTATAAGAACTAAATTAATCATTATTAATCTTAAGCCTTTTTTTTTTCTTATAAAGCAGATAACAGTTTCGAGAATTTGTAACACTTAACATATATCTCAAAACATTTGAATATCAATGCATATTCAAAAAAAAAATGTATAAAGCTTTAAAATAGGTTTCCTTTTTCAATTAGAAATCAACCCATACATTTACCCATTTTATACCAATTAAATAAGTCATTAACAATCATCATAAAAACAATTCAAACATTTTTCTTATTTAATTAAATGATTACTCAAAAGATTAATGCCCATAAACACAAGTACAACTTTTTGTTAACATTCCGAACCAAAAGTTTCATTTTCCTGAGGCACCAAAAGTATTGTAATAAAATATTTATGGTTTTTCTGACTTCTCTTGAGCTTTGAGCGATAGCATTGTTACATTTATCCAGCGGCAATGAACTTAATTAAAATACTTATTTTTCGTTGTGTGTGTGTGCTTCGAGCTTCCATTTCAACCGCAAATTTGTGGAGCTGCCGCGGCTACCACATCGCATAGGCGACTCAATAGTTCCACCAGCAGCAAAAAGAACAGGCTTAAAGCGTTTCCCCCATCAACCTTATAGCCTAACAACCGGCCAACCCCCATCGACGTTGACAGGCAAAGCAAAAAAAAATATATATATTCTATATACAGGCAGAGAAGGGGAAAAAACAACGAAAGAACTGCGACCGCAAATAAAGTCAAAGCGCCACAAAACTCAATTAACAAAATACCCCTGGCTATAGCGGAATGATTCCAGCCGCATTTCCCGCCTGTTGTCCTTTCTTTTCCGCTGCTCGAGAACCGAGTTCCATTGCCATCGTGACTTTATGACTGCCGCATACTTTAAATTCTAGGCAGGCACAGAAAATATTTTAATCAAAATATTTTTAGCCAAGTTCTGGCCAAGAAGCCAAGTTTGGGTCAGCCCTTATCCTTTTCGCTTTTCGCTTTTCCGGTTTGCGCCACACAAATAATCAAAGCACTTAATGAGTTGCATAATTCTGGCATTCATTTCCGGTGGAATATGAAATTTCTCAAGAAAAACAAAGGGGATTCGAAAGTTGAATAAATTTGGTAGCGAAATGTTCACTCCCCACTTGAATATTTTATTGAGTTAAGGAACTCGTACCGCATCGATCTGTGTAAGTCTTTAACTTAATAATGTTTAAGGGTGTTTAGTAAAACATATGGAAGATAGAGGCTAACATTTAATAAAGAAACCTACGTTCTTTTTGTTTACTGTGTACCTTAAGATATTTTAAAAGCTTTAGAGATTTCTGTTCTGCTAGTTTTTCCCAAAAATAATATTTGTACATTTGCGCAGGAAATGCATTTGCCCAACGAACCCAAGGTAATAAGTTTACATTCCCTTCGACCGAGGAGAAGTGCATTCCAAACAGGAAGTTAGCTTTCCGTTAAGTCTCATTCCATCTAAAAATTACCCTTTTTTTGGTTTCTACACTCCACTCACTGCAATCCGCAATCGCTTTTTGTACTTACAGATACTGCAAGAGATGATGGTTGAAATTGACTACGATGCCGACGGCACAGTGTCCTTGGACGAGTGGCAGCGGGGCGGGATGACAACTATTCCATTGCTGGTGCTCCTAGGTGGGTAATTTCCCACTCTGCACAGGGAGAAAATATCACTATGAATTACGGCCATTTAAAATTTTCATATATGAATAAATCCATATATGCATTTTGATAGGAAGTCCTTATCGAATTCTCAACTCTCTATCAACTAGATTCCAACTAATCTATTTGGAACATAGTGTTTTAAGATCCAGCTTTTTCAAGAACCCTTAATTTATTTGAGAGGTCTTTTAGATAGTTTACATACCATCAAAATAATCATCTTTCAAACATTTCGAACATAAATAAAAGATCTTGGACTTATAAATTACAATAACAATATAAGCATCTTAAAAAAAACTTTAAATATTTTTTGAAAGAACAATCATATTTTGTTTTTTGAAAATGGTTCTTTAGAATTATAATATATAATAATAATAATATATAATATACAATATAAGCTGAATATAATTAACAGCACAGATATAATATCATAGGCTCCGCTCGATAAAAGTCCATTATGATAATTATAACATGTATTATGTTTATTTGTTAATATTTAATTTCAGTATAAGATAGTAGAATATTATTTTAATATCCTTATCCTAAATGCCATTTTAATTGTTTGAAAATAAATTCCAAGCTCTTTACTAATTCGGTTGGAACAGGTTAGGAAGACTTTTGCTAAACACCCCGATATATAACATAAAATGCAGTGGCGGATCCACGGGGGGGGAAATAGGGAAATTTCCCCCCCTTGGAACCACAGAACCTGAAAATGCATGCACTCTGTAATGCATGCATATGGTTGACTTTTCAAATATAACCACTTTGTTTACCTAAAAATTGGGATGGATAATTTTTGTTTTATAATTTGTACTGTATTTCTCTCGCAATAATAAGTTTGAACCCCAAATCGAAGAATAAGTTCAATTTCCCCCCCCAAGAATCGTCTCTGGATCCGCCACTGTAAAATGCATTATAAAATCCAATAAAAATAATTCCCAATAGTGTATGATATTTTCTCTCTGTGTAGCCGCACCTCGTTCCCCTGCTAAATGCGCCTTTGCCGGCTGAATGCCTTGATCTGTGACTGGTTGGCTGCTGCCGTAATAATCAAGTCATTTGCCCAGGTGGCAAAGGGGAACGGGGAGTTGCTGCAGGCGGCATCCTCTATACGCTTATGCAAAGTGACAAGGATGCTCTATGCCAACTCTTCACCCAACCTCCACCTCCACCCCCCATCTCCATTTCCACCTGCAATTCAATCCCTACACCTCAATCTTCCCCAGGTGTCGACAGCACCACGCTGAAGGAGGACGGCATCCACGTGTGGCGCTTGAAGCACTTCAGCAAGCCGGCGTACTGCAATCTGTGCCTCAACATGTTGGTGGGTCTCGGCAAGAAGGGTCTCTGCTGTGTGCGTGAGTATCTGTGAGGAGTATCTGTGGCGAGTATCTGTGGGGGCCATCTAAGTGGGGGCGTCTGGTGGCAGGAAATTGTCTATTTCAATGGCCAAAGTTACTTTAAGGCCGTTTTACCGCCCTGAAGCCATAAAAGCTAGAAGAAATTTATCATATAAATATTAAAAGAAACCTATTAGGGTGCATTTTGTTCTCGATTAGCTAGTAACAAAATAAAAATGATTGCTAGACGTCGAAATATATGTGAAATTTTGTTTGTCACCTTTTAAACCTGTGATGGTTTTATAATCAGGATGTTTAGGAAACAATTTCAAGTATAATCCCAATAATTAAACATGATTGCATAAATGTTTTCAAGCTTAATTTATTCTATTATACAATGTTATATAAATCAACACATTTAAATACGGTTGCATTATTCAAGCTTTAATCTTAAGTCCACATTAATCGATGCTTAACAATCATTGCATTATATTTGTCAATGATATTATCATATGTATGCCAAGCTGGGAGCTTAATTAAAGCCTTCTGAAGGACGAAATGAGCATAGTTTTATTTGAGATTAATTTAAATTTCCCACAAATTCAAATGTATTTAAATTATAATTACTTAGCTAAGCCAAATTGACATTGCATTTTATTATCATCTCTGACAGTTTGCAAATACACGGTCCACGAGCGGTGTGTGCAACATGCCCCCGCCTCCTGCATCACCACCTATGTGAAGTCGAAGAAGCCCAAGTGTGGGGGAGATCTGCTGCACCACTGGGTGGAGGGCAACTGCTACGGGCGGTGCTCCAAGTGCCGCAAGAGGATAAAGGCCTACCACGGCATCACCGGACTCACCTGTCGATGGTGCCACATGATGGTGAGTGGGCGGGCTTGACCTTGGGCATTGATTTAGGGTTGGAAGAGGTGAAGGTTTAAGTGTTCTACTAAAATTTGTGTATCGACAAATCTTCACTGAGAATAAAAGGTCCACTACGGAACCGTAAGATTTCAGACCCAATCCGACAATTAATAACACATTGGAAAAATAAATTTTTCCTAAAGCAATTTAATTTTTTGTCGACATTTTCTGACCAATTCAAACTATAACCGTAGCATGACATTGGGAAATCCCAAAATTGCCCTTAATTGGTTAAATTTGGTTGGCGATTTTGGTTAAGTTTAAAATAGCTGATTTTCGTATGCAAGTAAAAGCTAAAGTTAGAAGTATCTAGAGTGCTCATCGCAGGTTGGCGATTGAAATGACTGATTATACTCAGTGGGTAATTACCAGATGCAAGTTAAGCTTAAGGTTAGAAGTAACATCTTATTGAGAAAACAAATTTTTCTTTCCGAACAAATGTACTACATATTAAATTTTTCCGACAGATATCAAAATATAAGCGCAACATTACTTTGAGTATTCTCTAAAAAGACCTAAAGCGGTTAAAGATGGTTAACGGTTTTGGTTTAGGCTTAAATGACTGGTTGTAATCCGTGGATAATGATCTAATGCAAGTTAAAGTTAAAGTAACATCACATTGAGAAAACGAACTGTTCTTTCCGAAAAATTTTACTTCATGTTAACTTTATCTGACAGATATCAAACTTTAACCGTAACATGACATTAAGAAATCCGGAATAGCATTAATCGGTTAACGTTGGTTGGCGATTTTGGTTAAGGCTGAAATGGCTGATTATAATCAGTGGATACTCACCTAATGCAAGTTAAAACAAGGAAGAACGCTATAGTCGAGTACCTCGACTATCAGATACCCGTTACTCAGCTAAAAGGACCAAAGGAAAATGGAGATATGCAGCAAAGCGAGGTTGAAATGCGCCACCTACCGGCGGTAGACAGATTTAAGCGTTGTGGGCGTTAGAGTGGGCGTGGCAAAGTTTTTTTTGGATCAATCGATAGGTATTGACAAGACCAATACATTTCAGTTAAAATTTTTTATTTAGCATGAATATTGTGGGCGCCACAGGCTTGGGCGGTTTGTGGGCGTTAGAGTGGGCGTGGCATATTCGCGTGACACACTTGCGCTGCGCTCAAGCCTACGGAATCTAAATCTGAAATCCCATTTCTCTATCTTTGATATTTTCCGAGTGACCTGCGTTCATATTTACGATTTTTTGAAGTTTGTGGGCGGTTTGTGGGCGTTCAAGTGGGCGTGGCAAACTTTTTTTTGGGTCAATCGATAGGTATTGATGAGAACAATACATTTCAGTTAAAATTTTTATTCTAGCATGAAAACTGTAGGAGCCTCAGTTTTGGGCGGTTTGTGGGCGTTAGAGTGGGCGTGGCACTCTGCTGAAACAAACTTGCGCTGCGTAAGAAGCTCAGGAATCTGCACGCCTAATCTCAATAGCCTAGCTCTTATAGTTTCCAAGATCTCAGCGTTCATCCGGACGGACAGACAGACGGACAGACGGACAGACGGACATGGCTAGATCGACTCGGCTAGTGATCCTGATCAAGAATATATATACTTTATGGGGTCGGAAACGCTTCCTTCCGCCTGTTACATACTTTCCGACGAATCTAATATACCCTTTTACTCTACGAGTAACGGGTATAATTATAGTTAGAAGTAACAACACATTGAGAAAACGAACTGTTCTTTCCGAACAACTGTACCTCATGTTAACTTTATCTGACAGATATAAAACTTTAACCGTAACATGACATTAAGAGATCCTGAATAGCATTAATCGGTTAACTTTGGCTGGCGGTTTTGGTAATGCTTACAATGACTGAATTTCAAATGCAAGTTAATCGAGATAGAAACAAATCGGTGACAAGAACAAATCAGATCTGTGTCGCCGGTTGGATTGCCGGCATTGTTTCGAAACAAAAATTCCAATTACTCGGGAAAACAAGGCAGCCTTTGGCCCAGCACTCCGTCTGCAGTTTTGTCGGCAGCTGTGATTCGCAGCCCGGCAGAAGCCCCAACACATCCAGTTACCAGTTACCAGTTAGCAGTTACCAGTTCCCGATACCTCCCCGAAATTCCCAGAGCCGGATGCGATCCGGGGCACACATGAGCCGGGAACTTCGTTATGGCTGGCAAATTGTCACGTCCCGAGCAAATTGCGCCGCAGCCGTCGCCGTTGCATGCCACCAACTTTTGTGTCCTGTGTCTTTGACAAGTGCAGCGGAGATAATGCCGAATTCGTTGTTGCCCGAGCGCCGCCGGCGGGAGCGGAGGTCGGGAAACTTGGTCCTTCGATACGGATTCCGATTCGGATTCGGATGCTGCTGCATCGGCAAATACTTTGTAAGCCAAACGTTGCCAGCGCTTTTGACAGTCAATAACTTTGCATTTTGAGTGGATGTCGGTGTCTGTGGCTATGTCTGTGGGTGTATCTGTGTGTCCTCAAAGTTTTGCCCTCGATAAGATGGGAACGTGGTTGTTATGCTGTCCTCCGGCAGCAAATTCCTCACCACAAGAATGCTTTACCTAATGGTATTTTCTAAGGAAAAGTATATCAATGTCTACTTAAAGTGAAGACACAAATTTCAAGGCAAAACTTGAACACAATATGCAGATTTTTCCAATATTTTCTTTTATATACATATTTTAACATCAATTTAAACAAAAATTCCGTCTGAAATTTAAAAAAAACTTGGAATTCATTTATGTATAAAAATATATTCTATTCGGGCTGCTTTTTTATTAAGTAAATAATTAATATCAAGAATGTAATTAAATATATACCTTTTTTCCATTAATATTTATATTAATATTTTAATTTTAATTAAAAATTTATAACAATTACCCTATTAAAATTAAAAAAAGTTATTATTTTAATAAATAAAAAAAAATTAGCTTGAATTTTAAAATATAAATTATAAAAAATGAATAACCTAAATATTTATTCGAAAAAGGAGTCAAAAATGTTATTCGTTTCACTTGTCAATGCCAATATTCTTTTTCTCCGACCTCAAATCATTTTATTTAATTAAAAACAAAAAGTCTACAGCTTGGTCATTAGTGGATGACCAACTCCAAATCAATTCCGAAGGCGGCAGCTGTGAAAAAAAGACAAAAAAGGAAGCCACGCGGCCATTAGCCAAAAAAAGCGGCAAGAAAACACTTCACCCAAATTGGTATTTAAATGAAAATCCGCGCCAAATCTCATTTAGGCCAAAATTAACCATTTTTTCTGCACCGCGAGTAGTCGGCGCTAAAAAACTTTTAATCGGATTCATTAAGGCGAAATGAACGCCTGAGAGTCGCCTCAACCTCCTCCACCGTCATAAGTGGCTTTTGGCCAGCAATGAAGTGGAAATTGAATTTAAGAGCGTAAAATTTCTATTAGACCGCGCTATCCTGCGCTGAATTTTCCTTTTACCCGCCGCGCTGACTAATTTAATTCGGATTCGTTTTCCCATTCCACCACCTCGATAGCTCCACAACCGCTGCGCCTCGTCGGTGAAGAAGGAGTGCACTTTGGGGGAATACTCGGAGCTGATTGTCCCGCCCACGGCCATCTGCCCGGCTGTCCTGGATCGCCAGCGCTCCGTTAACCAGGCCAACAAGGTACGTTACCAGCAATTTAAAACTAATATATCCTTAAACCTGCCCCATCAAATTATTAATTTATTATTATGATATTCTGTTTATAAATAACATACCCTGCTTAAGATATTTTAGGGGATAATTTACCATTTTTAAAAAGAGCTTACAAACACTACAATTATTTTATAATAAAGAACCAATAACATTTTTTAAATATTAAACAATTTATTTGTTAATAAAGTTTTTGAATTTCGTTTAAAATAAGTTTATAAAGTTAGTGATTAAAAGCTCATTAAAAAGATTTAAATTCAAATACAATAGCTCATCTAGTTTCATTATCTCATTTAAATTATAAATTATCATTATAAATTAAGGGACATTTTTTCGAATTCCAACACATTTATTATTATAAAACTTCTTTGAATAAAAATTATATTTTAATTTGTAAGTCTTTAAATACAACAATTTTATATAATTCTTCAAAGTTTTTTTTATGAACATTAAAGTTATGAAATATAACTAATAAAATTGATTATTTTCAAGGACCCAAAATGCTAATAAAAACAAATTTTTTTTTGAGTAAAGTACATTTTAAAGTTTTTCTTAGTTAATTTATATTGCTAAAACAATTAAAATTCCTTAAGAATCTAAAATAGTACCCTCCTGCTAACCTCTAAAATCGGCCAACTAACCTAACCCCCCTTTTAAAATTGAATTTCCGCCTATAAAATTGTACAAAACACCCCCAAACAATTGGAACTGCTGCCTGCTTTGTGCCCCTGCCCACCCATTTCCATGATACTTGCCGAATTCGTAACCAGAAATCCCAAATGCATCACCACCAGGCCACGCACTTTCAAATCACGCCGCCGGACGAGCTGAGCTGCCCGCTGCTGGTGTTCGTCAATCCGAAGAGCGGCGGTCGCCAGGGGGATCGCATCCTGCGGAAGTTCCAGTACATGCTCAATCCGCGCCAGGTGTACGACCTGTCCAAGGGCGGGCCCACGGAGGGTGTGTGTGTGAGTGATGGCCGTTCAAGCACGGTGATTGATTTCCGCTCTCGTTGCCAGGACTCACGCTCTTCAAGGACCTGCCGCGCTTCAGGGTCATCTGCTGCGGCGGCGACGGCACCGTCGGCTGGGTTCTGGAGGCCATGGGTGAGTGTTTCCGGGAATGAAGTCCCTTTAAAAAAATATTTTTATGTTATTTAAAACAATAACTAGATATATTAATATACATTTTCTTAAATATATAAACAAATACAAGCAGTCCCCTTAGAAGTTAAAGCATTTGAAATTGTTTCAATGTTATGAAAGAGGCATAAAAACATCTTATTTTCTGAATTCCAAAAACATACTGCCCATCCATTCTAAAAAGATTAAATATGAAAATTATAGGTTTTTTATCATAATTAGAAACCACTACCCAGAAGGCTTATACTACATCTAAAAGTCAGTAAAAAATCAAATTAAAAGTATTTGCTTGGCAATTTATTTTTTGTATTCCTATTAAAATAACAGTAGCCAAATAAAATGTATATTAATTTTTTTTTGATATTTTCTTAAATGATAAATGAACTCTAAGATAAATATTTTTCTTACTTTCCTGCAGATTCCATAGAGTTGGCCAGTCAGCCGGCAATTGGAGTGATTCCGCTGGGAACGGGCAACGACCTGGCCAGGTGTCTCCGGTGGGGCGGTGGTTATGAAGGCGAAAACATCCCAAAACTTATGGATAAGTTCCGAAGAGCCTCCACAGTGATGCTGGACCGCTGGAGCATTGAGGTGACCAACACACCGCACAGCGATGAACTGCGACCCAAGGTATTTTACTAAAACTTCATATTTATATATAACTAATATATTACTTAATGAATTTATTTAAACAAATTATTGCAATATAAAGAATGAATAGGTTTTTAAATTATTTTAATTTAGGAATATAGGTTTTTAAATGCATCCAATCAGTGAAAATTCATCTGTCATATGGACTAGGTATCCTTGTTTAATTTTAATAATTAACTTATACAGGTTTAGGAATAGGATTTTAATTTATTTTAATTTTGGTATATAGGTTTTTAAAATGCTTCCAATCAGTGAAAATTTACCTGTCATATGGCCTAGGTATCCTTGTTTAATTTTAATAACTTACGTAGGGTTTCTTTAGGTTCCAGGGCCTTGGTAGGTTAGGATACTTAGAGATATCTGACTAGGAATGACGTTGTTAAACTTGCTTTGTTAGATACAGAAAGTCCTTAAAGAGCACAATTTATGGCAATTTGTGTTTTATGTATTACCCTAACTCTAGTCTAGTTACGAGTTTAGGTATATTTACGTCTCCAAACGTTTCAAATCGAATTGGCATGCTTAACGTTGGCCATAACCCGCCCAGAGGAGGCGTGGGTGGGCGTGGTCAGGGCCTGCCAGCTGGAAAATCCAATTATTGGCCACAAAGCGCTTACCACGCACACCATCCTCATGGATTTCTCCTGGGAGGAGGAGCAGAGAGGGTGAAAAACGATTACACAAACTAATTTTGCTGGCTAGAAGGCGTGATGCTGACGCTGCCAGCCTGCAATCCGCAAAACTTCCACCTTTGTGCCTTTTCCAACTGGCAATTGTTAACCGAAGTTTTCCCTTCTTTTTCATTTATTTTCCCCGCTGCAGGTGACGCTGCACTCGAACATGCAGAAGGTGATTGAGCTGTCGCAAAGTGTTGTGGTCGACAAATCGCTGATGGAACGCTTCGAGGAAATTCAAAGGCAGAGCAAGCTGGCAACCACAGCGGCCTCCAGCACATCGATTATGATGGCCAGCGAAACGGAAACGGAAATGGAAGTGGAAACGGAAACGGAAACAGCCACCATGGAGTTCGGCATTGGCAGAACGACGCGCACCACCACCACCAAGAGCATTTCGATGTCCACATTCGAGACGCAGTGCCTGCAGAAGACCCTGCGGACCGCCCTGAGCAGCAGCAGCAGCAACACGAGCAGCGGCAGTCCCTGCAACGGCGGCAACCGGGAGGCGGCAACGGAAACGGAAACGGAAGTGAGGGCCAGTGTCGATGCCGTGGCCATCAGAGCCGGTGGAACGGAAAGGCAATCACTTGAGACGCTGCTGCTGCAGCACAAACAACAGATGCAACAGCAGCAGCAGCAGCAACAGCAGGAGCAACAACAAGGATCGATTGCTCCTGCGGAAGCTGCAACAGCAACGCCAGATGGGAATAATCAAAGCGATAATAATGGCCAGCGCAATAAGCAAAACAACATCCTTAAACAGCAAATTACATTGTCATTGGATTTGTCCGACCATGAGGACGATGGCGATGGCGATGGCCATGGCAGCAACAGCAACAGCATCCCTGCAACACCAATCACGCCCACACCCACAACACCAAATGCCACGTCGAGTGTGCCGGCACAACAGCAACACCAACAGCAACAGCAGCAACATCTCCAGTTCGAGCAGCAACAGAAGCCCATCAAAGTGCAATCTGACAAGGACTGCACGGTGCCCTACAATATTATCAACAATTATTTCTCCGTCGGCGTGGTGAGTACGCTTCACTGCAGGCACTGAAAGAAAAATATGCCCATTCGGAGGGTTTTATTATAACTTATTGAAATGAATTCTTTATTTATTTAAAACTGAAAGAAAAATATGCCCATTCAGAGGGTTTTATTTGAACTTATTGAAATTAATTCTTTATTCATTTAAAACTTTGAAATCATAATCATCCTATCTGATTTTGAAACTAAAGACCTTTTTCTAGAGTGCCAGTTAAACTGACAGATAGCTACTTAACTGAAAAACTTACGACTATAATACCCTGTCGTAAAAGCCAATGTATTTTCTGGACTTATAAAATTAAGCTAAACCAAAAACAATAACGTTGTGCTATAAAACACATTTAACAGGCGGTCTGATATCAGTTAATGTTAACCCTTGCTAAAATGATTCCTAACAAATGTTAACTGGCACTTGAGACAGAACTTTTAAGAGGGAAATAAGTTTTGGTTTTCAGGCCAACAAAAATTAATTCAACCCACTTACAAATATGGAGAAGAAAATTCTGCATACAGAACTTCAATAATAATATTATATTATCAAGAAGGAAGTATAGCTTAATAAGTTTTATTATCTCTATTTATAAAATAAATTAAGGGAATTTTTTTCACGTACAAACAAATTTATTATTATAATAATATAATATTATCAAGAAGAAAGTATTAAATTGTCAGAATCAATACCATTTTATGACTATCATTATCGTGCAACTTGTATTTTATTATTTAATATTATTATTAATAGTTTATTTAAAACCTATTCCCAAATCAAAACATTAAATATTATTGGGATATCAAAGGACTTCTTGTAGGTTTTCCAAATGTGGTATTATTTTCACCAAGAGTAAAAAAGAAGGAAAAACAATTTCTAAAATTTCATATACAAAATTTTAATTTTCATAAATGTAGAAGTCCAAACATATTTTGCTTTATTGTTTATTTAGCTTTTTCAAATTTATGACAAATCATATTTAGTTATTTCCCAAGTTTTTTTTTTAGTGTAAGTGCTGGAATGTTTAGAATGCAGTTCTTGTTTTGCTGAACGTTGGATTGCCAGTCCGATTCGTTGCATCGAGTAATGCCGACGTGTCCGCATCCAGTTTCACTCCATCACATGTGATGCGTTAAGCCGGCGGTTGTCATGCCGTTTCCACTCCGATTCCCACTGCTGCTCGTGTACTCCATCCTGTTGTAGGTTCAATCCCAGGCCCATGCCCATGTCCATGCCCATGTCATCGGCAGTGGCCACATCCGCCCCAGAACGAAGGCAGCCAGGGCACAATTTTCATAATTAGTGAGGACGAGCTGTCGTGGCTGTTGACATGGGATTTGCATTTGACAAGCCCGCTCGCCAGGCTTAATTTGATTATCTAAGCAAATCGCGTCACAAGTCCTCAGTCTTTGTCTTCAAGTGATTTGCCGGAAAATTGCTCTTTGTGTAGGTGTACAAGTAATCAAAACAGAATTCTTAATTGGAAATTTGAGAAATTGCGTTAGGATTCAGGCACTTTGTGCGGCATCATAGTATATCTACAGTATAATTATTTATTTGCCTTTAATGGAATAAGGTTGATTGCTACCTATATATTGAGTCTAATGGTTTATGCAGAAAGATGTTTTGCCTTTATAAATATCAGTAGGTAGTTATTATAAACTACGCTATTGTTTGATTGACTTTTATAATGCTTAGGACCTTGACTTATATATTTTTTTTAATTTATAGGTATTATAAATAGTTGCTTATAACTCATATGAGCTAAAACAAAAAACATTAAATTAAAGAAAATGTTATGTGCTCTAAATCCAGTCGCCTAATAGCCTTTAAGGCAAACAATGTTTAGCCAAGCGACCCGGGGGCTGCTCAATAATTCATTAAAATCGACTTAATCATTTATTCAGCGTTTTGGACAGGAGACCGCATATTTCCGGCTTACCAGGCCAAACTCCAGCCACAATCCACAAACGCCCGCAACTGAATAACCTTTCACATGCAAATTTCCCTAGAACTCGCCTTCGGATGGATACATTCATAACGAAGCAGTGAGCTGAGCTCAAACAATGGGGTTTCAATAAAGAATAGAGAACGTTTTCCGTAGCCGTAACCCCTGGAAAAACCTGAAAACAGAATCGTGCCCGGCGATTAGTCAAAGACTCTGCCGCGTTGCAACACATTTTGCATGCAAAGTGGCTGATTGCCACAAAAGTCGAATGCCACACGCCCGAGGCTCAAGTGCAGATACAGATGCGGTGCAGGGTTTCAGATGCAGATACACATACAGAGGCAGATACAGATACTTTTGCAGTTTGAGCCCGGTTCTCGGTTCTCAGGAGTATGCAAACGAGGTGGCAGGAGTTAAGCACACAATCATCAGTTGTGCATTTGCATCATTGATGCTGCATTGCATTCGATTGCCAGGTGAAAGGCGGCTGAAAGTGCAATTTGCACTGTTTGCCAGCACTTTTTGCCAGCTTTCGAGGCCAAATGTATGCCAATCGCTTTGCCTGCGAAAAATCCAATCAAGCTGGCCGTCCCAAAAGTTAGGCAACACTTTTCCGGCGTCTGAAGAATTCACGTAAAAATACCCAAATAGCCAAAAACGTTTAAATTAATGAATGCCCAAGCTGTGGCCAGAACGAAACTTGTCTCATTATAATTTCCAGCAAGTGTTAAATTAGTAACTGCTCAAGGCGACGCCAAACACCGCAAAGTCAAGGAAAAGAAACAGATTGCGCCCCAGGGACCAACACATATAGTATAGCTAAATATATACCCACAACCCACACACACACACACACCCTGGCCAATAAATAGAAGGAAGGATGAAACTTTGCAAACTTTCGTAGGGGCTTTTGAATAATTTAGTATGATGTGAGATATGAAAATGGCTGGGAGGTTAAGGAAGCAACAACAAAATCACAGATACTCGCACTTTTAGCGGCCTGCACTCCGTTTATCAGGCCGGGATTTAAGAGGGCCATAAAGAAAAGTTAAGTGACAACTTTACAGCAACGGGCAGGCCGCAGAAAATGAAATGAAATGAAGGCCAAATAAAAAGGAAATGCGGTACAAATATCAGCCAGCCGATGTCCTGCCTTTCGTTTGTGTTTATGTTTGTGGCAGAGTGCAAACACGCCTTTTGTTTGGCGGAAGTACACAGAAAAATTAGGGATACAAGGGTCAATTTTATATAACCTAAAGAAAATGGAGGGTTTTTTAAATTCATTTTCTTATTGCTTTAATTTCTTTGGTACTTATTTAAATGTAAAGCTAATTATTCTGTTATTTTGGGTGCTGACCGCCAAAACTTCTTTATATATTATTTCAATGCTAGCATTATCCATTATTTATTATCACAATCATTGATTTTAGAGATTGGTTACTATTTCTTTTTGAAAAGATTCAAAGTGTAATTAAAAATACTACTAGAAATCAAGTATTTCAACCAATGACCAATGATACTTATTAAAGTTACCACTTAAGGTATGGGAAAAATCCTAACTTTATCTTTAGTTAGCATAATCGGAAAACTAGAACTTTTGGGATCAAAACAAATTTATTTAGTTAGAAAACAAAGCTGATACGGTGATATCAAAGAAGGGCCAACTTTTCAAAATACATAACTATCAGTTTGCAGGGAATTTTCCCGTGTATAAGCAGGCTGGATGGGTGGTTGTGTGGGTGTTGTCCCTGCGTAAGGTCACACATTTGTCAAGTGGCAGCTAAAGCCGAAATCCTTTTTGTGCAAACATTTTGCGCTCCCCTGCGCCACTGATATCAGCCTAATGCCCCTGCCCACAGATCCCCGGCAATTGCACACCAGATCCCAGAAAATCCGCACCAAAACCGAAATAAAAATGTGTGCTTCATATCCAGTTTGGGATTTTCTGGGGTTGGGATTGGGTTTCCCTCTATCTATATATGGGTTTTTCGGTGCGTGTTAGTTTATTTATGACTTGATGTGCGTCTGTTTAAACAGTAGGCGTCTACAGGCAAACTGACGGCGATGATGTTACTGCCGCTCCTGCTGCTGGGATTTCACTTGTCGGACACATTTCACACCGAGAGCTCTTTGTCCTGGGCCCATCACGAAATCCATTTAACACTCATGTACACGAACATGTGTCTGGTCTGCAGGGGAGTGCTCCTCCGGCTCAAGTGGCACAGCTTCTTGGGAGCCAGCATCCGCATTCGCCTCCTTGGGGAAAAGTAGAAGGAAAGAGCCGAAGATACTCCTCCTCGAGTAATACAGCATGAAAAGTATTTCACGCTGACACTTGGGTTTAACGTCAAACAATTGACGTTGAGCGCCAACTTGTGCGACGATGATAAAAGTGCGAGCTTCAGCCAGTTTTGGGAGTTGAGCTCAGCATTTAGCCATTAAATCGGGCTTTGGGAACAAACTTTGTATGGGAAGACAAGGGCGGGGCGTTCTTCTTTAATTTTATAACTCGACGTGTCTTTCCAAATTATTTACTGCTTACAAAGGGCTACTAAATCATGAGTGTCGTCCATTAATAGATACTTAAACAGCCTTTTAATCGGTTTCAGTATAGATAGTATAGATGTAGTACAGGTAAAATAAAATCGACCAATATTAAATGTAGACTTCGATTACCATATTTAATGTTAAAACTTATAGACAAATGAAATAAACTTAACAAGGAAGTTAAAGCATTTGAATAAGGAATTCTTTAACCTGCGAACAACGCGAATTCTTGAGATGCGTTGGCGCCTTATTAATGGGTACTTAAAATTTTTTGCTTAGATATTTTTTAAACCTTTTCACCCATTTTAGAGATTAGCAAATCTTAACTATGAAATATTAGGAAATCTAAAAAATTTATAATAAATTTATTTCTAGTATGAGCCCACAAAAAATGTTTAGATAAGTATTCTCAAAACCCTTAGCTTATTATGTACTTCAAAGATAATTTTTAAAAAAGTAAAATATTACAAAATAAGTCAGAGACTTTACTTTGTCTAGCTGCTTTTCGGCTCACTCCTCACATTCAAAAAGTTTTACTTTACTTAAAAACCTGTCACCACTGTTTGAGGAGGCGGAAGATTGTAAACTGGAGGCTTTTATGGAGTTGATGTGTAATTGTCTGAGCTTCGACTTTGACATTGGCTTAAGTTTTATGTACCGGTAAAAAGAGATAGCGGGCTGTATGTGCATTTTATGGCAGGGCTTTTGTACCTCAGTTGCTCATACGCCCCGTGGCCTCAAGGAAATATAGCCTTATCTAAAGCAGCCTGGATTTTGTGTGCCAGTGTTTGGGTATACAAATTATTTCATTAACCTCTCACCTCCCAGCCCTTTTTAACAGCCATCCTTGGCCAAAGTGCCAAATTCCATGGCTGGCTTTTGGGCACCATGGGCAAACTTTCCCCAATGCAAACAAGCTGTCAGCTGGTGTCCCCACCTCCACCTCAACAACAACCACCTCCTCCTCCTCCTCCTCCGTTGACTAATGAGTATCGTGCGGTCGAGGCATGCTAATAAGCTGGGCACTGTCACTAAATTAGTTTACCGCACATAAAGTGACAACGGGTGGGGGGGGTGGCAAAACGGGGGCAAACGAGATGCGGCTGTTGCTAATTAAAAAGTTTTTCGTCGATTTTTCGATTTTAAGCTCTGGCAGGCGCTCGCTCATGTTGACAATTCAATTTGACGTCGAGCGGTAATAAATCTTATTTGCTGTGCCAACCAACAGGCCGTAATTGAAAGTCCTGCCACCACCACGTGCCCTTCATCCGGCGGACAAAGAACGAGTGCCGAGCGACATGCATAACAAATGCGCTTGCCAGCAAGTGCAACGTGTCGTATGCGCAACGTTGGCCCACGGGGCGGGCACGCAACCGAATATCCGCATAAGAAATTAAAACGCAGCCGTCCGCCCGATAAGGGACCTCCTACGTACGTTCATCTTCCGTGGAATGGAGTCGCCAGTCGCCAATCGCCAGTTGGCAGTTTCCAGGTGCCCGGGGCTCTGTAAAGCAAACACTTTGGCATAGGAAGGGAGCAATCAGCACGTGAGCTAACCCAGTACACATGTGGGTACGAAAATAGCACTAGGTTTTTACAAGGTTTTCAAAAATAACTGGATTTGCTTGGTGACCTCATTAATTTTAAAGTTATTCAGAAAGAAAAGTGTCAAGTTTAACTTTTACCAATGAACAATGTTAAATTTATAGTGAAAATTGCAATCTCCAATTTCTTTCGCGTCGAAGATAGTCTGAAATCGGTAGAGAAATAAAAAACCCAGAGCCCAACTGAAACGACTTTGAAAAGAACATGACTTTCATGTTCAAATTGCATTATTTCAAGCCCAATACTTAAAAAAAAAATTTTTATAAATTTGCTTATTAGCGTTATGTTAAAAACATTTTTGGGTTTATAATAATATCGTCTTAGAATTAACACACATAAACAGAGATAATTATTCAAGTACATTGTTCTTAAATTGAGAACATTCGTTCTTAAAAACCGTCTAAGTACATTTTGGTATCAATGTTCTCAATACTAGAACGAAGTGGTGAGAGCAGAAAAGTTAAATTGAGCTTATCTAACAACTTTTTAATAAGTATACACTTCTAACTGGACTAATAGTTTATCAGTTGAGTAAATGTAAATACCAATTCAACTTGATTCGAGCAAAATAAAAATATTTTCAACTTCAAAAATGTTCTTCTATTTTTAAGAACATTTTCAACTCAGATGATAACGTCAGAATTTTCTCTGTGTATACATGTGTTCATTGTTCTAAGTTTTTAAAATTCACTTCCGTGATAGAAAATATAGTTTTTAAAAAAACTATAGGTTCGAAACTTTCAAATTCCTTTTGATTTAGTGTTTTTAAATTTATTCGAAGGAGCAAGGTTCTTTGGACTATAATTTTTTGTCTGCCACTGTACATGTGGATTAAGACCTCACTCGCAACTGCAGAGACTTAAACTTCGCGATAAATCATTCTCCCCTGAAAGTTTCCACAACTTTTCGATTACTGCAACTAACTGAAATAAGGAGCTTTATTCTCACCCGTCGATTGTTAATATAAATTAGACAACTTAACCAACGTTTGGCCACAACATTAATTAGCATTCCTGCGGTTGGGCCAATACCAACCGATTGCATTGCCATGGCAGCCGGGGTGTCAATCTAATTGAGATTTCTCGGAAAGTCTGAATGGGAAATGGCAATCGCAGTCGAGTGCAATCCGAACGTGACCCTGAATGGCCCGTTCCGCCGCTGACCTTTTGATTGGCCTCGCTCTTATCGCAACCCACACAACGCTTTGATTTTATTTCCCCAGGACGCGGCCATCTGCGTCAAGTTTCACTTGGAGCGGGAGAAGAATCCGCACAAATTCAACAGCCGCATGAAGAACAAGCTCTGGTACTTCGAATATGCAACATCCGAGACATTTGCGGCATCCTGCAAGAATCTCCACGAGAGCATCGAGATTGTGGTAAGTGGAAGGGTGGTTTTGGGGTTGGGATTGAAATCTGGAAGGGTATTGGGGTCACCCCTTATCGGTGATTTATTAACGGATTCTATATGCAACGCAGCGTGTAACCTTCGCTCTATACTTACAATTCACAGTGCGATGGCGTGGCTCTGGACCTGGCCAATGGTCCCCACCTGCAGGGAGTGGCCCTGCTCAACATCCCGTACACCCACGGCGGCTCCAACCTGTGGGGCGAGCACCTGTCCCAGAAGCGGATCCGCAAGAGCGCCGGGCCCTTCGGCAAGAGCAAGAAGCTCCGGGCGGGCGACAAGGAGTTCTCCGCCACCAGCTTTAACTCCGTGGATCTTTCGGTGGCCATACAGGGTGAGTAAATCTCTTCAAGCCGAAAGAATATAAATCCTAAATAAGTTAAGGTTTATCAGGAAACAGATTTTATTACTTCTTACTTACCAAAAATATCAATAATATAGGAAAGGATCCAAAGAATTGTTATAATCAAGGGATAGACTTCTTAATATCTACTTATTTGTAGTTTCTTTATCGGGTGCCTGCATGCATTCGTAGAGTTGAAACTTAAATGAGATTTTGTTCTTATTATCAGAACTCATCTACATTCAAAAAAATATTTAAATCGATTAATTCGTTTAAAAGTTGTGAACAAACAATTATTAATAGGTAACAAACTCAATAGAGTGCGAGAGGAATGGAGATATAATCATCTAGAAAATCGGTTACTCACGAAATTTCAGTAGCGCCACCTACGTTTCGTGAATTCTCGTAAGCAGCCGATTGGAATGAACGATGGGTGGCGCTTTTCCGTTAGCTGAGTAATGGGTATTTGATAGTCGAGGCAGTCCACTAAAGCGTTTTCACTTGTGTTTTGGATGCATGCATGTAGTAACGCCCATTCGGTATATAATTTAGGAATCTATAATATTTAGTATCTAAAAATACAATATTATTGCACACACTTCTTGTAGCAATTTGTTCTTAAATTATGTTTTTATACTTTCTAACAACAACTGTACAAAATCTTTTTGTGTTTTAATATTAAGAATTAAGAATTATTATTTTGATTATCTCTATAGAGTTTATTAATAAAGAAAGCCCTCACCATTATTAACGAATTAAATACATATTTCAGATATTGGAGATCGCCTGATCGAGGTGATTGGTCTTGAGAACTGCCTGCACATGGGGCAGGTGAGAACTGGGCTCCGGGCCTCGGGACGCCGCTTGGCCCAGTGCAGCGAGGTGATCATCAAGACCAAGAAGACATTTCCCATGCAGATCGATGGCGAGCCCTGGATGCAGATGCCCTGCACGGTGAGATATGGTTTTATTTTACATTACAACCATATCTAATTAACTTTGAACTATTAGATCAAGGTGACCCACAAGAACCAGGTGCCCATGCTGATGGCGCCGCGATCGGAGAAGGGACGCGGGTTCTTCAACTTGCTGTGCAGCTGATTCAGGCGCAGCGCATCGAGCGACTTCATGGGCCGCAACGCCCCCGAGTCCGCCGATGAGCTGGACGATGACTTTCGGATCGTCACTAGGAGCACCACCGTCCATAACATAGCCTAGCGACAATAGCTTTAACCCTAGTCCACCCGCGATCGCATCGATTTGGTTTACCCTAGGTTAAGGCTTTCCCTTATGATATGTAGTATGTGTAGATGTGCTACATGTATTCTTGGATGTATGTATGTCGAGTGAGTTACAGAGCTTTATATTTAGTGTTAGAGTAGCCAAATATACAACCGAGTCGAGTCAACTCAAGACCATTCCAATGGGATCCGAGTGCGGAAGCTGTATATAGCAATACCAGTACTAGAAGGCTTTAGGTGTACAGTGCCACAGGATATTTAAAAGGAATACACTTTAAAAAACGATAAACATAGCGAAAATTGTCCAAAGATGCAACTGAAATGAGACCAACCAAACAAAAACCAGAAGAACAAACCAAAACTAACAGCATTGTAGTGCGAATTTTATGCCTTAGGCTTAAGTAATTTATTCCGTCATCGCCAGTGGTGGGTGTTGCTGGGATCGAAGAGATATATATATATAAAGATATAAAAAAGAAACATATCATTGATTTCCGACTCGAGAGATTGCATTTGAGCAACACTCGCCACTGATATACGAACTTTACTTTTTTTTTAGTACTTTATATTGTATATATAGAGAAAACAAATGTAACTTGATATGCAAATGTCAACTAAATGGTGCAGCTTTAAACGAAATTTTATATATGAATACATATATTGAGATGACAAGAATCGGATGTTAAATAATAATATAAACGTGTATATTTCATATAGTCATATATGTATGTTTAGTGCCAATAAGGAACTCGCAAATACAATACTCGTAGACGAAACACAAAAACATTTTCAGCATGAATCCAAATAGCAATTATGGCAAGGAATAAACACTGGGAGGGCCAAAACTACCCACCAAATTCAATTTTCAGATCGAAAACCTACATTCCATTTTTATTTTGCATTACTAAACCAAGATTTTATTTTATGCGGTTTTTGAAAAATTGAATTCGACGATTGTAGATAGCTTTTTTTGGAAACCGTTTGTAAATTTTAAAAAACAAAGCAGGAAACAGTGCAAATCTCATAAAGTGAAGTCATGAATAAATATCTTGTTTGTTAAATGAATTATCCCCAGAAAGTGTTTAGGTAATAGAAATAAAATATCAAACTATACGAGCACTTATTTTAAACTATTAAAAGCCATCAGATACACATGTAATTAATTGGATATACTCGATATGAAAAATGTGTCCTCCAAATCATTAGTTCGATTAAGTAGATCAGAAAATTAATAGCTCATTTAGATAACTAACATTATTTGAACAATTCCTACATTATGTAATATACCTATCACACTGAACTTGCTTGGAAACAGAACACTTTATATGATCCTAGCCATTTTTTCCAGTCTATATTGAGTTCTCCTCGTGCCATCCTTATCACCCATGGATTTTCATACTCCCTTATCTTCTGGCACGATATCCTGTCAATAGTAAGCATATTATATCAATGTACGTGAACGTGTATTCTGTCGGATTACAATTGCAAACTAACGTAATATACATAAAAATCGATTTATTTTGCAAATAAACATTTTCAATGCGATTCCCCTAGCCCACAATGCCTCGGTTTCGCCAGGAACAGGAGGATTTTGTGTTGGCGCCGGGGTGCCGCTAATGCCACACAGTAGCCAGTTAACATTAATTATAAATGAACCACTTAACATTAGTAAAATGCAAAGCAAAGCGGCTCAACTTAGGCCACGCTTGTGTACAGTACAATTAGGACTAAGCATATAACTGTCTAAAAATAGCTCTATATTGGATACTATGAAATAATCGAACAAGCAACTACTAGTTGATATTACCAGTGAAAGAAACGAAGAAAGCGAGTGGAACTTGCAAACTATATACTATGTTAGCCATATATTAATGCATAAGTAGATCAATGTATACCCTAAGCGGAGTTATAATCTGTGTACAAAGTTTGGTTCCTTTTGTAGGTTTATTAAAGTACTTTGTTTCGTATTTAGATTAGCCACCGAAGTGTGGTAGAGTGGTCGCTATATAACTATGTATATCCCATAACTGTTTGCCCGCATATATTGTACAATTTGGATCTTCACTTGTGCCAAGTACTAGAAGAGATGGGTACCCATAATGCCCTCAAATATAGCATATTCAGTGTAAAGGTCAAACCAGTTTAAGATAGCGAACGGAATGTAAAACTGTATAATACATATGCCATATTATCCACACGTGTATACTCCTATAACCAGTGTTTAAAACAACCACCAATAAATCCAAATTACGTGTAATCTTTGCTTAGGCCGTAGGCATTTTGCAGGTTCAATTTGATATGGGGACCATAAAGGCTTATAAAGGTTAGGACCTGATTACTACTGGGCTGTCCGAATTGCTTGAGAACCTCGGCGGTGCGACATGGATGCAGTGCCATGAAAGGTCTAAACAGCACAGGATGGTCCATTTGGGTAAGTATCTGGTAGAGTTCGTTGGCTTTTGTTTCCGGCATAAACAGTTTCCAAGTAGCCTCCAGGTCCAGAAGACTTCCATCTGCAAGAAAATTATTTTAGTTTCTATTTAAACAAGTTCTTCAGTTATTATGAATACCTGATCTGTGTGCCTGGAAAAACATCATGGGTACTTGATAGGAAATACTATAGACCACGTGATACTCCACATTAACCAACTCCCCTGAAATGTCCTTAATCTTTTGACTGAACTTCAGGAAGGTGTTGGGTTCATCGGAGTCCTAAATCAAAAAAGTATTATTAATAAATTAAACTATGAAAGCTTAGAGGGCCACATACTTTTTCCACCAGCATCCAACTATCACCCAACTGCTGGGAAATTTCAAGAAACTGCTTAGCCTGACTAAGAAAGTCTTTCCAGCTTAAATCTCCCATTATACTGAAAGTAAACAAGTTAAGAACAGATTACTTTAATGTAATTAAACAAACATTAAGATACTTGAAAGAAAACAATTCGTTTTTGCGTGGGAAACAAGCCTCGTACATATATTTCAGAATGTCCTGTATCCTAGAGCAAAATTGAAACGGCAAAGGTTAAAGCTCCTCAACACGAAATACTTAAGCTAAACACAAATCGTCAATGAACAAATATCAATTGCAATAATCCGTAAGTTAGGCGCTGCGCAGATCACCTTCCAAGGCGGTCACCTGCACATTCTCATTACGCCGGACCTGAACCACTGTCACCGTGGCGGCCTTGTCATCGAATTTGCACGTCACCGTGACCTCCCGCAGCTGGAAGGTGAATATTTGCGAGCCGTATTTTGTGCGCAAGTAAACGGAGCGCGGATCCGCCTCCAGTATGTCAACGATGCACTGCTTCTCCACTTGCAGCTCCTTCAGCTGTGCCTCGGCATGCTCGTTGAAGTTGACGCTTAGCCGATTGCTGGCCACCACCCAGTTGGGCACTCGCACGGCGCTCGGTGGCGGTGGCATGGCATCCGCACCCAAGCCCGAGTTGCCGCTGTAACCAGCTGCTCCGTACAACTCCAGGTCCGATTCCTCTCCGTCGGGCTCTTGCCGGGAATCGTAGAAGTCCAGGCTGTTCTCATGCGGTCCGGCAGAGGTGCGACCTGTCCGAGGCAAGAACTTTAGTTGGCTTTCGGGTTTATGGTCGCCCAACATACCTGAGTCAACGCTCAAGGATGGCGCATCATAGTATGGAATGTAGGGCTTTATGTCCAGCACCGGAGTTCCGTCCACCATGTCTGTGCCAAAGAAGCTGATGGTGGCGTTCTCGATCTTCTCTATCTCCACCAATGAGAGACCAATGGGACAGGGCCGGTGTGGCGACCGTGTGGAGAACACACCCACTCGCTCGCCACCCAGACGGGGAGGCGCCACCTTGGCCTTGGGATGGGCATTGTTGCGGTGGAAATGATAGATGAGCCACAGATGCGAAAAGTCGCCCAGTCCCTCCAGCGAGTGCTCCGGATTGGTAAAGACGCCGTCATTCAGCTGGATGATGCCGCGCAGGCGACTACCCACAACCGATTGCCTGGGTACGGCTCGCTTCTCCGGAAAAGCAGTCCGGATTACTCCTATGGGCCGAAAGTGGGCGTTGTCCTCTGCTCCGCTGTTTCCTCCATTGGTGTGATTGCTCTGGGGATGGGTGGGGAGGTTGGGTGTCTTTCTGTTTGTGTGTGGCAGGGTCAAACGCACCTGACCTTGTCCCGGCTGCTGCTCCTGCGCCTGCTGCTGCTGCTGCTGCTGCTCCTGCTTCTCGCCGGCGACCTTGTCCTTGGCGTTGTTGCTCTTGTTGTTGCTCGCACAGCCCTCGCAGCGGAAGTCCTGCAGCAGGCGGGTTATCGTCTCGATGTCCTTGCGCTGCACATGCTGCAGGTTGCGCACTTGCTGCCTGCATCATGGTCAAGGCAAAATCGGTGTGAACTTGAACTTTACCAGTCGCAAAAGGACACCTATCCTTATACGAGAATTTATGTCTCCCAAACGCACCTGAGATTGTTGATCTCGTTCCGCGCAATGGTCAACTGACTCTTCAGATCATCCTCGTGCATTTTCGCTTTCGGCGGCCCGCACTTGGCTCCCAATCAATTTACAAACGCAGCGTACTCCGCTGTTATTGATAAATATTTACCTCGAATTTGCCCAATTGGTTACATTCAGCTAGAGATGGACCGTCTTTTACGCACGGCACCGCGTCGTTATCGATTGTCGATAGGTCAAGTAATTGTAGGGATGGCTATTTAGCTACTTCCTAGTTAGATCCAGCTTCATTCGATTTTAGCTACATCTTCTGCAGTAGCAGGGGATGTTAAAGTATGCCATTAAATTATCTACTTATCTGCACTTAACGCGTGGTTTTCTTGATTTGGGTAATGGAATGTAATTTACAAATATTTGTAAGCAGTTTGAATTATTTTGTGTTGAATATCATATATAATCTTAAATATTAGTTATATAGATTGAAAAAAAATCCAGGGGAATTTACTTTAGCTTTTTTGTGCTCAACTCAGCACCTTTTAACATTCGATATCCACGATAACCGATAAAACCCAGCGCGCGTTGCTTTTCGGTATTTTTTAGGCCCATTGTCGGGTTGAGAATGACAATCTGAATTTTGCACAGTAGGTTCGATTTGAAGCGACATTTTCCCTGCCATATACAAATCTGTAAATTCTTATTGTTCGAAAGGTGTGTTGCTTTCCGCAGTCCTCTTAACTCGATTTTAACCGGCTTGAAGTATCATTTGCAGCCACCGAATCAAGAAACACGCAACATGTCTCGCGGAAGTTCAGCCGGCTTTGACAGACACATCACGATCTTCTCGCCCGAGGGACGCCTCTACCAAGTGGGTGAGTATTCTGGTACTCCCAGCTCCACCGCCCCCGATCTAACATTCCCGAATCCCCGACAGAGTACGCCTTCAAGGCCATCGCCCAGGAGAACATCACCACGGTGGCTCTGAAAAGCGGCGACTGTGCCGTGGTGGCCACCCAAAAGAAGGTGACCGAGAAGAACATCGTGCCCGAGACGGTGACCCACCTGTTCCGCATCACCAAGGACATTGGATGCGCCATGACCGGACGCATGGGTATGGAAAGCACAACCCTTGATTCCTATTACATCCCGTCATGAGGCAGTCTTTCCTTTTTTAAAGATGATAGGATCGTTTGTTTCACAAACCAAGGTGTTTAGGAAAATGCATCGTAAATCCAGAATTTGTGAACTATCCTTAAGAAGCTTAGTTTTTAATTGTTGTAAAAGCATTAGTTTACGTGTACAAGATTTCTGTAAAAGCGAGGTACTTGTTTAAAAGAACTAAGGGACTTTCCCCGAAACATTATGCTCAGACTCAAAAGATTGTAGGCACAGTAAGTCATAACCATTAGAACTATTGGAACTATTTAAAATTTCATTATGTAGGGTTTGAGGTCCTAAGGCATTGAAAAAGATTGCTTGGTCTATTAGCTTTTCGTCATAGATTTAACCTGACCTGACTCTGAATTTGAAGGCTTATAAATTCTTCTAATCGTTCCTCTTTATACTCCTAGCCGACTCCCGCTCGCAGGTGCAAAAGGCCAGGTACGAGGCCGCCAACTTCCGCTACAAGTACGGTTACGATATGCCCGTGGATGTGCTGTGCCGGCGCATCGCCGACATCAACCAGGTTTACACGCAGAACGCCGAGATGCGTCCGCTCGGCTGCAGCATGGTGCTAATCGCATACGACACTGAGATCGGACCCAGCGTTTACAAGACGGATCCGGCTGGCTACTTCAGCGGATTTAAGGCCTGCTCCGTTGGAGCCAAGACCTTGGAGGCCAACAGCTATCTGGAAAAGAAGTACAAGAACAACTTATCCGAGGAGAAGGCCATTCAGCTGGCCATCACTTGTTTGTCCAGCGTACTGGCTATTGACTTCAAGCCCAACGGCATCGAGATCGGCGTGGTCAGCAAGACTGATCCCACTTTCCGCATTTTGGACGAGCGGGAGATCGAGGAGCACCTCACTAAGATCGCCGAGAAGGACTAAGTTCTGCCCCGCTAGCTGTAATTTTGTCATATTTTATAAAGCCTCTCCTTGGATCTATGGTTAAATACAAAAATGCTCTTGGCTTGCATTCAAAACTAAGGCAAAGACGAAAAACGTTTTATTTTTTATTGTGCACCTTACCCCCATATCGCATCACAAATGCGTTAACATCGAACTTGCGCTTACACCCCTGATAGTTCATGTATCGAACCTTGCCGAAAATGGCCCGCTCCTTCCAGCCCATGTCGTGGATTCCCCCAATGGACCACATGCAGCCGACATAGCCGTTGGGATCGCGTCCATCGAGGCTGTACTTGTCGTTCAGCAGGATCGCATATTCAAGTGCCTCCTCAGGGGTGGCGGTCCATTCGAGAATCTTCTTGGCCCAGTACATGCGCAGAAAGCCGTGCATCTTGCCCTCGCGCACCAGCTGCAGTTGCGCCGAGTTCCACAGGTCGTCGTAGGTGAGGGACTAAAAAGATTATACCTTATTAATTGTATAACTTAGGGATAGAGCTTTTGTAGCATACCTTCTCTAGTTCCTCTAGGCCATAGCACGGATCCCTTTTATCCTTGCGGTGTGTATCTAAGGTTTGATACGCCCACGAGCTTAGACCTTTTAAGCTATCATAGTGCTCGTTGTAGAAGCAAAAGTTGTCCGCCAGCTCACGACGCACTATGGCCTCCTCACAAAAGGCCTCTGCCGAGGCCTTGTGCTGCCCGCGAAAGCGTTGCACCTCCAGGGCGCAGCGCTGTGCCGAAATCTGACCAAAGTGCAGCCATGGGGAGAGTCCGGACAAGGCATCTGCCATGGGATCGTTGCGTTTGTCATTGAATTTGCGCAAGCGGCGGGTGCAGAACTCATAGAGTTGCTGGCAGGCCGCCTTGTAGCCCGGTTTGGCCCATTGCACCTCGTCCACGTCCGTGTCGCACTGCAGCATATCATAGGCAGCTGACCAGTCCACAGGTTTCGCCTCCTTGCAGCCCGCTCCATGGGGATGCTTTACCACAGGTGGAAATTCGGTGAGAAACTCCCCTAGCTTCGAGTTGATCTTGTTGCGAATGGTGCGGGCAGCGTACTCCTGCTTATCCGAGGCCACCCACAGTGGAACCACATTGTGGGCATCCACCTGAACCAGCGGCACACTCTTGGGCAGCGCCTTGCCCACATCCTCGACCCATTTGCGCGGCAAACGCAGCGGGGCAAAGTCGCAGATTACGGCTCCTATGTCCTTGGATTTCACGAATTCCGGCAGATTCTCCGCAGCGTTACCCATTAGCAGATGGAATGGTATGTCCAGGGAGCGGCACTGCTGCTCCACCTCCTGCAGGCCGCCCATCATGAACTTGTAGTGCCGGATGGTGGCATTCAGGAATTTGGGAACCAGACAAAAGACCACCGACAAAGGCAGTTCCAACTTGAGAGCCAAACGCTGGGCGAAGAGCAGGGCCCAGTTGTCCTGGACGCGGGCATCGCGGGACATCCAGTAGACGATGCCTCCTTGGCTGGATTCCTCTACATCTTCGGTTTTGGACAGAACGCGCGCTCTTTTCTTCCGGAAAGCGAACTCTTGAATGTTGGCTGCCGCGCAGACTCGCTGGTGGTCCAGGTGTGTGAGGAACTGCTCGAAGTTCTGGTAATCCGGCTTGGAAGCCAGCGAAGCCTTCGAAGTGGAAGCCTCCTCGTCACTGCTTTCTTGTTTACTTTTGTCCACCTTCTTGGGGCTGTCCTCCCCCTTTTTGGCGGACTTTTTGGAGGGACCTGCCTTTGTTACTTTGGTCCGTTTCATTATGTGAAGTGGGAGGACCTGGTTACGGAAAAAAATCCTAATTGGTGTTTTAGTAATTCGGTATAACTTACGATCTTAAATGATTCGCGCCAATAGGTCGCAAGTGTGAACATAACTGTTTCTCGGGGTGGCAACTCTATCAGCTGTTTTAAACAGGGGATAAGAAGAAAGAAGCCGCACTTTGAATATCCTTCCTTGAACGAATCGAACATCCCGTTGGTACTCCCTTGTGAGTTTGCATTTCATTACCCTTGGATAGTTGATTGCAATTATAAGAAGCGGGAAAAATTAAAAAGCATCAAAGGCAGATTTAATCATAAATCATTCAAATTATTCCGCATTCTTCTACACTTTTGAGGCAGGGCGGTGGATGGGCTAGTTAATAATGTTTTTTAATTTAATTAAATAATATAAGAATTTTTTAATATGTTATTGAATGTGTTGGATGCACATCCACTATTGGAAATACTTTTGCGTTTGTTTTCGAGTTACCTATCGAAAAATTCCGAATATACCAAATATTAGAAAGCAAATCAAGAAATCGACGCAATGATTGAACTTACATTAATCGATTAATGAAAAAACGCAGCTCTAAAAGCGCAAAATAAAATCGACGCTCTGACGCTTTATAATTGCTTGGAATTTGGAAATTTATTAAACCAGGGAGGAAAATGGACGACATATTGGACGAGACAACGTTTAATGCCAACATTAGACAGACTGCTCGATCCACTCTTCTGCGACCTGAATCGACTATTCACAAGGAGTTGATCGAATACGCAGCGTCTTCTTGCCGAATGTTCTACATTCAGGACGCTTCCGCCTGGCAGGAATGGTCAACGACAAACGAGGCTTTCCAAGACCTCTCCGCCCAGGTAGTCTGTAAAATATTCCTGACCGACGTACTGCCCCAATTGGACACTTACGAGCTCACGGAGAAGGTCAAGGAACGCTTGAAGCTCTTGGACCTGCATCCATTCTTCCGACGCGTTGGCCAGGGCTATAAGTACACTCCCGATTGCGACCTGGCAAGTCGATTCGTACTGCAACCCCAACAAGATTTCCTTCTAACTGGCGATATCCAGAAATCCAAGGTATTAACAGTAAACTATTCAACTTCATATGTTTTTATATGTTATGTACACTGTATAATATTTGAATATTTTGTAAGTTTATAAATAATCTTAAAATGATAACTATAATATAGAGCGTAGAGCATCTGACTCAAGTTCAAAAATCAATTTTTAATTACAAATCATTATCCAACACTTATGAGAGACCAAATCTACATAGGAACTGCAAACGAACTATGCAGTTTGGAGAATGCTTGTTATTTTGGAAAAACTAAAAATGTTAACTTTTCATGTATCCTTACCAAATATTACAAAAGTTTGGCAAGGCTAAATTGTTTAAGTTGCAGAAATACACTTAAAGACGTCACCAAAGCAAATGAATAGTCATATCTTATAAAATATCCTTTCCCTTTACAGGAAAGTACTTCCGAAGGAAGATCCCAAATCGTGCTTATAGACAACGAAGAATTACAGAGAAAGACCTGTGTTGGATACAACAGCAAAATCACTCACGAGTCTGCCGTTTTGTTTTCGGCTTTGCTTTCCACGGACCAGGAGCTTTCTATTGGCCAAATGCACGATCTGGGTGAGATTCACCAACGTTTGCGACAGGCCAAACAGAATTTCGAGGACCGTGCCAGAGTTACTCCATTTCGTGAAAACATTGATGGTCTAACTGACGATGTAGAGGTATTTGCTAATATGAAGTCTAAACTTTGTAAGGTAATGAGTGATCTTAAAAAGTAGTAGAGCAATTAAGTTTAACTTGTATTTAATCTATTTTATTACAATTCCGAAAACTATGAGATTATAATTTTCAATTTGGTTTACCATATAAAGGACCACATTTAGTGTATTTACGTTAACTATTCTGTATTTGGAATTACTACATGCATAACTGCTGTATACCATCCCATGTTTATAAACATAATTTGAGTATCTACATTTATCCTTATTATTGAATACTTTAGTATAAAACCATGTACTTTATAACTAAATACTTGAATAATTTGTATTATTGAAACACTACAGAATTCTTGTCATTTTAAAAGAAGCTAAAATATAATGATGTGAACATGGATGAAAATCAAAAAAACAACATGTCAATGATTAAAATGGAATGAAAAAAATAAACATCTTATTGATTTGTCTTGGCTACAACTCTTTTTCTGTTTGTTATATATGGTTTAAGTTTAGCAGGGCAAAGATAAGTGGGTTCTATCGATTCTTAACTATATATAAAATGTTAACTTATTAGGGCAATTCTTGTTTTGAATGTCATAAGTTATAACCGTTAATTATAACTTTCATCTGTAAAAGTTATAAGCGTTACGGTCCCTGGTTATATCATATCTTCGAATAGCCTCTTAAAGTCAAACAAAAAGAAGACTAAATGGTAAAGATAGAAATATCTAGGTATTCCCTCATTGAATAAACTCTCAATCTTAATACTTATATAATAAATAACCCTTGCAAACAGATGGTAGTTAAAAAAATTTTTAGTTTACTAAAAAATGATAGAATTCCATAATGTTCCAAGAAAACTATCGTCTCTCCATAATCACAGCGACGCGCCAGGTCAAATTTAGTACGTTATCTGTGCTGAATCATTTTCGCTGTCCCGCAATATTTAATTAACGGCAGCGATCATTGCAGTTTTAGCCGTCAGTCAAGTGAACAACATTAAGAACAAAATGCAGAAGGTTATACTGCTGCTGGTCGCCTTCCTGGCTGCGACAGTGGCCCACCAGAAGCCCGGATTGCTGCGTGTGCCGCTCCAGAGATTCCAGTCGGCCCGCCGCCACTTTGCGGATGTGGGCACAGAACTGCAGCAATTGCGCATTAAGTACGGCGGCGGCGATGTCCCCGAACCGCTGTCCAACTACATGGACGCCCAGTACTACGGACCCATTGCCATTGGCTCGCCGCCGCAGAACTTCCGTGTGGTTTTCGACACCGGCTCCTCGAACCTGTGGGTGCCCTCCAAGAAGTGCCACCTGACCAACATTGCCTGTCTGATGCACAATAAGTACGATGCCAGCAAGTCGAAGACCTACACCAAGAACGGCACTGAGTTCGCCATTCACTACGGTTCGGGCAGCTTGTCGGGATATCTGTCCACGGACACTGTTTCCATTGCCGGCCTGGACATTAAGGGTCAGACATTCGCCGAGGCTCTCAGTGAGCCCGGTCTTGTTTTCGTGGCCGCCAAGTTTGACGGCATCCTGGGCCTGGGCTACAGCTCCATATCGGTGGACAAGGTGAAGCCCCCATTCTATGCCATGTACGAACAGGGTTTGATCTCCGCTCCGGTGTTCTCCTTCTACCTGAACCGCGATCCCGCCTCCCCCGAGGGCGGTGAGATCATATTCGGCGGCTCCGATCCCAATCATTATACCGGTGATTTCACCTATCTGCCTGTTACCCGCAAGGCCTACTGGCAGATCAAGATGGATTCCGGCTCCATTGGCGATCTGGAGATCTGCAAGGGCGGTTGCCAGGTGATTGCCGACACCGGCACCTCACTGATTGCTGCTCCCTTGGCGGAGGCCACCTCTATTAACCAGAAGATCGGCGGCACTCCCATTATTGGCGGACAGGTGTGTAGCCCAGATATTAGGAATTACCTGAAGCGTTATTAATCCATTTGGTTTCCCCTTTCAGTACATTGTTTCTTGCGATCTGATCCCCAGTCTACCCGTAATCAAGTTCGTGCTTGGCGGCAAAACCTTCGAGCTGGAGGGCAAGGACTATATTCTCCGCGTGGCTCAGATGGGCAAGACCATCTGCCTGTCCGGCTTCATGGGCATCGACATCCCCCCGCCAAATGGTCCCCTGTGGATCCTGGGCGACGTTTTCATCGGCAAATACTACACCGAGTTTGACATGGGCAACGATCGTGTGGGCTTCGCCGATGCCAAATAATCGAACAAAGAAAAGTATACTTAAAATTTGAATTGTAAACATTATCGATCCCATTGTGGCTTAATCCGAAGAAGCTACGGAATATATATGTATTAGCTATAGCGTTTCTTTGTTTGATTGTGAGTTGTTTATGCCAACATTTTGCTTACTTATCAGCCAAATGTATTTTGCTTGCTCTGCTATTTGATAAGCTCCCAAGCAATATACTATATTATGTATACGGGTGAATTGCATTTGTCATCATCAGTGGCGGGGCTAACTGAAAACGAATGTACATGGCTGTCTGGGAAGCTTTTTCCACTTAATTATTTTGTATAATGTATATTCTTCTATTATGTGATTCGTTCCAGCAGAGCGAAGCTTGAACCAGCCGGCTGATAACAAATCTCGGGGGCTCAACGGCTTCCTCTGTTGTCATTTAATTAACACAACTCTACAAAGTGCACGAATTTCCACTCACATTTCTTTTGTGCATATTATTTTCGGAAGAATCAGAGACTTTTCGGGTCGACTGTTTTGAAATTTTCTTTTCTTATCAACAAATTGTATCTTATATTTAAAATCGTGTCTGCTTGTTGCGATACGATCACTCTAAAGTCAAATTTATAGTTTCTTAACAACTACGAGAATGTTTTTATAAGTAATTCCTTCCAGCTTCGTAATATTAGAATAGATGTCAAACTACTGTTCCGTCAATAAAACAATGAAATAAAGATGGATCTTTATGGAATAAAAATACTAGGTAACCCTCGGAACAAACCGGTTGCTAATCCATAGTAGTGTGTAATTTCAGTATTGCAAATTTCTAAGAAAAAGGTTTAGATTGTCGTATTGAATACCTATGTATGTATCAAAACAAAACAAAAATGGTTGGTACTTAAAATGTGTCGCTATTACATGGTTCATAAATTAAACTTTTCAGAAGCACTCATCAAACTTAAAAACTTTAGATGCACTTAGACTACTTGGCAAATTCGGAAAATGATAGTTCTACGGATTTGTAGAATTAAGAATTTGTTAAATATCTGTCGCATTTGGATCAAAGCGAAAGATTTTATACGTAATTAAGTTGCTTAGAACCAATGGTCTAAAAAATCTTAGTTTCACAATTTTATATCTATACTTTCTAATACATTCCCATTGTGTCTGCAATGAATCATCCATATTTATAAAATCAGGCCCCAATTACTGAGATCCGCTACCGTTTTCACCTACATAATTCCATTGTTTTTGCCGGGCCTATCAGCTTGCAGTTACTCGAGATAGCCTTCGACCCAAACCGAAGGAATAGAAAACAACTGGCGCGTGTGGGTTCTTCCGGATCGATGTCAGGTCTGACGTATGTTTGGGATCGGCTGCATTCGTAGAGAACTTTTCGGCGGACTAAAGAATGCCTCTATTGGCTCACCAGACTATCAATGGAACTCCATGCGCAGTGACAGTGCCAGTGCCCCTGAAGTGACCTTTGTACCGTGGCTGAATCAGCAAAAGTGAACGATAGCCGGTTAAGAGGTGCTTGTTTAGTTGCGAGAACAATCCATATAGTCGAAATTGTTTAACTTATCTATAACTATGAGCTTCAAAATGGAACTGTTTTTTCAAAAAAAAATTATGTTCTTAAATGATCAAGGCTTCTTCAATCTGCTTTGTAACAAATATATTTAAGCTAATTATCGAACAGTATTTGTATAACTTGAAATCTCAAAAATATAAATTATATTGCCGGCTAGGGCCTAATTCCAGGTAGCCAAGTTTGACTGTACCATGTAGAGTAAAAGTAGCGGCTGAGTAAATAAGATGACCATTTAATACTAGGCAAAGATACTAAGCTAATAGATACAGGCTGGCAGGCGAGCTGTGATTTGTTTGTTTCTCCGCGAACCCCGCTGCATCTGCTCACTTCGGTTTGACATTGGCCGCCAGTTCGTCGGCGGTCGGCGTGGATGTGTCAACGGCGGTCACGGCCTCAGGCACCGGCTGCACCTCCGGCTGGACCTCCACCGTCTTCGCTGTGCTCAGGCTGGGTTCGCGCTCCTCGTCCGACTCCGTGGACTCGCGGATCAGCTGCAGGGACGTGATCAGCTTGCCACCAGCCGCCACCTTGTACATATCACAGGTCTCGTTTACGTAGCGATTGAAGACGTCCGGCTTGTCGGCGTAAACGTGATGGCCGGCGCCCGTCACGATCTTGATGTCCACCATGTTGCTGCCCCGCTGCGACTTGATCTTCTCCCCCGACGAAGAGTCGATCCACGATCGCGAGCCGTAGATGAATGTGATGGGTATGTCGCTGCGCACGTCCTTGATGCGGTGGATCATGGGATGCTTGGCCCAGCCGAAGGACTGCATCATTGTGTGGAAGGCGGACTCACCGCTGGGGTTCTGCGCATTGCACTGGTGTATGTACTGCGGCAGCAGGTTGATGTCCTCTTCGATCGTGCTCTGGAACTTGCGCATAATGTCCGGCCGCGTCTTCTGCACCACCCACTGGCCAAAGGGTCCGGCGGCGCGCAGAGCCCACAGCGGATTGAGCGGGGTCAGGACCCTAGCTATGGCCCGCACCCAGAGCGGTATGGTTTTGCCGTTGGTCGAGTCCGAGGGCTTCTCGGGGAAGCCCCAGGGATCGGCCAGTATCAGGTGCTTCACTCGCTCCGGGTATGTTAGCGCGTAGCTGGAGGCAATGAAACCGCCCATCGAGTGGCCCAGCAGGATCATGTCATTGATGTTCATTTCGCGTCGCCACTCCTCCACCGATTTCACAAATTGCTTCTCGCACACCAGGGCATCCTTGGCGAACAGCGGTCGCGAGCTGCGTCCGAATCCCAGGATGTCCATGGCGTATACCGGCCGACCCTTGGCGAAGGCATCCAGGTTCATCACCCACAGGGCAATGCCCGCACCCAAGCCATGGAGCAAGACCAGGGGCACCTCCTTGGACTCTGTGTTCATGCTGATGGTCCAGATCTTGTCGGCCTCGCCCACCGCCGGACCAATGTCTACGAAGAAGCCCCTGTAGGGCAGCTTCACGTAGGACAGTATCTTCTTCTCAACGGCGCGGAGCATTGTTGGTGAGCTGGATGTCCAGTTACACAACCATTTCCAGAGGAAGAATCTGTTGTTTCGGGGATCCTGCGAGAGAAAGAGAAAGTGACGAGTGAATTTGGGGGGTAAAACTACAATAACAGAGTGTTGTGGGTTCGATGGGCACCTCTTGCCGCTGGCTATGCGATCCATGCCAGGTGTTCCCAGCCGAAAATTACTTAACCAGCGGCCGTGAGTCAATTGCGCAGTTGTTTTTGCAAAATGGGGCCAGGGAAATGGGGATATATTTTTTGTTGTTGAGGGATCTTTCGTAATTTCAGCTGGCAAAGCCGACTACGTTGGTGAGATGGAGCCGGACCTGGACCCACACTGCTTACCTCTAGGTCCATGCCCTTGGATCCCGATGCCGTGCACGATCCCTGCGCGACTGTGGGCAGCGGCAGGTTGGAAATAGAGGCGGAAGTGGAAGTGGGCGGCGGATCCACCACGTCGCCGCTCGCCAATGCCAGCGGTTCGCTCATCTCGCTCCCGATACCAACGATCCGGGTCTCTCACTTGTGATTTTTATGGGTCGAGCGGTGGTATGTGGTGTGTGTGGTGTGCGGGGGGGTCTGTTCTGGTCTGGTTTGGTCTCCTAACAATAATAATATTCCGCCACCATTTGCGCGCTACGTGCGTACCCGTCGAAAGTCGAGAGTTTCATGAAAATTCCAACGAAAGTAAAATCAAATTTGTACCCCTTTTAGTACTGCCGAGTTGTGATGACTTTGAACTTCTGCTAATGCTAATGCTCAGCGGCAAGTGCTTGGGTTTGTTCTGGATTCTGATTCGGTTTCCGTGTCGCAATTACATGTTATCTATTCTAATGGTGAAATACTCATTGTTGTTGCTAATCTGGTGGGAAGAGGCACTAACTAACCCACACAAATAGAAAAACAAACAGAGTGCGGTCACACCGTCAGCTGGCCCGGTCAGCTGTTCGCCGGCAGTGTTGATCAACGCTTGGGCAGGGGCATGGACGTTGTTGTGGGACGGAAAAAGGGGATCCCTTTAAAAATTAACCCATTGGTTGGCTGAAATAAGTTCCTTTGTTTTTAAAGATTTTGCTTTTTTTTTTATCAAAGTTAAAAGTGATTTGTACAACGATTTGGCACTGTCAATTACATATAAGTAGACATATCAAAATAAAGATTACATAACCAATCATTCACATTTAAGACAACTTTAAATAATTGTAATTTTACATAAATTGAATACATTTTTAATTTAACTTAAGAAATTATATGTATCTGCCCACATTTAGAATATTATTATATGCAAAATCCTAAGGGTAACACAAACTTTTCTAGTAGCGAAGAAGGGTACATGAAATATTTGTACTTGGAAAATTGTAATTAACTTTTATTAAACTTGATTTGTAGATTTTGTATTGTCAACATAATTAAAGTATGTGTGTTATTTATATTAAGGTTTTTAAAGTTACATATTATTCCCGTCGCGTTAAAAAACCTTCTTTTAATTTAAAAAAGTTCTAGTTTTTTATATTTTATGGTTAAAGAGGGAAAATATATTTTTTAACGATTCTGTTAAAAGAAAGTTGTTTATGTTGTTAAATTTCTTAAAAACAAAAAGGATCATTCCTTTATTAATAGTACTGCTAAATTGCAAACAAAAAAAACCGATGCATATGAAAAACTTTATACAATAAATCCTATAGTTCTAAAAAATCACCATTTTAGAACAGAACCGAGTCCTATAAATAGGGCCTTCCGCAGCTGGAGGCCCCGAAGAAGAAGAGCAACGCATCACTGGACCCCCGGCGTAAACGGTCACTTTAACAGGGACGTGTGCTCCAAGAATATTGCAATTGGCAATTACTCCGCACATGGACGGCATAAACAAGTACAACGAATTTGTGGCGCTGCACAAGCCGCAGCTGGAGTCCTCGGCGATTCCGGTTCACTTTTGGCCAGCTCTGTACCGGAAACTGGCCACGGACACCTTCGATGCTGGCGAGGCACTGCAGCTAATGCTGATTGACTACGACGAGGATGAGGAGCAGAATCCCGCCGAGGACGACGACAGTCCCAATCCGGTGTTCGCACTGGGCGTAGCCAGGGAGCAGGGCGTGAAGGCGACTGATCCTCAGGCCATCTACTTGATAGACCACGCCTGGACATTCAGGCTAAGCGGCGCCCGGCAGCAATTGGAACAGCATGCGCAACTGGCTGACCGACTGTCGGCCATCACTGGCGTGGATCTGGAGTTGGAGGACCGCGTCGACAAGATCCTGCGCCGCCTGTGGAAGTACTGCCAAGCCTACTCCATCGGCAGCGAGGGCTTGTCGGATGAGGAGCGCCAGCCCATCTGGTATGTAATGGACGAAGTGGGTTCGGCGGTGAATCACTCGGATGATCCCAACTTTCGGCTGGTTCCGCTGCTCTACCTGAACACCCAGACCACCTACAGTGTGCTCTTCCCGATTCGCGACTGCGAGGCCGGGGATCAAGTCACCCGCGATGTGGTGGAGTATGTGGCCAAAGAGGCACCGCAACGGGCTGTTCTGCTTCTGCCGTGGCGCGATGCTGATCTAACGGGCGAAAGCTTCTTGCAGGTGGAGCCCCGGGCGGACTACTTCACCAGCGGTCACATCCCAGAAACTTATCCCAAAGACAACACCGATCCACTGCCAGCCAGGTCGCGGTGCGATCCCCTGAAGGTGTACGCCGAGTACGAGGTGGTGCGTCAGCATCTCACTTCGCCCGAGTTCATCCTGGTTGCCAATGAAGACGAAGCCGATGTCCTGTGGCTCACTCATCATTTCAAGAAATTTGAGGAGCTTGCTGATCAGTCGCCCGGCAAGTTCATCAATCAGTTTCCGTTCGAGTACGTGATCACCATCAAGGATCTGCTCAGCATTGTGGGACGACGGGCGGCCAAGGAGCACCACAATGGCCTTACGCTGGAAACGTATCCCAGTTGGCTGCCCACCACCTATAACTTGTCCACGGAACTGAAGGAGTTCGCCGCCTATTACCAAACGAGAGCAGCCAAGGGCCTCGATAACCACTGGATCATCAAGCCCTGGAACTTGGCTCGCGGTCTGGACACCCACATCACGGACAACATCAAGCAGATTGTGCGTCTGCCGGCTACTGGGCCGAAAATTGCCCAGAAGTACATCGAGCGACCGGTACTCTTTAGTCGCGAGGAGTTGGAGGGACGCGTAAAGTTCGATATACGCTACGTGATCCTTCTGAAGTCCGTGAAACCCTTAAAGGCCTATGTACACCGAAAGTTCTTCTTGCGCTTTGCCAATCATCCCTTCTCTCTGGATCACTTCGATGACTACCAGAAGCACTACACGGTGATGAACTACCAGGAGGAGGCGCAGCTGCACCACGTCAAGTGCGACGACTTCCTGACCCTCTGGCAGGAGCAGTATCCCGATAACAATTGGTCGACCCTGGAGCAGGAGATCTGTAAAATGCTTCATGAGGTGCTGAAGTGCGCCAGTCAAGCGGAACCACCTTGCGGAATGGCACCTTGTGCCCAATCTCGCGCCCTGTACGCAGCAGACATCATGCTCCGCTGGAAGGACGATGGGGAAAAGGTGATGGAGCCGCAGTTGCTGGAGATCAACTGGACGCCCGACTGTAAACGCGCTTGCGACTATTATCCCGACTTCTTCAACGACATTTTCCGGCTGCTCTTCCTGGACGAGGACAACGACGAAAGCTTTCGGCTGCTGACGGCAGACAATTGACATGATAAATCGATCAATAAACATGATTTCCTAATGCTTAATGCTTATTCGTGTATTTCATTTCGTTTAGACTATACAAAACTTAAATAGCTTGCAATTTGTACAATATACAAGTAGGTGTGTGTATGCTTCTATGCGTGGGGAACTAGGTGCTAAAGGCTTAACTAACTAGGACAGCAAGTCAGTTGGTGGTGTGGCTTATGGTTCTATCATAGCTTGGACAAGTTCTATAGTCAAGAATTTAGTGTAGAGTTCAAAGAGTGAGCTTACAATTAACGCGTCTACAATTCTCAATTGCAAATGGCACTTGATGAACGATGAACAATGGTAAATGGTAAATAGTGAAATGATAACTATACAGGATGATATCCCAAGAATTTATATTAGAGTCGATGCTAACTTTAACTTAAGGCAATTTCAAAGGCACCCCCAGTCGAGCTAAGTTCACCGTGGAACGGAAACGATAAAGTCTATCCAAACATAAGGCAAATATGTTATAGTCTTCTATAAATAAGCTGTCAAGGGTCTTGTACTTGGCTTAGTTCTTCATTCAACACGTGGGATCTTGGCTTAACTCTGAATAATACATGTACGAACTAATAGTGTGAAAATGCAAGGGAATAATGTCAATGAATGAATCTTAAACTAGCTAGGTGGTACACCTAAAATATCGCTTACAGCTAAGGCTTGACTACAACCACTAAACGCAGGAATCGTCAAAGTCCAGGCGTATCTTCTCATCAGCGGAAGCTAGCTTATGTATAGTCTTTTTGATGCGCAGCGCTGGTAAGCGCACGTTGGGGTTTTGGTGCCAGCACTCTTTCATGAGCTTGGACATGCCAGCCAGTAACTAAAGATTAGAAAAAATTTGCTTTACAATTCTGAAGGTCGATTTCAACGAGATAGTCTTACCGAATCTGAGCTCCAGCGATTGGGAATGGAAGGCCTGTAGTTGTCAATGCAGACCACCTTGCGCATATCCTCAAAGCTGGGATCCATGGGCACCACATCGTAAAAGGGCACCTTGTACTCCTCGGCAATGCCGCACGAGATGGTGCGGCGACAAACCTCCCACAGGACCAGTCCAAAAGCATAAATATCTGTGCGGCGCAGTGCCTCAAAGCATTCCAAGTCGATGCTGTGGGGGAAGCAAATTTTAATATCAAAACATCTTGGTAGTAAGCCATGAAGTACGCACCTCTCATCTAGAACCTCTGGGGCCATGTAGCGTTTGGTGCCCACTTTGGGATTGTTGCCCAGGTCCAGTTGTCCTGTGACATGCGAATGGGTGACGGCCAGTCCAAAATCGGCTATCACGCAGGACCCGTCCGAGTTGACCAATATGTTCTTAGACTTCAAATCTCGATGAGCCATCGCTGGCTTGCCTTGCTTGCCGAATATCTCTGTGTGCAGGTGCACCAGTCCATTGGCTATCGATAGACAAATCCACACCATGTCGTTGTGGCTTAGAGCGTTGCGGTTCAGGTGATCGAAGAGCGAGCCCAGCGGGAAGTAGTGCGTCATCAGCCAAAGTTGGGTGCACGAGTTGCGCGACGTCATGTCGGAGCCGATGAAGCCGAGAATGTTTTCATGGCGGAGCAAAATGGTGCTGAAAAATAGGGTCGGTTATTATTGATGATTCATAAAATGCAACAGGTGACGTGACAATGACGTTTAGTTTTAAATGTATAATGTGGAATAATCTTAGGCACTTTTTCTCATCTTTTATACGAGTTTCAATTCCAACAATAACATTTCGTATAAAAATAAGAAAATGTACATTAATTTTTAGGATTTTTCTTAAGAAACTTATATCTTGTTTGATTAATAATTAGAATCAATTAAACCAGGCAAAAAAGATCTATGTAAAGTGTAGCCCTCACCTGTAGATCTCTGTCTCCCGTTTCCAGGACTCTTCGTCGCGACTGAAGAATATTTTGACGGCAATACTCTCGCCGTGCCAGTGACCGCGCCACACCTCGCCGTATTTGCCTCGTCCGATGCACTCGATCAGGGTGACCTGTTTGGCCAGAGTGCGCTGCACCAGCAGGGGCAGTCCACTGCCCGATCCCGAGGTCACCGAGTGCTGGAGGTACTCCCTCAGTGTACTGTCGCCGGCGCTAGTGGCCCGCAGCAGCTCATCATTGACCAAATAAGCCTCCGGATCCTGCTTGGTGCGCGAGGCAGCCAATCGTTTGCGATGGTTGCGACGGATGATGAAGATGGTCACAGCGCCCAGCATCGCGATGATCAGAAATGGACCCAAAATGGCGGCCGACATCTTGCTTATATTACTGGTATTGGCCGTTATCACCGTAACATCATTGGCAAAGGGCAGCAGTTCGGGAAATTCTCCATCATTGCAGTGGTCGCCGGCACAGCAGACCATATTGACGAACTTGGCCGTATTGCGTTTGCTGGGGCCATTGATCTTTAGCGAGTTCTGGCTGCAGTACATAGGCAGATGGTCCGGCGAGGTGATACAGCCGCGAGACACGTGCTCCTGACCATCAGCATCGCGTGTGCGGGACTTCCAGCACTATAAGAGTGGAAACAGAGATTTGGTTATAAATTTGTATGGTTTCTTTGGGCATAACTCACCTGAATGGCATTCTGGCAGGTATGGGAAAGTTCATAGGGATCCAAGCAGGGTGGCTCGCAGGAATAGCATTTGTATCTGTTTAAAGAGAGGGTTTTAATAATATTTATAGTAAGTTTGAAGAGGAAAGAACTCCATGTAAAGCTTTAACATAGGAAAAATGTCACTCCATATCTTAAGATTGATTATTCGTTTTTTAGTCTATTTATCTTTTTTAATTATTTATTTTTTATTATTCTGATAAATAATAAAATATTTAAGTGTGGAAATATCATAAACAAATACTTTATGTGTATAGGGCGTTTCAGAAATCTTTGACAATATTCAGTACATAAAAAACAAGGAAGAACGCTATAGTCGAGTACCTCGACTATCAGATACCCGTTACTCAGCTAAAGGGACCAAAGGAAAGTGGAGATATGCAAGCAGCAAATGCGCCACCTACCGGCGGTAGACAGATTTAAGCGTTGTGGGCGTTAGAGTGGGCGTGGCAAAGTTTTTTTTAAATCAATCGATAGGTATTGACGAGACCAATACATTTCAGTTAAAATTTTTTATCTAGCACGAAAAATGTGGGCGCCACAGGCTTGGGCGGTTTGTGGGCGTTAGAGTGGGCGTGGCATATTCGCGTGACAAACTTGCGCTGCGCTCAAGCCTACGGAATCTAAATCTGAAATCCCATTTCTCTATCTTTGATATTTTCCGAGGTATCCGCGATCATATTTACGATTTTTTGAAGTTTGTGGGCGGTTTGTGGGCGTTAAAGCAGGCGTGGCAAACTTTTTTTGGGGTCAATCGATAGGTATTGATGAGAACAATGCATTTCAGTTAAAATTTTTGTTCTAGCATCAAAACTGTAGGAGCCACAGTTTTGGGCGGTTTGTGGGCGTTAGAGTGGGCGTGGCACTTTTCTGAAACAAACTTGCGCTGCGCAGGAATCTCAGGAATCTGCATGCCTAATCTCAGTATTGTTGCTCTTATAGTTTCCGAGATCTCAGCGTTCATACGGACAGACGGACAGACGGACAGACGGACATGGCTAGATCGACTCGGCTAGTGATCCTGATCAAGAATATATATACTTTATGGGGTCGGAAACGCTTCCTTCTGCCTGTTACATACTTTCCGACGAATCTAGTATACCCTTTTACTCTACGAGTAACGGGTATAACTAGGAAAAATCCTTATAAGTATTAGAGCTAACTATTTATGCATCGTTTCAAAATTATTTTATTGGTTACTGCTTAATATTTGAATTTTTAGATCCTAACTCCGAGTGGAAAGGAATCAGTTCAACGCGATTTCCTGGGACACCTCGATAATATCGAATTTCCATCTAATTACTGTAGTTTTTACCTTCTTTTCATGCGGCGCTTACTCTTAATGTGTCTCCTAATCAAGGATTAGCAGCATGGTAGATGGGTGGGAACAGAGGTTAGCAATACAGTGGAATTTTGGACAAAAGCAGGGAGTACAAGCTATAAGAGTTAGGATCAAGAACCAAGATTACCTGGGATGCGTCTGCACAGAGTTTTGGGGAACGGCTGGGAACTCTTTGCCATTGAGATGGGGTGAGGATAGGGGCTCCATGTCTATATCCGGAATGTCCTCCCGCAGATGATCGCTGATTTCAGCTGAAAAACAACAAATGCACATTAAAGCATACATATGTATGTACATACATCCGCGCAAGGCCCCACCACTACCACACGCACACGCACAGCAAGTTCTGTATACACACACGGAACTGTGGTGTGCGTGGGTAAATCATTAAGAAAATGCACTTATGCTGCAAAACGCCCACGACATCCGTTTATATAATGCGTTCTATGTTGCTTTTTATGGGGGGTTTTTACTTATTGGCTTGCCGAGAACACCTTTTCACATCTAGTCTTGCAAAATACGCAGCACAATTGGATAGAACCGTAGCATATGAAAACAAATCGGACCCATCCAAAACACTTGGTCACTTTTCAAGCACTTTGTTGGGGCCTTCAAACCCTTTACAGCCCGCTTTTCTCATACGCACGCCCTTCTAAAAACACTCATTAATTGATTAACACTAATTAAAGCCCACCTCTGGCATTATTGTATATTGAAAACGACAATAGAAAAATTAAAAATAAATTGGACTCCATTGCTCCATTCCGTTTTAGAGTGCGTAAAGTGTGCCCAGAGGGGGGTGAACACGAGAAGGCAAAAACATAAAAATACCAAAAATACCGGGTCTTTGGATTTCCTAAATTGCCTACCTTAATATACCAAAGCATTGACCACACACACAAACACGAGCAGCCGGTCCAGCGGAAAAGTTTCTAGAACGTCGAACCCAAACTCCACTCTTCTCCATTTAAAAAATCTATTAAATAGCAGTGCTTTGTTATTATATATTTAATACATTGCTGTTGCAACAACAACAGCATTAATATTTACTATACAGGTGAGTGGGATGTTTGTTATTGAAGAATAAAACATAATTCAAGATGTTGTATGTGACATGTAAGTTGTTGCCCTACATGAAACCCACAATAGAGATGTCCCATAAATGTAAATACTCTTCAGAATCGGTATAATAACTATAACCATATAAACCTTAAAGATTTTCATTGTTACAACGACCGGTTTGTCCAGAAAATCAATTAGTTTTAGTTCGTATCGATCAAACAAGAGGTTTCCCCCTCCCCCACCGCAAACATGTGTTCGGTCACGTAACTGTTATAATTTTCCTCGTTTTCCTCGGAGATGAGATACACACGCAGTAGGGAACACTACATCTATATAGTGTCCGTCTATTTACCGCCCACCCAGTACATACATATATATAGTATCAGTCCACAGTTGGTAAACATTACAATTATTATCACTGTGTGTAAATGGATGCCTGTAAAGATATACATAGTTGTTTATTGTACAATTAGTTGGGTTGCGCCAGAAATCGCATAATGTGTGGGGGCGGAGGAAATTGAGGGAAGGCGGGGGAAGAATCTCGCTAAACAAAAACAATTGGGGGCAAGTGGTTTTTTTCGCGCTTATCAAGAGCCCCTTACTGCGCAGATACCGCTCTCTTCGGCTCTCGAAGCCCCTCCAATAATTGCCGGCGTTTCGGGCGGTACGCTCTCATTCTTATAAACACGCTCGTCGGGAAAGCATCGTTCCCAAAAAAACACAAACAAAATACATATAATAAAAAAACACGTAGGTAAAACGCGTCCCCTAGAATTTTAGAAACTACGCAGTTCGTTTATTTATTGGCCGACAAATAAAATAGAGCGTGGTCAGTTTATACTCACTTACATAATGCTAATAATACGGCGGATAGCCGGCGATTTTTGGCAACGACCTTACTGCGTCATTGATTCAATACTGATTTGCTTATCGGCCGATTAGAATTTCGAGATATACCTAGGTATTTGGTTACGAATTAGTCAGGACCTAGGTCAACCTTGTGACTCGGTAGTTAGCTTATCACGGTTTTGATTGGAAGGTTTCCACAGACCTTTTACCAGGTTTCGTAAGTGTAAGTCATAGGTAAGACCTTCAAGGGTTTTGTTTGTAATTCACTAAAATAAAATTGATAGAAGCTATTATTCCTTATCTTAGTTAAACAATCATGATGATAGTCTTACAAAATACACGTCATATTTTTTTACATACATAAGTGATATTGAAGAACACGATTTTGAAGAACACACCATAAATAGATAGCACGATTTTAAGCGTGCCAGGGATATTTTTAGGATGTTTCTTATAAAATCAATATTACCATTGTTTCAGTTCTAATTATTTTACCCCTTATTCTACCTTTTTTCCATTTTTAGAACCAGAAACCGAACGCATTTCCCAAGGAAACGTATTCAGAAATTAACCAACCCCTAACACAACAAATCCAAACAAAAAACTAAAACCCCAAAAGTGATAAGAAAATTGATTATTGTGTAGAGTGCCGAGAAGAGACCCGAAGAGATCTCGCCGTGAGTGAAGTGTCCCTTTAAGAGCGCTATGTCCGCATCAGCTGCCGGTTCGCGTAATAAACACTCTAAGATCCGTGACGATGAGCAGCTCGACATAACCAAGGACGAGTTTAACCGCTTCAAGGAGGCCCTTGGCCAGGAGGAGTTCCGCAAGCTGTTCTTCGATTACGTCGAGGAGATCCAGGATCCCGAGAACCGCAAGATCTACGAGGAGGAGATCACCCAGTTGGAGAAGGAGCGCGGTGTGGAGGTGAGGTTCATCCACCCGCAGCCGGGATTCGTGATCAAGACGGCCCTGGATGGCGAACTCAAGTGCTTCATCAACATTGCCGGCTCTCCGGAGATCGAGAGGCCCAAGAACGAGGTGGCCACGGATCCATCTAATGGCAGTCGTGGCCTGAGCTGGTCCATTCCCATGGCCCAGACTGCAGCGCGAAGTGACTGCGATGCCAAGAACAACCACTGTAAGGTGTTCGATGTGGTCTTCCATCCGGATGCCCTGCACCTGGCCAAGCGGAACCAGCAGTTCCGGCAGTGTCTTATCGACACGGCCCTGGACGCTGTCGAGCGGGAGTACAAGGTCTCCCTGGATCGCGCCAATCTCAAATTCCCCAAGCTGGACTACAAGGGCATTGCCCGTCCCACTGTGATACGCAAGCTGTCTGATAATCCCTCGGCCGAGGAGCAAGAGCCTCATCCCCTGGCGCACATGTTCCCGACAAAGAAACCCTCGGGCGAAAAAGTAGAGCCCCTCGTTCTGCCCATGAAGACGAAGCCCACTCCCAAGCCGGAGTACACGGTGCCCAGGTATTCATTTAAGCACAGCCACGACGTGGATTTGTCGGAGTATACGGACGAGCTGGACGCCAAGCTGCACGTGACCGTTCCTCGCTCCCTTGTCGTCGAGATCGAGCTGCCCCTGCTCCGCTCCACAGCCGAATGCCAGCTGGATGTCACCCCGAAGTCTGTGTATCTGTTTAGCGAGCGGCAGGGCGCCAAGTACCGCTTGAAACTGGACCTGCCCTTCACCGTGGACGACAAGGCCGGCAGAGCTCGCTTCGACACTGATCTGCGTCGTTTGAGCATCACCTTGCCCGTGGTCCGGAAGAGCGTCCAGGAGCAGGGCCAGATGCACGACACCTTGCGCCACTTCAGCCGCGAGGACAGCGGCGTGGAGCTGCATTCCAACAGCGAGTCGCCAGTGGAGGAGGACCCTGACGGCGAACTCAGCGATTCCAAGGCAGATATCTCCGAGATTGGTAAGACGATATTTTTTATTTGCATTATCCTTGAACTATCTTAACTATCTTAACTTTAAATTCAAATACTATAATATAGGTATCACTTTAGCCCAAAAATAAGAGGCGAATCATACCTTAAAAAGGTCACCTATTATTGTAATGAAAAGCAAATATTTAGTTATTCTACAGTCTTCTTAGAGTAATTTCCTAAGAGGATACAATGTTAATTATCTTTCTATAACGTTTCAGAAGTAACACACATATTTATAAAAAAAATTGACGATCTAATGTTAAACAAATCTGAAAACATTATTATTAGAATGTTAATAGAAGAAAAAGCCTGAAAATTAGTTTACCTATTTTTTAAAACGTGTTATAAAAATAGCAACAGAAATTCCAAAGATAAAGATGGGACAATAGATATAAGATAAGATATAAGAACACAAATAATCGTTAAATATAGTTGTTATAATTCGATTTTATTTATCTTGGTCTTCCCAAGACTTACATCCTTTGTTGTTCTTTTAAATTCTATAATTTCCTTATATTTCGTATAAATTCCATTCATGTCCTATAAATTCTTTCTGATTAACCTGTTATCCATTTGTTTTCTCCCCCAGCCACGCCCACTGCCGCGCCTGTGCGCAACGCCAACAGTCCGTTCCTCAAGAGCTCCGTTCACTACCAACTACCCAACAAATTCGACTGCAACGTGCTGGACAATGTGATGGCCTTTGTGCTCCACGTGCCCAACGTTCAGCCCGACTCCATTGAGCAGTTGAGGGAGCAGCGGAGCCTGCATCTGCAGTTCGCCACTATCGGCAGTGGCTACTATCCCACCCACTATGCTTTTTACGTAGAGCTGCCGGCGGAGGATAAAGCCTCCGCCATTGAGAGCGTGGAGGCAGAGGCCTGGGACAACAATGTGGTACTCAAGCTGAGCCTGAGCTCGCAGAGCGAGACTCCGGCTAGCTATCTGGCCGGACTAGATGCCACGGATCTCATGGAGTACCCAGTGCATGGCCAGTACAATGTTAAGGACAAGGGAGGAGTTAATACCAAGAAGGAGATTGCTCCGCTGGATGTTAAGTTCGAGCGTAGTCAGGAAGGTCAGGCCCTGAAGGTTACCATACGCCCGGGGGCCAAGGAGGAGGAGCAAGAGCAGGAGGAGGAGGATGACGAGCACCAGGAACATGAACAAGAAAGCGAGCAGCAGCACCAGCAGCAGGCTCAGAATAAGAAGGCCGGCAAGAAGCAACGCAAGCGGAACAAGAAGGAGCGCTCCTTCTCCGAGTCGGCCTGCGATGATATGGTTCAGGTGCAGGAGCCCGTGGCTGGAAATCCGGAACCCCAGCCGAATCCCACATTTAAGCTGCCCTCGCAGCGCAAGCAACGCAGCTACTCGGAGTGCAATGACAGCACTGGTGGCAATCATCGCGGCATCCTCAAGCGATTCAGCCGCTACGGACCCCGACCCTCGATATCGGACAGTTGCTCCTCAATCGACGACTGCTCCTCGTACTCGTGCTCCGTGGACGCCTCTGGCACATCGCTGTTCTCGCATTCGTTTGGCGGCATTCCCGAGGAAGATCGGTCCGATGCCGGGCTCTCGGAGAGCTGCAAGAAGACTGTTAGATTTAATGATCACATCATGAAGCAAGTGTTCCGGTGAGTATCCGGCTAGAGCCACTGCCAAATTGCCAGTAATCATTTAATAAATTGCATAATCCGCTAGACTCGACTCGAGCATCCTGGGTCAGCGCAAGAAGAACCAGAAGCGACGCGATCTCAAGCTGCGGGCTCAGCAGCGTCGCCTCAGCGAAGGTGATTCCGTTGATTACGAGGAGACCCGTGGCACTGCCCTCAAGGTGAGATCTAGATCTCTAGATTGGACCGCTTTCGTTAATTGAGCGAATATCCAGGCTGGTTAGGAGGCTGTTAGCTTGTTAGCCCGTTAATTGAATTAGTGGCCATCAGCGAAATCAGGCAGTTTGGCTTGATCTGCCTCAGACCAGCCAGACAATAAATATTGATCAAGTCTTTGTTTAGGCTATTGTATTACACGTGTGCGAAAGTTAAATAGATCTGGAGTGGGCTCTATTTATAGCAGGAATGTTGCGAAAATTAATTGAAGTACGTTAATTGATATGCAGCTGCAGAAGACTCGGCAGGGAATGGAAAATTTATGCATTTGTAGACGGCAAACAGTTGATGAAGCTTAAAATCTTGGGGGTTTTGTTTATTGGTATTATATTACAGGGGTATGAAACTGAAGAGGCTTGTGTGCGTAATTGATATGCAGCCGGCATGATAAATTCTGATCATGTGCACAATAAATTATCCAGAATAAGATTGCCATGTGTTTTTAATCTTTCTTGATGTGAGAAAATTTGCCTACTCTAAGTGCTTATAATAATTAAAAGTATAAACTATTAAGGTACTTTGCCAAATCAATAATAACTAATTGGTTAGCAAATGTCATACTGAAATACCATAATAATGTTTCCCTTTCTTACAGCAAAAAGAAAATACATCAAGAAATGCCAACAAGCCCAAGGGGGAGTCCTTGCTCCACGACAGCGGACTGGATCTCACTGGAGCAGCAGGTGCCCAAAGGAGCAACAACGAATCGGAGCCCAAGAACGCCATGATGTTTGAAATGGATGATTAGGATGATGTTATTTAAACCATAAATATATTCATATTTTTTGAGTGTTTTAGAGGCATGTTTTCAAGAATTTTAAATGCTACTTATATATTAACTAATGCTACGTATTTTTTTTAAATATTTGTACTGTAATTTGTTTCGTATCCAAGCAAATTGCTCAATTGAAAAGATTTACAAAAAAATGTAATTAGGCAACAAGAATCAGGGCTAAAATGAGAAATCAAAATATTCATTACATCATTGTATTAAATGTTATTTAAATCGGTTAATCATTGAAACTGTTGAATCGGAAAATGAAATCCTAAGCTGAACTGAAACACCTATTATTATAAAATAAAAATATGCATGTTCATTCATATTGTGAGACCCAGTTGATGTCTTAAAAGTTTGCAAACTATAAGTTTTAAGTAAACATTACAACACTCATTTATTGGCTGCATGCTCATAGCTCACAAAACAATCACAACACGATAAACTTAAACAATATCAATAGTTAACAATTCCTCTAGTATTACACACACAACCGAATCACCCAATCGCATAAAAGTAGTGTATAAGCTATGTACATGTTTAGAAACACTGGCTGAAGCAATGAATGTAATTTTAACTTTTGTAAGCGAGCTCGCAAGTTAAAATATATATATACATCCCTTAAGAATGAGTTATTTATTGTGTTGGCTCTAGAAGTGGTCCTCCAACAGCTTGTTAAAGTGTTCGATTTGCTGAAGTTCCCGCCGCTTTCCTTCCAACACATAGAGAACTGGGCAGTCGAGGGAATCGCACTGGAGGCTACCTAGTCGTCCGCAACAGGCCTGGCAGATCTGCCGAGTTAGCTGATAGCCCCTCTCCAAGCGGGCCGTCTTGTCCGAGAGCAGAACTACACATTTGGAGGCATTCTTCAGGCAATCTGGGCAAATGCCTGCCTTGGTTTGACGACCACAGTCAATCACACAGCTGGTGGTGGAAAAGTACTGGGAGATGGTAGACTTGGCGCCTCTTGCACCGGCCAATTCATTGGCCGTTCCCACAGCCGGCGTCATGAGCAACTTCCTTGGCAGACTGGCAAACCAATCATGGACATTTGCGCCGATCAGCAGCAGGCAGCGATTCAGCGGTGGAATTATTGCCTTGGTGATGTAGTAAATGGCATTGATCTTGTGACCCTCGCTGGCCAGTATGTCGTGTGGGCTGCGTACGAGGCGGATGAGCTGCATGCCCGGCGGTCCGTTGACTATTATAAAGGGTACGCGTTCACCGCGACGCGGCACATGTCGTGGATCCTTCTGCATCCATTTTCTAAAAAGGGAGATTTTACTATCCGAATAGAAAGCTTTAAAAGGATGCCTTCATCTTACCTTGTTAGTGCCAATGCTGGCACACAGGCCGTGGGTTTGTAACCATTAAGACCCCTGAATTCCTTGGCGAAAATCAGGTCCTGCAGATTGGCCCTGCCCGACAGCAGCTTGGTGAACTGCCGGCATACGTACTCCTTGATCTTGCTGACGTCCTGAGTTTCGAACAAAATGCGCAACACCTTTTCCAGCATCTTGGCTACCGCAGGACAGCCATCCCGCCGCACTGTCTCAATGCCCTTGGCCTCGTAAACCGGTTGCGCCTGATCGGCAGTCTCGTACATGTAGCCCACGTAGCGCTTTTTCGTCTGAAGCATGCAGGGTTGGTAGACCTTTTCCAGCTTTAGCTTCACTGGCTGCGGATTCATCTCGGTGACGGCTTGAGCAATCTCCTCTCCTATCCGAAAGGCTTCAGCTCGATTTCGACCTGGGACCAGAACGAACATGGAGTCCGTATCGCCGTACACGACTCGCACCTTCCACTCCTCATTTGTCTCCACAAGTTTGATGGCACGTTCCAGAGTCTCCCGACCCTTAGACACAACCGAATCACCCACTTCCACAGCAGGCATTCTGCCACTAAAGTTGGCAGCTGTATAACCATAGGTCACATTGGCCATCAGTTTGAGGCCCAACTGTCGGGAGTGAAGAATCCTCTGGAGGGCTGAGCTATCCTTGTGGAGCTTCATTGACTGCTTGACCATTTGCCGCGTGTCCAGGATCTCGGTAAGCATGCGCGGCAGGATGCCCTCGCGCACTTCCCGCTTGACGAAGACGACGCCGCAGGGCGAAACGGTAACCAGGTCGTGCTCCAGCAGCTTCTGCAGCATCTGGCGGGAGACACGCAGCTGCGAGGCCCCGAATTCAAAGGGCGAACTACCGCCCAGGTGCTCCACCCTACCTAGGCATGTGGAGAAACAGTAGTTGTAGGCGATAATCATGCTGGGGTATAGACTCTGAAAGTCGAGCACGATCAAAGGATCAGCGTAAAAGCGAGACTGCGGCTCCATGATGAGCGCCAGGTACTCGGGCGCCCGCATATGAGCTCGAGCCTGAACGCTAGGCGAGAGTGGCACCAGGTTTTTCGGCTTGGCGATTCTGTAAGGACAGGGAGGTTATAAGACTTCTATATGCTTTTATTAAAGGTATTAGATTTACCTTAACATCATACTCTCCACGCGAAACTGCGATCCACGCGACAGCACCTCGTAGAACTGGATGCCAATGAGCTTGGCCATTTCGCTGGTGCGTCCCAGCAAGTCCAACTGATCCAGGAGGGCCAAAGTGCCCCGAACCCGCTCCAAGTAATACTCCATTACTATCCAGCGTGTGCAGGGCGAGGCAAACCATTCGGTGAGCGACTTGGCTGTGTGCCAGGGACATCTCTTATGCAGAATGTGGTACATCACGTTCTCAAAGGTGTACGACGTCAAGGCGATCTCCGAGCGCATCAGCCGCCACACGTCCAGTAGAATTCGACCGCAAAGTTTCATTTCCACATCTAGGTCGGTGAACTGCTCCCGATCCTCGTCCACAAAGTCCCGCACCTTCTGCGTGGGCACGCGTGACAACAGCGGAGCGATGTTAAAGCACAGATGCTTAGCCCGATCGATCACAAAGCCCCAGGAGGCCATCTCGATCTCGTAGCCGGCATATATGTCCGCATCCCAACGGCCGCACAAGGCCAGCAGCGCCTCAAACGCCTCCGCTTCACTTGCCACCACTTGCACTTCAATATCCCGATCCAGACCATGAATACATCCTTCACCTAGCAAATCCTGATCGTTATTTACCATAATATAGCCACAGGCTTTGCTAGGAAGATTTTCATCCGGCAAACTGTGCTCGATGGCATAGAACAAACAGCGCATCTCATCGTACATAGGATCTGGCTGAAGATCTCCTCGCGTGGACACAAAAACCTCTAGTGTTATAATGGTCAGGTGGTTGCAATCAATGTCCGCCTTGGCCTGCTGCAGGTTCTCCAAATTAACCTTGAACCCGAACGTGTTGTCCAATGTGGCGTGACTGAGTCCAAAGCTGAGATCGTGCTGCCTGGGCTGGCTACTGCCCTCCAGCTGGCGTAGGAACGAACTCCGCTCTAGCTCAGCCTGGGCAGCGCTACTAGAGACGCTCTGCTCGCTGGATTGCGAGCTGGTTGGTTCCTCTTCCACGCATTCCTTGAAGTTCAGCTTGGTGCCTCGTTTTATTCGTTTCCTTGCCGATTCCTTAGCCTTGCTACTTATAGGAGTTGCCTTCGCTTTATCCATAGCTTGGGATAAGGGTGTGAGACTTAGGCTGCACTCGAAATCCTCACCAGCATCTTCATCGCCACTCCCCCCACCACCTTCCTCAGCCTGCAGCATCATGGTGATCTTTTGGCGTTTAATCTTTATGGGGCTATCTATGTCGTCACCAGATTTCCTGGGTTCCTCGCGCTGACGGAGCAGCTCCTTGGCCTTCAGCCAGATCTTGGCCTCTTGCCATGTGGGTGCATGCTGTACAGGTTCGATTGCCACCCTCTGCTTGGTGCTGAAGTACTCTCGCATCCTTTGTTCACCCCTGTGACGCTGCAACATTGCTGGACCACCGATGGCCACTAGTCGCTGACGCCGCCAGGAGGCCAACCCACGATCATTGCCCAGGACGCTCTGGAAGGGCTCGCAGTCATTGAGCTTGTTGCCCGGGATGTGGAGCACTATGAAGCCCACCTCCGTCACCTTGCTCACATCGGAGGGATTGCTGTAGAAAGGCTTCTGGAATTCGTACTCGGGTATGTCCATCTTGCGGCAACCACGAACTACTTCATCGTAGGATGGAGGCAGCTCCAGCGGAGCAATCACAAAGGAGTTGTTATTGGTACTAGCATCAACGGGCTGAGGAGAATCTAAAGTCGTCATGGGGCTATCTAACAGGTCACTAAAGACGGACGGACTGTCTACAATCATTGAGTGCTCGTAGAAACTTCTCATTAACTCCGGTGTGTGGCTTTCATTGCTCTTGGGACTCAACTGTGGCGTGGTCTGGATCTCAGGTGGCGCTTTGCTAGAACTGGGAGTTAGCTGCTTTGTTAGTAACTCCGAACGAAAGCTTCTTCGCAATCGCCTCAAGTTGGGTGTTTTACGCAGTTTGGGTTTCATATTATCGCTTTCCGTGTCGGAATCAATGGCCTCGTTATCGCTTCCTGCGAAGTGGTTAGAAGTTGTACCAGCCAGTTCCTGGGGATTTTGATCAGATTGTAAGTTTTCAGCACATTTTTCTGGAGTTTCTGGTTTTGAAAGAGATGCCTCCGTTGCATTTATATTATTAAGCTCATCTGCATTGTTTTCAGGACTTGCTTTAAGATCTCTAGACCGATTGAAACTATTTGTTTGGTTTGGCTTGGGAATCTCCTTTGAGTTAGTTAATATTATTCGGCTTTCTGGTACTACTTCCACAGTTGCAATCTTATTATCAGTATTTTTTACGGAACTTTCAGATAGAGGATCATTTTCAAGACTAGGTTTCTTCAAAACTTTACACCGACTAGAAATGCTAGCTCGGGGCTTTGTTTCTTCTATTTTACAAAAATTCTCTTCGGTTTTAGTAGAATTCTTCTGATGGCGAACACTTCGGCGTGGTTTTATGTCATCCGAAGCCTTCACCTCTGACTTGAGCGGTTTTCCCTTACTAAGTTTTGGCTTAGATTCATCCATGAATAGAATATCCTTTGCCTGATGACGGGTACTTCTTCGTGGCTTCTTTACTTCTTCTTTTATCGGTACTTGCTCGTCATCTGCTGTTTCGAACATGTCGGATAAGCTGGGGTTCCTATCCCGCGGAGTCAGGGAGCAAATAACGTGTGTTTTGTCCAGGTTGCGAGTTGATCGCCTGGTACTTCTAAGAGGAGTACAACTGTCGAGAAAAAATGAATATTTTTAAAGTTATGAAGAATAATATAGAGTCTTAGTAATCTTACTCGTTTCTTAATTGAACGAAACTGTTTTCCTCAACACTTTTGCGTCGCAGCTCCGTCAACGCTAGTTTCTTGCGAAGAGGGATTTCTGGCCTGCAAATAAAATTCGGTTTAATAATAATTCCAAAATAAGTATACATCAATCCTTGAATTACCGAGGTATTCCTGGTGTTCCTGTTCCCAGATCAAGCTGCAAACTGAGACGGGGATTTAGAGTTTTTCCAGTGCTTTCTACGTTGGTTTCTGTAATGGATTAAAATTATTAAAAGCCCATAAGTTCTACTATATTCGTCACCCACTCTTTGCTGAACTGCTCCCAATAGTCAGTGCCAGTGGAGCATATTTCTTGGCCGCACTAGTTTTTGGAGTGCGGGGTGATTTCAGAAGGCTTTTCTGACCTTTTGGCGTGGTGGGTGTCTTGGGAGGACTCCCCTTTGGCTTGGAGCTGCTTAACTTTTTAGGTGTCCGCTGTATGCCATCATCAGCGCCATCGACTTGCGGCAGTTTATCTGATGCTTCCAGTTGTTTCGGATCCGGAGGTTTCGGCTGGCTTTGAGTTAGCTTAAGTAGCAGCTCATCGACATCGTCGAGGGCAATGGAGAAATCATGTCGGTTTCCCTGATCCGCATCCTCGTCGGAGTCACAATCCTCGTCGAAGAGAGCATGCAAGCCCACAGCAGCGGCTGCCGTCTCCTTGTCCAACAGCTCAGGCGTCAGGTCGTCTATAATAACATAAGGTTATTATCTCATCTTAAAAAATAATATAATTCAAAACCACCTACAGTTTTTGTGCTGCGACAAAGGAGCCAAAGAGCTGCCCAAGTCCACATGAGGTTCATTATCATTCTGCTCCTCCAGCTCTTGCAAGGCATCCAAAAGTTCCAAATCCTCCTCCCTCACTGCAGAAAAATAAATTGTTACTTGCTCGAAAAGAAAGTTTTGTCTTTGGCAACCGTTTACCCACAGGTGGCATCGTGGGGCATCGCTCCATGTGGCTGTGTGAGACTCAGGATAAGCTCCTCGTCTACCAATGTATCGTCCATGTAATCAGACTCATTCGTCGGGGTGGATATGCTGACATTTTTGCCGTTACCACAAGATACATGGTTTTGTATGAAAGAAGCGTTAACCAATAATTGCTGCTGATCCTGCGAGCATTCCTCGGGATAAACGGCGTTGGCTAGAAGTTTTTGCAGATTGAAAGTACGCCTTTGCTCCTTGCTGCCGGGCAAAGTGGTCTGCATGGTGACATTAGCCAGGGTTGTCTGATCCGACAAGGTTTGCTCGGACATCGTGGACTGCTCCAGTGTCATCAGCTTGCTTTCCAAAGCGGTGCGGTAGAAGACATCGCTCTCGGCGACTTCTATTTGGTGACGCTCTTGCGTAGGCGGTAATTGCAAAATAGGCACCTATGATTAAGACAAGGCTATAGAAGCTATCAATACCACTAGGATAAGTGAAATACCGCTTGGACCTTCTCCTCATCGCCAGCAGCAGTGTGTTTTTCGACCAGTTTCTGGCGACGCAGGTTCTCATCATTCCAGATCGCCTCGATGCCAGGATTGGTGTGATTGCCCTTGCTTTTGGCCACTAGTTGAAAACGGTTTAGTATAAAACTGGAGCTGACATCCACCTCTAAAGCACTGCAGGCCACTTTCCTCACGCTTATGATGTCCAGCAGCTGCGCGGGCTTGACATTAGCATAGGGTATTACTAAATAAAAGAGTTAGATAGGAATTGTAGGAGGGTGTGCAGCCAACTTGCCCTCATCCTCGTGGCTGCGCCGGAACTTGAGCACCTCCAGCGGAACATGCACGTAGCTCATCCCGTATAGATTGTAATCGATCATGAACTGCAGGATGTATGGCACATGCGACTCGTGCGGACTGAAATTCTTGCTCAGAATGGCGCCGCTCTGGAGAAGATTGGCGGCGCGGCGTACGAAGCGGGGATTGAACATGTAGATCTTGAGGAACTGGTGCTCCACGCGATGGTAGCCATAAAAGGGTCTGAAAAAGGGAACTCAGCTAGAGATGCGCAGCAAGTTGACATCAAAAGGGGAACCCACATGCCCTTGACCAGCTGGACTTTGAACACATGCTGGGCATTGGAGCTGCCCTGGCCCAGGGATATGTTGATTGCCTTGTCCAGGTGCATGGCAATCTGCAGGATGCCCCGCTCCAGGCTATCGAAGTCCTTCTTGTCGTACGGAATGTAGAAATAGGGGAACACGCCGTGGACATGCATGCAGGTCTTCTGGCCACTGGAGTTGCCACCGAACACCCTAATCACTGGAACCTGTTGGGAAATGAACATGGATCGTTATCCTAGTTTGCCAACCATGGTGAAATTAGATCGTTCTCACCCGCTTGATCTCCTTGCCGCGCAGCTCGGAGTAGCAGGGATCCAGGCCGAACTGCGGCTTCTCCATGTAGAAATCCGCGATGACCAGGCGCACCGAGTAGACGCCATCGATTCCCTCTGCTGCAGCTGCCATTTGCAAACATTTATAAAACAAACCAAAATGTTTTCGCGCAGCAAAGATTAAATTCCCAGTAAAGTGACCATGGCGCGCACAACAAATCGATTATGCCAGCGTTTATTCGATAAGTAGTTATCAAATTCAAACGAGGAATCTTAATTAAATTGAAATTAAAATTAATTATACTTATGCAATTAAGAAGAAAAATGGGAATGTTACATTATGGTGGGCGGTAAATTTTTGTAAGTAGAGCATACAAATTTAAAGGTTAAAATCTAAAAATTTTGGGTATTGTTATAAAACAAATTTAATTAAAAAGAAACATCTTTTAAAAAAATTGTATTGCAGTTGAACTTTTAGAAATTGTATGATTTTATACTATTCAAAGTAATTTTAGGGACCGTACCAACTGTATTGCCTTGAAATTGTTGAGGTAGATGACTATCTATCTATCTATCTTGGGGCTATGAAAGTTTGCCTGTATTTTTGTTATTATCAATCAGGATAAAATCTCAGAAAATGATTAGTATACTACTTAAAAAAAAACACCCAAACATATTACCTTCTTTCAAGAACTCTTTAAATCATTACTTAATTAATTTTAAAGCCTTAAAAATACCCAAGAACTTAAGTAACTTTCGTTCTATTTTCAAAATTTGATTTTAATCGATGCTTTTCAGTTGACAGTAAAAAAGGGAGATAGCAACAACGTAAGTGTCAGTAAAAAAGCGATATAAAAGATTTCTGCTCCTGCTCTCCGAAAAGAGAGAGTGTGAGCGAGAGAGCAGCCGCCGGGAAGAGATAGAAGACCGATGCTTTGAAAATCGATGACATATCGATGTTAGCATCGATATTCCGTCATCGATTGCTCAACCGCCACCCCTACACTCGAACTTTGCGAAAAAAAGCTCCGCTCCAGAAAAAGTGGCATTCGTAATCGCGAGCTGAAACTGAACGAGAGGAAAAGCGAATAAGCAGGCAGAAATTTAACCATGTCGAAGATCGGAATTAACGGATTTGGCCGTATCGGCCGTCTGGTGCTCCGCGCCGCCATCGATAAGGGCGCCAACGTGGTGGCCGTCAACGATCCCTTCATCGATGTCAACTACATGGTCTACCTGTTCAAATTCGACTCGACTCACGGTCGTTTCAAGGGCACCGTTGTCGCCGAGGGCGGCTTCTTGGTGGTCAACGGCCAGAAGATCACCGTCTTCAGCGAACGCGACCCGGCCAACATCAACTGGGCCAGCGCTGGTGCCGAATATGTTGTGGAGTCCACCGGTGTCTTCACCACCATCGACAAGGCCTCCACCCACTTGAAGGGCGGTGCCAAGAAGGTCATCATCTCGGCCCCATCCGCCGATGCCCCCATGTTCGTTTGCGGCGTCAATCTGGATGCCTACAGCCCCGACATGAAGGTGGTCTCCAATGCCTCGTGCACCACCAACTGCCTGGCTCCCCTCGCCAAGGTCATCAATGACAACTTCGAGATCGTCGAGGGTCTGATGACCACGGTCCATGCCACCACTGCCACCCAGAAGACCGTCGACGGCCCGTCGGGCAAACTGTGGCGTGATGGACGTGGTGCCGCCCAGAACATCATCCCGGCTGCCACTGGTGCCGCCAAGGCTGTGGGCAAGGTCATCCCCGCCCTCAACGGCAAGCTGACCGGCATGGCTTTCCGCGTGCCCACTCCCAATGTGTCCGTGGTGGATCTTACCGTCCGCCTGGGCAAGGGTGCCAGCTACGATGAGATCAAGGCTAAGGTCGAGGAGGCCTCCAAGGGACCACTCAAGGGAATCCTGGGCTACACCGACGAGGAGGTCGTCTCCACCGATTTCCTCAGCGACACCCATTCGTCGGTGTTCGACGCCAAGGCTGGCATTTCCCTGAACGATAAGTTCGTCAAGCTCATCTCGTGGTACGACAACGAGTTCGGTTACTCCAACCGCGTCATCGACCTGATCAAGTATATGCAGACCAAGGATTAAACGCTATAATCGTACAAGATTATGTACAAAAACCCGGGGCCCACAAGTTGGTCAGGTATCACACTGTTATGTAACACCCATGTACAATGCGCCCCGGTAGTTCAGCACTATGCGCAATTAAATATGCTTTTTTGGTTGGCTCCTAAAGTTACCATTCAAATACAAAATATCCATAGCTACACAAATACATATATTTATTGTTGTTGAATAAAAGTATCGCTGTTACTGTATTTAAACGCCAGCTATTTAAAAAATAAATTCTTGTGCATAGATGAATTTGGCATGTGTAAGCTCAAGGTCGTGGGAAGGTTATATCAGGGCATCGCCGCCGGGAAAACTTGCTAAAATATATATGTACAATGTATGTCGGGTTGGGAGCCACCCCAAACTCAACCGCATGATGTAAGTATAGCCGGCGAAATTTCTATTTACGTATGTCTGCAAACTCTGGGAACCTGAAATTTTGGGATTATGCAAACATTTGTAGTTTTCTTATCGCTGCACTTTGGAACCTGTGCGGATGCTGTTTGTTTTGATTTCGATTTGCCGGCATAAGACATTCAAAGTCCAATTGAACTTAAAATTTATGGCCAAAACTATAATTTACTTATGTATATTATATATTAAAAAATGTAGTTAGGGGTGCTTTTGTTGTGATTTATCGACTTGCTCTTTTATATTATTAATTATATTATTATTAGTTTGGTACACCAAGGTCATGGAAGGTCAATTGCCGCTTGATACCCAATTATTCGACAGAAAAAAGCTATTCGATTAACATCAGCCAGGGCTGCAAAAAGCGGGATATTTGAAAAGCTCATCATAGGAAATCTTGGAATTCATTTTACAAAAAAACATTTGAAAAGTCCGTTTAATCAAAAATCAATGCCTAGCTCCAGTAAACCAATAATAAATTGGTTGCATGATAAAGGGCCATTAAAAATAATCACATGGTCAACTAAGGTGTAAACTAAGATAATATTTTAATCAAAGATAACACCTTTTCGCATCTTATCGGATCTCCAATTAATGCATTTTCTAACGACGCCTTCAGCTTTTTACAAAGAGTCAATAAAATATAATCTTATCGCGGAAAAGATAAGTCCATTTGTTGAACTTCACATACCTAAATACATAGGTATTTAATGTACATTAAATGGTATTAGTCATAATAGTTGTAGACAATGGACAGACAAATGGTAATTCGTTGGTTGGTTAATAAAATTGCGATCTTTTTTTGGACATATCAAATAATGTCACTTTTTGAGTCTAGTTTTCAAATTTTCTTGAGTTTGAAGAAACTTTCGGCGACTTTTTTTGTAAGTAAACGCAAAACTTTTATTTATTAGGTAGCTTTTGTTTAATAACTTATTAAATCAGTTAGTCTTTGGTAAATTATGTGGGCGGCCGTTTACGTAGTGACGAAGCACACTGAAAGAGTTTTGGAAAAGGACTACAAATTGTCAGACAAAATCAAATGAAATCATTTTTGCGCGCAACATTTAATATCAGTAATATTGTATCATTCTAAGCAATCATACGATTGCAGTAGATTTTTATTTCTTTGTGTATATATAGTAGTTGCCTTCGCACACCCTCCTGGTGCGCTTCGTCACTACGTGGACTGCCGTCCACAGTGATTCAAGGGGCAATTGTCACTGAATTTTTACATCGTTAGTAAGTGTATTTGTTTAATTGCCATCCTATGTAAATAAAATTTACTGAATACAACTATTTTATAATGGGTATTACAAGTCCTTAGGGCAGACGCCTTTCAATAACACAATTCAACTTTTGACAGTTAAAATACGTCATCAAAAAAATGTAAAAGAAACAGAAGTTACAGCTGAAAAGAAGTTTAAAAAATATTTATAACATATTTTACAAATATAAATAGTATTATTTATACAACCGCAGGCATAGATAACAGAAAGATCTGCTCACTATATATATAGTATATATGATATCTGATTATTCCAGATTGTGCCCAAATAATGACAAAAAAAACCTTTTTTTCGTTTATCTTATCTGCAATGTTTTTTCTTGCTATCAATTTTTTCTTTTGTTTTATATTTGTACTTAGGCAACAATTTGTTTTGCCCTATATATAATTAATAAACTCCTTTTTGTCGGACAAATTCGAGTATGCCGGGGGCTCTTCCTTGCGCATCCTATCGAGGGCCTTTTGAACCGAGTACAAAGCGCAGCTCAGATAAACTGAAAAGAGTGGATTTATAGGTTGAATGGGAGTACCACCCTGAAGTTCAAACCCATTACCTGCAATCGGCACGACCATAGCCGGTACAAAAATCCATTCTCCATTTGTGGTTATCAGTATAATTCCCAAATAAACCATCAGGTAGATGAAGAAACCAGTGGTTATCATCCACGGCACAAAGAATTTGTATTTGTGCTGTGTTCCATTAAAAGATTATACGATTTTAGTGGGCCAAACATTTAGACAAGGTATATCCCTTACCTTACAAGCTCCTATTATAAGACTTAAGCTGCCCAAAATTTGGAGGCAAGAAATATGTATTCCCAAGTCGTAAAGTCCATCTAAAAGAAATTGACGAAATGTATTATGTTTTTCACAAATCTGGCATATCCAATACTCGTACGTCTCCAGAAATAGTCGTCCATCAGGGCCAAATATGTTATAGCAAAGGCTATGGACAAAATGCCGGAGCAGATGATACCTCCTTTGGTGTCCAATTTCAACATGACGACTTTTCAGTTTGGGGAATGTTTCACAACTGAAGCGCAGTTCTCACCGCATCGATGGGCAAGCTATTTCCGCGAACCCTATCTTATCTTTTTATCACACTACCATCGCAACAACTGAAAAAACCTTTGTTCGTTTGTGTATAATTGTAATTTTATTGAAGGATTTGCTTTTTATTGCTTCGACTGGCCAGCAAACCGAGCCTCTAACCAAGCGGGCCTTTTGCTGGGGTTCCCCGTTTGCTGGCTAAACCATTTTACAATGAGTTACGATCTCGAGTCGATTGTTTTTTTGTATAATGCAATGAAATTGATTAGCTAACAAATTGAGTGGCGAGTGTGCAAAAATTTGTTAATTGTAAAATTTGTAACATGCATTCATATTATTGTTTTTGTTTTCGTTTGCATCTTTAACTAGTATAATTAAGTATAAAAAAATGTTACTGCAATAGCGCTTCGCATCGCATAGCATTGCTTCATATGTATTGATGTATAATTATTCGATTTTCAGTTAACTCGCTTGATAATCCGTAAAATGTAGCATATTTTCGATAATTTTCGAGGCATAATTCTGCGTGAGAATCAGTTAATTTGAGTTAAGTGGCATTAGATTTGGTTAATGTAGAGTTAAGAAACTTGGCAAACTTCCGCCCCGATCCTCTTGTGGTGTTCTCAAGTTAGTCAAGATATATAAAAATACGTAGATTATAACATTCGATTAGTACAAGTAGGTATGTATAAATATATAAAAAGTACACAACGTGTAAATTAGACTAAGTCAATAGAGGAGAGCTCCTTCGGGCAGGTTGCTTAGCTGCCCCTCGTGCTTGTGTCCTTTTCTCATCATTTTTCGATTTTAGATTTTCGATTTGTTGCTTTTCGTTTTCGTTTTTTTGTTTTGTTTTTGGCAAAATCACAGGAGAATTAGAAATAATTAACATAGGCTATGACACATCAATGCGATAGAGTGCAAGTGGAAAACTCTCAGTTACCGATTCGATTCGAAAGAGCATTGGTTCAACTTGGTTTGCTTTATTTGCCTTCACTTTGCATGCAGTTGGTTCCCGTTTTCAGTTTAGTTTTGCTTCTAGGGTTTTTTGAATTCATTAAATGTATATTTGTATAATAAATTATGACTATATATATGCATGTATATATATATGTATATAGATGTATATATTTAAGAAGTAAGTAGGAGGCGCATTATTCCACTTTTCAACTTAGGATAACAACATTGTTTTCGCGATTTGCTCCCCAAGCGTTCGATCGCTTTACTGACTGACTGACTGACTCTGAACTGGCTCGCTAACGGCTTATAACAATATTCAACTAGAGAATCGCTGATCAAAAATAATAACCATAATCATAGTGATAGTGATAGTGACAATCGAGGGATGCATCGATGCATGTACAAAAGAATAAATAAAATCGCGTATAAAAAGGATCTGCGGTAAACCTATTTTAGACATCGACAACCATCTTCTTGTGAATGTCCGTGTTGCCGACCACCGAGCAGAACTCATCGAACGAGATCTTTCCGTCCTCATCCTTATCCGCGAAACCGATCGTCTTGTCCACAATCTGCTGCAATTGCGTATCCTTCAGATTGTTGCCCACCATCATTTTTAACACCTGTAAAAGCAAGTTGTATATATCGTAATCTTTGGGTTAAAACACTTGGTCTTGCCTGAAACAGTTCGCCGTTGGATATATAGCCATCATTGTCCATGTCGTAGATGCGAAAGGCAAAGCGCAGCTTCGACAGCTTGTCGCCCTTGACGCTGAACTGTGACACGCCCTGGATGAACTCCTTGAAGTCCACCTCGCCGTTGCCGTCCGCGTCGAAAATGTCGATCACGCGCTGCACGAGGGGATTCTGTTGCAGCTCCGGCAGCGACATGAACTCGTCCACGCTCAGCGCTCCCGAGTTGTCCAGGTCCAGTTTCCGGAAACGTTTGCCCAACCGCCGGATCTCATCGGCGTCGACTGGGGGTGGTCAAGAAGATATGGGGTTAGAAATTCGATTGATTTTACAAGGCAATGCAGTTCCACTAGCACTGGGAATAGGTTTTATAAGTACTATTGAAAAAAGAATACAGGTAAGCTTCCCTAACAAAAAAAAGCTATTTACAATCACTACTATGTGAATTATAAAATGTATAAGGGTTGCTTATTTTTTAAATGGTTCCTAATTTGGTTATTATTTAGGTATATCAGATATCCTATATCTTAAGGTTTCAGAAACTACATGATTTGAACATTTTTGATTTTTAATGAAATAAAGCTACGTTAAGTATTATTATTGTTAGAATAAGTAAAGATAGATGGTAATATATGAGAATACATTTTATAATACCAATATTATACCAAATGTTTTAAGATACTATATAACATTTAACTGCAATTTAATATATAAAACGCAGTTGTTAAAAAATTTATAATGCAAATGTCAACGTTTTTAGAGATATTCCTATAATATATGCAAAATCAGATCGCCAGATTCTGGTTAAGATTGCAGGACTGTAGTTTATTTTTAGCGGCGTGTTGTCTGTCGATCATCTGAGATGAAACAAACTGTGACAAAGACACATTCTAGAATGCCAATTTTGAAATACGAAGGGAAGGTGTAAGATCTTTTAATGATGCGGAATAAAGAGTTGGGAATTATAAATGGAATTTCGACGCCACGTTTTGCATTTCACTTTGGTTGGTCATTCGCGTTTTGGCAAACATATGTGTACGTACATACATACATACATGCATAGCCCGTATCTAAATGTACGCTTGTATGTGCCGATGTTTGCATATTCATAAACAGCTGCCATTCCGTTCAAATGACATTGACTGAACAATTTCGTACTTACAATTGGAACACATTTCCATGGGCAGTGATGTTTCATTTCCCTGCAAGGCAAATATGTATATATATGTTAAAAAAGGGAAATTTTAATTTATTGCAGCAGCAGGTGGAGGGGAGAGGGGGTGTGGGGGCAAGAACACAAGAACGAGAGAAGTGAAAAACGGAAATTGGCCTTATAACGGCACAAACTCTCACTCCCTTTTCCGTTCTCTCTCATTCTCCCCCGATTTCCCTCTTCCCCTCCCCCTCTGCACTTGTTCTTCGCGTATTTTGGTGGCATTTTATTACCATTTTGGTTTCGCCTTTTGTGGTTCTCCTTGGATGCTATCTATAGAGTGCAAATAAAGTTGCCTTTTCTCGTCGCTGCTCTCCCGTTTTTCCTCTGGTTTCGTTTAATTTTCAATCACGAGGGCTATCCTGCACATGCTAGTGGGGTTTTTGGGGCGCTGAATTACGGTTTTGTTGTGGAAATCTTCGGTTTTCTATTTTCTATTGTGCATGAGTTTTTCCACAGCAGCTTTTAGTGTGCCCGTGGCTCGAGCGTCAAAAAATACCAGGGACCTCGGGGGAATATACCAAAAAGCTTAGCGTTGGCAACGCGGCTATGGGGCTGCCAACTTTTTTGAATATGCGCGGGTTTCAAAATAGCGGGACAGATTTGTATTCGTATTTAAGTTTATATTTATTAAATAACTGATGTTACATTCTTTATATTATATTTTCTTTTAAATTTCTTACCAACTTTATTAATTTTATGCTACTCTATTTTTGTGTGTACAGTTATGTGAGTTGCTTATCTTTACGACTTCTTAATCCCTGATACCATATAATACTTTCTTATCAAGCTGAAATAGTAATATAGTAAGCCAAAACTTACATTCTTTATTTATATATATTACAATTTTATTAGGATAAGCAACTAAATGTTGAGGCAATCATACATTTGTCGACTTATTTTTATCCATTTTTAAACGGACAAATTATAACTATTTTACTAAACTAAAGTAAAACATAAAAATTCGTTCCTCATTAAAAAAAATCCACAGGAATTCTATATCTAATTCAAAGAAAAAAATTGAATATTTGCTGAAATCCAAACGACACTTCCCTTGATCTAAAAATTGTCTTTTTAAGATATGTCATTCTTCTGGTAAATTAACTATTTGTATGTTCATACACAGGCAATTCTTATCTGACAAATATGCTTCTATGTCATTACTTACAGAAAAGATTCCCTGTGAAGAAATAATCTGTGTTGATTTACCATTTGTTGACCTTTTTTGGCAATTGTTTTATATAAACAGGCTAGAATGTTATAACAAAGAACAAATCGAATAATGAAATCCTAATTCAATAAAGATGTATCTTTTCAATACTCAGAATTGATCCCAAGGCTTACCTATATAGGGTATTACATTAATATTTTAATATATTTAAAAATCTCTTACTTTACCAAAATGAATTGTTGTTGGAAGAGGAATAAGAAAAATGAAAAGTACCTTTTTTGAGCTCACCATAGATATGCGACCCCTAGACAACAGTTTCTGGCCACGCCTCTGCATTTAGTTGGCTTCCCGCAGCAACATCAAACAACCACAGATAGCATTTACTGCCCATCTGACATAATCTTTGGGTTAAACATTTCCCCAGCCAGTTTTCTGGCTTCCATCTCACCTCCGTCTTCATTTCACCAGAGACTTTCCACCAGAACGGTCATGAGTCAAGGAATCATCAGCCAGGAGGTAAACGGTCGCCAGGAGGAAGGACGTCGGCGAAGGGTTGCCGTTGTGGGAGCGGGTTTGGTAAGTCTGATATAACTAGAAGTGAAAATAGACAACGAAAGTCATATATACAAAGACAATAAAATCCAAATCTAAAGTAAAACTGGTTTGTAATTAAAACTATTCTCAGCATCATTTTCAAAGTGTGGCCTGCAACATTAGTTCCAATGTCAATGTGTTTAAGACTATGCATTTTATTTATTTTTATAAATGTATTCGAAATATTTATAAAATTTGACCTGGTATAATTTGGAAGTGCTTACATAAATTGCTTTCTTGATCAGTTTTTGAAACGCCTTATTATATTTGGAAATTCCTTAGCTCCTTTTTTATTTTTATGCTAATATATATAACTATATGTTTCTTATCTCTAGCACTTCCTAATCCCTGGTTCAAGATACAACTTTCTTATCAAGCTAAAATAGTGAGCTAAAACTATTTCTCTTAATCTCCTTCTCAAAAGATGGGTTCACTGAACTTTCCATTGTGCGTTTAGTGCTTACAAGCAATTCTTGTTTGAACAGTTTTTATAAACATATTTCTGATACTTTCATATATTTTCTTTTAAATTTCTTATTAACTTTGTTAATTTTATGCTACTCTATTTTTGTGTGTACACATAACTATGAGTTGTCTTATCTTTAGGACTTCTTAATCCCTGCTTCCATATAAAACTTTCTTATCAATCCAAAATAGTGAGCCTAAACTTTTTCTCATTATCTTTTTCTCTAAAGGTGGGTTCACTGGCGGCCTTGAATTTTGCCCGTATGGGCAACCACGTGGATTTGTACGAGTACCGGGAGGATATCCGTCAGGCTGCGGTGGTTCAGGGCAGGAGTATTAACCTGGCTCTTTCGCAGAGGGGCCGCAAGGCTCTGGCCGCCGTGGGTCTGGAGGAAAAGATCCTGGCCACCGCCATACCCATGAGGGGTAGAATGCTCCACGATGTCCGGGGAAACACCAGTGTGGTCCTCTACGATCCTTGCACTAAGCAATGCCTGTATTCCGTGGGTCGCCGCCAGCTTAACGAAGTCCTTCTGGATGCTTGTGATAAGTTTCCCAATATCCACTGCCACTTCGAGCACAAATTAACGAGTGCCAAGCTGAGAGAGGGTTCCATGGAGTTCCGGAATGCCAACGAGGAGGTAATAGCTGCCCAGGCAGATCTTATAGTGGGCTGCGATGGGGCCTTCAGTAGTGTTCGCCAGCAATTGGTCCGCTTGCCGGGTTTTAATTACTCCCAGGAGTACATCGAAACAGGTTACTTGGAGCTTTGTATACCCTCGAAATTGGGGGATTTCCAAATGCCCGCGAATTACCTGCACATCTGGCCGCGTAATTCCTTTATGATGATCGCCTTGCCGAACCAGGATAAGTCGTTCACGGTCACGCTTTCCATGCCCTTTGAGGTCTTTGCTAAAATTCAAAATCAAAATGATCTACTGGATTTCTTTCTTCTAAACTTTCCTGATGCACTGCCACTGATTGGAGAGCAACAGCTCGTTAAGGACTTTTTCAAAACCCGGCCACAGCATTTGGTGTCCATAAAGTGCAGACCCTATCACTATGCGGATAAGGCCTTAATACTGGGCGATGCCGCCCATGCCATGGTTCCGTATTATGGCCAGGGTATGAATGCTGGAATGGAGGATGTTACGCTGTTGACCGGAATTTTGGCCAAGCAGTTGCCGTTGGACGAGGCTTTGGCCCAGTTTACTGAGTCTCGCTGGCAGGATGCCTTTGCCATTTGCGATCTGGCCATGTACAACTATGTGGAGGTGGGTTTAGGAATTATCAGGTATTAAGTTTTCTGTTCTATTATATATCCTTACTTTTTCCAGATGCGCGACCTGACCAAACGCTGGTCCTTTAAGCTCCGAAAATGGCTGGACACCCTGCTCTTCCGTTTGTTTCCGGGCTGGATTCCGCTCTATAATAGCGTGTCCTTTTCCAGTATGCCCTATAGCCAGTGCATTGCCAATAGAAAGTGGCAGGATCAGTTGCTGAAACGTGTTTCTGGTGCCACTCTTTTGGCAACAGTTCTGGCAGGAGGAGCCTTATATGCACAGCGTTTTTTATGAAATAAATTCAAATATCTTTAAGAAATTTATTTACTAATTTAAATGTTCCTACTTTCGCTAGAAATTTGAGCGAAAAAGGTTTCTATAACATCCCAAAATAAGTAAAAACTGGTTATAAAACTCAGAATTTGTTGGCTTCAATAAATATTTTTTACTAATCACATTTTTAATCTAGTAAATATAATCATTTACAATAAGTCAAGATAAAGTGCAAATGTGTAGATACAAATACTGCCAATAAAATGTATTTTTACATAAACACCCACATATTTTGTATCTATTAAGTGGTTGATCTTTCCTGTTTTAAAATAAAGAATTTGTAGAAAAACATCAAAATTTATCGTTTGATTTTTGTATTACTTTCATAACAAGTACATATTAAGCTTTATGTTTGGCATCTTAAAATCAAAATGTAGAGAAAAGGAAAGATGTTTGCTTACTTAAAATGTTTCTCATAGAGAAAAAGCTCTCGTGGGTTTCCCCTTGTGATCGAAAATGTTTCAATGGAAAACTTTGTCAATGTGAGTCATACCATAAACACGTACAATGTGCAAACTAAGTAATTTTAAAATTTACAAATGGCTTTATTTTATTTGCTTCGTAATTTGTGTGCATTATTTCAAAATGACTTCAACAGAATTCCGATTATAAATGATTAATTTTGTGTGAGATTTTTTGTAGATAGGGATTTTCAATAATTGTATAAATAAATCGGTTGGACGAGCTTGATAACAAAATTGAACTGATAATGCATTAAAGATTTAAGCTGAATTTTCAAGTCTAAAAATATAAGTTAAAACAAATATAAATGTTTCACAATTTGATTCCATTATTTTAGAATAAGCAAATATCAATTACATATATCAATTATAAACGTAAAAACAAAATTGTAACTGATTAGAAATTGTTTACTGTGGATGCAGGCAGCAATTTAAAAAGCTCTTAAAACGGCTCAGCATAACAACTTGTTGTATTTAATTAGTTTCGTAATTTGCTGGCATTACCCTAAAATGACTTAAAGGTAGTCAAGATTAGAAACGCTCAATTTGTTACGCCGTTTTGTAGATAGGCGCCACCTTCAATAGGGAATCAAATTGGTTGATGGAACTGAAAAACGCAAAAAAAAAAAAGCTGATAAACTATTGTTTACTGTGGATTCACGCAGGTCTTATAAATAGGTACACATGCCCGATGTCGTTTGTTGGCAAAATAATTGAAATTTCTTATTGGCCGCGTGGCTACTACGCATCGAATTTGGTCTATGGGGCATGGGGACTATCATCAACCGGTGGGATGTGTGGATATTTTTGGGTTTGTTTTCTCGCTTTGGCTATTGAAGCGGCGACAGCCAAAAATATCCCCTGACAATGTGATTTTAGCTATTTCCACGATTTTTTCTAGTCGCAGTTTTGCAGCCTTGGTCACGTGATTGTGATCGTGATCCCCGAGCATCCGGCAGATGTATTTGTTTTTTTCCTTCTAAAGGATCAGTGGGGTATATACCCCATATAGAGCCTATAAATCATATGCATAAATGGTAATAACCCGCTGATCGCTAAGCTTTTTTAGGTGCGACAGAGAGGGGTGGGGTAGAAAGCTTTCAATTAATTAGCATTCGGTTGCCACCCCAACCCTCTCGCTCTTTCACACCCCATTCCCTTCTAGCCACCACACCTCTGAGGGGAAAAGCAGATAGAGAGAGAGAGAGAGAGCGATAAAGAGAGCACAAGGTCGGCGCTTTCTCAATTTTAAAACGCCAACGCCGGCCGGTATTTCATTATTACAACAATGCTGATCGTAAAAAGCTTACTCTCTCTCCCTCTCTGGCCTGCCTCCCACCCCCTCTCTTTTAAACGCAGATAAATCAGCCAAAAACAAGGCTTTAAAAGTGAAAATTAAAAAAAAAAAACAGCTTCAAGGCATTTCTTGACCTACTACTAAAAAGCTCCAAAAGCTTTGTCTAACCATGGTAAAAAAAAGACATGGAGAGCAGGAGGGGAAGAGCATATGATAGCGATAGAAAGAGAGGGAGACAGTGCTCATTTCCGACTTAATTGTTGTTGCTAATTCCGCTTCGCGAACATTTCGTTGGCGCTCTCTAGAATCGTCGGCGCCTCTGCTTTGCTCCCACTAGCGACAGTGAAGCTTCGACGAATAGCTCAGTTAAAGCGTAATTTTGTGAGTGATTCCAATAACACCATTTTTTATTTTAAGCCTTGATCAACCAACTAAATGGCTATAAAAAGCATGGAAATAACAAAAAAAAAATAATATTAATAACACCAAGTCTAAAGTTTTTAACCTTCTCTAAGTAATAGATCAGTAACTAACACCATTCTGTCTACCAAAAAAAAAGTTTGATTTAATAGAATGTAATTTACGTGCATAAATAGTCTCTGTTGCGAATATAATTTGTAAATGTTTAGTTCGTTAGTTGAAAGAGACTTGGAGTTGAAAGAGCTCAAGTTAGGATTTGTTAGGCTTATTTTTTAGATAAACAATAGATGAATTTGAAATTTGTAGTTTATCCATTTTGTAACCGTTAATTAGCAGGTTTTTAGCATATATATATCACAAGTTGTCAATAAAACTACATAGAGTTTATGAAAATGCAGTAGAATATTTTTTTTTTAAGCTGTAAATATTAAAGTTTATTATTATTAGTTTTTTTGCATTATATCCTAGTGCTACAAGCATAAGTTAAGTTTACAATATATGCTCCATCTACTTTTAAATTTTTGAATTCGAAGTACTCTGTAGAATTCACATTTTGAAATAGTTTTTTTTAATGTATCCCACATTTTAGCCAGTTTTCAACCGTTAATTGGAAGGTTTTCAACAAAAGCAGTAGGGTTTTTGTTTTAAAGTTGTACATTTTAAAGTTAGTTATTATTAGTATTTTTTTTGTGATGTCCCAGTGCTGAAAGCACAAGCTTATTATTATCGAGCTGGTCACAATGGAGTTTAGTTTACAATAAATACTTCACATACTTTTAAATTTTTATTTATTTTTTTATTTTAACAAATTAAAGCTGGTATATAATACTAAAATAAATATTTAAAAGAGAAGGGGCGCTGAAAGCTAAAGTCCTTCGGCCCGATTTTAAGTTTTTTTGTAGAATTCACATTTTGAAATAACTTTTTTAATATATCACACAGAAGATCGGTATAAGCAGGTCCCACTGTACCCTGTACCGCTGCCGCCGTCACCGTCGCTCGTCTTCGCCTGGCCGGCGGACCAGCGGGCCAGCGCCATCAGTTGCTCGTCACATGTTCAGCTCTCAAGTAGACCAAGCCAAGAAAGAGCAGTGAGCAGTACAGTGCCAACCGAAATCGAACGCCTAGACAGACAATCGAATACAGCAACTCACTAACAGTTAGACCAACCCGTACTCCTCCCCCGAAAACCGAATATAGCGCTATTTAGCCAGGTGCAAGTGCTACTTCTATCAGCCCTTTTCGCTGTCAAATCAAACCCAAAAACCGAAAACCACATTCTAGAAGCTTTTCGACAAGCTTCCGCCAACTGATTGAAACGCGTGGTCCCCAAAAGCGAAGAAAATAAGGCAAAAAGCAAGCGAAAAAAGTGAAATTGAAATTCAAAATCAAAAATCGAAAAGTTTGGGAGTACGTACGCGTGTGTTTGTGTGTGAGTGAGCGTTTCGCAGTGTGTGTGTGTGTGTGCAGTGCAACGGTATATTTCGAAAAGCAAAAGTAACGGTAGTCGAGCAATTGGGGTGTCACTTGTCAGAATTCGAGCAAAAAGAGAACCGAGAGTTTTGGTTTGTGTTACTTTGCCATAGTAATCCAAAATCAAAACCAAATACCGAATATACCGATCGCCATCCTGGCACGCCCGTTAAATTTTGTGTGAGGGCGATCTGCCAGCGGTTCGCCGGAACGTTCAACTCCACCCACACCCTGCTGCCCGTCGTCGATAGCATACCGATATCGATAGCCGTTGCCCGATACCGATAGACCACGATAGCCGCTAGCTGTGATACAACTTTCCGATAGACAATTCAGCAATCCTTTGCGGCCATCCATCCCACCACTGAGCGGAAAACCAGAGCTCTTTTACGTGGATTTTGGATTATCAGTGACTAGGCACGACCTGTCCGAGAATTGTTCAGGTAAATATATGGACGCACACACAATCACCGTTATTGATCTCGCTCAATTAGTGGGGCTACGTGACTGCAGCGCAGATCGCAATTCGCATCGTGTCGCATGGTTTTGTGTTCTGCCTATAGTGAAAAACAAACCAGAAATGCGGATAACGATCTAGGCACACACACCATCCCGCCCTGAACCCATCGCCCCTCTTTGGTTCTCGGGCGGTCTTGGCATCTGGCATTTCCGGTTTCGTTATTTTTTGGCGGTGTAGAGATATGTAGATGAAAACACCTTCAGATATTATTCAACCCGAGAACCTCTTCAGGTGGTTTTATCTTTCAAGAACAAAGGATTTTCAGATCATATTTAAATACATTTCTTTTAGAAAGGTCGATACTTCGAAAAAGTTATACTAAAATGAAAATCTTTAGTTGATACTAGAAACACATTAAACTTTAATGATTTAAGTATTTTTATTATCTGTTTAATATTGTATTTATGTTTTTGTTGATCATAGCGGAATTTTCAGAAATTTCAAAAGAATATCTTTAGCTTTTGGAACAAAAACGATATTCCTTCTCTTTAATTGATACTAAAATCACTGAAATTAAAGTATTTGTATTATCTGTTCAATATTGTATTTGTTTTTATTGATCATAACAGAATCTTTCAAAAATGCTAGGGAATAACTTTAACTTTTGGAATTATACGTGATAAATCAATCAATGATAAATCATTTTAACGCGCGTGGGGCATACCCAAATTATTTTAGTATTCGTTTTACACATAAACTAATACGTTTGCTCGTTAGGAATGTATAATTACCTCTGGTCTTACACTCATCCATCATTTTTGGGTTCAAGATCGGTTAGTGTTCGACAATTCTGGAAAAGCAATTAGCTCATTGGAAACAGGAGATGTTTTGAATTTCTCCCATTTGTGCGATTGAGTCATAAAGTCTGGTAAACACGAATAAAATTCGCAGGGAATTGTTTAATTTTGTCGGGGGCTACTTTATATCTTATACCCTTGCACAGGGTACTATAGTTTTGATAGGCAATTTATAATATTGCGATTGCAAAATATTGGATCGCTTGTACCTGACTTTATGTATGTAAATTAATATGATATTACTAATTTTCTGGATCCATTATCCTATAGATCTAATCAAGGTATTTAATTTGATAAATACGGTTATTTTTTAGTTAAAAAAATATATATGGTGTACTTTTGAATCTTTCCTCTTAGGATCAAGGGTATACAAACTTCGGTTTGCCGAAACTAATGTTTTAGGTTTCGTTTTGACGTTATATCAAATGCAGCGAGTCGAGTGCAGTAATAAAGAGTTTTAATGGGGGAATTAACAGAGGCAGTTTTACGGGAGTCGATAATATTGATCTTGTGGTCAGTTTACTGATCACACATTAATTCGTTGGAGGCGTTAGAGAAGAGAAGGGTAAGGGAAAATGAAATAAAACATTCCGATACGAAAACTTACATCATCATACTGGGGGATAGAAAGAGATGGTGGGAGAGAAAGAGGGAGAACGCGCCCGCCAAATGGCAAGCATTTACATACCAACACATGTACATATGTATTAAAACATACGATATATTTCGGCGTTTTTGTTTTTGTTTTTCGATGGACGCAAAAAATAAGTAATACAAATTGCGCGTTTGAAAATTGTGGGGACTTTTTATACATCTACCAGCTCCTTAGGCAGTTAATCAACGCAAAAATAAAGTGATAAAAAGTAAGCAAAGAGGGAGACGCGAGAAAAAGGGGGAATATGCGTTTGAAATCAATTTTTGGCTAGCTTTATAAAAATATACCCACGGCATTTAGAACACATAAACAAAAGTCCCTAACGGAATGCCGAAAACAATTATTCGACAAAGCAAAAAAACCAATAACTAATTCTGTTTCCTTATTCTCTTTGCTCTCTTTGCATGTTCTCCTGCATTATCTTGCGGTAAATATGAAATGCCAACCAAAAGGGGTAGCAAACGCCGAAAGACAAAAAGACGCAGTTGAGAAAAAGTGTTAGCAAGTGGGAAACAACATTAATGAATTTCGTGATTAAAAACATTTCAAAAGGTGTACAACAAAAGCTCATTTAAAATATAAAAATAAAAAGAACGCAAGCGAAATATACAAAATATAAAATCGCGGCGCGCCAACAACAAAACGTGGCACAAACACTGAAAACACAAAACAAAAAGCTCAACGAAAACGAGAGCGAATGCGAATGCGCGCGCGCGAGTGAGATAGCAGTTAACTTGAGAGTGAGAAAGAGCGGTAAGCGAGAGAGAGAGAGCGACAACAACAAAACACAAGCGCAAGCAGAAGCCAAAAGCCAATTGCGCACGGAACGTAGAAGAAGAGAGAACTAACGGAACTTTAAAAGCGCAGCACGGATAACGGTTTAAAAGGGCCAACACCAAGAACCGAAACAGAGAGGCATCGAAAATGGTAAACAAGGTGAATAGCAAGAAGGCGGACAAGGACAAGGAGAGGCAGCGAGAGGCAATGTTGCCGGCGGCGGGCAACAACAGCAACAGCAACATTGAGAACAGCAGCAACCTTAGCAACATAAACAACAGTCAAAAACCCATTAACAAAACAGTAAATAACAAAGGTCAAAATGCCAAGTCAAATGGCGGCAACAAAAAGAATGCAGGCAAAGGACAACAGCAGCAACAACAACAGCAGCCGCAGCAGCAACAGCAACGCAGCAGCAAAAAAGCCAAGCCACAGCGGCAACAGATTTTCCTGCAATCGCTGCCACGCGACAGCAGCAACTACAGGAGCAACACTTACAGGAGCAACATCGTTTTAAGTAGCAACAGTAGCAGCAACAGTAACAGCAACAGCAACAAAAGTAGTGGCAAAAACAGTAGCAACATTTTGGACACACCGGCAACATCGGACAGTACAGTGGGCAAAATAAACCCAGCTGAACTCCTCACAGCCGCCTTGGCTGTGCCCTGTGCCAAATGCTCCAAGCCATCGATGATCTCCAGTCTGACCACCGCTGTGACCGCCTCCGCATCCTCCGTCTCCACCTCCTCCGCCTCCACATCCTCCGTTTCCGCCTCCTCCTCGTCGTCGTCGTCAACCAGTTCCGGATCGGAGACCGCCAGCAACTACAGCGATCTCAACTATCCGGAACCGGTTGCCTACTCCGGCAAGCAGTATCGCAAATCCAAATCCTACATGGGTGCTAGCCAGTACAATGGCTCAACAAATACCTATCAATCGGGTCGGGGGCCCAATACCGCTGGCGGTGGTGGTGGCAATCATGGCAACCATGTGGCCTACAGACGCTCCCACAGCGATCGACGCAACTCGTTCGATCGCACCTTCGCCGAAAGGAATCGCGACTTTGTGCCCATTGTGCCGCCATCGCGTCCGGTCCTGTCCTCATCCAACATCGCCGGTGTCATGGCCAGTTCCACCAAGCTGACGATCATAGAGCGGTTCGGCAAAGGTCGTGTCGCGTATCCCATAATGCAGGTGAGTCTGAGATATCTAATCTTGTATAGAAAATATTGTATGTATATCTTAGGGTTGGGATTTTATTCAGTCTAGATAGGTTGTTCTTAGGGCAACTGAGTCTGCAAACCTCTATTAAATGTAAATATACCTTGGAGTACTTACCTATAATCGAAAATACCATAACAAAAGGGCCATTACATTTATAAAACAGTTCTCTAAACATCTGACTCAAAGGGCACATAACAGCTGGCCCGGGAAAAACCACCATCTGTAATCAATGTGTAATTTTGCCCCAAGATTACAGTACAGAGCACTTCTTTAACATATATATTGATTTGTTCACGTAATCTTATAGTTGGGGATCACCAATTATGACTCAAGAGGAAACGTTACGATAATGACGCCGATTCAAACTTCCGATTTAATTTTTTTTTTGAATATCCAAGGAATTTTGTGGTATATTGATAAATTATTCATAGACGTCATAACTTATATTTCTGATTAATAAATACACCAATGTAATCTAGGAAATGTACATTTCCCAGCTTGAATTTAGCGTTTTTTATTTTTCACTTAAGAATAATGAGGTCTCTGTGCGGACTTGAATTGACTATAATCTGAAATGATTTAACCTTAAAAATTTAACATAAATTAAGTAATTGAAAGGCTTGACTTAACGTAATATAATTTTTCAAGAAGAATGCTTGGAATTTCGCAATGATAAATTTATTAAAATTTGCAAAGTGCCACCTCGCCTTGAAAATAGTTATGTAAATTGTGTAAATAAGAGGGGTATAAATAGGGACTTTTAAGATAATGTGCTTTATAACACTAGCACTATATTCAAGATCATTTTGGTCTTAGGACTAGAAAAAAGATTTTTGGAACTTTCCAACGCAGTGCTATATAATAACTAACAAAGTAGGAAAACTTTCGTAACTTTCCATTAGTTGAGAAGTTCGAGAAGTTTGCTTTCTAATCAGCTTCAGCAGCTACCGAAGGAAGCAGCCATAATTAATGGCACACAAACAAGAGGTGGTGATAAGGGAAAAAGAGCCCCTGAAAGGCGAGAAAGCGAGTGCTTGCTTACTCATCTATATATTTTTGATAAGCTGATTTCATTTCGGGAGTCGCAGAATGGAGCGCAAAACTATATAGTACACAACTCGAAACAAACAATCTAATACTTTTCTCCGCACTGATTTCTGGGCTTTTTTTTGCAATTGTTTTGCAACTTGTTATCTCTTCCCTTTGTATATGTCCATATACGTATAGTCTTTTTGTTTGTTATTTACGGCTATGCACTTGGGGCGAAATATTACGTATACGCCCTGGCTGACAGCGGGCAATTTGTCGCCACCGATTTTGTGCAATCGAGAGAGACAAATGCGATGCTAATATACGGAAATACTGATGTCTCGCCTTGAATCTCCGTCACTCTTAATAGCTGCTTAGTATATGTATGTCTGTATATATTCCGGCCCAACAACTCGATATCCCAAACAATATGGTAACCGAAAAAAAAATCTGCCACAGGTTCGAGCCTGAGGTATTTTATGCAAATTTCCCACTGACGTCTCTGAGTTTTTGGGTTTGATTTTATTGTGGAAAAATATCAACCGAAAGTGGTTTGATTAGCATGTGCCGCGGCACTTAGCTAGTTACCAAAACTAGTTCTAAACGAACCAAAAATCTGGCAAAAAACAAGACAAACTGATGCGAAAAGTGAAACTTGTTTGCTATACATTGCTAAAAAAAAATGAAATGGTTGCCTAGGGCTGAATTAGAAAGCTCACTCTGGAATGAAGACAAAGGGACTCATTTAGAAGATTTTAAAGATTTAAAAGAGCCATAAAATTTCTCAATTACCGGCATTTGCTGGCAAAGTTGCCTTCCTTTTGGGTCGCCTTACCTACCAACTGTTTCAACAATTTGTTTAGCCTTAGCATTGCCTTTGCTGGCCTTCAAATAGTAAAAACAAAAACTAGACGAAAACATTGAAACATTTTCAGAAAAACAATCCGAACACACAATTTCTAGTGAATCATTAGAATTAGATCTCTTTCCCGCTTGTTGATGCTTACGCTTTTGGGGCCCAGACATACATAAATTCGCCCCACGTGAATTTCGATGCCCAGGCACAGTGGGCCAGGTAGGGTCGACGGCTGGTGAAATGGCTTTGGCTTGGAAACAAGTCTCTCCACACGTGGCCAACACTTGGACAACGGAAGGGGCCCCGTTGATAAGATAGTGTGTGGAACTTGTCATAGCGAAAGCTTTATTAATATGCAATCTACCAACAATGGGTGCTGTGCTCTCCATAACAGAAAGTCTTAGGAAAGATATATATTAAATTATAAACATTATAGGCAGCAAAGGTTTTACGTTTTATATTCATTTATGGTATGCCATGTTATAAGCTTTTTGGGGTTATTAAAATTAAAAGTGGTAACTCCCAAAAACAAATTTAAAACCAGAAACTGACCTTTAATTCAACTGTAAAGGCTATCCACCCTTGTTTAAGAAGAAGCAACTCAAACTCGTTTTATTCACAACAGAGAGTAGAAAAACAGGTATTTAATCAATTTTTAAACTAGAGATAAAGATTAAAGCTCCCAAAACTTGACAGTGTTATCTAATTTAATCAAAAACTCACATTTTAATTAAAGTAAAAGTGGTCGAGTTTATTTTCGGATAAAGCTTTCGCCCAAGGAAAGATGCCAATTTGATAATATTATCACATAATAGCAATTATCACCCAGAGATATCGCAAAAGTCAAGTTATCGCAGGAAGTTGGAAACTAAAAACAGTTGCTTATCAAATATTATGATGGAACCATGATAACAAATAGGTTTCTTACAAAATATATATTTATTGCCCTTAAACATTTACATCTCGAAATGTTTTGTAAACGGTTTTAGGATAGTTAGGGAGTCAAATTGATCGCCTTACATTTTCGAAACGCATATAGAGTACGTACTCAACTCAACATGTGTTTCCCGTGGCGGGGGATTTCCATACTTGATTTGAATCTCGTCAAAGATTCGCAAACATTCTGAAGCTTATCAGGCAGGGCGATTGTACGAGCACACATGTATGTAGGTTTATATATTGAAATGTATCAACTCTTCTGCTTACGTCAAGCCTCACTTGATTCTGTTTGTGAGTGCGAGTGTGTTATATGGACAGGTGGAAATGTTTACAAAGAACCGTCTGAGTTACGAACTTTCTATTGGAGCAGGGGCAGCTGATATAACTCTTTCCCCCTTTGCAGTTAGCCTTTCCAGTCGATTATTTTTTTACCCATCAAGATGGTAAATATATTCAATAAATATGTACATATGCATATATCTGTAGATCTATAGCGTGCCAAGCATTTTCCACTTTTTTCTTAATTATTATATATTTTTTTTCTATTATTATTTGAGTCAGTAAATATTACGCTACCAAATTGCATATTGTTTTCGCGAATTGCCACAGCTGTGTGTGGCCAACTTTTGCTTCAGTTGGTTTCCACCAACTCAACTGCGTAGTAAAAATCATTTATAAATATGATTTTGTTGGCAAAAAAAGTAGTTGGAGAGCGGGCCAAAAACTGCAGTTGTGTGCTCGATTCTTTTGATTATGGAAATCGGTGGCAGAACAAATTAGGTATAAAAAGAAATGGATTGTCAGCGGGGTTCCTATCACGTGTGCTTGATATTCCACACGCTTATCGGGGCTGCCAAAAAGCGTGCAAGATATAATAAATTCAATGGCGTTGGCTAGAAAGAAAAGAGCAACTCAGCGGCGCGGCTAGAAAGTTTCATGACTATACAATTTCCAGATTTATCATCTACACTCCATATATATGAAACCTCAGGCGGTATAGCGATTCTTTTATGAGCTTAGCTATAGCTACGCCTAGAAATCGTTTGGGAATTATAGAACGAACGGTTTTTAAGCCCAGCCTGAAAATAGGCAACATGAACTAGGTTTTTATGAATAATATTCATTACACGAAAGTAAAATCCATGTAGACTGCCTCTTGTTAAAGAGAAAGAAGAGGTTGGTGCCACCAGATCGGGAAAAATATGACTCATCTATGGAAGAGGAAGAACAAATGGCGCCTTGATTCAAAAATATTGAATTTTTTTAGTTTTATATAATAGAAAACGTAGGACAAGTGAAGTTCGCAAACAATTTTAAAGATATCTTGGGAAAACATGGCCCAAGCATAGGCAATTTTAAGATGTGAAAGATGCCTAATTAATCGGTACGCAAATAAGTTCTTCATCTAGTTCTAGATTTTTGTATGACTGGTATGCCATTAAAAAAAAGTATACATTTGTGTATAAACTTATTATGTGAATATTAACATGAGGAGACATCCTTATGATTTTCTTATTTACAAGGTATGCAAGCTATCTGTTACTATATTATATTAAAATAAACGCATAACTGCAAGATTAGGTTGGTAGTATGTATGATTACAAAGTTTGGAAATAATATAAAACTCTATTTAAATAATTGCTAAACTTACGAAATGCAACATGTGCTTTCAATTTAAATAGGTCTGTAAAAAAGATTCTGAAGCCCCCTGCTAGCATACACACTTTGTAAAACCTATGTCTGTATGTAAATGTCAAAATCTTTTCGGGATTAATAAACCTCATAAAGAGGGGAATGACAGCAGGCCAGTATTTTTGCGAGGGCGATGAAAGGTAGACCCAATTCCACTCCACGAGAGTTCTTTGTGGCCATGTGCGCTAATTAGGGAAGACAATGGACCCTGTAATTAGGGGAGACACCCGATAATGCCTCGGGTATAATGCCTGGCGCCTGCGAAATCAGAGGCGACGACAATCGCCGGGCAGAGGCAAAGTCTGTTGGGATGACGATGACCCCCAAACCTGACATCATAGCATATCTATGAGGAATTCGTGTACATATGTACAATATATATACTCGGATACTTTTCTGTGGCAGCATATTAATAGGTTGTTGAGTAAAAGTAATAACAAAACCACCGATAAGAAGTGAAGAAATGCAGAGGAACTTGAAATGTTTGCGGTCGCCACTCAAACAAATGCACATTCCCATTTATTTCTATATTTATTTATTTTTCGCTTTTGAGGTGCCTGTGCCTGCTGTTGCCGTCGCGATAAGAAAGCGAGAAAAACAGAGAGAAAAACTCGAGCGGAGCGTAGAAAATACAGGTTCAATTCGATGTTGATAAGGCTGAAATACAGACTGTCGGGGGGAATCGGAATCGGAATATGGGGTGCTCGAGAGGCATTCCAATCAACGAAATTGTATTTATTTTTAAGGCACTCCTATTGATTCCAGATTGCATTGATTCCTGATACCACAGAGAGTCCACTTGACTTGTCGTAAAAGCAAATCCGACTACAATGTTTGCGCTTAGAGGTTGTAATCATACTGATAACCATGGCTCAAAAGTAGACATCGCCTGTCAGCGTTACGATCATCAATGAATCTTTGGAATAAGCAATAATATAGTGAGTGTACTTGATTTGACCGAAAGTTGGTTGAACCCAGTGGATGTCTATCAAGCATTATAAACTCATTGGATTTCGTAACAATTTGATGTTTTCATAATGTGCTTAAAAGCAATGGCTGATGTTTATTAATTGGTGTTTAACATAAGTGATTGCTTTTGTGTTCTCTTTTCTATTTTGGGGGTAGCCCTAATTTGAAAGGGAGTTTTGTCATGTCTTGAAATAGAACACTCGAGACGGCGAAGATAAAATCTCATAACAGTCTTCATACATATGTAAGTTTCTAACAGTTTATCCATCTTAGAGTCCTAACATTTTTTATTTCGTTTGTAAAGAAACTTGGTCCTAAATCAGTTTGTTTAATATTTTACAAAATTGTCAATAAGTTGAGTATACCTTAAACCTAAACCCTTCTAATCAAATATTTGAAAAATTCCAAACAGGATTTAATAGATTTTTGCCGGAAGAGCGTATATTTAGTTTGGTTCCAGCGCAGAGAGAAATATCCTAGAACTTTGTTCTTGAATTGAGAACATTCGTTCTTAAAAACCGTGTAGTAAGTACATTTTGGTATCAATGTTCTCAATATTAAAACAAAATGGTGAGAAGAGTAAAAATAAATTGAGTTTGTTTAAAAACTTTTTGATAAGTATACACTACTGACTGGACTAATAGTTTATTTGTTGAGATATACTGTGCAAGTATCGCCAATTCAACTTGATTCGAGCAAAATAAAAACATTTTCAATTTAAAAATGTCGTTTTATTTTTAAGAACATTTTTAACTGAGATGTGAACGTTAGAATTTTCTCTGTGAGCTTTTCAGTTTTCTTTGTGAAATGGTTTTATCTGAAAGATATAATAGCACCTGTTAGGGTTTCCTTAAGGTCTTTGATGTTAATCTGCTGCCGTCTATTTGCAACTTTGTTGAATTTTGTGGACAAACAAAAGCCAGAAATATACATACGAACATGTTAATGCGAGTGTGTGCTTTGGATTGTGTACGTAAATTACTTGTTAGTCGCTGCCACTTGCATTCCTTTGTTGCAAATGCAACAAAATGCCTTGCAATGCATTCGCGTGCACCTTTCAAATTTTTTCAGCTTCGCCTAATCTTTGAGTTTGACTTGCAATCGGCATTTTGCCGCCGTTGTTGTTGTCGTTGTTGCTGTTGTTATTGTTGCAGCTTTGGCTTCGTGTTATTGTTATTGTTATACACTGCCAAAAGGTATTATAAATTTTTGCCCAGAAGTTTACAGTGCGCATAAAAAAGCATTTACGACCCCATCAATCTTTCTAGGCGCCTTAAAAAGAGATTATTTGCTTTTTGCCATTTACTGGGTATTATCGCACTTTTGGCTGTCAAAATAAACATTGGAATATTTGCAAAGAAAAACCTTTGAAATAAATAATGAAAATACGTAGCTTGTTTTATCACAACGGGTGTCAATTGAAGGATTGCAGACAAACTGCGGTTAGGTGTTTAGTTTAAAGTACTGGTATAATTTATTTTCAATTATTTTGAAACAGCAATTTCGTAAAATATTTTTATTGTTTTTCAAATTTTTAGTGATATTAGTACTAACATTTCACATTCATTAATTTCAATTACTGGGTTTTACCTCTTAAAAATAGAGACTGTAAAAAATGATAAGTTTGTAAAAAAGACCATTAATTGTTTAACACTATTTTAGGAATATGTTTTTTAATGAAGTGACAATCAAGTGAAATTTTATGTGGTGTGTATTTACAAAGAGCTAATAAAAAATTCAATTCTGATAAAAATATTTTGATAACTATATAGTTATTTTCTTATTTTTCAATACGAAACTTTGCTGCTTGATAATAAAATCCATTAAAATTCAGAGCATTCGATTGTCTTACTTATAGATGCCACTTTCGTAGGTGTATTCCAGTTGTATGTGTTTTTTTTTTTATTAGTGGCCTCCTCAATTTGGTATTTAAAAGACATTTAACATTTATGCTTGACTAACGCTTTATAGCCGGCTTCTCTGACATTTAAATCAGCTTCTGTAAACCGGGTGAGTGAGCTCGATGGGGGAAATTAAAATCCTTTATAGTATCGATTTCCATGGAACTATTTAGGACCGATACTGGTGGACAATAAACAACTTCTTCAGCTGATAAATATTGTGTAATTGTATTTCCTAGAAATAAAGCCTAGAAATAGGTTTCGAAGTTGCCAAATTGCTTTCTGATAAAAAATATAATTTATCTATTGTCTGTGTGTTTTTTTGTGTGTCTGTGCGTGACACAAGTTACTTCCGGTAATTATCAACATTTTTGGGCTGTCTTCGTATTTTTGCTGTTCAAAATAATGAAAAGAACACACACACACACAAAATCTGTGGTAAGGTTAACTCAAATATTTCAACAATAATAAGTGGGTTGAGTCGGATTTAATGTGATTTTCATAAAATGTTTTTGTTTACGCTTCAATGTGACTTGGCATAAAAAAAAGAGAAACAACCAAACTGTAGAAAATAATTTATACCAATTTTCCTATAATTATGACGAGGCAAAAATAAATTGTTTTGCCAAATTTGTACTACGAAATGATGAAACGAATATTAAAATTGGGTCTAAAGGTGCCCCAATAAGAAGGCAGAATGCTATATTTATTGAAGTTCATTAACTAATGGTGAAAACGATTATGAATATGATAAATTAAGTTAAATTAAGGTGTTTGGAATGCTCAATAGAGCTATTTATTTGGTGGTGGATAGAGGAAATATCAAGATTGACGAATCGGAGAGATAAATTGCGTATTAATTTTTTTAGGTGTTTATAAACGGTGGTAAATTGTTGGAAATTAGCTCATAAAAATGGGATTGTGTTATTAAAAGCGGGATAATTTGAATAGTATTTTTTATATTAAAAGTAGTTAAAGTTGTCTTTCATATTTGATTTTCATCTAGGTGCATAGCAAGTGTAATCCATTTAATGGTTATCTGTTTGATCTAAGAAGTTCAGAATTATTAAAACACATTTTAAAATGTGTAGCTCTATTTTAGGAAACACTTATTGCGATCATCGCAAACTCTAATTTGTAATGGCATCTCCATCTGAATAATTTGCAAATCATGTAACATCAGATTTATAATTACTCCGACACACTCGCTTGTCATTTGCACGTAATCGATGTGAGTGAACAATTGAATATTCAGTTCTGTTCTCAGCAGATCTCGAGTGAGTCAGCCTCACGTGCTGCTCACTATTAAAGTTGAACAAAATAATAAAATCCGACATTTCAGTTTTTCCCTCTTCATATTAATTATTAAATTGTGAGGTTATTTCGGTATTATGATTTGGAGCGGTTCTTAGAATGCGGATGTGGTGAAACGGACGTTATTCTATTTAAAAAAACCCATTTAAGCGCCCAAAATCCACTTTACTCCAAATCATTTACTTTTCCGCTATTGTTATTAAAGAAGAAGTGGAGGCAAATAGCCAAAAAATACGCAGTTTTTTGTGATTTTTTGTTGCCAATTTTTCAGTTACGCTTGGGCATTAAGAGCCGCTAATTCTTTTATTGCCAAAGTCGTAGTCATTTTTTTTTCCACTCCGTTTGAAGACTGCCTTTGGCAAGGTCGTTCGTTAATATTTCTTTCAAATGTATTTATTTTTAAGACTAGTGCAAGAAGCCGTTTTTGCATTTGTGGCTGTGCTGATGATTTCTTGGAATTTTTAATACGACTTCACGCAAAACTATGGTTAACAGGTGCTGGAATGTCCAAAGCTGTATATATAATATTTTTGCGTTGTTATTTATTTCTTTTCCTTTTTCTTTTGGTATTTTGTCTTACGGCCATTTGCCAACTTGGTTTCGCTACTAATGCGCAAAAAAATAAAATTAAAAAAAATCAAAGAGGAGCCAAACACTTTGTATCAAGTTTTCTCGAGTTATTTTTTGAAGGGTTTCAACACTCGAGTGCGGTATGTGCTCGAACACATCGACAGGCAACAGACCTTATACCAATTACTTTGACTGTAGTTGCTGTCGGTGTAGCTAAAGTAATTAATGCTCCACTTAATTACATATTTTAAATTGGCTTGAGGTTGGAATTTAAAGGCTTTTCATAATTGTGTTGTTATTTACAAAATGGAAAAATAATAAACGAATTTTGTTGCTTTGTTATTATAATTATATTCTAATGGGTATTCAGAAAATGTAAGGAATGATATAAAAAGCTTAACAGAATAAGTAAGCAGATCAAAATAAATTAAAAGAAATACATTTTTTTATAAATATAAATACCCTTAGAAAAAAGATATCCCATACCATAAGGTTTATGTTAGAAAAACTCAAGTTATACAAAGTTTACGCCTTTTTAGAGCTTAGTTGATGTTATAATTAAACGGTTTCCACTAGGTGTTTTAGCTTCTAATCATACCACTTATGGGGGTTTAAATTTATTTCAAAACTATAATCGGTTCAATTTGATTGCGGCTTGTCTGTTATATGGACTGCTGGCATACTGACTATTACACATACATAAATGCTTATGAATATAAATCTCATTGTATAAGCTGATTTTGTTTTGCATGCATATTCATTGGGCTGAGTGTGGTGTTTAGTTGTTGTTTTTTCGTTTTGATGTGGTTAAACAGGCAAATTAAAACGCCAATTGCAAGAAATGAAAGGCAACGTGGAATGAACGCATTTACAGCAGCAACAAACATCGGTTGGTTGGTAGGTAGGTAGGTTGGTAGGTAGGTTTGGCCTGGTCTCTTGGTCTTTTGCCGTTTTGCCGCAAAACAGCCAAGCACTATAGTTAACAACAACAATAACAACATCAACAACAAGCACCTTCAATGTCAATTCAATGCAGGTGGCTACGGCTGCGCCCCAGCTTTATTTTACCCGACTTTACCCGAGTTCAGTTCACTTCAGTTGGCTTAACTTGATTCAGTTTCAGTTTCAGCCAGAGTCAGCCTCAGCTTCTCAGCTTCAGTTTCATTTTCATTTTCATTTTTAGCCTTAAGCTTTTTGTTTTGGTCAAAAGCAGCGAACCCAATGGGGCTTTTTTGATTTATCTGTAACGCTAGCAAACAAACTCGATCGCTGGATGCTGTGTCCGCTTAATTGTTTCGCTTGGATCAAAAAATGTTATGTAATCGCATTATAGCTCATAGCATGGCAAAAAATTAAATGAGAGAGAGGGTGAAAGGGTTGGCTTGAGCGGATTCCAGTTCTATTAATAATATTTCTGTAGACCAAATAGGGTTTTAACTGATCTATCACAAGTTGTTTCAAGTTTATATACATCAGGATTATTAGTAATCCTATTTAATGATTTCAAGCGAATCTAAGTTCCTTGTATTTAAATTCTTATTCATATCATCGTTTAGAAAGATCATAACTTTTCGTATAAAACCTCAACAGTCTAGACATGTTGCTCAGCACATCCGCTTCGTTTGCCTTTCGCACTTATCGCCTAATCGTATATCAATTTTTGCATTCGACATATCCAATGGTTATTGTATTTTGATTTATATCAAATGAGAACCACACCCATTAGCAACCCAAATACTTCTTGGCCTTATATCGCCCTCTCGTTCGCACCCTCAAGATCTGATCAGGTGAATGAAGGATTACCCAAACCCAAGCCCAAAGACCCAAAACCGACACCCAGTCCAAGTTTTTGAGCCAAGTGGAGCTTGTCTACAGCTTCAAGCTGCAAACTGAGGTGATGGCAGCAGTAGCAATACAGCAAGTAGAGCACTGAGCGAAAATATGTTAGCAAATATTATGACATTTTTGGAGGTAACAATCCTCTAAGAAATTTTCAAATATTGCTACATCTAAAACTATAAAATTATGATGTCTGTATAATAATTCGTTTTTAAATTCCGAACTATTTTGTAATGTCTGCAACACCTAAAACTATAATAATATGATGTCTGTATAATAATTCGGTTTCAAATTCCGAACTATTTTGTAATGTCTGAAAATCTTGAGATTAAGAATAGTACGAACCTTTAAGAACTATGATTTTACAATGAAGAATATAATGATGGTCTTTTGGAATATTATTTCACCATGTCGTTATGATGCTATGACCTGAAAATAAAAGTTGAATTAAAATCAATAAATTCATGGCGAGTTTCTCACGGTGTAGGACCTGCAGTTACCGCCACATAGCACCAGCTAAAGCAACAGTTCACTGTGTCTCTGTGCGCCAAACTGGAAAGATCGGTTTCAGGTTTCAAGGACTTTTCGGTGGACATTCACTTTTGCCTATACTTACAATATGCATGTATATGCATTTTCGTACAGAACCACTCGAAAAACGCTAAAACCAAAGAAGCAGAAAATAAAAAAAAACTCTTAAGCTGAACTGCATTTTTGCGACTTGCGATCAGATGCAAGTAACTGGAGTTTGCGGCCGCTTCTAACAGTATCGAGAGTCCAATGAGATCCCGAAAAAAGACAAAAAACAATTGGGGCCTCGCCCCAAAGCTTTCAATTTGACTTTCAATTATTTCGTCTGCTGTATCTGAAGCTGTTCAATAAAGCAACGGTACATTGTATCTGTTTTGCATGCCAACTGCATTAAAGAGTGAGAGGGGATGTAGAGAGGGGGACAGAGACACAAACACTCACTTGTCTCGTTTCATTCGCCGTTAAGTTTGCCCTATACGAGCGAAAGGGTCGATGGACTATGGTTCTGGCCTGCTCTTTCAAGTTCTAAATTTTGTAGGTTTGGACCCCAACAATTTTTTCTTATTTTATAAGACAAATCTCAGGATCTCAGTTTATATTGTTCTAAAGTAGGATCTCAGTATAGATTTTTTTAAAGACCTTACTCAATATTATTTTTCCATTGATCATTTTTCTTATATAACTTGTACTTGTCTATGATTATCTTTAAATTTAGAAATCACTTAAATAAATACTTCTAAGTTTTGTTAGAAATTTATTTTGGGACCGACTTGGTTAACTTAAATGTTTCGTAACAAAAAGAAGTGTACTTAACTTGTAATCTTGTGTGTATTATCGAAAAACCTTCATATTACTTAGAAATGAGTTGGTGTAGTATAAATTATAAGATCAATAACACAAATCTTTTAAAAATAATATAAAAGAGGGTAACTTTTTCTTATACAAAAACACTGCGGTTTTAGGATCTTTCTAATGTCAATACCGCATTGCTGGGTATTTCCCACATCGACTTGATTCTTTAATCCGCAACGAGCATTTGTTGCATTCATTACACAATAAATTATTGTACGGGTTTGCTGTGGAATCCAAAAGGTTTCGCCTGCTTTGGCGCCCACTCGCCACCCACTGCCCCACCTGATCCCCCATCATCCGTATCATCATAATGCCGATCATTAGTATTATTTTGCTCCAATGCTCTTTGCGATTGGATTGGATTGGATTGGATAACTCGTTTCGATTCGCAGCCAAGTGCAAACTTGATTCGAAGACGTCGCATCTGCAATTTTGACATTTCGAGTCAACCTTGAAATTGAATGAGCGAGTGAGATTTGTGCAAACAGTCAAGTCACCCCACAGTACCCCTCTGTTTAAGCCATAAATCCATCAGTTTATGGCAATATGTTTTGAGGGTTTGGCCGAATGTAATACCGATTCTGGCCATATGCTAAGCCGGCTTGGTATGGCATTTTTGCTTGCTTTTTTTTTTTTTTTTGTTTAGTTGGTATAGTGGCAAAAGGTCACTTGTTTTTGTACAATCTCACCCCCCTGAGAGATATTTGCATTGAAGCTTTCACTCAAAGCTGCGAATTTCGCTCAAGGCCTGCGCAGTGACGAAGGTCAACGAAGGACTTGCTCTTTCACTCCCACTCGATGGGATTTTATGAATGAAATGCACAACGCCCGGTACACCTATGCCATCCACCCACACTCTATATACCCCCTCTCTTTCTGGCGTGCCCAACCTACGACAAAAATTGTGGGTATCCATGAATGAATGACGCAGTTTCTGGCGTCTGCTAGAAGGTTCTACTGTCTCTTTCTCGCCCCTAACCCTAACCCTCCTTTTTGCCGAAGCTCTCTCCTTTTTGGCCATTCACAGTGACGTCAGCGTGCGTAATTCCCAAACGCGTGGGCGTCAACGTGTGGGCATGGTCCTCCTATACTATGTAACCCATATTGAAACTTACGCAAAAGAACGTCAAAACAGGCGAAATTTGTCATAATTCGCGTATGTTGTTGTGACTGAAAACATCAGATAATATTTGCCCGCGAGGAGTACGAGAAAATGGGTGGCGATATTGTAGAGTGGGCGGTTTGGGTATCTGAGCGGATGTGGGTTCAAGATAAAACCCCAACGCACAAAAGATTTCATTTGCACTTCACTTGAGCGAGCTTATTATATATTGTTGATTTTCTAGGGAAAGGAGTTTTTCCCAGCTATGATCAATTACAGTTTTTTGTTTTCCCTGCGTAAGATCATAAATCTCAAGAAAAATATAAATAACAAGGAAATTTATAAACATAAAAAATGTCTCCTGAGAAATTTTAGAGAATATTAAAAAACCCATTTAAGTTCTCATGGGTCTATTAAAATAATTTGTGCGGGAAAAATATTGGTATTGATATTTCTGTTGTAAAGATATCAATTTAATGTTAATCTAATATTATGTGTAATAACTAACATAATATTTAATGTTATTACAAATGTTTATAAATCATATATTTAAATCTTAGAAAATTTAAGACATCATCGATAGAATAATGTATTTTGTTTGCAATGGGATTGTAAGATCTTTGATGTCTTAAAAGTAAAGTTGGAAAAACTATGCGTTTAATGAATGTATGAGTAATTTTCGCAAACATTTAAAATTAGCTATTTATGGGGAAGCATAGTATGTCGGTTATGCCTTGAATACAATTTACAATCTCTGCCCAGGGGAAAAAGGCGCATTTATGATTACATCAGTATTCCTCAAGGCAAGAACGGGAAAATATAGCCTTAACGATAATTATATGTGTAACTCAGGCGGGTCAATTCCATTGCCAATCCTGCCATGTTCCATACAGGACTTACGTAATGCACTAGTTAAGCTTAAATTGCACTTAATTGAATGTTATATTGCTGGTCATGCGCAGGCCCACGCCCACGCCCAAGCCCAAGCCCATGACGGTACTACGGCGCCATACGCGGGCAAAGGACACGCCCCTTCGCCCTCCCGCCGTCTTCCGCCTTCCACCTCTCGGAGTCCTGTGGTCCTTTTCCCTCCCAGGGCCCCCGGTTCTTGGGTCCCTTTCATGCTGGCAGCAGGCGCCACCAGCCTTGCAAAGTCCGTCTGAGTTGCAGCTCGCTTTGAAAGTACACTGGGGAAAATAGGAACCTAAAGTTTTCGATATAATATATATTTAACCTACAAATAACCTATAAAAGCGGTCCCAAAAAAACTACAAACTTCTCAGCCTATTAATCGTAATCTATTGGATAGGTAATGGTGAATTGATAACTATATAACTATATTTGCAAATATAATAGAACTACAATATCTTCAACCTACATTGCTCAGATAAAAAGTTTCAGATAAACAAACAATAATTTTGACCTTACTAAATATTCTTACGAGTATATGTTTTGATACGTTAATCAATATTACCAACAGCTCTTTTAAAACAAATATTAAAAAGGTATACCATGTATACCAACCATAGGATACCAATTATGCCTTATCGTAGCCATCTAACCGTCTATACCATATACCATTTTCAAAATGAAATCCTTTGACTGTTTATTCCCAAGAACTCGAAACATATATATATTTTTATTATCGGACCGTTAAGCTGGGCCGTTTGTATAAGCTCCATTTATAAAAACATACAGTTTATTTAAAATTGATTTCAAGAGAAATTCGACTGTAACTGTTTATATACAAATTTTAGAGAATCTTAATTAAATGTTATATTATTATACGGAACTCGTAAAACATTTGTTTGAGTGCCCGACAAACCACAAGGGACAACGGGCGCCTGTCGGCTGCCAACCTCCTGTTGACTGGGGGAGTTTCTCAGACTCGGTCTTTGCCTCCGTGGAACCTCCCAACTCCCCAAGTTGTCCGTATGGAAGCCAGTTGCGAACCGGCTTATCGATTTTTCATTACTTACTCAATTTAACGCTGACGTCGTTTGGGGATCTGTGGCAGGTTGCTGTAAAGATGTGCGAATTGGCGGTCCTTCTACTTGGCCACCCCATGGATTCCCTCTTTTGGCATCTGCTTTTTGTGGAATAAGGGCTTATCCCTAGATGAGCGTCGGAAGTTCTAATAAAGCCGACAATTAAAATGAAGGTGAAAGTTCCGGCTTAAAATGAAGCTAAATTTTGTGCTTACTTAAGTGTTGAAATTTCCATTTCCTTGAAAAGTGGGTGAAAGAAATTTGATTACTGGGTTTTAAATGTGCAGATTCCACATACTTTATGAGGAGCTTAACAAGTCAAAGCTCATCGTTTTCGGGATTTTCAAATCAACGATATTCAACAAATTAAAGCCATTTATTTAGATATTATAATATATTTACCTCTATGGAGGGTATTCAACATTTCATCTTTATCCTGTGACTAAAACATTCCCTTACGATTTCCATTTTTCTTCTTTTGTCTGCCATTTTTTCTTCCCTTTCTTTTCTTTTTCTTTTCCTTGTGCTTGCTGCTTTCTTTTTTTCGATGCGTTGCCCACGCCATCGTCAATGGGAATTCTATTTTTAGCTAACTAAATTGCAAATAAGGCGAGTCACTCAGTCGAGAATAATACCAGCTCACTCAGAAATCGGAATCGAATTTGAGGAAGCAGGATGGAGTGCCTTTGGCCAGCGGAAGTGTTAGAGTGGGACGGCATCAGCCATGGATCCAGCTTCGGGTATACAACATGGGTTAATCTGTGGTCCGTAGCCTTTTGGCCCTGCTTTCGTGGGTTCGTGTGGGTCGTTCTGATAAAACGTGTAAATGCTTAGCGCCAATTTACGAGTATTTCACACTTGACTCCCACATGAAAACACTCGGAAAATTTTGTTATCTTGGGATTGTACATGAAAGATTGAAATTCAGCTGTATATGCTACAAACTCCTTTCAACATAATATTAAATATATCATCACAATTAAGCTCTATAATTTTCTTTAATTTGAATAATTGAGATATGTAGTTAATTTATAAGCTGGAAGGAATTTCACTATAACGTCATCGATTTTATTCGCATTTACCATTTTTATCTAAAGTAATTTTCCTTGTTAAAGGGGATTTGGTCAACTTAGGATTAACTTTTCCTACAAAAAATACGAAGTACCGAAAAAATACTTTTATCAAATCTTAGATGACTTAGCTTCAATGGTTTGGGCCCTACCTTGATTGCTCAAAATTATAGGAAAAGTTGTGTACATAAGAGATAATTCTGACGTTTTCATCTGTGTTGAAAATGTTCTTAAAAATAGAACGACATTTTGAAGTTGAAAATATTTTATATTGCTCGAGTCAAGATGAATTGGCGGTATTTATGTTTAATGTATATCTCAACAAATAAACTTTTAGTTCAGTCGGTAGTGTTTACTTTAAAGCTGTTAAATAAACTCAATTTAAGTTTTCTCTTCCCACCATTTCGTTCTAATATTGAGAACATTGATACCAAAATGTAATTACACGGTTTTTAAGAACGAATGTTCTCAATTCAAGAACAATGTTCTTGGATATTTCTCTGTGTAGATAGATGTAACCTGAAATGTATCTATAATAAATAATGTATATCTCAACAAATAAACTTTTAGTTCAGTCCGTAGTGTTTACTTTAAAGCTGTTAAATAAACTTAATTTAAGTTTTCTCTTCCCACCATTTCGTTCTAATATTGAGAACATTGATACCAAAATGTAATTACGCGGTTTTTAAGAACGAATGTTCTAAATTCAAGAACAATGTTCTTGGATTCTTCTCTATGTGTAGATAGATGTAACCTGAAATTTATCTTTAATATAGTTATTCTTCCAGTCATTTAAAGTTTTCTTCTTTTTTTTTACTGCTTTTTAATAATTTGGTTTTCGTAAATATTTTGAGTGTACTTTACTTTTAGAACACAATTATAATTTTGTGAGGGAAGTAAGCCAACAAAAGCGATAGAGATTTAGCCTGTGCTCCATCTCCAACCAATTCCTGACCCTGCCTCTGGGGCCCGGGGTGTCCTTATGGTGTCCTCGGCTTACCGGCGTCAGGCAGGCGACAGGATATTATCCTTGGGTTTAAGGTGTTGCCAATGTGTCGCTGTTTCACGCTCCACTCGCTCCCTGCGACGACCAGACAACTTTCAATTTCCAACCAAAAATGGTAGAAAAAAACAAAAAAAAATAATAAAATGGCAAACCGAATAATAATAATTGTTGTGCGTGTGTGTGAGTGGTATAGTCGAGGCTTTGTATTATCAAATTGGTTCATGGCAATTCTTGTGCGTTGTTGTGCCGTAGTTGCAGTTGCAGTTGCAGTTTCAGTTGCGATTGGAGTTTAAATCGGAGACGGAGCTGCACGAGCTCGTTAGCGGAGGCTGTTGCCTCCATGGAGGCGTTGTTGGTTACTTGCGACTTGGAGAATTGGCGACCTGGGGACTCGGAGACTTGGTGACTTGGTTACTTGGATAGTTGGTTACCTGGAGGCTGAAGAGTGTTAGGACACAGCTGCTGCAACCAGTTCCAGCCAGCCGCAAGCCATTCTAATGTGTCCGTGTCTGCAAAGTGAGCGTTGCCACAGTGGCCACTCGATGGGGAGCAACAGGGCGAAGTTCGAAATGCTAATTTATTTTTAACGAATAATGAATATGAATTTGGTTTTAATTTTAGTTAAAATATAAGACTTTATCTAGATAACCTCTGGTCAGATATAATAAATAAAAAATAATATAGGAAATAAAAATAATAAATAAAGCCTAAGTGGGTGAAATATATTTACATTTTCAAGGACTTACTCTATTGTTTTTCTCTATGCATCGAACAAATCTTTAACCCATTCTTGAATTAAATTGAATAGAATTTTAGAACTTCCAAGTTAAAGGCAATTTTACTTTAAATTGTAAAAAAAAAATTTTTTAATGTAAAAGAAAAAAAGTTTTTTTTTCATGTCGAATTTTTTTTATTTATAAAATTAATATTTTTAAAAATTGAAAAACTTATTCTTAAAGATCAAAAAATTGTTCCTGCCTGAAACCAAATTCTAAATTCAAATTAAAAAGGAATATTTTTTTAGAGTAAAAAAAAAATAATGCTTTTGAATCACAGTAAATTATAAAAATAGGTATTTTTAAATATGTATTTTTTCTGAAATAATGAAAATATTAAAGAGTTGTTAAATATAGCTTGTTTCGGTGCGTAATATCGTGTTTTGTGCTCCTCACATTCTTTAGGATTTTTTTTTTTTTTTTTTTTTAAATATCTTTCTACGAATCTTGACTGTGTGCAATTTATGTGGAGTGCATGCGTTGCATTGCTGCTGCTATTACTGCGACTGCCCTTGGAGTCGTTTCTTGACGTGCTGCAAAACACATTTTTTTTTTCAAAACAAGGCACACACTTTCAGAAACTTCGACACGGACACAATTAAGGTCGTTTCTGCGTGGGCGTGTGGATCTCATCCGAGGGGAGATCGTAAATCTGTGGTGTCTGCCGGCGGCGGCGAAGAACGTGTCTGGAATCCAGGATGCCACTTTCGGTCTCGTTCTGGCCAATCTTCTGCTCAGCCAGTGATCAACTCGGCGTATACGTAATATTCGAGATTGGATTTCAGTCGATGGCTGATGACTTTCACTTTTGTATTTTTATTTTTTTTTGTTTGCATTGCGCCGCCTGCAATTTGAAATTCTTGCATAAAAAGCGAATGCAATAATGTACTGAAAATGCTGCTGGTAATATAGAGTTAACCAACAGATAAGGTAAAAAGTGGCCCTGAAAGTGGGTGAACCAAACGCCAGAGTTGATGGATAGATAAATAAATTGTTAGTGAGCGTACTACGATTCAGCGACGCAGACTTTGGTCTTAATTCAATATTTCAACAATTCACTTTGCATTCTCTCGGCCAGCCATAATCAAACGACATTTTTTTGCAAAAGCAACTAAAGAACGGCAACAACACATCAACAGCTGCTGGCCAACACCCAATATGGCTAACACAGACACACAAAGGCCGATTTGATTGCATTAGAGTTGCTGCTGCAGTTGGAGGGTTGGGCGATGGATGGAGGGGGTAAAATGCAACAGAAGCAAACTAAACCAGTCTTGAAAGGTGTCTTTTATATACCTACATATATCTATCTATCTATCTATATTAACCTGGCACACAGATACACACTCACACAGGCCAAAAGTAAAGCACTTTTTGGCCAGCCGAGCAAAAGTGAAGTCGTCGTCGTCAACAAGTTCCAGCCAGAACTTGTTGTTGGCTATCGGTGGTTGTGACTGCGGTTGTCTTGGGGTCTGTTTTTTTTTTTTTTGCCTTTTCTTCAGCACTTATTGTCTCTTTTTTTCTGCGGTCTTACCAAAGGCACTCGAGCATGCCGCTCGCTATCGCTATCAAAAGTCAGGCGGTTGCGGCCAAAAAGGCCATAAAAAGGGGGTGGTTGGCATAGGGAGTAGGTATGGAGTTGGTAGGGAGCTATAGAAGTTATAGGAGTTATAGGAGGTGGAAATATAATGGCAAGGCAGCAGCAGGTTGACTCCAAATGGGCGGTTCTATCGTTCAAGATATAGTTTACAAATTATTTTGGCATTTCGTTTGAATTTATCTCGTTGCACACGAAAACAATTTACTACCAAGTTGATAAATAATTGAATGGATTTTTCTTATTTTTGGTACCCTTTCATTTATGATTTTCAATCAAATAGGTACTCATTACGTTTGATGATGCTGGCGATACTTATTTCCTTACCTTAATTCAAATTGATTGTATACTTCATCTGCTGATTATAGCAATTTATCAAATCTTTGTGATTCGTTATAAATATTTGTAATTAATGTCTTCCATTTATTAAACATTTGTAATTATTATTATGGATAATGGTAAAATATAATTAAAACGAATTGTTTTTGGATATAATCCTTTCCCAATCTCTTTATTTTTTTCAAAACTAATTAGTTATTTATTTCGTGACTCCATCGACTGTGTAATGTTATAGATTTTTATTATTATTTTGAATTGATTTTGTTTTTAAATCGAAATGGTTTAATATGTTTTCAATTAAATAAATACTTTTTATACTACCGTTTTAATTTAGTTAATTTCTATAAAAAGCGTTACTTTGTTGCATTTTAATTTGTTTTAATTTTATATTCTTATTGTCAATATTATATTTTTAACTTTTTCAACTAAATCGACTTGTTTATAATGTTCTAAATCTTTTTGTATTCCTTATTTTATTCAATATTTATTTATCTTTATTTATTTTCGTTTCTGTTTTTATTGGCTCTGTTGGTATTCAGCGTCGCGGATTTCAGTGAATAAAATGGCAATTTGAACGTTTCTTGTTTTGCGTTGAGTCGGTGTGTGTTTGTGAGTTCGATTGAGAGTGTAGTAAACACATTTTGAAAATCGAAAGCAAGGTCTTTTCTGCAGACAACATTGCTGTTGTTGTTGTTTTTGTTGCTGGCGTACCTTTAAGCTCGGACTTTTAGTTTAGAACGTAATTTATAAATTAATTATTGGCCGCAGTCACATGTTTGGGCCACGAATTCGAGCACCTCGCCATCTATCTAACGTATTAACCATTTTTTTTTTATTTTTGCTACCGTTTTGTGTCTGTATTTTAGTTTGTTTTGTAGGGCTTTAAACTATTTTTACACGAACAAACAAACAAAAGGCGCAGACAATGTGAAAATGGGAAATGCATATGTTTGAGATAGCGACAAAAAAAGCGAGCCACCTTTTTAGGGGTAGGTGGGGTGTTGCAGCAAGGGTAGCGGTGCTTTGGCACGTGTCTGTCGAACCCTCGACGTCATCGGCAACTAATTGCAATTAGCAAGGCCAACAGAAGCAGCAGCAGCATTTGTTTGACGTTGTCAAGAGCAGCAGAATGATAAGCCCATAAGTCCTGCTGCTCCCAGGCTTAAATGTTGTACTCCCAATAAAGCAGCTCCTGCTGATATCAACAGAAGTCAACATCCGAAAAGAGATTGGGCAGCATTTACCTCACTAATGATATTATTATACCCGTTACTCGTAGAGTAAAAGGGTATACTAGATTCGTCGGAAAGTATGTAACAGGCAGAAGGAAGCGTTTCCGACCCCATAAAGTATATATATTCTTGATCAGGATCACTAGCCGAGTCGATCTAGCCATGTCCGTCTGTCCGTCTGTCCGTCTGTCCGTCTGTCTGTCCGGATGAACGCTGAGATCTTGGAAACTATGAGAGCAGGCTATTGAGATTTGGCGTGCAGATTCCTGAGCTTCTTACGCAGCGCAAGTTTGTTTCAGTAGAGTGCCACGCCCACTTTTACGCCCACAAACCGCCCAAAACTGTTGCTCCTACAGTTTTGATGCTAGAATAAAAATTTTAACTGAAATGTATTGTTCTCATCAATACCTATCGATTGACCCAAAAAAAAGTTTGCCACGCCCACTTTATCGCTTACAAACCGCCCCCAAACTTCAAAAAATCGTAAATATGAACGTGGATATCTCGGAAACTATCAAAGATATAGAATCAGGATTTCAGATTTAGATTCCGAACCTTTGTACGCAGCGCAATTTTGATACGCGAGTATGCCACGCCCACTCTAACGCCCACAAACCGCCCAAGCCTGTGGCGCCCACAATTTTCATGCTAGATATAAAATTTTAACTGAACTGTAACGGTCTCGTCAATACCTATCGATTGACCAGAAAAAAAATTTTCCACGCCCACCCTAACGCCCATAACGCTTAAATCTGTCTACCGCCGGTAGGTGGCGCATTTCAGTCTTGCTTTGCTGCTTGCTTATTTCCATTTCCCTTTGGTCCCTTTAGCTGAGTAACGGGTATCTGATAGTCGAGGCACTCGACTATAGCGTTCTTTCTTGTTATGTTATTACTAAATGCGTATTCGTAATATTATTATATAAATATATTTGTATAACTCTACAAAATCCCTATTTTGTAGTCCCAATAAAGCAGCTCTTGCTGATATCAACAGAAGTCAACATCCGAAAAGAGATTGAGCAGCATTTACCTCGCCTGTAATATAATAATATTATTACTAAATGCGTATTCGTAATATTATTATATAAATATTTTTGTATAACTCTAGAAAATCCCTATTTTGTACTCCCAATAATGCAGCTTTTGCTGTTATAAACAGAAGTCAACATCCGAAGAGAGATTGCAGCACTTACCTCCCTAATAATATAATAATATTATTACTAAATGCGTATGCCTAATATCATAATACAAATATTTCTGTAAAACTCCACAAGACCCTACTTTGTAGTCCCAATAATGCAGCTTTTGCTGTTATAAACCGAAGTCAACATCCTAAAAAAGATTGTGCAGCATTTACCTCGCTTATAATATAAAACATTATTACTAAATGCATATGCGTAATATTATTTTAATATAAATACTTCTGTATGATTCTTTAAAAACCATATTTTGCGCACCAATAATTCAACTTTTGCTGATATAGACTAGAATCCACATTCGAAAAGAGATTGTGCAGCATTATTATAATTTAATACTATTTTTATTAAATGCGTATGCATATTATATTATAAATATTTCTGTAAAAATCTTTAAACCTTATATTGGTACTCCCCATAATAAAGTTTTAGCTAATATCAACAGAAGACCATATCCGAAAAGAGATTGTACATCGTTTACCTTGCTAATAATATAATATTGTTGTTATTAAATGCGTATGCGTAATATGTATGTTCTTAATATAAATATTTTTGTGTAATTCTGCAAAAGGATTATAAAAAGTGTGAGTTATTTCTATGACTACAAAACATTTATGCGTTATGCGTAATATCTTAGTATAAATATTATAGTATAAATATTTTTGTAAAATTCTTCGAAGACATCCAAAAAGTTGGAACTTTTTTTTGTGAATCCATAAACATACAGAATTGTTTAATTGTATATAACTTCTAGTTTTCCATTACGCATTTTATTGTTTTATATATTTATTTGTATAAATGTTCCATTTTTAAATCACACTGCGTATGCGTAATAATTTAGAAAAAACATTTTCTTGTGAATTTCTTTGAACAGCTTTTATACACATTGTGAAATCAATTGTGTACATTGTTTGTTCAGCTTATTGAAAAATTTGATTGCTTTTTTAAATCAAACATGATGATTTAATGGTATTTAATGTTTTTAATTTAATTTATTTTGTTTAAAAATTGATTTTATTGAATACTCTTTGCTTAGTATCGTTATTCATTTATTATAAATTGTGTTAAACTGCGCATAAATAAAGGTATTTGTTATACAATGCTTATGTTAATTTTGCAAAAAAAAAAAAACCACAAACTTTTACTTTTTGTTAAACTTTTTTTTTTTCATCGAACTTAAATTGATTTTATGTTAATGCAGAGCCGAATTAGCATTTTTATATTTTTAATATACTTGTTTTTTTTTTTTGCTCTCGACTAGTCTGCTGTTTCTGGATTTCATTCTTTTAATCACGTTTTGCCATTTGTTGATTCCTCCAAATTTACGGCCCACATGTCGTATACATGATCTGAAGTGATTGTACGAAAATAAACAAGTCATTGAAGAGCAGAACAAATAGCTAGAGATGCGAATAAAAATAAGTTGTTTATTTCTAAAAATACTATGGATTCGAGCAAAATAGTTGACCAAACAAAGGAAAATGGCAATTAAACGCTTTTTGAAGCTTTTGATCGAAACATTTGGCGATAATTTTAAATTTAATTAATTAAATTCTTTACGGGGGCTGCCAGAAAACCCAAAAAAAAGCTCACTTTTCTGACGTAATTGTGCCGTTAGCCAGTGGCAAAGCACTCACTCAAAGCTACGATATGTGTGTTTATTGTATATTGTTGTCTACCGATCGAAGTTTGCTCGCTTTGCCGGTTTCGAAAAAAAAAAGAAAAGAAAAACAACTGAAAATGAGAAATAAATAAAATAACAGCATAGCAACTAGTGGCGGTGGCGCAAAATATAATTAAACTTTCGAATGGGATCAGCCTGCAGTTTCATTTTATTCGGTTTTCACTCAATTGAGCGAGCTTTTCGCAGTCGCCATCGCCATCGCCAGAGCTTTTCCCACTCAATTCGAATGGTGGAATGGCCGCGTAGTCAAGTTTCATGCCAACGCCAAAATGCCGTTGAAATCATTCGTTCAAGAAGAGTGGCCGCGTTCGAAAGCCAGAATCAAGACAACGCACACATCCTCTATACTAAATACTAAATACCACCCATATATCATCTATATATATATATATAGTAAAACTAAAACAGCTAGAAGCCAAGCCATTGCCTTGCAAAAGAAAAATCTGAATCAGCTGAATAGATACATATATGTATCACTAAAAAAGATCCCAAAAGAGGTACACCCAGAAACAGAAACATCTCGAAGTGAAAAATTCGAGGGAACTTTCTGGCAACACAGGAGGACTGTTGCTTCAACAGAACCATCAACCTAGAAAACCACCCAACACCCACAACATCGAGTGGCAGAGCCAACATATGTTCGCCTGGCTACACCCAAGCTGAACTACCTTTTGGACCATATGTTGTTAACGTTGTTTCGTGTGTGAACCAAATAACATATATATATATATATCATATATCTATCTAAACAAGAGAAATTTCCCAAGTGCGCGTGTGTCTAGTGTCTTACAAAAAAAAAAAAAAAAAAAGTGCAATTGAAAACGAAAACGAGGGGAAAAAGCCAAATTAATTGCCAACAGCCAACAGCTCTCGCAAAATCCAGAACCATCTGGAGTGCTGTTATATTTTCGCCCATATATCCTGTCGCTTGTCGCATCCAGCATTCTTATGAAACCGGAAAATCGGCATGAGTCGTACAATGCAAAGGTAAATGTCAAGACCACGCCCACTCCACTCTATATCTATTCCATTCCATACCGCCCCCCGCCCCATTCATGTTGCATGTAGCATATGGCGAAACTGAAATGCGCAAAAAAACACCATCCTATCTGTATCTCTATTTGTTTGTGTATCTGTATCGCGACAAATCTCGTTGAGTGTTTTTTTTTCTTTCTTTCGTTTTATGTATCTTTAAGTGCGTTTATGGCATTCGACTCTCTCAACTGTTTATTGCTGTAGTTTGGTTTTGGCTCATTAAGTTTGAAGAATTCGCAATGATTATCATCGTTGTTATTCTTGTATTGAATTTCATTGTATGGAACCAAGAGGCAGCAACAGATGTTTGAATAGGAATCGGAGAAGCCACAGATGTTGATTGATCAAAATCAAAGTGAATTCGAAGTGCTGGAATTGTAAATGGCAGATTGATTGAGAAATTCGCTTGCGGGCAACAATGGATCATGAAGTGTCATGAACAAATAAATAAAAACCTTACTCTTAATAGGATATTTTTTAAAAAAGTGAAACATGATTCCCGACTTCATTAATGATACTATTCTACTCAGAGTTAAGCTTATTAACAGATTAGATTGATTTTTTTTTAAAGACAAACTCATTAAAAAAAAGTAAAATACATTTAAAATGGCATATTGAACAATGGGATCTTTTTTATTTATTATTCAGTTATTATTTATTAAATATATTACTTCCAAAAGCTTTGATCTTAGGAGAAACTATTCAAAGTGTTTACAAATTATTTTGAAAACTTTAAACATGCAAGCTGGGGCTATTTTTAACAATGTAGAGTCGAAGTTTTTACTTATTAGTAATCGCTTTAGAGAGTATTACGTTTACTCTTTGTTTTTGATTTAGTTGAAATCTTGAGATATATGTTTTTTTAATGATCCCGAAAAGATGTCAAGGTTTTCTTTTATGATCCCACTAATAACTAAAAAATGTAACCCAATTGCTTCTCAATTTTATTAAAAGATCTGAAAAATCACTTCATCATTACTATGGCATATTAAAGTATAATTTACAAAACTCCTTGAACGATGAACTGCGTAGTGCTCTGAATTGTTGTTGGCATAGTAAAAACTTGAGTTTGCGTACGACATTCAAATGAATGCAATGCATATGGGGGGCTGCCTTTGGCTTGGAATTTCAAATTGGGATCGTAATTCGGAATTGGTATTCAAATCGATTTCCAATACATAATGTCTGCACACAAGCGTGTTATAGATAGGTAGCTAGGAAGGTATATAGGCGGAGTAGTACCTACATATCGTAGAGGCACATATCCGGGTTCATTAGCTACGTCAGTTTCGATTTCGGCCTTAGTTTTTTCAGTGGTTGCAGTGAAACCTCACGACTTGGTCTTGGTCTGGTGTGTTTTTTCGTATTTTCTTTTACTGGGTTTGGTCTGGGCCAGCGATTCGTCTGGTCACGTGTAGTGTAGAGGGTAGGCCAACAAACGCAAATTACATTTGACGTATGTGCTTTAGCCATAGTGTCCAGCAACTGAAGCAACCCTCACTAATTACATTACATTATATATAACACTTGGCGCAATGTCTTGGTCTGTTTGCAGTTTGTTCACGTTGTCTCACCTGAATTGGAATTTAAATTTTGTTCGTCTTTGTCCACATGGCTAAAGACGCATTTGATAGTAGTAGCCGCATTGAAAGAGATTATGTAAACACAAATGGGTGGGGGGATGGGTAAATATGAGATACTTTGAAGTTAATGCTAAACAACATGTAGAACTTCTGTTTTTGTTTTGTGTTTAAACAGTTTGTGGTCCACCTGTTTGCCTGCGTCGTGTTTATTTGATAATAACAACAAAGTCTCCATCTAATCCCTCGATGATGATCCAGTGCACTTGTTAATTGAAAATAATCGAATACTTGTACTTGTGCGCACATGCAAATAAATATCTGGCACATATTTGTTTAGTTAACCACTCAGCTTGGCGTCTTTTTTTTTTAGAATTTATTTTGTTTTCTTCTCCAGAGGTTATTAACCTAACCTGACTTTAAATTAGCCAAGCTCGGCCGCAGTGTCTACCTGAGTTGCTGATGTATCTGTATCTCGACTTCGGTCTCCGTTACCAAGTTTGCTGGCTTCTGACCCCATTCGGCCTGCGGCCAGCCAGTCTCAATCCGAATCAAAATCCGAATACATAATAATGCCCGCTCCAGGGCAAAGCCGTGAAGTGTGTGTTTATCTCGCAGATATTAATTACCAGGGCCAAGCCCAGAACGTGGCTTACAAACAGAACGTAAGCTGATTATGCCGCGCTTGTCTTGTCTACTTACAATCAGATCCTCGGAAATTTAATTATGCAACTCTTGGAGAGCTCGTCTTTTATTTAAATATCCATTCTCTGTGGGGGCGTTTGATTTATCCCCCCAGATACGTGATCTCTTCACTGTGTTCCCTAGAGGATCGGATCGCTAGCCAGTTTCCCAGCTGGGCAGGTGAGCTGTTGCCACAGCCTAATTGCAGCTTGCGTGGCTCGACTTCGTGACTTGTAAATAACAGAAATCATGCCGAAAACAGCAAAAAGCATTTTGGCCTAATGATGCAGATATGTATACAAGCGAACGTGTAATAAAACTGCGTGTTGAATAATTCTTTTGATTGCCGCGAAGTAGGTAAACTTTAGGGGGGCGTTTGATTTATACCACCAGGGGTAGCACTCAAGTTTTGATATCTTGAATCTTGAGCAAAGTTATCATAAACGTTTTTTATATTGACTCATAGCAAAACTCGTGAATACTTATCTTTTTAAGAATCATGGAAAACGGAGCAATTTACAAGAAATGTATTAAAATCTAAATGGGTTGGTAATAATAATGCTTAAGGAAAGTTATTAATATTATAAGAAATAAAACAAACTGCGTAGTTTACTTTTTCTAAGAATGTTTTCTAGGGCTTATAGCGTTTTTCGGAACCCTTTGATCACTCCTAACTTCTTATTTATACACTTCGTGTCGCGTTCGTACATAGCTTCGTGTTCGTACGCTATATGGTTGAGCACATTTGATCCTAAATAGTTTGATCTTAACTTATAAGTTACAACATGAGTAATAAAATGGATGGGGAAAAAACAAGATAGTGATATGTATGCAAACTACAAGTTATTCTTCAAACACAATACCTATATCATTCTGTTTAACCCAGATTTATATAGTATTGTTATCGGTAAGCTTTCTTTTATGGCTCCTTGCTCTACATTGAGCTACAACATTTGGTAACCTATTTTCCCCATTGTAAAAACGATTTGCATATCAACCTATTTCGTTGATTTTCAAGGGGGGTGAGGGATCTATCGGGTTTTCGTTTGCATTTGGCACAGGGGTTTTAACATATTTTCCATTATGCATGAGCGGTCTAATCAGAGTTGCATTGGGCAACTTCTTAACTCGATGAGGGTAAAATACAACCCTTTTTTGAAATGCAATCGAGTTTTGATAAAATGCTGTTGTGGTCTAGTTAATGCTTCTGTTGTTTATGCAGTCGTTGCTGTTGTAGCTGCTGCTACTATTATTATTATTATTTTGCTGTTGTTGCTATTGCTATTGATTGTCAACCTTCAGCGAACAACGTTGTATGCCGCACACGGCGAAGGTCGGCCACTGCGTTCGTTGTCCGTTGTTGCATTTGTTGTTGATTTTATCGTTGTCGTTGTTGTCGACGAACTGCGGCCTATCGGCATTTATTTCATGCACAAAAAACTAAAACTAAAACTGAACTGAACCGATCCGATCCGAACGAGCTTTGAGCTATATGCATTTACATATGTACATTCGGATACCAAATGCACATATGCCTATATATCTTTGACTTTGATTATATATAGATTGGTCGGTCTGTAGCGAGTGTCTGTGTGCAATTGCGAAATTTGCACCGTTCTAATTAAAAATGGATACGTTCAAGTTAAGGACAGACGCAGCTAATTGAATTAAGGCGAGAATGCTCGTGTACTACAGATATTTATACATATGTGTACCTACGGGCATTATTTTACACCTGCTGTTGGCTATTTTGGTACCCAAAAAAAAATTATTGAACGTAAACACGGTTAAATGATTGTAAACTATATATTATCCACGTTGCCATAGTTTCCCCCATTTCGAGTGCTTCGCTTTGTTTGGCTTAAAACAATGGCAAACAAGGTAAATACGAACAACTTTCAGCTGTTTAAATAGCATGTGAGAGCCTAAATTAAAACAAATGAGAAAAGAAATTGTGTATAGTGTAGATACAAATATAGATATAGATCCAACTGGCCGTATGTAGAGCACAAATGCTGTCCTAGATTGGCCCAAGAATGCGACAATTTTGTTGTTTATTATTGTACAGTGAAGGGTCTATAAAAATATCTGACATCTGTGCATAAAGATGGATCCCCTATGCCAAGTGTTCACTTTATTGACCAAATTAATTGAACGAAATGTGGTGCGCCTTGGCGGAATCTCATTTGGTTTGTGGGTTCTTGTTCTTATTATTTTCTTTTTCGGTTGCCAAGCGCCGTCGAATTTTCCCTCTTTTGTGTGTGTGTATTTTTAAACATATATTATTCTATTTTCTGAAGCATTTTGGTGGTGACACGTTTATCGGTCGCATGAATAATAAATTTTGAATTTTTATTAACCTTTTCTTGTATTTCTTTTGCTTGCAGGTAAGCATCATCATCGTCGAAACTGTCATCGTTATCGGCCCTGCTATCGTTATTGCTATAATCGATATTATTGTGTAAGTAACTCTGCATCTACTGTTGTTTTCCCAAAAAGTTCACTGACCAGAAGAAGATAACGAAAAACTTTTCTGTTTGACCACACAGAAATCAAAGAAAAGCGCGTTTCCACACAAACCAAACAAAAAAGTAAAAATGGTTAAAGAAAAAGATTTCACTTTCACGCTTTAAACGGCAAAACGCAGCCAGTCACAGATACTTTGTGGCACTCGCAATGCCAGTTGTTGCCGTTGCATTTGTTGCAGTTGCACTTGCTGTGGCAATGGCCATTGCAATTGCACATAGAAGTTCCACCAGCCGCAAAAGTGAAGATGAAATTTCTGTTTGCTGCGGCTTTTCGGTTGCAGTTTCATCAGAGGCACTCTGCGGCTTTCACACACAAAAATAGGCGACTCCAAATGAACAAGTTGAGGTCTAGTTTGGGAGAATTTTATTACATCTAATTTTATGGCATTTGCATAAGTGGCTTTTCCCCCAAAACCAAATGGGGTTTCAAGGGGTTTTCTGCCATTTGCGCAGATTTTATCTGAGTGCTGTTAGCTAATTGTTGGCTCATTAAGTACTTAAATTCAAATAAAAGGTTATAGTCGGAAATAATCAGTCTTTATGGTTGTATCACTACTAAATTTCTGGGTTTTAGATAGTGGTAAGACTTAGATGATTTCCTTTTTAAATTTTACCTATGCTTTTTTATAGTGTCTTTGAGTATTACTTAAATTGTTTATGATCGATTAAATTTGATATTCCTTTTATGGTGAATTGATTAATGAGATCCAAACAGATAATATCAATGACTTTTCTTAGTTTCTTTAGTTATTAACAATATAGAACTCCTGATAATTTACAATATATTTTTTCAACATTATTTCTTTTCTATAATAAAGCTCTTTGCGGCTTTGATATTCCTTTTATAGTGAATTGATTAAAGAGGACCAAATAGATAATATCAATGAGTTTTCTTAGTTTCTTTAGTTATTAAAAATATAAAACTCCTTTTAATTAACAATATATTTTCCCAACATTATTTCTTTTCTATCATAACGCCCTTTCTCTGCTAATTTGTTTATAATAATAGTAAATTCCTCAATTACGACCAAATAGAAACTCATCTTGGTTTTCCTTCTTTTTTTTGGGTTCCCAAAAAGTGCACATTTTAAAGTTGGCCAAGAGATCTCGATCTCACAACTCACGCTGCATCTTTCGGCAGTTAGTTTCAGTTTCAGTTTGAGTTTCGGTTTCAGGTGCAATTGCAGTTGCAGTTGCATTTGCAGTTGCAGTTGCCTCAGTTGCCTGTCTTAGATTAAGTCGCGTCTCTCGACTCTCAGGTGCTCGTTTTTATTTCAGTCGGTGGTGCTGTGTGGCACTCTATATCCATATAGCCATGTATCCATCTATCCACATTGTGGTAATGGTGGTGCTGGTGGTGCTAGTGGTGGTGCTTTTGTGGTGGCGCAACGCTTTGGCATGTGCATGTTCATGTGCATGACTCGAGTGCATTGTACAACACACAACACACAAAACAACACACACAGCACAACAACACACAGAGGCAAACACACATGAACAATTGCCACAACATTAGCAGCAACAATTTGCGGCTTGTTTGGGCTTTGGGCTGGGCTCTTTGATTTGCTTTCGGTAGTTGCCGCTGTTTGCTAAGTGAAAAGCCTTGTTTTGTTTTCCACTCATTTTCACCATTAGCCGGGGGATTTCCTTTCGGAGTTCAACAGGTCAGCTCATCATTTATGGCCAAGCGATTTATTTTTCGTTTGCTTATAAAATAAATGTCAAATTAAATTTCGTAGCGAATAATAATAATAATAAATATACAAATGTTTGAAAACTCCTTTCACTTTTTTGAAAAGTTGAAACCAATCCGTCGTTGTTGCTGTTGCTGTCGTGCAACGAAGCATTGCCTGCAGCAGCAGCAGCAACATCGCAGAATGTTTGCCACATTGCCACAGATACTCGAGGCAAGGTGGCATTTCAGAGTTCCACTGACACAGAGACCAACTAAAGCGCAACGCAAAAACGCAACGCGAAGCGAAACGAATCGAATCTGAATCGCGAATCGAGCCGAAGTATCTGCGAGATATAGAGATACAATGCAACGTTGAACGAACTTTCAGTGGCCTGCTGCTACTAACCTTTCAGCCATATAAAACATACACTCGTCGACACATTCCCTGATCTGATCTGATCTGATCCAGCTGACTCAAGACGATTCTGGCCCGGCCAAGCGCATCAAATGTATCTCGTCGTCGAGAGAGAGAACTACATATACATATATGTATAATTGAAATCGGGTTTCTATTTTTATTACTATTTGATGATTTGATGATTTGACGACCGCCTGATGGCTGCGCACTCGAGTGGAGCTGAGCAAAAACCGAAGGCATCGACTCATGTCTAATAAGCAGATTACGCAGCTCGCACTTGAATGCCCACACATCGCTGCAAATCAACAGCACACTTCAAACTCAAGAATATGCCAAAAAAAAAATACAGAAAAATTACCAAGATGCTCGGATAAAATTAAAGAGATTCAGAGCATGCTTAATGACGTAATTTTTGGCGGATCTATAATTGAATCTTTATTTTCTATGGACGTTTTCTCGTCCACATGCTCAACCAAAAGGTTTTAAACTACTAATTTCCATACATTCTCTAGATTTTGTTTAGCAAAGGCTTTTAAAGTTGTTTTGTTTATCTAAATTCTGTCATATATAGGTAGCTTTGTAAAAGTCATTAGAGATTTTGTTTGACTGTTAAAACAGTTTTAAAGATTTTAAATAATAAAATGTATAACAATAGAGTTAAAACCAGTTTTGCTACAGCTTCTACGTTAGTACTTAATAATCTTTCTGAAGTTTTGATTTGTGCTAAGTTTGGATTTTTGGTTCAAGTGACCAAAAACAGCTCAAAAATATAATATTTTAATATTTAGAATATGAAAGTAAGTTCTAGTGATTTAAAAAATGTGTGTATGTGAAATCTAAATATATAATATACTACACTTAATATACTTTCTTGATTTAAACTTAGTCTATGCAAATTTGATTAGAGAAAGCAATTGAGATTAGGTAACAAAAGTCGAAGGGACTTAAAGCAGGCGTAACTTTGTTGATTTTATAATTAAAATAACAATTTTCTTGATGATTTATTTTTTTATATCTTTCCCAGTTGCATAACAGCCACTTTTTTTAACGGTCCACTTGAAATGGCAGCCACGTAGCTGTCGAGAGTTGTTGTCACGTCTCAGAAAGAAAGTGAAATTACAAAATTTGAAAAATCGAACAGAAACCCTAAAGTTGAGCAAAGCAAAAGGGCAGACACTGGCCAACAGGTCAACTACTCAGGCGGCAAATTCCAATAGCTCAGATTTTTAAGTCCAGACGGGCACGAACTGAATGAAAAATTCACAATGGGTTCAATATAGATAGATAGCGGATTGTGGATTTATAGATTGTAGATTGTAGATTGCAGTTGATTATGCGATCGTGGTTTGTTAGGTCCATTAAACGATTTGGCCTGCACGTGCTGGCCGCAGCAGAGAATCTCAATCATTTTGCACATCATCTGAGTGGTTGATTGATGTGTGTGATAAGGCCAGCCATATAAGTATGTAAATATTTTTTAATCCCGCCGATGTGTACTATACATAAGATGTAATAAGCAATAATTTTCTGAATTTTTGTTTGTGCAAGCAATTTAATTTTTTATTTCATTCGTTGCCGAGTCTTCTTCTCACCGCCATCTCGTTTTATTTTCATTGTACTTATTTGCCTGCATACTATACATATATATAAAAAATAAAGTAGGTATGTAAGAGCGTCTTTGGGTCAATAAACCCTCGTCGACTTTAGCACGCCGTTGGGGATGGGGGAAAAAGTGAACTGAACACGATTATTAAATTGTTATTTAAATGAACTTAAGCTGCAAGCATGGCCCAGATCTTGAACACTTAAGGGACACTTAGCGCAGGCAACATAAATCAGCTGTTGGACTTGTTTGTTTGGCCCACGATCAGTTAATTGCCTTGTTTTCAATCCCAGTTAGCAGTGAATCAACGTCAAAACACTCGCCAGGTAAATCCCAATTGAGTTAGTCATCATCATCATCATCATCCAAGCCCATCATCAATCCCACGTTGAATGCTTTTTGATCAATTTATTTGTGGGTCGAGAAATGCAATTTGCAATTAAACCAGCTTGCATCTTTATCGTTCCGCGCATGCCAAAAGCAGTGGGAGAGGCAAAAAAAAAGATACTTTTTATTCGTGCTAAACAACCCAACTAATCCGCACCTGAATCTGGCACAGTCGTTGACTGTAGATACAACTGTTTTTCACTCTTACCCTATTTTTATATCATTCGCATGTATATATAGATACAGATTGTTTCAGTTGACATTTTTTCAGCTTACCTGGCGTGTTCTACTTAGTTGCTAGGTTTTGCCGATTTCGTACTTATCATTTTGCCAGCGGAAATGTGTTGTTTGCGGTATAACTTCTTTGGTGTCGCTAGCGGAAGTTAAGGTGGTTAGGAAAAATAAAGTTCAGCAAAAAAGTGTAGATAAAGTTATATTGGGGAAAGCCCTTTGAGGAAAAACCAAAATATTTATAGCAATTAACAAAGTAGTGGAAGATAGTAATTCTTATAGATAGTAAAGATACTTTTTTTTAGTTTCCTAGGGAAATCCCAACGGAAATCAATATCTGAATGTTTACCTTTTTAAGACTGCCTTCAAATAACCATCTATGATATATGGTCTCTCAAGGTTTAGGAGATTAATGAGTTTAGAACGAACAATGCTACTTTTTTTGAGTAGATGCCATATCTCGACAGTAGTGCATCCCCCACAGTTATTGTTTTAATTTTCACCTGGCTGCCAGTGCTTATATGGATACATATATTAACTTGATTTGAGCACAGCAGATGCGGCTCGATTCCGATTCCCAGGAAGCAATTGATAGTGGCTAAAGAACAGTTTAAGTGGCACGAAGTCATTTATCAATTTTAATTACAACCACTATGGCAACGAAATTTCAAAAGTTAAAGCGAAAGGGAGTGGAGGGAGTATTGTTATTGGTAGGCTTCAAGGTCTTTCGAACGAACGCACACATCGAAAGTATCTCGGAGTTTTGTTGTAAGCGATTTTAATTGATTCCGAGTCAAATTGCCATTAACTGATAGATGGAAGGCACGTCGACAGACAGGTAGAGAAAAAAAAACAAGCACACACCTTAGGGGCCCCTCCAGACCCTCCAGATACCCCCTGATATACCCTGATACCCCTGGATAACCCCCGATGGCCCCTTCTAAGTCCGCATGCCGAAACTTCATTACTATTCTGCCTATTTGAGCGACTGTTTATTTGCCTGTGTATCCCATAGATACACAGATACTCATCGTCACATTGCTGTAATTATAAGTTGCATGATTCTGAAAAGTCACGCTAAAAAACAATGAGTATCCAAAACAACAACCGGTGAACAACACTCCAGACACCACTAAAGCACATCAAAACGATATCAAAACTAGGCGAACAGCAATTCGCCATTTTCAATGCCAATAAAAAAAGTATCTATATAAGAACTACGCAAAAAGCCACGAAGACGAGTAACGAAAACAAAAACACCATTTGCAATTGAAAGTTTGTTTATCTGTTGGATTTAATCGCTTAATTTAAATCATTTGATACACAAAACGAAATAAACACGCGTAACTCATTTGAAGCCGCAGTAATAGTTAATTTTAAGTCCCAGCTTTGTCAAGAGATTAAAGCCAAATGTTTAAATAAGCGAAAATAACAACATAAATTAAATTGCATAGTACAACCGGAAAAACATTGAAGTTAATCAAATACTGTTGGTAAAAAAGTCAAAATAAAGTCAAAGTCTAGCGTAATAATTAATATCCTATAAAACAACGACCTAAATATTTGTACGTTTTTTGGTTTCTTTGCAGGTAAATATTTTCCCCTCAGGTTTTCATGGTAACAAATAATGATAAATATTATGGCAGGCAAAACAAAAAATACCAATTTTACATAGCATTTTTTGTTAAGAACAATATTTGCACAAATGTCATATGCTAAACGGTAATATCTGTTTGCCGGATATAGATTATATAGTAGAGCACAGGGTTCCCCCTAATTTCCCAATCTATTAACTAATCGCAAAAAAATGGTTAACCCCTTGTTTTTTTAGGGCGGTAACTTTCTAATTTCTGTCCATTTTAATGATCTTCAATTAAATTGCTTTATCTAAATTTGCCCAATCTCAATTTGGATTGTAATTAACTTTTGTGTTAATAATTGAGTTCTGATTAATTTTATTTTTTTCGAGTCAGCATATATATGTATTATACTATTTTAGGCACGAGTTGCAAATGTGCCTAGTTGATTGCATAATCGGTGTATAAGTTGAGAAGAGAAAGACAGACCAGCCCACGAATAAATTATACTATCCAAGTGACTATTGTCTAATAAAATCAAAGCAAGTCGAGTCAAATAAAATTCAACTGACTCTCCCTCTTGATTCTCCACTTTTGTGTCACGTTTCGACTCGGTTCCCCATTTATTTGACACAGAAAAGAAATAAGGAAAATTAAACCCGACCAAAGTAGAGCCCCGCCAGACAAGCAAAACCGAAAGTTAAGAAGCAATGAAAAAAAATGCTGAAAGGTGAAGCCGAAACCAATAAACGGTAGATAGAAAAGATACAAAAGAAAAAGAGAGAAAGGAAGTAAGTTTTAAACTTAAAGAAATTCAATTTCCGCTTTGTCATACACGGCAAAGGGCTTATAATACTTCCGATCAGCAGTTTGCAACTCATTAACAGGGTCAAAAATAATATATGCACAAATTATTTTCCATTAGTTTAGTGATCAGCGAAATTTTTTTCAAAGAAATCAAGTTGATTGAACATCTTAAGTGACTGTTTAGTTTCCAATTGCACCTGATCTGTTAAAAAAGTGCTGGCTCTAGTTATCAATATCCAGAATAAATAAGTCTGCTTTGTTCTTGAATACCTTTAGGAATATCAGGAAACAAAGAAAATCTTTTTTGAAACAAAAACATGCATGGTTTGGTAAAATTTCAATCTATAAAGAACATGTTTTTTAAAAAATATTTAAAAAAGGTTTTGTTTTTATTATTTTAAAGACTTGTAAACACTATAGATTACTTTTAAATTAGTAAAGGGCATTTACCACTTCGATTGGTTTGTATTTTCAAGGGTTCCCCAATTCTCGGGCGCCGAGTGTCGGCACTTTCATTTTCAGTCTGGTTGGCAGTATGTGAAGCTATGCCAAAAACGCAAGTGTATCTGAATCTGATTTCTGATTTCGACCGCGTGTGCTCGAAGCTGATTTTGTTGGATCGAATTGAATGCGTATTTGAAATGTCGGTCGAACCGGTTTTGGGGTCTGAGGTTTTTCGGGCATTCATTGGGCATTCAGTGCGCCTGGCATAACAATTAGTTGCGACTTGCATTTTTGTGGATCGATGGTGGGGGTGGGGGTGTGGGTGCTGTGATAGCTAGAATTTGGCCGCCACACTTTCGTTTCGGCCTTTTGGCCAAGCCCAGTTGAGTGTCGGAATGGCGGAACTTGAGGTATGATGGTATATGGTATCCAAAGCCAAAGCCAAGCGTGAGATACAGATACATTCATTCGCAATGGACACGGCTTATTGGGTCAGGGTCGCCCTGAATGAGTCTGCGTCTTGCCAAACAAGCGAGCCGCGTCGCACCAAGCCATCATCGGTCGCAGATACAGATACGGTATTATGCTATAAGGTATACGCTATACTACGGGCCAACAACCAACAACTAGCAACTAGCTGGCAACAACAATAGCATTAATAATGGCAACAAGCTTGGCCCGACAGCGACCTCAGCTCTCGGCGGTTTATATTATATTTCTCGTATGCTGCCGCTGCCGCTGCAGTGCAAGATGGTTTCGTATCTGCAAGATACATTAACGCTTGCCTCAATGTTACCGCCGTGCTTTTTCAGGCTTCCATCACGAGCGTATAGGCATTAATCAAGCCATACATCCAAAAACAACCTTTCAAAAAAATACAGAAATACAACCGAAAAACACCAAGTCACAAAAAGCGTTGCAAAATGTTTCGTTCGAAATGTTGGTTAAATTATAACATTGAACCGAACCGGCCGAAAGTTATTCTACTCGGAATAACGGTAAGGCTAATGAGGCTAAATTATAATAATTAACTGTACTGCATATATTATGGCATTGGAATTTTTGTGCTCATCTCATTACTGATGTTATAAAAGGCCACTGCAGAGCAGTCGAAACAGGAATAATATATAATATATGTATATTGTATATAAGGTATACATCAGATAAATACCCCACATATAGCGAGATTATTGTTGCCACTCACATAATTTTGTGTTTATTTTTGGGCTATCGTTTCGTCTACCAAATTAACATACACATAATTCTAATCTCTCGGGACGCAGGAGAATTCCGCCTTATCGCTATTATTGGGCTGCTCTTTTCCGCTTATCAGAAAATGGTTCTTGGTTTGTTGTTTTGTGCTATTACTTTTTCGGTTCTCGTTTTTATTTATTTACTTTCTGCGGTTCTGCGGCTTTATTTGAATATATATACTTTAAGTGCTCTTATCATTTAATTGTTTAATAATTTTAATGCAAATAATTACCATTTTTAAACATGATTGTGCAAATAAATTTATTTATCAATTAAGAACCTTCATTCAGTGAAATTAAATATTAAAATAAATATAAAATAAAATAAATAAAAAAATATAAAATAAAATAAACATAAAAATATAAAATAAAATAAATATTTCAATTTAGAATTTTTTTTAAAAACTGGATCTATTTTTGTAGATCATTAAACAACAAAATCTCAAAATGTATCTTACAAATTAATGAAAGTGAAAAATGCAATACGAAAATGGTAGAAGAGCGGCTAACAAACACACACATATATAGAGGACCTGCTTCTTCTTCTTACTCGATTCATCAGCTGAGCGAACAACACCCGCATATTGCAGTGCATCAAAAAGTGTGGGGGAGGGGGGGATTCAATTGAGAGAGACCGAGCAACTGAGAGAGATCGACCGACTAACCCACAGTAGTAGTTGTATTTGTATTTGTGCCCTTCTAAAAAAGCCCCCCCAAAAGCATTAAACCCACTCAAACCGCATTCCACTCAAGAGAGCCTCGTGACGTCAGCTGGGAGAGAGCTTTTCGCCATATTTTCTTGTTCGCAATTCAGTTTGGAGTTATTTTTTTCAGAGCAGAGAGCAGCAGAGAGCACACTAACACTTACGCTGAGGCTATCTCCCTTTTTTACTGACACTTACGGTGGCTTACGTTAGCTTACGTTTCATTTGATTTTCGAACGCGCAACTTAACGGTTCTCTGCGACGCATTGTAAAAAATTAAATAAAATCAAATGAGAGTGTGAGAGCCGAAATTTAAATTAAAAATCATACATTAAATAAAAAGTGTAGAAGTGTGTTCAGAAGAAGCAAAGAAATAACAACCAGTGTGTATGTGAGTGCAATTTGCAAACAGATATTTGTTTCACATTCAAACACGCGAATTAAATTGAAATCGCGGCGAACGAGAAAAAAAAATCGGAGTCGCTTAGTCGCGTTTAGTAGGCGCCAATTGTGGGCACCACCACCCACCAAACCCCGAAATCCGCCACCCACCGCCGCCTCCTCCTCGAATTTTCCTTTTTCTTCGTTGGTGATGCGGTGCTAAAACAAAATCCACACGGAATCCAAATTTGTTTTAGCCTCACTTAAGAATCGGTACGTTAAATAAAAGGAACTAGAAATTAGGCTCGTGTGTGAATAGATTGAAATATGTTTTTAATTTGGGTTGCTTTTATGGGTTCGGGTTACTTAAGTGTAGAAACGATGATTTCTAACGTTTCAATCCGAAAGGTTAACAAATTTGAAAAAATTTTAGCACTGAACTACCTATTTTCAAACAGTGTTCAAAATAATAATATTTTAAATTAAAATCACTTAGTTTTTTTTCTGTGTGCATGTAGGCTTTGATTTTTCGTGTTTTTTCTTCACATTTATTTTTTTTTTGTTAATAGACTTTCTGCCATTGTTGGGCTATTTGCTGCTTTCCTTAGCCGCGAACATGGAGAAAGAAAGAAGGCAAAAAACAACGATTTTCACTTTTATTTGAGACCAGTCTAGGCCAACACACACACGAAAGACTTATGTAGAAACCATTGCACCTGTTTGCATGTCTGAGTGAAGCAGCTGCACTGCCACCGAAACACCGTTATGATAATGATAAAGCTAAAGATACAGATACAGATACCGCACTACGAAGTTCAAGATTACTATTCGTAAATAAATCGATACAAATTGCAAAGATAATGTATTCATAATTGTGAAATTAAGTTCTGATTCACAGGGAGAAGTGTAGTTGTTAGAGTATTTTTCTTAATAATGGTGTAAACAAAACTATTACAATTGAGGGTCTCATTGAAAGTTAAATAAAATTAAAAATAAAATTCCTAATAAAGGGATTGTTAATATTTTTTATATTTTTGATTGTTAAATAATTTTATCTATACTTTTATAACTATCTATATTAATTTTACTGCTTATCTAACAATCATCAACCTGTGTTTTCTGTGACTCAAAAACCCGATTCGGTCCTAAAACTATAGAAAGTAATTAACAAAATTATCAAATTTGATTTGATTTCACACTTTGCCTAAGCCACCAACTAGCGTAAATGTGTTAATTAAATTTAGGTTGGGGAAAAACTAACATTTGCAGGAGAGTTTAAGTTCCTGGCTGCAGTTCTTCAAGGGCGAATTCTTTGCAATTTCGATTGCCGCCTCATGAAAATGCAGTTTAAACAATTACAATAAATACATGACAGCCGCAACAGCGGCAATTTGTGCTTGTGCGCGACGTCAATGGCAATTAATAAATAACTAATTGTTTGGCTGGGCAAAGGCAAAAACAAAAAAGAAAAGCAAACTTAACTGGAACTGAGTGAATAACAAATAACAATGCCCCGTGTATCTCCATCGCCCTCCGGCTTCTCTCCATCCGCATCTTCGAAAAAGTGTGAACTCAGCCACGCGGCAGTTCTCAAGATGCAAAGATTCAAAGCGGAATCGCATCGACCCCGGACCCATAACAAAATTTAGTTATATTACCCAATTCACACGAGAACTGAGCGCAAATTAATATGGTCGTACTCCATCAGTTGGTTGAGATTGTGAATTTATAAGAGTTGCCACTAATTTACCACCCAAAATAAGCTATATTACAACTTTGAGAAATAATTTATTACATTTAATACTGAGTTGCGGGAAACTTTAGTTTCTTTAGTTCACAAATATCTTTTTTATTGATAATACATGCATTTTAAAAGTATCTTTTTCTATAAAATATGAAATTTTGGACTAAGATTGGATTGGATTAATAAGAATTTTAGAATTTCACAAGTAAAGGCAACAAATGCAAATATCTTTTTTATTAATATTCCATAAATTTTAAGAAGTATCTTAAAAATTATCTTTTTCTTTGGCAGTTACCAAAATATATGTTTGTATAGAAGTTAATACATACTTTAAAACAGGACACAAATTATTTTGATTAATATTTTTTTAGAGTTTTACAATTAGAAACAACAAACTACAATTTTTTTTTTTTTTTGGTAATCTATAAATTTCTAAAGTATCTTAAAAATATCTTTCTTTTAAGAGCTTACAAAGGTATTTTTTCTAAAGAATTATAAATACTATATAAATAATTTGAAATGATATTTTATTTACGAAAGTTGATTAGAATTTCACGAATAGAGGCAACAAACTAAAACAATCCTTATCTATCATTTATAAAAGTGCTACCTACAAGTTATTGCATCAGCCATAAGCTAGATATGGTTAGAGCCCTAAAAATAGATACTCTTTAGCAAAATACCTTCACTTTACAGAGGTTAATTCCTTAAAAGCGATCAAGATCTGGGGAAAACCAGCCAAATCGACTGTACTGCTCTGCATTCTTGCTCGTTTCGCCGTGTGAATGATATAATTTGGTAGTTGTAGAGGCCTTCGAATAGATTTGCATGCGACAGGCGGCTTGTGCAAATCGGCAGGTCAGGTCGGAATTGGAATCGGAATCGGAGTCGGGGGTTAACTAAGTTGTTTTGGACTGTCCGTACTACGTGCGATCGCACTGTGAATCATTTGACGCAATAGTAAGAATCCATTTGAATCGTATTATGGCGATTCCTTAACTCGTTCATCACCCCACCTCGCTAATCGTCGCTCTATTGTATATAATATATGGATATTTTGTGTGGTTGCCGGCCAGTTATGCCAGAAAATTAAGTTTTTTTTTGTGAACGCACAAACAAAATGATAAAAAGAGAACCCAAAACTCGCACACACTGGCAGATAAAACTTATACAAGAGATAGAGCTAAACGATATAATAGCCATGCCATGTACAACAGTGGCACAAAACAGAAGGCGAAAAATCGGGGGAATGTGGGATAACGAATAGGGAATATATACTACTATATATATATCATTTTTTTTTGGGGGGGAAACGAAACACAAACGTCGCCTCGATAACAACGCGGAACTTTCGACTAGTCTAGATCCGATACGATACGATCCGAATTCGATGCGATGCCAAAAACCCTTGTTGTTGCTGCCCTCTCGTTTGGGCGAGAAGGCGAAAAACAAAAACGCTAAATAAAATCAGCAATAAATAGCATAGCATTTAATGTTTAACGCGTAGGCTGCTCGGCGCACACAGCAACAATCGGCGCGACAGTCGAATTTAGCGAATTTAAAGCAAATTAATTAATTAAAAGAAGCCCCCGGGCGGCATTTGGCATTGGCTAGATAGAATGGCAAAAACAAATAAATAAATAAATAACAGTGACAATATCATGATGATGAAACGACATGAAAACAATCATAAAAAGGCGGGACAGGGTTATAAAGTTGGAATAGAAGAGGTGTACTATATTATAGCGCTCTGAAAAACCAACTAATAATATGAAGGGAGTATTTGTATTCCATAGAAAATGCTTGTAATAAGGGATATAATATTTAAAATATTTATTTTGATTCGGAATAAATTATATATTTTAATATGGGACATATTTTTTTTTTTTTTAGATTTTCCTTTAGAATTTTCTCTCGAAACTGTGTATGCCATTTGCAATCAACAACGTGGCCATCGAAATGTAATCAAACAGTTGCTTTTCCAACCAGAATTCATTCGTTAGACCTCGACATTTCCACCACCACCCAAAATTCCTTATACAAAATTCGGTTTGTTAAAAAACTCGAAAACGAACCACAACCCCCAATACGCCACAATAACAATAACGATGGTAGTGTAGATCGGTGGATAGAACTAAGCAACAGCAGCAGATTGTACTTACAATAGCCATAATATCTCTATATATATACAAATATTGGTAGCATCTCTTTTTAAGAACCCTATAACGAAACTATACTAACTTGCGAACTCTATCCTTTGCAGTGCGGGACACTAGACGGTGCCGAACCGTTATATCATCAGCAGCGCAGCAACAGAATGGACGTCTACCAGATCGACGATGGATTCCACTCGGACGGCGGCACCGAGACACCGCCGCCGTCTCCCAGTTCCGGGTCATCGATCGCCTCGACATCGGACCATGGATCGCTGGAGAGCGTCGACACCGGGGGGACGCAGCGGCTGGCCGTGCTATCGTTCGAGCAGGTGAGCAAGCTGCACGACGTCATGGACGAAAAGGTGGCCATCCACGGACGCGGCAACTTTCCCACGCTGGAGGTGACGCTGAAGGATCTGGTCAATCTGGTGCGCCGGAAGCTGGAGGCCGAGGTGAACGCCGGCGGCGCCGGGGTGTTAGTTAAGGACATCCGTCTCAATGGCGGGGCAGCTAGTCATGTTTTAGCCAGCGAGGATCAGCCGTACAATGACCTGGACCTGATATTCGCCATCGAGTTGAGTTCGCCGCGGGTCTTCGATCGTGTCAAGGTGGCGGTGCTCAATACTCTGCTGGATTTGATGCCCGAGGGCGTCTGCAAGCGCCGCATCTTCACGTGCTCCCTGAAGGAAGCCTATGTGGGCAAGATGGTGAAGGTGAACAATAACAATGACGGCGATCGCTGGTCGCTCATCTCGCTGGGCAATTCGCCGGGACACAAGAATGTGGAGCTAAAGTTTGTCGATTCGATGAGGCGACAGTTTGAGTTCTCTGTGGACTCGTTCCAAATTGTACTCGACTCACTGCTGCTCTTCTACGACTGCGCCGCTCTGCCCATCTCGGAGAACTTCTATCCGACGGTGGTCGGGGAGTCGGTCTACGGGGACTTCCAGGAGGCACTCTACCACTTGCAAAAGAAACTGATCTCAACGCGTCAGCCGGAGGAGATTCGAGGCGGCGGCCTGCTCAAGTACTGCAATCTATTGGTGCGCAATTACAAGGCCGTCGACTCGCAGCTCATCAAGACCCTGGAGCGTTACATGTGCTCGCGATTCTTCATCGATTTCCCGGACATCAATACGCAGACCACCAAGCTGGAGGCCTATTTGCGTAACCATTTCTGGGGCGTCGATGAGGAACCGCTGCAGTATCAGTACCTGATGCATTTACGCGAGGTGGTCGAGATGTCGACGGTATGTCTAATGGGCCACGAGCGGCGCCAGACGCTGCACCTTATCCAATCGCTGGCCGCCCAGGTGCTCTTCAACAAGCAGGAGAAGCAACAGCAAGAGCAGTACCAACAGCAACAGCAGCAGCATCATCAACAGCAGCAACAGCAACACCAGCAGCAGCAGCAACATCAACACCAACAGCAGCAACGTCAGCATCAGTTCCTGGACCCAGCGCAGCAGCAGCAGCAACAACAGCAGCAGCAACTGCAGACACAGACGCAACAGCAACAGTCGCAGCAGGCGGGCACCCTGACCCTGGTCTCGCAGGCACCGCCCACAGGCCAGGCGCAGGCCATCTATGTGCAACAGGCCGCCCCGACCGCCGTGTGCTGCACGAGCAGCGCGGATCAGACGGCGACAGGAGCACCACAGGCCATACAGATACAGACCGGACCGCCGGGACTCATCTACGCCAACGGCGTCTACTATGCACCTGTGATCCCCAGCACCATCTGCACGTGCAACTCCACCTGGCTGAGCACGTGATTGGGGCAGCAGGAGCAGCAACAGCAACAGCAGGAGCAGCAGCCGCAGCAACAGTTCCAACAGCAACAGCAGTGGTCAGAGAATGCATTGGGATCGACGCTCTTGGCTGAAACTGAAACTGAACCACCACTAGAAACAGCACCGATAGCACCACCATCTCAACCACCACCACCAACATCATCATCACCGTCACCAACAGCACCCGGAACTCAAGTCCAAAATCAGATTAGACCCACGACCATCAGCAGCAGTAGCAGCAGCAGCAGCAGCAACAGCAAGAAAAAGAAGAACAAGGTCAAGACTCAAAGTAAGCAGACAGTAGCGGCAACAGAGAGCAATTGTAACGAAACAGAAACCATGACAAGGACAACCAAGAAGAGCAGCAGGACCAAGCAAAAGGCAGCAGCATCAACAGGAGCAGCAGAAGGATCAGGAGCAGCAGTCACAGAAGAAGGAGTAGTAGCCGGCGGAGTCACGGGCAGCTTGGTGCTGACACCTCAGCAGATCAACGGACTGCCCGTCTACAACCAACTGGAGGACGGAGGACGATCGGCGGCGGGCACGTACAGCGGCCAGTTTGCCTACTTCTATCCGCACGACGGCTCGGCGCCCAGTATGTTCCTGCTGGGCGAGGACTCCTACCTCAATGTTACCGTACAGCAGCAGCAGCAGCAGCAGCATAATCATCAGTTTGTCTAGAATGTGGAGGAGAAGAACCATGGTCCATGGGTCAAGTTTGCTTGCCTTGTCCTTGGGCACTTTACCATTAGCGTTGATTCATTATTAATTCGGTTGGCTTCTTTCCAATGTTAACTGTATGATCAGAGGTCTATTCACTGTGTTCCTTTTCTATATCCCCAATTCAATGTGACCGGCGACTGTGAAAAGCCTTTCCACGACACACTTGGCACACACACACCCCCTACACACACGCTCCTACTTTAATAATGTAACTATCCCTGAGAGTTTGAACCGCAGACTGAACTTCAGCCGCTGTTAGATGTTGAACAGAGACACCGCCACAATCACTGACCCCCTCTCTCTCAAAAAAAAAGGACGAAAACGCTTGCGAATCATCAATAATTTGGCTATATTGACCCTTTTACACACAATTTACAACATCCGCGTTGATTGTGTCTTATTCTTTGCCTACGATAACTAAATTTTAATTTGTAAAACCAAAAAAAATACAAGAAAAAACAAAAAAAAAATGATTAAAAAAAATAATGTAAAGCCAAAATTTATTCTGTTTGCTCGGTCAAAAAACGTTTTCATCTTTTCCAATCTCCTTCAATTTTTTTTTGTAATAAAAAAACCCAAAACCCTTAATCAGTAATGTCTTAATTTTGGATTTGCAAACCCACATATGCGCCCCCACATCAACCATTGTATTTTTTAATAAACAAACAGACACACAAAACCTAAACAAAAAAAGAAAAAACAAAAACCGTATGCATATGATATAGCCTGTTAATTACGGATTGACCTTTTTGTATGCCAAGTGCAGCAGACGAAGGCGGAGTGTTGGGTTCCAGTCTAGAAATTCCAAGCAACAATCTAATTGCAGGCTGAAATGATAAATTAAAGCGATGATATGTAAATATTAGTCAAATTAAACTGTGGACGAGGAGGATGAGGATGAGGATTAGGATTCGGATGAGTAGAGGATATATTTGTCTAGTTTATCAGAAGTTGCTCAATGAAATTCTATTCACAAAACAAGGAAAAACAAAAATAAACATACAGTAGTGTGTGGAAAATTGAAAAAAAAACAAAATCTCTAAACGAAAAGAATGAGAAATGTCATATTTTGTAGAATATTTTCGGTGTGTCAGGCAACAGCAACATATGTGCATGATTGATTGATTGATTGATTGAATTGTTAAAACCAGCTGGGTGATAATTTATGAATGATTAACTGATATAACTTTAAAACATAAATATGCTCTAAACAACAAATATTTATAGTTCGAAACGAGATACATCCATCAAGAAACGTTTGCTTATGTGTAAGTCTCCTGTTTGCAATTGCAACAAAAAAAAATACAACAAGCGACTAAGAAATATATACTTATATGCAACCATAATTATATATTTATATCCACAAGAAATGAAAGACAAATGGTCCACAATACAAAATGAATCGAAGATCGATGTGTTGATGAAGATGAATGATTAGTTTACGATGTTTCCTCTCCGTGTGCATTCTTTGATAACTTTGAAAATTGTCTACCAATTACACACTTTTGTATAATGTTAGCCCTGAACTTGTGTTTTTGAATTTATGTATTAACTTTAGTTTAAACATTGTGACATATTCGACAAGGTCCAAAGCCAACGTATTCCAATTTGCGATCTGCAAAACATTTTACTTAGTGCAAACTTTAAAACGAGTTAACCTGATACTGAAACTGAAACCGAAACTCTAAAACTGAATCAAAATCTAATCCAAAAACAGAAAATTAACAAAAAAAAACAAACATATTGAAAACTAACTGATCTGTCAGAATTCTTTGGTTTTGTCAGCTGCAATGAAAATGGTTTATTTTTTATTTGGGTCCCATAGCAAATGCCTGGGCTGGGCGGATTGTGTTTTTACATACAAAAGAATACAATACAATACAATAAAATATATATATATTATTTAGCTGTATGTTAGTTGGATAAGCCTGTAGAGAAGTGGACATTTTTTGAAATATCTCTAGCGTGTAATCTTAAATTTATACATCTACATATACAGATAAAGATACAAGATACAGATACCAGATATAATTGTAAATTCAAGCAAATCAATCAACAATCCATTGAGATTTGTATATAATATATATACTTAATTATGTATATCTAATTATTATACCACACACACACACACATACACCACAAGCAGACACCACACAAGCATACACACCCACACACTCACACACAACAATATATAAATATTACTTACATATTACATTATATATATAATTGATAATAATAATAATGTATCTATATCTATACCATATACAACAATTACCATACATATTACTTCTGTGCGCTTCTTGCGATCTAAGGAATTTCAATAAAAACAAACAAAAATACCTAAAAAGTATAAAACCAGCGAAAAATACAAAAAAATATACAAAAAATATAAATCCGTTTGAGCATTTATCACTCTCGGTTTTTGGACATATGGACATGGGGGTTTCGAGCTCGAGAAGTTCGTTGGCAGATTCGCCATCCATAACCATAACCAGTTGGCCAATGGAATGGAATGGAATGGTCAACTGTTTCCTCCTTTCCAATTTTATGGCTAACATCTGCCGATTATGACCGAGGAGCGGAGTTGGGGGAACCCACCGCCGAAATGCATCTTGGGAGTGGGGTCTTAAGACAGCCTCAACCTCGACTTCAGCCGAAGAGCTACAACTTCATCTTCATTTTCATTTGCAGCCGGTTGGCTTTCGCTTCTACTGCTGGTTTCACTTTTTTTGTGCAATTTAATTCGCATGTGTTTTTCGGGTAATTGTATAATTTTTTTTATTTACCAAATGCAGCCATCTAGCTGGGGACTAGCGTTCATGTTATATGACCCGGAGCGGGTCCATGAAGTTGTTGATAAGTGGGAAATATGACAAATACACATGGGCCGCCGCCGGTGAATGGATAGCCATGCGGCAGCGACTTTGTAGTCGGAATCTTGTATATTGGTGATTTATGCATTTTGATTAACGAGCTAATGGCCCAAAGAGTTTTTCGCGTGCCGGAGGAAGATACTAAGCGAGCCAAAAATAGATAACAAGTCTATGCAGATGAGCCAATGGCTTAAAGAGCCACCTGAGCACTTGTTCGGGCTAAAACAGATGGCTGGGAAATGGTTTTTTTCGATTTGTTAAACGTGGCTAATTAGCTTGTGCTGTCCGGAAAAAAGCAGCTGCAATTTGTTTCGGAAGCAGATAGACTTCTCGAGGAATACAGTGCCCTAAGATTTTAGAGCTGCCTTTTCTGTTTTCAAAAATCAAGTATACGCGCCTTGATACCAAAGCTTTGAGTTGTAGGGCAGCCAGATTTTGTCAGCTGTCGTTTGACATTTATTTTACATTTACATATGTATTTTACATATTTGGTATTTTAATTTTATTTTCTAAATAATTTCGTTAATTATATTCATTTATATTTTGTTTATTGGCTTTTGCCCAATTTGACTTTTCTAAGCTGTTCAATTAATAATCTCAAAACATTTATTTTACATTTACATATGTATTTTACATATTTGGTATTTTAATTTTATTTTCTAAATAATTTCGTTAATTATATTCATTTATATTTTGTTTATTGGCTTTTGCCCAATTTGACTTTTCTAAGCTGTTCAATTAATAATCTCAAAAATTGTCCTTTCTAACGCCTTCTAAACATGTGATTTTCAGCATTACAAATATTACTTAGGCACTTTTTTTGGAAGTTCTATACACACCGAACATTTATCTTTTCCAAATTAAAATTAAATTATAAAATGGCATCAGGAACCAGGAAAATGTATCGAAAATATATGGGATCGGGATATCTTATCATGTGCATATTATCTTTTTATTATCGTATTTGAATACGGGGTTCTAAATATATTTTTCAAAAATATGTGATAATAAATAGGGAACTATGCTCATTTTGATTTGGAATACCAAATACCATAGCATACACTTAGGCACTTTTTGAGAAGTTTTATACACCGCAAATATATACTTTTTAAGTTAAATTATTAAATGTTATAGAAACCAGGGAAATATGTTGAAATTTTATTCGATTAGGATTTCTTACCATATTCTTACTAAAATATTTTCTGAAAAATTAGTTAATGTTAAATTATGAAATGGTCTTAAAACACTTTATTGAATAAGTTTTTCTTACCATACCCTTTGTTATTTTTATCTGATATTATATGGTACCGTTTTTTAATATATTTTTATAAAAATACTTTCTGGAAAAGTAGTGCATTTTTCTCATTTCCACTTGGCCACACTGCTCGAAAGTGGCCAAAAGTTTAAAGCTGGGCCGAAAGCTTTCTCCAACTTCAGAGTCGAACGCGTATTTCAGACGAGCGGTGGCCGAGAAGAAGCAGCAGTGAATTGAGCCGAGATACTGAAGCTTGCAACACACCAAAAACACACACACTCGGACACGGCACACACACACACACAGTAACGGCGGAGTTGAAATCGAACGCGGAGAACACTGAGCGAAACGGGCGATAAAAGTGATAAAGGCTGCTACCTGGAGTTGGAGTTTGATTCATTGATCGACGAATCGAGTGCGTAAAGCTTGTAAACTTTGGATTGCAAAGATACACACACGCATACAGACGCAGCAAACACACACACACTCACTCACACACACACACACAGAGAGTTACCTGAATAACCGCCGCGCCTACCGCGTTTTCTTTTATCTCACTGCCACCACCCCCTGCGCCCTCCGCCCACCGCCCCCTTTGGCCCGCTTAACGGTATACGGAGTATCTGTGTGCGTACGCAGTATCTGTGTTTGCCCACGCTAGCGTCTGTGTATGTGTGTTGTCTTTTGGTGTTTTCATTTCGAAAAAGTTGTGTGTGCATTTTAAAAAAAACCAAAAAAATAAAGAAAAGAAAAAAACAGAAGCAGGTGAAACAAGGTCTCGATTATACAACAGCAAGTATTTTGATTTTATTTGTGGCAAGCAAAAAGCGTACTTTTATTACGGAGAGGGTGAATATAAACACAAATACACAAACAATTACGAAGAGACACGCGCACACACTCACAAAATAAAAGACAAAAAAAAAGAAAAGTGGAATAACCTTCAAGAGCCGAGCTTGTGCAACTTCCACTTCTCAGCTTCGTGGAAGGGCGGCCATACCACTAATTATTTATGATTTCAGTTTAATAGCCCGTTTCGCTTCGTAAAGTTCATTCAGTGACAGGTTTATTCGCTGACAACATTCAGCGCGAGCCACCCTACCAAACGCCCCCATTTTCCGAGTATATTTTCCAACCGTTTCCCCAGAACTTTGTACGTGCTGCAACATCGGCTGCGAATGCATTAGAAATTTATGCGAAAATACATAAATAAACGAGTGGCGAAGCATTTGATTGAGCTGAGTAACCGGACTTGGTCCCCAAAATAAAAAAAACTGGCTTTCACCCCGGGTTCTCTGAATTTCTGTGCCCTGAATATCTAATATAACTGCAGTTTTCCCCGACGAGTTTCCCGCCCAACAGTCATCAGCTGCATGGGCTTTGGAAAACCCTAAAGGGCCAGCGGTTAATTGCCAGAACAATGTCCAGCTCGGCTCAATTATTAAGCGATATTTAAATTGCCCAGGGCAATCACAATGGGCCGTATAATCGCCTCGTAGTTTGCCCTAAATCCCACCAGCCAGGGAAAGTCCTTGAAGTTGGTCTTTAAGTTTCGAATAGGCTGTTAAATATTTACAGACAGCTCTCAGGGGGGCATTCCATGAATTAACCTAACCATCCTGTGCTTTAGGAACTCTAAAAATGATATACAAAATAGAGTACTTAATTTGTTATTTAAATTGATTAAAGTTTAAAGAACTGGACCCACTTTTTGTCCCCATTTAAAACTCATACAAGAAATACCTATCTTTTAAATATACAAAATTCCAAATTTCAAGATATACCATATCTTTAAAATAGAAAAATATTTTTTATTAATTTGTATCCAACATTTTATCTGAATATGCCATGGAAAGTATTATTTGTTCCGAAATACGGCATAATCTTTATGGAAAAGGAAAGTCCTTGAAGCTGGTCCTTAAGTTTCGAATAGGCTGTTAAATATTTAAGGGCGCATTCTATAAATTAACTTAATTATCTTGTGCTTATCTTACTGCCTAAACTGATTAAAATTTAAAGAACTAGACCTACATTTCGTCGAGCAGGCTGTTAAATATTTACAGCAAGCTCTCAAGGGGCATTTCACGAATTAACCTAACCATCCTGTGATTTAGGAACTCTAAAAATGATATGCAAGCTAGAGTACTTAATTAATTACTTCATGAACTGATTAAGCTTTCAAGAAATACCATATCTCTTAAATAGAAAAATATTTGATTAATTTGTATCCAACATTTTATCTGAAAATGCCATGGAAAGTATTATTTTGTTCCGAAATACGGCAATATCTTTATGGGACACGGAAAGTCCTCGAAGTCGGTCTTTATGTTTCGAATATGCTGTTAAATATTTAAGGAGGCATTCCATAATTAATAAATTAACTTAACCACCTTGTGCTTTAGGAGCCCCAAAAATCCTAATAGAGATAGAGCACTTAACCTTTTACTACTTAAACTGATTAAAGTTTAAAGAACTAGATCTACTTTTCGTCGAATAGGCTGTTAAATATTTAAAGCCAGCTCTCAAGGGGCATTCCATGAATTAACTTAACTATCTTGTGCTATAGGAACTCTAATATTGATATAAAAGATAGAGTACCTAATTTATTCCTACACAAACTCATTAGTTTTGAAGAGCTATACTTGTTTTGCCGCTACTAAAACTTATTAACGAAATTCCATTTCCTTTAAATAGAAATCCATTCCAAAATGTTGGAACTGAAATTCCAACATTCTGAAACTATTTATGGGGACTTATACCTTACACTTACCTAATAGTTTCTCATTTCTTCAAACCCACACAGAAAAAATTCTGACGTTCTCATCTGAGTTGAAAATGTTCTAAAAAGTAGAACGACATTTTAAAGTTGAAAATGCTTTTATTTTTCTCGAATCAAGTTGAACTGGCGGTATTTGAGTACATTGTATGTACACATAAACTATTAGTTCAGTCCTTAGTGTATACTTATCAAAAAGTTGTTAAATAAACTCAATTTATCTTTTCTCTTCTCACCATTTCGATCTTATATTGATACCAAAATTTACTTACACGGTTTTTAAGAACGAATGTTCTCAATTCAAGAACAATGTTCTTAGATAGTTTTCTCTGTGCAACTGATGCGGCCGATCTAACAACTAGATTTAAGCTAGCAAAAAGTCTTAGTTTTCTAAATATATTTTTTCGCTTTTAATATTTATACCCGTTACTCGAAGAGTAAAAGGGTATACTAGATTCGTCGAAAAGTATGTAACAGGCAGAAGGAAGCGTTTCCGACCCCATAAAGTATATATATTCTTGATCAGGATCACTAGCCGAGTCGATCTAGCCATGTCCGTCTGTCCGTCTGTCCGTCTGTCCGTATGAACGCTGAGATCTCGGAAACTATAAGAGCTACAATACTGGGATTAGGCATGCAGATTTCTGAGATTCCTGCGCAGCGCAAGTTTGTTTCAGAAGAGTGCCACGCCCACTCTAACGCCCACAAACCGCCCAAAACTGTGGCTCCTACAGTTTTGATGCTAGAACAAAAATTTTAACTGAAATGTGTTGTTCTCATCAATACCTACCGATTGACCTAAAAAAAGTTTGCCACGCCCACTTTAACGCCCACAAACCGCCCACAAACTTCAAAAAATCGTAAATATGAACGCGGATATCTCGGAAAATATCAAAGATAGAGAAACGGGATTTCAGATTTAGATTCCGTAGGCTTGAGCGCAGCGCAAGTTTGTTACGCGAATATGCCACGCCCACTCTAACGCCCACAACGCTTAAATCTGTCTACCGCCGGTAGGTGGCGCATTTGCTGCTTGCATATCTCCATTGGTCCCTTTACCTGAGTAACGGGTATCTGATAGTCGAGGTACTCGACTATAGCGTTCTTCTTTGTTTTAAATTACTTCTATTACCAACACATTTTGACCCACTGTGCAGGCCCATTCCATACCCCTCTAACAATTATTAATAAGCGTTTTAGCATTTGCCGCCACACAATATGTGTGCGCACATAAACATACACTTGTTTGTGGAATTTCCCTAATAGAAATGTAATTTTCCCCCAAACCAGGCGGCTTAATGCCGGAGTTATTGTTCGGGCCAGTTGGACAGCTTATTGGGGTCATCGAAGTTGGCCGGGCACGACAACAGAACCCTCGCTGAATGGCCACCATTGTCAGAGTATTTGACCATTTATTTAATGCTCCAGCAAATGCCATTATATAAATGCATTCGCTTTGGGGTTAGAAGAAGTACAACCAGCTGACTACTGCAGATTATAATTAGTTTTTTTTCGGTGAGGGTGCTGTGCGACAATTCGACACAATTTAGTGGGAGATAATGCCTGGAAAATTGCTGCAATTTGCCATTAACAATGGCTGCGGGAAATTAATCTGGCTGACGTCAGGCGAGAACTAAAGCCGTGAATCGGATTTGGATTCGAAATCGGAATCGGGTGGGCTAATAGCCAATGATTGGAACGCTATATGGCGACAGCCTTCGAGGTTAGGCCTCGCCTATGACGCATCCGAAGTAAACATAAATATAAATAGTAAATATTTGGACGAAACTGACTTGAAGATACACAAATCGCGGACCGCTTCCCGACTGGCACAGAATTTCTTCTCTTCTTTTTTCCCTGTTTTTTGGGGGATTTTTGTCGGCTTGTTTTTCTCGGGGCCAGGGATCAGAAAGCAAAGGACAATGCCAACAACCTGATCACACACCGAAACACACACGGCGTATACTTAATGCATGGAATGTTCGGTGTTTCGGTTTCGGTCCGTGCCAAGCGCAGCCCAGTTGGTAATGTACGAGTAATGTAATGCCAATGCTACTTCCAATGCTACTGGTGCTCCTGTTGTTTTACATGCCCCACGACGCCAACAAAAGCCAAGTATTTTGTGTACACCGAAAAAAATAGTTATAGGAAAGCCACCCTCGTTGCATTAATTCTAAACTATTGAGTATCGATTTGGTGTCGATAAGATGGGTGTTACATTAATATTGATTTGAAACTAATTGGTTTAAACATAATACCACAAATCCAAGTTACAGACTCTTTAATATAGAAATGGAACTGTAAACTATACTATAGTATCTATATTACTTAGTTTTGATTCTATACATACATTTTAATACTGTCTCTGGTATATTTTTAATACAACCGGTACTAATCTTAACTTTCTGTTTTTTTTTGGTTGTATACCTATATGTTCCAGACTCTAATATAGAAATGGAACTGTAATTTACACTATAGACCTTATATTATTTAGTCGTGAATCAATACTTTAATGTCAATGCTGCCTGTGGTAAACTTTTAATACAACCGGTACTAATCTCAACTTTCTGTTTTTTTGGAGTATATAAATTTGTTGCTTTTTTTAAAGAGGTATACCTATAAGTTCCAGACTCTTTTATATAGAAATGAATCTGTAAGTTATACTATAGACTTTATATTATTTAGTCCTGAATCTATACTTTAAATTCAATACTGTTTCTGGTATACTTTTAACGCAACCCGCTCTAAATCTTAGCTTTTGGTTTTTTTTTGGTGTATTTATATTTTTTTCTGAGGCATTCCCATATATATATTTTTTGGAACTTGGAACCTGCAAAGGCCTTGGCATGTGGGCGACAATTTCGCATTTATTATGCAACAGTTTGGCGGATTGAGCGTGTAGCGTAAACAAACTTGCTGCCAGCATTTTCTGGCCCAAATGAGAAAGGGGTGGTGAAGAGGGGGTAGCGTTGAGAGCCCAACAAACCCCAAATGTGATATAAACGAATGGAAAATACCCTTAGAAAAAGGCAGAGGAAATTCTATGCAATTTTAGCTTATAAACAACCAAGAAATTGCATTCAAAATGTATCTTTATAATATTTTTTTTGTAAGCATATTGACTTTCCCTCTTAAAACAAAGTATATGCTTTTTCTCAATGAGGAAAAACAATCTATTTGAATACGTTTATCTTATCTAATATCAGAGCATGTACTATCCAATCAATAATGTCGCATGTAAGCTTATATCGAGTTTGCTGTGATGGTAGTAAAACCATATTGCATTTGTATACAACTGTCAACGATAATTTGTTTTACTTCAACATTTTCTGCAATTTTTTCCAACAAATTATACCCCGGTAACCTTCACAGATTTTCGTATCATTGAACCAATATTCGGATGACCCTTGCCCCTGCAACATTTACATTTAAGTTGTTTGCCTCCTGCAACTTTTCACAATTTCCCAGTGCCCCACCCCCTCCGGATTTTCCCAGGAGGGGGAAGGTGGAAGGAAATCATGTCATGCAGCACAGTTGAAATAATGTAATTGACTCGGGCACGCCAACTGGCAAGACAAATCAAGGCGAGGCGAAGGAAAAGCTGGAAATCAAATGTGCGCCCATTGGACTTTAGCCAGTGGGTGTTTGGGCAGTGGGTTGTTTGGCAGTGATTGCTCAAGCTGAATGCAATCCGAGGAATAACTGCAAAGCCAGTTATCGGCCAGAACCCAGCCTGCCACTTGTCTGCCACACTTGCAACCACATGCTGCAGCTTAAAACGAATCTCTTGGCAGCAGGCAGAAAACATATTTCAAACGTATGGCAGTTGGGGAAGTCGGTGGTTCTGTTTCGAAAGGCAAATAAAAGTAGGCCTACCTACCAGAGAAAAATACATTTGAAAATTGTACATATTAACATGTGTACCTATCATATTAGTCAGGGTAATTTTTGAAAACCAACAAAGTTCTTTTTGATAAGCTGACAAAAATATTTTGAGCTTTAAGAAAACACTTTCAAATCAATAAAAATATTATAAATCTTGACAAGGCGTTCAAACCAATTAAAATAAAAATCTTCGGAATTGGTGAATTTGTAACTGCCTACTAGTATACCAGTATTTATCAAAGTAATCAGTGGTATCCTAAAATTTTTTTTCCAAAAGTCCACTATTAAATCTTTCTTTGTTTACAGTTAAATATTTTTTAAAGCTTTTCAATATGAATTTTCTGCGAATATACCAAAAATATCATAAATCATATCACTTCAGATTAGTAAAATTAATCGTTACAAGCCCATATATGTAGTCTTATTCCCATATGAAATTATATCATTATAGATTTTTTGTTGTATGATAGATAAAGTAACAAATTCTTGAGCTCAGATTCCAACAATTATTACTGCACTAAACTACAGTTCAAAAGGTTTGCATCAAAAAAAATATTTATTTAATGAGTAGAGCCCTCTAAATAAAACAAGGAAGAACGCTATAGTCGAGTACCTCGACTATCAGATACCCGTTACTCAGCTAAAGGGACCAAAGGGAAATGGAGATATGCAAGCAGCAAAGCGAGATTTAAATGCGCCACCTACCGGCGGAAGACAGATTTAAGCATTGTGGGCGTTAGGGTAGGCGTGGCAAATTTTTTTTTGGATCAATCGATAGGCATTGACGAGACCAATACATTTCAGTTAAAATTTTTAATCTAGCATAAAAATTGTGGGCGCCACAGGCTTGGGCGGTTTGTGGGCGTTAGAGTGGGCGTGGCATATTCGCATAACAAACTTGCGCTGCGTACAAGGCTACGGAATCTAAATCTGAAATCCCAATACTCTATCTTTGATAGTTTCCGAGATATCCGCGTTCATATTTACGATTTTTTGAAGTTTGTAGGCGGTTTGTGGGCATTAAAGTGGGCGTGGCAAACTTTTTTTTGGGTCAATCGATAGGTGTTGATGAGAACAATTCATTTCAGTTTAAATTTTTACTCTAGCATCAAAACTGTAGAAGCCACAGTTTTGGGCGGTTTGTGGGCGTTAGAGTGGGCGTGGCACTCTACTGAAACAAACTTGCGCTGCGTAAGAAGCTCAGGAATCTGCTCGCCAAATCTCAATAGCCTAGTTCTAATAGTTTCCAAGATCTCAGCGTTCATCCGGACAGACGGACAGACGGACAGACGGACATGGCTAGATCGACTCGGCTAGTGATCCTGATCAAGAATATATATACTTTATGGGGTCGGAAACGCTTCCTTCTGCCTGTTACATACTTTCCGACGAATCTAGTATACCCTTTTACTCTACGAGTAACGGGTATAAATACCCATGGGATGAACAATTTTATAGCTATTTTTTATCACTGTATGTCAACGAAGGTAGCACTTTGTTTATTTGCTCTGTGGATAAGCGAGACGGGAAGTGGGTGATTGGGCGGTGGAGCTAATCAAAAGGCCAACTCAGTCGAGACGTCATTTGCGTTTCAGTTAGCCACTATACCTTACAGCAGAGACAACAGAAACAACCATTAGCAAACAAGCTGTAAAATATTTGTCAATTTTGTTTGCTGGCTAAACCAGTCGAACTTGAATACAGGGTGTACTTTGAACACCGAGAACAAAAAAAAAAGGAAAGAAATCTTATGTAAGACCCACGATCAACAAACGATCACGTAAGGCTCTATCACCCCTTCTCCCTCTCAAATCTTCTAGAGCCCATTAAGACCATTTGAATGTGTGGCTAATTGCTATTTTCTAGCCGATCTGGCAATTGAAATGACGCTATAGTGGCTCCATATACGGAATACCTTGAATGGAACTCATTGGCACAATGGAGGCCACAGACCTATCTCTTCTATATAACTTTCGTTTATAACTTTCTTATCTAGCTGTGTGGGTTTCAGATGCCAATTAAGATTGGCCAGGTTCTTCGAAATCTTTATGAAGACTAAGATTAAAGTTCCATCAAGAAATATATATATATGAATGATACCACACTTTTTACCCAAATAGTAAAACAAATAGTTAAAAACATTTTAGGATCATCTTACTAAAATATTATACTGAAAAAACTGTTGTAAAATATATAAGTAAGGCTTTTTTTAAGGAAATAGCGGCCCAAATGTATATTTTATTTATCTTAACTGTGGAGTGCGCTTTTGTTTCTAGCTGTTTCAGGAAAAAGAAATTGGTTGTTATGGGTCATAAAAAAAGCAATAAATACCTGTTATTAAAAAAAACAATAAAGCGTAAAAAAACAGAACTCATTTCTCATTTACTAATATAAAACTATTTACAACTTAATAATTTATCGCTTCTATCGTTTCCTGTCACAGTTTGAGTAAAATGTTAAAAGGTCCCATAGAAAAACCTATTGTTTTATATTTTTCTTTGTGATATATTATATTAATAATAATAGTTAAAATAGTTATATGCTGTTAAAAGGTGATATTTACTAAAGTATTTTATAGTCAAAAGAAGTACAGATATAACAAAATGTTTATCTATCTATACCTCATAAAGGTGACAAGAATTGGCTAACCACTTTGAGATCAGTTTTTATTTCCATACTAGCCTTCATTCAAGGCAGATAACATATATTCCCTTCCAATCCAAGCTGTTTACTCAAGTGCTGGGGCTGTGGAAAGTTTTGCATTGTGTGATAGCACCACCACTAACACTCGACTACTCGACACACATCCATGACAAAAGCCGTGATCTGTGCGGCACTATATATAGTATACCCGCTCGATTCCCAAGGAGCCAATTTGGGTCAGAGCAACCGCCTTTCCGTTTTGAGTTTGGTTTTGTTCTATCCATTTCTGCTCTATTCTGTTCACCTGAAAGGGAAAGGAATCTAAAGGTGAGAAAAGGGCAAAGGGCAAAGGGCGATGGGTCCAACTGGTGGGCGTGGGAGCCGCCCCCTGGAGCGTTTGATATGGCAATTAAGAGCGCAGCTGCAGTTTGCACTTGCCAGCGTTTTTAGTTGCTGTTGTTTTCACCTTTCACTCGGCTCGTGACGCACATCCAGCAGGTGTGGATTCCGGGAGGAGGGTGCGGCCATGGGGATCCACTGCAGCAGCCCTTACCTCACGACATTCTATATAGCCAGAGATGGGAAACACCTAACTAAAATGTACTATCGCAAAATATCCCCTCAAAAACCGCAGACGGTTGGCTTGAAATATCACCAAGATGCCAGTCATATTGCATGACTTTTCCATTAATGGATTAAAATGTTTTAGTATTCCCACCAGATATCTATCGGATTATATTAAATGGCTTATTCCCACTAGCTATCTAAAGAATATTATCTGATAATAGTAGAATACTACATTGTGCTCTAACAAATTCGAAACCTTTCTAGCAAATTGGCACTTCAACAAAGTTATTTCTACATTGTAATTAAGAAAGGTTGTGATATTTGAGTTCAGTATTAGCGGATATTGTATCGTTCTCATACTTTCCCACCTTAGGGTAAATAATATATTGGATCTCTGGCATCACTGGCAGTCCTATCTTAGAATCGTTTCCTCCAAAGAATACCTTTCCCCTTGGCTTTTTGTGTTTACCCGCGAATTAAGATCTTCCGTCTACGTGATGACAACTAACGATGACAATTAGAATGTAAATATTTATAGATTTCATTCAGTGCCTTCGCATTTAGAACGAACTGAATGGTTTTTTGGAGAATGTTAGGTGTCGCTTGCCTACACTGATAAATACTGATAGGAAAAGATATTTATTTGCATGGAATTTCGTACTATTTAATATCTTCATAAACTACTTCTATTTATTATATCCACAACAGTTTAAGTCCCCGATTTTTCAACGTTTTTACAGTATTTTCGATAAATATCGAAAAATTACATTTTTCAGTATCACTTTAACAATCTTCAATGGCAAAAATGGGACCTGTAAGTTTACCTGTCAGTATCGAATTCATTTGTCACTCGTTTTTCTTTTCTGTGTTCAGTCGTGATTCATCCGCGGAGTTCTGGGCCCTCGCAGATAACTTTATAAACATATTCCATACCCACGCACACAAGATTGCGCGGGCTAAAACTGGCTAAAGCCGGACAAAGAGTTGATTGTAAACAAATTTGCCGACCAAAATGGGTGCGTCGGAGAACAGGTTATGTTTTGGGGGATAACTAAATTTAGCCAGTTACCACAAATGATTGACTGTCGAATCGAGTGATGTGCATGGAACTTGCCTAATTAGTTTTTTTTTTTTGTTTATTTCCACAGAGCAATGCGTCTCGACACGAACTCAAATGTGGACTTCAAAGCATTCGAATCCAGCTCTAGCCCATCTGTAAGTACTCTAAAGTAGAGTCATTGAAAAGTGTTGCTCATTATACCCAATTTTATAGCTCATCAAATTGGATAATCTGGCCACCTGGGGTGGCTCACAGAAAACAGACACACGACTGCCGATCACGGACTATTCCAATCTGGGGGGACCCCGGCACAATCGCAGCCCATTCCCCCTGTCCAAAGATGTCAACAATCGCTTTGTAATATGGTAAGAGCCCAAGCCGAGCTATCTTTAATTAAAAACAAAAGATTGCGCTGTATGGCCCACAGTTTAATTTCGTAGTGTCATGAGCTATGACTGTTTTGGTGTTCTACATTTATGTGACAAAACTGAAATTATATTTATAAGATTTTTGTGCTTAGAGTCGTAAAATGGTAAAAATGAAATGGTTTTCAGTACTAGTTAGTTAAGAATGAAACTATAAACTATAAATGATTAAGATATAGTATAACTTTAATACTTGGAATAAACTTTTTCGATTTTTAATGAGTCAAATAATGATGTAAGGATTATTATTATAATATCCACTTACTAAATATAAGATATAGTAGAACTATTAAAGTTGGAATAAACTTTTTCGATTTTTAATGAGTCAAATAATGATCTATGGATTATTATTATAATATACACTTACTAAATGTGCTATTTCGTTCGGTTGTAAATTCACATGTTAGTAATAATATATTTATAATAACTTATTTTTATGTCTTAGGGATGGTGATATGACCACACTGGATGTGGACGCCATCACAAACACCAGCGATGAGACTCTGACTGAAAGCAATAGCATATCGGAGCGCATCTTCGCCGTGGCTGGTAACCAGCTGCGAGAGGAGCTTAGCACCACTGTTAAGGGTACGTATTTGGCTTAAATATTATTTTTATTAAGCCCATATAATAACTAAAATATCTCCGATCTAGAATGCCGCACTGGAGATGTGCGCATCACGCGTGGATACAATCTGCCCGCCAAGTATGTGCTCCATACGGTGGCACCTGCCTACAGGGAAAAGTTCAAGACGGCCGCCGAGAACACGCTACACTGCTGCTACAGGTGAGTCAGAAATACCCGTATGTCTTATTCTGATAATATGGTGCTTGACCAAATAACGGAACCAAAAAATACTGCTACATAAACTTCTTCAAAGCAATCAAATTATATGAATTCAAGAAATGATTCATGGTATTGTCTAACAGCTGTTCTTTAAATGTTTTTGCAAAACCCGCTGACTATAAAAATCGTACCAAGTTTATTTAATACATATATACGTGCTTAATCTATTTTTTTTGGGATTTATTTTATAAGTGAGTCAGATTCTCGTCAATTTAAAGTCATAAACAAATATTTTTTAGCCCAAAAACAAAAGCAATCTTGAATATATGTAATACATAATAATAATACATATTATTAATAAAAACTTTTACTTTTTAGAAGCACATACCATCAAATTATAAATAGTGTAAGTTTAAGGAAAAGTTTCTTAATAAGCTTTATAGCTGCGACATTTCAGGAAACTTGTTGGTGAAATTAGTAGAAAACTGTTGTTAAATTAGTAGTTCATATAAGTGTTAGGTTACTAATATCTTTAAATTGAATAGGTTATTATATAGATTAAATTCAATTTGGAAAGTAATCCCCTCTATATACATACAGAAATGTCCTGTGCAAGGCGAAGGAACTGAACCTGCACACCATCGCCCTGTGCAACATCAGTGCCCACCAGAAGAGCTTTCCAGCGGATGTTGCAGCTCATATTGCCCTGCGTTAGTTATTTACATAACCCATATATGTTACAAAACTGATCTCAACTTTCCTATAAACAGGTACAATCCGTCGCTATCTGGACAAGTGCACCCTGCAGGTTGTGATATTGTGCGTGGGCAGCAGCGAGCGTGGCACCTACGAGGTCCTGGCCCCACTGTACTTCCCGAGGGACCAGCTGGAGGAGCGCAGTGCCCTGTGGCAGCTGCCCAAGGATATTGGCGTGGAGTTCGGGGAGCCCCAACATCCGGATCCCGACCGCCAGATACGCATTATCCGCAATCCCCAGCACAGTGTCCACATGCGTCATCGTCTGGGTGAGTAAGCAGGCTGAAAATATGATCCTACGAGCTTGATAACGTAAAAACGGAAAACATATTTCTGTTCTGAATATCAAGAACTATTAAGTGCGCAAAGAGTGTGTAACCCAAAGACTTCATATTATAATATCAAAATTGAGATCTTTAATATTTGTATACCTTCAATATGATATCGTTTTTTGTTTTCTGTGCACATTTCTGATTGCTATATTGCGATTCTGGCTGTCGTCACGGTTTTCTCTCTCACTGCCAGCTTATCAATCGGCTGTCGATGATAAGGACGCCTATCATGGCAATGATTCCATTTGAAGTGTATACAATTCCTTTGTCGCCTGTCGATAAGATAGGAGCAGCAACCAGAGACAAGTGAATAACATACGAAACAAAAGTGGAATATATGGGAAATTCGCTGGTATGCTATGTTGACTGGCAGTCCGACTTCTATGGCTTCAGTTACGCTGCAAAGTCGGTCGAGTGCGGGTCATTTTGGCAGTAGTTGCATACGATTGGTCAGACGAAAGTCGCAAGTTTTCGGTTTATTTGGGCCAACCTAGGTACTATATCAGTCCCACAACACAATTCAACGTATTTGTAAGTGTTCATAGCTGAGTTTTGCAAACGATTACTTTAAATATGTGTCATAAATCGATTTAAAAGTGGAAACAGAAATACGTACTTGGCATTGAAGACTTTACTCCCCCGATGTCGCAGTTAGTTTCCAGTGACAGAAGACTGAATGCTATGAAATCGGGATTGAATCCGTTGCATACTTTCAGGATTAAGCTTTATAAACAACTGTGTAGATTACCAAGAAAAACTACATTCAATATATTTTAAAATTCAATCAGAATTTAAATTTATTTATTTAAAGCCTCTAGCGTTGCCAATAGCAAATTAAAAGACTGCGTGCTGCCAGATCTAAAAAAATTTTTTTCAGCTTAATCGACATTCGATTATTCTTATCGTTAGCTTTTTGTTTTTCTTATATTATTTTTGTTTGTTTTTAGTTTAGCAAGAATTTAGCGAGAATTTATACTTTTTTTTTTTAAATAGAAAATACTAGTGCTACCTGATCGGGAACAAATATGAGTCAAATTCATGGAAGAGAAAGAAAACAAGGTGCTTTGATTCAAAAATATAGAATTTGTTGATTTTTTAAAAGAGACAACAGAAAAGGACGAGAAGGGATAATAGAAAAAACATGAGAAGAAATTGGAGAGAAGGTCGCAAATAATTTTTTAAAGGATCAACGGAAAATCGTGAAAGATGCCTAATTAATCGATACGCAAATAAATTCTTCACTTAGTTCTAGCTCCTGGCCCAATTCCATGAAGATAACCTTTAAAAGTTCTTTAAAAAACAAAAAAATTACGAACACATTTTTAAAAAAAAAACTCTACCAGAAACTATTATCATCCTTCTTGAATTATTTTCAAAATATTATTTTGTAAACTTGTGTTATTAATGAAACGAATATTGATGAAATTTAATATAATTTAATCTTTTCTTAAAAAGTATTTAAAATATAGGTTGAAATAGGTTAAAAAAAAAACATACAGCAAACCCAAAAGCATCTAAAATGGTTGGTGATTTGAAAGGGTTTATAAATGTCAAGCATTTTAATAATACTTATATTTAAGTATAATCGTTTGAGCTTTCTTAGTAAATATTTAAAATAGGTGCATGTAAATTTGAAAAATATTTGTTGGTTGGAAAATTTTTAACTATTTTTAATTGCAGCCCTTTACGATCATGCTTTGTGAATATTTAAAAGTGATATAAAACATTTTATTAATGTATTAGGAAAGGAAATAGTCAACTTTTCTTACTTTCTATTTATCCCCTGTCCAGCTCACTCAAATTATAATAAGTTAATCCAATACAAAGTACTTTAATTACATCTTGAAGCGAAAGCTGGAAAACATTTCGCATTTGTGTTACGTTAGTTACGTTATCAACAAAAGTTATGTAGTTAATTTACCTTTGGACAGCTTATCGCGAGGAGTGTCACTCATGTGTTTGGCCTGGCCAAGTTCCATTTCGGGCCTAAATCATGTCACCGCAGTCCAGTTATCAGCCTTATCAGTTATCTTTTCAGAGAGATGCAAAGTGAGAGCTTATAGAGAGTGAGGGTGGTTTAAGGGGGCAATTCGGGGGGGCGTGTATCCAGTTTTTTGCTCAACGCTCGTGCGTTTATCCGCTCGCCTTGTCGTCTCACTTGAAAAGAGCTGGCGTTCAGTTCAACTCACATTCCGCAGCGCTGAAGTTCGGACAAGATTACAGAAAGTGTTAGCTCTGCGCCGATAATCGAATCGAGATCCAGCGCAGAATGATAAACAACTCGTTCGAGTTCTCGTGTAAAGACCATAATACCCAAAGCCCTAAAAACATAGATCATTTTCAAAATGTTTAGGCCACTTATTTCATTACGAAGGACCATAACTCAACCATTGAAACTTATACTACTATCTTGGTGATTCCATATTATCATTATAATATTATATTTTTGAAAAATATCTTATAGCTATATAGTAACTAACCGAACCCCCATTTTTTCCCCTCAGCCGACGACGATTCAGACGTTAGTCCACACGATATGGAGGGCAATAGCTCGGATCTTGAGAGCGGAGCTCGGGATATGAACGGTCTTAGCCTGAACTCGTACAGCAGTGGTTTGCAGGCTCAGCTCCAGGTGAGTTGCATTTTAAGCACCTTAAATGTATCTTAGTTTGCTAAATTATGGATTTTCCTGACCTCTCAAACAGTTGGATTTGGACCGGCAGCACCTGCTCAGCGATCGCCCGCGCACTGGAGTTTACGAGAACGTCATTTCCGAGGGCGTCGAGGGGATTGAGCACCAGGAAAGGTATGTCAAGAAACGATATACCTTCGTTCTTATATCATTTAAAAGCATCCTAAGAAATCCAGATACTAAATCTCAGCTAAGATTTTAAATTATCTATTTATCGCGATCTATAAATTATCTATTTTATATTCTCACACAAGAGAGCTTTAGTCAACTCTTTAATAACTATTTAGTCGGAAAACATTTTAATTTTATAGCTAGACATTTAGGTCTTTAAGTATTAACATCGAAAATGCTAGCAAGAGACATTCCAATTAGCATATAATCGAAAAAGTAATCGCGCCCTTAAGTAAACATTACTAAGTGCAAAAAGGCCTAAATACGTTTATTAAGTGAATCATATCTACTATGCAAACTTTAAGAAATCTTAAAAACCTAAAAAAAATTTTAAAAAATTAAACTTAAAGTATATAAATAAATATACACCAGAAGATAAGAAGTAGACTATCTATCATTATTATGGTCTCCAGGTATCCCCATAACCAAGTTCATCTTCCAGAACGTTACTATTAAGTTATCACATTTGTAAAGTAATTGATATTATCTAGCTCGGGGCTTGGGATCACTTGTTTGCCTAACTAGTTTAGCCCATAGATCATTTGCAGTATAAGATTACACAATGCATCAGTTAACTTTCTTGAGTATGGGAACATTTGCAACTAATAAAGCTGGTAGACACGCAGTATTACTTGGCCCTCCTCCTCCGCCCATAAACACCTCGTAAGCGAGCCCGTCCTTTCAACCAGCATTTTTATTACAAGAGCATGCCGGAAATATCTTAACCGTCTGGCAAATGCCTTTCCTCATTCACTCGCTCTATGTAAATTCCGCCGCTTGTCGAAATTTTAGAGACCCCTAGCACGCAATCCGGGAGCTCAGGCTCAGGCTTAAATTGAATTGAATTGAAGCGGTAGAAAGTGCTTGCCCACCGTCCTGCAAAATGCTAATTGGACGGGCCAAGTGTTTTGTGGGCTTTTTCTTGTGACGCCATCTGTGACGTAGGAATATGAAACATTGTGGTGTCATAGTTTGCGTGAGATCTTCAAAACCCCCTGCGAAAGAATATTTATAGCTTTCAGGTCGCTTTGGGGGGCAGGTCTATAAAAAGAGTTCATTACTTTTAATGGTCAGCAGGGGGCTTTTAAGAATAGTGATAGTGACATTTGCCAAAAACTGGAAGGAGGACTATTTATACCCGTTACTCGTAGAGTAAAAGGGTATACTAGATTCGTCGGAAAGTATGTAACAGGCAGAAGGAAGCCTTTCCGACCCCATAAAGTATATATATTCTTGATCAGGATCACTAGCCGAGTCGATCTAGCCATGTCCGTCTGTCCGTCTGTCCGTCTGTCCGTCTGTCCGTCTGTCCGTCTGTCCGTCTGTCCGTCTGTCTGTCCGGATGAACGCTGAGATCTTGGAAACTATGAGAGCTAGGCTATTGAGATTTGGCGTGCAGATTCCTGATCTTCTTACGCAGCGCAAGTTTGTTTCAGTAGAGTGCCACGCCCACTTTTACGCCCACAAACCGCCCAAAACTGTTGCTCCTACAGTTTTGATGCTACAATAAAAATTTTAACTGAAATGTATTGTTCTCATCAATACCTATCGATTGACTTAAAAAAAAGTTTGCCACGCCCACTTTATCGCCCACAAACCGCCCCCAAACTTCAAAAAATCGTAAATATGAACGTGGATATCTCGGAAACTATCAAAGATATAGAATCAGGATTTCAGATTTAGATTCCGAACCTTTGTACGCAGCGCAATTTTGATACGCGAGTATGCCACGCCCACTCTAACGCCCACAAACCGCCCAAGCCTGTGGCGCCCACAATTTTCATGCTAGGTACAAAATTTTAACTGAACTGTATCGGTCTCGTCAATACCTATCGATTGACCAAAAAAAAATTTTCCACGCCCACCCTAACGCCCATAACGCTTAAATCTGTCTACCGCCGGTAGGTGGCGCATTTCAGTCTTGCTTTGCTGCTTGCTTATTTCCATTTCCCTTTGGTCCCTTTAGCTGAGTAACGGGTATCTGATAGTCGAGGCACTCGACTATAGCGTTCTTTCTTGTTTTACAATGGAATTTTCGTGGGTATAAATACGTAACCATATTTTAGTTTCCAGCCTAAGCTAAAAGTACAACTCTTTTTAAGCAATGAGTGGTGTTTTTTTTTATTTATATATTTTTAAATTGTATGCTTATCGCATTAAGAAAATATTTATTTTGCCATTTTACGTGTGGAAATAATCTTGGGGGTAAATATTTATGAATATTTACAAATGCTCGTATCTATAAGCAAAGATAATGCCTGTGCCAAAAGCAAGAAAATTAAGACACTCCAAATAATAGATAAATATTCCTACAAACAATTTAGTTTAATATCGTTTGACTACTTAAGAAGCTTTAAAAAAAATTAGAAAAACTATAAAAAATAAAATAAGCCACGCGCTTAAACGTTTTACGTTAAAGTAAATACCAAAATAAATATTTAAAATTTTATTACGCGTTATTTTAATGCATATTTCCCCCAAACATTGCGAGTTCCGCTAATTAAAATGATTAAGATGACATCTCGGCTTGGAGTGGGAATGTGGATCCGCTGGTAACCGGATCGGCCGGTGGCAATATAATCAGAATATCGAACCGTTGCAGTTCATTGAATGAAACCGCACAAATGCCTCGCACACATTTTGTAGACATTTAAATGTAACATCTCACAGGCAACTTAATTTATTCAACCGATTTTAGGGTGAGAGGGAGGTGGATCCAATGGGGTGCTGACAACTGGGCGTCGCTTCCTGGACCAGTTTTTTATTCTCGTGGTTTTTTTTGTGTGCGTACGGGGGGAATGTACCCCACTGTGAAGCCGCTTCTTCCTCTGCGCAATCAATTAATTACAATCTGAGGTCATCATGGCACAAGCAAAAAAAGGTCAATATTTGGCTTTAAAGTTTTTTAAAATTACATATTGGGATACATTAAAATATGAAGGAAATAGATTCAAAATTTTTTTATAAAGATAAGACTCTTATCATAAGAGGTTCAAATTTCTCATAAAAAGTCAAGCATAAACAAGTTACAATCTGAGGTCATCATGGCACATACAGAAAAAAAGTCAATATTTGGCTTTAAACTTTTTTAAATTAAATATTGGGATGTATAAAAATATGAAGGAAATAGATTCTACACTTTTTTAGAATGATAAGACTCTTATCATAAGAGGGTAAAATTTCTCATAGAAAGTCAAGCATAAACAAGTTACAATCTAAAGTCATCATGGCACATACAGAAAAAGGTCAATATTTGGTTTTAAACTTTTTTTAAAAAGAAAATATTGGGATTTTCTCATTGAAACTCAATCATAAATCACTTTATAAGAAAAAATTCTGCTCTCATTAGCAAAGAATTTTTTTATTTTTTATTAGTTTCTAAGCCTTATCACCGAACTTTTGAGATAAACTTTATTTTTAAGTTAGGATTAATCTTATATTTAGTATATTTTTAGCTCCATATAATCAGTTTCCACTGTGCATTTGTACAAGAATATTCCTACATCTATGAGTCAACAGTAATGTTGTTTATGTTTACCGTGTTGTTTTAACATTTCATTTTGATGGAAATGTTGCACATTGCGTGCATACGTAGATACGATTTTTTCCCTATAAATGAATATATACAAAGAGTGGGTGGGTGGTGGAACCAAAACAGAATTCGTGTGTTCGTTTTTTGCGCATTTAGCTGCCAACTGACAACGCAAACATTTGAACTGATTTCATTTTTTGGACAGTTTTGTTTTAGCCCCAACTGACATTAGTGCAAATAAAGCCGCTAGCATGATGTCCTTGGGTTATTGTTGTTGTTGTTGTCGTTGTTGTTACTGGCTTTGGCACTAACTGTTCTTGCTCATATTCTTGGCATTGGTGTTGTAACTGATTGCCATTGAGGAGGCGAAAGGGCGCACGCTCCAAAAGTGAGAGAGTGTTCCCACTCTCTACCGAGTACAAATATTGTACACATAGGAAAACTATTACTTATAACATATTTTATATTTATTTATTATTTATTACATATCTTTCTCTGCTACTGGAGTTCATTTTAGGCGTTGCAGAATGCCTTTTAAAGTGTTTCTAAAAATAACTCATTCGACTCGTATGCCAGTTTGGTTCTAAAATATCGCTTTCTAATTTCTAAATAAGCACTCTTTACCGAGTACAAATAATGTACACTATGGAAAAACTATTTGATTTATATTTTCTAACCGTTATATGGCATAATTGACCATGCATCTTTATCGGCTTCTGGAGTTCAATCCCAAGGCTATAAAATTTTTTTTAATCTTATAAACATTTTAAGCGTTGCGGAATGCTCTTAAAGTGTTCTTGAAAATTACTCATACGACTCGTATGCCCAGTTGGTTAAAATATATTGCTTTCCAATTTCTAAATAAAATTTTTAAATGTTTAATTGAAATCTACCCCACCTAGATTATAAAAAAACTTTTCATTAAAGGCAACAGTACGTATGATTGATGATCTTTGAAGCCAACGCCCAGAGTCTCATACATATTTTTCTAAAAAACTTTTTTGTGATATGACTAAATGCCTTAATACAATATTGGAGTAATTTTTAAAAAATCCAAAAATAATAATTACTTTCAATCGAAAATCTCCAAAGTAATATAGATAATTTTTTTTAAATAAGATAAAAAAATGTATTTTGGGGCATTTTGTCACAGAACAATCTAAAATGCTGTTATCAGGTCGAAAATCACGGTGAAATCTTCATATAAGATAAATATTTCTCTCCGTGCAGCATCACCGCGTGGGAGAGAGCAAGAGCGTGAGCTTTCTTTTGCGGCGACGTCGCCGAAGCCCCACTCTCTCTCTTTTTCTCTCCTGCTCTCTCCTTCGCGGCTGCTGGGGGCGGCGAAAAGATTCAAGAGCAGCCCCACTCGCCGCCAACGCGCTCATTCGAAAAGCTCCGCTCGCGGCGAACAGACGTGCATCGAAAGTATACATCCCGTGACGGGCGCGAATTCTATATAAATCGGTGATAAATCCATAAAATCGCATTCACTCAAAAGTTAAAAGTATAAAGGAAAAACTATTTTCGCATTTCCACACGCGGCTTCCGTACAACGCAAAAGTCTGGCCACCAAGCTGCCCGCACCTACTTATTATTTAACCGAAACAGAGAGGAAAAGAAACACCCTGAACTATTTATAAGTATTTAGCGAAAGGAAAAAACAAACCATCTTGCGTCAATTGAATACGAAATCGAGTTGAAAACAGCGGCGAACAAATCGAGTCATAGCTGTACGATTGTTAATAATAATAAAACCGAAATTTGTATTTTTTGACTTAAAATCGATAAACCGTAATTGTGCGCGAGAGGCGAACAGCGGAACTCAAAGGGAACAGAAAGTAGTGCCACCCAGAAAAACAAAACCAGTAACAACCACAACTACTACAAAAACCCCATCCGAAACTCAGTGCAAACTATGACAATGTTAGAAGGAATGACGTCCATCGACTTGGGCTCCAGTCCCATGCAAGAAACCACGGGCGACATGAACGACGTTCTGCCCGATGAGCTCATGGAGACGCCGGAGGAAAGGTAAGGACCTAGTGGGTCGGCGAAGGGTGTAGGGTATTGGAGTGTGTCAGTCACGGAGTCGGACAGGCCATCACCGCCCCTCCATATCCTTTTTTCCCCCCTTCTAGGCAGTAAACAATTGGTCCTCGACCAGGGTTTCATGACGTCAGCTGTGGGCGGGGGTACAATGTAGCCTAACTATTCCAACCCGATCCGATAACTGTCTGTCATATACGTGGTATACGAATGGGGAAATAAAAATGGGAAAAAAAAGTCCTTCAGAACCTGTTATTATAAGCTCGTATTTAATAATACAATGCTCATTTCATGTAGATCTACTACAAAGATTATAATTTTCCATTCTAAATATAAAATATTTTAATTTCACAATTAAATTCAATTTGTATAGATTAATTGTTCTATGTTTATGATAGACTGTTTTTGCTTATATAAATTACAGTCTAACTATAATAACTCGAACCACTATATCTACCACCAAATAAAGTTAGAGTTATGGTTCATACTATATATTTTTACTAGTTTTACTTTTAAAGAATTTTTGAGTTAAGAAAGTACTGTAGTTATAAGGCATTCCACTTTCATCCAGTATGACTTACATTTACATTTTAAGGATCTTAGAGCTATATTGATATAACTATTGTATTTTAAGTTTTAAAGTGAAGTTTGACTTGAAATAACATTAAGTGAAAAGGTAGCCGAAATATTTACAAGTATTGTTTAGAGGAGAACTAAACAGATCCAAAAACCTAATTAACTCATTTTAGAACCCACTACATTTCAGTCTTAAAAGTTTGCATTACTAGATTTCAACTGTACTCCTCCCCCGAGACTCCTTCCCATTTCTATTTTTGGATTGTGCATCCTTCAGCTTGCCTTGCAATTCGCCCCTGACTTATTATTGAACTAACCAGGCCAGCCTTCACCAGTTCACCCACTGCAAGTGAACCCAAATAGAACCTTTCGGCCTTGTTTTTCCGTACGTGCCAGTGAACAATAACATGCAATGTTTGTGTATAAAGCCAGGAAATGTGATCTAATAATATTGTTATTACTTCTCCGCGACTCTGACTAAATAAAGTGTGAGATTTATTCCATGGATTAGCATTAAGCTTTAATATTCATTGTATATTTCGCACGATAATCACATTATGGGGCCACCACCCACAAAATCTACCTGCATCCGCATCCGCAGCTGTATCTGTATCTGTATCTTTAGCTGGGCAAACACCAATTTCGAGATTGCGATTGAGATTGAGTTGGCCAAGACTGCGTCACAATGCGTCACATTTGGCTACTATCTGGATCCTTATCTGGATAATCTCAGCAGTCGCAAAGGCTTATCGGTTGCTGCTACCGGAGTTTACTGCGGCACGAGGAGGCAAAACATCACATTGCATCACAAATCACAACCCAAATCACTTTGCTTAATCACAGTCTTAAGTCACCTGAAATTGACTCATATTAGCCCACATTTAGCGGAGACTGAGGTGTTCAATTAGCCAGCTCGAAAGTTTGTTTTTCGGCGTGTGGCGTCGAAAGTTGTTAATCACTTTAACACAACTTTTGTACAGACTATATATACATATATGTAGATATATCGATTCTCTGTGAGATTTTCTAAGTGACTCACAGGCAATGTGCGCATTTGTTCACTGGCCAATTAAATGCAGATTTCCCCATTAAATTGGGTTACCCCATCCCATTCCCAGTCTAATTTTGTACTTTTATCTAGCAAATATTTGCTCGAATTTAGCACACTTGGGTTATAAAAGCAAGGCAGCTAAAACATGGGCTTAACACGCCTTTCAAATTTATAATTCGCCAGGCGGATAATCATGATGTTCGGTTTTTTTTTCGTTTTTTTGCGAAATGAATTTCAAGCAGTCGGCCAAGGCGACTTTACAGCAGCTTCTGGTCGTGACAGTGGGCCAGAGAGACGGCTGTCATTATATGCTTATATGGCCTGGAATTGCGTGACGCCACATAATAATCGATCGAACTTCCCCCTGCCCACCCCCCAGCAAACCAATCAATGTAGGCTCCACATAATCGCCGCGTCAATAGTTATATGCGTAGTACTTGAAAAGTCAGAGGCCATAGAGTAAACAAAATGAAAGCAATCCTAAATAGAACAGGCCATGCGTGTAAGCCATTTTGTAATCGATCTTGGTCTGTAATCTCATACTCGGAAAATTTAGAATTCTGGGAAAATCAAGACACTGCAAATATGAACTGCGCACTTGTATAAATAAGATAAACTACGTGTATTTGCAGAATCTTCTGGGGAAATACAAGACGCAGTTCAAATATTACAGATATATAATACAGTAAACATTGCATTGCCTTATAAATATAATATAATTTCTAGTTTAGTTATATATACCTACACAGAGAGGATTATTCACGTAATTTGCACTCAAATTGAGAATTTTTGTACTCAAAAATTCAGCGAATTCAGTACAAATTTCTTTAAAAATATGTACTTAAATTGAGTACATTTGTGCTCTTTTTTGATAATTTTTCCTCAAAATAAGTACAAACTGCAATCATTTTAAGAAAAAATTTAGCTTGCATTTTAGAAACGAAACACTCTAATTAAGAAAAAAGTTCTTGATAGTAAACTTCTAAGCTCTCAAATTAAGAACATTTGTGCTCTTAAATTGAAGGAGAATTACACCTTACACCCATTCCCAGAAAAAAGGGAAACATTTTTTTTTTATTTGTATGTATAAATTAATTAGTTATATATTTCTAACATTAAAGTATACTTTTTTAAGTTATCTTTTTTAGTAATTTGTTGCTCTATTTTTTTGTTGTAATTTTTTTAATCACTAAGCTAATATAACCTATAACAACTTTTTTAAAATATATTCATCAAATTCCTTTTTCTAAGATATTATAGCTCTTGTGGGAACTATGTAGGACTAACCTCTAAATCATTTTCCTCTTCCAGATACGAACGCCTTTTGCGTCGCGCTCAAGTCGAGGACTTGACGGAGGTCTCGGGCATCGGTTGTCTTTACCAGAGCGGCGTGGACCGCCTGGGTCGGCCTGTGATTGTGTTCTGCGGCAAATGGTTCCCCGCCCAGAACATCGACCTTGAGAAGGTAATACTCGAAAGCTATTCGTTGCATCGAAAAATTCTAATTTCTCTTTGCTCCTTAGGCCTTGCTATATCTTATTAAGCTACTGGATCCCATCGTTAAAGGAGACTATGTCATCTCGTACTTCCACACGCTGACATCCACAAACAACTATCCATCGCTGCACTGGCTGCGTGAGGTCTACAGTGTGTTGCCTTACAAGTGAGTTTCTATCTCTGGACCTTAAAAAATATATTTTTTCTAAACTCAAATTGCTTATCTTATAGATACAAGAAGAACCTCAAGGCCTTCTACATAGTGCATCCCACTTTCTGGACTAAGATGATGACCTGGTGGTTCACCACGTTCATGGCGCCAGCCATCAAGGCCAAAGTGCATTCTCTGCCGGGTGTGGAGCACCTGTACTCGGCCATCACAAAGGATCAGCTGGAAATTCCCGCCTACATCACCGAGTACGACATGGCGGTAAGTCAAAACGGACCCTAATATAATTATGATATCTAATATAATCTATTTGTAATCCCTTTACAGACCAATGGCCTGCATTACTTCAATCCTGTGCCGACTGCATCGTAGATGGCGGCCATTGTTGCTGTCTAGGACAGCGGGCAGCCACCATAGCATATACATACCTATATATAGATACACACACACGATTGTGAAGTTTTTATAGATTTTATAGAACGTATTTTGTTTTCTTGATAAGTAATATTTGTTTACTTGCGCATAACTTTCGATGTTGTCGTTTATCGATTGACTTGCCGCAAGTTTTGTTGAACATTGTGTAGCATACTTTTATGGGAATGGCCGAGTCGCCCGATCCCTCGAAACCAATTAGCTAAAAACATAAATCGGCAGCCCCAAAAAAAAACCAGATAATTGTGTAAAACATTCTTATGAAGTGCATGGAAATTAGTTAATTAGTTGGCATCGGCAGAACAAAAACCTTGTTAATTCGCTATAAATAGAAGTTGAACTATTGGTAGGAGATGGATAGGGTGGATGGAGGACTCGTTAACGAGATAGGAAACCAAAATAAACCAAAAAATAAGAACACGTTAGCAATGCTGAACAAAATGAAATTTGATTAGAGAACCTGCATATACGGATATACAAGATTATTCTAAATATTAAATTGATAAATTGTACTTGATTACGGAAGGGAGGAGTATATAGATGTGAATAAGTATACATATTGTTAGTTATCTTTGCAATTACAAATTGTATTATTAATGTATTAATACTAGAGCTAAAGCGTATGCAGTTTGATCCCCCGATATATACACACATACACATACATACGTACTATAATTCAATTGTATTTATACATAACTATATATACTAAATATACACAACTAATAAATTAAAACCAAAACCAAACACGGAGGAGATATCGAATTGTAGAAGAGTATATGAGGCAGCGAAGAGTCTGCGAAAAAACCTTTTGTAGATACTTACTAGAGCTGACCGTAAGGCCCTCCCAGCAATCGAAACACCAATAAAGAACCTAACGAACCCAAAATGAATGTTAAATGTTCAACTTTGATATGAGATATGTTTAGGCGCAGGAGATTTTCAACTCGAGACACGTCCCCTTTATCTTTCATGCACCGTTTGCGCTCAAAAAATGAAAAAAATTAAGAGAAAAGTACCCAGAATCAAAGCCAATAGCACGCCACTGCTATACGTATATATTTGTAATTGTGAGATATATAGGTATTGTAATTAGTCGAATCAATTATGGCACTCGCTGGCAGTAATCAGAAATCAGAGCCACACTCAAACCACTGCGCACCACCAATTGAAGAGCCAAAAGACCGCCACAGCCAACACCAGCAGTTGATTTAGCAACTACGCAATTACAAGCAAAGTAAAATGCACTCAGGGATTGATTTAAAACAAAAACCAAAACCAAAAAAATCCAAAACAAAAAAGAAAGTAATTGAAAACCTAATGCCTAAAACCAAAAACCAAAAAACCAAAAGATATTTAGATAAACGACAAATGCGCTTTCCTCGAACCACAATCGGCAGCCTGGCTAGTACCTAAAATGATAAATCATGTAGAGTTATAGCGAAACACCAAAGTGAGATAGTTTTTGGACATGTTCTTATAAGTACCTATGTCGTATGTCGTAGGCCGTTCATCCGACACTTATGCCAATTACATATTTTGTATTGCCTCACCAGCAAAGTTTAGGACAATTAATCAGAGTGCTATGGGGTAGCTAAATTTCCACCTCTAACAATAATCAGAATCACTGCAATTACTCAAACTAGTCTACTCAAAAGTTATGCTTGTATGAGAACCACCTTACAGGAGTACAACAATCGGGATATATGGTATACCCATCCTATGGCTTACTCAACCGTTATTGAAAATCGATAAAAGTAATACTATTAAAGAGAATCCCAAATCGAGAATCCAAGTTATGCCAAGTGTTCCTTTCTAACAAGAAAACGTATATATTTAGACGAATACTTTTCGTAATATTTGAATATTTGTAGGTAAATCTTAAAGCCAACTACAAGTAACTAGTAATCTCATTGAATCTTAATATTTCCCCGAATTTTCCCTTCTAATATTGCTATTGCTTTAGCGTTAAAAAATTCAAGCAAAACCAAACTGAAATAAAGCTAATAAAAATTGATATGAAAACGGATTTGTTGCTAAATTATATAAAAAAAATGTACCTTTGAAAGGAATTGTGCGATCGATTCTTTTCTAGCGTAGAACAAATTCCTTATAGTTGGTAAATCAGAAACGAGATGAAGAATGATCGTCGTGGCACAAAATGCGAAATTAAGTTAAGTTTTTCCAAAAATTCGAGAATCCAGCTCCTTGTTCTTTTTGTATATATAAGTACATACAAGGTAACAAATTTAATTGGTAATTAATAAAAGGAAAAAACAAAACAAACGATTTCTTTAAAAATAATCTTGTGTTGCATTTAAAAAAGATTCCTAAATTCTATTGAAAATCACAAAAAGTCGGAGGTATTTTTCTCAGCTACTGAATGATTAGCTTGTTCTGCTTGGAGTCTGATATATACTCTTCTTTGTACTGCTCAAACATGTTCTCAAGAGCCTCAATCACCTGGGCATGGATCTTGTCCACATAGTCGGCATCGGGGTTATCGCTTTTTATCACATCAATGGGGGAACCAACTGGAATAATAAGTATATTAATAGGACAAGAGTTTAAGGAAGTCTTCCAAAGTATTGCGGACTCACCAACTTGAACAATACGTCGTCGATGTGGCAGTATCCCATAGTTGTAGTTGAAGATACCTCGTCCCTTGGGAAGAAGCGGTGATATGCCCGTGATCTTCTTGACCACATTTTGGAAGCGACGAAGTGCGGAGTCTGGCGGATTGGCCACCTGATCGAATATATCAACCTCGCCAAAGGACAACGAGGGCACAATCGACGAACTATAATTGGGATAGGGTTATAACTTAAGGTTTTCTTTAATCTAAGAAATATAAGTCAAAACTCACCCCGTTCGAATGGCCATTTTGACGAAACCCTTGCGATTCTTCAGGGTTAAAATGTACTTTCCCGGATGCGATTCCATGGCCTCCTGGGCTCCACCAACCAGCACAGCCACCGCATTTGATGTAAAACCATCTTTATTATCCTTATGCTTGGGATCATTTGATTTGCTAAGTAAATAGGCCAAGGACTCTTTAGATACCGACACCATGCCCCACCACCGCAATATATCACGTAAAAAAGGGGTCTTGAAATGATGATCCAGGGTGGCGATCTTGGGTCGAACTTGGGGAAAGAGCTCCAGCCAATTTTCAATGTCCAAGCTCATGTTAATACAAATTCCTGTTCTAGAAAAGTAAGAAAGATTTGATAACATATAATAAGCTTGTGATCTATAAACTCTCTTACCCAATTATTCCGTGCGGAAAACTAGCCACAATATAATTTTTATTCGGCGGCAGCTCAGCTGTTTTTACGAGTTCAACGGGAAAATAGTTTCTATATCTTCTAATAGTGCGATAAAATAACCATCTATTTAAACTTTATAAGGTGGTTATTTCTTTTATCGCTGACCTATTTCAGATACTTACCCATTGCCCTCCACAATTCCGCAGTTTTTTTTGTAATCCAAATATATTTTTACAAAATATATTAAAAGTAGACTGCGCAGAAATAGTCCACCGTAATACTATAAAAAGGGGAAAAAAGGTAATACTCAAACAATATATTATATATTATATAATATTATGTTTTAGTTTAAAACACAAATAAAATTTAGTAGTTTACTTAAAATGTTTGTTTTTATATGTACTTGAAGAAATATGATGCATTCAGAATTCTTATCACTGAAAGTCGGCACGTTTTTCGATTGGAATTTTTTTATTTTGTTTACTTAAAGTTTTATCACATTCTTTACTATTTTGTATTCATAAAAAATATCAATTGCTCACACACATAACACAATGAAAAACCAAAAAAAGGTTACAATTTTATTTTTTACCAAATTTTGAAGCTTAATATTTTATTGGAATTTTTGGGCACTGTTTTTGTTTTTAAATTTATTTTATGAAGTTTCACTTTATCCTAAAGATTTACCAGGAGGATAGCAACTATAAGGCAGGAAGTTATGGGAAGCGTGAAGAAAGTATAGGTGAAGAAAGCCGTGACCAGGGTCTGGAGACGCCGCTCCAGGGGAACTCGTAGAGGAGCCCATTCGATTTTCATGTTGAAATCAACCGATCTTTGGGCAAAGAAGCAACTATTTCGACGAGTTTCCAGCGACTGAGCGATCGCGTAGCAGCGACAAACAATTTCCAGGGTGTAACAGCCGTACTTATCCTTATCAACAAAACGACCCGCCTCTTCGGGGCGATCCATAAGAGTCTTAAACAGTTTGAGAACCACACTCGAGTGAAAGGTCATTGATAAACTCCTAAGCCCAGACACTTGATATAAACTATGTAAGAAGTAAGATTACGTCACAGTGTGAAGATGATCTGAAAAGTAAACCTATTTATTCAGATTTATATGCTCGAATTAAAATCAAATAGGCCTGATAAGGCAGTTATATTGAGTGGCTGTAAATTTTGATTGTGATCTTAAAAGGTTCTGTTTAATCGGCGAATACTGAATCATATCTTGGTAGCCGGTACTATTCCAATGTTTGCAGGGGTAGGGGTATGCCGGCAACAGTCATTACTTTTGCGAATTATTCTTGACCTTTACTCGTAGAACTTTATGTGTATGACACATGTTTCGGCGGTGCTTCGCAACAGTCAAAATACTCATTTTGTCGTGCGTACCGCAGTAATGGGTTCTTCGATAAGGGGTCTAGTTTGATTTTGTCGCATTTTTTGCTAGAGATCTGTGTCGTCGTTATCAGTCCAGTGTCTCATTCACACAACTTCTTCACATTGAACTGGAAAAGTATAGTAATTATTATGTGAACTTTTCGAATTTCATAAAAGCATGTCGAACTGAAAGTGAAATTCACTTTTCCGTTTTGTTTCCATACTAAATGCATTATTATAATAAATAATTGAATGGAAAAATGAAGTTCTAAAACACTTTTATTTTAGTACACTATATTGCTTTCTCTTAAACTTGTTGTATGTACCAAAACTGCAGTTGGTATCATTAAATCAAAATGTAACAATAATAATACTGTTACCCACTAATATCTTGTATATAAAAATTGGAAAACACTTTGTAATTACTGTACAACCAGTTTGGCACTTGTAGGGTTCTGTAAGTATTTTTCCTTGTGCTCCTCAAATAATTTCTCCAGGGCCTCGATCACCTGTCCATGAATTTTGTCCACATACTCTGAGTCGGGTATGTCGCTCCTCACAACATCAATGGGGGAACCAACTAGGAAATGCAAATATTTTTATTTCATTTTTAATATATTCTATAAAAATACTATAAATATTACTTACCAACTTGGACAATACGTCGTCGAAAAGGCAGGGGGCCAAAGGTGTAGTTAAAGAAACCTCGACCCACTGGGATCAGTGGAGATACACCGGTTAGTTTCTTAACCACATTCTGAATCCGACGCAGGAGGGATTCCGGAGGATTGGCCACCTGATCGAAAATGTCCACCTCGCCAAAGGAAAACGACGGCACAATTGATGAACTAGAATCAGATATAAGTTAGATTTCTTTTTAAATTTTCCAAACCTTTACTCACCCCGTTCGAATGGCCATTTTGACGAAACCCTTCCTATTCTTTAGGGTCAAAATATACTGTCCAGGATGCGAGTCCATGGCCTCCTGGGCACCACCTACCAATATGGCCACCGCATTCGAGGTGAATCCATCCCGATTGTCCTTGTGCTTGGGATCATTCGATTTGCTGAGCATACGGATTAGGGCCTCCTTGGATACGGACACCAAACCCCAGCAACGAATGACCTCTCGCATGAAGGGAACATGGAAATGCTGATCCAGAGTGCCCACTTTTGGTCGCACTTGAGGGAATAGCTCAAGCCACTTGGAGATTTCCACACCCATGTTAATACCAATGCCCGTTCTGCAATCCAAATCAGTGTATATTTATATTTAAACGATTAGATTGGCTATCTGTCAATGTACTTACCCCAAAATTCCATGGGGAAAGCTGGCCAAGATGTAGTTCTTATTAGCTGGCAGTTCGGCGGTTTTCACCAGTTCCACGGGAAAGTAATTGCGGTAGTAACGATGTATGCGATTGGTACGGGTTATCATCCAGCTGAGGGAGGTGGCATATCATCTTTAAGGAACTTTTCTTTGATCTTACACTTACCCATTGCCATCCACCACAGATTGGGTTTCCTTGTGATGTACATAGACGTAAATCAAGTAAATCACCATTAAGCTGCGCAGAAGGAGGCCTCCATAGATCTATTAAAAATCAACAATTCAACAATCCAATATTTATTTTAAAGATTAGTCTCCTACCAGTGAACCAGCTACTAAAAGAAACGAAGTAGATAATAGTATCACCAGCATCGAGGTGAAAAACGCCGTGACCATTATCTGCAATCGTCGTTCCAGAGGAACTCGGAGGGGTGCCCATTCGATTTTCATGTTTACTCCGATCCAATAATGTCCAGCTGCTCTATTGGCGGTTCTCCCACGACTGAGTGATATGAAAACCAGCGACGGTCAATTTGCCCAGTATTAGACTTATACTTATCCTTATCGCAGGGCGCCCACATTACCGGCTAATCATAAACCAACTAACCAGTAGTTCTTTGTTTGGGGCCGATGGGAATTTGTGATAAAGATGATAAAGGCTGGCTTACAATCGGCGTCTGGGTACAAAGGTATGCGGCGGTTCCAAAATTATAACCCACTTTTGAGTTCAGAAGAAGTATGATTAAATTAACACTTATGCTCTGGATCATATTTCATCTGACTAACTACAAATATAGTTATATATAGAGTGATAAGAAAATATATTTCCATACCAGAATCGACTAGAGGTGATTATCGGCTTAAGTATTAAACTAGACTGAAATAGTGTGCATGATGAAATGATTACCTCCTCTATACAAATACTACGAAAAAGTCAACAAAGTCCAACCTCTGTAAAACTGGTTTTTAAGATGCTTTTAAAACTGCAAGACAGGTCTGATTTAACTAAAAAGAGATTGTAAAGATAATTTCATTATTAATCATAAATTAATCATAAATTAATCAATCATTATAATAAGTTCTTTGAATTTAAAATATAACCGCCAATAAGTATTGATCGTTGATTAACACTAAAGCTTTCTTATCGATTCGTAACCTGATCGGAGCTTTTAATTGTTGCTATGCGATAACTTCTTGTTTAAAAATGTGATCACTACCCATAGTTATAAAGGCCCAGAAAAATTAAAATAACCTTATAAAATGACTAAATGGGTTTGTATTATATGCTTATAAAGCATTAGTTTGATCACATTTTTTAGAAAACAATTTTTTTGACTAATGAATAATCAGCTTGCTCTGTTTGGAGTTGGGTATGTAAACATCCTTGTACCGAGCGAACATCTTCTCCAGGTCATCGATGACCTGTTTATGTATCTTGTCCACATAGGCTGCATCCGGCTCAGCACTCTTTACTACATCAATGGGGGAACCAACTGAGAGGAATTTAGAAAATCAATGGGTTAATAGAAAACAAGGGAACTTTTTATGATGTTGGGACTCACCAACTTGAACGATGCGTCGTCGGTTGGGAAGAATTCCGAAGGTGTAGTTAAAGATGCCGCGACCCACGGGAATAAGCGGGGATATCCCCGTAATCCTCTTTACAAAATCTTGGAAGCGGCGAACCGGAGAGTTCGGTGGATTGGCCAGCTGATCTATGATGTCCACCTCGCCAAAGGAAAACGAGGGTACAATCGATGCCCTTGAATAATGAAAAACTTTTAGAAATGTCTCTTAACTCTCAAGATCTGTACTCACCCCGTTCGAATGGCCATTTTGACGAAACCCTTGCGGTTCTTCAGGGTCAAGATGTATTTACCAGGGTGCGAATCCAGTGCCTCCTGAGCACCACCCACAAGAATGGCCACCGCATTGGAGGTGAACCCATCCCGATTGTCTTTGTGCTCGGGATCATTCGACTTGGACAGCAAGTATACCAAAGCATCTTTGGACACAGAGACCAGGCCCCAAGATCTCAAGAGACCACGCACAATGGGCGTCAAGAAGTTCTGGTCCAAAGTGGCCACCTTGGGCCTCACCTGCGGGAACAGTTCCAGCCACTTGGAGATGTCTAGACCCATGTTGATGGAAATGCCCGTCCTATATTTCAATATTTACATTAGTATGAGTATGAATACAAATGTTTCGTCACTTAAGCACTCATTGATAAGATTGCCTATCAGTCAACGAGCTTACTCTTACGCCAGTACACCATGGGGAAAGCTGGCCAAAATATAGTTTTTATTCGGCGGTAGATCTGCGGTTTTGATAAGCTGAACGGGAAAGTAGTCTCGATAGTGCCGAAACAGCCAGTTGTTGCGGCTAATCTTCCAGCTAAAAGAGATTATATTATAGCCAATTAACATTTTTTTGGGGATATTTTATAGCCTACCCATTGCCGTCCATTATAGAGTGAGTTCTTCTGTGATTCGCAAAGACGTAGACCAAGTAGATGACCACCAAGCTGCGCCACACAAGGCCACCATATATCTACAAGAGATTGCTTAATTTATTGATTACCGAATAACCTATTTTACTTACTAACAAAGCAGCAACTAGTACATAAGATCCAAGGGATAGTATCATGAAGGAAAGGATAAAGAAGGCCATGGCAAACGTCTGACGACGCCGTTCCATGGGAACTTCTAGGGGAGCCCACTCGATTTTCATGTTTGCTGCTCTCAAAAACTCGTAAAACTCTTCACGGACCGAAGAATTAAGTAGAGACTCTTCGCACGGTCCTCCAACGACTGAAGAATGTCTAGTGTTTAGCAACCAACTCTTATCCTTATCAGTATCCGCCGATGGCGCGAGTTTGTGGCTATCGGTAAAAGTTGCTTAAAAATACCACCGATTTAAAAGCTATTTGCTTGGGGTGTTTAAAAATTCTAGATAATGTCCTGCTCTATATAGACGTCTGGCTGCAACTGCGATACCGTCTTATCATTGCTAACAATAGCCGGCTTTTCAAAAACTTGCTTGGACACGCTTACACCTGTGATCACTTTTATTTATTACAGATTGTACATGTTAATTACAACTTGTTTGCCTATTGAAATCAAGTTTAAATTCCATTGGATGTAGAACGAAACTTGATATAAGAAAACCTTTAAATATATTTGAAACTCCCCTTATACTTTAATTATTTTATTTATATTCGAAGCCAAATAAACTATAGTAATCTCTTAAGCTTTTATTTTTAAAAATCCTCTAGTAGATACGTATTATTATATGTGTTTGAAGAGGCGCACTGTAAATATTTATACACGTAATGGATCGTTATCGCATTTTGAGAGCAGAACCGACGACGCGAGCGTGCAAAATTTAACTAAACAAGCGACTGGTCATTCAAAAGTCAGAGAGCATTGCTCGAGATTCCCAAATGAGTATTACGAGTACTCGAATGCGATGCAACAGTTGAGTCACCGACGTAATTGCGGGTTCTATACGATATATACTGATACGAAGGCAGCTGAGGTCATGTGCATTTGCAAGTCTTTATCGAGGAATACCTGTTTCCAAGCTCGCTATGGATCTATTCTAATTAAAATGAAGGCAAGGAAATCGGGTTTATGTAAAACTTACAATGTAGGAAAATTAGCAAAGCTGTTTTAAGTTTAAATTCAAATATTGGCGCCTAATTGGTGATTTAACACTATTCAACACTTAACTATTGCTTATCGATTTTTTGCACTAAATGCACTTTTGGCGCAAAAAATATCGGAGACTTAAAAGGCCTAGCCCAAACTATTGATTTATAGTACCAATAAATATTGTACCAATAAACGAAATTCACTAATACTACAAATGTTGTTTGAATTTAAAGATTACCAACACAATTTGTCTAAGGCAATGTCTACAAGTTTCCCAATTTTCCTTGGCGCTACGATGACGAAGTACCGATATGGTTTTTGCATTTCAAATGACCCCTGGTCCAATCCGATACAATCCAATACAATGCAATGAAGAAGTGAAAATCAAATCAAAACAAAATAGCGCAAATATATTCAGCGAGTCCACCATTCTTTATCATTCCTTTTTCGTCGCTTTTCTCTGTTACATTTTTGGGCCTTAGTTTGGCGAGATAATCCATGAGCAGCGGTTCGATTTTTATCTCTAAAGTGGGATCTTAAAAAATAAATATTTCCAATATTTGTGTATTATATTAAGTGACAGCTCAAAGTGCATGCTAAAAGTGCAATAAACCCAAAACAAACATTTTACATTCCAATACGCAATCAATACGATAAACTGAAGAAGTTGATTTGGAAGCCAAACAAAGAAAAATGCTGATTTTCTATACGAAATTCGCGTTTCTCTTTTGGTTTTTTGTGGGAAGCAATCAAGGTGAAATACTGATAATGGACCAAATCTCCTACGACGAATTGCTGCTTACGGTGACCGCATGCACCCAGAACTGCCTGGAAAAGGGCAAGATGGTATGCTATATCTCCCTAAAAAATGCAATATTTATTAACCTTTAAGCGATATTAATTATGCTTCGATTTGCTTGGCTTTAAACAAGCATTTCTACCAGTTATTAGGTTAAAAACCTAATGAAAATAATTTTATCATTGTAAAAACTCACTTAGTTTCCCTTTTATTGATAGGACTTTCAAGGCTGCTACCAGGACTGCAGGGCCAATGGGACATCTCCAGTAACTCTACGCAAAGTACAGGATAACTATCTGCTGAATATGTTGTGTCGCACGGAGTCAGAGATTGTTTTCCACATTGATTGGGTGCAGCACAGAGGGGGAAATGAGTCAGCTCCAAATGCCACTTACATAATCCGGGTGGATGCTGTGATAGAGGAAATTCCAGAGACCAGACTTTACCTGGTGAGATAATAACTCTTTATATCAGAGCTACTTAGTAATTTAGTGAGAATAACCATTTATTAAATCCATTTAGTAGTATCCCATTTTATACAACGTATACATTATACTCTTTCATTGTTCTTCTGCTTTCAGTCGGATGAAAACTTCCTGATCCTCCCTGGCTTGGAGTCAAACTGCAGCCACAATGTCACCGCGCTGGCGATGCACGGGGATGGCAGCTACTCCCTGATAGCCAAGGACCAGACCTTCGCCACCCTCATCCGAGGCTACCAACCCAGCAAAATGGGGCCCGTGAAGCTGATGCGATTTGTCCCAGAATCGGATGAACTGTATCGCGTTGCTGCCGAGATCGAATGGGAGCCATCGGCGGGTGGGTGGCATTCTCTATACCAAGTACCCCCAACTTACTTCCCAAACTTTTTTCGTTCCAGAACAAAACTGCTACTTCAATATGGTGTCCCTGCCAACCCACAGTGTGAATATGGACGAGCCGCGGGTGGAACAGTTCCGGGATGTAAGTATACCATATTACCATGATAAGATTAAGAGCACTCAATCTTCTCCTCCAGCGAAAGAAGCTCTACAAGCACACGGTGGACAACCTAGAGTTTGACCAACACTATCTAGTGGGCTTGCGAACTGTGAATATAATGAACAAACTTGAGAGCGATGTGATTTGGTTGCCAGTCATGGCTCCAAGCTGCTTGGAATGGTATCCCTTCAACTACACACTCTGCCGTAAGATACTTGAAAACATTTAGTCTTACTTTATTTAATTTTAAACCCATCCCATAGCTCCTCTTAAGCCGGAGAATCTTAGTGTGGCTCAGGAGCAGTATTTGCCTAACACCTTGGCTCTGAATATTTCCTGGTCGCGACCCAGTCACCTGCCAGATAACTACACACTTTACATCTACGATCTGTTTCATGGAGGTAAGGATATCAACTTTACGCTTGACCAGAACAGGAGCCACTTCTTTGTACCCAAGATCACGGTACTGGGCTCCCATTTTGAAGTCCATTTGGTGGCGCAGTCAGCAGGCGGCAAAAATGCCTCCGATTTGACCCTAGAGAAGGTACCGCGGGATGTCTGGCTGATTGGTGAGTACATTTTTTATAAGAAAGGATATTAAAAGATGAACAAAAATTAAAGGTAAGATATTTTTAGCTTATTTAACCGTCCTGCCAAACATCCCATTAAGGGTTACACCACTTAGTTTTGTTTTTAATACAAATTTTTTTAATAGGTCGACTAAAACGAAGGCATATTATTATAAAACTGACCTTTTAACCATACGATCTCCAATTCTTTCATAGTTACTATTGTTCAGAAATAGGGCCAAAAGAAATTTATGATTTCTTGAAAGGGAGATATATAATTTTCTAGGAACTAAACGCCGCAATGGTTTAAAATTCGCAATAAATAAAAATATCTTAAAATATAAACAAAAGACATTAAATTTTAATATATTTTTATATTTAAATATATATTGTCATATATTTTTAAACACAATTTAATGTCTTTTGTCTTAAAAAATATATATTTTAATATATAAATATTTTAAACCAAAAAAGGTTACAAATTTCAATGAAATCCTAAACAAATTTTAATTTTCTATTTTTTCTTTTAAACAGAGGGCAACCTGGTCAAGCTGATACTCTTCATAATCGTACCCATTTGCTGCATTTTGATGCTGTGCTGCCTGACCTTCTGCAGACGGAATGTTCAGGGCTTGAAAATGGAGGCCAAGAACGCGAAGGCCGGTGAGTTCCACCTCTCGATGATGGACAGCAGTGGCCTGCTGGTCACCCTGTCGGCCAACGAGAGCCTGGACACACTGGACGAGCTGGAGGTGGAGCCCCATTCGGTGCTTCTACAAGAAGTCCTTGGCGAGGGGGCCTTCGGCTTGGTGCGGCGCGGAGTCTACGAGAAGCGCCAGGTGGCAGTAAAGTTGTTAAAAGGTAGTACTAGTATTGGAAACCTTATTTTATCTAAGGTTTGTTTATTTTACCACAGATGAACCCAATGATGAGGATGTGTATGCGTTCAAATGCGAAATTCAGATGCTTAAGGCCGTGGGCAAACACCCAAATATAGTGGGTATCGTTGGATACTCAACTCGTTTTAGCCACCAGATGATGTTGCTCATTGAATACTGTAGCCTGGGAAGCCTGCAGAACTTCCTACGGTATGTACAAAATTCTTGAAACTAACAAAAAACTGATCTTTCTCTAACTTAGTGACGAGTGGAAGTTTCGGCAGGAGCAGAATGCCATTGGCCTTAAGAAGAACCTTGAGCAGAATGTGGAAAACCGAAGGTTCCCCCCTCGTAACTCCATTCATGACCGCATAGAAGATATCAACCGCTCGATATTGTCCACTGTGGAGGAGGAGAGTGAAGCGGATCAGACCCAAACGAGCAATCGTGTGGAGACCTACACCCTCACCCGGATCACAAATGCTGCAGACAACCAGGGTTACGGACTGGGGGATATTGAAAACATCGGGGGTAGTGATATTCCAAAAGTCGTAAAAACTCTAGAAGATCCATTAAAACAGAAACTAGAACCAGAGCTGAAGAAAGAGCCAAAGCAGAAATTACAGTTCGAGAGCAAGAAACGTACCTTTGAGAACAAGGAATACTTTGATTGCCTCGACTCATCGGATTCAAAACCAAGAATACCTCTAAAGAACGCAGATCTGTTGGACATTGCGCAACAGGTGGCGGTTGGAATGGTATGATCCTTTTATTGAATCTCCAAACCCGAGAAACTTATAAAATAATTCATTGTTTTCAGGAATTTCTGGCCCAAAAAAAAGTAGTGCATCGTGATCTGGCTGCCCGCAATGTGCTGATCTCCCTAGATCGCAGCATTAAGATTGCAGATTTTGGGTGGGTATTCCCTCAAATTTCAGTGATCCTTTATAGTATTTATTATTCTCTTGAAGCCTGAGTCGGGATGTGTATCACGAGAACGTGTACCGAAAGTCCGGGGGAAGTGGCAAGCTGCCTATTAAGTGGTTGGCCCTGGAATCCCTCACCCACCAGGTGTACACCAGTCAGAGCGATGTGTAAGTACTTTATGGTTTTTAATCTGATCTCTTTGCTGATCCCCTGCCTCTATAGATGGTCCTTTGGAGTGCTGCTCTATGAGATCACCACGTTGGGTGGAATGCCGTATCCATCAGTGTCGCCCGGTGATCTCCTGCAGCTTCTGCGACAAGGTCACCGGATGAAGCGACCCGAGGGATGCACCCATGAAATGTAGGCAGAAAGAATATATACAATTATTTATTATTGCTTACAATATCTGCTTTTAATATGTAGGTTTTCTCTGATGGAAAGTTGCTGGAGTTCCGTGCCCTCACACAGACCCACATTTTCCGGTCTTAAAGAGAGACTAGGAGCCATGATAGCGGCCACAAACGATGTGCCAGAAAGGCTGAAACAACTGCAGGCTGCCACTGAATCTAAATTAAAGTCCTGTGAGATCCTACACAGGTGAGCTAGCTTCTTTAAAAAGTAATATTTTAAATATTCTTAAACCCTTAATTTCAGTAAGGTGGAACAATTGCCCATCGACGAAGAGCCATACTTAGAGCCCTTGAATTAATCTCTATTAATTTTAGCAGATGAAGAATGAGTGCAATACAAGATTGTTGGAGAACCACTTTAATTCTAGAATTATACCTAGCATTTTCCAAATCAGACAACGCAGAAAAGCAGATACATAACTCAAAATGAGAATACAATTTAAGATAGATTTAGAAAATAACCCTGGTTTTATTTTTCAAAGTAGTGGGTTTATTTTATAGATCTCTATAAAATTTTTCCAACTCATTTATATTCATTGCCATTTTTGTCATCGATTTTGGTAAAGTACTCCTCGGAACTACAATTATTTGGCAACGACTTGCCATTTCAACATGATTGTGCCCACCCGTAGGATAGATAGGATCTGGTTCATTTGGACATTAGGGCGTTTAATCGTCATCTTTGTAAATTCCAAATTGAAAGTTGTTCCAAGCTGTCTTGTTTACAGTGCTATCCCATTTCTGACCACCGGAATCGATGTGCATCCACTGCTGCCGCCTCCGTCGGACACCATGTCCCCCGATCCCCTACAGCTGTCCCCACTGCCCGGTGCGCACCATCTCCAGCTGCTGTCCCCTGGGCAGTCGTCCCTTCGCCGAGAATCCCTTTGTGAGGGGCAGGGATCGAGAGCCACCTCCTGATCCCTGTGACACCTTGCCACCACGCTGGCTGGAGGTCAATCGTCGGGTGATATACGCCCTGGCAAATAAGTTGGATAGATCCCCGGAAGCAGCTCATTATATGTTGCTACGCCTGCTATATGCCAACTATGGAAAAGTGATGATGATTTCCCGAAAACGAAGGAGCTACAGGGTGCCTCTAAGTGGATTTCCGGATCAGGACCTCTTCTCCGCCAGTAACCTCTTCGATAGTAACGGTTATCTCTCCGATCCCATGGCTCCAGAAACTCTAGGAAAGCTGATCCACATGATGCAGGACTATATCTTTCGGTTAAGGGCTCTGAATCGCAAGTACAAGTGGTTCGGAAATGGTGACGATCTCGGAGAAATACTACCTCTATTGGGGGAACAAGATGAACTGGTGAAACTGTTGAAAGAACTCTTTGGGGCCAGCGATGTGGTGTCCATTCCAAATCTTCTGGGAGCTCTCAACGAACTGGAAATAAATCAATTATTCGGCAAGTGGAAGAAGAAAGCTGCACCTGGTCTCGTGAGGAGCATATCCGATCTCTATTCGGAGGTAACAGAACCCAAAAATCCCGTGATGATGATATCATTGTCATCAGCGAATGTAGGCTCTAGAGTAGGATTTCTAGGGCCATCTCATATTTCAGTTAAAAGAACTCCTGGTTCAACCAATCTAACGAAGAGCCAAAATCGAAGTATAAACTCCGTTCCTATAACCAGTTTAAAATCTATGCCAATGTCCAGTAAAAAGACCAACCCGACTACCAATATAAAAACCACTCCTATAATCAATATTGGATCTAACCCAACAAAGAACACAAAATCTGCTCCATACACCAGTATTGGGATAGGTATTCCAAGTCCTAAGCCCAAAAAACATGTTACCCTTCAAACCGAAGCCAACTCTACTAAACCGAAGACCACTTATGTGCAGGCCGAGATGCCGATGCTGTATTATAAACCCTTTGACGCCAAGAAGAGCTCCACCTGGCTATCCCGCCATCCGGACTTAAATCGATTAATGCCTGATGCCCGGATTGCCAAGGGTCGAGTTCGCCACTGTAAAAATCAAGAGGAGCAGAAGAAATTTGCCAGTTTGCGAGGGAGGTTACCTGTGCACAAGGAAAAGTCGGTCGGCAATGCGGAGTTCGGAGATATATTTGGCCAAACGCCAAAAAAATCACGAAGGTCCACCAGGCAGTCCATTAAATCCTTGCCACCCAAGCAAAGGAAACCTTAGAATCGCTTCAGGCAACCATTGAATATGGCACCTGACCCAAAATATATTTTTGGAGCAGCTGCCCAATTCAATTGCTGCGCTCTAGAATATCTTAAAGTATAACATAAATAACAATTAAATAAATTTCAATAAAAGCGACAATAATACAAAAATGTTTTCAGCTTCGTTTGACCTTCAACTTATTTACTTAAACCCTAAATAAAGCAACAGTCATTCAATTTCCGTGAATGTTATCTATGAATAATCACTTGAGCGTTAAAACTGCAACCTCAAAAGCACTAAGGTCATGCGCGCAAGTAGTCAGCAATTGGACAGAGCCAGCCATTCAGAAAATTGGATACGTTAATGTGATAAACAAATAAACAAGTACAAACTCTAATAAATTATTGGGTTTCCCGTTTCCCTTTTATTTGCAGTTTTAGACTGCGAATATTAGCAAAGTGAGGAAACACAAATATATCTAACAAAATATAGTAGGGTTTTTGAGTCCCCAGAAAAACCACAAAAGCTAACAACTAATATAGGGTTGTTTAGGGGTGTACTTATATGCACATATATACATATGGATTTAAGGTAAACATAAGTGTAGATCTTTAAGTGGGAGCATCATCGTTCCCACTAGAATTATTTATCTTTGGACTGCATGCGGCACTCGTGGCAACTGATCACGGGATCGGCTTATATCCGTACTAATTGCGATTGTAGCCTAAACCCAGTATATTACGCGCCTGTAAAAGAGTAGTAAAATTAGTGCATTAACAAATGGCATAGATCTGGGGTAGCTCACCGTTATGAACGCCGAATTAAAGGAACGTTGAAACGTGTGTGTCATGCCCTCGGTCTGGGATAGCATCATTTGTAGCTGCACGGCCTCGTCCATTCGGTTCTTGAGGAAATCCCATGTCTGAGCATGCCCTGGAGAGGTGTCTTGCAGGAAGTACAGCTCGGTCATCTTCATGATGGTGGCCAGACCCACACGCCTCGTGTACCAACCGAACTGAGGGTGGATCAACCATTACAATAAATACTATTAAATATTATGAAATACGCACATCCACGGATCGATCCCCCGAGTAGTAGCAGATGTCATCCACCAGGGTAAGCACTTGGGCCAGAGCTGTGGGCGCATGCTGCGGCTGGGCTATCAAAGCCATTGCCTGGGGCCAATGAGTTTTATAGGGCGTGACCATTTCCAGGCGCTGACGCACCGCTTGCACTAAGAAGTCTAGCGGATCCTCCACCTCCTGCTTGCCGCCATCTGTTTTTTGCTGCAGACTCTCCACCAGTTGTGCGTTGCACTTTCCATTGAAGTGGGAGACCAGAGCGAAGCCACCCTCGGGGAACATGCCATGTACCACGCTGGGATAGCCACTCTCCTCGGCGCCCAGTACGATGGCCTGTCGGGTCCAACCCTGCTGGGGCACATGGTTTAATGCAGCGTCCAGGATCTTGGCCCGTATGGCATCCACTTTAGCCTGCTTGGCATCGTCCTGTGGGCCGCTTGATTCTGATCCCGTTGCCCCCAGTCCTCCGCCTGCCTCTTTTTGGGTTGCCTTTGCAGCCGCCTCATCTGCTGCATCGCGCTCCCTTTCGCGCTGCTCCTCGCGGGCCCGAAAGTCGTCTAGATTAGATGTTTTTTCATCCTTAGAATAGCTCCTTGCCAGAAAGAAAGTCAATGGCCTCGGCTGCAATGGAGTCATACGGGAGCTTTGCGCATCTGCAATAAAATGAGTAGTTTGTAGTAAAAATGTAAGGTAGGAACTTCTTTAAGAACCCCCAGTTTTACACATAACAACAACTTATTGCAAAAGAACCTATGGCAGTAACCTAGTTTAGGTGTTAAGTACGCACACTTTGCAGCTAGATTTAAGTACGCAGATCGCATTGCAGACCGTTTGGGTGGCCTGTCGATTAGCACACCTCAACTGGCTCAATTAGTCGGTTAATTATCGCCCCCAGCCAAGAACCCCCAAAGCACATAGATCAGTTTAAGTTTCGATTTCGTTTTCGGTTCTGTTTACACACAAAGTTTACGTTATCATTTCGCTTTCATTGTGGACAAAATGCAAGCTAGGCATCCGATGAAGTGGCGTTCCGACGAAGACGGCTCGATTGTTCGATGATCTCGCTGGCGCGCAGATATAAGGATTGGAGTGTTTCCAGGCTGGTAATGGAGCTGGCCAGCACATCGAGCTTCTCCTGGCGTCCAATATCCGGCAGATGGCTGTCCCCGTCGCCGCCGGCCATCCCGCTGTTGGTTATGTTCACGGCTAGCATGTTGAGTTGACGCTGCATTAGTTCATCGTCCGAAGCACTCTGACCTCTTTCCACGCGCTCCTTGTACGCCTTGTAGTGGGCCATCGAAAAGTTCAGTGCCTTGCCGAGGGGATCTAGCAATATTCTTGTTATATCCGGCAGAGCTTGCCAAAATCCAGTCACATCCGCTTTATCCCTCACCGCAAAGTAGCGCAGGATATTCAGAGCATGACACAAGCGATCGGAGTGCAGGAGAAGATCGGATTTGACGTCGTGGGGCAGCACACAGACGCACAGCAGCAACATCTCGCGGAACATCTTGCCGCTATAAACTTCTGGCATTGGTCCGGATTTAGATAGTGCCTTATCCACCAGATCCTTGTACATTCCGCCAAGGTAGCCCATCAGACCGTCGTGCTGCAGCGTCTCCAGCAGATTCTTGAGGATGAGGTACTTTCCTTGGTCATTGAAGCCCAGTATGTACTGACGCAGCACATGAAGTCCCAGCTGACGGAGGGCAACTTGCGGCGAGTAGCCCACAATCTTGCACAAGGCCTCGCAGAAGCGCTTGTGCACATCCAGCTGAAGGGAGGTGGCGGGCACTGGCTCAATCAAGGTGCCCAAAAGATTCTCCACCAATCGGAGGCCGCAATACTGCAGTGGTGGCTCCTGCTGCCTGAGCAGCACTTCCGCCAGATAAGCACTCGTTTCGAAGAGGAACAGCGGTGCATATATTCTGGGTGCGTTGGCGGGCAGTTGGTTGCCCACGAAGAGGGAATGATAGTACATGGCCACAGCATGCAGCGGCAGCTTCTCCTCGATTAGGAACACATTCCGGCAGCTCATCTCGTAGACGCCCTTCGAGGCATCCAGTTTGCGCAGCCAACGGGCACGTTGTTCCACCAGGTTGAGCAGAAGGAAGGGATCCCCCAGGAATTGGCTGGCATCTTTGCTGAGGCTATCCGTCACCTGTTGTACATAGGTGCGTGTGAGGTCCTCCTTGACATGGCTCATCTCCAGCAGAGCCAACGGACGACCCAGGAGTTGGATGAAGAAGCAAGCGAATACGTTGCGCCGGTTCTGGCTGCAGTCTCTGAAGATTTGGTCAGGAGCACGCACATCCTTACGCAGGATTTCGGAGCAAAGTGGCTGGCGAAAGAGACCCACGGTGATGTAGTGGGCAAGCATGTCCTCCACCTGCTCGTTCTGCTCTATAAGACGCGCCTGTTGCTCATCATAGCCCTCAGAGAGGTATTTGGGCAAGGGCAAGTCCCTTATCCGGGTGAAGACGCTCTGGAGGCACCACTCCACCGCCTGCGGCTTGTCGCGTCCCTGTCGCTGGAGCACCACTTGAAGGGCCCTCAGATAGGCGCCGAACACATTAAGGCTGCTGCTCTCCTCCAGGCGTTCCATCACCTCCAGCATGAGCTCCTGCAGAGGAGCAAACCTGGCCAGCAGCTTGAGCAGCTCGTCGGAGCAGTCGAAGAGCTCCGGCTCCTGGGAGTTGACCTCGTCGGAGATGTTCACAAAGCACACGTCGTGGTAGAGGTCCATGGCTATGTGGGACAGCAGCCGCATGTTCCGCTCCGCCTCCTGGGCGCTTTGGAACAGCATTCGCACGCCGTCGTAGGCCTTCTCCACCAGCAGCTGCTTGATGAGCTGCAGCAAATTGGACGCCTCCGTGGCCTGCGCCACGTCCACGTCCACCTCCATCTCCTGCTCCTGCCCCTGCATTTTTTTGAATCCTATTTCCTTATTTTATCACTGGGATTTTAGAATTTTTGTGTGGGAAATTGTCGAGAAATCTAAAGCCGCCGGCATTTGGCAGTCAGTCACTTCCTCTCGCTCACTCATTCACTCACTCTCGCCACCTCTCTTTCGCACGCACGCACTGGTCGATCGAACAGCTGTTTTTCGGATTGCGGCTCTCTTTCGTAATGAGCGCACGCGGTGAATTCGCGGCTAACAGCTGAAATGGGGGATTCACACTACTTACTGAGTGGCAGCAGGAGCTTCTGCAGACGGATTAGCTTGTGTAAACAGCGCACGTTTGCCATTTTAGCGGCTTGAATTCGTTCCGTCAATTGAAATCGGTTTGTTTGGCATTCACCAGGAAGCCACCTCGCGTAGTGTTGGAAAGCGGCGTGCTCTGTTTGTTCTTTGGTATTTTTGGTATTTTCCTGGCATTTTCAGTTTGTGAGGTGTTTTGGTTTGTTTTCTTATATGCAATTAGTACTGGCAGCACTAGCTAAAATAGCTAAAACAAAAAAGCTTTTAAGTAAGACAAATTCAAGGCTAAATACACAATTTTAAATAAATGTATAACATATTTTATTAATATATCTTCTTTAGCAATCCACCAGATCAAATGATTTTTAATTTACTTGACGAAATATGGGTAATACTTCCTACGCCTAATTATGAGCACCATCATTTTTAAGGCCTGAAAATCAGTTTCGTTTCAGCCTTATTGAAAAAATATATTCTCAGTAATTTAAAAGGCAAAATAGAAATATTCTCAGAACACTTATATGCTATATTGAAAAGAAATAATTGTGTTCAACCTTAAATTTGCAAACGACTTACAGTTCTAAAAATCAATTTAAGTTTTCTATGGAAAATAGTTATGGAGTAGAGCTTAATACAAATTAATGTATAATCCAAACATTGTTTTTTTTGACAATTTTAAATCTGGCTACAAAAAAGCTAAGTGGTACATACATGCTGTTAACTTTGAATACCCCAAAATGCTCACTGTTAACGCCATTTAAGGCCACACTCTGCAGCCCCAGCGACACTCTGGTCACACTGAGTCGAAACTGAAAACGAAACTGGCAGGTTGCGGATCGAGTGTTTATTAATTTTTAAGCAATATTCGCAGACTAACTTTGCTCCGCCGGAATTAGTTAGTCATAAATTAAAAGCCCGCCGGTCCGAACAGCACTTCTCTCAGAATTTGGTATTTCAGCCAACGAACAGAAAAAAAACCAAATGCTGAGAGAAAAGTGAAACGAAAAGCGAATATACACAAAAACGCTGGTGAATTCGAAGGAAAAGTGCTAAATTCACAAATAAAACAGCAAGATTAACGCCAAAGTGTCGGAGGAAAAGCCAACTGCTGTCTGTGCGGCGGCGTCTCGGTGAATTTTCCGTTTTCCGACCCCGCGACGAGGGTGGAAAACGCGTGAAAAACCGAAACGAAAATCCTGCGTATGTGTGCAAATAATGTGAATAAAAATCGCCTGGAAAAATCAAAGAGTTTGCCAAAAAATAAAAAAAATATACAAATTTGGTTGCAACGAGAAAATGGGAGAAAAGGCGAAATGTCCGATGGGCGATTTTTAGTGCGGGAGCAGCTCAAAAATCCAGTTTCGGGCTGCAAGGCGTGTCAGGATTGAAATCGAACCACCACCACCAACAAAAACCAGCAGCAGCGGCAGCAACAACAACAACAAAAACAACCGCTTTGAGCCAATTTCGTTGGCCCTTTTCCTGGTTATTCCTGTTTGACTTCATTTTCACCCAGCTTTCGCCGCAGAATTTCGCATTTCGGAAGACAAAATGTCGACGCGCTCGCAATTAACCAAGGACCTCAACGGTGAGTAATGCTCGCTCTCTCCCCCTTTCTCCACTCTCTCTCGCCTTCGTTCTGCACCCCCCACTTCCCACCCCTCCCCCCTTTTCACCGTTCTTTGTTTTGGAAAACGCATGAACAAAAACAAATGCAGATGCATCCCCTCCAAAACGTTGACGTTTTGTTTTCGCTCTTTACTTTTTCTGTTTGGGCCGCCGGCTTCCGTTTTCTTTAATGCGACACCCCAAACACACAGACACACACTCACACACACACCACCCCCCACACAAACACTGCCACCCACTGCAACCCGCTGGGAAACTCCCTCCCACTCACAGTTGGGAAAGCACTGCCTTTCAAACCCCGGCCTTGAAGGAGTATTTTGGATATGATCCAAACTTCTGAGACCCCAACTTTTTCAAAGTTGCATTTTCGTGAAAATCATAAAACACAAGGTTAAAACTTTATGTTGATACCAAGTATAAGAAAATAGTATATAAACTAAAAGTATAAATCATAAAAAGATAAAAGAACTCGAAATTGTAAGAAAATACTTTCTTAAAAATCGTTCACGCCCACAATTTAATAAGTAAAATATAAAATATTACAATGCTCTTAAAAATACACTACAATAAATGTGGTATTACCGAAGAATAGATTTTTAATACAATTGAACAAAGTAGAAAGTCCAGAATAAATACAATTTTGATTATAAAACTTAATGCCCATAAAATTATATCCTACTAATTAAAAGAAAATGGGGACTTGAGTAATGAAAGTTCGTCTGTAGATTCCGTGATATTTAATTGAGCTGAAAGCAAACGCAAAGTCAGAAAGTGTAAATCCCATCAGACCGCGAGCGATAAGCAAATATAAAAATAAGAAGCAGTACATAATTATATGTAAGTAGATATATACATTCGGTAAACAACAATAAGTCAGCGAGGGTTTCCATATAAATGACATTCAAAGCCCCGATATTGATATCAGTGAATGGGGTACACTGTAAATAAACGAACTCATTGTTCAACTGCAGCCAGAGCGAGCATTATTTTCCCCATAAACAAGCCACATGGTTACCAATTAAAGTTCTGGTTCCTACGGAAATCGGTTAACGCTTGGCCCGTTGTCATCTCCGCCGGGCGTGAATACCGATCTGACAAAAGCCGAATCACTCGGCGGAGCCGTGCAGACCGCGTAATGCCCCATGACAGGTGTCTGGCCCTATAGCAGTCATCTGCGCGGCACATCCACATTGGTTCCGAACTTACTGCTCTACTTACTTTGTTTCGAGCTCAAAGGCAGAACTTTTAGACTAAATTCCCGGAACCGTTTATAACGCAATACGATAATACCAACACTGATAAGCCTCGGATTTCGTTGTTTGAGATTTTATTTGCCATAAACATAAATGATTGAGTTCATTGGCTAATAACATAGCCTTTGTTTAATACATTTATGTGAAACAAATAATGAACTCAACTCATTTCAAAATGTTCGCTTCAGGGGATCACAAGGAATCTGGCTTAAAGCGGTCGTATATAAAACAAAAACAGAAAAACAAAATATTTGGTTCAAAAAAGTTAAAACAACCAGAAGGTTTTAAACTTTTAGGCACTATCATCTAAAAACTTTTACAGTTCTTCTGCCGCGAAAATGATACCTCATGAAAAATGTATTTACAATTGTAGCTAACTTTTGTAATAAAAGGTTTATATTTTATTTTGTGCTTTTGCTTTGATGAAATTTTTTGAAAAAGTTTGTTATTGAGTTGATTCCAGTTTGATTTTTTTAAAAACTGGATCTGATTTTGTTTATTTAGTCATGTTTATTTGCATATAATCCTATCCCGCCTTTGCCGAACCACTGTGCCTGTCCCTGGGAATTCAACCCCAACTCGTCACTAGGCTGAGTAATTTAATTTGAGTGCAGTGACAGCAGCTTTTCCACCAGTTCAGTCCAGTTCCTGCTCCTGCTCCGATTACCAAGCTCCCTACTCCCCACTTCCTGCTCCTAACTCCAGGTATCCCGTTCGGGACTCCTGTTCCCAGGCGTGGGCGTTGACACCTTCGGTGTTTGTTTGCTCACTACCCGATTTGTTTGTGTTACCTGTCTGTATGCTCTACCCGACATAGCCATCCATCTCCGGTTGTTGTTCCGTCCCATTTCCACTCCAGAACGGAGTTTGCTTCCCGTCTGCCAATTAACGTACTCTGATTAAGTGGGCGGGGACTTGCACAATCACCTCGATGCCCATCGTTTATAAAATATTTCAATTTCCACGGCAGCTGCAACTGCAGGGGAATCCGCCGGAATCTGGAGCACTCGCTCCAAATTGAGCATTGACAATTTTATTTATGATCTCTTCGCTGCTAGCCCACCGCTCCGGTTCCACTTGGCTGTCCAAAATAAACTTGAATCCGCTCGGAGGCGGTGGCTGCACCCGAAACTGAATTGGGCATTATATAATGGGCGCAATCGGCTGCCTGATTTATGCAATTCGGTCGGGGTTCTGTTGTTATTATCTCACCGTCGCTGTCTTCGCTTGGCTCGGCTTCATTTCTTGTTTATTTAATTTAATTTTTACTGTTTGGACACCTGTCGCCAGAAATGGTTCTCATAAATCCACCACCAAGTCGCTGGCCCTCTGTCTTCCGGGGAACAGAGACCAAATTGTTTCTGTTACGATACCGCGCTAAGAAAAAATATAAAACCATGAAAGAATGCAGAGTTATAAAAACACCAATGTTATCAAACCAAACAGCAAAATAGCGAATGCTTTAATCTAAAAATTGTTGTATAGATGAAAATATTTTTTATAATACTGATATGGAAATATTTTTGACAAAGAACATGAACCACACCATTTCTATAAATTACTTCTATCAATTTGGTGGGCTTGAATAATTTGTATGCAATATTTGTTCTTGTTTTTATTACTTTTTTATGCCTTATTGCTTCAACTAATTGATTTTTCCTTTCCTGGTGATGAGTGATTGATTCAACTGCCGAACTTCAATAGAATTTTAATTTATTGTCATTCTTCATTTTGTAATAAAAATATATATCAATGGAATGACTCATATCATATCATATCTTTTTACATATTTAAAATATGTTATACCCATAGAACTGCTTTCCCAGGAAACACCCTGTAAAGATATCGGTATTTTAAGTTCTCGCGATTTTTTTCTCAAAATTCTTGTACTCTCTCACCTACTGATACGTCAAAAATTTTCTGATAAGACGATCGTGGTTATCAGTGCTCAGTGCTGAAATCGCCGTGCTCGGTGACTGGCCTGCCTTTTCGTAGTGGCAGCGCACTACCAAGGCTAATTGGCCTGGCTTGCAAATCCGTTAAGAACGCGACGCCTGCGTTCCGACTTATAAACACATATATATGCATATATCATCACATTGTTGCCCGATAAGTGTAATTACGATTGTCAGTATTGCCGTGAACCGTTAGTGCTCAAATGGGCAAAATGTACACGACCGAGATGATGAGTCACATTGACCAGTACCTGCGCCGCATCATCGAGCTGCAGATACGGGACGTGGTCAGGCAGAATCGCGACAAAGGTGAGCAATAGAAGATCACCTCGGATCGGTCAGATAGGTGGGGATGGGTTGAGCAACAACTTCATTTGTTTACCCACCCCGTATGAGTCATGCGTTGGCCCAAGCACATTCTCCGTATCGCTGATCCACTCCCCAACTTTAGAATCGCAATCAGATCTACCAGTTTAGCTATATCTAGCTTTCTTCGCTCTTTTTTGTATCTTCACGATGAGCTTTAAAAACTCCGGTTTTGACAAGCGAATATCTATATCTATTATCATATTGAGTATTTGTATATTATCTTCCTAAAAAATTAAAAATGCTCTACCTTTCCACAAATCGTATTTTAATTATATCATAGGGTTTTTAGGAGAAGGTATTATTCTCGCTTGGGATCTACATTGTATACATGTAGTATATATATTTCTATTATAATCCTCTAAATCGGATGGTCTAACTTGCTGTATTAACAATCTTTATATGTATATCATTAAATATTTCAAAAATATGTAGCAATGTGATGATCTGATCTGTTGTATGTTTATCAATAAATATCTCAGGCATTTCTTATGCAAATATTTAGTGTTATGCAACTGGTATCTGGTATAAAGGTTATATAAATGTATCTCTTTGTTAATTTCCCTCTTTTTATTGCCCTAACCGCTCCGCTAACGACAGATTTGTTTCCCTATAAAAACCCGACAACACTGTTCGCCGGCGATTGATCTTTGGTTTCGATTTTCAGTCAGGTGTGATTGCCCAGACCATTTTGCACTTCATAAAGTCTGTTTGTTGTGCTCCCCCTTGGGCCTACGCCTCTGACCGCACCTTGCTCAACGGAAATTGACTTGTTGAAAGTTTATTGATGGTTTCTCGTCGCTGTTGTTGCTCCGCCTGTTGCGGCCAACTCTCTTTGTTTGTTTACCTATTTGTTTGGCCTGCCTTCAAAGGCTTATCTCGAGCGGTTCGACTGCATTTACTCATCCAGAATACAATTCCCCATGCGCGTACATTGTAAGTTCCCCGAGGCCCCAATCGTTGTTTTGCAATCCCATATAAGTACGCACTATATATGCAATAAGGCAAATAAACAAATGAAATGAGTGTGCGTAGGGAGACTGCCTTGTGATCTGCTGAAACCATAAATGGAGAAAATTTTGATGACTTGGAGTGCTGGTAACCCATTGAACTTATGAGAGAAATCCCAATAAATCAGCAAATTATTTATAAATCCATTTAATAAAACTATTTTCTTTGTTTTTTAATATTTAAATGTTTTCTGAATGAAGTTCAATAATAAAAAGTGTCAGAAAAGATGTTTTAAAAAATCATTATGAAACCAATTTTTAATTAATTTTTTTTTTTCTTAAGTGGAATCTTCAAAATAGCAAAGTTTTTCTTAAACAAAACATATTTTTTTAGTAAAAGGTTTTGTTAAGAATGCTTTTAGGCTACGGAAATGTATTCTTACCATTATTATATACAATATCTACACATACATTTCGTGTAACCCCGAAGCCATCCTTCCATTAACCTGAATTTAAAGTAGGGTTAACCATAACTGTTTTGCCTGTGGCTGCAAAATTGCAAATGCGGATTCAAATCGTTTGACCTTCCCAAAGTGGTCGCAATAAAATTGATTGCCCCGCCGAGATTCGTGTGAGAAAATTCCCATACCCAAAGTGCAAAAATGCAAATCAATTCGAATGTTATATAAAATGGCAATCAACCGAAACAAAGGCTTTCAAACGATTGGCCCAATTTTGCGGGTTTTGCAAAGCCGATGCCTTGGCTGACCTCTGGATGACCCACTTGTAGAGAGCACATCCAGTGGATATCAATGAGCGGGTCGATAATTTATGCCAGCAATTAAGTGCTGGTCATTTGCCATGCAACTAAGTGGCAAACTGTTCGCAATTAGCGTGGATATTTAATCGTCGTCTTTATGTATGCGCATATTTTATGCTCTCCAGCTTCTGTTTTTATTTCCAGTGACCTATAAATGTTCTCGGCCGCCATTTCACTCTCGCTTTTCGAGTTGCTCCAATTTCGTATGATACCTGCGTTCCACATATACATATACTATAAATCCTCGCTGCTCATTAGTGGCGCATACTTTTCACCTGATTTGGGGAAACTAGTTTGACAACAGCTCAAAAAGCCATTAAAAAAATGATAATAATAAAAAAAAATAGAAAGAAAGAATGAACGAAACGAACGCACGCAGAATTTACAAAAGCCGAAACACGCTCATGTGCTCCATTTTCCAATAGAGCCAAATGCGAATATCTCCCCTCTCTTTCGCTAGGTGTTTACCCCTCTCTTTCCTTGGTAGTATACCCCTCTCTCTCTCTCACTCTCTTTGTGCATCTCTGGTCTTTGGTGAAATTGTGTCACCCAAGAAGTGACGTTAATGACGCCGCTCGCATCCCTGACCTGGCTGAAAGGCCCCCATACCCTCCCCTCGTCCATATACCTTTTGGCCAGCTGCTTTTGGCCCACTTCTTTTTCGGGCAAAGCGAGAGAGTTAGAGAGAGACGGGGAGAGAGCTCTCGAGTCGTAGGAGAACCTGAACCTGTCGCTTTCTATTACTACGAACGAAAATTTCGCACAATAAATTGCGTTTTGAGGTCAAGCGAATTAAGCCCGCCACTTGCCTCTTGCCACGCCCACAATTGGTCGTCACAAGTTGTTAAAAACAATTAGATCAACCATTCTGTGACTCACAGGCCATATAAATTGAGACTTATTTGTTTACTTTATCTCCAGACAGGAGCGAATGCATTTTGATTGCAGCATTTTCTTGTTAAGTGACCTGGTTTTCGGTTTTGGTATCTCTTGAAAGCCGCAAAAGTTTGGAATTTGCATTTCTGTTATCGTTGAGTAAATGCAGCTCCCCCTTTATTTTTATGCCTTTTTGTGACTGCCTGCTCCATTGTGCAAATATAATTAACATAACGTAAAGTAATCGCAACTTTTGAGCAAAGAAAAACGAAAATAAAAATCTTCGTTTAACTTTCTTTTGTGCGCCGGCAGAGAAGCCAGCTGAGGCAGAGGCCTTGCCATTGTTGTCTTTGATTTCTTCTTCAAAAAGAAAAAGGCATTAAACCATTTGCCGTTAGCTGGGGGTTATTGTTGTACTCATATTTCGGGTAATTACTTCGGACCCACTTCTAAAAGTTACAGTTCCGTAATGCGAATACCCCTCATTGAAAGTTGTATATAACAAATTGAAATTTGGTATAATATCATGTAATGTAACACTACATTTTTGGTAAAAGATCAAATAAATGTAGATAGAACAGAACACATAACTTATAGAGGATATTTATACCATTCATAAAATGACTTGAAAAAGATTTGGAGTACAAAAAGTTAGGTATATATACTTGAATCAAGTTGAATTGGCGGTATTTAAGTACATTGTAAGTACAAATAAACTATTAGTTCAGTCCTTAGTGTATACTTATCAAAAAGTTGTCGAATAAACTAAATATAATTTTTTCTTCTCACCATTTCGTTCTTATATTGATACCAAAATGTACTTACACGGTTTTTAAGAACGAATGTTCTCAATTCAAGAACGATGTTCTCAATTTAAGAACAATGTTCTCAATTTAAGAACAATGTTCTCAATTTAAGAACAATGTTCTCAATTTAAGAACAATGTTCTTAGATAGTTTTCTCTGTGTACAAATTTATGGGTTCGAATAAGTATTTATACAAGTGAATCTTTAAAAATAGTTTTATAAAAACTGATATTGATCTTAAATAATTGTTTTACAACTTTTAATAAAAAATAAAAGATTTAGAAATTGCTTATATAGATAGACAGAGGTATCGTATACGAGAAATTATATTTTCATTGTTATACTTGTATTTTAGCAGAGATTTGAAGAGAAGTTCCCCCTTTATTTTCCCAGTGTTGGAGCCTTTCCCACTGTCATTAATTTCCCCCCGAGTCCCCTGTCCCCCTGGTCAATTGCTGTCAAACTGCGAAATGGCTCTCTGTCCACTTCGGTGCTCCTATTTATTTGTTTGCCGACCAGTTTTGACAGCCTTTGTATTTGCACAGGCAACGATGACGTCCATTAGAACCTGCAGCGTATGGAAAGTGTACACTTTGCAGCAAACAATGCGAACTACAGATTGAAAACACGAACTACAAACACGGTGTTAAACGAACAGCCGCTGTGTGGACAGATGACACATGCTACAAAACAACACAACGGAATCGCCCGCCCGCACTCGCAGATACAGATACACATTGTATCTGGCAGTGGAGTATTTTGAACTCGTGTGTAATCTCTGGCATTGTGCTGAGCTTTGCAGCTGCGAAATGTAGAAAAAGTGGGGAAAAATGCGCTGAATTGGGTCACACTCGTTGGCTTTTATGCCAGCTTAGATTGTTGTCAATGCCTCCGCCTGCCGCCTGCAGGTTTCTCGGCCGAATGGCAACGTTTTTCGACTAACTTTTCGAGAATCAGTTCTTTGAACCCCAAGGCAATATATACACTGACAATTTTCGGTTGTAAATATGGTGAAAACTAAGATTATATCGTTGCTAACTTGAATGTTTTAAAAATATATATATTAAATCATGTTTTGGATGTTAAATTTTTTTTTTTATTAATGCAGTTAGTGAAAAGTCCATCATATTAAAAACATAGGTTGGTTACTCAACTAATTTTTTTAGATCTTCTAAGTATGTAATTAATAAAAATTCTTAAAGGAAATGAATACGTTATATCAAATGTCCTCTTTCTCAAATAAAAAACTTGAAAATTCAAACAACTTAGGATAGATAACAATTCCCAGTTCTAAAACAAAAAAATATTTTCGCAAAGTGTTCTTCTATATTTTGAGATCTAATCCCAGCTTGGTCACTGAGCGAAATAACCACAAAAGCCAATTAAAGTCAAATTTCCTTCAGTCGGAAATGGAGTCGCGGCAGAAACGGAATGGAACTGACAATGTCCGGCGCAGACAGGTAATCATGGCCAAAGAAGTTGCAACCTGATGCAGCACTCAAATGCCAGACAAAATGTGACCCGGGCCAATGGAAAATACGAAGCTCACAGCCAAGCTCAGGTGTATTGCTACACAGGTAAACATCCACGCCCTCGCCGGGGTTCAAAGTTCTTTTGCCTCGATAGCAGCTCTTCTTCTGCTGACTTGTCAGCAAAACTCATAATTTGTATTTGTGACCTCATAACGCGGGGTATTTCCAAACTATGACGGGCTTGGGCAGAGCAATCTGAAATAAAATGGTACTTTAATTCATTTCAATTTATACCATTACCATTTTAATAATTGTATATTCCTAAAGGAATCAAAATTTATTAGAGGTATCAGTTCTTGGAATATGAATAATATTTCTACAAAGTAAATATTAATAAAGGAAAGTCATTTAAATAACAATGCTACAATAAACAATAAATCCACAACTGTTCTTGGGAAAAACTTCAATGAATTGGTTCTTTATAATAGACTCTGATCCCATTTGTGAATTTGTGTGTGGATTGTGGCCTTATATCTGTAGGAAAACAGGGATTGAGGGATTATGCAAGGGAGTTTGTAATCGGATAACAAAGTAAATACTGTTGACACTTTGAGGGAGAGCATGGAAACTTCGGTAATTTCCGTTCGGGTGAATGTCTTTGTTATAACTATATGTCGGAGCTCTTCCGCACGATATTGACACAGTGGCACCCAAAGTTCGTAGGCTACACAAAAACCCATCTCTGGCGGCGTTTTCTCTGCCCTAAGTTCGTTCACATTTCGACGCGCTTGAGCTTTATAATTAAGAGGGAATCAGTGAGCTGTTGTTAATTATGCTCGCTTGATTTTTATCACACAACTACTGGGGGTGTGCGTGTGTGTATCGTGCGTGCCGAAGCGTCTTAACAATCTATTTTGGCCATAACGCGCAATTGGCACTCGTTATCATAGCCACCCACTCCCCAAAACCCCGCGGTCTGTGGCTGTGACGGGCCATAAAGACAAACTGTCACTTTATTTATTTTGGAACCACTCTGGGTTTTAGCCGCTTGAGTGTGGTCAGGATCGAGAGTGCCCCGCAGCTCTGTTTATGGCCCACTTTATGTAAATCCATTGTCAAGCTAATGGGCGTATTTCCCCGTCTTGAATTTCATTCTCGGAGCTATTCGGTAATTGCTTGAGAAATTCCATGTTCTGATTCATTAGAAGGTTCTGTTAAGGTCCCTAACTTTTTTAAAAAACTTTTCTTTAAATCATGACTTCCACATAATTTTTAAAACACATTTTCAGCACATAACCTTATCTCAATATTATATTTTTGTTCTTTAATAATCGTTTTTTATTGTTTTCGAGAATTTAAAATATTTCTACAAGACCCTCGAATAAGGCACATCATATGGTTAGAATTATTATTATTTTTAACTTCTACAACCGTTTAGCATACCCTCTCTTAGGGCATAAACATGAGCATTTTTCGTGGGGAGTTTGAGGTGATATGCATGCTAACCTTGCTGGCATTCAGAATTTTCGACATTTCAATTCCGTTTCCCCTTTGGCACTTGGCAAGTCCTTTCTCATTCCTTTATGGTCGCATGCCCAGACGGGGGAGTCATAACTCTCGGCTTTATATCGGAGGTGCTTGGGAATCCGACATGCCTCTAGCATGACATAATAATGTCACCCCATGGAGGAGCCTTCACTCGACTAACCTCCTGCACCTCCATTTCCCCCATATAAACACATATCTCCCTCTGAATAATTCGTCATCGCTGTCGTGTGTGTGTGCAAAGAAAAGAGAGTACACTTTGTTGTTGGGGTATATGCTAAGTAGCTGTCGCTATGAATCGGGGAATCGGGGCTTTATGCCGGTGGAAGGTTAAGGGGAGGAGGCATCAAGGGTGTTATCGCCTGGAAATTGCCTCCTCTACGTGTTTCGTTTGAATACGTTTGAATCAATTCGTTTTACTGGCGGGCAGTGATATAATACTCGAGTTTGGCATGCACAACAAAGCCCCAAAGTTGGGTATATAATAATGTCATTCATACATGCATATAGATGATATCTGTATAATGTGTGCAACTGTGCACAGGGAGAAATGTGACTCAAAAAGTTAAGCATATCTATAAAATTTATATTAAGTTGTATAACAAGAAATTTAAACATACATATATGTACTTTAGTACCAAGAACTGATTATGAAATGAGTAAGTTTGATAATTCTTGTTAAAACCTTTGTTTTTGAGTGGTTTGCTTTTATTATCGTAAGACGCAGTTTTCGAGAGCAACTTGTGCCGATCTCGGATGTGACTAATTCAAAACGGCCTCTGCGACTTTTAATTGCATTTCCGTTCTGTCTCCAAGCGATCTTCGTTCTCGTTCCGATTTTAAAGCTCCTCCTCTCGATTATCTCTTTGCAGAAAGCGTCAAATCCATACTGGGTCGCCACACAAAGATACTCGTCAAGTATATGGTCAAATTGGAGACGAAAGGCGATAAGACGGAGAATCGTGTTCTGGTAAGTGAATCCCCCCCTCCCGAAGTTTTCTAATTGGCCTGGCTTACGGCCTGCTGCCAGCTACTTCAGATCTTTTGGAATCCAGATCTGCTGACGGCCAGGAGACGCCGTCTGTCAGCGGCACAGATTCAAATTGCCCCATCTGCGGGTAGTCAGCGGTCCAATTTGTGCTCGGAAATTGCATCCCCCAGCCTAATTGCTTCAAATTCGAAGGAGGCTACCGTTTCGCCTGAAGTGCCATTAAAGTAATGAATATCTGTTTGTGTCAAGTTGGACATTTGAGGTTTTTTAATAAAAAATTTAGCTTTATAAAAATCAGATTTAAATCAACTCGTATAAAATATGACTAATATGAAAAATATTTAATTTTTTTCGCTTCTCAGAACTAGCAGAACGGTTTTCAAACGGAAACTATTGTTGAGCCTATCATTTTCTCTAATCATTTCAGGCTAGAAATCTACGTATTGGTACAATAAAATGACATTGGAAATTATTTTATATTTTTCCTTATCAAAGTTTTCTTGCTAAAAATGAGTAGGAAAAGATTATCAGAAAAACATGTATTGACCTTAAGAATTTTTTTTAAGTAGGAACTAATAGTTGAAATGCCATAAAAATTGTTTTATTATACTTGATTTAACTTTTAATCTTTGTCCGATCTAAAAAAATAAAAACTGAATAAAAAACCGAAAAAGTAATGAAAAATCATTCACATAGTTTATACATTTTCTGTGAACAGTATACTTTCGAAACGGACTGTATATCCAAATCCCCTGGTATTACACTGTCTAACTGCACTATTAGGCTGCCAACTTAGCTAATCCCCTTGAACATTCCGATGGGGGCAACCGATTTGCACCTGCCCGTAGGCCTTCGACTGGCCCAGAACCGTAATTGATATTTTATAGCATACTTAGCGGCGGCGGGGCACGACTTTTCTCCCACCTGATGTGTGCATTCCCCGAAGGACGGTCTATGCTAATTTCATACCTGGCCACTTGTACGGCCGCTTGGAGAGCGCACACAGCTGGAAAATTGATTTGTGCAAGCGGCTTACAAGGTGGCAGAGACAAAGTGTCCAATTACCAGAGTCGATGGGGCCAACTCTTCCCGCTTTCCTCCAACTCCAGCTGGTTTTTCCCTCTGCATTTGAGAAGTTAAGCGAATTACTCGACGCACTTTGATTTGCCATTAAACATAGCGAACTTTTCTCCATCAATTCACGCTAGACAAAGGCCGGCCAAATTGAGTTTGGAGTCTCCGGTTCTCGTGATAATGGAGTTACACTCCACTGACTGCCTGAAGAATGGTCTCCATCGGGCCCCAACCCCTTGAATTTTAAGCCAAGCATGTTGGCACGCATGTCTGGCCTGTGTTTTCTTTGCCAATTACAACACTTTTCACTCATGTTTTGCACCTCCCATCTTCTTTTTTTTTCAGGTTTTTACTCCCGTGAGGGTCTATCTGCTCAGTGCCAAAGTGCCCACCAAGGTGAGTTTGTTGAAAGTAATTAGCATAACTAATTACATATTTATTTTCACCAGATCGAATGCCATTTCCACTACCTGGACATTGTGGGGGTCGAGAGCAAGAAGTCCACCCACTTCTCCATTATTACCAACGATCGGCCATACTCGTTCGTCACCACCGGCGATGCGGGCAATTTCAGCTCGGTAAGGCAAAACCACTTACTTGCTATTATTTGTAATGTTCTATATGTAATTATCTCCATTTCGGTTGTGTTCATTCTGCAGAACGCTGATGTCATTCTGACCGATCTGGCCTCGGCCATCAAGCAGATATTCCCAACAGTTCCTCTAAAATACATTATCCGAAAGGTAAATATTGGTAGTAAACTAGTAAAGTAAAATAAATAATTTGGTAGCTTATAAATAAGTTGGATTGTTATTGGTAAGTAAGTAAGTAAGACTACCATTTGTATAATACATTTTAAAATTAAATATAAGTTATATTTTTTGAGTTCCATTTATAAGTTAAGATTATTATTTGTATTACTAACTTTTTAATCAAATTAAAGTGTATTCTGGAATTTCATATACATATAAGCTTAGTTATTATTTGTATGATAAATTTATAAATTAAATGTAAGTATGATTTATAAAAATTTAAATAATACATTAAAACAGGAGTAGACCGAAATCTTGTAAAATTAGTACTACTAAATTGAAAACGAGTAGGGTTGCCACATACATGTAAACAAAAGCCCTTAAGCTAATTTAGAACTATTACCATAGAGATTATTATTATTAAAGAAAAGTTTACATGACTAGATACATAAAATGTATACTTTTAAAGGGTTAAATGAAATCATAAGCCATTATTTGAACCCACTGGGTATCGTTAAGTGGTGCAGTATCGACCGCTTCTTGCCCACTGACTCACGTCTGGCTTTAATTAATGTTTAATTAAATATTTAGTGAGCAATTGTGTGTATCTGTTGTGGGTACATGCGAGCATGGGGACATGTGGCATACATATATAGGTATACATATGTCGCATCTCATCTCACCCACTGTGTCAGCATGCCACCCCCGCCCCCCCGTCCAATTAGGCCGTAAGTGCATAAACGTCGTCATCTGGGCAAGTTGGGGTTAATAATTCAATGCATTTGTAATGCTCCTGGCCGCCAGTTTGTCGTAAATTATGCTGGGCATGTTTATGCAAATCGCCCATCGAGATCCGCCCACGAGGCACCCACGACTCTACGTCGTTCCCTAGTTGTCCCAACCCATTGTTGTTGCTTTCGCGACTCTTATCTAGCAATTCGACTGGGAAGTGGCAGCCACAATTGAAGCTACATGGCTTGGATAATTGCCGCAGGGCACGCGACCTGGGCGTCATCAGGTTGACGCCTTGAAATGTAGCCATCAAAATTCACATTCAGCAACAGTGTTAAATGCTAGATTAAGTTTAAGCTTAAGATGGTAAGGGAGAAGGCAAGAGTTTTTGAGGAGAAGTTTAGCCGGCAGATCCGAAAACTTTGCATTGTTCTGCCTCAAGTTGGTCAACTTCAGCAACACAACAATGGCCGGACCCTTGAGACCTTTGAGCGTACTCCTAGAACTTTTTAAACGATTTTTCGGCATCAGGTCAATGAACTGGCTTTTCCTTTTCCTTCCCTCTTTCAGGTTGATATACAGCCGCCGGAGCGGGAAACCATCTTCTCTGAGGAATTCCGGCCCTCCGATCCGAGAAATGTGGGTCCTTGTGGGGGATTCAGTGCTCAGTACGCCTGCATGTGCGACTTCCATGGGGTTCCGTATCGCGAGGAGGTGGCCTGGGATGTGGACACCATCTACCTGTCTCACGACACGCGAGTTCTCAACCTGCGCGACTTTGACCACCTGGAACCAAAGTGGGTTTTGTCACAAAAAAGTGCTTATAAATAATTTCCAACTAATTTCCTTGATTATCAATTTCAGAGACTTGATGGCCATCGTTTCGGCGCTGGAGTACAACACGTTTTTTCGTGGCCTGAAGGCGGCCCATATGCGATTGTCGCACGAGACCCTGGAACGCATCCTGCATGTCCTTAAGCGTTCGATGTGGCTGGAGGAGCTGCATCTGGAGGCATTGGGCTTAAGGTGGGCATTGGAATATGTTCTTTAGGCCATTTTAATTAATAAAACTTACTTCTTATCCCATTTTGCAGATGGGATTTCCTGAACAAGTTATCTTTATCTGTGATAACGAATAGCAATCCCGCCATTCGCACCATCGATCTGAGCCACAATATAATTGAGGATAAAGGTGCGTAGACCCAAGTCCCTGGATGCCAATCAACCGCCCAGTCCCTGCTGACAACGCTGCCCCAAAACCGCCATCGAGCTGTAATCGAGACCCGCCTCGTGTAATCCAATTAATCCAATTCTTGTCTACCTCTCTGCTATCGTTTCTCTTCCCCAACCGTTTCAATGTGTTTGTCGTTTGTCGGTTTTGCCATTTTGATTTGCGATTTGTGTAGGAGCAAGTTCATTGTGCGCCCTATTTGGAAAGATTGTACAAGGTTTGCAGCCACCAATAGACACCATAGCACCACAGCCATCTAAACAAAAACCTAGACATTGCATTGTTATTGTTGTTGTTGTGTTACTGCTATATTGCTGTATTACCTGTTCTTGTTATTTTCCCTAAGTTTGCAATTAATTTGTGCCGACTTGTGTGGCCATTGTTGAGCCATTATATTAATTATGATCTAAAGGATCTTCAGTCTTTTGTCCTAGACGATTGCCACACAGGTCTCTAAAGTACACTATTCGATAAGGTTTTCCCATACTTTTTCTTCATTCTGGTCTTCAAGCATTATGCTCTATGTAATCCAAATTAAACTATTACAAAAACAAATCTATTTTCGAATTGGCTGCAAAGATCATGCTTTTCATTCATCCTACAGTCGTTGTGTTTGGGTTGCTCAAGAGTTTACTGGTTAACTAATAAGGTATCGTTTGTTTTGTGGACCAGGTGCCATTCATCTATCCGGACCCATAGCCAAGGTGTCCAAGGGCCTGTGCAAACTGGCCCTGTCCCACTGCGGACTCACTTCGAAGGGAGTCAACCAGATGTCGCACTCGCTGACGCTCAATCAAAGTATTTCCAACTCGCTCACGTATCTAGACCTAAGTGGTAATAGTCTTAAAGATGATATAACCGTAAGTTACCCTTAATATAACTAGATTTTCTATGATGTGACTAAACAAATCTATTTCTTTCGTAGAATCTGCACAATTTTCTGGCTCAACCCAACGTGCTGGAGCACTTGGATCTGGCCTCGACTGACATCACGCTGGAAAATGTATGATTACCTCCAGATTTATATAGGATCAATAACTCATTGTAGATGTATGTGTATTATTATTATTATTATTATTAGTTATTTGGAGCTCTGTTGCGCGGCTGTGCCACGCATTTGGCCCACCTGAACGTCTCGCACAACTCGTTCAGCACCAAGAAGGGCAAGGAGATCCCGCCCTCGTTCAAGCAATTCTTCACCAGCACCTTCAGCTTGAAGCACCTCAACATAGCCGGCTGTAAGCTACCCATGGAGGCCCTGAAGAACCTGCTGCTCGGCCTGGCCTGCAACGAGTCCACAGCTGGGCTTTACCTGGATCTCAGCAGCAACACGCTGGGCGCCCAAGGTGCCCATGTGCTGGAGTCCTGCATCCACGGAGTGCGAGTGCTGCAGAGTCTGGACATCAGCGATAACAGTATGTGGATCTAAAGTCTCAATTATTAATTAATTGGCTACAAAAATAATGAATTAAACCTTTCTCAGATCTGGATGCTGAGCTGGCGCCCGTGCTGACGGCCATTTCGAAGAACCCCTCGATTCGGACGCTACATCTGACCCGCAGTCTCACGGGCATGAAGCCTAAGCACATCCCGCCCGTCATGGACGCCCTGGTTAACCTCATCCAGAAGGATGACTTCCCGCTGGCCGAGCTGGTGCTGTCGGAGAACAAACTGAAGCATGATCTGCACGACTTCATCAACGCGTTGGGCAGCAACCAAAGTCTCCAGAAGCTGGACATCAGTGGCAACTTCATGGGTGACGTGGGCGCCCGCCTCCTGGCCAAAGCTTTGCAGATCAACAACCGGCTGCGGACCATTTACATGGACAAGAACGGAGTGACGCTGCAGGGCTATGCGGACATAGTATATGCGCTGGAGCACAACCACAGCATGCGCACCATACCCTTTCCTGTCTTCGATATCGCACCGCATTTGAAGAGTCATCCGGACAAGACGGATGCGGTGATGCGGAAGATGCAGGAGCTTCTGCAGCGAAACTGCAACGGTTTGAAGAGGGGAGCGGGACAGGGATTCCGGCTGCAGCACGGCTTCATGCTCTCCTCCACGCATCAGCTGGTCGATAAATTGGTGGCCGAGACCCAGGACACCATTTCGTTGGCCAAGGGAGGAAGTGATTCCGCTTCGGCGGTACAGCGATTGATCACCGATGCCGAGAACTGCAAGCAGCTGATGCCCAAGCTGCAGGAAGCCGTTCGCAACGAAAGCCATCCCATCGAGATGAAGCTAACCCGAGTGGCCAGCGAACTGAGCTACACGATCAAGAGCTATCTGGAGGAGACGCTGGAGACTATGATGCGGACTGGGATCGAGCAGTGTCCCAAAACGCTGGGCAACCAGATCGTAGTGCAGGACCTTCGAAAAGGTCTAGCCGAACGTCTGGTGGTTCCCGAAGAATTTCTGCAGATCTGTTTACTCAACAACGCCGGCAGCGAGATCATGAACAAAGTTGGGTAAGTTTTGGCCAAGTTAATGGTTCGATTTAAGAGAGAAGATTAAAGAGCAACATGAAAATATTTTAGAGAAAGGTAAACGTTTATTTAAATGAGCCTATAGCTGTACCAAAGCTTAAACACAAAAGGTAAAAAAAGTGAGAGGTGAGATAGGAGAGAAAGCCATTTTAAGACCCATTCCATGAGAATGTTGACGCAACGATTAGAAAAATGCAAAAATATATTCATATACTAAGCCTAACGCATATAAAGAAATTTAAGATTGTTAATATTTATTGTTATTAACTGAATAAAGATAATGAAGGACTAGAAGTACTTAAGATATAGTAAAGGGAAATAATTTTGTGTTATCGGGTGAATAGATTAATTTTAGAGCTAAACAAATATTATGAGTAAGATTCCCAGTAATTCTCAACACATTTCCATGTTAATTTTGGCAATTCGCAATCGAGTTCGCACTTCGCCATGAATGAGAAAGACCGGAAAAGAGTACCGAAAAACAAATACTTGATCTCTGGGTTTTTTTTTGCACTCTCCACTTCAAAAGCGGGCCTTATACATACGCTCTCTTTTCGCTCCCACGAACGCTAGAAAAGGTCTGTTTATTTAGGTATTCCCGTATACATATGGGCGAGAGAGCCAGCGCTTAGATAAGATTAAAAACAACAGACCGAAAACCAGAAACAGCTGAATGCATTTCCACTGTGGCCGTGATTTCGGAGCCTAACACTTCTGTTACGGGTTACGCCAAAAATAGGTTTATCTGTGCTTATTGGCTGGGGCCAGCTCACATCCCTTCAGTTCGCAACCAGCTGTTGGGGAAAAGCCTCTCGTGAAAATGGGTCTAATGAGCACTTTGTGCTGCTGCTTCGGCGGGCAGAACTCAAAGGTTTCTGGAACAAGTCCAGCCTATAGAGAGTGTCCCGATGAAGAACCATTAGAGGAGGTGGTCATAGAACCGGAAGTAGAGGATCTTTCTAATAAAAAGTAGATTTCTTAGGATTTTTCTTAAATAATTACTAATTATGTTGTGTATTTTTCTTCCATTTAGTGAGATTGAACAATCCCTGGCCGCCGCCATCTCAGATCGGGCCACAGACGAGGTGCTAGAGGCCCTGACTCGCTATCGCCGTGGCATGGGCATCGCGGAGTCGCCATCGGTGCTGCTGGACGAGCCGCAGACGCCGGACATCGTGCGCAGTCGCTCCAGTCATGTAAGTGCTCCATTCGATTGGGGTTTTCGATCGAACCTATCGAGTGGGTGGCTCTTATCAGTCCCGGGCTAATGACAATATGTGATGTCATGGCCCTAAGCCCCCCAAAATGGCTTCACTTTGGCGTCGACCCACAAAAGTGAGGCAGTTGTTATTTTGATCGGCGGTGCTGCTGCTTGGGCTCTGCTTATCAGCGCCTTCGATTACAAATATTTCACCCACTTTGAGGAGTTGCCGAATCGAACAACTATTTAGAGTGGACCTTAACCAAATCCTTCTTCTGTTTCAGGATGCGGATGGTTTGATCATTCGGCCGGGTGGACGAGGCTCGATATTGCCCAAACTGGGCTTGGAATCGCCCACTGTAAGTGTTGAAAATCTCTCGCTACCCAAGTGGATGCAATAGACTCCTCCGAAATCAGCCAAATAAAACGATTTAGTCCATAATCACAACATATATTAAAGAGTATATGCGAACAGTAGAGTGCCAAGTGTCGAAAATATACATCATTCATATACATACAACCCACAATTATTGAAACACACCTACATATATGCTTAGTACATTCATGTGTAAGACTCAACACTTATTCCATATACCCAACTAGCTGGATGTAGTTGACACATGCAAAATAAAAGAACCCCCATATGCATCACATTATACTTCCCAAGCATACATACATCGAATCTCATTAATAAATTACTTAAATGTGTACACCAAATGCTCATGCTCATTATTTTTCTCGTGTCTTCCTGCCCTGATCTGATCATCATCATCATCACCATCAACCAAAACCGAAAACGAACCAATATCAATTGTACAAAATCGCAAATACTCGTACTCGTACTCGTTCTCTAAACATACTATAATTAAACCTTGTCTCCAACTCATTTACATAATTGCATTTCAAAATCCAAACAAACACAAAAAGAAATTGGAATATCTCAACCTTGTAAGTAGTTTTTGTCTTGTTCTTAATTCTATCTATCAGTCTATGACTTCTTTTTTGAAGCAGTGGTTTTAAAATTGGAAAGAAATTCGGAACTTCTTACTGGTTTCCTGGCTAGTTTTGATCACTGTTTTAGGAAAGACTATTGAGGATCCTATCTATACTTACTTATCCCTTTGTAGACTGCTCGTTTCTATAGACTATCTATCTCTGTGACAGTTTTGATTTGTAGTTCTTGTAGTATCCCCAAAAAAGAAAACCAAAAACAATCTTCATTATTTCACACACTCGATGAAGCCTCATAAGCATCACATAATGTATCAATTTTCGAGCCCATCCTAATTCTCTTCTAAACCATCCCAACAGGCCACTCCGCATCTGCCCACCAAGCGACGCAGTCAGGTGAAGAAGGTGCGTCCCCAGTCCGTGGTGGAGAATCTCAGCCTGGGCCACTTCCCTGACCTTCTGGAGTCGCCCTCCTCGCACCGCTCCAGTTCCCAGTTGTCTGCCCGTGCAGCTTCCGGTGCCGTCGCCTTGGCGGGGGCGACCAACATGACTGACAGTATCGCGGTCATGGACGATGGGGGTGTGGATGAGTGCTGCGACTCGATCACTGAGCTGCCCAGCGCCTCATTCCAACTGCAGCACCTGGTCAAAGGACGGCCGAAGCGGGCCAAGACGCGTGCACCCACCCGTCCCTTGGTCAGTGCAGAGTGTGCCGGGGGCAGCAGGGAGATCGGCGAGGGTCTGGAGCATTTCTTCCGGCCCGGATCGGTGACTCCCACCACTCTGACTCCCTTGGTCTCGCCCACGTCTGAGGAATGCAGCTCTTTGTCGTTCGTGGACAGTCCCACGATGAGCCGCGATGGCAATGGGCACATGACCTCTGAGGAGACCACGCCCATTCTAGAGGAGCGCCGACCAATCAAATTGGAGCGCCAGTCGCCATTGCTCAAGAGTAAGTGGATTTGATTTTTGTTAAACATTCCGTTCAGTTTAAAAATGCTCTGCTTTATCTATCCCAGGTGCCTCATGGGCCACCCGTTCACGGTCTACGGACAATCTGGAGAAGTATTCACCGCTGGTGGGACGCAAATCGCCCCTGGTCAAGATGCGAACAGAAGGCGGTCCAGGCTCAGGATCTGTCGGCGGCCCTGAAGAGACAGCGTTGCCCAGCTCTAATCTTCTGAAGGCCACCGCGCGGGAGGACAAAACCCGATCGCCAAGCAGCGATTCGATCAAGAGCCATGCCACCGGCGAGGGTAGCGTAATTGTGAAGACGGGTAATGGCATTCTGCGAACGCCCATCGTGCTGCAGAAACCTCGACCATGGTCGGTGGTGGGCAGCGAGCCGAAGACAAGCGGGGAGCTGATCACAGGCAATGGTAATGCCGACTCCAGCAAGACCACGCCGGAAAGACTGGAAGAAGGTGGGTGGTGTAAGAAAATTATATGGAATGATGATCAAGAAATATACCTATACCTTTCTGTTTAGATGACGTTGAGGTAGTGACCTTTGGAACGAACTGCGGTGGCTCCATTGTTGGCATCACGCCGGGAATAGCCTTATCATCCGTTGGCGGTGGCAGCATTGTGGGCATTACTCCAGGTAAGTCGAATAAAAAAGTGATAATGGATCTCACTAACTCTTATTTATTTATTTGTAGGAGCTGCCCTAGAAAAGAAGTCTGTGCGAGAACTTGCAGCGGGTCTCAATAGAATGGGTAAGTAGGATACTGTGCCTGCGCACGGTAAGCTGCTTGAAAATGCCTGCTCTGCACTTAGATCCCCCGATAGAAGTAGCTATGCAACCTTATTTGATTCTCTTTGTTTTGTATCTTATTTATTTTCATATTTTGATTGATTTGTTGTACTCGTTACTTGTAAAGAAATCCCCTTCAAGCCGCCAGTTATGCCTAGAACCCTGCTGAGCGCAGCAAGTGCCCGCACGAGCACCTCCTCCACGGGCTCCACCTCCAATGGTGGGTCAGTAGTCACATCCAGCACATCGACGACAGTATTAAACCAGAGCCAGACGCGATCGAGGATCGTGAGCTCCACGAGTAGCACTGGCAGCACTGAGACCATCACAGAGCACAGCAGCAGCAGCACAAGCACCTCATCCAGCAGCCACGAGAACCAGCATGCCAAGGCCTGTGCGAGTCTGATCAGCAACGAGATCCTGAGCATGCGCAACGGGCAGTTGGCGGCCAAGTCTGGAAGTTGCGCGGAGAGCAGCGGCGTGAAGCGGATCGCCGGCAAGGAGATCTCAACGCTATTCGAGGTTTGATCTCCGAGGCTGGAGCTGCATTGGGATAGCTTGCATTGATCACCGCTCAAAATTTAATGGCCTCGTTGCTTCGTTGATTTCGGTGCTCATCTCCTGTGCGTCCATCATCCGCATTTGTTACTTAGTGTGTAGTCGTTAAGTTGTGTCCACTAGCCAGTAAGCCGCATGTTGCCTGTACTCCATCTAGTTTGTGTATGCCTGTTGAGATCCTAAATAAGCGAACCGACTAATAACAGAAACACTTTCCCGCTTTCCCACAGGAGACATTAGTTGAAGAACTGCAGCAGAGCATGGCGAACAGACGCATGTTTAGAGACTCGCCCTACACCAAGGAGGATGTCGTTGATTTATAAGTGTTCTAGTTATATGCTCAACATTCCCTCAACATTCGACCCCTAGTCCTCCACCCAACCTGCCACAAGTTCGCGTGATCGATCGTAGGGGTGATGATAAGTTTAAGTGATGATGATGATGAGATGGGGACAGATGGATAGATGGAAACGAGGTTGCAACTTATTCGTACTGAACCATTAATTTATGTGCAATGGCGCGTGTGTTGTTTTTATTTGGCAATTTAGAATGAACGTGATTTATTTATTGATATATACCCTGATACTTTTATCCAAATTAACCTTTGCATATTTTTAAAGATGTTTTGTGTACTATATTTTATATTTTTATGTATTTTAAATGAGTTAAGTGCCAATTATATACAGAATTAACCTAAATCTATTTTTAGCACGTGCTATACAACAATTTCAATGAAACTAACGAAGATAACGCAATGAATATGATACACTATACATATTATGTAATTCGATTGCGTGTATAAGAACTATTTTAATGGCCTAAACCTAAACAAATCTAAATGAAATATAATATTTTTTATAACTGCTTCCAAATACAAATTGTATCGTTTATTATTCTCCCATTTTTATTTTCCCTACCTGTACACTTATACTTATAGTATTCAAGCGACAATCCGTTTTCAACTTTTAAAGCGCATTGTGCCGCCAGAAACGAATGCATTTATTTAAAAACAAAACGAAGACCGACGATCTTATTAATTATTTTCTAAAAAGTTAACAATTTACGCTAAGAAACTAGGCGAAAACGAAACCGATAAAGAATTACTAAAAGCATTTAAACGACCGAAAGCCGTGAACTACAGAAAACTAATTACTCTAATCGCGAATCGATCAATTTCAATTTTGAAGATCTAATAGTTTGCACCAACGACACAGGAAATTTTAAGAGAAGCGTTTAAACATGTCCACCACCGACCACACACTTCGAGTTTTGAGTGTTACCCAATTCCAATTCAACTTTAGAAACCGAAAACGAATTACGAAAATCTTAACGTGTTCATTAAAGTTAAGCAATTAAAAACTTCATTGTAATCTATTGAAATTCAAATTAAACGGAAAACGATAATGAAGGTCAGCGAGTCTTATTTTTAAAGTTCAACAGGTTGGGCGCTGTTCATAGGCAGCACTGCCACCCGCAAAGTACCATTTCCACAATGTATGTTTTGTAATCGATAACTGTTGCATGCCATTCATGGGACGGTGGAGAGAGGAAATAATATAATTAGGGTATTCCTTAACTGTTGAATTGCTAAATGGGCCAACCAACTTTAAATTTACTATCAACATCTGTTAATAATATAAAATTAATTGGTAACGACATTCTCTTAAAATTTCATCACTTTCCGCCAAGGATATTAACAGAAATGTTTTCGACTAATTCAAAGGAAATAAACTAACAGCTGGCCATCATTCAAACCCTTACAAAATTATTATTTTGGCTTAAGCCAAACCATATTGTAAGGATTACGTCGTGGACAGGGCGTCTACAAAAAAGGTGATGTATGCCTATGTAAACATTTTTTAATAATTTAAATGTCATAAAGATTCTTAAAAAATAGCATAACAGTAGGTTAAAAGTATCTTAGGAATGTCACCAACTTCAAAAATATTAGCCATGACATGAACCAAAGCTATGTTAAAATTCAATTACAACGTAAAGCCTAGTACTCACATCAACGAAAACCGCGAGCTAACCATAGGAGTGAGCGAGAGGCAAACAGGCAGCTAAAGCTTTTCGCCGGGTCTGTTTTTCAGCGCGGTACTCAGATGAGCTAAGGAAATACCAGAAAAAATACCAGATTTCGGGAGTGAATTTTCGATGAACGCCGTTAGCCGCGGCCCAAAGAATAAGAAATTTAATCTTTAACGGTGTTCCTGCAGAAGCGGTGGGGAGTTTAAAAATTTTAAATGGAAGAAAAACCCCAAAAACGGTTAAAGGAGGTCAGTGCAGATGACAAAGGACGCCTAATCCAAGCCCATTATTGTGGGATTTGACCGACAGGAAGCAGTACCACAACAGGGGCAAGTCCGCAGAATAGTTGAAGTGCTGGAGGAGATCCTCTAGAGAATCCCAGGGGGAAGGATTATGCCGAGTGGGACTTCGCTCTCTACATGGACATCCTGTCCTCGCAAAGAAAGTAAGATCTGGCCAAAATAATTTGATTGCGTTGTACTAATAGAAGGATCTTTTTAGCAGAACCACCAGTAATATTATCTCCAAAGTCCTCTTCATTAGGACTCCGTACACCATAACCACCAGCTACTTGGCAGCTTAAGCGGAGCTGGAGGACGCGGTGGCTTCTAAAGGGAGGAGGAAAATAGGGCGCCCGCTAAGGAACAGTTGGAGAAGCCATGGCCAGGATGCTGGGCGACTTCCTGCAGCATCAGCGGATCAACCCCGTTCCCAATCCGGCTCCCACTTCCTCAAGGTCCAATATGCTGGACTGCAATGGCGCGGGAAAGATGGCGAAGCCGCTTGACAGTAAGACTATGCTACATGCATTGCGGGTGAACTTTGAAAACTTCGGTCACACTACAAAGAATAAGATTTGTCGACTAGTGAAACTCTTAGCCGATCTGAGAACTAGGCTTAATCTATTAAACATTTCCAAAAACTTTCACAGATCGTTTAATTACTATAAAAAAAAAAAACTTACACCTTAAATTCTTTACTGAAATAAATATAATTCAACTTAAAATTTTTTAGCAAAAGATTTAACCAATATGTGGAGTTTGGAGCTTGACGAATTTCGTGTATTTATAAAAGGCGTCAATTACCATAATCTCGGTCTCTGAAAACTCCAAAAAAGTTTATCCGTTTTGTCCTGCTTTACTTAATTAAATTCATTTTCCACGAACACCGATTCAATAACACCATCACATCGAATAAAAATTCATGTAATTTCTGTCAAATGTTTAGAATAAAACTTAAAACTTCATATTTTTTTTTTACTTTTCCAAAAGGTTTTTTCTGAATCTGAACTAAATACTTTGCATGCGCTTTACAGTACCCAGAGGACTGTTAACCAGCTATCGCTTGACAGACTATCGGCTGCAAGTGCCATCGCCAGCCACACACAGAACACACCGAGCGCCCATCTCTATAGCGTTTCGAATTTACGCACGGGAGAGATCCGATCCGAACGGCCAAATACCCAAATACTTCCAAATTATTGCACAAAATTGTACGTGAACGTAGCGCGCGCCCCCTCCGCCCAGTTTTGGGAACCCCGCCTTTTTCGTCGGTGCCCCAAAATACCGGAAAAGTGTCCGTGAATAGTGAAGTTTTCCCAATGAAGCGCTGAACTCGGAACGACCGAACAACAACAACAACAACGCAACAGAGGTGAAGAACGGATAAAGAAAACAGATAGCAAAATGCTGGAGCCGCCGAAATTCATTGAGAATGATTGCTACATCGGCAGCCGGAGCTTCACTTGGCTGGCGGATATGGTGGGGCTCTCGGTGGACCTGGTAAGCGATACTATTTACTCTGAAACCCCCTGGGTTCCTTAACGGCCTTCCCCGTTTCCCGTTCCCCCAAATCCCCTGCCACTTCTTTTCGAAACGGGCGTGTGCACGTGTGCGTGTGTATACGCGTGTTTGTGTGCTAATCATACGGGATAAAACCGCTCTATAAGCCTCTCTTTTTGAGAATAATACGTTGCTTCGGGGACAGAGTAGGGATTCCCTCAGGCGGAAAAGGAATACTCTTCGGGGAAATATACTACATTTACCTGGCAACGGTTGGGTAAATAAATTGCGTTGCCGGTTGCCCAAACAATGATTTAGCATACAGTAAAATATCTATGGAATGAACCATTATAGAAGCTATGATCAGAAAAGCAGAAGCTATCATCAGAAAAAAAAGTTTAAAAATATCCATGACCATTAAAAAACTATAATTTTTGGATATAAAAAAGTTTAGAAATGATTTGTTTTTCTTTTTATATTCATAAAAAATATAAAAATAAACTATCTATAAAATGAACCATTATAGAAACTATATTCATAAGACATAGAAAAATAAAATATCTATGGAAAGAACCATTATAGAAGCTATGATCAGAAAAAATATACATTTATGAAATAAACAGTGATAGAAGCTACCATCAGAACAAAAAAAACTAAATTAAAGATCTATGGATTGAACCATTTAAAAAACTATTATCATACGAAAAACAAAATATGTAGTCATGATTTGTTTTTACATAGGAACATTTGTTGTATATGAAACAATGAAATGAATGTTTTGCTTTAAAGCAAAAACATTATCGTCATGTATTTTGAAGGAAAGAGTTTATAATGAATGTTAGAATTTTGTATTATAAATGTAATTATTATTAAAAATTGTAAACCTATATAGCGAGCCTGCACCGTACTTCTCAATCGTTACATATTTACGTTCACCGCATTTGGCAGCTAATCGCGTTTGGCAGTTGTCTTATAGTTTAGCCACTTTGTAGTTTTTTGTATATTTTCTATTTTAAATTAGACAACTTGAATTATGTGAAGAGCTTATCAGTTGGCAGGAATTATCTGTGGAATTTTCCATGTCGCATTACGCTGTGTAGCGTAAAATTTTCAAATTACTATTGTTGTGACTGACGCACCGTTGATTTCGCTAAATTTAAAAGGCTTTGCATCACTTAATGGGGAGGTGGGGCCCAGGAGGAGGAGGGTTGGTGATTAATCTCTTCACCGAGAGTGTCACACAGACACACTTATTACCTCTCTCTCGTAACCCCCATTACCCCCGATTTTGCCCCATTCCGTTTGCTGCAATGCAATTTGCATAACTGCAGCTGCTGCCATATAGAAATGTGATTCATGCGGAGGCATTTTCTGGCCCAAATCAAATGGCATACACGTACGTAATCGTCATATTTTTCAATTCCGATGACCTAATGCCAACATCCGATGTAAGGAAAAAAAAACAAAAACAACGCGCACACTGACAGAAAACCATTGATAATTCTCCAAAACTAGCAATTGTGTTTATCAAGAACTGTGCGAAATCCAATTTGAGAGACTTGACTCCAACGAAAGGCTTACATATACACTTCTGATTGCCACTCTCCATCCAAGATAATTGAATTTTTAGCGCTTCTTTTGTTTGCAAACAAATATCAACAGCTCGCTTGTGTATTGGTTAGCCGATTTCTTGTTGTTTTGACTCAGCTGATGTAGACCGCATGAGTCAGTCGGACAAAAAGCAAAAAAGGCTGAATGCTCTATCAGTGAATCGAAAAATTAAAGGGTTTTAAAGCAATTCATCAATTAATTGGTGTATACCAATTTTTGTACAAGAACCAAGGTCTTGGGTATATTAGAGAAGGGCCTTTGAGACAATGTAGACTGTACCTTCGTAATGGGTTTTTGCGGGTGGGCGATACTATTTTGGAAATCGTTGCGCCTGATATTTTATTAGTATTTTTCGCTTTATTACGCTAACTCGCAGCGAAGGCCGCAGCACGCAACTGCGCAAATGCCGGTGAATTGGCCAATTGTCCCGTGAAATCGTCCCATGTTAAAGGCATCTATATAGTACTTACCTAGTACAAAAAAAAGTACTCAATAATATCGCGAGAGGCGTTAATGGCCAAAGATGCAGTCCCGGCCGGTCAGTTGCGGTTTATTCTCAACAGTTTGTTTTGCTTTTCTCTCGCAATCTTGAGTTTTCCTCCCACGCCGCCACTTTCTTGGTACACTTGGGGTTACAACTATAGTAACTATAAGGTAGAAGCAATAAATGTACAATCCAAAAACTTATTTTTATAATTATCTATGTCGATATAGGGCTGTGATCTTAAAATCTTTAAAAAAACATTTTTTTTTGCTATATATTTTTATTTTGTAAGTCGTTAATAGGGTTCCATTATTATTCCCACCGCTGGTGTTGTACTATGTGGTGCGATAATTTTATTAATAAACATCAATAAACAACTCGTCGCTGGTGTGCTTGTTTTACTGGCATATACATAAATTTAATAATAATATTGTACGTATTTCCCAACTTTTGCGCTGCCGTGGAGGTTTTCAACCGGTTCGGCCGATGAGATCGGAACTAGAAAAGGGAAAAGGCGAGTGGATGCGGTGTATGGCCAGCAAATATCAATTGAAATTGTAGTGCTTGCCAAGCCAATAAAACCGGAATAATATACACGGAGATAAAGGGAGAGCCAGGCCAATTGTAGCGCCCCCAACTTTTCCCGCCGTCCCGATTTGCATTGTACAATATTATTATTATTATTATTTCTGTGACCTTGGGATTGGGGTGCCGCAGTTGTTGAACTCGTTGCTTTTGCTTTTGTCATCTGCTTTGCGGTATTCGTTATGTTTTCTGCTTTTGACAGCTGTTTGGCGCCTCTAACGGTTGTGGGCATACCCTTCAGGTTTTTTGGATGGGTATATTTAGGTATATATAGGTGCCCAATGATTTATGATGCAGTAATCATCTGGAATTAATACTTTCATTTTTTCTCGTTTGTTTTGTTTGGCTGCTTCTCAAGTGATTTCCATATCTCTGCATTCTTAAAACATTTCGCAATTCGTTTTGTTTTGACTTTTGCTTTTATCGTGCGTTCGCTTGCCTCTTGGGTATATCTCTTGGCGGTTCTTTTATTGTTTTATTTATAGTGATCACGCCACTTTTTTTTCTGGCTCTAGCGATGGTACCCCTTTTATTTGCCTTTCTTGCCCCATGTTTTCCATCCTACTTACAATTTTTGGCAATGCAGTACAACGTGTTAATCAAATGATTTATGATTTGTTTCCATTCGCAATGCACGTGGGTTTCTTGGTATATTTGTTGGTATTTCTCATTGATCCAGTCCACATCCCAGTTGATTGATGAGACTTCTATACATTGTAAACATGTATGTATACAAACGCAACAATTTTAACCTTTGTTTGCTGTTGAATTCCATTAGCTAAGAAAACATATCACTTCAATTGGTTAACGTTCCATAAAGGCCCATTTCTTCGTTTTTTTCGACCTTATTATTGCACTAAATTTAAATATATTTATAAAACTGTACCCTAACATTCTAAAAGTCAAAATAATTAAAGATACAAGTTCACCAACTAAGATATTTCACAAATTGTATAGCTTTAATGAGACAATCTCCTGCGTGAAGAGAGGGCTAAGTCAAGGAACTTAAGTCCCGCTTCATAGCCAAGGAATCCCAGGGAACAATGGCAGATGAGTACCCACAAATTGCTGGTGCTGCAACCATATTGCATTGTTGCTGGCCGGAACCATGGCAACATCTTATCTTGACATGCAAGCAACTATCTGCTCATAATAGCGCAAACAATGCGCCTGAAAGGGAGATGAAGGGCTGGGTCCACATATTTGACTTTAAACTGTTTGCCCTGCCAATAGACAATATTTTCCTTGTTCAGTTAGTGGTAGTGGGGAGCATTGCAGGATGTTCAAAGGCAAGCACTTGGTAATTGGAATTCTCATTTTGGCTATAAGACTGCGTGCCCTGAAATTCGATTGGTCGCCAAGCTGTGCACATGAATTTCGATTTAATTATTTCACCTCGAGCGCAATGCAGAGACATGAGTATTGTATTCGAGGTCTCAACAGAAACCCTCAATGTACATGTGTATGTATGGAATTACGGGTATAATTGGAACTTGGGCAACCAAAACCCCCTGTTCATCAACCTACCAATCTGAAACAAAAGATAGCTTCCCTCCTTCTGCATAAACTGAACACTGAAAGGAAAATAGGGCTAAAAATGTAAATGTTATTATAATCAAACCTTTTATTGAAATTCCTCTAACGTGCGCGTTTTCTGCCTTGCATGCCAACAAGTTGCTAACCCACTTGTTGCCCTTTTTTGTTAGATCTCCAGCTCTGTCTGAACCATAATTCTTGAGCAAGGTTTTCCTTTCGTTTGGCCCGCTCTGCGCGTTGTGTTTTAGCCATATAGCTTTGGTTGGGGCAACAAAGAACCGGTATTGGCCAGCAGCAATGTGAACCCACTTATTGCGCATGAGGTATTCGAATGATGATTACAACATGCGTCCGAATGGGAAACTGAACTGATGTTTCAATGGCTGTTCTTCCTACCAGCCTGATTCACCTTGTAATCAGTTCGATATCCAAAGTCTTTAATCATAAGTCTGTGCTTACAGCCGTGTATATTGACGGACTTTATTGTTCTGCCCGACTTATCACAGGCTATCAGAAATCGTTTCAGGGTCGCCTTTGTGATTGACCTATGGCGTGAGGGTGGCTTGGAGACGTGGCCCCTTTGTGGGCGCTACTTCCCGATGCACAAAGGCAGATAATGTTCGAGTATATCTATATACGAACACGTTATCGGCAAATGGCTGAAGTGCGCCTGTTCATTATCAAATTCGACAACGGAACTTAAAAGATGCTAAAAAAAAAAGGGAAAGATTGTTGCAAAAATAGAAATTTAAGTACTGTGCGCTACAGTTACATAATTATGAAATTCTTTAATAAAGAACGGAAAATATCAGGCTTAATCCTTTTCATTCTTTATGCTCTTCGAGGAAAAGTTTAAGGTCTTCATATAATCGTTAAGCAAGATGAATGTTTTTTGAACCACGGTTACAGGTGGTAAAATTATACATATTAAGTAACTTTTGCTGACTGCACTTTGCAAATTGGCCACATGTTATCAGGAAAATGTGTTACTTGTAACCCGGTAGCCTAGAACATTTTACACTCTTTGGGGGACGGCTATAAAAAGAAGCTGCAGGTTGGTCAGTTGTCACAGCACAGAAGCGAAAGCGGTAAAGTTGCCAACTACAGTTAGTTATCCTTTTGCGTCGCCGAAAATATTCGATGAATCTGTGTAAGTGTCCCTTTGAAATTTTTAAAGGGACCCCTCGCTCAAACTTCCTTTGCAGCTAGCCTTTTCCTTCTGGCCCTCGTGGCATCCGTTGCTATCTGCTCCGGATCTGCCCACAGAATAAGCCGGCCAGTGTCTCCAAAGGAGCCGTGTCATGCCACTACCACCGCTCCACCATGTGAGACAATAACCACCACTACAACAACCCCAGAGCAGCCACCCTGTGAGCCGACAACCACTACAACACCAAAGCCCGATGAGCCAATAGAGCCGACAACCACCACAACACCTCCTCCATGTGAGACGACGACCACTACCACTACGACAACAACCACTACAACGACAACCACTACCACAACTACAACAACCACAACCACAACTACAACAACCACAACTACAACAACCACGTCTACACCTCCATGTGAGACGACAACCACTACAACGACAACCACTACCACTACAACGACAACCACTACCACAACTACAACAACCACAACTACAACTACAACAACCACGACTACAACAACCACGACTACACCTCCATGTGAGACGACAACCACTACAACGACAACCACTACCACTACAACGACAACCACTACCACAACTACAACAACCACAACCACAACTACAACTACAACAACCACGTCTACACCTCCATGTGAGACGACAACCACTACAACGACAACCACTACCACTACAACGACAACCACTACCACAACTACAACAACCACAACTACAACTACCACGACTACAACAACCACAACTACTACAACAACCACGACAACAACAACGACAACAACCCCGGAACAGCCAGACTGTGAGCCAACAACCACAACAACCCCAAAACCAGATGAGCTCCCCTGTGAGCCAACAACCACTACAACACCAGAGCCAGAAGAGCCAACCACCACCACAACACCGCCTCCTTGTGAGACGACAACCACTACCACTACGACAACCACCACTACGACAACAACCACTACAACAACCACTACAACGACAACCACTACCACAACTACAACAACAACAACCACTACAACAACGACCACGACAACAACAACCACCACAACAACCACAACAACGACAACCCCAGAACAGCCACCCTGTGAGCCAACAACCACTACAACTCCAAAATCAGATGAGTCCCCCTGTGAGCCAATAACCACCACAACACCAACCCCAGATCAGCCTCCAAATGAGCCAACAACTACCACAACCCCACCTCCATGTGAGACAACAACAACAACAACCACTACGACAACGACAACAACCACTACAACAACCACTACAACAACCACTACAACGACAACTACTACCACAACAACCACAACTACAACAACCACTACCACAACAACCACAACCACAACAACCACAACTACAACAACCACAACAACTACAACAACCACAGAACAGCCACCATGTGAGCCAACAACCACCACAACACCAAAACCAGATGAGCCCCCTTGTGAGCCAACAACCACCACAACACCAACCCCAGAACAGCCACCCTGTGAGCCAACAACTACCACAACACGACCTCCTTGTGAGACAACAACCACTACCACTACGACAACAACCACTACGACAACAACCACTACGACAACAACCACTACGACGACAACCACTACTACAACCACAACAACAACAACTCCAGAACAGCCACCTTGTGAGCCAACTACCACAACACCAACTCCCTGTGGTAGAACCACTCCTCCCCCTAAAGCTCCCTGCACCCGCACCACAACTTCTGCACCACCTTGTGAAGAGACAACCACACCGGCCTGTGATACCAAAGGTGATGAGAGTACTTCCGGTAAGCAGACAACCAAGCCAGCTAAGAATAGCATTGCTAAGCCAAGCAGCACCATCAAAGCCACCGTCTCAATCGGAACCAGTGCCATGTGCGCTAACCGCGCCGAAGGAACCATAATCCAGGACCCGAATCATTGCAGGAGGTACTATGAGTGCCGCGGCGGACGTCGCCTGTTGCGCAAGTGCCGTTCTGGTTTGTGGTACGACTCGGAGGCCGGAGAGTGCCTGCCACGCAGTGAGGTCCTGAACTGCCCGGCTCAACGTAACTAAAACCCTTTTGCCCCCTTCAGTCAACTGGAATGGGGCCAGAGCTTGCATTGTTCCTTGCTATCCGTAACCAACAGTAACCACCTACTCAATAAACAGCATATTAATCACAACCAAGACCATAGATGAAGAGATTCTCTATGTATTCTTCTGGGGGCTCTTAAAGATCAAGATCTACAAGATGATCCCTTGCAGAAGTTAAATTCTTAACGATTTTTATTCGTAGATTATTCGTCAAGCTAGTGTTAGAGTCATTCAGATTGTAATTATCAACTAGTTGTTGCTTAAATTGTTGAGTGAGTTGATTGCAAACGGTATATTTTATAGATTGAGTACTTAAAGCAACAAAAAAGTTCAAAAAGGTAAACTGCGCACAAAGTATTTACTTGACTGGAAGTCATTGACTCCACACTTGTGGCTATCAAATAGCTAATTAATGAAAGTGATTACATGTGGCGATTACTTTCAGTGATACTAGAGAGCGCCGATTGCAGATTGTTAATGTATACGATTAGTCGTGTTTTAATAATAACCCAATTTACTATGTGCGACAAACAATTCGAAATTGTGTGGACATCATAAGAGATAAGGGTGATCCGTCGCATCCGCTTTCGGTGTTTATGCTGTCCACGAGTAACCCAGAATATGTTCGGTCTGAGCTCCCTCCCAAGACCTTTTCTTATCGCACCTTATCGAGGACAGTTGATAATGCGTATCAGGGAATGGGAATCAATTTGAAAGCGTCGAGCAATTGATATCAATTAAGCGGCACCCACGGGGGGAAGTCAAGGGGTCTAATTTGTGGGCCCCTCATTGCCTATGCATTTGCGCGGGACTCGTGCAAAACAGCAATAGAGGAAAAATGCCACCAAAAACCCTCGATCTTCAATGACAATAGAAGGCAAAGGCCATATTTTGCAGAGATCCGATTGAGGTTCCTAAGCATTTGCATCGGAAAATAAGTCAAGGCAACTGGGAGGTCGGCAAAAGTAGAGGAGATCGAACATTGATCACAACGCGTGATCGTGATCAATCGCCCATCGACAATCAAGTGCAATGGGCGACAAGCACTTGTGGCCGCAATTCTCTGTGGCTGGCTGATGATGGGTGATCTGGGAGGCAACAAGTGGGGGATACTGTTCTCGCATTACAATTGCAAATCTAGCAAGGCACGTGCCGGCTGCATGTGCTCTGCTTTGGCGTATGGGTCCAAAGATCTCGTGTTACCCAAAGCAATGCAATTTATAGGCCTATTTATTACCGGAATAATGCGGCAAGAGAATAAATTCAGACTGAAAATAATCTCTACAACATTTAAATAATTGAGGATAACTATCAATGTAATAATAGACGTTAGAGATATATCTGGGTAATTGTATAGGCTGAACTTGGTATACATATTTTGGGGTCAACTCATAATGTAAGCGTTTTCATCCCTTGACCTAATTCCTTATCTACTGATTAAAATTCTATAATAACATTATAGGTTATTCACCTTATTATCAAATTAAGTTTTTCTAACCCAAAACGAAATCATTATCTCTACTTGCAGGTAAACTTTTTACTCTGCCAAATATTGGCTCTCTTCCTGGCCTCACTCTTCCGGTCCGTGCTGCATCCTTCAAAGGTTTCAAGTAAACTGCGTCACACGTTCGCCCTCTCGATTGGCTTGGCCTTTGGCTACTTTTGCTTTGGCAAACAGGCCATCCACATTGCCGGACTTCCGGCAATATGTTACATTGTCATCCGCACCCAGGATCCGCGCATTGTTCAAAGGTAATTGCAAACGACCGATTCCGATGCTTTTAACTAATTGTTTCCAATTTTAGAGCCGTCCTGCTGGTGGCCATGTGCTATCTGCTGTGCATTCATCTGATGCGTCAGCTTTACGACTATGGATCCTATGCCCTGGACATTACCGGGCCCCTAATGATCATCACCCAGAAGGTGACCAGTCTGGCCTTCAGCATTCACGACGGCTTCGTGCGTGGCGATGAGGTGAGTGTTAAGTGGATAGAGCGAAGCTATATTTTTATATCAATTGTATTTTCTTTTTCGGCTGGCAGGAACTCACCAAAGCCCAGCAGTACCATGCCATTCGCAAAATGCCCTCGGCCTTGGAGTACTTCTCCTACGTGTGGCACTTCCAGAGTATTCTGGCCGGTCCTCTGGTGTTCTACAAGGACTACATCGAATTCGTGGAAGGCTACAATTTACTGAGCAGTCCGCCGGGCAACGTAAGTTTGATTATGTCACTTGACTGCCTGGTAACCACTGCAGTAATTTCATTACCGAGATGGTATGAATGTGACCTAGGTACTTGACCTTATTCTCTCCATTGTACCACAATAAGGTCATGATTTTTAAAATCAGATGGAATCATTCAACTGATTATTTTATAATTATAAGAGAATTCAAGAAAATGCTATTGTATTGTATTAATGTAGTACACTTGCCTTATAACTAACATATTATTTCTATAATAACCAATTTTGTATTCCCTTTTCTCAGGGTAATCTGGAGAACAGCAAGAGGGAAGTAGTGATTGAACCTTCACCAACTAAAGCGGTGATACGTAAAGTGGTTGGCAGTCTCGTGTGTGCATTCATATTTATGAAGTTCGTGAAAATATATCCTGTAAAAGACATGAAGGAGGATGACTTTCTGAACAACACCAGCATGATCTACAAGTACTGGTACGCCATGATGGCTACCACCTGCATACGCTTTAAGTATTATCACGCCTGGCTCCTAGCGGATGCCATATGCAACAACTCAGGCCTAGGTTTCACTGGCTACGATAAGGATGGCAACCCCAAGTGGGACCTAATATCCAATATCAATGTGCTGTCGTTTGAGGTGGGTAGTAAAAAAGCCTTAAATATTTGAAATATAATAAACAATCACTGTTATACTTTCTTGGCAGTTCTCAACGAACATGCGCGATGCGATCAACAACTGGAACTGCGGCACCAACCGCTGGCTGCGAACGCTCGTCTACGAACGGGTTCCCAAGCAGTATGGCACGCTCCTCACCTTTGCCCTCAGCGCCGTCTGGCACGGCTTCTATCCGGGCTACTACCTGACCTTCGCCACCGGCGCCGTCGTTGTGACGGCTGCGCGCACCGGGCGGCGACTCATCCGCCACCGCTTCCAGAGCACGCAGGTCACGCGAATGTTCTACGACATCCTAACCTGCCTGATAACACGCGTCGTACTGGGCTACGCCACATTCCCATTCGTTCTGCTTGAATTCATGGTGAGTCCGCCATGCGAGTCAGTATTTTTTGTTGATGAATATGGAAAAGGGTGAAAATATTTTATCAAATGTGACACAGAAATCTCTTTGTATTGCCCAAAGACATTTCTGTGTTATCCCACAAAATTCAATATTAATGTTATAATCTTTTTTTTTTGATCTGATGTAATTTAATTCAAAACTTACTTACAAAACATTTATTAATATTGCTTAAAATTGCCGATTAGAAATGGAAATTTAATAATTTTTCTTAGTATATTATCCTTTGGAATTGCGGCCGTCCTAAAACTCGAGTTATCGAAAAATCAATAACTAAATATTTTCCATTAACTTCTTGCAGGATTTTTCTTCTACTTTTTTGCATAAACAAAAATCAACTCGCCTTACATTAAATTATATTTTCTCAGAGATCACTTATTAATCGACTTCATGTTTTCGCTTTACAGGGCAGCATCAAATTGTACCTGAGATTTTATTTGTGCCTTCACATCATTTCACTAGTGACCATATTTATTTTACCCAAGTTTATACGCGGCGAACGCCGTTCTCGCACGTCGAATGGCAACGGAAACGTCCGGCTGTCGGGCAGCGGCAATGTCAAGGATGCGGTGACCACCAATGGGGGATCTGCAGCAGCTTTGACCGCTGGCAATGATCTCAACGAGGATGGAGAGGAGGATGAGCACGCTCAATGTAAAGTTCACACGCCCACACATCAGCAGCCAGCGGCTGCCTTACACAACACAACTGAACAACAGTCAACCGAGCAACCGAACAATGTAAACCTTCGACCACGCCCACAGCAGCAGCAGCAGCAGACACATCTGGAGAAGCAGCCGATGTCCAGGTGCGCCCGGGACGCGGTTAGCGTGCCCCATGACCAATGCGAGATGGATCAGCTGTCCAGCAAGCTAAAGGAGAAGATCGAGGCCGAGACCAAAAACATTGAGGAATTTATTGATAAGACTGTAACCGAGACCGTCAGCGGCATTGTGGAGTTCAAAAACGATCTGATGCGGGACATCGAGTTTCCCAAGCTGAAGCTGCCCGGTAGCAACGGCGGCATTCCCTTAGACTCTTCAAATGGCGTTGGTCTGCGCAAACGCAACATATCCTCTGTCCATGACAACGGCACAGATCCTAGCAATGCCACCGTCGACCTCCATCATCCCGTCGAGGAGAACGGCGCCGCCTTTCTGAAGAAGGAGATCGAGGTTATCAACGCGGTGGTGCAGCAGGCGGTGCCGGCAGTGCTTAGCAATGGCCATGCGAAATAGTAGCATCGACGAGCAAGTGTGAGGAATCCGAACAAAACAACGATGACGAAGGTGCCACGGCAGGGATTGGAGGCGGGCATGGTTCGAAATGGGTGCTGCACAACTGATTGATTGATTAATAGATACATTTATTAAACTGAGATTTACCCAACACGCACACGATATACGCACACTACACGCTCACTAACAAATGCAGACACTTTTTGGTTTAATTTTGAATATGACGTTTTTCGTTGATAGTCCTGAAGTACACAGATTGTTTACACTAAAGTTAGTGTCTAAGGTGGCGGATAAGCCAAATAATAAATAAGATGCACTTTTATATTCGGTATACATATATATCAGCAGGCAGAACCTATGTTTAAAATAACTAAATGTGCACCAAACTCCAGTTGTTGTTGTAAAGAAATCTATGTATGTTGGTAGATGTTTGTTTGTTAAGATCCCGCAGCTTGAGCCAAACAGGGTGTTTCAAATGTAATCCGTACACATATCCTCAAGAATTATACAAACCTTGAAAGATCACTCGATCTTAAAGCGTGCAATGAACCAGTCGACTGAATGCAATCCAATACTTTATACAAAATTGCTTTACACTACAACTACATTTGAAACGCATTGTTTGACTCTTGCTCCTTTAATTGGAACCTAATCCATTTATATGTGTGTATGTAAACCTGCATATGTTGAAACATTTACCATATAGTCTATGTGCGAACAAGTAAACCAATTTTCCAACGTCAGTACTATTGTAGCTAAAATCCCGCCCAAAGGAACGGTAACAGATCGTGACAAGTAGAACCAATGATATCCTCTTCAAGCAACAAAAAAGATGAAATACAAAAGTCAACCAAATCTAAACTTTAGACTGAAGATATTGACAAGTACTAAGCAACAACAAAAAAGCATTAAGCCAAGCAAATCGTGCGTAGTTAAAGTTAGTTAGTAAGCCGTCAAGTTGTTTTTGATATTAAATTTAAACCAATTTTTGTACAACTGCGCGAGTGTGTCTGGAAAGGAATGTCCAGCTTGCTTCCTCTTTATATAACCTTCTCCACCCGGCATTTTAGCTGATCCAACTCTTTTTGTAAATGTTCGTGTCCTCCACTTGTGGCTTCCTACTCCGTAGATCTTAAGCATGCTCTTTATATAACCTTTTTGTTTTACCCATTATCTTGTTAGATCCAATAAACTATTTCGCCACAAATCCTCACATATAAGCGATATATTTTTATATTTATTGTAATACCAGAAAAGAAAAAAATCACTGTAACCATAAGAGATTTCGGCGCACATTTGTTTCGATTGTCGTATTTTTCTGATGAAAAGAAACTCAGGAGAAATTAACGACAGGCACCAAGGTGTAATGCAGTCCAGTTGCATCAGATATACAAACCCAATTTGAGCATTGATATTCGACAAATAAATCGTATATGTGTAGTTAACTTTGTTTACTTTTATTATAAGTGGTGTTTGTATGGACATTTATGGCCAAAATTTTGCAAAAAAAAAGGTCTTAGTTTTTCTTTTGTCTAACTTTTCTTGTGTATCAATTTACAAATACCATCACATTTAAGTCTAGAGACCCGAAATTTTTGAAATTGATACATTTTGAGTACAATCAGGTAAAGTTTGAAAAATCCACGAATCCCTAAGAAAACGCATTAAACTGTTTTTTGTATATCTTTGGCAAATCAAAATACACTTTATTTATCGAAATATAAATGGTTATTTTATAACTTTCTTTATCATTTAATTATATTAAAAGGCAACTGAAAAACTGAATACTGAATGGGTATATGAAAACTTTCTTGTTTGTCTTATTAAATTCTACAAAAAGCACGTGAATGTCTCAGTTCAATAGACTTCAACCAAACCGTATATATGACGTTGGCTCTAATTTGGCACATATGAATATTAATATTTTTGCATATTATGCATGCTTCAATAAAACGAAAATATCCGGATAGTTCCAGAAAATAATCTTAGAATTCCAGACTGCCGGATATCTTGTAAAAGTTGTCGCCAACGCGCGATCCCAACACACACATCTTCACTGCCTGGCACTGGATCGTACCGAAGTCGAAGTCTCCAAAGCGATCCAGAATCTCACGGGCATCAAACGTGTCCCCTGGCTTCATCTCCGCCTGGCGAAATCGGACGTTCATTATAGTAATGTGCATCTGGATGGAATCGCGATGGTATTTATCTGAGGGGCAAAGTCCGGTTCTCTGGAAGTGCGCGAAGCACTGATCTGCGAACTTCTGCAGGTCCGGAGATTCGATGCGACCATAAAGACGACGAGTTGAGCGCGGATCATCATGTGATACCTCCAGGCCCTTGACCTTTACTTCGAAAGGGGTTTTTAGGTCAGCCAGTAGGGCACGACATGCCTGCAGTTCATTCAAAGCTCTTTGGTGCTCTTCGTCATCCAGGAGCACACAGACACCAAAAGTAAAATGCAAGCAGTTCTCCGATATGAATAGCCCCTCATCGATTCCTGGAAACTTGGCCTCCAAAATGTTTCTCTGGAAATGGTTTGAGATCAGTACTTTTTGGAGGACTTTGAATTGATCTATACCTTAAGTTCAACATAACGATCCTGAATATTACCAGAGTTCAGAGTTACGGTCAAAAAGTGGGTGGCCCTCTTTCGCTGGGAGGTGATAAGATGGCGGATCTGACGCAGTGCAGCGACCACGTGACTGCGTTGCTTGGCCCTTATAACCACGTCAGTAGATTTATCCATCAAACCTGGAATGCTGACCTCGGAGTTGGTTAAATCCTGAATGCTGCGCCTTGTAGCACCTTTGAGACCAATTAATCTCCCATAACACGACCTGCAGGGATATGCTTAACAGAGATGGACAGCATTTCCCAGTCTTTACTCACCTTGGAACATAGAAAGCCAGCTTAAAGTCGCCATTTGGCTCCTGCTCAATGTGGCTTACAACCGGATCATTTTCGTCTTCACAATGAAGATCTGTCGGAAAAGAAGTTTTCAAATAAATATTTACCAAAAAAGCGACTCACCTGGGCTCTGGAAGGCCTTGGTCTCTACTTTAAAGCTCATTTTGTTCTGGTAAAACAGGGAGCGATCACTGCACTTGCATTCACGGGGATGTACAAAAATACAAATGATATATGGATGGAAGAGTGCCGACGATAATGAAATCCCTAGTGCGTATTAAGGGCGGGATCCAAAAATACTGAAAAATGCCAAAGTCGGCTAAGAATTTTAAGGTAATCGAAGCTATCGTGGGCGGTTCTATTTTACCCTAGCGAAAAGTGAAATCGTCGTGATCAGATGTTTGTAAATCAGTGAAGCCAAGTACTAAAGTACAGAAAATAAGTTTTTTTTAAACGATTCTTTAAGAATCTGTGATTTCATTTATTTATGCAAAATTCCCATTTGTAGTTATATGTATTTTTGGAAATAATCTTTTACAACCCATATCCGATAATTATCTACACAAATTCTTAGAACTCCAGACTGCCGGTTATTTTGTAGAACTCGTCTTCCCCGCGCGATTTCAGCACGCACAGGTGCACTGCCTGGCACTGAGCTGCTCCGAAGTCAAAGTCCCCAAAGCGCTTCAGGATTTCGCGGGCATCGAAGCTGTTTCCAGACTTCATTGCCTCCTTGCGGTAGCGGTTGTTCATCAGAGTCATATGAAGTTTGATGGATTCACGTTCGTTGTTATCCGTGGCGCACAGCCCGGTACTCTGGAAGTGGGCCAAGCACTGATCTGCGAACCTCTGCAGGTCCGGTGACTCGATGCAACCGTATAGGACGCGCGTGGAGCTGGGATCGTCGTTCATGATCTCCAGGCCGTTGACTTTCATTTCGAAAGGAGTTTTCAGGTCAGCCAGTAAGGGCCGACAGGCCTCCAGCTCCTTGAGGGCCCTTTGGCGTTCATCATCATCTAAAAGCACATAGACACCTAAGGTAAGGTGGATACTGCTCTCAGGCATGAATAACTCCTTATCAATACCAGGCAACTGGGCCTCCAAAATGCTTTTCTGGATGGAGAGTTCAGGATCAGTATTTCTTTTGGTAGATTTTACCTTGTTAGTCTGTACCTTAAGCTCTATATAACGCTCCTGAACTTCCCCAGAGTTCAGGGCCACGGCCAAGAAGTGGGTGGGCTTCATCTTCTTTCGCAGGGAGGTGATAAGATGGCGGATCTGACGCAGTGCAGCGCACACCTGACTGCGTTGTTTGGCCCTGATAATCACGTCGTTGGATCTCTCGTTCTGACGTGGAACATAGAGCTCTGTTCTGGTCTCCTCTTCGATGCGGCGCTTTGTAGAACCCTTGAGGCCAATTAGTCCTCCATAGAAAGATCTGCAAGGAAGGATAAGGATGAAAGAGAAGGGCAGCATTTTAATAGGACTTCACCCACTTGGGCACATGAAGAGCCAGCTTGAAATCGCCATTTGGTGACTCCTCAATGTTATTGGCAGCCGGATCCTCTTCGTCATCGTCCTCGCCATATAAGTCTGGTGGAAAGGGGGATTAGATAGGTACAAATAACCCCGAAAACCACGCACCTGGCTCCTCGTAGGCCTTGTTATCTCCTTCGGAACGTTTATTTTGGCCATTCCACTTGTCGCCCCCAAAGTCTTCGTGAACAATGTTAACCCTATAGCGCCGGTTTTGGCTCATGGCTTGGACAGGAGGTGAGAGCACTTCGCGACTCATTGCGATCGAAAGACTGAAATGCACTTCAAATTCCGGGGATATCCCGAAATCAAATGAGTTTCTTTGAAAAAGCGACAGCCAGCCGGCAATAGTGAAAAATGCACTAATGCGTTGGGTGGAATATTTAGCATATACTGCTTTAATACCAAACACAAATAAAAAATAGTGATGGCAAATATAAAAATAAATATTTTATAGAAATTTAAGTGAAATACAAAATAAAGGTTTTAGTTTTATTACTAGAAAATCAACAATAAGATTTACAATTTTTTTATGACCATGAGCAAACAGTTTTTATTACGAATGGTATTGTATATACTTTCAAGCTAGAGAATGGCAAATGTAAAAATAAATATTTAAAAAAAATTAAGTGAAATACAAAATAAAGGGTTTAGTTGTATTACAAGAAAATCAACAATAAGATATAATATTTTTTTTATGACCATGAGCAAACAGTTTTAATTTTGAATAGTATTGTATATACTCAAAAGATATATAGATTTTATTGTATATTCAAAAATGTATCAAGTTATTGTAACACCATTTTACAAGACACAAAACAATACTGGTTTTCAATTGTAATTCCTACACCGATAGTATCGTGTCACGCAGCACTGACTCTCCCACCCCCAACGCACAATTCGTCCATCCCTAAACCAGTTCGAGTTTCCCCCAATTTGACAGCAATTTTGTTAATTTCATCTTGAAAAGCAGAAAAACTGGGATTTAATAACAAAAATGTCGCAGCGCTAAGGTGAAAACCAGCACTGTCTGCCCAAAAGGCAAAGCAAGCAGCGGATAGCGCCGAAAAGTGTTCGACATCAGCCTGCGGAGCCAGTGAATCACTAGTAGATAAAGACATTGGATTGGCCAGTGGAGCGCCCGCTGGAGGAGCAGCCACCATAGCAGCCCCATCGATCGCCCCCAATCCGCTCCCGCTCCAGCTCCAGGTGGAGGTGACCTCGACGCCTCGAGACACGCGCGCCCTTGCCGAAGTGGTGGCCCACATAAATAGCATGGGAAACGACGAACATCGGCGGCGGAAGACTCCTTGCGGATTTTGCATGGCGGTCTTCAAGTGGATCCCGGTGCTGTTCATCACCGCGGTGATAGCCTGGTCCTACTACGCCTACGTGGTGGAGCTGTGCATCCGTGAGTCCATCATCCTGTTGGAATGTGAATCTATCTATCTGTTCCTACTCCTTTTACAGGCAACACGCAGAACACCATTGGCATGATCTTCATGCTGCTGTTCTACCACCTGTTTCTCACCCTGTTTATGTGGTCCTACTGGCGCACCATTATGACCTCCGTGGGCCGAATACCGGATCAGGTGAGTGAATCACACGCCTTATCGCCTGTTGCTATCAAAAGTAATTGGGAAAACCTCACTAATGCCTTTGCTTGCCCCTTCTTCAGTGGAGAATACCGGACGAGGAAGTGACGCGACTTTTCCGGGCCGACAGCCCGGACACCCAGAAACGCATTCTCAACAACTTTGCACGAGACTTGCCAGTCACTAATCGGTAAGAATTTACCATGTCATCGAGTCCGCTTCCGCTAATGCCGTTTGATTAATTTAGATATTTTGTAATTGTTCGGCAAACATTTGATTGTACACATCGTAATCGCAAGCTTTTGACTTTATAGTTCAAATTTATCTATTACTATTACGAAAGTAGTAGAACAACTTGTCCAATTTCAAAAGAACTTTATTTAATAATATCTTTTAAGTTACTCACATGAACCAGACAACGTACGAAGTCTTTTAGTTAAAGCCTTGTACTCACTTTAATCAAAAATCCAAGGACATTGCAATTTTTCGCCTGTTTTTTTTTTTATTTAAACTATTTAAACATAAACTCCCCTTGCTGTTTATATTTGTGATTAATCCCCGACGCATTTTCTCTCCAGCACAATGAACGGCTCGGTGCGGTTCTGCGAAAAGTGTAAGATCATCAAGCCGGACCGTGCGCACCACTGCAGCGTGTGCAGCTGCTGCGTGCTGAAAATGGACCACCACTGCCCCTGGGTGAACAACTGCGTCAACTTCTACAACTACAAGTACTTTGTACTGTTCCTGGGCTACGCCCTCGTCTACTGCCTGTATGTGGCTTTCACCTCGCTGCACGACTTTGTCGACTTCTGGAAGGTAGGTGCCGTAAGTTTCGCATTCTTTTCTACTCTTATTACCACCCCATTTGCCCGCTGCATGCGATGACCTGTTAGTTAATGAATGTATTCTCTCGTTTCGCTATAATGTTGTCTAAACAACTTGTACTTACTGATCCAAGTACGATAATAATGGTTACTCGGCACAGGGACAGCTGAACGCCAGCGGAATGGGTCGTTTCCACATCTTGTTCCTGTTCTTCATCGCCATAATGTTTGCCATTAGTTTGGTGAGTTTGTTTGGCTACCACATCTACCTGGTGCTGATGAATCGCACGACACTGGGTGAGTCATTGAGGTCTGATATTGCAATTATGGCCCGACTATAGCCTACGCTCTTTGTCTTCCATTTAGAGTCATTTAGGGCTCCGATCTTCAGAGTTGGCGGCCCCGACAAGAATGGCTACAACTTGGGCCGCTATGCCAATTTCTGCGAGGTATTCGGCGACGACTGGCAGTACTGGCTCCTGCCCGTCTTCTCCAGGTATGTCCCGGCCCTTTTACCACACCATCTTGATCTTTGGCATTCTCACATTCCCATTCTTACTAATCCGTGCTGCACTAGAAGCTCTCTCACTCTTTAGTTGTTGTTTTTGTGCGCTTTGTTTTAATTTGATTTGATTTATTTTATGATTTTGGTTTTTATGTTGAATGTGGCAAATTAAAGGCATGCTTCAAAGCCAATGCTTCGTAGTTGAAACCTTCTTTAATTCTTGATGTGTGTTCTGTGTGCTAAGTTAATACAAACCGAAAGGAATTGCGCGAAATCACTAATTTTAAATAGTTTAAAAGCAATCCTTAACACTTATTATTTATGTAAGTCAAAAAATAATTGTATGTCCAAAACTGAGAGTGGAAAGCAATGAACCAATATTGTCGATCTCCTTTTGTAATTTAGTTGTAAGCATAATCAAAATTACCACTTGATTTCACTTGCGTTTGTTGTTTCTGTTTGTAAATAAAAAGAGGAGCCCCATACCAGCGAGCTTTAGAGATAGAAACATAGATCTAACCAAAAACCAGCTTAGTGTTCAATTGTCTGTGGGATTAAGTGACTAACTTCAAATGCCAAAGTTCTAGCAGAACCCGTGGAATTCCATCAGCCCACTAAGCTTATTTAAAACCAAAACACTTGCCACACACGACCAGTCGAAACAATTAAATTTCCATATTCGTAACCACACATTTGTGCAAAATTATATAACAAACAAACTGCAATCAACAACAACAGCTACAACTACAACAAGCTAAACTGTAAAAAAAAAACAACAATCAATTCGAAAACCTAACAAACAAACAATACTTATGTTTAAAACTCTCTGTTTAACGCAATACCCCAACCTTCTGCTTATTCACAATCACGGAACTAGTCGCGGTAGTGGCTACAGCTATCCGACCTCCAGCGACCAGAGTCGAGTGTCCACCGCCTCGCCCGTCCAGCGGTACGATGCCATGGGGGATACGGCCACCAGCAGGTTAGATGGCAACCCAACAGATAAGTTGATTGGCGCTAGTCCCCTCGACTCCACTAACCATCACCACAACCCATCGCCTCATCAAGTAAGAAGCACCAGCGCCCAGCCCAGCCAGCAGTTGCAGTTGCAGGTGCAGCCACCTCCACAATTCCGGGACGAGCTGGACGAGCGGCCGGATCAACTGGCAAACGGCCAGTCATTAAACTGCAGCACGGCAGCAGTGAGGTCTAGTCAGGCCGCGGATGGAGCAGCCAATGGGGCGGCCGTATACATCGACATGATCGGGGACCATCCGTTGGCCGGCACTGCTCTCGCCAAGGATTACCCACGCCCGCCGAACGGCGATCTGCCAGTTTGAATTTCTCCCACTTACCATGTTTCTGTAGAATGTATTATGTGTTTGTACTATATATAGCCGGGTAAACTGCCAGACCTGTCATCTTTGCAGTTTGTAGTAAGCCAATAAGTTACCTCTATGCAATTCATGAACGGTTTAGTGTAGGCTATTTAAATGTTTAAATGGCTGGGACCACAATTCATATCCACCACATAGTTACATTCGACTAAGCTAACATTAAGCAATATGTAATTGGTTATACACAAGCATTTATCGCCGTTTTAATCGATCGAATTTTGTAATGGAAATTAGAAGAATCGAATTTGAGGGATCCTGGTAGTTAAGACGGTTGCGCCGTTCAGAGATTTGTACCTTGCTGTAACACACATTCATGGAACCAATCATCCTTGTAGATACCAACCGATCTTCAAGACTTAATAATGATAAGCAACGAGATTTCCCTTCACACGATTATCACACACGAAATTCTGGCATTTCTCAATGCTTTTAATTTATGTAGTTAGTTAGTTACTGTTTGCAAGTTGATTTTTATACTTTTTATTCTTTTGTACACCAATTATACCTAAATACATATCTTATTGAATGTCTACTTCGAGTGACGAACTTAAGATGGAGTTAAAAATATATTTATAACAGCAAAGAAGGTTCGTTTTTAATTTGCCGAAGAAAATATATCCAACAGACTTGCTTCCGTTGCACAGCACCGAATCATCAATCAACCTATCAAATACAAAATAGCGCACTCATAACTAATCATTTTCCTATTATGATCTTTGAACAACCTTTACATTATATAAGTTATACATATCCTGATCAAATATAACGCACCACACATCCTTTAGCTTTGGCGATGGCAAAACATTCCCCATCCGACATATGGAGGAGGACACTGAATCTTTGCTCGGATACCACAGCGACACGCGCATCGAGCTGGAGGAGGACTTTCTGCCGGAGCCGCGGTTCCAGGACTCGATTCCATAGCTAATCATGACCAGCGACAATGTGGCGACATATTACATTTAGAGATTCAGCTGAGAGGGCTATTTCGACGGCTTGAGACTCTCCTTTCGACTTTCATTTCCAGTGTGTAAATAACAGAAAGACAGTCCATCCTATAGGGACAACTAGGTCATTATGTTTAAGCTATCAAAGAGTGGATGGACAATTGTAATGTACTTGTATGTAGGTAAAATAGCAGAGATTGGTGGTGAGATCGAAATCTAAATTCTTGCTTTGACATTCGCGTTGGAAATTTTAAAATGTATTAATTTAGTGTGTAAGTATAAAGTTATTAGAACGTTTCGAACAAAAGTTGATGTCTATATCGGAATACAGCTAGTTATGCGACAACAAAGTACAGAATATAGGTTAAATATAGTGGGAAAACAATAAAATCAAAAACGAAACTGTAAGCAACACATATGGATCTGTATATTTACAAAAATAAAATTCCAACTATTCCATTCAATCGAACCTACTCAAATCATTATTTGCACTCGATTTCTTTGTTCCAGAAACGGTTGTGGAGGAAACTACTTCAAAGTCGTCATCTGCGGGGGTGATTTTTCCAGAACTCGCGGATGGATCGCCGAAAGGATTGGCCGTCAGTCGAGTCACTTTGGGCAATGGTTCCGGCGGAGCAGGTTCATCAGCGACTGGTGCTTCTGGAGTGTCCTCCACTGGTTTCCTTTTCTTCTGCTTTTTGCTAACTAATGCATCTCTGCGCACAGAAATGCCAGTATCCTCGCTCTTGGGCAACAGATCACTTAGATCAGTCTCCACATCGGCCACTTCCGGTTTCAGTTTTTCCTGCAGAGCTGCCAAAGCAATCAGCAAGGCTTCCTCCGTTCGAATGGTTCGGGATCCTTGCCGGGGCAGAACATTCACGTAGTGATCGAACAGCAGCTCCGGATCATCCACAGTCAGCTTTTCGTCGTTGGCCAGCGCAGACTCCAGGCCCTGCAGTCCTCCAAACACGATAAGCATGTGCTTAAAGCTATAGGATTGGCTAGGAACCTCATGGACGTTGGTGCCTCGATCCGAGGTTCCCAGCGTCACATCGTAGCCGGAATCGTAGGGTGATTTTGTGAAAATCTCCGACAGTGAGTGGGCGATGCGCACCTGGTAGCCCCAATAGACGCCAGTTTCCCGACGCGGCTCATCAGGGCTGACGAGGGTTCCGCGCTGTTTTCTGCTAGACTCTGGAGGTAAAAAGTATACCTTAGTTAAGGATTTAGAGCAACTCATATTTATAATTAGGGCCTACCATTTTGGGGTTCCATTTTCACAGTCACCCTGACGCCGGGCTCAATGGCCTTGTCCACCAGAACGTCGTTGAGCAGTCCTACATTTGCGTAGCTATGCCCCTCCTTGGCCTTCTTGTCACATATGACGCCCTCGCGATACCGGAACTTGCTCTGCATCCGGAGATGGTGCGGCGTGTCTAGAGGATTCAGCAGCCCGGAATACTTGAGGTCCTTGTGCAGCGGAAAGAAGTACTTGCGCAGATACTGCGGGCACTCCAGGTACTGCAGGATGCGGGCCAGTTGCAGGGAGCTGCTGCGCACGGTGCCAGTGCCAGTGCCCTCCGCATCCGGCTCGTAGCTGCGCTTCGTTTCGCGGGCAGTGGCTATGCCCACGTCGTCGAAGACGATCACCTCGTTCACTCGAAAGATGCAGGCTGCCCGGGCTATTTGACCGGCCACATAGGCGCGCAGCTCGGCGGATTGGGCATTCTCGAGAATGGAACCGGGCACAGCTATGCTCAGGGTGGAGGGATTGGGCCTGTCCTTCGTCTGGGCTCCATTGGCGGCCTGCTCCGCTTGGGACTCCGCCTCCTGTGCCTGCTGCAGCTCCTTGAGCAGCTTGTCCTGCTTGCGCTGGCGCTTCAGCGCCTTCCGCTCCTCGTTCACCTTCTTCCAGGATTTGTGCGGCTCCGTGGGCTTGCCATTGCTGGCTGCGGGGGCGGCGGGCATGGTTTTAATTAAGAATTATCAAAGTTAAAACGCTGACAACAAACCACGCACGTGCAAGACAACAATGTTCTGGTATGTTGGTATTAATCGATGTATGGTATTTTTTTAAGGAAAACTGCGATAGGCAACAGTACTCTCTCCAGTGAGAGAACCACTTTGGCCTTTTGAGGTTTTGTGGTACGATAGGTATAAATAATACTAATCTACAAGGTCAAAGCTCTTAAAAATGCTAATTTAAGTAACAAATTCAGTTATATTGACATTGCTTATTAATACAATGCATTAAATAATATATTAATACATATTATTGCTTAGGTGTGGTTTACAATTCAATTAGGCATAGATACATTCTTATTTGAACCGCTAATTTTAGTATATTATTAAAATAATTTGTTTAGAATAATATTATTTCATAGGCTTTTTTAGATGTTATATAAAAAACTATATTTGTAAAATAAGTTTTAAAATTTCAATTTAAATGCGAAATATTTTGCCTTTTTTTAATCTACATAACGATATTTTGAAAAAAAAAACTTGTTTTGAAAATAAATAAGATAGTCTTGTAAGCCAAATTTTAAACTTCAAATTCCGTTACATTTTCGTGTGCCTACGTTGCCACCCCCTGCAAACTGACGTCACAATTGCCCCCCTTTGGTATTTTCCAATAGTATTTTTTCACCCACACGCCAGAGAGCTTCCCCGTGAGAGAACTTTCGCTGAGAGCGAGCTTTGCGGGAGCAGCGAGTCTATTTAAGCAACCCGCAATCCAAAACTTTTTGTAATTTTTTGCCTGACTCGGAATCGGAATATAGAGGCTTCTGCTAGCGATATATTTCACCGTTCGCACTTGTTTACGTTTGCCATTAAAAATATTCAAAAAAAATCTACCAAGTAACAGCGGTTGAATCGCCGGTGGGAAAGTTGTAGAACGTGTGCCGTTGTGCGTCGGTGGATTGGTGAATTATGTGCGTTTAAAAATTGAAAAAGTAATTGCAGCGAAGAGAAAAGCCCGAAAAACCGAAAAGCGTGCTCGCCAATTAACTCCAGTTTCGCCCCGCCCCCCGCCACCGCCCGCACTCACCTGCTCTCGCTCTCTCTCTCTATCTTCAATTGTGCAAGTGTATGTAAAAATGTGAGAGAAGAGAGCAAAAAAAACCACACTACGTGCGCGTAATAAAAAACGAGGTGGGTGGTGGGCGGGGGGTGGTGTAGGTGGCCTACCGTGCCAGCCCCCTTCCCTCCCCCCAAAAAATACAATATACATACATACAGAAATCTACCTATCCGTTGCTGTTGTTGTTGTTGTTGTTACTTGAAGGTTTTTTTCGGTGGGGGACAATCAATAAACACGAGAGCTGCGTGTGAAAAAGAGAGAGGCAGAGGCGGGGAAACAGAGAGAGAGATAGTGGAGTGCAGGTGGAGAAAGGGGATCTCGTGAGAGAGAGAAAGGGAGCGGGAAAAGAGAGAGGCTTGCGCATATGATTCAAATGCCGGTTTTGAGCGCACTTTTTCCAAGTCTTAATTACCAAACAAGTGCATCGATCACTTAACTAATTACTTCTAATCAGCATTTAATTTACAAGATCATATCTGGCTTGAAATTAGGCCTAATTAGCGACAACCTCTTCGAAAAATAACTGACAATGCAGCTGCACTATCGACTCCTATCGATAATCGAAAATTGGGTCAGGGGCGACTGCCTTGCAAGATGCCAATCAGAATTTGCCCATATATTATTACAAAGCTAAAAAAATGGTGAACAATAAGAAACACAATTTTTGGGGGCCAGTGTAGGAGTTGCAAACAGCAACAAAATCAACCGAAAATACAGCATATACACCTCAACGATTTCAGGTGGCTGCTAAAGTATACACAAACAAAAATGTTTATTTAGGCCAAATAAATTGAACAATTACATGGGCGAAAAGCCGAAAAACCGAAAAACCTGTTTCTCTTTAAAAGTTTAAACAAAAGTGAAACATAAATCAATGATAAGCATGCGCTGTGCAGAAAGCCAATAAGTTTCTTTAATTGCTTTTGCGAGATGCCAACCAAAATTCGGCCATACATTATTTAAAACCCAAAAACACAATTTTGGTTGCCCACTATAGCAGTTGAAAAATAAACAACAATTGCGGTTAAGCACACTGAGAAATTAAACACAAAAACAAATATATTTATTTAAGCGAAAAATACTTTCGGCTTCTGAGTTAATCAAACAGTTTACACGAACGAAAAACAGATAGTCAAATTTAAATCCTTTATTAAAATGGGGAGCGCTATTATTTTCAGATTTTTAGATAGAATATTTAGTTTAAAAACTTGAAACAAAATAGCTGAAAATTTAATAAAAGAGAGCAAAGAATTTAGAATGTGGACTTAGACCTCGTTATTATTTAAAGTTCAAATAAAACCGAAAAATAAAAAGTTGCTAAACATGCGCTGTGCACAATTCCAATTAGCTTAATTGCAGTAGTTCGTCTTATTGGCTTTTCAAATGTGTATCGCATGGAAAACAGAAATCGTTAAAATCTCAGTAAAAACGCTTTTCCCATCAAAATGTAATAAACGAATTTTTGTTAAAACATCAAAGTCCACGCTCAACACAACAACAACAGCAACAGCAACAAGAAAAACCTGCAGGAAAGTAACAAATTAAATTTGGTTTTAGCCATAAAGAGCGAGAGACAGGCGAAGGAAAAAGGCCAAGAAGAAATAGCAGAAGAAAAGCAGGAGGAGCAGGTGAAACAGGTGGACGCAGGAGATTCGCCACCAAAAAAAAGGAAAAACAACATCGCCAGCAGGTGACAGCCAAGCAGAAAGTCAGGTGAGTCCCACTTCGCATTCGAATCCATTCCATTTCCACGGTTTTATGCCGATTCCGATTCTGCTGCCATTTCTGTTTGCCTCCCCGTGCGATTAAATATTTCACGCGCTTATCAATTGCTCAAGGGTTGGCATGGCTTGATAAACAAACACAACTAAAAAGCAAACAGAAATTAAATAAGCCAGCAAAGTCGCCTACTTAAGCAGGTGGGAGAGCCAGGTGGGGTGATATGGGGGTGCTGGGGGACCGCAGTGCTCAGGAATGCCAGAGATATTCGGAAACAAGCGGAATAATATACCTTTTGATAACTGAATGGGGTTCTGGGCTAAAAAAGCTATGAATATTCGGTAGGAAACTATAATATAATCTATTACTACCCAAGAAATTAAACCGTTTAGAACCAGGAGCAATATCATTTTTTACTTACAAAGAATCGTAGAATCGAAAGTAGAGCAGGTAAATATTATTGTTATGGAGTTTATCTTTCGGTCAGGTGATTTCCAGACACTTTTTTTATGACTGTGCTCAGGTATCCGAACATAAACTCGTAAATTATTTAAATTGTTTTAGGAGCTTTTATGATGCAATAAATGAATTACTGCAAAAAGGAAAAAGGTTTGGGTAAGTTTATAAAAATTATTAATAATATGTTACAATCTGGGTAGGAATTTACATTTAATATGCTTTTTGGGCAATAAAATTCGGGGAATTTTGTTCAATTTTAACTTAGAACTTTAAACTAGAACTTATAAAAACCGTGTTGCTTTTATCCTTTCATCATTAAGTTGGCCTAAAACTTCTGATATTTGATATGCTTATTGTGCAAAAAAAATATATTCTGATAGAAAGAATACCTTTATATAAGGAGCTTGAGGATCTGAATATACTAATATACTGAATAATTTAATGCCAGAATTTCGGAGAATTTTTTTGTCTTAATTTAGAACTAAAAACTAGAACATATAAAAACCGTGTTGCATTTATTTTTGAATCAACATGTTGGTCTAAAGTTTCTGAATGCCTTTGAAATACACCTAAAGCTAAAGTCCTTGGTTACATCTGGGGCTACATTTTCCGTAATCCAACTACTTTTCTTCTTTTGAAAATCCTCTTTTCTCCTTTCGCAACTGAAATCCCGATAACAGTCCTCGATGAGCTGTATTTGTAATTAATTCCATTTTGTATACTTGGCATTCTCGCAGCGAATGGGAACGAAAAGCTGGCAATACAGTTGGCCAACAGGCGAGAGACAACCATCCATCAGCGGCAAAACACACAATTTCCAAGCCAAATTCAATTCCAAGTTGAGAGGGCGAGGTTGTGGGGCAGATACATAGATAAATAAATTGGTGGCAGGGCAGGGCGACTTCAATGCGTATTCGACTCAATGGGGCCCCGGGGCCACCACCCTTGAAAGGTCCTTATGCCGTTCCCTTTCCCCATTGTCGTAGGACGAGAGCGGATTCCCGTCATGTCCTCACGTTTCCTGGACCCGTGGAGCTTATGGCCCGGCTTAGTTTCAGCTGGGATTCCTCGTTTATTGATTGATTTTCCCCGTGGCTTCGACCAAACCATAATGGGCCGCGCTCTGGAATAAAAAATCATCAGTAATATTTTTGCCTGGCAATGGGAAATGATGTTCTAAAAATACAAAGCGAAATTTGTAGTTAAGCTCCGCCCCTCAACAAAAAAAAAAACGAACTAATGAAAAAGTTACCAGTCGGCTTTAAGGCAGTTTTTATTGACAAGAGTCCTTTGGCTTCCTTTCATGTTTTATATTTTTTAGGTATCCCGAAACTGGAATTGACAAGGGTGAACGGCGGCACGTGAAAAACTCATCATAAAACCGAAAGGACAAAGGCGTCGAAGAACGCTTTTTTATTGTCCTCGTTTTTTTTTTTGGGCTCTTTGGTATTTTGTTTTTATTCCCGCCGATATACATCTTTCATTTCATTCTCTTTTATGCCAAACAATTGGCTGGGAAAATTGTTTTTAAATTCTGATTCGCAATTAATTTTTGCAATCCAGAAATAGAACGCATCGCGTAAACAAAGGCAACACGGCGTATGCGCAATATTCGCTGTGTATTCAATTTCCACCTGGGCGAAAAACATGAAAATCAGCTTTGGAAACTTAGTTGATATTATTAATTAGTTTCCCAAGTTTTTGAGTTGCGGCGATAATGCCTCGAAACTCGGACGGATGTTGATAAATTATGTGTAAATATGAAATTTCCATGCCCAAACTGAGTCACACTCTTCAAAAAAGTTATTGCGCATAATTTGCGTCTTCTTCAAAAAGTGGCCCACAACATTATTTTGGTGCTGCCTGAATAAATAATCATAATTTTCCCCTTGCTCACCACGCCACCCCAGCAATCAAAGAAAAAAAGCGAAATGAAAAGAAATATTCACACAGCAAAAATTTAATTGTTTGGCCAAAAGGAAAGAAGAAACGAACGGAACGAAAACGGCCAATAAAAGCCACGACCTTCGGCCAAGAAAAAGCGAACAAAAAATTAAATCAAACCACCCAACACGGCCCTCTTTCTTTATGTACGTATGTACTATATATGTACGTAGTGCTCGGGGGGATCCAGATTTCTTTTCAGATTCGGGAAGCTCTTCAATAATTTGCTTTTTATGTCGTAGACGCAATTTTGTTCCACCAATTAGAATGGGAAAATCGATTCGAGACGGCCGCAGAATTTAGACACATTATTAACAGATGATTCGGTTATTTTTCTAATTGAAATTTAGTTAAGAGGCATTGGAAATTATTACATGCATTCTAGAAAGGCTTAAGGTTTTTTTAGTTCTTACATTCTTTTACTGATTTGAGACAGCCGTAAAATTCAGACCCACTATATCAAATGGTTCTGTTTATTTTTGTTTTTGTTATTACCAATTTATTTTAAATTGTTGGGCGCATTTTAAAAGGATTTAATATTTCTTTTTATTTAATACTTACTGAATTACAGAATTTCTAAACTTTGTTTGTTGAGTAAAATGTGTTGTTTATCATTTAATTATAGTAATATATAATAACATAATAATAATATAATAGTTTCTTATAAACTGGATTTAAGATATACTAAGTATTTAATTTTAAGGTTTCTCATAAGCCACAATTCCAAACCATTTTGTTTGTCAACTTCTGGCGCTTTTGTGAGCCAAGTGGGATTTAGTTGTCGTGTTTGCAGGAAGCCCCCTCCTTTACCAGCTTCGTTTTCTTAGCTCATTTGATTATACGAACTTGGGAAGTTTTCCTTACTTTCCTCTTTTTTTTGTTGCCGTCTAAGACCTTTTCGAACTAATTAGGAGGGCAACCGCATTTTGCTTTGATGGCAGGGCCAAAGTTTCCATTGGCTTTCCTTCGCCTGATCCCAGTCATTTGGCCTCCTCGCTCCCTGGATACTTAACTTGATTAAGTTTTATTTTTCCCACACATATATATATATATATGTATATATAAAAGATAAAGTTAGGGAGCCGCGATAAGCAGACGCGGCACGTGAGGCAAAAACTATTATTAGTTGACAGAGTTCAAAATAGATTACGTATACGCCGCCGTCAGCCAATTAACTACCGATCTACGGGCCCATTGATCCCATTCGGTTCGGTTTCTCCATTTATCGGTGTCTCGATTTCAGTTTTCCCAGCTTGTCAATATGCCACAGATGTCACTTCTTGTGGGGCAGCCGATGACAGGTCCCCTGAAATGTGTCATCGTCCAAATGCGAGCTAAAAGCTGGCCGCATTTTCATTTCGTTTCTGCCCGCTGCGGTTTATTAGTCGTAAATTTTGGACCTGCTTTTGTGCGAAAGCCATAAATTTCATTGTCTCTGTGTGGACTTTAATATGCACGGCATTTGTCTGCAGCTCAGCAGAAAAAGTGCTGAATGCCGAAATAAAAAACCGACCCACGCACAGGATCTGCAAATATATATAAAACATACATGTGTCAGCAGTCTGGCGAGAAGAGGAATGGTAATATTGTGGGCCAGATTGACCCACTGACTTCTCGTCTCGAGTCTGTCTCAATCTGAAATCCCCGGCGACTGATAACTTATCTGCCGCCCACTGACGCATTTGCCGCGGACTTACTTATATCTAAAGTCTTGGCTTATCACTATATATACACGTATATCTCCTATGTGCATGCTAAATAGGTTTGATTCGATGACGCCGTTTGCCTTCAACCGATTTAAATTCTGAGTGCTTTCACTGTCCATGTTTTCATTATTAAAATGGTAATACATCTGGAGGTTGCTAAAATAATAGGAGTTTTCTAAATGGTTTATATCTTAAGTAGGTCTAAGGTCATCATAAGCGATCTTTAATATGTTTATTGACAGCTTCTTTAAAGAAGTGGACCTAGTAATGGAGGTTTTATTTTTTAAAATGGAATACATGTTCAGTTCTTTTAATATTTTCATTATTAAAACGGAGACATCTGGAGACTACTAAAATAATAGGAGTTTTCTAAATGGTTTATATCTTAAGTAGGTCCAAGGTCATCATAAACGATCTTAAAAATATTTATTGATTATTATATTATTAATGAATGTTTTATTTTTTAAATGGTATCTTAAATTAAATAAATAAATAAAAATAACAGCTTGTGCTTGGTAAAATACTTATTAAAACATATTTTTAAGTCTGGCAAAATATTTTAAAAAATCATCATAATGTATTCCATTTAAACTATTCAGTTTGCCTATCTCCAAGGTCGGAGCTTATCATTATATCGTGTACTCGTGTGTATGTGCCGCCAAAATGAGTTTGATTTGATGACGCCTTTTGGCCGATGACACCTGCGGTTCCGAGTCCTCACTAATTAGAAAAACTTTTCTAGTGCGATGGTAACTTTTAACTTTTGTTGATTGCAAAACTTTGCTTTTTATAGTGGCCAGGTGGGGGAGGGTTCTTATGGTTTTCAGAGGGTATGGTGGATGGAAATGATTGACTGGCTGATGGGCAGCGGCATTATCTGGCTGCTGTTGCCAGTCTATTTCCCTTACGGGCTGTCCCACTCACGCACTTTGCAGAGCTACTGCTTGGTATCTGACAAAACTTTGACTTTCATCGATTTAACAATTTTTCCCCTTAACCCCTGTTGGGTTAAGACCCCCTCCCCCCTCCGCCCCCCTGAACCACTCCCGTGCCCGAAGGCCAGCTGACGAGCTTGTTGTGTTGCCCACAGGCAAACATCAAAAGTCAAGCAGCTGCGTGACGTCAATTGGAGCCACGAAGCGAAGGCCGCCGGAGTGGTGGTGGTGGTGGTGGGTGGCTCTTGTTTGCCCCCGTCTTATGGAGAGAGTGGTCAAAGGAACGACCCACACATCCCAAAACGGGCCGGCATTACTTCTATTTGCCCACGTACAGTTTGTAATCTTTGGCCGCTTGACGAGTCACTACCCAGTTACATACATATAAATAGATTTTGTATAAGTACGAATGGCTGTTTTCAAGAAATTGGATAATTGCTTTAGATTCGATTGTTCCAATGAAAGGTAGTTATTCTCTGCTCAGGCATGGGAAGCCAGGGCAAACAATTTCACCCGAGTTAAGTGACATGTTGACTAGTTGGGGCATGGGAAAGTTTTAAATATAACCAGATATTGGATACTTTAAAGTTATATATAGAAATAAAATACAGCCAGTGGAATGGTAGCCGTGGTCTATAAGAAAGTTGCTATTTAAAAGTGCTTGAAATTACTACAAGACACCAAAGAGATATTTTAATAGTCGATTGAGAATTAATTTAAAGACTAATGACCTTAATAATAAAACAATGGAACCTCCAAAATACGTTTACAAAAATTCTACGATAACTTTTTGACCAAGATTATTACGCATTGCATAAAAGATACTCTTTTTTCAGCCAATTTTTTATTTCTTCTTTAAAAAACTTATATACTAAAAAGTTAGAGACCTGGAATTTTAATAATTCTGCTAATTAACCAGCTAAGTTCCCAGCTTGATTAGAGGTTCCGAAAGGGGGTTTTAAAGTCTCCTTTTTTGATAATGTTCAAAGAGGACTGCCACCCACCTTGGCAAACAGAAAACGCGCCTGGCATTCAGGCTATTTATGAAATACTTAAGTGACCTTTTCTCTGAAATTTCCTTTGAATAACTGCCCACACATGGCAGACTTTGGGGGCATCCTAATTGATAATTTAAGGGCTTTCTGTCTAGGCCCACACCCCCGTAACCCCAGTGCGTATAGTCAAGTTTGCAAATTAAGGGTGTACTCTTCGGTCGAGAGCAGCCCGACTTAATTTATTTCTCTCCGAACCGAGCTGTACTGCCCCAAGACATTGCAGGCAATTTAATTATGGAATATTTATTCAACTGAGAGATGTGAAATCTGTTTTATTATTTAATCCTGGCCGCATGTGTATCCCATGGAAATCTCTTGGTCCCAAAATGATGTTTTCTTGTTGACATTATTTTGTGGCAATGGGAAATGTTTTTTTTATTTTCGGCAGTAGATTCGTTTTCCTTTTGTTTGTTGATTTTAAGATTATTTGGTTAAGTTTTGAACCCATTGTTCGGTCTTATGTTTTTTGCTATCTCTTGTTTTGTCCCTTTTTTTCAGAAAAGGTTCTGGACCTTTGATTCGGTGTCAAAAAGCTTAAAGTGTTGAAACAAGTTTAAAGCCCGTTTAAATTCAGTGAAAATTTGACTCTGCCACTTTCTCTCTTTCCTGGGTACTTTTTTCCTCTGAATTTACCTTATGTTTCTCCGTCACCCAAGTCTTAGGACCAACATTAATTTTTACCTAAAAAGTTTTGGCAAATTCTGCCACGTGTAATGGCCATAAAACACTGGCAAGGGTGGCTGTGGATGGAAAAAAAGAAAAACAACGATGAGTTGAGTAAATTTAATTTTTCATACCAAACTGTTTTGGGGGAGGCCAGTGAAAACATTTGCCAGGATAGAGGGTCTTGGGGGCATAAAATCCCAGCTACATGTTGCGCTTTTGTAAAGCTGACTTTTTAAAAAAGATATATGTGCACATTGTACATATTTGGTGCATATATATGTGCGAGCTCTGCGACTGCCACGCCCACAGAAAAATATACACAAACTCTCAGAACATATGCAACCCATAAATAAACATAAGTTGTCGCTGGTGTTCCCATTTCGTTGCTCTTTTTCTTTATGGGCGCCAAGCAACAGTTTTTATTCTCCTTATATATATTTACATACGATTTTTATCCCATTTCCATTGTTGTTGCGGTCGAAAGGGGAATACGAAAAAAAAGATAAAGTTTTGAGTGGGTCGAAAATCGGGGGAGGGGAGTGATTGTATTTTATTTCACAGACTTTCGACGGCTTCTGATTTAAATATTTTTTTTGCTTGTTATTTCTGGCTTCGTTCGTAAGTTTTATGACATTTTAATAAGCTTGGCAGTTTATTTCTCAGTTGATTTATTTGCCAATTGTAGTGTCTGAAAGAAATCATTGAGTTAAGCTGAATACAATTTTATTGATCTTTCGAAGAATTTATTTAAATTAATTTTATTATTTCTGGTAGCTGGATATATTTAATTAGCTGATTTTTGAACACCTAATGGGTTGGCATTTTATTGCTTAATTAAATTATCTTTACGGAAGTGAAATTAAATTGAGGCAAACATCTGCTGTAGATAGTATCTACTAGATACATATGTGTTTATTTGAATAATACATTATAGTTACATTTCCTTTTAAAGGACAAGATAAAGCTTTTATTAAATAGTTATTTTATTCACAATATTTATACTTATAATGCTATGTTTTAATTATATTGTGTTTATTTTGCTTATAACAAATGCATAGTATATTCATAAAATGTGTACAAATATAATTTCTACCACATTTAAATGACGTGTTGTTGTGTTTTCCAATCGATTTGATTAGCACATTTTGATTTAAAAAACTAATTGTCCAAGCGAGTGTAATTAATTCATTGAAATCGCTTCGCTGAGCATTTATTTAGAAATGAAATGAAATATTTTTCCGTCAATTGCTTTGGACATTTAACACAACGCCGAATTGCAATTTGTTTTACCATTTTTTTTTTTGGTTGGCCCGATACAATGCTAATTATGCAATTAATTTGCGGCCTTTGTCAATGGCTTGTGTCTAATCACTGTCCCATTTGTTTGGGACGCACATATTTTGAGTTAAGTGTCCAAGTATCCGAAACCGTAAATTTGTGGTACTCAGCGTAGAATGGCGAGAATTTCTGAGCGATTTGAATATTTAAATATGCATTCGGAGGAAGTTGGGCACGACGAGTGTCGCCGTCGACTAAATGGCCTCAGTTTTATTTATCGCACGACAAATGTCACTCGAGCGTTTCAAATGCCTGTCATACTTGCCGCTTTTTCATCAACTTTTTCTCCTCCACCGTTTTTTTATGTCGTTTTTGGTGCAATGACAGGTATTACACGTCATCGGCTTATGGAATGGTGTTGTTTTGTTTTCGCTTGTTTGAATTGGCCGATTGTTTTTTGGTCGATGTGCTGTGGCTAATTTTAAGTGCCCATTTAGTATGGGTCCAATGCAGGACAGGCACTCGATGTCACCGCCAGTTGCAGTTGCAGCTACCATTACAGCCTAGTTCGCCTTGTCGAACCCACTTTCTGGCACTTGTAGGTATAGGAAACATTCTACAAAACAAACCCATACAAAACATGAAAAATAAAACACAGTTTGAGGTCTTTTAGTGGCCCACATATGAGGTATATTGCTAAAAATTTGAAATGGTTCGTTTGGTAACTAAAATAATATTATTTTCATTTATAAGAGTTAAATAAATCATAATAACAAATAAATCAGCTTAATAGAAAAAGCCAACATCAAAAACATCAGTGTAAAGCAGTGTAAAGCAACTCTGCTTTTTTCCCTGCCGCCACACAAGCAGTATACAACATATATTTCATTAAGCAAAATCAAAATATAACAACGCAATTCAGAGGTTCGCATCTTGCCATTAGGCGAGAAAAGCTCTGAGTTTTCTCTGCTGCCACACAAACAGTATACAACAGCGGTTGCTCGAATTATGGGAAAGTCCTTATAGATTTTAAAATTCTGAATGTTGTTTTTTTAATATCGAAACCTACCTCTAAGTAATTGTTACAGGAAATCGTAAAGTCGCTTTCTTCAGAACACATTTTTATTAATTTAATATTTTCCCTAATTTATTCTTACCTAAAAATGTTATTTCTAGAAATTCTGTTTACCCAAGTTGGCCTGTATGTTTGAATATGCACATGACGTCATTGTCTCCTTGTTGGCTAAGTGATTTCCAATGCAGTCGGCAATGCAGGCCAAGTGGAAGGGTTGGGGAAACGGAAAACGGGAAACTGATTTGCATAAATGTCGGGCGGACGTGGTGGGGTGGATAATAAAGTGGCGAGTGGCTAAAGTTGCGGCCATGGGAACCCCATGCATATCATCAAAATGGCACAAACTGAAAAACACAAAATTTGCGTTCGCTTAGCACATTTCGCACATTAACCCACATGCAAAAAATAAAAAATGGGGGGACGGCCAAGGAAAGCCTTGTTTTGTCTATTGTTCACGTTCTTTTTTTTGCCATTTTCAAGGCAGAAACCTTTCTCAAACGGCTTTTTGCATAATTATCCAGAAGGTAGAAAACGAAAACGTTAAACAAGGCGACCTGGTTTCAAAAAGGTGCACATGCAAGTGCTTATATTTAGATATTTCAGCCAGGAATAATTATAGCCCGCTTGCAAAGTTTCCAGTTTATTTAACTCGCTTCCTTGTTTGAGGTCTAATTAATTGAGTCGGCTTAATTGCATTGCGTAGGTGTGCTTCCCTATATGTCTATAGTATATATAGGTATGTTCATATCTGAGTTTGCCTTTCCAATTTGCATTCCGTGATGCCACAATGTATGCTGCAGTAATTGCCAAATTGCAAGCAAATTTGCAAATGCCAAATGCTGCTTTTGTGTCTCATATTGCAGAACAATGGCTAAGTTCTCTGTAATCAGGAGAGTTGGCAGGTTGGCAGGTTGGCAAGGATTTCCTTGTTTATAAAGCTTTCAATCCGAAATTAAATAGCCAAAACAGACAATGGGGACTTTCGAGAATTAGTTGGTGATGAAAATACCATTACTGCATCATTTAAAATGTCATAGGACATACATTCATTCTGGGCTTAGAAAGTTTTTAAGTCTTCAGTTAATGTGAGTGATTTAAGGCCGTTTTCTCGAGTAAGAGTTAAAGTAAGAGTTTGCTAACCGAAAACCTATAGAACAGATAAACTTGTCGTAAAACTTATCAAAGCTAGAAAATATAATATTTTATAAGTCCTTGAATTAAGCTGTCACATAACCGGTTCGAGAAATACTTAACAGGGAGTTACTATACATTTTATTATAATCGACCTAAACACTAGGAAAGTTACTAGAAATAAACATGAAAATGAATTTTAATCTTAGCCCCCGAAAACGTGCTTCTCAGCGCTCTTACAAAGTTGTAAATTACATGTTTTCTCGAGTAACAGTTAAAGTGAGAATATTCTAACCGAAAACCTATAGAAAAGATAACCCTGTCGTGATATATATATGTTAGTTCGTCTTTAATTTATGAGAGCTAAAAATAATAACATAATATAATAAATCCTTAAATTCAACTGCCACATAAACGATTCCAGAAATACTTAACAGGCAGTTATTATATATTATATAATAATCGACCTAAACACTAGGAAAGTTACTAGAAATAAACATGAAAATGAATTCTAATCATAGCCCCCGAAAACGTGCTTTTCAGCGCTCTTACAAAGTTGTTAAATACAAGATTTCTGGAGTAATAGTTAAAGTGAGAGTTAGCTAACCGAAAACCTATAGAATAGATAACCCTGTCGTTAAAACAAGTTGTATATCTTAATTCGTCTATAATTTATGAGAGCTAAAAAGAATTACATAATATAATAAATCCTTAAATTTAACTGCCACATAAACGATTCGAGAAATACTTAACAGGCAGTTATTATATATTATATTAGAATCGACCTAAACACTAGGAAAGTTACTAGAAATAAACATGAAAATGAATTCTAATCATAGCCCCCGAAAACGTGCTTTTCAGCGCTCTTACAAAGTTGTTAATTACGCTTTGGAACACTTTTAATTATCGGCAAGCTCACACCCGGGAGCAAACACCCAAACAGATAATATCCACACACAAATTGGCCTGTTTTGCGCTGTTCGCATGGCCGTAATCCCCGTTTTGGGCCTTTTAGTTTATCGTCTTAAAATTGGGCAACGGCAATCAATGCGCCAAACGAACTGGAACAACAAACACTTAGCCACTCGGCTTTTGTTGCTATTCGCCGTGTGTTTTTCTGTTTTTATCTATACTGCCATGTTGTTAATTGCCGAAAAACTCGGCTACAAGTTTTACTTTTCTTCATGTTTTGTTATTCGTTTTTCAGTATATCCCCCCCACATTTTTTTGATTTTTTTTGCCTTTTTGCTGGGCTTGTTTGCTTTGAGCACGCGCCGCTTAAAACTGCCACGCGCAACAAATTTTTGGGAGATGTTGCGAGGGAAGGAAGAACCGTGTTTAAAATTAAACTGAGAAAACGACAGGCGAATAGGAACGTTTTTATGGGAAACGCGCGGGGGCAGCAACAAATGTAGATAAACGTTTTGTTACAACACATAATCGCTTTTCCTAGGGTGGAGGGAGATACAGATAGAGATACAGATACAAGCACATCCGTTTACTCACTTCTCTAAGGGTAGAGGGCACAGTAAGCACTGTAGATACGGAAATTAATCCGGCAAACGTCTTGAAAATTTTACGAAAATTTTAATTCTGATTTTTTCAACCTTACAAATTAGTAATGTCTATTTTAGAAAACTTTTTCCTTAATATTTTTTAAGATGATTATACAGAGAATTATTAATAATTATTAAAGGGTGTACTGATTCTTGCTTTGTGAAATAATTTTACAACTAACTAACTTACTTTGTTAAATCTTTAAAAAATCTTTAGTTAGTCCACTAAAGATTCCAAAGTTGTAAAAGCCTTAAGCACCATTATATATATATACAATATTTTGTGATGTATTTTTATATATAAAGATTTACTGTAGGTGTTCAGTGTACCTAAGCCCTTGCATTTTATGTACTCGTGGGTGGCTGTTGTCGCTTTCGCCGCTTCCACCTTTAAAGTATCTGAATCTTCATCTGCAGACGAGTATCTGTATCTGTTGCCCGCCTCGGCGAACAGGCAACATAATTGCTCACTAATTTAACGCTAATGGACATCAATTTAAGCATCCATCCAGCAGTTTATCATTCTGGCCATAATCGCTGGATGGCAGGGAGGATCTGGAGGAGTTGGCTCACCCAATGGCTGTCTTAAAATTGTGCGTGGGAAGCCTTGGGAATTTAACTATTTATAGCCAACAGACGAAGGGCTCCAAATGGACAGAAGACAGATGGCAGGTCCTTGACAAGTTTAGAGAATTTCACTGGGTTGATTAATTCGGAACTAAGATTCCTGTTAATCATTTGTGGAGATGGATTCAAAGTCTGGTCAGGACAATCCTAGGACATTTCATTGAACTCGAATAAAATTTGCCAGACATATTTCGGAATATTGTAAAGTGATTTGTGCATTTTTGCAGGGCGGCTTCAAATCCAATAGATTAAAAAATAATTGAATCGGCTCCAGACCGAGCCAAAAAGGCAAGGAACAGAGAACAATTGAGACCGGAGAAAAGCCCTGAGATGGCAAAGGTTAACTGACAAGTCGTTGTCTCACTGCCACCATAAACCCCCTCATTCTGGTTTAAAATTGAATGCGAAGGGCGATGTGTATATATGTATGCATGGTATATAGAGGCATGCTTTTCCCTTCGATATGAAATCGTGTGTATGCCCTGGTGAATTTTCTTTTTCGCTTCGCGTGGGCTGTAAAATTCCTTTTGACAGCTTTAAGCGTTCCATTCCCGATGTGAAAGTCCATATGTATAGGCACTGATAGAAATAGCACATAAGATATTCTACAAAAATCCGAAAACGCTCAGGGAAATAACGCCCAGTGAAATAATGCCCAGGGAAGTAACGTCCAGAGAATTAACGTCCAGTGAAATAACGCCCATATGGCTTTTAATTTTATAATATGTGATATTTTTTGTATTAAAAATAAAAGCTTAAACAAAATGGGCGTTATTTCACTAACACCCAGTGAAATAACGCCCATTTTGTTTAAGCTTTTATTCGCATCCATCCTATTTTTCACCATATCTCAGAGTTGAATATGATTATTAGAATTGGATAATTAGTTTTATTAAAGACTAATTTATATTTTTAGATGTAACCCATATTCAATAATAAAAATTATGTTTGTTTTGATTATTCAACTATTTTATTCAATTTAAAATGTAAATTACCACATTTAAAAGTAAAATTTGTTCTCTGTAAACAAGTACATATGTACGCATAACCCGCGTAACAAAAGGCATTCGAAATGAGTGAGTCAGCAGACCGCATCCTTCTGCCGCCTCTTTCCCGCATTTTCCACCAATTTTCCCCACATTTCCCAACCGTTTAGTGAGCCTCTCATTACGCATACGACATGTGTTCTGTTGAGCGTTAATAAATCAATACCCAGGCGTCGTATTTTGACAAACATTTTCAAGCTGATAACCTTTTTACTTTAACGTCAAAGAAAGAGACGCCATTCCAGGGTCCCTGGAGGGTGTGCGAAAGAAACAGGGCGAGTTTGGGGGAAAGAGAAAGGTAGAGGGGCAGCGTCAGTGGCAGAAACAAATAAGAAATTCGCCATTAAAGTTGCGTGACGAAGTGAAATTTGCGTCAAATACTCGCGGGACTCTCTCTTCTTCTTGCCCAAGATATACATATATGTATACATATAGGATTGTATATGTGATGTGCTGACATTTAGAGCAAACGACCCAAAAGCCTGAACTCATGTGGCGCATTTTGAGCTCAAGTGCCGGCGGCGCCCTGAAGTATGCCCCGAAATTGCTTTGATGTGGATGCGATATTTTGTTGTCAAAACACTAGCACATATAAATATATATAACATGTATTCATACGGGGTATATTGCGACCCCGCCGCCAGAGGCCCCAAATGTCAACGAGAATTAAGTGCTCGCCGCCTTATTCTTTTTCCATCTTGAGCTGCCACTTTGACGCATTGACCGGAAGAGAAAACATTTCCCTCAAACTTGAAAGTGGCAGAAAATTTGAGTTGAGGGGTTGAAAGATAAACATCTCTGGAAAATATTAAAGCCACTCGGGACAGGTAAAGTAACATTAAGGAAATGCTTTCGGCAGGGGATGTTATATTCATTAAATGGTTTGGGGGAAAAATTAAATGTTGCTACAAACTTTGGCCCAAACTTTTCTGAACGATGTAGTAAAATTTTGGAGTAGTGAAACCTGGAAAATGCCAACTTCAAAGATAGTTATGTGCAGATGCAATCTGAGCTGAAATCAAATAAATGTATGGGAAGCTTTATAAAAGCACACAAAAGCAAATGAAATTAAGTTTAAAACCACAAATGCGAAATGAAATGAATGTACTCTCAAATATTCAATTAAAATGCTCTTCCATAAAATTTAATAAATAATCTCTTTATTGACATAGTATGGAAAGGTAAAATGCACATTATGCAAACTTAATTATAAACTTGGCCATGTTTATTATTATCAAAAAACCAATAGTCATTATAACTAAATTAAACGAAACACACAATTTTAAATGTTTGGTAAAATTCCAGAAGCTTATAAATCGCATAAAAATTAAATATCCTACAAAATAGTAAAATTGCAAAAAAAAAAGTTATTTTGAGTCACAGCCAGAAGAATATTAAAACTGAACCCAAAAAATCAATTAAAATGCAATTACGGCACATGTGCCATCAAGGATATTTTCCAAGAAAATTTTGGCAAACTTTGTAGTAACTTGATTTTCCCCTAATTCCCTAGCACTTTAAAGTTTTTCCCCCGTATTAAATATCAATTTCATTAGATTATCTTCTAATGGCATACTGTGCAAAATCATGAAATCATAATTGAGGCTATTGTTGGCTCGTTTTTGGCCAAATCCTTTGCATATCAATATGTGGCAAAAACAATAGGCGATGACAATGCTCTTGAGCTGTGGCCTTGCTGGAAATGCTTTTTCTTGGTAAAACCGAATTTTCTCCGGCCGCTCTGCCATTAAAACACTTAACCCAATTCGAATTCAATAGAGTGGGGAGGTCAAGTGGGGTGGGGTTGTTTGGTTGGTTCTGGGTCTGGGTCTGGGTGAAGCACTGTCAATGACACGGGCAGACCTCGATATATGGTCATGGGACATGCATAATAATTAGGCCGCCTCGAATGCCTCTTTGTTTGAGGTCTTCCAACTGTTGAGCACATGAACTGACCATCAAATTCGAGATGTGTACATGTAGTTTGGCTAATTAGGCGCACACATTTATAGTTTGCCGTTCCTTAATGAAGTCATTTGGAGCGGGGTTTCTGATTGCCGTCGCTCTTGAACCCAAAAAAAAAAACCGAAAAACCCACACACAGGTGTCCCATTTCTGAATTGTTGACGTAATTGGATAGGCCAACTGACACAGAATTCCGACGAAGGATCCTGAAAACAGGTTGTTTGGGCAACAAAAACAACGCCAGTTGGTCGCTCATCCTTGGGATTTTGTGTCATATGGTGTTTTTGGTCCTGAATATTCTCAAGGTTGTTCTGTTGCATCTTTTTGAAGGATTATTTACGCTGTTTTGATATTTGATATCAATGGGATAAGGCTTGTGGGTACATTAAGTTGAATAATAATAAATACTTCGGCAATAAAAATAATAAGGATATATAATTTTGTCAAATCAAATATTAATATTTTTCAAGGGTTTGATTATTTTTGATAGGCATTTCTAGCACCTCCCAAAAGTTCATTACATGTAGTGTAAAACCCCTTGAATAATTCCACAAATTAACTATGAACGTAAAGCGAAAAAGTGATTCCAAATGTAAATGCAATTTTAAAGTTGGATTCAATTTCGTTTGCGAGCACAAAACTCAATTCTGCAATTTTGTAAAAGCGCAAACATGCGGGTGGCAGGGGGAGGTGAAAGGTCAGCCATCCGGAGGATACTTTCCACCCACATTGATGGTGGGCGTATGTGTGCGGTTAGGTGCTTTCACATTTCACCACCACCTGCAGCTGCAGTAAAAATGACATTAAAATAGAAGTCATATGCACATGGTTAACTTGCCACGCATAACTAAGCCGTAATCATTTTGATGGTCCTCTGGAGGGAGTATGGGATGGGATAGGGCTCGGGTTCAGGATGGGGTCTTCAACGTGGGTTCAACAGTTTACCACGTAGCCGGGTTGCTGGCCAAATTAGTTTGCCTTAATCCCATAAAAGCGCTGCATGCTGCCACCGTTGATAATGATGATGATGATGGTGACGATAATGTTGAGGATGATAACGATGCTGGCCAGCGGATAGAGAAATGAACCGAAACTGGGGAAATTTCATTATGGGAATGGGAATCCGAATGCAAAACGCGAAAATAAATGAAAATGTTAATGGAAATGGAAATGACAACATAAAACAGATGCAGCTAAAGCGGGATAAAAGTATAGATACTAGATACAGAGGCAAATAACCATCAACTGTTTTAAGCGCAAATAAAAATGTTAATATCCCCTTCCAATTAAAAAACAAACTGATAGATGTTAAAGGTTTGCACTTTTCATAAAGCATAACCTCTAAAAATAATGATTAGGTACATAGAGAATTAGATTTTACTTTTCAAACTAAGATTATATTTTTTTTAAATTATTGAATATCTTAAAAATGATGTTCAATGATCATAAATAATCATAAATAAATTTTTATCTTTGGGTTCTATATTTTTAATATGATTAGATGATATATTTATCTCAAATATATGTTATATATTGATTCTCAAAGTTTCCAATAATAAGGAATAGTGTTATAAAACCACTTCTCAAATATTGTCTTTTTTTCCCACAGTGCAGAAAAACGCAATCCTATCAAATGTGATTATTTGAATGAAAAAATGTAACTAAAGTCCCCTACAAGTAATGAAGTTTTCAACTTTTTATGAAAAGTAATCAGCTTTACTCAACGCAACCCGGCTACCTGAAGTCGCTGAAATTAGCTTATCGCTTCGTCGAGTACAGATATTAAAGTCTGAGTCAGCTGACTTTACCCATTTTACGACTGTGTAGATATAGTACATATAAACCGTCTATAACTGTCGGCCAAATGGTTGTGCATTTTTACTTTCGCTCGCCGGCAGCTGCGGAAATTGTGAGGAAATGAAAATGGTTTAACTTTTGTTTCTTGTGTGCTCTCCGTTACTTTTTTCTATTTTTCCTTCTTTTTTTTTTCTTGCTGGGGCACCTAAATCCTTGACTGATGGGTGGAAAATGGGAAAAGCGAGGGGGTAGGCATTTCATTCAGCCCCTTATTACTTGAGCCCGGGTATTTATAGTTTTCTCAGATGTTTGTGCAATTGCCATTCGTGCGGTTGCAGTGCGTTGAGTGAACCACCTTGACCCACTCTAATTGCAATTGCACCGCCTAATGCCTCATGTTCTCAGACAGAAAATAAATAAAAAAGCGAGTGAAAAACAGTCGGCTTTTGGCTTTTGGCCGGGCCAATCAGTGGAGGCACTTAAACGCCCAATTGGCTATCGAGTCGAGAGGCTTTTCAATTGAATTTCCATCGCAATCGCATTCGGAACTCGTTTCGTGGGCGGCGCAAACCTTTATTAGTTTTAAATATTTATGTGTTCCGACAGGCGGCCGCAGGGCAAGTGGAATATTAATGAACTTAATTGAAAAAGTTTGGCTCGAAACAACAGCGAACAGGAACAACATCCTGAAGTATTTTGCCCGGGCCAGAATTAATTTTCAAATTAGGGGAAATAAAATGTTGCGGGCTGACGAAGTTGAACCGAAAACCCCCACGAAATTATGCTACCCCACAATACGCAATTTACATAATTACGCACATTTCAAGGAAACTTATAAATATTTATGCTGATGTTCAAAAATTAATTTCTAGGAGAAAAATGTAGAAAGGAGCTTACAAGTTATTACCGGAGGGGTTAAAACAACAAGGTTTACAATGTATTCACAGGCACGAAAATGATTACATCCGTAGTTAAGGTCTTCTAGTTGTATATTTAATTGTTAGCAAGAAGAGTTCTTAAAATAATTACAATATTTCAAGGTCAACTTTGTTTATCATAATTTATTTATAGCACATTAATCACATTTATAAGCCCATGCCCAACCAAACAATAACCATTCGTTATCTTTCCTCATTGAAAGTGTTCTATAAGCACGTTTTTAAATGCATCAGCAGTTGTGACCTCATGTAGCCTGTTTACTGCGAATCGAAAAGACAATGCCATCGAAATCAATTTCTATAAAAATAACGAAACCCAAGTGAAAAGTGAATTACTCGTAAATTATATTTGTCGCAGCTCGTTTTTTGGGCAGAGCAGAAATTTAACATGAATCTCACGTCTGTCGTATTCGCCGAACGACCGAACCAGACCAAAATCTCAAATTGTGCAATGTTGAATCATGAGCTTGGGTTGGGTTTTGTTTTTGTTTTTGGTTGAGGTTGACTGATGGACTGATGGACTGACTGCTGGGTGGTGGTGACAACGAACAACAAAAACAGCGGCGATGGATCAGGTGGATGAGGTGGACGAGGGGCAGCGGGCGGGTAATTGCCATCTAAATGACCGACAGCCAGCAGGTGACCGTTGGCCGCAGGTTAAACTCGGAATTCCATCCATCCAATGTCGCATCTCTCCCTTAAAACCCCCTAAACCCCTGAAACCCCTGCAAAACCCCAATGGATGTATGCTTTTCGGGCGTCCCATTGCAGTTCATGTGGTGCAGTGAATTAAATGGGGGGAAAATCTGGAAAAACGAGCATCATTTTCAGCATTTTTCTATTTTCCTCTGAAATTGCTTGTAGATAAAATTATATTTGTAATATATGTCGGGAAAAACAAATGAGCATGAGTAAACAAACAAGCAAATATGTTTAAATCTGCTTATTATTACACGGATTTACTCATCGTAATATAACATTATGTTTGCTTTTGTTTTTACCAAAAAAAATACATGAAGTATTTGATAGAGATAAATCATATAATGTGCCTTTGGAAAAATATGAATATCATTTAAAATACCTTTTTTTGCCAGCGATAAAGACAATTTGTTAGGGTGGAAAGGGGTAAGGATTGTATAAGGTCAAGGATATTTAAATGTATTTTGACATTTTGCTAAATTTTTGGAAGCCTTTGCAATTTAATCAAAAATAATATATGACGTACTTCAAAAAAAGTTATATCACTTTTGTTCCAATGCTGCTTTATAGGTATAATCAACCATATCTTACTATCTACCTCTATCCCTATCTACTCTCTTGAATAATTTTTTTTAAGTTGGAAGGGTGAATTAAAACTAACGTTTTCTCCATTTATCCATCCAAATATGTCAGGTTCTTAAATATCCCAAATGGGGACTACCAATTATTTTTCAAAAAATAGTCTTAATTCAATTATCTTACCCTACCTTCAACTGATATCATACTCAACCCAACTCTTCTGTCAATCTCTACCACAGCACAAATATGTCAAGCGATTCGAGTCGAAGGATCCAGGTGCCCGAGGAGCTGAAGGAGGTGCTGCTGCAGTTCTCGATCTCCTTTCTGGTGGAACAGCCCCCGGACGTGATCGATTATGCCGTCGAGTACTTCACCAAGCTCCAGGCGGAACGTCCAAGTGTCTCTCACACGGATGCCAGTACCGATGACCAGCTGAGCGTCAACTCACAGGATGCCGATGGTAAGTGGAGTTTTATGCTGTTTCAACTGCTTCTTAAATCCACCGGAATGCGAAGTTGTTTGTTCCTGTTCTACCGAAGATATTCGATTGCGTGTCCTGTCAACTTTTTCTTGGCTTAAACTGCCTTAAATCTGCTTCACTTTTGCATTTTCTGCTTCAGCCGCCTGCGTGTTGGAAAATTCTTGCCTGGGATATTGGTACTTTTTTCACGTACTTTTTTCTCCACCCAGTTTGTGTTTTATTTCCGTCATGCAATTTGCTGTGAACTGGGAACTGCTGCGTAGTGGCTGCAAATCTCTGACGTCAGCAATGTCAGTTTGGTTCGACATATAGACAATCTGCTGGTGTAATTCCCCCGACAATTCTGGGCATTTCACTTTTTTTTTGTTGGTTATGGGTAGGTTGGGGGAAAATTGAAAAGTTTTCCCGTGTAGCAGATGATTTTCCCAATTCTTTGGTGCTTTTTCCTGCGGCACGTGTTCGGATAATTAGCAGGGACCACGCATATGGCCATAAATCTTTGGGCTCCCAACACGAGCATACAAAATGCGAAATTAAATAATGATGGTGATGAAGGTTTAGCCGAGTTCAATTTGCTCCTCCCCTGCTGACCCCCTTTAGTGGGCCGCCTCTGTCTGCGGGCCTTTGTTCACAGCTTCCTTTTGCGTGTTTATCTTCCGGTTAATCAAACACGCATTCCTCGAGGGAGGGGCTCTATATGGAATGGGGATGTGTATGCCATGTCAAGTGGGTGGATGGGGGTATGAAATGGGGCACACTGCTCCTGTCATTAAAAATCTATTAATTGTGCACACAGCACACTGAAGAGCCGAGCTGCCAATCCTTTCGCTGCTGGAATATACGATCCACTCACAGTCAGACTTTCGCAGCTTCAACTATGTAGCTCGTGTCAATTAAAGGGGGCTTAGCTTGGTTGAAAAGCCTTCTTTGCTGAAAGTTTATCAGAAGCATAACAAAAATCTTTTAAAGATTTAGAAAAATTTGTAACTTGGCTTACAAGTTACGCAACTATTTCTTAGTTGAACTAGAAGTCATATAAGATTATAAGTCTGTTGATAAAAGCTGAACTTTCAAAACTCTGGTAAAGAACAAAAAACTATACAAGTCACATAGCTTGAGCTTAAATGTCAAATAAGATTAAAAATCTGTTGATACAAGCTAATCCTAAAAAAACTTTGTTAAAAAATGTAGGAAAAATATTTACTTTATATGAGGAAACTAAAGTTTCTTATACAAGTCACATAACTTGAGCTCAAATGTCAAAACAGATTAAAAATCTGTTGATAAAAGATAATGCTTAAGCTCTCTGCTTAAAAATAATAAATTGGAATAACTTTTACTGCTTGAAGCCAACATTGGTTCCAATTAGTTTTGATTTGCTCTCTCTTATATAACTCAAAAGAGTTCCAACTAGGGCTGCAAAGGTTAAAGGCATTATGCATAGTTCTGGACCCTTTGTCTCACTATTAACGTCTGGCTGTCATGGCCAACTTTATCCGCTTTGGCTGCCCAGTGAAGCCAGCGAAATCGCTTCAAGCTCCAACCTCAACTGGAGCGAAAATGGCACGCAAATAGCTACTGGCCACGCCCACCGCCTGCCATGGTTTTCCATCACCCGCCCCCTTTGGCTTTTCCATCGATCGAAGTTGGTATTTTTATGCTTTGATGTCTAAATTTGTGGCCGGAAGCCCTTGCTGCAAAGTTTCAATTTAACTTTGGGCTTTAAAGTTGGTGTGACATTAATATCGCGCATACGCCACATAGGCTCTATAAAGAAAGTGTGTGTGTGTGTGCTTGTAGAGGTGGTCAAAGGTATGCGCTTGCCCTGGTACATTTTATTAACACTCCCGTTGGCCGCAGCGTCAAACCGAGGGAAAAAATGGGATGGATGGATGGTCAGGAGGAGGTCTATGTTTTGCAGGACCATCAGGACCATCAGGAGCATCAGGTCTAGCAGGACCTACTGAAGCATACTGATGAACAGCTCAGCAGCCGCATACGCTTCATCGGGCACACAGGGCGCATGACACGCCCCCCGGGGAGGGGGTTGGGAAACGGGGGCGGTGGTGAATACTTTAGGGCGGTTGGGGGATGGAGTGAGTTACATTTCAACATTATTGACATGCCAGCAGCGCTTTGCGGCAGGACTTCAGGCTGCCTCGGTGGCAAAAACCTGAACGGAAATGCCGTCTCTCCCCCCTTTATCATCCAGCTCAACCCAACCAAGCCCGACATCATCCTCCTGTTGCGCTTAATAATAATGTGTATATGAATGCTTATATGAAAAAGCTGAGGGAATGCTCATGTTAATCAAGACAAAGCAAAGTGTTGCTGCTATTTATAAAGCTGCACGGAGAAAAATCAGTAGAGAAGTTTATAAAAAGTGTTAGTTTATTCAAGAAACTTACTCTATTTGAAAGCAGATTTTATCAGATACCAAAAATAATCATTTGAAGGGGCCACAGAAACAACAAGGATTTTTAAATCACTTAAATCTAATTTTAGGTATTTAAAAGTATTTAACTACATATTTTAATCTCAAAAAGAGACCCAGGAAGATGGCCCATTGAGGACAAGAGTAAATAGAGTTTTTCTTTGTTTTTTGGATAAATTGTAATCCCCTTTTAGGCAAGAACAAAGAGTGATATTTCTGAAATTTAAAAGTAAAAATCTCAGTGATCTTTAAAAATAAAACATCGACTTATTAATAGTCCCTGGTTTTAATAATAAATAAAAAATATTAGAGAGTTAAACAAATTTAATAAATATAAGTTCTTAATGGCAAGAATGGCTTTCATATACAAGAAAGGGGATTTTACAGAGGTGGTTTTTAGCCATCCTATTATTATTTTAATCATTATTTTAAATCATTAAACATTTTAAAGGTAATTAATTTCACTTAACTTAATATTAGTAAAGATACGTTTTTAGAAAAAAATATTTCCCTGTTACATAAGTAATGTGGCTTTGCCCCACATTTAAAGTAAAAATTTTACTGGCCTTTTAAAAATGAATTTTAGATATCATGATTATTTAGTCCCTGGTTTTAGTAATAAATTAAAAAAATTAGAAAGTTTTAAAAATTTAATTAAAATTAGTTTTAATGGCAATAATAGCTTTCGGATATAAGAAGGGGACTTTAAACTGATTGGTTTTTTAGCTGAAATATTCCTTCAGGTACAAGAGTTCCAACTATTTCTTTCGTGGCATTGCCCCACTTTTATCCAATTTAGTTGACATTTCTCTCAGTGTTTAGCCAACAAAGCGACAGACAGCTGGCACACACATACACATAGGGATGCAGATGGAGGCAGCGGGGGCTGTATAAATAGACGGCCGACAACCACTGGACCGCTTGAGTGGCGTGTTGTGCTGCCTACTTACAGGCACTATTTCCGCCTTGGTTTGACGTTTGCCTGTCCCTGTCATCAGCGACTCCAGCGGATGGGGATGGGGATGTGGACCGGGATGGGGATGGGGATGTGGTCGGTGATGTGGCGATGCTGCGCCTCTTGTGGCACCATTGGCACTTTCAGTCGCTCGGAGGACTTCACAAGGCTAGCACGCACATCCAAAACCGTCTTTCAGTCGGTCTGTCATTCAGTTTTTTAGCCCATCATTCTTTACGCCTCACGTCGTCATCGTCGTCGGAAGTTGTCGCCCTATATAGAAATATATACATAGATATATATCTCTCGATCTCGTTGCCGTCACTCGCAGTCGCAGTCCTCGTTGCCGTTGTCTCATTCTGCTAATGAAAATGAAATTAATGCAGCCAACTTTTTATTTGCCATCCTTAATTGAATTCCCCAGCTTATTTGCCCGAGTGCATGTGTGTGTTTCTGTTTGTGGAGCAAGCAACTTACTTAATTGAAATACTTTCGGTGCATCAATTACCAAATGATATTCTAAGTTTTGCCAGCGGGCTGAGTTTTAGTCTAGGATCTTTGCTAGTTTCATTTTTATCTGTGTTGAGAAATCTTTGAAATTCAAAGGGGATTATAGGTTTTTACTTGTGACCGACGCCAGTTTGGTAATCTAATTCGAATTTTCTAGCCTGAAGTTAAATTGAACTTCTGGAATTAGGCACAGAAATAAAGCCTAAATTATTTAATTATTATTTAAAATGAAATAAATAAAAAATACATCCATAGTTTGGCATTTCTTTTGGTAAATATTCTTGGTGAAAGTCTAAAATCTCTTGGAATTTAAATTTTAATAAAAAGAATCCAAAAGTCAAACTAAGATATGGCTTGTTAAATATCTAGACAGTTATACCCAAAAGACTCAATAATCAGACTGACATCCTTAGTATCTTGCATCTACATCTATAACCCACGAACTGCAAATCAAAAACCTCGGACATCCAGAACGCAGTATTTTCCTGACTAAATAATTTGATAGAAACCTATCTAGCGGGAATTAAAAATGCCATAAATTCGGAAATGGACTTTTCCTGATTGATAGACATTCGAAAATGCTCTCCCAATTACCAGATTGTAAATCAAAAATCACAGACCCCAACAGAACTGGCACATTGGGCTGTAATAAAAACCAGAACCGAGCACGGAGGCAATTGCTGTCCAAGATTTTTCGACGTGGGCGTCATGGCTGTTGCTCACACAATGCAAACAGTCGACGGATGAACTATACAAGTATATATAACCAGGGGCTTGGATAAATACTTGTCTGGAGGGGAAAATAGACGTGCACTTGGCTCTCAGAAGGTCTTGGTTTACAATTTTTGTGGGGAAACTTGAGGGACTTTCAGAATGCGTGGCTGTGTGACTATGGGATAATTGCATCATTAGGTTGACACTCTAACTGGCAACTTGACACGACTGCGGGTGAGAAAAGAACTGCAAACATTTTCTGCCAATCCAAAAACGAAACTGAATCGAATCAGCAACCTAAACTCGGTGATTTTGCTGTGGACGAACAGATATACAAACATTTTTCGACTGACTTGTTGAAGGCTTCGCCAAACATTCGAGTGCATAAATATTTATTACGCATACGCAGCGTGTGACGGGAAAGCCAAAAGCTTGGTGTTTGCGCTGGATTTGTTTTGATTATTTTTTTTTTTATTTGCCCCTACATCACTCACCTTGGGTTACATATACCCACATCACGAAAATATATACACACCTATTTTTTGTCTACTTATTTTTAAACGTGTTCATGCCTAACTGGTTTTTATTTTCGCGCTCGTTGCAACCGATTTGAAATCGTAACTAAATTCGGAAACACGCACAGAGAGCCGCAGTGCAATTGAAAATGTCCACTCAGGTGTCTGGTAATTTATTGGCCGGTGAGTAGTAGTAAAACCGAATTTCGTTGATCAAAAATAAAACATATAGGCAAAAACATGCTCACTTAAGGTGTTGTGTTCGGCTCGAATGTATAAGCACATCAATTGATTTTGCGGTCATGTGAACCTGAAAATACATTTGAATATCTGTGGCAGGGAGGAAAAGAAATTAAGAGCCTCGATTGTCTCGCATGTTTGACAAATATTCTGGAATGGAAATCTCAGCTGGGCAATGCCTCATATTTATGCAATTTTAATTGTCACAAGCGCAATCTAAAATCTAGTTTTGAGTTTGTCTCACACATTGAAAAAATTCTTTAAGATAAAAAAGTATCTTAATATTTAAAAACTAAAAAAATAATATTTAAAGACAACTTTCCAGAATTACTCATTTCTTAGTTACTTATGCATACATTAAATAAATGTGTTATCTCATTTTATTTGAAGAAATTTTTTTAATTTAATTATGGTCACAAAATGTAGCCAATCTTAATTTTGAAATCACTTTTATAATCATTGTAACTTTAAACAGGGTTTATAACCAACCAAAAAACATTCATATATATCTTATATTTGTATTTTGTTGGTACTTTAAGTGACTTTAAAATATATTCTACTAAAAGGGCAGAGTTCCAACTTCATTTAAATATCAGAATGACATTGAAAACGTAAATAGACCTTTCCGGTGTAAGATTGTGATGCAGAGAAAGAATCTTGTGCACATGCTCTCGAGTTTCCCGTACATGGTACCAAATTCCATTGGATTATGCTGCCTGCCGTTGATATGTGAGTTGCTCTGCAGTTTCATTTGAATTGCATTTGTGGATTGGCACAGCAGGAGATGTGCCAGAGCAGCGAATTCCAGGCTGATGGCAGCGCTCAGATAGCTGACTATTTTGTAGGTCATTAAAATGAAGACGTTGCTGTTCATGGGATTCACTTTGAGATTCTGCCTTTAACTACACATAATGATTAAAGCCTTTTTATACAGTTGAAATGTAAATCTGATGTATGGTTTTCATTTGTATAATTTCAGCAGAACCACCAGTGATGGCCAGCTCGCGCCGCAAATCAGTCTTCGCCGAGGCCTACGATCCGGAGGCGGATGACGACGATGATGGCGCCACCGCCGTGTTCCCCAAGACAGACGAGCAGCGGGCCCGGCTGGTGGAGTCGGTGAAGAACGTCCTCCTCTTCCGATCCCTCGAAAAAGAGCAGGTTCGTGGCATCCACTACACTACATAAATCATAATGGAGGGGGAAAGCCCCCAAAAAAAGGGGAAGGGGCAGGCACACACGCATCCGCGTTTAGCCCGAATAAGTGTCTGCCTGCGGTTTCCCTTTTACGGGGGATTATCCCCCATCAGGCGGGATTCCGCCCTCAATTCTCCTCTCCTGGGAAATATCTCTCACCCCCTTGTAACCGATTTGTTTTCGCAGATGAACCAGGTCCTGGATGCCATGTTCGAGCGGAAGGTTCAGCCCGGCGACTATATCATCCGCCAGGGCGATGACGGCGATAACTTTTATGTTATTGAATCGTAAGTAAAACAAAACAAATTTCCAATCAAACTCGATGAATAATGCACATTTTATGTTGGCCCAAAGTCAACTTCAAGTTGGGGTAACTTTTTTAGATTTTGTTGGGGCTGTTTAAAGTTAGCATGCATATAAAAGTTATATTTTTAAGTTATTACAAACCAGTTTAGGGAAAATATGAACTTTGGTAGGATGAATACCATTTATATATAAAATTTGAAAGCTTTGATCCATGATTTAGTATTTAAAAAAGACATTTTGTCAAAGTTTAAAAATATGTTTTACTTAAAAAAAAAAAATAACAAAACCTTTTTATACTTTCAATATTATTAATTCGAAGGAAGGTCAATTAAAATAAGCCCTATGAAGCTTTTAAATATACAAAATTGCCTTCACAATAAATTAAATGAGCTTTAGTAAATATGGTATTCTGGGGGGAAGAAGATATTTTATTAAGATAACTTTAAATGGAGAAAATCCATAGTATTTTACTATGTTTTTATAATAGAGATTGGAAGCTAAATTCATAGATATTTCTGCCAATGATATACACTTTTTATCAAAAATCTCTTTAAAATCTCTTTAAAACACATTCCCATAAATTTTCATCATTTTTTAAAGCAAATTAAACGTTTTAGAAAGAACTCAAACCAGTATAACCGCATAATTACTCATGCAGAACTGCGAAGCTCATTCATTTATGTGCGGCTTAATTAATTTGTGTTTGAATGGGAATTAGTATTTGATATGGCAATTAATGAGTACTTACGTATTGATAAGCACACACGCAGCGCATCAATTATAAATTGCTCTCGATTAAGGGGGATTTTTCGTACTTCTCTGGTCTCTCTGCTCACTAACCCCCCGAATTTTTCCGTATTCCCGCAGAGGCGTCTACAAAGTCTTTATTAATGACAAGCACATTAACACCTACAATCACACTGGACTCTTTGGTGAATTAGCGCTGCTCTACAATATGCCCAGGTATGCGACCTTTTTCGTATTTGATCGATTCATTATGACAAATTTTCCGCGCTGTCTGAACCACAATTACAATGTGCTAATGGCTATATGCATACTATATATAGACGTGTCTCTAATGTTGAATTTAAATATCTAGAGCGGCCACCGTGCAGGCGGAAACGAGTGGTCTACTTTGGGCCATGGATCGCCAGACCTTCCGCCGCATCCTGTTGAAGTCCGCCTTCAGGAAGCGGAAAATGTACGAGGAGCTGTTGAACAGCGTGCCCATGCTGAAGGCCTTGCAGGTGGGTCCCCAACCCCAACCCCAACCCCATTTCCATCCTCCTTCCTTTCCAATCGATTTTTGTACATCTAACTCTTGTGCTGCAGAACTACGAACGCATGAATCTGGCGGATGCCTTGGTTTCAAAGAGCTACGACAACGGTGAACGCATCATCAAACAGGGTAAGTGAATTATAAAGTTATGTGGGAACTTTCCTGGGCGACGTAAAGTCCTGTCTTATACGGAAAAATTCAAATTAATTAGAAGGTCACACTACAGAGTTTAGGCTTAAGACTGGTAGAAGTGAAAATTAAAGCTTCTGATAAACCCAACATTTTTTTTAATTATTAACAAAATATGTATTTTTTAAGGGGTTATGATACTTTGTTTATGACTGGACTTAACTAAAAAAAATCGGGAAATTCAAAACATCATTTAAAATATAAATTCATAAAATGTGGTGAGGCTTTAGACCCTTTTATCTCTAGCAAGTGGCCAAGGAACTCCTTTAGTAAATTTCCTTTTTTGAAAAATAATTTAAAATATATTATATAAATAAAATATAATAAATAAAGTTGAAAATATAGTAGATAAAATAAGCAAGAACATACTAAAGTATTAAATACCAAAGTATGTATGGTAGAAGTAATAGTCAATAACCTAAGGAGATTTATTAAACATATATATGATTAAATTAAATAACATTTTTATCACTGTTAAAAACAATATCTGGAATTCTAATCCGATCTCTGAATTTTATAAACGCGGTTCTTGGTGCTAGTTAGATAAATTACCCTGCCTTTCCTCTCGGGAATTTCTTCTGACAATGATTTTTAATCCAAATCCCCAGGTGACGCCGCCGACGGCATGTACTTCATCGAGGAGGGCACCGTGTCCGTGCGCATGGACCAGGACGACGCCGAGGTGGAGATCTCGCAGCTGGGCAAGGGCCAGTACTTCGGGGAGCTGGCGCTGGTGACACATCGACCCCGGGCCGCCTCCGTCTACGCCACGGGCGGCGTTGTGAAGCTAGCATGTGAGTGTCCCGCCTGGCGGAATGGCTACACGGAAAGCGTTTCAGACGATACCCCGCTTGACCTAATCCCTAATGCTTTTGTTTATTTGTTCTTTGTCCCCTCCCGTACACCCACATCCAATCATCCACCCTGGCCCAATCCCAATCCCAATCCCCCGTATTTTTTGTGTGCCGTGTGTAGTCTTGGACGTTGTTTGCTTCGAACGCCTCATGGGAAAGTGTAGTGGGGGCATCCAGCGTAGCATTAGTGGGTATCGCTATCTGGAGCAGGATCTGCGCGAATATTTCGGCAATTTGCCACTCAATTAGCAGTAGAAGTAGTTGTAGTAATAGTAGTAGTTATAGTTCCCATTTTTATGACCTCATTTAGCTAGGTTACCTTAAGAATTAAATTAGAATTAAGTCAGAATTTTTCCTCTGAACGAAAGATCTATAGACCTTTGAATCTTATAACCTTAAATGGAAAAATACATATACATACATATATCATATTTTTTAATATTTTTATCTTATATGTTTATTCAAAACAAAAGGTTCTTGAACAGAACTATATTAATTAAAAATTCATAAACTGTCCATGACCATGAATTCCCTTTAAAATTAAAAAACCATAATTCAGTGATAAGAAATCACTTTTGTTTAATTATTCCTTAGAGAGTCATTAGACTATAGCTTATAGGTCATTATAGGTCATAAAGTTTGGTCTATTACATTTTAAGAAACTCGACTTAGACTTTATATTCCGTCCAGTCCTAGACACAGAGGCCTTTGAACGAATCATGGGCTTCCTGACCGATGTACTGAAGCGCAATGTGGTGATCTATGAGCAAATGTTCACCGACATGGCCCGAAGAAATACGAATTTGTGAAGAAAACCGTTTGAAATGTTTATATTTTTCTAGGTTGTTGCTATTCAAAATTCTCAAATGCAAGAAACAATTTTTTGAATTTACTTAAGAACTGTTCAAAATTTAGAATTAAAATGTTATCGAAGCAATAAAATATAGTTTTGTTCTGAAACACACGCATACATGAGTATAGGCTAAGGGCCAATCCCTCACCATCCCCAAAATTGAACCCACAGCACTATGAAATTTGAATGTCTGAAGCTGACACAGGCAACTAGAGGTTAATGGATCGGTAAGAGATGGATATGAAGATGATATAGTGGGGCCTGTGGTGATCAAGGAATGAGTTTTGATGGGTTAACCAAATGGAGTTGGCTTGGTGTGTGCTAAAATGTTTTTAAATAAGTACTACTAAAACCCCTTCCCACAGAAATTCCAATTATCCAGCATGTTTTAAGTGTTTTCAAAGCATTTTAGGTAATTTGTCATAGCTAATAATATCTTTTTTTTTTCAATTTAGTCCTGGATGTCAAGGCATTTGAGCGTTTGCTGGGTCCCTGCATGGATATTATGAAGCGCAACATTGACGACTACGAGTCGCAGTTGGTGAAGATATTTGGCAGCAAAAACAATATCACCGATACACGATAAAAAGTCTGAACAACCAACCAAGAAAACAAAAACCACCATCAACAGCTACAGCTACAGCTACAACAAACAGCAACTATAACTAAAATGAAAGGTCACTTGCAGGCTTCTTAGGATTTTATTTTGTAAACATATTTCTTTCAAATTGAGCAATTCTACAGACAGAAAAATAAGAGCAAAGAACACAACCCACAACAAAGCACAAATACCAAACAAAAACACAAGGACACAAAAATCATTTAAACTTAATCATGAATATTTGATAATTGAAATTAATCTATAATACTACGATAATAATAATGATGATAATGATAATGTTGATCATGTTGGGGAGAAGCTAAGCAATGTTTCTAATCTAAAAAACAAGAAGAGCTAACAAGCGAGTTAAGAATTGTATTGTATGTATTTAGCAATTGTAATTTGTAATGTATTTAATTGGGCAAAATGAATTCAAATGCAATCAGCAAAGAGAAACAACAAACGATTGGCTCAACGGAAATGTTAAAAATACTAATTTAAGTTTTGTTTATTCATAACTTTTTGTTATCCATTGATTTATTCATAATTTAGAATATAAAGCAAACACTTGTTTCATTGGCTGCTAATTAACTGATAAGCGAAAAGTAAGCAAAAATATATCAATTAAGAGCAAATTGAACACACACACACATCAGCAAAGAGTTTCCCCACACATATGTACGAATAACGAGATATCGAGAGGGATACTTACCCAAAAATCGAAAGGTATTCGCCTGGGGAAACCCCCCCACCCAAAAACTAACAACCATTAATGTATGTACTAGTCTATACATGAAGCAGCTGGACAGGTGTTTCGGCCATAGGAGAGTAGGGAATGATATCAGATTTGCAGGTCCCCGAGATGTAGGTTTTCCACTTCCTAAAGCGATCTCACTGTAGGCACACGAGAATGTTATTGTTATCCAGTTCTCGGAACGAAATGAAAACAAATAAGTAATGCTAAAGGCACAATCAATATGTTGCAAGGGATCAACTTAGAAAACTTTGAGAAAAACTAGCGAAAAATACGAAATTTAGCAGAGAGCGCGGGGCGAGATCCGGGAAAAGTTGTGTGCACCAGGGTGACTTTCGCTTGAACCGCTTTAAATATATATATATATACAAACATAAATCATTTATTTTCGGGCCATAGCGAATACGAATCAAAGCAATATCGACGGCCTGGATAATGTGTACTTAGTATATCCCTGTTTCTGTTGCTGTTCAATACCCTATCCTACTTATACCCATATCTCTATTTATATAACTGAATGAGCTTAAACTATGGTAAAGCCTAACCTATACCTAAACGACTCCAACTACTTTATATGAGTGTAACCGTATTGTTTTGAACAAACAGCGTAACTAAACAAATCTTAGTGGGATAATCAGTAAACTTGCATATGTAGGTATAATATTAAATTAAATCAATTCAACTGGCATACCAACAGTCGACAGGTGTTCAAAGCTAAAAGAAACTACATATAAAGAAACCGAAAATATCATATATGTAATATTGCTACAAGTCGTTCAAATTGTCAGCAAGGAATAATAAAACTAAAATATATATGAGTATGTTTTTAATCTTAATTGGTGTCTAGTCTATGTTCAAGACTTTAAAGCAACAAAATTCTTGGAAATTTTCGAAACAAAATGAAAATGAACGTGAACGTGAAGAAAGAGTTCAAGAAATACATAAATAATAACTATTGTATCAAGCGAGTAAAATTATAGAAATTAATTAAGATGCAGAAAGTGCTGGCCATTTTCTTCCACATACCAACTACAACAACAACAAGCACACACACACACACACACACACAACATCTACACACGCACACACAAGCCATATTTAAACTTTCCATCAAGCAAAGCTCAAAAAGAATATTTAAAAAATCGTTGAAATCACCGATGACAAACTCTTAACGCGCAAATTTCAAATTAAAGTCACTGAGAAGAGAATACATTAACTAAAAATAGTAAAGCCTATTCGTATTTTAACTGTTGTGTTGTAATTATGCATAAAGCGTATTTAATTATGTATGTGTAACAAAAATAAAAATGAAAAACAAATACAAATACAAAAACAAACGAAATGAAAAACAAAAAAGAGTATGTATTAATAAAGAAACAAAAAAATATTTGCAAAATTTTAAGGTGTAGACACTGAAAAAAAAGAGGAAACACAAATTTGATTTAAATTAAGCGCCGAAGAAGCTGCAATAACACATTAAAAAGCCAATCAAATTCAAAGTTTCCTGCTTTTGCCATTAACAAAATTTCTATGATTTTCGTTATCTTCATTTACCGATGCCAAAACATTGATTTAAATAACCAGCGGCTAATACAATGGCATAGAGAGTTTATTTATAAGACCGAAGCGATAATGATTATTAAAATATGAATGAATTCAACTAACTTCATATTAAGATGTCCTTGTTATGTCGCAAAGAATTCATAAAAATGAAAGTAAAAAATAAATGAAAACCTGAAAAAGCAAACATGACGAATGAATACAAGTTTAATAAATGCGATAAAACAAATTAAGTTTATTTTTAAGGGATTGGATTTGGGTAATATTCAAAAATTAAAAACAAATTCTGGGGGTCCTATGGGATAATAGCATTGATGTTAATATATTTTATAGCTAATATTTGTTATCTGCCTGGCAAATCGTAAACATTTTTAGAAAACACGGAACATCGTTCATTTCACCGTCTATGAGCTCGACGCAGCGTTCATCTTTTCGGGATTTGTCATGGTGGTAGTTATGGTTGGGTTCTCCCGATCGCCAATTTAAAAATGGTGCTTCGTAGCCGGATGCGTCGGATAAGTAGGTTCCCAAAGTTTCCCGATCGTTGATGCCCAGCCTGTAGCGGTTATGGTCTTGGAGTTTCCCAGCAATAGCGTGTAGTTCCTCTTCATCTTTAATGGATGCCAGATAGCCGCCCATTTCGTGACAATGGTTTCTGGCTGAAGTCCAATCTCTGTCAACGCGGTCGATGTAGAAGTGTCTGGAACCTATCAGCTCAAATTTCGGAGGGACTCTTGGCTGTAATAATTTCTGTAGACCCTCCAATTTTAGATGAACCGCCTTGAGTTCCTCTTCCATCTTGCTGTGCCAATCCGTCTGTTGTTTTTCCATTCTATCTAGCCTTTCCTCAAAATCCTGTGGAATCTTTTTCAGAGTTCCCTGCACTGATGTCTGCTGTCCTTCCATCTTGGCCAGCCTCTCCTTAAGGTTTTCCGGGATTGTACTCTTAACCGTTTCCAGCAGGGATTTCTGATCCCCTTCCAACTTACTCTGCATCGAATTGAGCCGTCTTTCGATTGTGACCTCCTTTGACTTGATTTCTTTTAAGGCAGCCGAAGTAGTGTTTCTGCACTGCTCACCAATAAGGTCTAGCAAGGGAAACAATTCGACGACCAACTTATTTATTAGATCTCCAGACACTTTTCGATTGTAGTCAGCCTGCACGGACTTAGCCTGGAATCCATTAATATTCCAGGCGATGAAAGCGAACCAAAAGTAAGCTTTGATCTGGAGCATACTAAACGCGGAAAAACAGCGAACGGCGGTATTGAACTGATTCTGAAGACCAGGGTTTGCCGACTTATATAGGGACTGATAAGAGTAATCTGCACGTGATAGGTTAATGTTAATGTTAATGTCAATGTGGCTGAAAAGATCGGGAAGAGCTCGCTCTCTGCCGGCTGCTATATTATATAGGAAGATGAACTCAAAAAAATGTTTTGGATTTTAAAGAGTTCTTAATATGATTTGGATTTAAGAAAAATCCACATGAAAGGGAACTCTCGAGGATCTCGACTATAAAATACCTACCCGAGCAGACCCAGTCGCATGACTTAAAAATAAAAATACTTAAATATAGAATAGGTAATTGTAAAACATATTTCCATATTCAGAGTTAGTAAGTTCAGCAATAGGTTTAAAACAAAGCGAACTATATTTAAAATTCTGTATGCAGTGGTTTATATTACTGTTTCAGTGTAGAATTATATTTCTATACAAAAAGTAAGTCGGAGAATTTGTGCCCTAAATTGTGCATTAAAAAATTCCAATTAAACCATTTACATTTTAATAATTTTTTTAGGTGTCACTAAAAGTTTAATCTGTTTGCACTAATAAATACAAGAAATCGGGCTTGTCTTCAACTTCCACGTAACCAATCGTATTATTAGGTTAATGAGAATTGTTAAAAAACATATATATATATATACACACAATTTGCATCTCTTTAACAAAGAGTCTTATCTATGGGACCCAAAAATGTTATGCCCTTTCCATAGGTTAAAAGATCAGTGATTTTATTGAATTTATAATTTTATTCACTTAAAAACGTAGCTCCAAATACACTTATAATTTTACGGTGTTTAATATATGTATTTATCTTTAAATGTATGTGTGTATGTGTATCGTTTATAATTATGTTTATAGAAACTCATATATCGGAGCCACTCTACCGACAATGCACGAATGATTAGTGTGAGGCGCGGATTGGGTCGCCAATTAAAATGGTTCCGGATCAGGCATGCCCTAGTCCAAATTAGAATAGTATCCTGCTCCACGGGAACCCGTGGCCCAGACCAAGGATGGTATCAAAAAAAGTGATTATTGTATCGGTATGTTATCTGATTTCGCTGTCGGCTGAATGTCTTAGCCAATGGTTGCTGTAGTTAACCGCCTCCAGGATGCGAATGTGATTTGTATGCTTGCTCGGTTTTACGGGGAAAAATTCATTTAAAAAGTTTCATTTTTTGTGGTTTTGTTTTTGCAGTGTAAAACTAGAAATCTAACTGTAAAGATCATCGTCACCGTTGTCGCCCGGCGAGTTAACTGGCAAGTTGTTGCCAGATCCTGAGGTGTTGCCGGTTTGACCGGGGAATCTGAAAGGCCATATAACGTTCAATAAGAAGTCGTTGCCTGAATTATAATTATTTTTATAACTCACCTGAAGTTCTGTCCGAAACCACGGGACTGCTGCAAAGTCTGGGCAAACATCTCGTATTTCCTGATGTCATTATCGGACACCGAACGACGAGCAAACTTCATAGCCTCCTCGAAGTGGGCGCTAGTAATTTCCGGCACTGGATCGTCTTCGTCCATCTGGTACATGGGAAGATAGTCAAAAATAGATATTCTTTTTTTGCGAGCTAAACAAGATGACTTACGTCCATCGCCGAATTCTGGTTCTCGGCGCGCTCCTTCTCGCGACGGATCTCAGCCTCGATGGCCTGTCGGATGGCCAGCTTGCAAGCCCGCTGGCAGATCTCGGTCAGATCGGCACCGGAGAAGCCCTGCGTCACCTTGGCGATGTAGGTGAGATCCACCTCCTTGGCCAGCGGCGACTTGCGCAAGTTGGCCTTGAGGATGGCCTCGCGCGACTTGTCGTCGGGCAGCGGAATATAGATCAACTGATCCAGACGGCCCGGACGCAGGATGGCCGGATCGATGATGTCAGGACGATTGGTGGCTCCGATGATGAAGACGTTCTTCTTGGCTCCCATGCCGTCCATTTCGGTCAGAATCTGGTTGATAACACGGTCGGCGGCGCCGCCAGCATCGCCCACATTGCCACCACGGGCCTTGGCGATCGAGTCCAGCTCGTCGAAGAAGAGCACACAAGGAGCCGCCGAGCGAGCCTTGTCGAAGATGTCGCGCACATTGGCCTCGGACTCGCCGAACCACATGGTCAGCAGCTCGGGACCCTTGACCGAGATGAAGTTGGCCTGGCACTCGTTGGCAATGGCCTTGGCCAGCAGCGTCTTACCGCAACCGGGGGGTCCGTAGAAGAGGACACCGCGACTGGGCTGCATGCCGAACTTCAAGAACTTGTCCGGGTGCTCCACTGGGTACTGCACCAGCTCTTGCAGTTCCTTCTTCACGCTCTCGAGGCCTCCGATGTCCGTCCAGGTGGTGTTGGGCACTTCCACCACCGTCTCGCGCAGCGCCGATGGACTGGACTTGGTCATGGCGTAACGGAAGTTCTCCATGGTGACGGCCAGCGAAGCCAGCACCTCGGCATCGATCTTGTCATCCTCCAAGTCGATGAGGTCCATCTTCTCACGGATTTGCTGCAGGGCAGCCTCCGAGCACAGCGAAGCCAAATCAGCGCCCACATGTCCGTGGGTCTCGGCGGCAATCTGCTCCAAGTCGACATCGTCGTGCAGCTTCATGTTCTTGGTGTGAATGCGCAGCACCTCCAGGCGGCCAGTGGCGTCCGGAATGCCAATGTCAATCTCTCGATCGAAACGTCCGAAGCGACGCAGAGCCGGGTCAATGGAGTTGGGCCTGTTGGTGGCCGCCATAACGATCAGATGGGAGCTCTTCTTCATGCCGTCCATCAGGGTCAGCAGCTGCGACACGATGCGGCGCTCCACCTCGCCGTGGGTCTTGTCACGCTTCGGGGCGATGGCGTCGATCTCATCGATGAAGATGATGGCCGGCGAGTTCTTCTCAGCCTCCTCGAACGCCTTGCGCAGATTGGACTCAGACTCTCCGGCCAGCTTGGACATGATCTCCGGTCCGTTGATCAGGAAGAAGAATGCTCCGGTCTCATTGGCCACGGCCCTGGCAATCAGGGTCTTGCCGGTACCAGGAGGACCGTACATAAGGATGCCACGCGGTGGCTTCACACCAATGGCCTTGAAGAGCGACGGATGGCGCAAAGGCAGCTCCACCATCTCCTTGATCTGGGCCAGCTGCTTGCGGCAGCCGCCGATGTCGTCGTAGCCAACGGCATTTAGAGACTCCTCTTCCTCCTCGCGCTTAATCGGATCGCCATCGCAGAAGATCACCGTTTCGGGGGCCACGATACAGTAGGGCTCCGGATCGGTCAGCACCACTTTGAACTCAATGGGACGCATGGCGGCGCGCACGATAAAGTTGTCGCCCATGTGGATGGGCCGGTAGGCCTCCAGGAAGTAAGGCTTCAGATAGATCTCGAACAGGTTGCCAGTGACGCCCTCGGTGGTGTCGTCGATGGGCAGGATGCGAACACGCTTGCCGTACTTGACGTCCGGGCAGGACTGCACCGAAACCACATCTGAGAGATGGACGCACAGGTTGTTACGCACCACGCGGTTCATGCGGATCTTCTCGTCGGGGCAGGTGTCGTCCGAGAGCACGATGCAGACCGTCTCCTTGCGGCGCTTGCCCTTGAGGATCACGGTGTCGCCGCGGAAGAGCTGCAGCTCGTCCATTTTCGCCTGCAAGCGGAAAAGTAGAAGAGCGACCAAGCCATGTGAGTAAGGCAAGCGATGACGTGGCCTTCGGGAGGTTGAGGGTGAATCTTACCTGCGACAGCGACACCACAGAGTTGTCATCATTCTGCGCCTCCTCCACAATCAAACGGTTGGGGCGGTCCTTGCGCTTCAGGATCGCTGTTGCCAGATCTTCACTGTGGGTGAAAGAGGAATCGCGTTAGACTTATTTTCCTGGGCAGTGATATGTAGCCACAACCGCTTATCGAACGAGGACTTTGGCTTCATCTTCTCGTCCTGTTCACTGTGATAACCCCTGACAAAGTCCCTGGGATCCCCATCCTGATCCATCTTGTCGCTGTTGCTGCCGGACATGATGCGTTTTTTTTCGTTTTGCTGGGATTCCCCTGAGTCTTGTTTAAATTTATGGAAACTGCTTTCCTGAGCAACGCCGAACGGAACTAAACTTTCGGACAACTCGACTTGGCGATTTAATTTTCTCAGCCGACGTGATGGTGAATTTAGAAAATGGAGTTATAAGTTTTGATTTGATATGGAATATTTGTTTTCTTTTCTAAAATGTGTAGGGTATTTAATTATACAATTCATCACATACATCTAATAATTTGTATATCTAAATATTTGTATGGTTTTATCAAGAGAAGTAAGTTTGTATTTCCTGTGTTTGATGCCAATTCTTTTGGCGCCATTTGTTTTGATAAAAGAAAAACATTTCTAAAAATAAATGTAATATATTGCACCCTAACCTTTTTTAATCTAAAAGGAATATTTTCGGAGATACACCAGCTTTTGTTTTTATAACTTTTATTTGGCATTTAAATAAATAAACGGCGGAACAGGGCATACAAAAATTATAGACTTTTCTAGAAGGAATGCAATTTTAGAGGGCAAACAAAAAATGAGCTTGGCTAATTAAGCTAATTTAATGTTGCTTCCGGAAAATAGAGTTTTCGGTATTACGGACCTTCTAGTATCCAAAACTGTTGTCATTTATCCACTTTTATTTTTATATCCAATGGTAATGGATAGAAATTACAACTCCGTTCCCTCCCCCGCTAAAAATATATCCTTCGATAAAGGACAAATAAGAATTCGGGACAACAAAGAAATATCGTAAGGTTTTCATGCGGCAACAACAACTACAAGGGCAGTAACACCAACAACAACAACAACAGACTGCAAATGGCGATTTTCGCTGGCGTTTTTTTTTTCTCTCTCAAGTTTTCAGCTTTGGCCTAGTTTCGCAACATTTTGCGACCGGGCAGCGGAAAATTCGCGCTAAGCGGCAGAGTTTCGCGGAAATCGAAGAAAGCCTTTAACAATGGCACAATAATGTGTCTGCGATGTGGCCCTTGCGTATTTTTTCAACTCAATGACTGCGCGAAATTGGCGAATTTCGACTTGGAGCGCCCTGGTCGGCGTCTTTTTGGGCGCCCAGTTCACTTACCCCTTGGAGTCTGCCATGGTAAACTAGTTGAGGTTGAACTTTTTAACTTAATCGTAGAATTCGGCGCTACTCGGACTATTCGTTGAGCTGGAAATCGGCACTTTTAGTCAAATTCAAAGATGAGGCAGCAGAAACAGATTGGAGGTGGGAGTCCTTAGATACTCATCGATTCGCTTTTCGAAACATCGATTGTGGCTGCAACTATCGATGTTTTCCAGCTATGTGGCCGCCTTGGTGTGGTTTGTAACTCCGCTAACTAAATCAAAATCTAACAGAAATGTTAATACGTATCAAAATCTAACAGCACTGTTAAGATGTATCAAAAACTAACAGAAATGTTAGAAAAATCTTTACATTTCTGTTAGAAAACGTTAAATCTTAACATTTCTGTTAGAAAACGTTGCATCTTAACATTTCATGAAGAGGAAGAACACATGGCGGCTTGACTCAAAAATATTGCATCATTTAGCTTTATAAAAGTGTATGAACAGAGAAGAACGGGAATGGATAATAAAAAAATTAAGAGAATAAAAAAGAGGAGGTCGCAAACATTTTTCAAAAAAAAAGCGGACAATTTGCCTCTGCCAAACAGTGCCCAAGCATAGGCAAATTTAAATAGTTAAGGACACCTAACTAATCGATGCGCAAATAAGTCTTCATCTAGTTCTAGCGAGTTATGGGGCACTGCAGCTAGCACAAACATAAAGAAACTTGAAAGAGCCGAAAATAGAATTCTGCGACAAATATTAAATGCGCCTTTCTATGTGCGAAACACCACGATTAAGAGAGACCTAAAGCTTCCCACAGCAAAAGGCACCTGGACAAACTAGAAGCCCACGCAAACCCACTCGCTTCCAAAGTGCTGGAAGAGCAACCTCGGCGCTTAAAAAGATGGCACCCCACGGAGCTGCCCTTCAGGGTCCCCTGATTAGTAAATGATGTAATTACCAAATCACACACATACACATGTAACCACCCGCACCTATTTGTACAAGTACTCCTCACCACATAAACTTTTCGTTAACTAACACTCAATTTTTGTCAAAACATTTAATTTATTGCCCCCTGGGCAGATGTAAATAAAAACGAATCAAATAAAAAAAAAAAAAAATCTAGTTCTAGCTCCTTGCCCTTCTTCCATTCCCCCACTTCACTTCAAAATCAGTCTTGATAATATAAGGAATTAATAATATATTTCTGTGAGGGGGTCACAAAAGCATCGAAATATCGCTGAATACAGCGAATACTCTTTTAATATTTTAAAATTTTTCATAAATTCCCAACGGATTCGTGCTGTTCAACTCAAAAAGTCAGTCACTCAAAGGCGCTTAGTCATCAGAATAGAAGACGCAGATTGAGGTTAAAGAGAATGATGAGGTTGCTGCTACCAGATCGGAAAGTATATAACTCATACCCATGAAAATTGAAGGACGCAAGGCGATCAATAAAAAAATTTTGTATCTTTGTAAAAGTGACTGTTTACGTGTTTGAATATCGTATTTATACCAATTCCGAGGTTCCAAGCCTTCTATTTGAAACCTACTATGTATTTTTTCGTTGTTTCCTTGGCTTGCGGCCGACATTTTATATATATATAATAAAGAAAAGAGGGAAGTCAAGTGGACGGTTTTTTCTCCATATGAATTAAGGAACATCTCTGGCAAATTTCTTCTATTTCTTGCCATCATCACAGCTCCCATAAAAAGTCCATACGCACTAGGAGCTCCGCGCGTAAATAAGGTGCATTTCTTCGGAATGAAACGAAAGAGGTCTGAAGTGTCAGCCGTGGCTTTTTAAACTATCGCGGGAGGTCCACCAATAGGATGGTTGGAAACTAGGAATAATAATTTCCAAATGTGTGTGAAGGAATAATAGACAAATTGGAAATGAGAACGGAGAGAAGTCTCAATCAATTTTTAAAAGATAATCGAAAAACTTGCCTCTTCTTAATAATCAGAACCAAACCCCATTTATACTTTTTCAAAATGATAAAAAAAAATGGGCGCTGACCGGTTATGCCTGACTTGTTTTAAATCTGACAACATATGAGAGTAGACAATAAAACAAAATAAATAAAATATACTCATGAAATTACTTTAAAAAAAAATAATTGCATACAGCGGACAAGAGATTTCAAGAAAAAAATTACTTCCACTTACAATACAATGAGCTTTTGTCTTTCATTTGTGTGAGTAATTTCACGGGGCTTATGGATGTGTATCTTCTGATATTCAAAACTCAGCTTGCCGAAAATAATTATAATATATATATATATATATATTCTGGAGTATTCATAGTTACGATTAGTTAGATTAGATTAGATACCTAATCTCGATATGTCGACCATTTAAGAGCAGTTTTGGATCATAGAAATAATGAAAAACTTGGGAATTCAACTTGGACGTCAAAGACAGAAATATCGTCTTGTATTAAGAAAGTGTTTCTTCCTATTAAATATAGGTCCAATTATGTAGGCCCTATAATTAAAAATGTCGGCAAACATCCGTTTTTTTGGATTTTAATCGTATCTGTAGGTGATGGAAAAAAAGATTGTTTGGGACTTTTACTCAAGACGATCCCATTATCATGGAAAACTAGAGCTAGTGGCGGACACCGCATATCAGTGTTGAATACAAATGAAACCTCCACAGAAAAGGAATTAGCTCCCTTGTGGGTACAAAGCCCAAAAATTGAAGGAAAAAATTCAATAATATGAGGCAATACGTAAACATACAACTAAAAACAAATCGCCTCTGTTTAATAAATAAGGCAAGGAAATGGCTATTCTCTTCGATCCAATTGTATACAATTTATAATAGAAATAAAACAAATTAAAAAAAAAGTATAAGCTTAGTGTTAAATGATAGTTTCCTTAAAAGGAGTTCAATTGCGTATGCAAAATTAGAGACCGCTCAGGATAACGACCATCGCACAATAAGTATATTTTTCGCCTTAGCGAAATGAACATTTTATTAAGGTGACCAGACTGGTCCATGCATTGATTTCCTAAAAAGGATGAGCGAAAAATCCAAAAACATCGATTCAATATATTTTGAAATTAAATTGGTAATTTTTATTTCTGTGAGGCGGTCACACAAGCTCTATATTCAAAAACATCCAAATATCGCTGGCAACGAACACTTTTTAATTATTTAAAATTTTTTTTAAATTCCTCCAAAAGGTAATAAAATGATTGTTTTGCTGAACTTTAGAATAAACATGTATTTTGAAACGCACTGCGCAAGGGAGCTGACTTTGCTGACCTCTAAGAATATAGATTTATTGAACAGTAAATGTTAAATATACCAAAATTACACTCCAATACTCCAAAAAAAAATACTCAAAATATTGCAAAAAAAAAACATCGATGCTGGAAAAATACATCGATGTATTGACGTTTTTAAAAGCATCGACGCTATCGATGGTTATATCGATGTCTTTGCATCTCTATTCCACACACAGATGCAAATCGCCGAAAATCCAGATATTTTGAGAATAATTGGCTAATTTCGATCCGCCCCTACGCTGAAGCAATGGTAAGTGCGTCCAAGTCCGCCTTGTAGTCGCCAGAAGCCGGAACTCGCGAATTGGGAGTGCAAATTGGCGGAGAGCCGAGTGCAAGAACCGCTTACTGCGCCCCTGTCGACGTCAAAAGGGGCCGCCCGTGGTGAGAAGCAACGCCCCCCGGTCCAAGTCCCACATCCATGTACCCCTGGAGCTCGTCCTCGTACGGCGGCCAAGTGCCCAGTGCCGCCAACGCCCGGGTAAATACTCCAAAACTCCCAGATTGCGAATCTAGGATGTGTGTAATCTCTAAGCCTCTTATCTTCAACTCTGGTCATCCTCCTGCTCTGCTTCCGGACTTGATCCGGAGTAAACCAAGCGTGCTTATCTCGAGCAGTGTGTTTGTTTTGTGCTCCAAATCGGTTCATGTACGCCCCAGCCAGTAATATCGTCTGCCATGTCTCCTTTCAGACCATGCCGAATGGTTTGGATGACCAGGAGAAGCTGCTCGCCGAGGCCATTGGAGCGGCGAGGAAGCAGGCCTTCCACATGAACCACTTCCTGGACAAGGAGCGCATGCTGGACTCGCTGAAGTGCGCAAGCACCATGCTGAGTGAGCTGAGAACCTCTCTGCTGTCCCCCAAGAGCTACTACGAGTTGTGTGAGTAATATGAAGTAGATGCGATTCTCCAGACCTTAACGTATTGATCTGCCTTCAGACATGGCCGTCACCAACGAGCTGTGCCACCTGGAGCTGTACCTCAGCGAGAAGAGCGACAAGAAGACAGATCTCTACGAACTGGTCCAGTACTCGCACACCATTGTTCCACGGCTTTATCTCCTCATCACCGTGGGCATTGTGTACATCAAGAACGACTCCACGCTAAAGCGCAGTATTCTTAAGGATCTGGTTGAGATGTGTCGCGGTGTCCAGCACCCACTGAGGGGCCTCTTCCTGCGCAACTACCTGCTGCAGTGCACCCGCAACATCCTGCCCGACGTAATGGTGGCGGAGAATGAGCACGAGGGAAATGTGTACGATGCCATCGACTTTGTGCTGACCAACTTCGCCGAGATGAACAAGCTGTGGGTGCGCATGCAGCACCAGGGACACTCTAGCGAGAAGACGCGGCGCGAGAAGGAGCGCGAGGAGCTGAAGATCCTGGTGGGCACTAACCTGGTGCGATTGTCGCAACTGGAGTCGGCCACTCTGGAGACCTACCAGCGGCTCATTCTGCCGGGCATTCTGGAGCAGGTGGTCAGTTGTCGGGATGCCATTGCTCAGGAATACCTCATGGAGTGCATAATCCAGGTGTTCCCCGACGAGTTCCACCTGCAGACTCTCGATCCTTTCCTGAAATCCTGTGCCCAACTGGAGACCGGTGTGAACGTGAAGAACATCATAATATCGCTGATCGAGCGACTGGCTGCCTATAACCAGCGAAGTGGCAAGGTAATCCTCGCAAGCATTTCATGTTTTCAATGCCTAAAACCATTCCCTTTTAGACTAGTGGCAATGCCATTGATGCCATCATACCCGCCGAGGTGGAGCTGTTCGAAGTATTCAGTGTCCAAGTGGCCAATATTGTGCAAACCCGAATGGACATGCCTTTGGAGGATACCATTTCGCTGCAGGTTGCACTGCTAAGCCTGGCTCAGAAGGTGTATCCCGATCGCGTTGACTATGTGGACAAGGTGCTGGGAACAACCGCACAAATTCTTCAGCGCATGAACATGAACAAGTATGTTGATCTCTTAACGAGACCACAATGGTTGCTAAATGCTTTTTATTTGCAGCATCTCGCATTTGCTGTCAGTGAACCAGGAGCTATCCCGCCTCCTGCGCATCTGCATCGACTTTTACAACAACGCCTTGACCATCATCCAACTGCACAACTTCTGCCCACTGCTCGAAAAGTTTGACTACACCTCCCGCAAATCGCTGGCGCTGTATTTGGTTATGAATATTCTTGACAACGAAACTACCGTTCCCACGGCTGATCAGGCGGATAGTCTGCTGACCATCATCACGCCGCTGATCAAGGACGATGACACGAACAAGGAAAGTGCAGCGGCAGCAGGAAACACCAGTCCGGATGCTGAGGAGTTTGCAGAAGAGCAAGGGGTTGTGGCACGGTATGTGAGATTACCTTTAACTAAATCCCTTTCTTACTGATTTCTGTTCTTAAGATTCATTCACCTGATGCGGTCCGCCGAACCCGACATGCAGTACAAAATGCTACAAACTGCCCGCAAGCATCTGGGAAACGGTGGCGGACAACGGCTCAAGCATGTTCTACCTCCTCTCGTCTTCGCCGCCTACCAACTAGCCTTCAAATACAAGGCGATCGCCGAGCAGGATGAGAACTGGGACAAGAAGTGCCAGAAGATAGTGCAGTACTGCCATAGCACGATCAGTGCGCTGGCCAAGGCCGATCTCGCCGATCTCGCTTTGCGTCTATATCTGCAGGGTGCCCTGGTTATTGGGGAGATCGGCTATACGAATCACGAAACGGTGGCATACGAGTTCATGACCCAGGCCTTTTCCCTCTACGAAGACGAGATTTCCGACTCGAAGGCTCAGCTTGCAGCCATTACGCTTATTATGTCCACCTTCGAGCAGATGTCCTGCTTTGGCGAGGAGAACGCTGAGCCGCTGAGGACGAACTGTGCGCTGGCCGCTTCGAAATTGCTGAAAAAGCCGGACCAATGTCGAGGAGTTGTGGCCTGTGCGGCGCTCTTCTGGAGTGGAAAGTAAGTGTGCTTGCGCGCTCTTGATAAATTATTTTTTAAAAATGTTAACCCTTTCTAGGCAAAATGGCGAGGAGATGCGAGATGAGAAACGAACATTGGACTGCCTGAAGAAGGGCGCTCGCATTGCCTCGCAGTGCTTGGATACCGGCGTGCAGGTACAACTGTATGTGGAACTGCTGAATCACTATCTCTTTTACTTTGAACGCGGCAACTCGCTCATCACTGTGGCCATGCTTAACCAGGTAACCAAAATTCACTGCAAAAAATCGAAAAACAGCTTTAACTTGAATGAATTGTATTGTTACAGCTAATCGCCAAGGTAAACGAGGAGCTGCCCAACTTGGAGCCCAGCGAGGAGACCAAACAGATCGAGAGCCATTACAAGAACACACTGGCGCACATACGCAGTCGCATGGAATCCAATGACTCGACGTTGGAGGTCTCTTTTGCGGGCATCACTCTCAATTAGCCCGGCCCACCCACTTCGGACACCCCCAGCAAGCAACCAAGAGCTGAGAGCCTGCAGGTCGACCGGCCAGGCACGTTTTTATATTGCTAGTTATCAGCTTGCTCGTAGACCGTTCAGATAAACCGAAGCTCTGCGAGCGTATCCAAATTGCTTGTGAGAGATATGAAATTCCATGGTTAGGAAAGTTGTGGGCCTTCGACCAACTTTTGTTTTGTCAATTTGATTTCGATCGTAATCGTAAGTGCAAAGTAAAAACATTCTTGATTATTTCCCCGATTTATTTAGTATGATAGCTATGCGTAAATAACACCAACAGGATTTTTACTTTACTATTTAACCCCCCTACCCTACTCTACCCTAAAAAATAATGTGAAAATATTGTTAAACAAAAATTATACAATCTTACATACCATTATCGAATTGGTTCATGAATCGCCACGCGCTACGTATAAATATGTATTACAAATAAAGTTAAGACCAAACTGTTTTCGCAAACAATTCGCCTGGATGTGTGGCCTGGACTTAAGTGAATCAAAACTCGTCATCGATAAACATGTAAAGTAATTCGTTTATTAAAAATATATAAGCCGACTAACTTGCATCGGTCTATCAATCAGTTAACTTAGCTTCCATTTACAATACACGATGAGTTCGCACTCGTACATATCCTACAGACTCTTTGCCGATCCAATATTCGTCCTTCCATCGATCACATGCGCTACAAGGGTGTTAGATGTTCGTCTTCCTTTTGGTTCCTCTGGTTCGTGTGGCAGTATTTGGGGGGATGGAGCGGTGGTTAAGTGGCAGTTTCGTGTTGCTTCGAGACCAGTTAGTGGGTGAGAAAAGTGGTTAGGGACAGGCCTGGTACTGCGGGCAGTTAACTTGGTGCGTTCGCGCAACTTAAAGCTAATATTTTTAGTCACTAGGTTCTAAGCATAAACATTACAGATAGAAGCGCCTAATTCACTTTGAGTGCCGTACAGCAAATGGAAAATTTTGAAGCATGAGATAAATTTGTTTTCGTTTCTGCATAGCTCGAGATTGCTCGGTGCGAGGCGTTGGCCCTTAGGCCGACTTCACGTTGTAGTAGTTGTAGACGAAGGGCCAGGAGGCCAGCACGTACTCCTCGATGCCGCACTCGTTGGAGCCACGCAGGATGCGGAAGTAGCCGCGCTCTCCCCACCAAGGACCCCACGAGTTGGCTGCGATCTGTTTGGAGAAGGAAAAGGAGGTCAATGTCATACAGGATTCTGGTAGGTAAGTCCACAAATCTCTTGCACTACTCACCCAGTACTTATCACCATTGTGCTCCTCTCCCCAGCCAACCAGCTTTACCGAGTGGAATCCAGTGGGAGCTCTGCGGTTGGCCGCCGTCTGGCGGTAGACGCCTCCCGAGTACGCGAAGAAGTCCCTGTTAACCCGCATGGTGGCCTGCACGGGACCGGAGCGATAGATCTCCGCCATGATGTCGGCCTCGCGGCTCAAGCTGTAGGCCGGTCCCACCGTATAGAAGGTGTCGCGATCCACATTGTCCACGGGACTGCAACCGTTGGCCCTCAGAGAGTGACTGTTGTGACGGATCTTGCAGGTGTCGCGTTGCTGGGTGTAAGGATAGCAGGCCTCGTCGACCACACCCTTCTTGTGCAGGTAGCGCCAGGCGGCGTCCAGATGACCGCCCTCGCAGCCCTGCTGGCGGCGCGTGCAGGAGAGGATGTTCTGGGCGGACAGCTGCACATTCTCCTTGCCCTTGCTCTGGATGGCGAAGCGATCGCTGGCCACAGAGGTGGTCGACAGCACCCAGGATGCACCGCACCAACCCTGGTCGGGCACTTCCGAGATGAAGCTGGACCACTTGTCCAAAGCGTTGAAGGAACTGGGCAGCCCGTTGGTGGGGTTCTTTAGTCGCGTCATAGCCTTCACGCGATACGTGGGCTCCTTGGTGCCCAGGCGCAGTTTCAGACCCTCGGAGTACTTGCGACCCCACCATTGATCGTACTTGCGGGCAGACCATCCGAGTCTGTGGATGGAGTTCACGCCGTTGATGATGTCGTCGTCGGTGAGGCACAGATCCTCGTCGCACTTCACTCGCCCGCCCTCCAGGCAGCGGCACTCGTTGCAGTTGTCCCACGTGCTGTTGAACTTGCTGAAGTAGACGCCCTTGTGCTCGCAGGAGATTATCGGGTCGGGCTGCCGGAGGCAGAAGGAGCGGTAGTCGGGACAGCAGTCGCTGGAATCGTCGCGTTCACAGAACTCATCGCAGTAGCAGAGAGTGGCTGCAGAAAGAGTTAGAAAATGAGATCACTTTAGGAACATTTACATAGTTTCTTTAAATAATTTCCGCTTTGGATTTGTAAAAAATTGTTAATTTGCAAAAATATGTACCTATTCAAAAAAAAAAATTGTGCAAGTAAAAATATTTTTCTAATTATTTTAAAAGGTATAAATATATATTGTTGTATAAAATGTGTCATTTGTTTGTTAAACTTTAATTTAGACTAAAGGATATGACGGTTCTAACTATAAAATTATGTTCAAAAATTAAGTTTTAGTAAGACAAGTTAAGTTGTTGGATGATTTTTCTCTTTTCTCTATGGATCTCATGGAACTATACTTACTGGAGATGGGCAGCGAGCAGCCGTCGTGCCGATCCGTACAGCAGGTGTTGCGCAGGGCGCAGTAGGGTCCCGGAAAGTCCCGCTTCAGGGTGGGATCGAAGGCGCTGGCCACGCCCGTTAGCAGGGCCAAAAGGCCCACCAGGTGGGCGCACTTGATGGTCATGGCTCCTCGAACGTATTCTAATCTGCAACTAAAGCGGGGAAAGTACGGAATTTTTATTATGTATGCACATAAATCTAAAATAATTACTATCTTATCGCTTGAAACAACAGACAGATAAACGGTTTGCAATTTGTCAACAATCAAGAAGACACGAAACTCCTCATATCGCGCATACGACCCGTGCAACGCTGTCTGAAACTTAGTCAGGAGATGAGAAACCCGTTCGGTCTAGCTGGGATTATTAATTGGTATCTTTTGGATGCGGGCAGCTCCTCATCAGAAATCAGAAATCAAACAGTTAACAGTTAGCTCCGCTATATATATTCTGATGACGCCAGCTGGTTTGCCGATCCACGAAGCTCAGCCCGCGGTTTAAACAAAAACGTTTCTTTTCCCCCACTTTTTCCGGTCCGTTTGGGTTTCTTTGATTCGGCAGCGAATTCAAATTTGCGCACATTAATCGAAAAATCCGAAAAATCACTCTCCGAAGCGCCCCATTCTTTCATGTTGTTTTGGTGCTATAAAATATTTATTTTTCGGCAAATAGTTCTGGAGACAGAGACGAAGATTAAACTTGTTTATGGCCGAGAACACGAAGCGAAGAGCCCAAGAAGTTTCATAAATAAATGCAAATTGCAAATAGGTTTTCCTGTTTCGCCTGCTGGCTCAGCATTTTTTTCGCCGAGAGTGCCACAATAACAATGTGTATTCAATTAAAAGACATAGCACACATATAAATTTAGATATCTTCTGAATCACGAGTGGTTGTGGCCAAACACAAAAGTCTCGAAGGTGTTCAAACATTCTCCCCACCCCAGGGCTTATTATTCGAATATTTTTCATCGATTGTTCGCTAATGGTGAACCCGTTTTTAATTTAGTGATAATAAATTTGAAAGTTCGTGTTGGTAATTAATTGTCCAGTCAATTGGCAAAAAAAGTTGTGTCGTGAAAAGGAAACAGAAAATAATGAAATTGTATTGTAGTTGGGGCCGTGACGAGGGGTTCTATAATTAGAAGCCAGTAAAAACCAAGAGGACTACAAAGCAAAGATTATTGACACATTTTGACTGCCCTAACACAAACACCGATGTTTATTCCTGGTAGAGGCAGAGATATGCCAAATTCCGGGCCTTAAATTGAACTCCAAACAATCTCGGTTTTGCTGACACAGCAGTCAGCGTGGTAAACAAAAAGTCTTCAGAACCGTTTACTTTTCCAGTAACCGTACGCAATACTAACATTTTGAAAAGTTTGCACAATTCGTAGTGGAATGCCCGCACTTTATGGCCAATAATTGAAAGAGTTTCGTCTTTTGGTCTTATGGTCTTATAGTAAAATATATTTCGATTTCCTTATCGCGCTGTTCCTACTCCGATCGCGGCTGCTTGCTGACTGAATTCAGTTAGAATTATGGGCCACCACATAAGGTTGCTGCTGCTGCGGCTTCTGTTATTGTTGCTGCTGGCAGCGCTGCTCAGCGCCCGATCTCGGGTGCTATATAGCACATATACCACATGGCGTAGGAGGTCTACCGAGCGAAGGTAGAGCGAGAGCTATAGAGAGAGCCGTCCTGCTGTTACTGCCACTGGGGCGTATACGTCACTTGTATCTGATGGGCCAACAGAGCGCATCCCAAGGTATTTTGGGGGGCAAAATGTTTGCCCGAATTTGGCAAACCCGAACGGCGGCGATATAAAAGCAAAGACAGTGGCTGTGGGAAAGTATGTGGGCGGTTGGTTTGGTAGGCAGCCCACCTATAAGGTCAGAGATCATTAAAAACCACTTTCATGCGCAAATTCCTGGGCGAATTTGATTGTACGCAGTTAATATTAGTTTTTAAGTTTGTTTTTGTTTACTCTTATCTGTTCTCAAAAATTGATAAGATACATAGGTGATAATTGGACCCAATTTGAGTTCAAGGCCTTCAGGCAACAATCAAACAAAATTAAATTAAGTTAGGTATGCCACTTTATGGCCAAGGCAGTGTGAAATTGGAGTGCTATCTATAATATCAAGCTATCTCTGCAGAGATTTTAAAATATATCTGGTTAAATGCCATTTGAGAGTTTTTTTATCGCAGTGCTCTTATATTTGTTTTGGGGATGCGATCATCGCCAATCTGTCTGCCATTTCACTTAACTTCGATCTGGGACTTCTGCTCTTTGCATACGAGTAATAATCATTAAGAGCACTTGCAATAGCCTATAGACCGCATCATCCCAGTTAACTGGTAATCGTCATCGTGCGGGATGATCCCATTTTCATTACGCCAAAGGAAAATAAATAAAGTATGCCGTCAACCTTTGTAGTATTTACCAATCGATGAGTCCCTCCTAACAGGAAAAACTCGAATGGAATGCTTGACGGTAAGCGGAAGTAGTGTTTCATTCATGATTCACAGTGTAAGCACTTCCCTTTTTATTACCTCCTAATATTGGGAACGATAGAGTGAATCATAAATTACTTCTCTATAGGCTGGGCTAACGGGGAAAGACAAAAATAAGCCAAAAGCATTAAGAGATCTAATTAAAAAGCATGTCTCCGCCTCTGAATGGGGTATAAATCAGGCCAAGATGTGTGAAATAAAGCCATCAGACGACATTAAGTCGCCCTGTCGCCCGACGCGATTTGCATGACATTAAACTTCGGTTTTATGAGCGATTTCTGTCCAATAGCTGCCGGCCAAATTACAATCTGTGGCCGAAAGCGGACAAAGGCCCCTATAGAGATTGATGGAGAGTGGAGCGAATGTGTCGCCCAATGGTCAAGTCAAAAGTAGGGCTCTTTGCCTTTCCTTTCCTCCTGCACACCTACCACCAATCTCCAAGTTTTGGATAAGATAAGATCGCAAAAGAATGCCCGATTAGACAATTGGCAATGTGAATGGGTAGCCAGGTTGGCAATGCACTTGCATTGCACTTACCCTGACATTAAAACGGCATGAGTAGCCCCTGAATATTTCTTATCTAATTTTCAGTAATACCGAAAGCTAACCGATGACAGCACGACAACTGTTCCGCTGTGACTAAATTCATAGCGTTTGGAATGCAATTAAGGCGAGCTATCAACGTGAGGGATTGATGACAATCGGCCAGGTAAATGAAGTCATTAAAGTGTCGTCGGGTGAATGAAACACGTCCGACTTGACTGGCTGCCTTATCATCGCAAGTGCCTGACTTAAATGTGGCCAATCAATTAGCGGGTATTTATACAAACATAATTATGCCATTATTTAATTGGCCCCCTGATTAGCATTACTTGTGTGGCTATGCGAACCAAAAAGTATTTTATTGATATTCTGGCCATACGCACTGGGGCCCGTTTAGATTGGTGGAATTCCAAAGCACTGATATCACTCATATTCTTAAATTGTATTGCTTGGACTTCAGGTGCTTGAAGTCGGAGCGAGCGGAAGAAACTTATATTCTTGATACGCAAAAGTAGTCCAAGAACAAGTCAATCCAATGCCAATCCCACCTGACAACCCGACATGTAACTTCCTTATCGCGGATGTTATCGATACGATTTACATTGTTCAATTTGGGGACCGAGATTCATAGTATTTCGTCATAGCGCCAATTGATAAGTTGTGCGTTGGGTTGGCCAGAGTGGAAACTTTGCTCATAAATCGAGAGATTCCCCCATGAATGCCTCTTTATTGTCTAGGAAGTTGCGAACGGAATTTTAATCAGATCTGCCTGTCACTTAATTCCAAAGGAATTTACCTTTCGTAAATGTTTATATATAATGAAATTTCGGCCCATTTTGTTTGGGCTGCGAATGTGGCTATTTTCGGATATTAATAACTGTGGTTAATCGTTTCCGAGTCGAATGAATTGCAAGGCAAATATATGAAAGAATGCATAAATATTTGGCAGAATTCATTGAGAGTTCCCGAGGCATTTTCATCCATCCATAAACAATTTACTGATCATTAAAAAGTGTATTTATTTGTTCAATTCTTTAGCGGTCTGTCTTTGTTTATGTGCAATTGCGAATGAGAATTTTGAACTTGTTGATGAAGCAATTAATGAAGTATAAAGCAGCAGGAATTTGGGCTTTCTCCTTGGTGCTCGGGGTCACCAGCTGAAATGGCAGCCTTGATCCGATCGATTGTGCGGCTATTTCGGCATGATTCCAGTGAAATGCAGTGGGTACATAAGTATTTGTTTTGATTACAATTACAGAGAAATTTCGTCTAGGTATGCGAGGAATTTCCAAATAAATCGATTCGAGATATGTTCGTGTCTTCAAGGTCTAGGTCCCTCCATTTGGCACGCAATATTCGCATCAGTTACATTTTAGATGGAATGCTGGTCAAGTAATGACGAAATACAGCGAATGGATGTGTGACCACAGACCGAATTGAATTAATTTCATTTATAAATTGGGACAATTTCTTGGTCGGCAGCCATAAACAAGAAAAGAACGTGATCTGTAAGAGGGGTGAAGGTCACTATTTTTTTTTGGCATATTTGTGTTTAATATCTCAAATTGTCGATTCGTTTCAATTACACTCCACTTGTCGGGCATCGAGTGCAGGGCGTCTGTTTTGTTTTATGCAATTTAAGTACTTTTTGTTCGGCCGTCTGACATTGAAAGCGAGTTATTATATTAACAATTAAGGAAAAAAGAAAAACAAACATGCCACAACAGAGATACTAAACGCGGGAATTGCCTGTGTGCCAAGGTATTTTATTTATGCGAGTGCAGAAAAAGGTGCTTGGAATTTGACAGTTTGACAATTGGTTTATTACGACTCTCGACCAGCTGCTGCGATAGCCAATTTATTGATCGGCTTTAATTTCAGCAATGTTTCCGGGTGCAACCCCAACCCCACACACCTTCATCTCCAACACACCCCATCTCAAATGGTATATTTTGCATTTCTATTGTTTGCAGTTACTGTTTACGACCCACCATTTGGTTTTGATCTAGACATGACTTGCCAAACGCATTATATCGCCATATCATATCAGCTGATCGCTGCAATTTGGCTATTTATAAGAGTTATTTCACGAGAGATTGGAAAGCAATCCAAGCGGCCAGGCGGCTAATTTTAAAACATTTGCAAACACTTCACACCGACGTCATGGTTTAATGAGTTTGGAATATTCACGTCTAGCTGGATGATATTTATGTATATTTCTGATAATCGCCGACTAAGCGATTAGGTGGAAATTTGAAAATAGAACATTTCAGCCACCCACTTGATTTCTTTTGGGGCCTTCAAGATGGAAATCCTCGATAAAGATTATTCCATCTTGTCGCTGGCGGAATCACCTGTTCCTCGAATGCGCACAACGCGGTTACCACTCATTTCCCTGTTTATGTTTTGTTAAAAGCCTTAGAAACAATAAAGCTAGATACTTCTGCTATTTTTCTCTAGATACAAGTTTGTTTTTGCTCCAAAGTTGCCTTAGCTTGTTGTTGATAATTAATAATTCGCTCATCGAAAGCAATTCAGAGGTGGTGGTTGTGTGTAAGCATCTATATTTAGCTGTATCCGTCGACTTATTAGCAGGGCAGGTGTACTCCGGTACTCTTAAAAATTGCACTCGAGTGCTCCCCACACAGCTCGTACTTTATTGCTGTTTTTTGGCATATTTGCAGTGATCAGTAATTATCGCACTTGTCAGACGGCAAACAACGGGTCTCCAAATTAGGCGGGTTTGTCAATCATCTCCCAAATTCGTCATCCCCTTTCAGTCAAAACCCATCCACACACCAAGTATAAGTTATATAATCTATAATATAGAATCTATATTAATTTTAAGACAAAAGCGAGATCAGATGTTTTCAAGGCTGTTCCGTAAGTCGTAACATATTGGTTGGGAGAACAAGGCCCTCAAGCATTATAGCGAGATCCGTGCCCAATCGTCACCTCTCGCAATAATACGTGAGAAGTGAGCGTAGCTCCACTCAGCCGGGGCTAAAACTGGTTGGGAATTTTAGGGCCCCGGCGAGGGTAGAATTTTCGTTGATAGCACAGCAGCACTGTTAGTGGGGTCTGTTATATTAACAGCTCTGCCGAGCTCCACTGGGGCTGAGTGGACGAATTTTAATGGGCGCTTTTCTTGGGGCTGATTTATGGATGGGTCTCGAGTTTTGTGTTTATCGCAGCCGCTTTGTTTGCCGTTTAATTTTCGCTCTGCGGTTGTGTTGGCACTTAAGCTAAATGCCTTGCCATCAAGTTTCTAGACTGTTGCATCGAAGGGAACGAAAATAAACCGCTGGGCTCATAAAACGGTGAGCAAAATAGACAAAGTGATGGGTTAACCAGTCGTAATAGTTTTCTGGGTATATATAATATTATCCACGCTAGGCGGTTTACTCCCCCACGAATTAATGACGTTAATTTTGGATATCTTTATAGGCAAATGATCGCATCTGCTTTACTAAGCGGTAAACATATTAATTATATTATTGTTTTCTGGTTGGGTTTATTTGAAAACAATATTTGTTAATATATGTAAGAGTGCCAAATTCTTAAATAGATTTTTACTCATTATTTTTGTTTATAATTTTAATGATGGTTTTTCTTCCAATTAGACTTCCTATAGTAAAAAAGGTTAAAGACCCCCAACATTAACAAACAATTTAATTTTTCGATTTTTTAAGAGGGATCATTTGATCAAAGTCTGGGAGCATGTAAAAAAAAAAAAACAATTTACCAAGGTTCAAAATTTTGAACTTTTTCGGAATTTTGGAATTTTGATTACACATTTTTCGCCATAAACATGTTACACAGGCTACGCAGCTGTACTCATTGATTTGAAAAGAGATTATAAATGGAATTCTTTAGATTCTTGTTATAATATGTTCCGTCGAAATTGTGCGTTATCAAAGTCGCGGAGTTCGACTCCCCCTCAATTAATTGGGATTTGCAATGGCTAACATGTGCTCAATCGTACTTATTATTAATTGCCTTGCATATGTGATCGCGACAAATGTTTTAATTATATTGAGAGTACGGCTTTCGATACGGTGTGTCCCATATTCGACCGCCTACAGTCTCATGGGCTTCGAGCAGGCCAGTGGGACAAGTCTGGTATCTGCGATCTCGTCAGCAGCCCCGCCCCCCGGCTTTGGGTTTAGCTTCGCTCGTTACCAGACAGTCGGAATTACATATATCCGAGCCGCAATCTGAACCCGAATCCGAATGTTATACAAGCGGTTTGTCTGTCTGGAGCGTTGGTGTCACTCGCTGTTCTATTCATAGCCGACTTGAATCTGATTTGGCCCCTGATTCGCATGACGAATCTTTTCCTGGCACTTTCTTCAGTACGCCAATCAACCGCAAAAGGTAGCGAATTATGGCCTAAGGCGAATTTATTTGAAATTACCCTCACAGCAATACCTATGTATTTGCAAGGCATTGCAAAATATTGGTCGAACCGTGAACTAACATCTACAACCATGTGTTTTGAGGCTTGCCAAAAATTTCATTTGAAACAGATGGCAGATTTTGAGTGGCCGAGCAATTACTTTTACTTTTCGACAGAGAATGACACCTTGATTGCCTGCATTCGAAGAAAAACACGGGGATGTTTATATAAGCCAAGTATTGCAATATATATGAATTTGTGGAATTTGGATAATTATAAAAACATTTTAGGACTTACAAGAAAAATAATTGAGTAAGAACAACAGATGCTTGACTTATACAAAAATGTTATGAGTTTGAATATGAAACCTCTTGCTAAATAAAGATAATACAAACTAGGGTGAGGCACATAAAGGTATTTTCTAATTTGTTTTACCTTTCCTATTCAGTCTACAGAATTTTCTGTATGTACGATAAAAAATATTTTGAAATTTATTTCGTTGCGTTTACTAGTCTTCGGAAGTTTACAAGCATTTACAATGCTGATCTGGGAAATTCCCGCCATAATCCTGCATGGGTTAAATGGGTTAATGAGCTGCCCGAAAGAGCCCCCTTAACCCAAAGTGAACACTTTATGTTCGTGCTCCCGACAATTGTCGCTTTCGCGGATGTTTGCCCCATTGTTACGGCCAGAAAGTCATTGCCAATGCCAAGTGCGAATCATTTGGCGCGCGATAGATACAGCTGTATTTGTATCTGTATCTTGTAGATACACATACGAGTCATGTACATGGGCTCGTTGATTCGTGGATACGCGATTTTATTGCGGCCTCATCCAATGTCAGTGACACTCAACTCAGTCAGTGTCAATGTCTGCACGCCGATGACAAGGCATTCGCTCATCGGGCTTAATGTGTTTTGTTTTGTGGTAAAAAAAGTGATATTTGGCTGTGCGACTGAATCATTGCGATGCTGTTTAGATACAAGTTCGGATATAGATATGACGTGCCCCCAACCGAACCCCAAAAGTTCTGTTTGTCTACCTCTTTGACGCTTGTCAACTATCCAACAATGTCGCCCCAATTGTTGTTTAGTTAATTTTCATTCCATTGTTTTGCGCAGTTAGCCCAAAGACTTTGTGGGATGCTAATGGGCGAGATGTCATCATAAATTAATTGCCCTCGTATGATAAATTAATGGAACAAAACAGTACCTAAACTAAATATCTCATAAATTAATTGTTCACAGAAAAAAATGAAAATTAAAGCAACCCAAAAATTGACGTAACTTTTGCTTGAGAAGAAAAGCCGCTTTTCGATTGAGACAAGTAGAGAGTTTTTTAGACTTTTTTGTAAGCAGAAATGATATAACAATTTAATTCTGAAATAATTTCTAATATTTTATTTCAAGTTTAAATTTACATTTACTTAAGATCAAGCATTATTTTGTTTTTGAAGGTATGGCTGATCATCAGAACTGTCCATCTTTTATAGAATTTACTAACAAATGTGAGTACTAGTATTTCTTGATTAATTAGTAGGTACTTTTCGAAATTTTAAACTGTAAAAGTACCTAAGCCAACAAAAGGGTGTCTGAATTATGTATCTTACAGATAACCAAAAGTGTCAATCCAAAGGGTGTCTGAATTAAGTACCTCATGGATAAGCAAACTTTACCGAAGTTAACTACTTATTCATGAACTTGTACGGCTTTATTCGCTCTATCTATCGATCTGACTGGCTGTCACTTTCTGCACTGGGGTTTCACTTTGGCCAAGTTCAATTAGCAGTGGTTGCATAATTGAAAGTGCCAACGGGTACCCCGATTTCGATCGCAGGGCGCCACTTTAGCGCTCGTCGAGGTGTGAACTGCTAATGGGCCACAAACATTGTAGGAAAGCAAATAGCAGGTAACACATGTTTCTTGGCCAAACAACCTGGCCAAAGAGGCCTATCAGTGCAGGTGGGCCGTGACGTCACGCAGATCCGTATTTGCCGCTGCACTCGAGTGGCAATGGAGCGTACGATAATCGGTGGTGACGTCATTTGTCAACCTGCTGACAGCCGAGTGATAGCTAAATGCATTTTCCATTTAGCGCCATTGAATCACTGATTGAATGGGAGTCGATACGTGCCATAAATCAAAATCGACGCTAGTGGCAACCGCTGTGACAACGTCGATCGTATTTCTCGTGAAATGGCGAATAAAAAATGGGTAAATTAAAATGAAATAGATAGATGCATTCCATCACCTGCAAAAGGTCAGAGTTTAATGCCGGGGTGTGTGTGGGTGCCTATTTCAATTGGAATGCAAGCCCCCTGGCGAGTCATAAGTATTAATCGTAATAACCATAATAACCATTTGAATCAATTACGAAAATATGCTAAGATCGCACTGATACACACCCGAAGCGTGTCAATTGCGAGTGAATAAATGTGAGCATTTAACATATTTTTGTACTATATAGCAGTAACCTTAACCGCCGAGCTCCATTCGGCTAACAGTGCGTATGAGCCATATATCAAAACGATGACGGAGCAATTGACGGCAGAATGTAAACTGCTTGTGATGCAATTTACATTTTAATTGCCGCGTTTTTCAGCCGAGTTGTGTTGTGTTACCCGGGCCAACCCATTTAAATGGCGCTTTACCTAATGACATCGTCACGTTTCCCCTGTACAGTGGGCCCCGACTAACACTTTCTCGACTTCGATTTCGTGGTATGCAAATCGGAGATTTTCGAATCATTGATTATGCAAATGCCGCAGAGGTAATCAAATAAGTCTGAGGGTTGTGGCAAATACTTAACGAGTCGTAAAGTCTCTGAGAATTATGTAAATGCAAATTGGATCGGCGACATAAAGATCGTAAGTATAGCAGGGAGGAGGAATTAATTTGGGACCTAAGGCTAATGTGCTACACAGTTCAAGATCCCCAAAACCCTAGGGCAGAGCCATCCCGCGAACAGAGATAAGTATGACATCACCTGGACAAGACCAGTAGCTATAAGTCTGGCTCACCTGGCTCACCAACTCACCTTCGTCAGGTGTGTGTGTTGGCTGTTAGCCGTTTGTTTTTGTTATTCCGGGGCTGTGGAGGGGGAGGTGCCGGAACTGGACCGGATTGCGTGTTTGCTTTGCCCGCTCAAAGATGAAAAACTGACAAATTTATGGGATTATCAACCATACTGAACAATACCGAATATCTATCTATTACGTTACAGATTGCTCGAGCAGCGCTTCCTGTCCAAAATTCTGGTTAACCTTAGAGATCAGCTATATTTACATAGAATGATTTGTGGTTATCAAAGCTGAATCAGCACCTTTTGCGCCGCGATATTTGACCCCTTTCAGGGGTTACACTAGAAACAAAGGATAGGGCATACGAAAATTTATGTAAGCTACGTTAGAATTGCATTTGTTCAAGTTCACGGTCAGTGGAGCAAAATACACAGAACTAGAATAACATGTTCCCCTGACGGCAGCAAATCCGAATGCAAAAAGTAAACATCGCCGGAGGAATTCCAGCTGCACATCGAAAATAAGACGCAATCCCCAGGTTGTCTATTTGGCTTAAGATACAAATTCAGCGCCGAAAACCCACCTCTTTCTTTTGCGATGATCGATTGCGGTCGTGTCGGTCGGGATTTTTCTTTCTTTCTTTTTTTTTTAAATAGCGTGACTCTGGTAGATTTTGCATCCGTATCTGGTGAAGGCATCTGCATCTGCTCTGCACCCACGATCTGCCACCAGCGCTTTTGGCCAGACCCGATCTTGGCCCAAAGTGGCACAAGCATCTTCCCGACTTTCTAGTGCGTCCTATGAAAAATGCAAGTTTGCTCAGATTTCTGATAAATGTTCCTGTTTGTTGCCCGAATTTCCAGCAGGCGAAAGGGGCAAAAGTCGGGTTAAATGGGTTAACCTAAGTAGCTCTTTATCTAGAGAATTTAAACTGGCCAAGTAGCTAAAGTAGAGAAAATATTTAACGGTATAACTGGGGATCAGGCCGTTTGCTTTGTGTGATTAATTATCAAGTGCCAACTGATAGCTGTCAAATTGAGTTCCACCTGTTGTTTTTCCGAATCGAATATCTGCCTGGTAACCGCAAATCCGGAGACAATCCAACTGATATTGATTTCCCGCCAAGCCACGCATTAAATTACGATTTCAACACTTGCTTTGGGTTGCAGTTCGAACTGGATTCGGTTTATCTTACTAGTTATCTATTTTAAATTCTCACCTGTCACAGACAATTCAAGTGGCAATCAACGAAATTGGGCTTTAAATGCAAAAATACACTCGCGCACTATTGGTTTGCTAACCAAAAGTCAGCTGAAATTAGCGTCAAATTGGGTCCGAACTTTAAAGACTCAACTGATCCGCACGCGCGTTTGCTGTCGCGACAGATTTGGAATCCAGACTGAGACTGAGCCGAGTTAGCCAAGTTAGACTGGGCTGCGATCTGAGGACTGCGAATGGGGAAACGACTCCAAAAGCCGACAAGCGGTTGCCGACAAGCGATTTGCGTTTTGCGAACCCCTTCCTCACGGCTTCCACTTTTCGCTGAGCCCACAAACCGTTGAACAAGCAAATTTTTTGAGAACTTTCAAACAAAAAAGAACCACAAAGTGTTTTCAAAGTAACCCAAAACAAGGACAGGGCACGAGCGAAACACAACTCCAGCATGTTTACTTAAAGAAGTGCTTAGTTAGATAATGAGATTTTTAACTATGTTGCTTAAATACTTAATATTAAGAAACATTTCAAGTCTATATGATCTCATCTTTAGTTGTTGATATGTTTTAAAAATTTTCTTATGTGTTTCTTTCCTTCAATATTGCCATTGCTATAAAGTACACTTATATTAAAAATAATAAATATTTCAAAAAATATTTAAATAAATAGTGTATTATTTTAATAATTTTAAATTCATAATCTTATAAGATCTTGAAATTTATTTTAATTTGATTTAATTTTTTATTTGTTTTAATGTTATTTAGGTATTTGGTTTTTCTCTTAAAACATATGAGTTAGTACATACGTATGATTCATGTATGTTTTAAATAAACTGGGCTTTGTATTTATTTGTTGATTTCTAAAGCAAGAAAAAACGCTGTAGTCGATGGCCTAGACTATCAGATACCCGTTACTCAGCCAAAAGGAGTGTGAGAGAGATGCCAATATGCATGCAGAAAGTCGGCTGTTTCCGGGATTGCACACCACGCCCCCTAGCGTCTATTACTTTAAACCGACTTAAATATTTTTTGTAATGTTAATGGGTATTTATAACAGATAAATAAAAACCCATTTGGGTTTTTACAAAATCTTTAAAAATTTTATGTATTCATTTTATAAATGATCTCATAAAATAAATTTATAAATTTTATTGTCCTATAGAACTGGTATTTTTAAAGTTTCCCCGGATAGTTATTATATGTTAGCTTGTTTTGGAACATGTTGGATTAAAATTGTATTTCAGTTTGCTCGAAAATTTTCTTTGTATGCAAACTAATTGAGTTATTGAAGTCGATGGGACAAGGACAGTGCCTTGAAAAGAGCGATCCTTAATTGCATAAGCAACGAGCGAACATTAAGCTTAATTGTCCGGAGCTGCGCCTTCGAATCGGCTCACTTCATGTCAAGCGCATTTAAATAAATTCTGTTGAGTGAGCGGGCCATAAACAAGCAAACAATTACAAGTCAAAGTCGGGCGATTGAAGGAGCTGCTCCACATGCGTGTGGGAGTCAATATATCTACATATCGCCAGACGGGGATCCAACTGCCGGCAATGCCAACGCTTGAACCTGACATTCGGCGAATTCATATTTATTCTCCGCCACATGCGGCAAGTGACAGCCATCCACTGGCAACAAATCGATGCGATCGCTCAACAAATTGTATCTCTGTATCTGTATCGGTGTATCTGCATCTGCGAGTGTCTGCTGCTTGCTGATGCGTTTTAAATTGAAGTCAATTCGGCAGACATATGCCATAAATAACGGGAGTCGGGCCAATTTGATTATTGAATTCGCGAAAGTGCCCCCCAAGAATGAAAGTCAAATGAGGGAGTGCTTTTGGAAATACTCTACATTATATGTTCATTAAAATTCTAGTCGTCTTTCTTGTCGCAGAGAGTGGCTCCCTTGCCGATGCAGCAGGCGTAGGCCATCAGGTGGGGAATGGTGCTCTGCTGCATCATTCCGCTGAAGAGATGACTTTGGGGCCCAGTGGCAAAGATCCCCACATCCTCGCCAGCGTGGACGCCAATGGAGCCATGGATATAGCTGGGGTGGATGAAGTCTATAAGGAAAGCAGAGAGTATGTTAAGATATAATTGTAATAGATGGGCAAGAAAAGCGAATAAGTTCTATCAATAAATCGTACAAACTACTTCATGTAATTAATTATTTTTAATAAACTTAAATCATACAGATCTTGGAATTTAACCAATATGATTTAAGCTAAAAAACCATGCAAAATCTCATACTCGCTTAAATTTCGACTAACTGACTGGATTTAGTTAGAAAACATTAATGTTTTGATTTTATATATAGTTTAAACTTATATAATTTAAAAATTCATAAAATTTTGCTAAGCTAAGGACCCTTTTTCTATAGTTTGTCATGATTTTTCTGCATTCAGTCAAAACTAAAGCAAATTTATGATGCTAATGGTAACTACTTAAACTAACTGATTTGAATATTTTAAAATAACATATGTCAAAATGGAATAAGTTGTGATAGTATATGGCTCTTTTTTGCTCCTACCTTCAGCTCCGATTTGATCGGTGAGATCGATGCGCTGGCCATGATCATCCAGATACTGCTCGGTGCCCACAGCGTAGTTCAGAGTGGCGTACTTGATGCCATTCACATCGGTGTCATCCTGATTGAGTCCCAGGATGGGGGTTCCCCGGCCAGGATAGCCAGAGATGGTCAGCGGATGGGCGTGATCGGAGGTGACCACAATCAGGGTCTCCTCGGGATTGGTCAGTCCCAGGGCCTCCTGGATCGCCTCCTCGAACTGCAGTGTTTCGGCGAGCGAATGGGTTGGCGAATTGAAGTGGTTGCCGTAGTCGATCAGACCACCCTCCACAAACAGGAAGTAGCCCTCATCACACTTGCTAACCACTTCGATGGCCTTGCGCGTCATTTCCGCCAATGTGGGCTCCTCCTTGGGGTCGGCCAACTTGTTGAAGCTCATCACACCCGACCGGAAGGTTCCCATCAGATTCGTTATCCTCGAGGCATTCACACTCAGCAGCTGGTCGCGATTGTAGGCCATAACACCGCCGGGATGCAGACTCTGCCAGCGGGACAGCAGATTCACTCCGTCGGAGCGCTCGCCCTTCTTGTTGAACGGATCCGTGACGGTGTTGGGCAGGAACTTACCAATCCCACCGCCCAGCATCACATCGAAGTTCTTGCCAGGAGCCTGGGTGATCAGCTGGGTGGCGATGTCCGTGCAGGTGGCCGGATCGTTCTGGCCCTCACCGTAGGTTATAATATCAGTGTCGCTCTCGAAGAACCTGTTGGTGGTCTTGGCATAGGCTCCCGATGGACTGGCGTGGGTCAGCGTGGTGGTGGTCACAATTCCGGTGGCCTTTCCGGCAGCCTGAGCCCAGGCGGCGATGGAGTCCACCTGGTTGGCCGGATCCTCGCTGCCACTGCAGTTGTTGAAGGTCACGGCAGCCGTGATGCCCAGAGCCACGATATTGGTCTTCACACCGCACAAGTAAGCGGTGGCAGTGCAGGCGGAATCGGGCACCTGGGCATTGGAGCAGTAGGTCTGGGGAGGAATCAGATATATCATTTATCATCCAAGCTATATGATAGCCCTGTGGTAATCACTCACCCTGCTCAGGCCCGTGTAGGGGAACTTCTCGAAACTCAGGGCATCTTCCTCGCCGGTATTACCCTTCAACTGGCCCTTGTGGATGCGGGCAGCTGCCACCGTGGACAGGGACATGCCGTCGCCCAGGAACAGGATCACATTCTTGGCCTTCCTCTTATCCATCTGCGGCAGCTCCAGTCGCTTGGCGATCTCCTCGTGGGCCAGGTCATACCAAAACTGGGCGTTCTTCTCCGCCTCGGGTCCCGTCTTTCCCTTGGCCAAGGCATTGGGATCGATCAGGCTGGCATCACGGGTTTTCGCCGAGCTCACTCCCACTAGCTGGTTTTGAGAATGTATCTCATTAACTAAAAAAGTGACTCCATTAGGATTCTGTTAGATTCAGGAGGCTGGAGCACTCACTGTCTAGGGAAGCTGCCAAGGAAGTGGCCACCAGGCCGCTTAGCACCAGGATAATGCCTACGTAGCTCTTCATGTTCTGGCAGATGAGTTACGTTTGGGGCCAGCGATTGGACTAATGCCAGGATTTCAACTGCAGCTATTTTATAATTACCTTTCTAGACAGATGTTATCTAATTTGTCATATCTCCGTGGCATAAGCCCCATAGCTCAAAAGTCTACCAAAAATCTAAGTTTATGGTTTGTTATATACATAGTCTTTTGGTCATTAGAGTTTATGACCATTTTTACGGATCTCTGAGTCAACAAACCTGGCTACCAGCCCAAAATTCTAGACCAATGAATGGCGTACACATTGGCTTTTAAAAGTGGGCACGGCACCAAGACTTTTAAGAATAGGAACTGACTCCTTCCCGCACTCAAGTTGAAGTAATGTGGGTGGCAGGTCCTAAGTACTACATGAGTTTAAAACCACAACTGTGCCCATTAAACGCTATAAAGATTGCCTAAAATCCGGCGATAATTTTTGAATAGAAGAAGAATCGTACTAAAAATGTACAGTTGAACTTCCGTAACCCGAACTTTCCCAGCTTGAAGTGTCTATAAGTTGAACTAGTCTTATTGACAATATAGAGTATTAATACTCATTAAATATATTTTACAACACAAAGTCTTCATAACTCGAGTTTTGTGTTGGTATACGGTGTTCATGCAATGGAAGTTCAACTGAACTGAAGAGCATACGTGGCTATCTTGATTATTTTCATCCAGAAATAAATAATACAAATAATAGTAAATTTCCCTTCTTGATCTGTTAAATTCTTTAACCCATTATACGTGCAATAAAGTTTATTATTATATGTATGGATATAGGGGATAGATCCCCCCACTCGGGTTAAAAAGTAACGTAATATGTATTTTATTCCAAATTTTTAATTTCTACTCAACACTTTGTGTATAACCCCTCCGCAAACAAATTCTGGATCCACCACTGACTATAATATACTATCCTATAATTGTTCACGACATTATAACGAGCTTCTCCCTTTATTATCCTTAAATTGGTTTCTTAATTTCTAAAGTTCAGGTCCTCTGTAGTTAGTTACCGCACACCTTCTTTCCGCTGCCAACGCATGAGGCGTAGGCCATTAGGTGGGGAATGGTATGCTGCTGCATCACTCCGGTAAATAGGTGGCTTTGTGGACCGGACGCCCAAATACCCACGTCCTCGCCGGAGTGCAATCCTATCTCTGTGGGGATATAGCTGGGCGTGATGGCATTGTCAGGGCCGAGGATATCCTCCAAGGGAATGCGCTGGCCGGTCTCATCCACATACTGATTGGGTCCAGCCGCATAATTAAGCACCGAGTACTTCACACCATTAATATCTGCGTTGTGCTGATTAACGCCCAGAATGGGTGTACCCCTGCCAGGATAACCGGCGATGGAGAGAGTGTGTCCATGATCGGCGGTCACCACAATCAGCGTGTCCTCGACGTCAGTGATGTCTCTGGCCAACTGAATGGCCTTCTCAAACTCCAGAAGCTCATCCAGAGCGTAACCAGCTTGTGTATAATGGTTGGCAATATCGATAAGACCACCTAAAAGATATTTCAATTCTTAGTAAATCTATATGCAAGACCTGCTTGTTTGGGGAGAACCCACCTTCAATGAACACAAAGTATCCATTTTCGTTGTGACTCAGCTTCTTGATGGCCACCTCGGTGAGTTCGGAGAGAGTGGGCTGGTAGGTGGCATCCGCATCCATGTGGAGGTCCATCAAGCCCGACTGGAAGACACCAATAATGCTGGACGCAGATGAGACATTTAGGTTGAGCAGCTGCTTGCGATTGGTGACCATGACGCCTTTATTGTGGAGCCCTTGCCAACGGGACAAAAGATTCACTCCATCGGAACGCTCTCCAGCATTTCCGTGACTGTCCTTAATGGTCTTGGGCAAGAACTTGCCCATTCCGCCGCCGAACATGACCTCGAAGTTCTTTCCAGGCGTCTGGGTCACCAGTTGAGTGGCCATGTCGATGCAGGTGCTGGCATCCACACCATAGCTGGTCACATCCGTGTCGCACTCCCACATCCGGTTGGCCGTCTTGGCATAGGCTCCCGAGGGACTGGCGTGGGTCAGCGTGGTCGTGGTCACGATGCCAGTGGATTTTCCGGCATTCTGGGACCATTCCGCAATGGAGGTCAGACGGTTAGCTGGATCCTGGCTGGCGGTGCAGTTATTAAAGTTTACTGCCGCACTTACTCCGATGTTAATGATGTTGGTTTTCACGCCGCACAGATAAGCGGTGGCTGTGCAGGCGGAGTCGGGCACCTGAGCGTTGGAGCAGTACGTCTGTGAAGATAAGAGTAAAACAATTACACACGTTGAAAACGTTTTAGTATGGAAACTCTAGATCAATATATATTCTAAACTAATATATTTCACAAGTATATATCCCGGGCTGGAACTCACTCTGCTTAATCCGGAATAGGGAAAGCTCTCAAAGCTCAGCAACGACTCCTCACCGGTCTTGTTCTGGCGCTGTCCTTTTAAGATCCGAGCAGCTGTGACTGAGGAGATTGGCATACCATCCCCGAGGAACATTATAACGTTCTTGGCCTTCTTGGTACTAAGCTGTGGTAGCTGCAGCCTCTGGGAAATCTCCTCGTCGGCGATATTGTACCAGAATTGGGGATCCATCTCCTCCGGCGGAGTGTACTTGCCCTTGGCCACATCCGTGGAGAACTTCAGTCTGCTAGTCTTCTGACCAGTCAGTTCCAGCACATTGTGCACTTCCTTGACTCTACTGAGTGTTATTCCGGAAAAGGCAAGTATCACTAGGATCGGGAGCAGTAATTGCATTTTGGAGAATTGCAACTTTCGAATGCAGCGAAATTTCACAAACTACACCGAACCGAACTGATTTCGAGGGCTTATATGGACTGCGAAGATTCGTGGGTGCCAGATTATTGTACTTAATGCAGTTTTATGAACTTTTGGACTTATCTCTGCTGGTACTGCGAATTTCCAGGAAGATCAGCTGAAACTTACATTGTTATCCCACTACCCGTTGTAAAGCTCATACGTAATATGCGGCTTGTAAATATTTGACCTTCGTTCTAACATTTGTTTTGCTCATGATCCTTAAAGTGCTGAGATCACCTGTGCAAATTATTATTTGAGCTATCTGGTAAGAGAATCAGTCACGTTTGCGGCAATAAAGAAGTTAAACAACCCCTTGATAGTAATCTACAGAGAACGTGTGACAGAGCTATCACTAAAATTATTGCATATTTTTATAAAGCAGAAAGTTGTTATTGTTTAATCTGACTTTTTTTTAGGAAATAAGTTGTCGTATGTAACATTGGTAGTACAACTTAATTGTCCTGATAGGTAAAATCATCTCCTAAAACGTAGAGCACGTTTTCTCGTAAACCGTAAGTCCTCTAATATGTATTACATTTTACTTATTATTTATTATATGATAGAGTATATATAAGGCAAACGATTAAGCTTATACCAGCGTTCTACACGCGCCTATTTATAAACTCGTTTTGGGCAGGTTTTATCTGAACTTTCCTATCTCCATGGCATAAGCCTTATACCCTAAACGTCTCCGAAGAACTCAATTTGTGATTTAATATTTGCACAGTTTTAAGATAATAAAGTTTATGATTATAGGGGCTCATTTAGTTAATAGACATGGCTACCAGTTCAAATGGAAAGCGCACGGTAACGAAAATCTTTAGACTTTTTAAAGGTGATCACGACATAAGGATTTTAACAATGGACAGGTTTTAGACCCCCTACGTGCATTTTTGGGGGTGGCTAAGAAAAAGTTCTTAATTCATGGCCACAAGCGTGATAACTGGAAGACGGAGGGATTGACAAACAAATACTCATTAAGGTAGAAAAAATAAAATAATTTTAAAAGAAAGAAATAAACTGGAGAACAGTATATATACAGTATATCATATCTAAGAATATTTTTTTAATAGTTATCAAGAAATGTATTTATATCGAAGTCCCACAAATTGTTTGTTCCGATAACCAAGTCTATAAGTTTGGAAATCTTTAAAATCAGTAAGGCAGAAGCTTTTTTAACAGTTTTTTTATTCTTGTAGGGTTCTCTATTCAATTTTGTAAGTTTTTAAATTGTTGTACACATACTCCTAAAGTATTAAATGTCGTTTCAATACAGTTGGCGTTATAACTTTGGTCATATTACATAAAATAAAAACATATACATATTTTATTTGCTTAGTAAAAGTTTATTATGAACACTAATCAGAGTCTTATACATATACATTGGGTGAACGATAGACTTAGGCTCAAACTTTAGTGCCATAGTTGCCACAGTTAGTTGTCGCACACCTTCTGTCCGCTTCCAATGCAGGCGGCGTAGGCCATCAGGTGGGGAATGGTGCTCTGCTGCATCATTCCGGTGAAAAGGTGACTCTGTGGACCGGAGGCGAAGACGCCCACATCCTCGCCGGAGTGCACGCCTTGAGCCATGGGTATGTAACTGGGCGTGATGGCGTCATCCGCACCAAGGATGTCGTCCAAGGGTATACGCTGGCCATTCTCATCCAGATACTGATTGGGTCCAGCCGCGTAGTTAAGCACCGAGTACTTCACACCATTGACATCGGTGTCGTGCTGGTTGATGCCCAGAATGGGGGTTCCTCTGCCAGGATAACCGGCAATACTGACGGCATGTCCGTGATCGGCGGTCACCACAATCAGCGTGTCCTCGATGTCAGTGAGGTCCCTGGCCAACTGAACGGCCTTCTCGAACTCCAGAGCCTCATCCAAAGCGTAACCAGCTTTGGTGTAGTGGTTGCCGTAATCAATGAGACCACCTTCGATAAAAGCAAAGTATCCGTTCTTGTTCTGGCTAAGCTTCTTGATGGTCACTTCGGTCAGTTCGGAGAGGGTGGGTTGGTAGGTGGCATCCGCCTCCTTGTGGAATTTCATTAACGACGATTGGAAGAGTCCAATGACGCTGGACACGGCAGAGACGTTTAACTTAAGCAGCTGATCCCGATTGGTGACCAAGACGCCTCCGTCGTGAAGTCCTTGCCAGCGGGACAGCAGATTCACGCCATCGGATCGCTCTCCAGCTTTACCGTGACTATCAACGATGCTCTTGGGAAGGAACTTGCCCATTCCGCCGCCGAACATGACCTCAAAGTTCTTGCCGGGCGTCTGGGTCACCAGTTGGGTGGCCATGTCGATGCAGGTGCTGGCATCCGCACCATAGGTGGTCACATCCGTATCGCACTCCCACATCCGGTTGGCCGTCTTGGCATAGGCTCCCGAGGGACTGGCGTGGGTCAGTGTGGTGGTGGTCACAATGCCAGTGGATTTCCCAGCGTTCTGGGCCCACTCGGCGATGGAGGTCAGACGGTTGGCCGGATCCTGGCTGGCGGTGCAGTTATTGTATTCCACTGCTGCACTTACTCCAATGTTGATGATGTTGGTCTTCACACCGCACAAGTAAGCGGTGGCCGTGCAGGCGGAGTCGGGCACTTGGGCGTTGGAGCAGTAGGTCTGCAGAGATAGTGATTCATTAATTTAAAATATAATAATAGAGGTCCGCACAAGAACTCACCCTGCTCAACCCAGTATAGGGGAATCGCTCGAAGCTCAGCGAGGACTCCTCACCAGTATTTCCCAGACGTTGTCCTTTCAGGATGCGAGCAGCTGCGACGGTGGCGAGTGGCATACCATCTCCGAGGAACATAATGATGTTCTTGGCCTTCTGCGTACTGGGCTGTGGTAGTTGCAGCCTTTTGGTAAGCTCCTCGTCGGCGATATTGTACCAGAATTGGGGATCCATCTCCTCCGGTGGGGTGTACTTGCCGTTGGCCACATCCGTGGAGAACCTCAGCTTACTGGCAAGCTGACCCGTCAACTCGAGCACATTGTGCACCTCCTGAACTCCACTGAGTGCTGTTCCGGCCAGGGCCAGAAGCACCAGGATCGGGAGCAGAAACTGCCTGTGGAAGGGGCCCATCTTTGATTGCTTTGCTGCTGGTGAAATCTCACTAACTACACCGAATTAAGATGATAACACGGGCTTATATAGCCTGACAAGATGCGTGTGCGGTGGATTTTTGGCTTCCAGACAAAAAATTCCTAAATTTGGGTTTATTTCCCCTTTATGGTCCCCTGGACATATCTCGCTTGAAATGTCGTATCTCTCATAAAATCAGCTCTATCTAGCATGGTGCTCGGTGAGTTGGGAACTGGTTAGGGAAGGAATGTACAATATTATACTATCTTACCACCACGGCAGTTTTTAGAAATTATACTAAATATTGTCTTTTAGTTCTTAGCGAATAAGTATTTGACCTTCGTTCTGTCAAAAAAAACTGGAAAACCGTTGCCCATTTGTCTAGCTCATGATCCCAAAATGATGAAGTCACCTGTGCAAAGCATTACTCCTGCTATCTGAATCAGTTCAGTCACGTTTGGGGTCGTAAAATCGTTTAATCTAAGGCGAACGTGTAGCTAACTTATCACCAGCTTTTTTTGCAATTTCACCAATTGGAGGTAGATGAGATGTGGTCTCGTGATGACAAATTTAGCTAAAGGGAAGCTGTTCTTGTTTAGTAGGACCGGTGCAAAGAATAAATCAAAAGAAAGGCAACCTTCACTTACTCAAATTTCTAATAGCTTGATCCAAATGCTTGCTTCTTTTCATAGGTCGAATTTTTCCAGGAATAATATTTATTGATTTACTCACACAGCTATTAAATTATTAACTATTTTTATTTAGTCTAAGAAAATTTAATGTTTTACTTTGGAAGAAGAAGTTCCACCGTTGTTATGCCGCTATATTAGAGTCACCATCTTTGAAAATAATGCCATAACCAAAGGAACTCTAAATTTCAAATTTCAACAAATAATCCAAATTAACCGAAAGTTGCATAATGTTCAAGCGCAGTCTAAGCCTTCTGGACAAGCTGCCCAAATCGAAGGTGGCCGAGTGGCTGGGCGGGATCGACACCGTTATCTGCAGCACGGATGGAGTTTTGTGGCAGGAGAACAATCCTATCAAGGGATCCGTGGAGGCCTTCAACACAATCAAGGCCAAGGGGAAACGCAGTCTGATAGTTACCAACGCCTGCTGCCTAACTACCTCGGAATTGTTTCAAAAGGCCAAGTGCCTGGGCTTCAATGTTCAAGAGCAGGAAGTTCTCAATTCGGCAGGTGCCGTTTCGAATTACCTTACCGAGCGGAAGTTCAAGAAGAAGTTGCTCGTTCTGTGCGGCGATGGCATCCGCAAGGATCTGCAAAAGGCCGGCTTCTGTGCCATGGCCAATGATCAACGACCGGATGACAGGAACAGATTGGAATGGGTCAGGAACCTGGTTCTCGATCCGGACGTGGGTGCTGTTCTAGTGGCGAGAGCCGACGGCATGGAGACGAACCAAATGCTTGTGGCCTGCAACTACCTCCAAAATCCCAAGGTCTTGTTCCTGACCACCAGCATGGATGGATTCCAGACACTTGGCAAAACTCGGGTTCCAGACGCGGGCGCCGTAGCAGCTGCCATCGAGGTGATCGTGCAACGGAAGGCAACCGTCTTGGGAAAACCAAATCCCCGAATTTTGGGCAAGCTGCTCGAATCTGGCGAAATTAAACCGGAAAGGACACTTATGATAGGAAACTCGTAAGTCAGACCAACACAGTTTCGATTATTTTTTGAAAATAACGATAGAAATCAGTAAAACAGAGTATCCATGGGTTAGAATTGGGTTAGAAACCCTTCTAATTATAAACCGGGAATTTACATTTAATTAAAATACAAAATATTTTTTTTGCTAAATGGTATTTTTCCTCTTTTAGGAATCAAAAAATTATTATCATTGTTTTATTGCTATTGTTTGGTTATATTATTATACCCGTTACTGGTAGAGTAAAAGGGTATACTAGATTCGTCGGAAAGTATGTAACAGGCAGAAGGAAGCGTTTCCGACCCCATAAAGTATATATATTCTTGATCAGGATCACTAGCCGAGTCGATCTAGCCATGTCCGTCTGTCCGTCTGTCTGTCCGTCCGGATGAACGCTGAGATCTTGGAAACTATAAGAGCTAGGCTATTGCGATTAGGCGTGCAGATTCCTGAGCTTCTTACGCAGCGCAAGTTTGTTTCAGCAGAGTGCCACGCCCACTCTAACGCCCACAAACCGCCCAAAACTGTGGCTCCTACAGTTTTCATGCTAGAATAAAAATTTTAACTGAAGTGTATTTTTCTCATCAATACCTATCGATTGACCTAAAAAAAAGTTTACCACGCCCACTTGAACGCCCACAAACCGCCCACAAATTTCAAAAAATCGTTAATATGATCGCGGATATCAAAGATAGAGAAATGGGATTTCAGATTTAGATTCCGTAGGCTTGAGCGCAGCGCAAGTTCGTCACGCGAATATGCCACGCCCACTCTAACGCCCACAAACCGCCCAAGCCTGTGGCGCCCACAATTTTCATGCTAGATAAAAAATTTTAACTGAAATGTATTGGTCTTGTCAATACCTATCGATTGATCCAAAAAAAACTTTGCCACGCCCACTCTAACGCCCACAACGCTTAAATCTGTCTACCGCCGGTAGGTGGCGCATTTCAATCTCGCTCTGCTGCTTGCATATCTCCATTTACCTTTGGTCCCTTTAGCTGAGTATCGGGTATCTGATAGTCGAGGTACTTGACTATAGCGATCTTCCTTGTTTTTGGATATTATTATTTTAGGGTGAAGTCGGACATTGCATTTGCCAGTATCTGTGGCTTCCAATCTTTATTAGTGGGAGGCGATAATGGAGCTTTTGATGAAGCTGAGAAAATTAAAAAAGAGGGAGATGAAAAGATGATGAAACTTGTTCCAGATACTTATTTGGAAAGTTTCGCCCCTTTCCTGGAGTTCCTGTGCACCGAAGTGAAGGCGGGAAACGAAAAGGACAAAAAAGCCCAAGAAACCAAGAACGATCCAGTAAAACAACAGATAAAGTGATTCCAATAATTTTTTTAAATTTAAATTAAGGCGCCCAAAGTTGAGCAGGTGCTAAAAGGAAAGTGAAGACATTGCAACACCCTGTCCATATTAGTCTTTGGCTCAAATTTATTGTAATCCTACTGTATTCAGACTTTTTATAAGTAAGTTACATAAATATCTTTTTAAGAAAAAATAAACTAGGCCTTGTAACTACAGTAGTCGATTTAAGGTTAAGAAATATAGGTGGGTGGAGTATAGCTTTAGCAGAGCTTTTTATTGTTATTATATTTTTCAGTTAACTACTCGATATTTCAAATATCACTTGGTAACAACAAAGGATTTTATGCAACAAATTATCAAGATTGAAAAATGGAGAATAGCCATGTTTGAAAGAAAACCGCTCATATCGAATGTAGGTTTCTTCCGTTAATAAATACGGACGTGTTGTCTATAGGGACTAGTAGAAATTATTGAGACCTAACTTATATTTAAACAAATTATAAAAATAGTAATACAATTAATTATTGGTTCTTGTCTTGGAAAGGTGGAATTGTTTTGGTTGCTGTCATGGGTAACGGTTTTTTAGTTGGAGGTTTTCTTATCAGGCGTCTAGCTTATGGTTATTATGCTGTTATATTTGATCAAAAATGTTCGAAATTTTTAAATACAATTTGGTCGATTTTTAGTTTATTTAATATTTTCCACACTGTTTTCGTTTTGTGATATTCTCTGAGTTAGGTGAGCCTATTTTAAGTAAGTACATTTACATTCGTTTTAAACCTTACAGAATTTTATAATGAACTCAATAAATATAAATTTCTAACAAAAGGCTTTGGAAAAAATGTTCAAAAACTCCAACAGAACGTATCGTTAACTATCGAAACCAGAACTAATCGATATATCGATGCTATCGTCAAGTGTTGCCCAGCTCTAGAAAGACAAAGACAAAGAAGAAACAAATCAAAATGTTCTCTGCAAAAGCTGTGCGCGTTTGAAAAGCGAAAAGTTAGTGACAACTGGCGAGTGTTATGCATTTTGTGGATTGCCAGTGGTGCATAGATTGTATCTAAAAATAGCGAAAGATGAAAATAGACTGCAGGCGAAACAGAAACAGAAACACCTTGAGTTGAGTGCAACGGCTGTGCGAGTGTGTGTGCGTGAGAGCGAGCGAGAGGGAGCGCGTGTGTGTGTATGCATGTGGATAAACGAAAATAAAACAAGGGACCGCTCCCCGCCGACGAATTGCCACCCCGCAGAGGTCATAATCCCAGCGAGAATCGGGGGAACTGCATCGCACTAAATCGGCCACTATCCACTAGCCACCATCCATCCCCCCACCCCCTTCCTCGTTCATCCACCGCCTGGAAAAACAACAACAGCAACCACCAGCGCCCTTACAACAACTGTTACAAAAGAGTCAGAGAGACACCCCGCACACACACACACACACTCAGGCACACCGAGTGTCCTCGCCAGAATTTCGAGTTTCCAATCAAACATCCCGAATCCATTTTCCAAATCCCAATCGTAAGGCGCCCAGGATGGACTCCGATGTCGAAATGGATATGGAATCTGACAACGATGGGGAGTACGACGACGACTACGATTACTACAACACGGGTAAGATAATGATAATGTGGGCATATTAAAGGGTTTCCTCCTGACAACAATCAGCCATCGATTTAACTGGGGCTAAATGGGGGTAAGAGTGTGTGTGTAAGTACAAGCACACACACAAGGCGCTTGGTTTGGTTATTCACCTTTTTGGTAGGCCCATAAGAGCCGAGAATTTGCATTCAGCACTTGACATTCGCCTTGGGTTTCAGTACCAATCCCAAGTCCCCACGCCCCCCATTCGATCCCCGCCCTTTCTTCGCTGACCATGAAGCTGAAATTATGGAATTGAACTTGAAACCAACACACACGCACGTAGCTACAGAGAGAGAAAAAGGGATAGAGCTGGGATTTTTAAATGTTTCAATAAACAAGATTAACTAGATTTTATAAGTATTTCTAGTGATAATAATTTCTTTAAATGATATAGATGTTCATCCTTGCGTTGCATGAATTATAAATTACCATTAGTAAACCCAGCAAAAACCACATTTCTTTATTCGTTCTCCATTTAAAAAATTTTGGTGCTGAAGTAATAGTTTAAAATGATTTATTTTATTTTAAGTTATTTAGGAAGTAATAAGAACTGTAAACCATTTCTTTTCTGACTGATTCTTAAATTCAATATACAATTTTTAACCTACCTCTAGTTTCTCTCAGTGCCTGGGCAAGTACAATTCGTAGTTGCGAGTTGAGACTGATTGCGAGGTTTGTGTTTTGTGGCTGGGCTTCATTATTGGCCGCCACTCTGCTCACGCTCTTCGTAGCTCCACAACCCACACCAGTGCACACACACCACCACCATCTCAGGTGCGTGCTCGAGTACGCAGTTGCATTTTGTTTTGTGCCCGCTCTTCCGTCAACTCGGTCTCCGCTTCTTGACCTGTCCCTTATTGTTCCGACCTGGCCAAGACGCCTCGTAACACAACCTTCAATCAGATACCCGCAACGTCGTAACATCGAGCATTTGTATGGCAGCCTTGTGCAGCGGCTTATTCTCGTGACTTAGCCATGGCTAACAAAATGCTAGCATGATTGGCATTTACAAGGATAGTAAGCTTTTATGATCCTACTAAGCCTTACTGGCTATAAATATTCCTGAAACTTTAAAGGTTCTGCCTTGAGTGGATTATGCTAGGAACGCTTTACTCCTCTCCCAACAAAACTAGTCTTCCAGAACTTATGTAACCAGTTACATACAGTAAGGGATTAAAAGTATCCGATTGTATGACACTCCAACAGTAACCCAAAGTTCGTTACAAACCAACCCTTGTTGTGTTGCATTTTGGTTCCAGTAATGAACGAGGAAATGTAGTTTAAATTACAATCGTTGTGTAAACAAATCTAGACCTACATATATCATTGTTATTTATTTTATTGGTTATTAAGAAGAATATTTTATAACTTTAAAGATTGATTGATTGAAGAATTTTTAACTCATCTTATCCTTTCTACTTCCAGGCGAGGACTGCGATGTGGAGCGCTTGGATCCGAAACGGGCCGACCCCGAGTACTTCGAGTTCGACTGCCTCACCGTGGAGGACATCGAAAAGCTGCTGAACGAGCGCGTGGAGAAGCTAAACACCATCCTGCAGATCACGCCCTCGCTGGCCAAGGTGCTGCTGCTGGAGCACCAGTGGAACAACGTGGCCGTTGTGGAGAAGTACCGCCAGGACGCCAATGCGCTGCTGGTGACGGCGCGCATCAAGCCGCCGATGGTTGCAGTGGCGGATACCGCTTCCACAAGTGCAGCAGCTGCGGCGGCCAGCGCCCAACTGCTGCGACTGGGGAGCAGTGGATACAAGACGACGGCATCAACGGTGCCACAGTACCGCAGCCAGATGTGCCCCGTTTGCGCCAGCTCCCAGCTGGGTGACAAGTTCTACAGCCTGGCCTGCGGCCACTCCTTCTGCAAGGACTGCTGGACCATTTACTTTGAGACACAGATCTTCCAGGGAATCTCCACGCAAATCGGCTGCATGGCCCAGATGTGCAATGTGCGTGTGCCCGAGGACCTGGTGCTGACGCTCGTCACACGTCCCGTGATGCGGGACAAGTACCAACAGTTTGCGTTCAAGGACTATGTCAAGTCGCACCCGGAACTGCGCTTTTGTCCCGGGCCAAACTGCCAGATCATTGTGCAATCATCGGAGATCTCCGCCAAACGTGCCATTTGCAAGGCTTGCCACACGGGCTTCTGCTTCCGGTGCGGCATGGACTACCACGCGCCCACCGACTGCCAGGTGATCAAGAAGTGGCTGACCAAGTGCGCCGACGACAGCGAGACGGCCAACTACATCAGCGCCCACACCAAAGACTGCCCCAAGTGTCACATCTGCATCGAAAAGAACGGCGGCTGCAACCACATGCAGTGCTTCAACTGTAAGCACGACTTCTGCTGGATGTGCCTGGGCGACTGGAAGACGCACGGCTCCGAGTACTACGAGTGCTCCCGCTACAAGGACAATCCCAACATTGCCAACGAGTCGGTGCACGTGCAGGCGCGCGAGGCGCTGAAAAAGTACCTGCACTACTACGAGCGCTGGGAGAACCACTCCAAGTCCTTGAAACTCGAGCAGCAGACGATCGACAGACTGCGACAGCGGATCAACTCCAAGGTGATGAACGGCAGCGGCACCTGGATCGACTGGCAGTATCTCTTCAACGCGGCGGCACTGCTGGCCAAGTGTCGATACACGCTGCAGTACACCTATCCGTATGCCTACTATATGGAGGCCGGTTCGCGGAAGAATCTCTTCGAGTACCAGCAGGTGGGTCTGAGTTTATTTATGTGTTGCAAAGTTCCTTAATTAAAATGTTATTCCCCTGCAGGCACAACTGGAGGCTGAGATCGAGAACCTGTCGTGGAAGATTGAGCGCGCCGAGACAACGGACCTGGGTGATCTCGAGAATCAAATGGACATCGCTGAAAAGCGTCGCACCACCCTACTGAAAGACTTCTTTCCAGTGAATGCATAGGCAACCGAAAAGCTTCCAGGGCCACCAGAACAGACAGCTTGTCCCGTTTAGCACAAATACATTTGATTGACTGTTGACAAGCCGAAAGAACGCGACGTTACACGACAGTATAGAGACGCTTATTTAAATTAAATTATACACATATTTACATGTATCCATCTAGCAGTAGGCCCAACGACGTGTAGCTAATTTTTAAATTAAACTAATAATCAAGTGCATATAGACTAGATTACGTAGCCTAGAGCATAGAGTCGACTACTTGAAGTATAATTACTATAGTTGTGACATTCGAAATCACTCAAAATGATCGGTGTAACTGCAATACAACGCCTTGCGCAGAACGTTAACGATAATAGCTATAGCCCTAGCAATAGCGATAGCTATACCATAACTATAACTATTAATCTAGCAAGTGACAAACCAGACGCATTTCAGTGGCCAAGTGTTCCAACAGTTTTCCAAAAACTAGCCCAAACGACCCGACGAAATGCAGAAACAATTCTAAATTTATAGCTCCGCAAGTCAAGCAATTATAGATCAAAGACCGTGTATAGGTGATCGGTCCGTCGGCTAGATCCTAAGTTTTAAATCTCGTATAAACCCAGGGCTGAGCAGCAGCCGCGTTAACAGCAGCAAGTATTCGTAATATGTATCTCATAACTAACCGCAGCACATCAATCGAACGCAAGAAGTCTTGAATTCTAACGAAACTAGGTACTCCCCGTCCCCCGATCCCGTTCCTTTCGATTCTCACATGATTCTCGATTAACGTTGTAAGCTGAATCATAAATTATATTCTAGGATTACGCTATGTATGTATGCTTATGCGACTGAATTTGAATTAAATTTACACTAGATATATACAACTACTCAATTTAACTGATTTTTCGACTGTGGGATGCAAGCTTGCGAAAAGAGCTTTTTTAGCAAAAGTTGTGGAGAAGCTCGAGCAATCTTGGGTTTGAGCCATTTGGGGCTAAGCTTTTACTCAAGTTTGAGTGTCAAAATGGGTTTGATTTTGACTCGAATTTATTTAGAGCTCCTAACTTCCAGCTTTTCATTATTTATAATCAATATTTCGGTTAAATTATGCTTTCAAATAATTAAGATGCAAGTATTATTGTCCGTGTAATTTGTTTAATTATTATTGTCCAGTCAGAGATTTTGATATTTTATGTTATTTATTACTGCTCTTCCTACTCTTCCTGGTACTTTTCCTTGAACTTTTCCTGGTACTTTTCCTAGAACTCTTCCGGCTCTTTCGCGTACTTCTTCTGGCAAGCAGATCCTTAGGTGGCTCTTCTTTCGGGATTTGGCTGGCCAGGGTAAACAGTCGACATTCGGAATGCTCCTTCAGCAGACTGTTGGCGAACTTCTTGGCTCCGGATATCTTTGTCACCCTCACATTGTTCATATTTTCCACTTTATTGGCCGGATATACCTCAACCTCACAGCAGTTCTTTATAAGCAAGAGGTCGCTGTTGTTCGTGATGGGATACCGGTAGTAGAGCTCGTTGCCGCAATCCAAGCACTTGTTCTTCATGCGTCTCAGCTGGAATTTGACTGGAAAGCATCGACCCACCATGGTGTTATTGTCCAGAATAACCGAATGTTTGTAGGTGGGTTTGGGCAGGGGCCGCTTGGTCCACTGGGAAAAAAGGGGGTTACAGAGTCATTAGGTAAATAAAATAAAAAATCAATCATCATCTGTAAAAGTATCTGGAAATACTGACCTCATTCAGATGCAAATAGGTCTGAAGTGGCCTGCACGCTGCCGAGCAGAGATTTGGGCGAAGATTCTGCTCCTGGGCCACGCACATGGTGCAGCACCTGAGCTTATCCTTGTCGGACTCCAGGAGCGGACGACCCTTGCTGCACTCCGCCCGGATGTTGATCTCCTGCCGCACAGGACCGTCCGGTTCGATGGTGGCCTGTATGACATTCGCCTGCGGTTCGACTACGCTCTCTGAAGGCGTTGATACCTTGTAGTCGATGCATGGACCGCAGGAGGGCACGAAGCACTTCCTACAGGGACCATCGACCCAATTTTTTTGGATCCAGCGCCGACAACTATTCTCCGGAGCGGACATTTTGCAGGCCGGAAAGGGTCTTACCAGGAAGACTAACAATTTGGAAATGAAAACAGGCAGTCAAAATGTGAAGGTCCAGTCATAGCTTGTTTATTTGGCTTAAAACATTAACTACTATTATTTCTCTTGAGATTTGGAATCCATTGTTTTTAGTTCGACTTCCTTATTATTTGAACTGCCTTTCGGTGATTCATCTTCATCAAATATCTTCAGATTCTTTGCGTGATACCACACCGAAATATTTAGAAAGCCGCCCATAAATATAAAAGATGCGGCTGTTAGATTCAAAGCGTATCTGCAAAGAGAAGGTATCCATCAGATGAATAATAATAAGTTGAAATCTTAAGGATTGCCAACCGTAAGGATCTCGTGTCGTAGAGCCAACAGTTTCCCTTATTGGAACAGGTCTTGCCCCACACCAAGCAATAGTTATCTATTAGCCATCCGAAAAAAATGGGACTGGGAATGAAGCCGAGTAGGGAAGCCACCATGGAACCCAATCCCAGAGCGAAGGTCTTATCCTCTGGAGGCATGCAGCGGAGGGCGATGAGCAGGTTTGTTGATTTGCTAGATGCTCCCACGAGTTTCAGGAAGCACATCACCGCCAGAAAAACTAGGAACTCATTAAAGCAGTCGACTGGACAGGTTCCATCCACAGCGAACTGGGACTGAAATTAGGGAGTTATCAATAAAATATGTATTATATGACTGGAATATCCTCACCTCAGTGCCAGAGAACAAACTTGAAGAGTCCATGCACTGGCAACCCGTGTAAATTGTCCTTCCCAGTGCATCCTTCGTCCTTTTCGTACATCCCGCATGGCAGGCGGATATGTAGGTGATGTTATCCGGACTGCAAACCGGGGCATAGAGCACATAGTCGCAGTGACAGGAGGCACTGCAGCTATTCCCAGAGGACAAGGTGCTCAGGGAGTTTAGCCTGTCACTACCCTCACATCCGATGGCCACATAGCACAGGATTCCGGCCACCGTTACGAAATCCACAATGGCATTCCAACAGGCCATTGACCTTGCACTCGGTCTGTACTTGGATATCACGTATCCGGAGATAAGGACTCCTGCGGCGGAGAATCCCAAAGCCACTGTGCCCGCTGCCATGGTTGCCATAGCCGCCGATTGTCTGTACTGCGTTTCGATATACTTGGGAGTGAATATCCAATAGGCCATGTATCCAAAGAAGTAGAGTATGGAAGCCGAGGTGTTGTACACATACACCTTGTTCTTCGACAGTCTCCTGACAGTTTTCATCATGTCACTGAAGGATCGCTCCTTGATGGGCAGTGACTGCCTGCGTTCATTCTGCTTCAGTTGAAGACGTCTCTTCCTCGAACTGGGCAGCTCCCTGGGAAACATAAACAGCAGGAAGGCTGCGATCAGCATCATGGCAGCCAGGACTAGCCAGCCCAGCCACCAGGCGCCCATCCAGCGTGGATCCTCCCGCCCAATCAGTGGCTCCAAGGTGGGCTCAATGTACAAACGCAGGCAAAGAGCAGCCAAGGAATAACCAATGGCTGGACCCAGCATCCTCAAGAACGTAGACATGCCTGGAATAAGGATACACCTTAACAAATACAACCAGATTATCAATACAATACTCACTCAACATGGCTGGTGTCTTGGACTTGGTGGCATTGTCGTCCATGTAGGCAATGCCCAGAGTGTAGAAAAGTGCCTGGCCCACTCCCGAGATAAGCTGAGCCGCAAACAGAAATACCTGAGGAACCCACTGACCCACCTCTTGGATGCATCCTCCTGCACTTGTCTGGCACAGTTTCTTATCCCGCTCTTGCCTGGCCAAAGTTTCGTTAACCTGGCCAAATTCCCTGGTTAACTTCAGGGCATCTTCGCCAGGTCCGTAAAGAAAATGCAGGGAACTGGTTAGCAGGCAAAAGGCCACAATGGTCAGTAATCCTAAACGGGACACTATATGATACATTGGGAAAACAAACAGAACTCAGATCTTAACCTACCAATCCCCATCCAGCGGGGTCTATGACCGTTTCCAGCATAATAGCCCAATAGGGCGGCTGTTAGCATTGTACTGATATCATTTCCCACCGAGATAATGCCAGAGGTTTTTGTTGGTATTTTATAGCGCTTCTCCAAGGTCGTAATAGTCGCATTGAAGTAGGCGAAGGTCATTGTCATCACACAGCCAGCTAAACCATAGAGGATCACATACATCTTTTCAGTAGCAAATCTGAAATGGACACATCCTAAGGATGGCTGCTTTTTATATAGGTGGTTTTAAGTTACCTTTGCATTGAGGGACCCCTGAATATCCAAAATCCACACGAAGTGTCTTCACTGTCCTCTTCCCTTCCCGTTCCATCCTCAGCAGAGTCCTTTAACTTTTGCGAGATGACAAATGGCTTTTCAATGAAAGGCAAGGTTTCACTTGTCTCTAAAGTTTCCTTTTTGCGGTCCTCTGCCATACTTCAACTTTCATCTCCAAACCGCTCGAATACACTGATTGTGTCTATCACAGATCGCCCCACCATATAGTCGACTGCATCCCATGGGTAAACAGATTTAAGATCTTATCAAGTCAGTCAGATTAGACAGTGAGGATCAGACAGGCGACATTTCTATACTATGCATGGAAATTACATTTTAAGAACAGTTAATTGACGGGGCTTCCTTATCTATTTTGGAAACGTGTTGAATTGTGCCACAACCTCTTTAAAATTAGTGGACCACGTATCCCCCGATAAAAATATGCACAAAAAGTTAAGCAAACAACTTCTGAATTTCTTAATATGGGCTTTTATTTCTTATCGGTAACAATTTCTTTTGGTTTTTCCTTAAGTTCTATTGCTTCAATAGGATTGTTCTGTGGTGCCGTTTCCTCTTCATCGAAGACTTTCATGTCCTTCGCATGATACCAAACTCCAATATTCCAGAAGCTGCCCAGAAAAATCAGAGAGGCACTCACGAGGTTCATGGTGTACCTAAGGGAAAATGGTTTTAGTTTATTTTCTCAATTTCCATTATAAAACTACTCACCTCAAGGACTTTGTGTCGTATATCCAGCAGTTACCCTTGGAGGTACAGGTCTTACCCCAAACTAGGCAATAGCTGTCCAGCATCCAACCAAAGACAATGGGGCTGGGAATGAAGGTGAGCACGGAGTATACCATACTGCCGAAGCCCAGGGAAAAGGTCTTATCCTTCGAGGGAACGCAACGCAGGGCCAATAGCAGGTTACTCGACCTCCCAGTGGCCCCCACGAACTTCAGGAAGCACATGACGGCCAGGAAGATGAGGAACTGTTTGTTGCAGTCCACCGGACAAACTCCATCCAAGGCGATCTGCGACTGGGAGGCAAGAGATGTTACGTTTGAGAAGGAGGTCAGGTTAAGGGAGTTGCCCATGCACCGACAGCCAGTGTAGATAATCCTTCCCAGTTCATCCAGCCCCTTTTCAGTGCAACCCGCATGGCAGGCTGATATAAAGGTCATGTTTTCTGGACTGCAAACCGAAGCGAGGTACACGTATTCACAGTCACATGATGCACTGCAGCTATCACCAGTCGGCACAGTGGACATGGAATTGGCTCGATCACTCTCGTCGCATCCCACCAGGATATAGCAAAGGATTCCAGCCACCGTGAGGTAGTCCACCACAAAGTTCCAGGCAGCCATTGCCCTGGCACTCGGCTTGTACTTGGAGATCACATAGCCAGAGATCAAGACACCTGCTGCGGAGAATCCCAGCGCCCAAGTGCCCGTGGCCATATTGGCAGTTGATGCCGATTGTCGGTACTGGATCTCTATATACTTCGGCGTGAATATCCAGTAGGGCATGTAGCCAAAGAAGTAGAGTATCGAGGCCAGCATGTTGTAGATATACACCTTGTTGCCGGCCAGTCGTTTGAGGGAGTCCAACATGTCCTGGAATGAGCGCTCCGCCAAAGGGGTATCCTCCTCGCCGGCTGCTTTTAGACGTCTGGCCCTGGCGCTTGGCAACTCCTTGGGAAACAGGGCCACAAAGAATGCAGAGATTATCAGAATAAAGGTTAGGAGGAACCATCCCAACCACCAGGCACCCATCCAGCGGGGATCATTCGGGGTGATTAGAGGCGTCTTGAAGGGATCAATGTAAAGTCGCAGGCACAAGGAGACCATGGAGAAACCCATAGCAGGTCCCAGCATCCGCAGAAAGGTGGACCAACCTTGGATGTAAGCCAATAATCAATGACGGATTGATTTTAAAACACTCACTTTAAACCATACTTAGCATAGCCGGCGTTTTGGAGCTCGCAGAATTGTCATCCATGTATGAGAGACCCGGTGCGTAGAAGAGAGAACACCCGATGCCGCCGATAAACTGAGCAATGAAAAATAGTACGATCGGCGTATAGTCTCCTGCGTCATTTACACAATTCGAATCCTTCTTATGACAAAGTGAGTCGTTCTTCTCAGTGGAATTTACTGAAGAATTTTCGAGGGATTCCTCCATTCCGTACTCTTCTGTCAGTCTCAAGGCCTCTTCACCGGGCCCGTAGAAAAAGTGCGGGGTCAACATGAGCAGGCAGAAAAGGGCTATAATGAGGAGTCCTACAAACGGACAAGAGATTTGGTAACCATATTTCAAATCACATCTTGAGAGATCTTACCCAATGCCACCCAACGCGGGCGGTGACCTCGACTCGCGTAGTAACTCAAAAAGGCCGACGAGAAAACAGTGCTTATATCATTACCCACCGTTATGAGACCCGATATCTTGGAGGGTATATTGAACCGCTTTTCCATCTGTGAAATGGTTCCAGTGAAATAGGTGAAGGCCATGGCCAGAAAGCAACTAGCTATTCCGTACATGATCACGAACATATGAGCGGTGGCAAATCTACAGATCAGGCTAACATTAGGGAAAAATCAGAACAGAATAGAATGATCTACCTCTGTAAGGCGGGCCCCTTGAATATTGAGAAACCACATAAGGTATCCGAAGATATTGGATATTTCTGCTTTTCAGATTCATTTCCGCCGGCCTCTCTATCCTTCAGAAACTTGGAGGTTTCGATCTCTTCACTGGCCATGTCGATCCTCCTCTGTCGAACTACTTCAAAACACTAAACCCTCGCCTCAGACGCAAGCTGCAATCGGCTCGTCGCTTGGGGTAAACACTAGAAACTTTGAGATAACGGATAACGACCTTTGCTTTTATAGCTAAATCCTTCTAAGATTTATCTTTCTAATCGGAATCTGGTCTTTAATTGTCAGCAATTACCATACGAGTATATACAGTGATGCGACCTTACTGTTACAATACCTTTTATTATGGTACTGGACTCTACGGGGGAAATCACACATGGATATTAACAAGACAAGGCACCAAAAACTCTCAATCACACAGCACTTAGGAGTAATAATAACTTAGGTCTAGATCTCTGTATTCTTCTCGTTGTTGGCCTCTTCCTCGTGCTGGACAATCTTCATCTCCAACTCCTTAACTTCCTCGTCGAAGATTTTCAGATCCTTGGCGTAGTACCAAACCCCCAGATCGAAAATGGCCCCTATGGCAATAAAGACAGCTGCGGTGAAGTTCAGTGAGTACCTGTGAGAAGTATTATTATAGACTGATATTCAAGTACTTTATGAGAAGACTCACCTCATGGAAAGCGGATCGTAGAGCCAGCAGTTTCCCTTGTTTGTGCAGGTCTTACCCCACACCAGGCAGACCCTATCGAAGACCCAACCGAAGAAAATCGGACTGGGAATGAAGGCCAACATCGAGCAAAGAGTCATCCCGAAGCCCATGGCTGCCGTTTTGTCCTTTTCTGGAACACAACGTACGGATACCAGGAAGTTGGAGGCCCTGCCACTGGCTCCCACGAACTTCAGGCAGCACATCACGGCCAAAAAGGCCACGAACTGGGTCCAGCAGTTCACGGGACACGCTCCGGGCATTGCCTGACCATTTGCTAGACTCTAAAATAATGTTGATCTTAAGTACTGGTAATCTTTAAGGGTATTTGGAGCATGGGCTTACCTCCAATGTGCTGACCATCGACGTGTCCTGGCTGAAGTCATCGCTATTCAAGTCCAGGCTGGTAAGGCGCTTGAATTGACCGGTGGTATTACCACTCTCAATGCCAGGAATGCAGGAGCAGTCGTAGAAGATCTGTAGAAATTGATAGAAAGGAATAAACAAAAAATACTTCGGAAGAAATTCTGACGCCTAGGCAACGAATGCTTGGAATTCTATCAAAAGATAGTATCTACAACCAACAAAGAAGTCCTGGATTTTAGTCCATTTTACTTAATATTAGGAACAATGGCCTAAACATGGTCTGAACAATCTGCCTTTTATATATATATTCAAGGAAAAATGTTCTTAAAATGGCTATAAGGTTTATTCCAAAGTTAAGGAATATGGACTTAGATCACTGAATTTCGTGTAGTATGATGTTCTTTTATAAAGGAGGAGGGTATTTTCTATTTATATTAATATTATCTAACCTTTTTTCCCTCGGAGTTGACGTGCAGACTTTTGCAACCCGCGTGGCAGGCGGAAATGTAGGTCATTTTGTTCTCGCCACAAACTGGAGAATACCGGACGTAGTCGCAGGAGCAGGCCGAATTGCAGGTGGTGCTGTTGCCCGCCAGGGAACTATCGTGAATGTTGACGATTACGGAACTTTCATTTCCCGGGCAGCCGATAAAGGCATAGGCCAGGATTCCGGCCACCGTGAGAAAGCCCACGATCACGTTCCAAGCGGCCATATAGCGGGCCCTGGGCTTATAGCGGGATATGATAAAGCCGGAGAGCAGGACTCCCACGGCGGAGAAGGCCAGGGCCACTGTTCCGGTGACCATGGATGAAGTGGCCGCCGACTGGCGGTACTGCACTTCGATGTACTTGGGCGTGAAAATCCAGTAGGGCGTGTAGCCAACCAGGTAGAAAATGCTCGAGAGCGTGTTGCACATGTACGTCTTGTTGGTGATCAGGCGCCGGAAGGTCTTTAGCATGTCCTGGAATGAGGCTTTTGCCTCTACGGGTGCCTTTTGGTCCAACTCGGCGGTAAGGCGTTCCTTCTCCGTACTCTTCGCCGCAAGACGCTCCTTCTCCAGCCGCCGATTCTCCTCCACCTTTCTGCGGGCCACCGCCCGGGGTAAATCTTTGGGGAACATGGAGAGGAAAACCCCGGAGAAGGAAAGCAGTCCGCCCATCACCAACCAGCCCAGCCACCAGGCGCCCAGCCAGCGAGGATCCTTGTTGTTGATCACCGGATGCATCTGCGGAGCAATGTAGAGCCGCAGGCAGAAGGATGCCAGGGCATATCCAATCGCAGGACCCAGCATGCGCAGGAAATACGAGAGACCTAGAAAAGGTAAAAATATAAAAATTCTCGTATTATTATATCAGCTTATATGGTCCAATTAATGCAACTAATGGCTGCACTCATTGTTATCTCCTCAGTGATAAGCATATCTCTTAAGCTAAAATTACAAAGTACAAAACCGCTTTATTAGTTTGTCTAGCTAATGAAATATTTTCTTAAAGTCTGTAAAAGATAGCTACATTTTATCTGATATTAAACAATAAAAATATTAGAGTAAAAAATGTATTTTCACTAAAATGCTATACTTAGTACTTAGTACTCATGCAATGATACACGGAAGGGTGGGAGGGGGTATGTGGTTATAGATTCCCCCCACTCGGGTAAAAATGTATATGTAATTTGTATTTTATTCCAAATTTTTGATTTCTACTGAACAATTTTTTTTATGTCCCCTTACAACCAAATTATAGATTCGCCACTGTAGTACTTATATATTCTTGATCACCATCCAGTCTATATTATTTTTTGTTTCATGTATTATTAAGACTCTTTGACTCTTGGGCTGAAAACTCTTTTAGTAAAAAATATTTCAATGCCAGGAATATGTAATATTCTACCAAATATTACTAAAGCTTTAGATATTTTTGGCAACCCCCAAACTTTTGGATGCGAATATTGTGAAAATTGCACATGAGTCAGCATAAATGACTAGCCACTCCCCCAGTTAAGACCATTGCGATTATGTTAACTTATCTCAACAAACACACAGAGGTTCAAGGCAGCTGAGATATGGGGGATTAACTGCCTGCCCTATCATAATTTTTATACGGTTCCGGTTGGATATAACTGGTTAAATGCCACTCACTCAGCAATGCCGGAGTCTTAGACTTTTTAGTGTTATCATCCATGTAGGACACTCCCAAGGTGTAGTACAGGGATCCTCCGATTCCCGAAATGAACTGCGCCACGAAGAGCAGAAGTTGGGGGGCAAAGTTTCCTTCACCGACTTCGCACTCCGCTCCACCGCCATTCAGACGGCAAAGGGTCTTGGATCGCTGCTCCTCAATGGCCTCCATCGTGGCATTTTCATCGGGCATCCCGCCAAACTCCGAGGTCAGGGCCAGTGCATCTTCCCCTGGTCCGTACAGGAAATGTGGTGCAGTGGTTAGAACGCAGAAAAGAACAATGGTGAGAAGACCTTAATAAATAAATTAAAATATTATTTTACATTCTGAGAAACTGTTTTCCTGTATATATCTTACCAAACCCAATCCATCTCGGCCGATGACCCTTTCCCGCGTAATACGCCAAAACCGCAGACACCAAAGTCTGACTTATGTCATTACCCACAGAGATAATACCTGTGTTCTTCGAGGGTATCTTAAAACGCTTTTCTATTGTGGTGATCGTGCCATTGAAGTAGGCATAAGTCATTGAAAAGATGCAGCCCACGATGCCGTATAGTAAAACGTATGCTGTTTGATTGGCAAATCTGCAGGAAAATAAATTTAAAAACGATAGCTATCAGGACTTCACAAATATTTTTGAAATATTAAGTTGAATTAAATGGTTGAATATCTTTATTATACCAAAGCCCATGGAAAGATCTGAATGTTGTCAATCAACAAATTCCCATTTCATCTAAATATATAAGTTTTTGAGCTTGAACCCACCGTTGGTAGAACTTTCCCTTGAAAATCCAGAAGCCGCAAGTGACATTCTTCTCCAGCGGAGATTCCTCTAGCAGCCTGTTAATTTCCGCGGTCATCAGGCGATCCTGCTCGGATTTCTGTTTCTTCTTTTTGGATTTGGGTGCTTTCGGAGTGGGTGCCTCACCACCCAGATTAATGCCCGCCTCCTTTTCTTTGTCATAGGTCTTTCCATTGTCTAGAAGTCGGGACTCAACGTCCGATTCTTCTCGGGAATCCGGGCTGCCAGTCTCCACATCCTGCTCCTCGGGTCCCAAACCGTTGGGATGCTCGCTCTGCACCATCCTAATTGGGGGTTGATATACGTTGCGATCTCACTTGGCACATTGGTCTCTTCCGCTTTCGGGCACCGAACTCACACACACACACTTTGGATTCACTTTTACAGTCTCTCGGAATATTTCTTAATTTTCGCCAGATCTTTCACGGGCAATTAGCTGGTTTTCTTGGGGGGAGCTCGGGTTCTACAAAACAACCAGGCGCGTGGGCGGGCGCGGATCGAGTGGCATCATGTGGTCCGGTGGCCACGGATCTTAACTGTATCGACGGACAGCCGGATCCAGACAAAGTAGTGACGTTCCGACAGTTTGTATCAAATATTTTATAAAAATATTATCTCTGGCCCGAGTAATCACTCCCCTCAAGCCATTAAGCTAATCTTGGACGATTCTCGAGACACGTTGATGTCCGCTCATGCTGCTTCTGTGGACGCCTGCGAAATTTACAATTTGTTTGCGGGTTGAGTTCGGGTACTAAAATTATAAAATAGACAGCAAAAGTGTGTGATAAGGCCGGCTCCAGACGGAAGATGTGCAACGGTCGGGACTTATCTTATAGCGCCAGCGTGCACATTGATGAGCACGTAAATCTCAGCAGAGTCATTGCCTGAGATTTCCATGGAAGTCGGAAAAACACATATACGCAATAATACCCCCCTGACAAACACTATTTTTGCGCGCTCATTGTTTTTGTTTCGGATTAGGGTCTGAATCAATGTGATATAGTTACTATCGCTATCTCTGTTTGAGTGTCAAATTAGTTTAGTCAGAGAGATGGAGAGCCACGTTTCGTTTATTATTGTCAGTCCCCCGATTGGGCTTTTATTCACGCCCCCTTCCTTGATAACAGAATCTTCGCATTCCCTCAACGTGTGCTCTATTATTTAATGTATACCCCCATGTGTGTGTCCGTATGTAGAGCCTATGTGTCCCACAATTCACTTAGTATATTTAAATTTATGCGCAGCTTATCACTTGAACTTTATCTTGATTGTGCTGTTCTTGATAAATATTTGTATAACAACTTTTCCAGAACTTCGTCCCTTGAACTTTCATCTTTTTTTAGGCACTTTGGGCTAATTCTTGTAATTCATTTGCCCTTGCGTAACTCACGAGTAGGCACTACTATTTTGATATGTTTTGTTTCTATCGCGTTTTTCGTATTATCCAAGAGGGTAGATGAGACGATCTCAATTCGGGCAAGACCGTAAACGAACTAAACTAAACTAATCTAAATGCAGCGTGTTGTGGATGCTCCACGATATGCTCACTCATCTCAGGAAGATTTCTCATATATTTCATTTGCCGATCCCACTCAGAAAGCTTAGCTTTAGCTTCGACTTGGATTCGGATTTGGATTCGGGTTCGGACTCGAGCTCTTTAGCTTCGTATTTTGACTGTGTCACTGACATCAATTCCCCGTCAAAATAGTTAGCTGGCAGGTATCTTTACATATACATATATCCAAGTTTTCTTATGTAGTTACTATCAAAGTAAAAGATTCGCCCCTAAATTGCCTACTCACAGTCGAATCTTTGGATTAATGACAGCGAATGAAAGTGAAACCGTTGAGTAATTATGGGCATTTACAAAGGGCGTTCGTTTCCTATTCAGATTATTTTCGGTGCTATGAAGTGTGGGGAAAAATCAATATTGTGTTGGAGACAAAATTACATTTTTATAAATATTTTGGCCTCTAATATAAGGTCTCAGAAAGCTCAAGTCGCAGCTTAAGAAAAAAATCAACTAAAACATCAGAACATTTAAATGAGGAAACGAATCGAACAGCTTGAACTAAACAGTTGCCAATTTGTGGTATTATTATTTTATGGATATCGGAGGCCTGCGGTTGCTAGCGGTATCAATCCACCCCCTCAGAGATAGAAAGATGTTCTATGGCCTGCGGTATCAGGTTTCCGCGAAAGCTCCCTCCTATTTTTCATATCGTAAACGATAAGCCACACTATGCCAAAGTTTTCCCCATCATCATCATTAAATTGAATTCAAATTGCAATTACGGCGACCACATATGTAGGCAGTGGCAGTAGCTTAAAAATAATCCCAAGACCTGACTTTGGCGGAACACACATGTGCATGTCCTTAAAGGAAACATCATATGTTTTGGTAGGGCAATAAAAATCAAAGGCATCATTTCATGATATCAATTGAGCGGCAATAAAACGCCAGCCCAAGCATGTTTATTATTATTTTTATTATTATTTTTCATTTTCCCAGCACCAGCTGCCATCTAGCCCGCGTTTTCGCTCTATTTGGCGTCTATCTTGGCGTATGCAAAGGAAAACGGAAACCAGGAGCAAATGTGACCGCGGTTCTTATGGGGGATTTAAATATACCACTAGGGCTCAGCATAAATAACAACAAATGAGCCAGCGAAAAAGAGAGAAGCCCGCACAATGTAGCATCTTTATCTTTGTTGTTGCGGTCCGCCTGTAAGTATGCTACATATATATATATATATGGGCAAATGTGAAAGAACTCGCAATTCGAGCTGCTTTCTTTATGTCGCTGGCACGCGTTCGCTTTTGCGATTTTATTTCCGGCCAAAACGTATGCAAATGTGTGCTGCCCCACCCCTCTGGATTTTTCCAATTTTCCCCGCCCCTTTGCTTATCGCAGCCCACACACATAAACAAGCGGAAGATGAAGCTGCAAGCGCTGACAATAAATAATAATTTTTTGTTCTCCCCATGAATGGGCATGAATTATAAACGCAAATGCGAAACTTGCTTATCGCCAGGATATGGAAAGTGGAGTTCTCCAACTGACTTGGAGTCGCAAGAACAGAAGTCCTGAAGAGATGAATGCCACGACGGCTTACCGAGGCCACAGCAAACACAGCGAATGCGAATTCGAATACATTCCCATGCGGAGTTTCCGCTTCCGGTGGCGAAAAAGGGGGTTGGGCCAAGAGACGTGCCAACTAAACCGCTTAAGCACTCAATTTGCGCGTGAAAAGGAACTTGACACCCACACACATGTGTTGGCATGCATGTGGGTGTTGGTGTGGGTGGGCAACCGCATAGGCCTTCGCCTTCCCCTTCCGCCGACCGCGGCACATGTCAGCACTTTGTTGTGATTTCCGTTTCCGCTGTCGCTACATCCCGTCACCCCATCATCCATCCGTTTACCCCTTCGTCACATGTGTGAGTGTGCTTATTGATATTGCCGTCTTCCTTGAATTCGCATTTAACGGCAGTTAGCATACGTTTCAGTTGCGACTGATGTCCTTGAGTTTGGAAAGGGTAGTTTGGAATTCGAAAGAAAATCTTGAGATATTTTTATATGTGGTTAAAATAAAATAAAAGAAAAACGAAGCGTATAACATTCTTTTTTTGTGTAATGTTCTTCGGAACTAGCTTTCCAAAATCAGTAAGTTATGTTAGATCTGAAAATTGTTTAGCGTTAAAGTATTGTATCTTATAATTAATACAACCGTATTACAGTATTGTATCTTATTATGGAATAGTATCTTAGAGATAGATAACACCGAATAATACGTTTTCTAGTTTAAAACGTTTTAAATTTTAACAAACTTTATCGTTTTTAGCGGGATAGGTGGCACAAATTTAACGTAAATTTGGAGGTTTGTTTTTAATATAATATATATATATAATATATATTTTTTCAACTAACCAATTCTGGCAACCGTTCAATAAAGGGTATAAAAACGTCGAGGCCGCCCTCCGATAACTCCTTTTATTGTGTTCATTGTAACCCTTGATAGGCGTAAATGTATTTATTTGTGACTTGCCGTATGACGCCGCACCCCCTGGAGCATCCGCACTCCCTTCCACTTCCAGCACCAACCCCTTTCCCCTCCGTTCGTCAAGGTTGCGTGTGTGTCAAATTAGGGTTAAATGCTTCACCCTTTCCAACCGCCCATCCCCCCACCACCCAACCACCCATCTCCTCCCCTGTCTTCTTAGCTAATTTGTTGTTTTTTGCTCGGATTTTTTATACGGCGCTTTTGTTGCGGAATACTTTTCGGGCAGCTTAGGAGTTTTGAATGCTATACGCCCGACTGCTCTTGGCCTTAAGTAGGTCTTAAGTCTTCATTTGTCTACTCCTGCCAGCGAAATTATGCTACTCTGCTCCCCAACTCCTGCCAAAGTAAGCGCTTAATATGCCGACCGCATGGAAAACCCACAATTTTCCAGTCCAATTTTTGCTGTCAATTTAAGTTGTAATTAACAGACCGACGGCTGACTCCACCTTCCGAATAGTGGTCGAAAAACCCCCAAAAAAAGAATAAACGAATATCGGGGGTCCTGGGTGAAAATTGGCATATGGTATGCAGCTCACGTGCGCTCATTACGCATTTGATAAATTTAGCTTGAAGCGAAGGCTGGGGACAGCGCACCTTCAGCCAAGGTCCTGGGAAAAAAATGAATGGCCCCCCGGCAAATGTCAAAATAGACAATGCACAGATTACCTGAATTACCCGGGAGCTAGAAACTCATTCACTTTCGGCACATAATTAATCAAAAAATGGAAGCTCGAGCTGTCCGCATTTGGGGCGGCCAGAAATTCGACCGGATTTGGGTCATTAAAAGCGGGCCGGGTTCGTGCATAATGAGCTCGACTGCCAAAAGGATTAGGATCCGAGAGCTGGCCAACATTTTTAATGTTCCCTGCTTTGTTTTCCTCCAGCTCTCCTCAACCATTCACATTTTTAATTCCTTTGCTTTTTGTATTTTGATTCCTTTTGGCCCGCTGTTGATGCATCTTATGCCACTTTGGCGAAAGCCTCTCTGGAAAATAAGCTTAGGAATGGAAAACAAACCGCTGCCTAGCCACCACTCCATTTTCCCCTTTTTTTCATTGTGTGTATTTTTCGTTATATCTATCGTTTTTCCGATTTTAATTCCTGCTTTTTTCCGCTCGCGTATACTCAATTAGAGACCTTTTCGGTCTTCGGGATACGGCTGGGCTTAACCGGGCAACGTATTTTCTTTTTCTATTTTTTAGAGCCCTGGCCCGTGACCACTTAAGTATGCTAAGCTCACAGCTTAATCTTGCTCTGGGGTTTGACCTCTTTCGATCACGTTTTGTCTTGGTTTTTAATTGTGTTTCCTGCCCTTTCTGCCTCAAACATTTTCTTAAAATATATACTCCATCCGAAAACCGGGGGTTTCATTGCAACTAAGCTCGTTGCCATTGATAAATTTCGGGCAATATGCTGTAATAAACTGAAAAAAAGCAATTTCAAAAACTTAATTTTTCAGCGATTATGTTTGTAAATATTTTCCCAGCCACCCCAAGCCGGGGAAAACCTTTCCAGAATCTGTGTCCAATGAGCAAACCGAAAGACAAGCAAAGTCTCCTTATCATCAACAAACATAGCAGACGACTCCCACCCCGAAAACATCCTGATTTTACTCACCCTTCGCTGGTCTCAAAAATGAATTTATTTTCCATACTTTTCATCTCATTTCCCATTGTGTTGTTTTTGTCTTTTCATTTTTTTTTCGGTTCAGAATTGTAAGTCCTTGTAAAGTGACCCTTTTAATTTTCCTTGCGCTCTTGCCACTTAATGTATCTGTATCTGTAGCCCCCATCCAGTATTTCCCTCGGCTTTTGTCATATCGTTAATATATTCATGCGGCGCAGTTTTTGCGGTTTGACACGCTTGTTCTGTTCCGATTCTAAGATATGATCTGGGTTTGGGTTTTTCGGGATGTTGGAGTGGAGTTTCTGTCTGATTGAATGTATTAAGGTATCTCCTGCGCTGGAAAAGTTCAATTTGCATTCAACTTTTTAATTGCGTTCATTTGAGCAGAAAGTATCTTTGGCATTTACTTTTACCCCTGTCTTTGGTCCGAACTTCTTAGAAGTTTACTTAATTTCATTAAAAATATTATTGCATTCGAAGATACTTTTACCAGCGAGCAGAATCGCCCCTAGTCCTGCGGAAAACTTTATTTCTAATCAATGGCCTGCGCCAAATACATAATTCAACTATTGAGCACTCTAACTAAATTAGTTGGAAAATTAGATTGTCTTTGGTGAGCTTTTCCCGAAGTTCTCTTTTGCACCAATAAATGGAGAAGCAGCATCTTTCGAATACCAATGCCAATGAATCCCGAAATGGCTTCCGGTCGAAGGAGTCGAATGCCACAAGGATATCACTGGGGGCATTAAACGTTTTCTAATTAAGTGCGCCGCGTCTTGCTCGCTGTCCTGTGATTTTATTATTGTCCTGGGCCAGGATAACGAGTGTTTCTCGGCCAGGACCAGCGAGGCGATTCTTTTTCGATTTGTAATTCCCCCCAACACAAAAAAAGGGTTAAAAATGGTAAATGGAAATGTCGCGGTGTCAGTTGCACGTACTTATTGGATTAGAGGAAAACTGCCTCGGTTCCGCTCCAATGTACAGCTTCTGGGATGGTTCCATAAACCGTATACATTTAATGACGGGATTTTACACAACTTGGTATTCATTCCCTGCCCTCTGAGGACTTTGTTTCATTAAAGAAATCATGGGGAGAAAAAAATCTATGAAAGACGCGATTATCGGTGTCCTTTCTTCCAAGGAAAAATATGTATTTTCCTCCTCTTTGGCCCAAAGTTATTGAATATTCCGTTTTGTGTTTGCTTAATTACCAACTTTTTTCCATTGACGAATGCATTTTAATTTCTACGCTGCTTCTTTTAATATTTGCTTCTGTTTTTTAATCTGCCTATTTAATTTTTTATAAGTTTTTCTTTGATGTTCAAACTTTTCTTCTTAATTTCCACACAGCGGCTCTTTTCTTTTTTATTTGTCTAGGCCATCTTAAGGATATTTTCTGTTTAATTAGCAAGTCACAGGTGAATGCTCTTAATACTTGGCTAATGGATGGAAAAATGTGAGGCTTATTGGAAGGAAAATTAGACTATATTTAGGTATAGCCTGCTGCCCTCTAAAGTATGCTAGCTTAATACTTTTCTCACCCTTTCCTCGCTGTGGCCACCAACTAATTTCAATTAAATTCAAATGCAACGAGCTGTGAAATAAACAAGAAATCACTTAATGCCAACAATTACATAAGCAATTAAGTCGCACTGTCTCTGGTTGACTCCAAGTGTCCTGCCAAAGGAGTCACCGCAAAACTTTAGCCGGCAAATGGGGCACATCGAATCGAAGTCGATTAGGTTGGGGGAATACAAAAGCCAACCGAGTCGACTCTACTACTTAACTGGTCAAATGTCGGACAAGTTTTTTGGGAAGCCCTCTTCTGCTTATGAAAACAACAAAGATTTTGCCAATTTGTTGACTTGTTTGGCAGTTGATACTTGATACGCTTAAAGGCCAGTCGAAAGAGGAAAACACATAAGGCTCACATGCGAGACTGATAAGCTACTTGAAGGCTGCAGATTTCACCCCGGCTGCTGCTTAAAATATTTATAAAAATATGAAAAAGCTGCAATGAAAGAAGCATTCTGTCCCTGCAGACTAAGCTGATATTGTCAAGCCCAACTAGGCGTATGCGTGATGTGTGTGTGTGTGGATGGGACCCCAACTATAAGTCGAGCACTTACTTACCCCGACCCCAGCTTTCTACATTTTTTATGTGTGCCCTGGCCGATAAAGTCAACACAATGATAAATCGTTGCAAGGGCCCGGCTTCCGACTCCCTTGTGTGAGTATAATCGAATTTTTATTGATACAAGCAGCTTAGGTTGAAAGGATGTGGCCCCTGGACAAATACAAAATAAGTCGATACTTGGTCAAATAAAAAATATATACTAATACGCATTTGAATCAATTGGTCCTTATCAAGAGCTGTGCCCATGGTCCAGACAAATTACCCTATGAATATGTTTAAAGAAGAGAAGCCCCAATAATTGCCCATCGATTGTAAGCTGACTTTGGGACTTTGGGGATGGGGAAGAGAGCTGGGTCAAATGGACATCAAATTGTATGTATTTTGATAGTATATATTTTTGCTACGAAACACTCTCCTCACAACTTGGCTATAACTCAATTAGCTCAAAGACAGCCAGCAAGGCAAGGAAGAAATTGTTGATAATTCATTTTTCCTTCAGCAACCCTTTGATTGACTGACTTGCCTCAGAGCATCTTGATAAGATTAATCAAATTTTCATAAATTTCTACGCCACGAAAGCGGAGTGCTTGGCAAAGTAGCGTGAAATATGCTCGGCGTGTAGAAGGGATTTAGGCGTAATTGTATAAGAAAGGCGTAAGAAGAGCTCCCCAGAACAAGGGATGGGGTTAAATCAAAAAGCGGGTAACGCAGCCTTTCAGCGCGACAATCGAGTTGACAGCGCTAAGAAGGCTTTGCAACCACCCAGCCTTATAAAGAAGGTCCCATGGCCTCATCCCTCCCCATCATATAGTTTTCTTTTGTTACATACTTTTAGGCAGCGCACTTAATTAGCAATCTGAAAGGTTGTGCAAATGTACTCTCTATAGGCAGGGTGGCAGGGGAAAAGGCTTTACGGGAGACCACAAAATAAATCTTTGGGTAAAACCCCATGTATGCTCGTTGTAGTTGCCTCTTTTATTGAGTATTTGCATTTAAAATTCTAAGACGTCTGAAAGCTTCTTTACCGTGGAACGCCGAGTAAATTGTCAAAGTTGTGGGCAAAACTTTGGGATATTTACATTTTGCGGCCCACTGTAAGCAGTCGCTAGATGAAGACTGCCCTGAAAACGAATATAAAATGTAAAACTAAATTTGCACGTTGCTCGCAGCAGCAGAAGAACATGCTTTTCACCCAAAACAAGGCAAAGGAAAATCTTCAGAGGAGCGGAAGCAGTTTCCTTTACCCAAACTGCTTAAGAACACTCGAAGGATGCGTTGCCAGGACACCTTTACCTCCAGCTATTAGCCCACAGCAGACTCTGAAAGAAATAAGGACTTAACAATCTTGACAACTACTTTCCGGTTGACATGCCATTTCCACCGTAGAGATAAATTGAAGCAAACCTGAAAGCTGCTGAAAAAGAAATCACTGTGAAAATGGGTGAGGCAGTGCAAATTATTTTAGCCCCTGTTTCTGCTACTGTCTCATCACTTTTCATTGAGTTTATAATGTGAGCAGCAGGGGATTGGGGCAGCAAAGCCGAACACAATTGCCATCAACGCGCGGGACATGGAGCGGAAGCTAACTTGAAGCCGGCACCAAAATGCATTTGCCACCCGGCAACCCATCAGCTTGCCATAAAAAGCCATCCCAGAGATAGTTGTCTCGATATCGGGCAGAACCGTCAGTCTCGCAGGAGGAGGAGCAGCAGCAGTTTCCGTCCGAAAGCAGGAATTTACTTGACATTTTCATTAGTGCGGCACAGCCACAAAACACTTTGCCAGTCTGCCGGCAAAGGAGCCAAAATGCGAATGGTACTGGGAAATGGGAACTGGAAAGTGGGATTGGGAAGTCGGCAGCCGCACTTTGATAGAGGGCTCACTCCTGGCTGCGTTTTGCCTGCGGTTTCTGGCAGGAATAAAAATAGCAAGGATTGCTCTCAGAACAGCCCACATGAGTACAGTGGTGGCAGCATTTTGGGAAAGCATGTTACTTACCTTTCCATTCAAATAAATCAACAGGCTTAGGGAAACTGAACAAGAAAATATAAAACAACATTTTAATCATTATAGAAATGTTTTTGCACTCATACTTAAAACTTGTCAGTTAGTTAAAAATATAAATATTTCAATTTGATTGCATTTCCAATCGATTGAAAGTGTTTACTGTTTCTCCGAGAAAAGATTTGTAGAACATTGCTCATCTTTATTTCATACAATTTTGTTTTGAGAAGTGGAACTTTTATAACTATAATTTCCCTTTACTGTACTTCAATAAAGCATTTTATTTTATGATAAATTATATATATCTTCTTTTGTATGAATAACAAAGAGCTATTTGTATAGTTGGTATGATTTCTCTGAAATGTAATGAATTGTATACCGAGAGGTCTGTGCCAGTTTCTAAATGCATCTATAAAAGTCTATAAATACATTTAAGAAGAAAAACATTTTTCCTTAGACTAAAAGTATCTGATAACTTCTGCCCTCCAAGTTCGTCCACCACTATGTTCACTGTACACATACGCGTTGGCCAACCAATTTGCAGACTCCTTTCGCCAGTTGAAGACCCCTTCTCCTTGCCGGGCCCGCAGATCACGCACATAAACCCCATTTGGAATGGCTTATTTCTTGGGGTTTCGCAGCCTCACGAAAACATTCCCGGTCCACGTCGACAGTTGTCACTGAATCGGGTGAAATGGAGTGGGTTTCGATGGGATGGGGTTGTTGGTTGTCGCCGAGAACATGGGATGGATGGGACAAGTCCGATAGAGAGTTCTCATCTTGATTTCGCAGTGTGCCTGTGCTCCCTGGATCCTTCTGCCCTTTTCCCCAGTGGCTGTCTGGGCCTGTGCTCGTGCCTAATGTTGTGGGAAATTGCATTAATTATTCTATTAGCAGCGTAATTCGTTCTTAATTGCATGATAAACTTTATTGCCTTTTAGGAGGATTGTGAGCATAAGTATAAGTATATATTGCATGGCGGGCCACCCTTCCTCGAAGGATTCGCATTCGATGAAATGTTGCGCATAAGTAGAAATTTATTTCACTTAAGTGGACATCTTAGTTAGAGTGTAAGACTTAAGGCTGCGGTAGCAGAAAGGAGCTCTGTCTCTCTGTTTGGCCGAGATAGCGACGATTCCCGGTTCTTGATGGGGATAGATACTCACTTGCTAATAGGGCTGCTAAGCAACTTCAACCTTTTTCGCCTTCAAGACGACTGTTTACCGCATCGTTTCTGATTAGCCGCGATTTTCAACAGCCCTCGACACGATCGCCTATCGGAAATCTATCGCCTGACTGTTCAGTTGAGTTATCTAAGCGAAATCCAATTAAGCTTTATCGCCTCAAATTAATCAACGGGTAACAGCTGAACACAATAGCTAAGCAAATAGAATCGTTCTTAAGTCAACATTAATCAAATCGCAAAACCAAATGAACTTATCGATCTTGGCTAGCAGGAATAGTGTAGAATAGTATAGAATAGTATAGTATAGTGCATAGGTGTCTATGCCCACTTGAGGCGACCTTACCCGCTTTAAGAGATTTCCATTTCGAGATAAGCCCTGTGAGAGTGGAGTACTCCAGCTGAATTCGAATTTCAAACGATCAAAGCGAGTGATTTTGTTTGTTTGATTTTCGATTTTGTACCCCGATTCGATTCAGCAGAGTCCGTGTTTGTTTAGGCCACGAACACGAGCCGCCTCTCCGTTTTTAACCAATATTTACCGCCCCCAGCCGCCGCCCACACAAAATGTTTCGCCCGGCTTTCATCTACCCACCTCCCCGTATACCATTTTCCTCTTTGGAGTTTCCAGTTTTCCGCTCTCCGCATGCAATTAATTTAATTATGTGGTCATATCAAACTATCCTTTGGTCAGCTAGCTCCTCTGGCCCGGTCCCCAAATGAGCTGCTTTTAGCGGAAAATGTTTGAAATTCTGAAATTGAGTTCAGTCCGCTCTTTAGTTTAACCACATTTGCTGCTGGCCCATTGATGAAATTTGCGAAACTAGAAAATTGCGGTAAACTCTCGATAAAAGCCTCAAATTGGTTGCAGATGCAGTTTTTGAAACCAAATAAAATGGGTTCAGAGTGGTAATAGTTTTAATTTTTTACTCGGCGAAATCATTTTGCTTAGCTTTCATATAGTATGTAAAAACTGTTTGGTTGATAGTCATAACTTCTTGAAAACCAGCTCGGAACATTTATATATTTTAAATTAGGTGTTATGATATGTGAGTTTTTGTAATGATAAGATTATAAAAAATAAATATGGCTTAATATAAATATTTATATCGTATTTGTTAAGGCTTGTTGTCTTAGCCAAGTCCGCTAGCCCTACTTAGTTAAATAAATTTGACTTAGAAAATGTTATCACGTGGTTATCTATGGTCTATAAAAATGTTAGATCCATCTGCTATAATTCTTTTGGTGTAAGTCGTGAATATACAGCTAAGGAGCGGTAATATTGTCAAAATTGGTATGAGGATATAGATTGGGAGCGAAGTGCTTTGCAATCAAGGTGGTACTTACTTGAACGGCCCAACCCAAAAATTTAAGGTATACCATTAACCTGTTAATTCGTAATCTGAACCCAGTTAAATCTCTGTGTGCGCTCAAAAAAACCCCCTTAGATATCCCACATTCTAAAATATTTTCTATTGCACTTCATATCATTATTTGCGTTAATTTTTTAGACCATTTAAAAATAAACCATTACTGAAATGAGCAAATACGGCGGGCAAATCGCGCAAGGTCCCTGGGAGAAGGTGGGTGGGTGTGGGTGTGGCACACGGTCTTTTTTGCGGGCAGGCAGACAAGACCGAGACCTCGATGGCAGGGCAAACAAAGTCAAGTGTTGCCCGTAGAGACGGGCTCATGGAGACCGGAGAGTAGAACCCGGGTAGTATGTGTATAGTACACGGGTAGTCAGGTAGTCTGGCAGATGCGATTGTTGGGCCAACAAGCGACTTTTGGCTAAGGCGAGAGGTCAATATTTGCATGGCAGATAAGCGGACTATCGAGTGTCTGAGTATCTTTTTAATTAGGGATTTGTCGGATTGCTCGATGCGATGCCCGATGCGACAATGTCAAGCATCAAAGACAACAGGCAAACAACGCCGATACCAATTGCCTATCGATCTATCGATCGCGATAAGCAAACACACACTCGTCAAACATTGTTAGGCGGCATCCACAAAGGCCGAGAACAATCTGCTAACTTGTGGACACTGCGGCGACTCCATTTTGGTCTCCGATCTACCGGTTTCATTGTCAAGCCACCAAAGTCGAGCTCCTTATCGCCGGGCGAAATTTACAAATCGATATCATGTTCGAAGCGAGCTTTTGATGGTGCCGGCCAAACGGTAACCGCAATCACCGCCACATCCGATTCCCCAGATACAGATACAAATATAGAGTCATCGAATCTATCTATTGACTTGGGAACCGAGTTTTGGTCGAATGGGGGTGGCATCTTTGCTCCGGTATCTCGGTATCTGTTAAATCAATTAAGGCTTTCAAGTGGAAGTTTCGCCGATCGCAACACGCTTACTAGTGTCACTGGGGTTTGGGTGTGTGCATCACCACCCATCACCACCCATCACCACCCCCTCCGCTTTCAATTACTTCAAGTGGTAAATGTGGTTATTCCATTTAATCATGAGGTGCGACTGGTCCAACAAAGCCAGTACATTGTTTGGCTAATGTCTCATACCTTTCCACTTCTTCAACTAATTGACGTGCGTTCCTCGACCAAGGTTAGCCCTTTGAAAATGTCGGTCAGAGGCGGGATGATAAAAAAACTGATTCAATATATGATTTTATCTTAATCGGAAATATTTGGGTGTTTTTTCGGCTAAATTCTGGGAAATTGTGTGGACTTCTACGGAAAACCAAGCAGACTACACTACTTTTGTTAAGTGCTGGAATTGCTTAGATCAAGAAACATCATATTTATTGTTATGATAAATTAGTATGGTTAGTAATAAAATGATAAATGAATATATCCCATATATGTATATATATATATATTATGATAAATGAGTATAAACAGTAATAAAATTATAAATTAATATATCCCACAATTTATGGGCCAGAAAAGATGAAGAGAGTAATATATTTTATTGTGATGCCTAAGAAATTAGTTCTCATCAACTTGATTTTCGTGTAGTAGTGAAGTTTAAAATTATAAACCGTAATTAAGAAAATAATAATTTTTTTCATAATGTTTCCCTAAGTTATTTATAGCAATATAATTTGAAATAGCTTCCAAGAGCAACTTAATTTTGCGTAATCCTGTTCCGCCACTTTTGCGCGACATTGCTTCCGCTCAAGATCCCATTTTGTGGTGCAAGCAAGTAAATAGAATCTCAAGTACATAATCGCCTATATAAGAGGCTCATATATGTATCCGCATTGGTATATATATTGGGGGAAAAAATAAAGGAAAACCCTAAATTGGCGCAGGCGCACTTGCAGCGTATTTTGCTGAGCTCCAATGGCACCGCCAGCCGTGGATATCCCTGCCCCCTCTCCCGCCCCCTTGGAACGTCGATACTTGAGCCAGGCGAATGGCAGCACTCCAATGGCACACACATCCTGGCCGCAGGATAATACCGAAGCTTCTTCCCTAATCGGGCATTCGAGTTGGTTGGCCAGCAGTCGGCAGGCAGCATCCAGAAAAACGCCTGTTTCTGTAAATACTTTTGTACATAAGTTCCACGAGGGGCCGATGTCCTGGCTGTCGAGTGTATCCTTGAGAGCTCGAGTGGGTTGATAAGCCAGGCAGCAGCAGGACCACCCAAAAAAAAAGGACGCCCTAGCAGAGCGGAAATGTCAAGTTGACGCTCTCGCCGGAAGTGCTCAGTGCTCAGTGCTCAGAGCTGGGAGATAGAAAACAGGACAATGCCAGCGATACCGATACCAGGACTCTGTATCCTTCTCGGCATTACCCAGTCCCAGGGCGTTGAAAAAAAGGGGCTGTGATGCGTTTAATCAACAATAAAATCAGAAATCAAAAACTTAATGAATGTCCTTTTGTCGTTACGCCGACAATGACACCGAAGGAGGTTTCGCCGGGGGATGGGGGCTGATGACGATGATTATGATGATGACGGGTAGCCGCCCCACTCCGCCGGAGACCGTTACGGCATCCGTGTCCGTGCCTCTGTCCGTATCCGTGTCCGCAGTCGCGTCCCGTGTCCGGGATGATGGCTGCGATGATGTTGATGGGGCAATGACGGCAAAGAGGGCTCTTAGCGCGGCTGATGGCTGCCACATTCCGTAATAGCGGTAACAGGGAATGGCCAGAACTGGCCCCATGAACACCCATTTTCCTCCCCTCGACCAGTTGGACCCGCCAAACACTCCAATTCGAATCACTTCCCCACACGTTATACAGCCACGCGGACTCCTCTGCACTGCTGCGAAAACACCAATCTAAATGTCACGACCCTAAGACTTAAGAAAGATTTATTTTATATTTGTTAGGAATGGGTATTAAGAATAAAATTATAAAATATTTTCAATCAAGAATTGATATAAGCGAAATAATATGTATGAGTTTTCTTGAGGAAAGTATAAACGTGTTTCTGAACTTGTATAGCTTTTTGGCTAAAATGTAATATATATATTTTCGAATTAATGGATTCTTAAAATATTTCTTATATTTTATTCTTAAATATTTGATTACAAAATGTTGCCATTTTTTTTCCTTAAGAACAGATATTTCTTTAACTATAATCCTTAACAATAATTATTTTTAAATTATCAGTTATAGTTTTATTTACTTATGATCATATGTCACACCGATAAAAAAAACCAATAAGTAGAAATCTTTGGATTTAACCTAAAAATACTTGGCTTTGTTTTTATCTATTGCGGTTTAAATTAATTTTAATTTTCCAACTATAGTAAATTTAAAGATTTTAAACTTTGATTTCAATATGAAGTTAATGTTTTATTGATGTAAAATATTTATTATGTTTTATATAAAAAAGGTATGTGTTTGAATTTGCTTAAAATACTATAACCAACTATCTGAACTTATTAAAATCCTATCATGTCACTCAACTAAAAATCGAAAAAAAAGAAATGAATTTTATTCAAATAAAAGTAAACGAATTTATTGCCTTTAAATTTGTATCAATCAAATTAAAATCGTGTCATCAAGGGCAACGTATTTACTTAATCCTTGTAAAAGTAGAAACGCAGAAGAAGTGCTCAAAATGTAAATATGTTGATGGCGGATATTATTTAGTAAAATTTCCTCAGTGCTGAACCTGGACGTAAAAATTGAAAAGTTCCAACGAACTGAGCTGAACTCGCCCAACGCCAAAACTGGAGCTTTAATAGAATTATTGATTTTTGGCGTTCCGCGAGGAGACCTGCGGCTCCTTCCCCCACCTTAAAAACCCTCGCACAGCATGTGTAGGTCTTTTTTAGCCCGATGATTTCGCGCTCTTGCTTATTTAAATGTTTTTCCGCACAATGTAGTCAACAAGGGGGTGGGGTTTTGGGGAATGATGATGAGTTGGCTAAAAGTAAATATAATTTATGCTCGAAGTATGGGCGGCCAGCCAGACACATGGTTTTATTTTTGGCAAGCGGAAACTTGCAACGCTTTTGGTGGCCCAAAAGATGTCATCGAACCGGAAATTCAAAGTGTGTGCTTTAGAGGAGATGAAAATCCTGAGATTCCTTACGGAAAATGCGATGTTTTTAGAATTCCAAGGAATTGCCAGAGATTTTGAAAACTTTTTTCAATTGATTTTCTAACTTTTGGATTGATTGCACTAATATGGCTATTAGGATTTAAGAGTCCCACTGTTTTTCGAATCTCTCGTCGCAGTCACGTAATTTATTTTTTAAAAATAATTTAGCTTGATTAGGAATATAAAATATGCATGATTGACTTTTTAGGTTTTAAACTAGATAAATTTAAGCTTGATCTCTAAAATGATTTAATGTCCACATAAATATCATTAAAAAAAAACCATTGGCAACCATATTAACTTCACATAATATATTTCTTTTGGAATTAAACGGTATCAATATTTATGAGCATTAATAACTAAACAAATATTTCAAATTATGATACACCAACCTTTTTACTTTTAATTTAAATGATTTTATTCCATGTGAGATAAATGTCCTTTTTGAAGTTAGTTGGCAACAAGATTTAAATACCCCTATACCAACCCATACAATCCTTTTCAACGAAACCCAGGTTCATTTCTACTTTGTAGTTGGGTTATTAACTTGACTTGTGCTGGGGAATTAATTAAGTTTCTCTCTTCGGGAGCTGAAATTACTTGCCACAAAGAAATGTATCTGTGTGGCACATAAAAGGATGTGTGTGTGTGTGAGTGGGTCTCCATCTAAAATGCTAAGAGCAGCAAAGATTTTGAGCCCCGAAATTTGGTAAAGCTCCGCAAATAACGTCGACGACGGGAAAGGGAAGTGGGTTCACAGAGGGGAGGGGGACGGCGATAAGGGGGGCGATAAAACCGCAGTCGGAGCCACTGGAAAAAGAATGTGGGAAAGCGAAAAAGAACAAGATGAAGTCTCCGGGCAAAGCGGCTGCTTAGCCAATCAGCGAGCGGCGGGGGCGGAGTCTATCCCGAACTGGTTTGCCGGCGCTTTTTATGTTGATTTCGTGTTTTTCCTCTTTTTTCGTATCTCGTATTCTTTGCCGTTTTTCGCCTGCGTTTACGCTTTGCTCATCTCTCTTTGCTCTAATTTTTTCGATGGGTTATCTCGCTCTGGCACGATTCTATGGGAGTGAAAGAGAGAGAAGGCGAGCTTGTGTGTGTGTGAGAGCTGCCAAGCGAACGAGAGAGAGAGAGAGAGAGCACGTTTAAGAGTGAGAAAGGGAGAGCTTGCGCATTGGGGAAGTGGGGAAAAATGAATTGCGGGATAAAGATATTTAGATTAAAAAATATTTTTACTTTTAAAGGGAATCTAATAGGTTTTTTTTTAATATTTCCTATATTGTTTTACAATCTTTACTGAGAGATCATATTTTTATAGTTCTAGAAGAAAAACTACAGTCTTGGCTTTAATTTTCCTATAAAAAAAGGATTTTTAAGATCCTATACTAATTACCTAACCCACTGAACTCCACCCCCTTTAAAAATTTCTTGATATCTGGTTCCCCTACGACTGTTGTACATAGAAATCCTATTTACCATTTACTTGGACGCGGTTGGCTAAATCCTGGAGCCCGGACACCTAATCACATGTAATGCGCGCGCATTATCTGCGCTCTTATCTCTTGTTTTCCGGGGGAACCACCGCCCGACCGCCCGCCCGCCCTCGAAATCCACTTCGTGCCGTGAACTCACGAACCCTAAACGAAGGCCGTCGCCATTCACGGAGGTGCTAAATGCCGAGTGGGTGTAGCCCACCCCCCGCCGAGAGGAATAAGCACTGACGATTTACTCTTTCATCCCGAATACCCGAACCTATTGCCGCACTGCTCGCACACACACTGCCTTAGCTCACGCCCACGCCCACTCTACACGGTGTAGGGATGACTGCCGCTGTGTGTGTGGCATAATTCCACCCGAATTTGCAGCAAATCCATTGAGTTTCGCCACAGCGCACAAAAAATAAAAGAAAACGCGCAGCCGAACGAGGAAGTGTTGGGCGGAGGGGGTGGTGGTGTGGCTGTGGGGGGAGGGGGTTTCAGGGGGGTTGGGCGAAGGCTGCGGCGACGACAAGTGCAATTCTGCGCCGGAACAGGTTTGCCCACTGTGCCAGTGTGCGTGTGTGTGTGGGAGAGTATCTCTCCGACTCTCTCGATACGCTACGCTCTTTCCTCTCTCTGCCCCTGTGCGTGTGCTTTGTTTTGGTCACTCACCAACGCACACACGCGTAGCTGTTTGTTTGCCTCACTCACCAGAAAGGAATTTGGCAGTATTTCTACTACGTTCCGGAACTCTCACAACATTTATCACAATGTATAGTAATACCCGTCTGGGGTATAATTTTGGATAAGGAATATTACCAAAATTCGATTCTTATCTTTTCAATTGGGGTACAAGCCGCTCACTTGACAACATTTTTCTTTTCGTTTAAATGACTCATTTAAGTTTAAAAGTCAATTATGAAAACGGTTAACTTACATAAAACTTACAACTTTATATTATCCAAAAGTACCCCTTGCTTTGGTGATAAAGTTCCCGTCCTTAAAGTAGGGTCAAGCAGGGAATCATGAAGTTAAACTCTATTTAGGATCACTTAGCTTTTCTCTTATCTTACACAAATATAAATTGAAAGCGATTAAAATTTAATACATTGTGGCCTGCATAACCTGCTGTTAAGTTGGCAGCAAAACAAAAGTAAATAATAAATATCCCATCTAAATCTTAATAATAAAGGAAGCTGACTTGTGCCAACATATGATTTTATAATCTTACAAACAGTGGAGGATCCATAATTTGGTTTGGGGACGATATAAATAACATTTCTTGAGTAGTAATCAACAATTTGAAATTAAATACATATCACATATACTTTTTTTCCGAGTGGGGTCTATCCCCCATATCCCCCACCCCCTGGATTCGAGCATGCTTACAAATTATTCGAATTCAAATGTGTACAAAATATGGGATATATTTTACAGCGATGTATAACCTAAGTAATTCGTAAAAAATAGGTTACAAAGTTCCATATCACTAGATGTTTAACATTTCTTCAGAAACAGCTGAATCTTTTAGGCTTGTCCCCATCTTTTCTATATGAGCAATAGGATATAGACGTCCGATAAGGGCCGGTTGCGAACTTGATCTGTTGCACAATCATTAAGACGAGTTGGAAAGATCGAAATCTATACATTTTAAAAGAAGTACGGCCATGGCTTTTGTAACTCGTTTGAAAGCATTTCGAGATAAACGCTTTTAAAGATTTTAACTGCCATTGGCGATTCAACTTTTTTACCTTGCCTTACCAGTCCTTGTGTATTAAAGAAAGGATAAGGATAAATGAACGCAGAGCTACTTAACTTATGTATTAACAGGTACTTTGTTATGACTGTGATAAAAGGTTTGACTAATTTATTATTTAAAAACCTATTATTTTAAGTAAGGGGCATTCCCTGATACACTAAGGACAGAAATACCTCTTATAAAAATATCTTTCAAAACATTATTACATATATGGAGAGTCAAAGAACTAACTATTTATCTGTAACTATTTAAGCTAATATAATATCAATGTAGTTCAGTACTTGGCGGAGGCAAATTATATTTGTAAATAACTAAAAACACCTATAATTGATCCAATAGAAAGTAAAATTGTGTATCTTCTGAAATTAGTCTGCTATTCGGGATAGGTAAATCAATGGTTTGATTTGTACAATGGACAATGGACAATGCATTTTGGCACCACAAACTCTTCTATTCTTAACCACAGAATCCAGGAGTAGTCATGTAAATTAACCATGCAATAGCACCTATAAAACTAAAAAGCACTGTCATATAAACTTACCGCTACTACCTTTTCAGTGTCTACTACTATTTGGCGTGTTCTCTCCCGCACTCACACATTGAAACCCCAAGCCGAGAGAGAGCTCGTCGGCTCTCCGCTTTCTCTGACGCACACCAGTGCACTGGGCAAGGCGGCAAATGGAGCCGCGTGAGAGCGACCTGGGTCAAAAAGGGGGAGGGGGTGGGCGAGAACGAGACCGAAGACCGAAAGAGACCGAGTGGCGAACACCGAGCACCGAACACCGGCACCGGCAACATCGACAGCGACGCCGGCAGCGGCGGCGGCAGAGCCAGCGGGCGAGGGTTAAAGAATGCCTTCAGTTGTTCGACAACTTTGGCCAAGAGAGGATGTCTTGACGCGCGTCCGCTCACCCATACACTGCGAAGCATAGCGAAGAGAGGCCCAGAGAGCTAGATCAGTTCCTTCCAGAGCCAAAGGACTCAGAAGGCTAAGAGGACGCACGCACATCCACCTACATCTATGCCCCAGGAGGAAAGCTCAGAACCAGAACGCTTCGCTGGATCTGCGATTGCCGAATTAGATACGCTGCCAATCCTGGTGACGCAGCCAGGCGATCAGCTCCCGATTTCATGGCACTAATGATGTCGCGTCGCCCCCAACAACAACTGGAACAACAACTGGAACTGCAGCTTCCACTAGCGTCATCGAATCCGTTCCATGCGGAAACCCGCGTTTCACCTCTACCTTTGTGCGTTTGCGCGTGTGTGTGTGCCTGTGTCTAATTTGCGTATCCGCGTCACTTGCTAGAAAAATAAAAAATAATAATAATAATAAAAAAAATCAAATCAAAGAATATACCCCAATCGAATTCGAAATCGAGCTACCCCTTATCGCGTTTACAAATTGCAATCAAGCAAATCACAGCGAACCATCCAAATTGCAATTAATGCCAAAGCGCCTGCATCTGGCCCATAAAAGAAGTACGTGAACTGTAGAGTCAGTGATTAGAACTTTGAATCGCCATCGAGATGGACTTCCAGAGCGCCATGGAGACCTTTGCCGAGGCCTGGGTGGCGGCCAATGCCGGTCAGCAGGTGAGTTGAGAACCCAAACTGAAAAATCTCTATAGAGATACTACCCAGATTTCATCATACCCAGCGAGATCGCTTTGCCGGCGGCACTTCACACCCATTAGTCAGATCGCTTTCCACCCCACCGAATCCGCCCATCCCCCATCCAAAATGAATCAGTTCAAAGCAAACAAAATCGGCCGTGCGACATATGGCCAAGTTATAGTGATAACGCCCGTGTAGATATGCGCTCGTTTCGCTATTTATGCAGATTAAGATAATCCTTATCGGCTGAGATTTTCTAGATCGGTGCTACGATAAGCCCCCACCCCAATGCTTATCTTTTGCGTCGCTGCGTTCTTTATGTTCTTCTTGTTCGGGCGCTAATTGCATTGTAAAGCCGATCCCCAAAACCCCCCGACGAAAAACTGGGTTGAGTTCCCGGTTCTACGAGAGAGCTTTTGCCAGCCAGATAAGATAATCCCGACGGTAACTTTGACAAATGCTCGTAATTTCGGCATAAGGCGATGACGAACTTAGATATCGAATGGGGCTTACGGATGGGTATAGGGTGAGCACCCCCACCTTATAGAGCATGTCTCTGGGCCTTGCCCTCGCGTCATCGTTGTTTTTTTATCGGACTCGAGCGCCCCTGTCACTGATATCGCAATTAATCCAAATAAGTGCGATAAAATTGATTATGAACATGCTGGCGTGATTAGTCCCAACCCAACTCCCTTCGAGTCCAAAACCGATCAGGGAAAAAGTGGGGGATCACTCATACACATGTCCGGAGATATCTGGGTGTGTGTGCGTGTGTGCGGTTTATTGGCAGACATAATTGATTATGTTGTGTGAGTGTAATTATTATTTATCTGGCTCCGCGGTCTGACTTCTGCCTTTGGTGCTCAGCCCATCGATATCGCTTTGAAATCGGTTACCCAAACGCCCAAAACGGGGGGTGACTAATCCAAGAATTTATGGATTTTATTTCCATTCGACTTCGAAAACGTCTCTATGTTGTATATTAACCAAATCTCAGACCCACCGCCATTGTCTTTAAGCTCAAATCATGCCACAAGAATTATTATACTGGCCAAGTCGAAAACAAACATATACCCTTGCCATGGGGAATAGTTGGTATTTCTAATCACGAATTCAGGCCTTCCCAGAGGAGGATTCAGATTACTTTATATAGCCATGAAACAATTTCAGCTGAGGCACTGAAATCCAGCCGAACGGATCCTCGGGGATTCGGTTTTTTCTAATGGGTTCGAGAGTTTCCAATTGGGATTGGTTTTTGTAGGTTCCTTAGATTTCTTTAAGATCTCATAGCCGATAATAATAATTTCTCAAAATTTTTTAATGACGAAGTCCTAAAAATATTCCGTGATGTAATAATTTATATATATTTTAATTCGATTAGATTCGAATTTTTCTAGGCTAGAGCATTCGAAGCTTCGGCTTGGCTGCGTTTTGTTTCATCTTTTTTTTTGTGTTGTTTCTTTATTTTTTGACAGTTTTATGTGTCGACGCATATGCTTAGTGAATGGGATTAAGATAAGACGGCGTAAGTTGGCCGGGTCCTCTGCTGACTGGGCCAGATAATAAACCAGTATGGCCAGAATGGGTATAAATAAATGTGAGTTCTTTCAGAACTATAACAAATTTTTTTCTATAGCAAATCTGCGAGAGTGTGTGTGTGATTCTTTTGGGCTTGCAAACTAATTATAAAGCATTTAGCTTTATTGTTGTGATAATATTTTTGGGCTTTTCTTAGGGAAACAATATCGAAATCGCACCGGGGAATAGATAATGCCGAGCGAGTCTCTTCACACTCGGTTAGATCACCTAGACCCCTTCGGTTGGTCAGATAGGCCGTCTTATAAATTATAAATGGTTTGATTTTGTCTAATCGGAAAGTGTTAGGGAGGGCGGGGAGGCATTAAGAGTCAGATAATGGAATATTTATTAATTGAAATCTTCTTCGCCGCCGCTTCCTGCTCACCGTGCCCCGATCATCGAATAGTCATTTCCTCTGCCTGGTTTTCCCCTGTGATCTGCTCCCAAGACTAATGATAATCGGGATCGGAGTTAATCCGGCTGCGCATCGAATCGGGCCTCCAATCAAATGCATTCTTCGCCCTTTCTTTGGGCCCTGCTTTCAGATCCCAAGCCCTGGGCCCCCTTCTCCATCCCACGTTTTCGGTTTCGTTAAATTCCGGTAGTCAAATGTCCATTAAATGCTGCTCATAAATGTCCAAACTGTTTGTCATCTTTGTGGCTCTGTTGTTGTGGTGCCGCCTCCTGACTTCTGGCTTTCTTTTCTTCCTTGGGTCTTCTACTGCCACTAGCAGCTCTTTCAATTCTTCGGGCGGTGGCAGTGCGCATTTATCAGAGCTTAGGTATGTTCCCCTGTCCCCTGACACTCCCCCCCCTAACAGACTCAATATTTCCTGATCTCTTTAGCCGCTTGGGTGCCAGTGCTACTTGATTGTAACACATTTTTAGCATTTAATTCGACGCTTTCTCACTCCGATCTTGGCGATCTGTTGTCAGCTGAGCGGCTTTGGGGCTTTTTACGGCCCGATTATGCGCCTTCGCTGAGTTCGCATTTGAGCAATACACCACCGCCTATATATAAAAGTATTTATTAATTATTCAAAGCCGATTGGATTATAATAATTTATAATGATTATTATCATAAGTCGGCGGACTTGGCCTCAGCTTCAGATACAGATACAGATTGAGACTCTGTTTCAGATCCAGATTTCGTTTGTTGTTCGTTCAGTGAGCTTTTTTTCAATCAAACTAAAAGCTGGGTGACAGTACCAGATAGTACTTGGCGGTAAGTGGCCAGGTAAATCAAACACCGAAAACGCTTTAAGTTAATTACACGTTGTCAGCTTGTCTTCGGTCTTCTATTTCTTCATTTTCATTATTATTTTGGCACTTGCAGAGCGGTCTTAAATCAATTCCCCACTATTTTTCTGTGATCGGTTTTCGTGTGTTCATGTTTCGATTTTGGGTTCGGTATACCCCATTCCCCATACGGAATCGCTTTCAAAGGCGCCGCTCGGGCAAGCTCTCTCCTCCTCTGCAGCTCCTCAGATAATCAACAAAACGTGTTCGACTTGTCGAGGTTTTCCTTTCTGCACTTATCATAGAACACCGTTCGGTTTTTGTTGTTCTCCTCATAGCTAATGACACCTTGATAAAACGATTTGTAAGACATTGCGATAAAAGCGGTTCAGGCTTTGTAGCTTAAGGCGAACCGAAAGCTGATAAAAATACAAGCCGAAAAACAAAAATGGAAAAGTTCGAATGATAATGACAACTTTGGGTAATTAATTTGTTGGGCGGCCAGGAGGAGGAGGAGCAGTCCAGATTGTGGATATTCGATGTCTTTGGGTGTTTGTTTGGGCATTTGTCATTCAGCTTAATCGGAATGCACAGACTGTGACAAAACACGGGAAAAGAATCGAATTTTTTACAATTTACGCATTTCGAAAGTCATCTCCCAATGTTTCCTCCCCCATTGCCACCTTTTTCACTCTTAATTAGTGGATTTAGCTTGTTCCCCGTAGATATACGAGACTGAATTCTGAATTCTTAATTTTCAGCCCCTCTGCAACTATTTTTATATGGGCCAGCCAAATCCGTATTCCTCCGCTTCGGTGGACATAAATTTTTGAATGTTTTGAAAATTATGACAAGTGGGTTGGCGGCAAGTGGAAATGAAATGAATATCTGGTGGGGTTCATAAATATATATATATATATTGTGTATATATATAGGCGTTTCTGTGATTATAAACTTTGGTTCTGATCACGATGACATTGTGGGGCTTACACGAGGGTATTTTCGGTGCTGAAGATTTATTAGTTATCACTAATACGCCCCGTTGAAAATCATAAGCTGGTGATTTCTACAAGTCACAGCGACAATCGGCTTGCGAGCATATTTCTTCAAGTCGAAGAGTCGGTAACCTCGTCTTGTTTAAAGTATTAACTGCTAACTAATGTGCGACACATTATAAAGGGGGCTGCGAGACGGAGCCGGACGAATATCGATACCGATTCCCAAAACAGGTGATCGCCGGCCCAGTCACAGTGAGTGAAATAAGCGGCGATCATGCCTGGCATCGACAAAAGGGATTATATTTCCTAAGCGGTCCCAACAAAATGCGACCGAAGCGTCTGGGGCAGCGTATTCAATGCCTGAGCTGCTTAACTAAATCCGGCTTAAGAGCCGGCACACACAAAATTAATGTCGTTGAAAAACACAGCAAAAGTCACACATTAACAGCGCTGCCTGCCTGGTGTCCCAGGAAGTGCCGATCTGCCCCTCCAGCTAATGGGTAATGGTTTACTCCAAGCTCCATGGTCCAAGCTCCATGGGTTCCAGTGGCTAATGGCGAGAGGAAATGCTCGGTGTGTGGACATCTTACAGGGGATTAGTTTGAGTTCGCAGCGCAAAGAGGAATGCGATAAAAAAGCTACTCCCTGGCCGTCGATCGATTGAAATTGCCAGCGATTTATTGGCGATCGGACGTCTGGCTACCGTGATCAACTAATCCACTTATCAGTCCGCATCTGGGCACCTTTTCTCCCCCCCCCCCCCCCAATACCCCCGCGACTTCCTTCCTTTCTTGGCCATCCAAAATCGTACCATACATGCTTCTAATCGGCGTCATAAAGTCGCCGGCAAGACGATAAATCGATCAATTAAGCAATTAATCTATACAACGGGTCACCAGCCGCCTTTTATCCAAATCTAATCAGTTTCACCAACATCAGTACTCCTTGGGCAATACCTGTGGCTAATATCTAAATGTGTAAATTAGTGTGTTTTATCAGAGGCCTTTCAGCCGGCCAAGGGTCCCCGATTTGGACAGTTGGAAACCCAAAAGCTAAAGCCGGACCAGCGTTATGTGTGGGTATCAAATGCCCCGACACTGTCGACGGGTTAATCTAATCTGGCAAGTCCAAGAACGGAATTCGATAAATTCCCAGTGCTATCATAATGAAGCGCCCCCAAAATTTCCAGTCAGATTCGAAGTAAACAGAAATTGATTGATTAGACACACAATTAAGGCAATCACATCTGATTCCAGACTCGATTTTAATTTCCAAAAATGGGGGCAGTGTTCCGCGTACTTTTCATTCCGGCAGCTGCATCTTTTGGGGGTCAAAGACGAGTGTCACTCAGCCGATGACCCATCGTTTGCGTGCTTGACACTAACCCCAAAAAAGAAATAGCGCAAATAAAAAGCAACAAATCAATTCCTGTGCAAATTGAAAGCGGTTGCAGGTGGAAAAGCACCTGGAAAGTGGGTGGCTCGCATGTCAGACGGCGGTAGCCGCTTATCGGTGTCATCGTATTTTGTTCCCCACACGCTGGATGCCATGCATCTAGACTTGGCTAAACTTTGCGTGTTAGCCAAACCTAATCCAGGCTAAAAGCAGGGGGTGGGGTGGGTTTTTTCGGAGCACCACACCATACATGTGATATTATGTGAATGTCAGCTAATCTGCAAGGCAAAACGAGGCGGCAATTACACACAACACTAATTAGAGGGTCCCCACCAGCAGGAAGTTGTCAGCAGCTCAGTCGCTCAGTCAGTCAGTTACTCAGTTACTCAATCACTCATTCAGTCAGGCAGTCACTGTGGCACTCATTCATTCAGTCGCCGTAAACCCGAGGGCCCCGGTAAGATCATGGAAATACGCTTATGTCGGATTATCCCATAATTTATGTGAGCTGCGCCCTGGCCAGACAATGGATTTGCCTTCGCAGCTCGGAAGAACGCACACCGGTGCACACACCTAATTGCCACGATCATCAGGCGGAGCATTCTGTGTATCTAGATATATAGAAAGGAGGCTAATGACAATGGCCAGAGGAAGCCTTCGCCGGCGATCAGGGGCAGATGACAAAACAGAAATTGTGTCATTCGATTGCAGGATCGGGGCATTTAAAAAACGGAGAGCAGCAGGGAAGTCGGCAATAGCAACCGGAAGCGTAATCGAGCTAAACGAACGCCGTCGGGGAAGTGATCAGAGGTGCGTGTGTGTGGGTTAACCCATTGTGCCAAGGAGGAAAAAATGAGCGGGAAGCGCTAAGGAAAAACGCAATGAGGAAAGTCAGAAAAAAGTATCCATACAGTACATACAGAATACAAAAAACAAAAGCACTACCGGTCAAAAGGGAAGGAACTGGCAGGGAGAATAGGAACAACTGGGAAAAAAAAAGAGTGGCTAGAAGACAACCACCAAAGGTCCCCCCACGTGCAATTAATAAAAACGTTCAGGGCGAGGGAAACGACAAACTGGCCATAGGAAAAATGAGGTATGAGATACCACATCCCCGTAGCCATGGCAATGCAAACAGGTGAGGGTGACTTACTGGTCCTAGACAAGTCCGCAGTCAGCTGGGAACAGCTGAAATAACGCCGAGGCGATGCGAAAGATACGTATCTGCGGGATGCAAACTGTATCTACAGCAGCTAATTAACGAAAAAGTTTTTAAGCGATCGCCAGTAAACGGGAGTCCCAAGATTGCAATCTAAATAGCTAAAACTGCTGTATCTTCTTCTCAAAATCTCTTACATAAATAAAGCAATTATTTATATTTTTATTGGGTAGATACCCTGGGTAGTTATCTGATCGCAAGGATAGGTTCCTTAGCTTATCTTACAGATACAGAAGCCTGCAACAAAATACGAAATTATCTGACTAAGGCTGAAATACCAAAATATTTAATATTTCCTCTGAACAACTGCCTAAAATATTTTTACTGCCACCAAGATACACCTTTCAGAATTTTTCTGCACACTCAAAAATTCCCTGAAATACTTTTATTTTCCCAGAGAGCATTTCCTGTTTGGCAAGGCGATTTTCGGGCAAACGTTTTCCGCTTAAAAATAAAGACATATTCGAGCGTTTAGAGCAGAAACCAATTCCGAGTGTCGCCAAAAACTGTTTGGCGAGCGGTAAATATATTTGGAAAACACATTACCCACGGAACGGACTCGTAAAGTCGGAGCGTTAGGGCCTTGCTAAGGGGGCGGGTCCCATCGCGAGGACCCATAAACTTACATAGTTGGGCCTGTTTAAAATGCGCTTAATAGTTTCAACATGTGGCGTGGAGAGACAATTAGGCAATAAAATTAATTCACACCAAGAAAAGCATTAAAAGCGACGCCAGACGGAGCAAGGTGCCGCGTTTTCCATTCGCCATCCTCGGTTTTCCCGTTCGGAGTTTGCCACTCGGAGTTGCCACTTGGCCATGCCACATTTTCGCACGCATAACTCGGAAATTGCAACTCCATGGTGGCGCGTGTCCGCCGACAGTTGGCGATACTTTCCACCACCACCCCCCCGCGGCATTATCTACCCCCCACCATTCCCATTTAATTGACTTTTTTACGTTTGACTCCCTGAATGGCAACAGCCATTTGTCTACGAATAATTAAGCCGATCAAACCAAACAAAAGTTAGCGGCAGGCGGAGAACTGTCATCGAATGCATAAAATCATTATTCGCAATTGCCGGAGCAAGAGAACTAAAAAATGGGGGGCTCTACCCAGCCCTTAGACTGCGTTTATGGGATCAGGAAGTTTGCCGTCGAAAAAATCGCAGCATAAAAGTATAATTATGGAAAGTTATAGGACAGGAATGGTCTCGTAAATCATCACATAGGGGGGTTGATTTTTCGAAATAATGCATGTAATTTTAGAAGATAATACTAAAGCTTGTGGCTAACTTATAACCTTTGTAGTTTATTTTTTTCGGATTGGTATATTTCATTTGTGTTATTGTTTTTATAGGTTTTCTGTAAATTACATTTTTACAATTTATACTTTTAAAAACATATTCTAAATCATAATTTTGGGAAGTTATAGACAATAAGTGGTCTTACAAAATTATGCCTAAAGGGGTGTTGATTTTAATAACCTTTAAATAATTTTAAAATCTTTCATTTTCGTTTCTTTGATATAATGATATGATATGATATTTCATGGCATGATATTATATGTTATGATATGATATGATATGATATAATATTATATGATATGATAGGATAGGATATGATATGATATTATTTTGTATTTCTTATTTTAATCTTATTTTCTGAAACTTTTTTACTTTACCACAATTTATACTTTTGACAACACATTCTGTGACTGTTTCCCCATCTTTCAAAAGAGCACGTGCTGTGTGCAAAAACCAGAATAAAGTCGGCACACGCTCATCTCCCGGCTTCCTGCCAGACCTCGGGTTTCACTTTCTGGATCCGAGGAAGCAGCAGGAGCAGGAGCAGGAGCAGGAGCAGGACTTGGAGAAGTAGGACACTGCTGTTTCCTATACAAATGAGGGTGCTGCAAGGGCTCTCCACATCCGATGTGTGCCCTGATATGATAATCTCGCCATCGAGAGCTCGCACCTCATTTGTGGAACAGCAATTGTCTAGAGGTCTTCCCCCAACGCATTGTGTGCCGCTGCCGATGCCGAGTGCTTCCTGTCTCGCTGTGGCAATAAAAACGGGAATACTTCCACTCGAGTCCAAGGTGAACCTTGTGTCTGTCCGTAGGTCTAATCGTTCCCCCCTCGAAGAAGAAGAAGAACAAGCGAATAAAAAGAGGGGCTGTACGTCATTTGGTCTCTTATCATTAACGACTTTTGTTCTTTTTATTCCCGTACCATATATATCGCGAGCCTGCGATCTGAAGTCTGGGGTTCTTTATCCGCATCCCTGGTACGAAAAGTGAAAGCGGGCAGGGGGGGAGGGGTTCTAAAAGTGACCTAACGCAATTGGAGCAAACATTTTAATTGCCCCTGGTGGGGAGAAAGGCTGAGCCGGGGGTCCTTTGTCCTGGCTGATCTAATCAGGCTTCGTTACCGCTAACGGTAAAAGCTCACTTGCATTTTTCTGCCATTTCGACCATTCCACCACTGCTTCGTTTGAAGTTCACATGTCCTGCTCACATCCTGTTTAGAAAGCGTTTTGTTTTCTTTCGACTGTCTGCTCTTAATGCTGCCGCCTTTTTTTTTGTATATCATTTGGCTCTTGGCCAGTCTGTTTAGGCCAAAGCCACACAAATTAAGTTAACTTCCTGTCTGTCTATGGCTAATAGCAAATTAATAAGAGCTTCCGGTCAATTTGGCTTGCGGTTTTCTGTCGCATTTCCCTTTCGTTGGTCGCCGTTCGTCCTGTTTTTGTGGCTGATTGTCCGGTGGCGGTGGGTGTGACCCCGACTCGAAACTTCGCGACAGCTGTAGGTCTCCTCGAGCTCGGGCTCGTTTCCCCTCCATACTGGCCCTCAGTTTGGCGCCTGCCCTTGACACACATATCCTCACCCGCGGCATCCTTTTCCACTCGAGTACTCCTCAGCTGCCCTGGCTGCACTTACATTGCGAATGCACTTTCTGCAATTGTTATCTAAGTAGGGCTCTCGGCTATCTGCGACAGGGGAACTGTGGAAATTTCAGGCCGCTTCCTGTTCCTCGCGGTTCCCTCCCGCTTACAGGACCCCTCAAGGTGGCACTTGCACTGGGCCAAATGTCAAAGCAAACGCCGACGCAACTGCAGTTACAGGAAGAAGGACTCGCGCTTCTGCAGAAGAAGGTCCCAGAAGGTCCTGCTCGGCTACCTTCGCGCACAGCTGTTCAAATTGTGCAATTGAATTGGGTGTCTTCGGGTCGTCAGGGGTGCTGTTCTTGGTTTCTGTTGTTGAGAACTTGTTTGTTTAGCTACCTTAGAGGGATTAGGCAATCCCTGGAGTCAAGTCATTCGGAAGAGAGTTTAAGGATTAGGTACTTATTTTAAGAAACTGGCTTGTTTTCAAGATCTGGAGATTATAATTGGAATTGATCGACAGTATATGCATAATAATATCTCATCAATTAATCCACTCCATCACATCGCATCGACTAACGCCAATTAAAACTCTATCCTCGAAACGACCTCCCCCATTTCCGACGCAACTCCGCCCCAGCCTTGCCGGTTTTATCAATTTAAAGCAGAGCAGACATCATTTACATTTTTATTTATCGAGGGTCTACCATTTCTAGGCGCAGACATGGCTGCCGAGTGTTTTTCCCGAAGGGGGGTTGTGGATGTGTCTATCCACATTTACTGGAGTAACGCTGGGGGATATTTTTCACATTTTTAGCTTAATTGCATTTGGCTGGCCGCACGTTCCGTCCGAGAGGCAATTGTTTATCTTACGCTCGTCTGCAACCTGCAGACTGCAACCTGCAACACTGTAACTGGCAGCAGCAGCAGCAGCAACACCAGCAAGTAGCAACTTGCCACGGCAACTGGTATTTTCCTAGCTGTCTTTGCTAATAGACACAAACACACACATGACACAAGTGCAGTTTGCAGCTTGCAGCTTGCTGCTTGCAACATTGCTGCAAAGTCAAACAATTGTCGATGGGGCACGATGAGCGGCAGGGGCGCGGCCCACAAATAGGGGGAGTGTTTTGTATTCTGTGTTCTGTGGCTTGTTAAGTTTAAGATTGTTTGATATAGGCAGAGCGAGGTCTGGGTGCCATCCCATTTAAGCCCCCTGCCCGCAGCAACTTGCAACGTGTTGCTGTTACGAGGCTTTCGGCGCTAAGAGACATGTTTTCAATTATGATTGCTGGCGTGTCTTATTAATTACAACCATCAAGCGATAGACAGCATTTAGTCCGGCATTTAGTGAGGGAGCGGCCAGGGGTGTTGTTAATGTTTAATTGGCTGGCAAAAGTTTGAAATAATAAAATCGTTAACTGATCTAAATGGATTATGGTCTCGAACAGACAATTAGAGGGGCTAAGGGAACTTTCCCTTGAACCATATTAATGAATGGAAAGCTTATAATATCTTGATATAACGCTATGATGCTAAGGTTTTATAAAAAGATACTAAAATCTCGCATCTATTAGATACATACGTGCGCATTTGTCTTTCTGCGCAGAATCAGTAAGCTGGCAGAGCTCAACTGAACAATCTAACTGATTGCTTACAAATGAATCTCAATTAAAATTAATTCAAAACATGAACCGAGTATTATTTACCCATTTGACACTCGCTAGAAGTGCTCGCGTATGTGAGCCGCACTCACAGATTGACACACATCTCTCGATCGGTGGAGGCACCCTTCAAATGGATGGATGGATGGATCATCAGCAGAGAGAGAGCTCTTCTTTGGGATGGAGAATATATACTCAAGACTGGTAGCTGGACCACTGCGTATATCAACGGCATCAATTAATTTGGTATTCGTGATTCTACTTAACATCGATTGACCCCGACAGATTAGTGAGCGAGGCGAACGAAATGTTGAACTTTGCTTTCGAGCATTCCTCGGGCTGCCAGCTCCCCAATGGCTCCCAGATGAACCCCCAACCCCCTTGGAACTGTGACGCAAATTGTCAAGCCGCAGTGCGATTATTTACATCTACAGATATTTCAGTTAATTGAGCATATGGCATATATGCAGCCATCGGTGGCTATACGTTTTGGGGGCGCCTGCGGCTATGGCTATGGCCTAATTGGTGCGATTGAATTAAAATCGTTTGATGCCACTTGATGGTTACACTGCGTCTACACTCTGCATTTTGGTTTCGGTTTCGGTGTCGATTAGGCTCACAGATCACTTGATTGCTTTGCTCTTGGTTCGCTTAAATGATTGATCAATGGGCCAATTGTCCGCGGGAATCAGTTTAGAATTTGCATGAATCTCGGCATTGGAGCATGGCGTCTGTTATTGATTGATAAATAAAATATATTTGCCCGGAGAATCAGGCGATTGCATAAGAAGATGGGTATACTATATAAGGTAGTGAAGGGTAAGGATCCTCTTCCTGGCTGCCAAATTGGTTCCTGCTCATTTGGCCGTGACAAAATTGTGTCCCCTAACTACTACGCTTCCTCTGCCTTTTTCATTTCTAACTTTTAACCTATTTAATTGACTTATAATTGGAGTGACCCACACACACGGCCCGGACATATGTGTAGGTAATAATTTGTTGAGCAGGGAATTCCTCAAGCGCAACACGGACTCACTGGAAGGGTACGGGAACCAAAAGGATCATGTGAAACAGTTAGCAGAAAAAAGGAAGAGAGAGCCCGGGTCACACATGAACGAGTTTTCCAGCCGCAGGGAATGGGAAAAGGGAAAAGGGGCTGGCATCGAGGAAATTATGCCGCCCCGGCATGTTGAACTTGAAATTGTAATTTGGCATTCGGTGCCCGGCATTTGGCATTGGCAAGGGCACCTACATAGGCCAGGATGTCGTCCGAAAAAACCGAAAAAACAGAAAAACGCGGGGTTGTCACTGCAGTCTACTCTTCCGTTAACTGTTCTTGGGCCTCCAGGAACTTTGTCAGCTGTTACTTGATCGATGGCGAATGACACTATAAAATTATCCACCACTTTGGGATATTGGAAATGTTAATGTACTGAACAGGCAGGTAGTTAAGGTGGTTCCTACTGCAATTAAAGGATTACCAGGAAACAGTGACTCGAAAAAGTTCCCAGCTGATCAGTGATCCGTTTAAGATGTTTATTAAATGTGGTGAAATGTACATTAATCTAATCTTATAGTTGGACATTTTTTAAATGATTTGAAATTCTTAAGTTACTTTTAAATAGTTTTCTTTGATATTTTAAACTAACCTATTAAAAAGACAGCTGTCGTAAAGCGTTTAGATATGTATAATTAAAACCCCATAAATATGGCTACTTTTTATTCGCTTCCCGATCGACTTAAGTGGGCATCAAGTGTTAAGTTAATAATTTGCCAGTTCGCTTTGGGGGGAAATACTCTGGGCAGGTAATTGAAAGAATGGAAAATGCCAACACACATTGTAAGCACGAGAGAGCTTTATTAATTTTTGTATTTAAAACATTTCAAGCACTCGACACCTTCTCCCCAGTAGCAGTAGCAAAGGCAGTAGCAGTGGCAGTAGCAGTACCAGTTTAACTCGAGGTTCCACAAGACCCATCTCCAGTAGCCGTAGCACCAGTAGCAATGATCTCAAATTGATGTCGGACGAGTAGAAATAATGAGGACCTTGCAGGGAGGATGGGGACTCGAGGCTGAGGTGGGGATCCTCAAGGAACGCGCGCATAATCAAGGCATGGGGACATGGACATGGACATGGACCTGCTCCTCGACTTTGGACATGCCATTGCCATTGCCAATTGGCGATTTGCCTTTGCTGTTGCTCCTTGAGCTCCTTCCCCTTTATGATTATTGTTATTATTGAGTGTAGGCCTCTGCAATTCAGGGCAAAGTCATCATTAATGCGTCGAGTGCAGCGAGCATTACCGAAAAAGCCCTCTGCGAGGCAGTAAAATAAAATGAAATGAAATATAATTAAATGTCGCTGTTCGGGCTGAGACCGCGTAGCTGGGTAGCTGTTGGCTGTTGGCTGTTGGCTGTTGGCCGTCTCGTAATTTGGCCAGAAATTCTTCCGCGATCGTCTGGGGCTCGAGTTGAGTCTGGGTCTGGCTATCGCTCAAACTGATCGCATACCAAGTCGAGTCGAGTCAAGTCCGGCGTATTTTGTCAACCGGTTTTGGCCATCCATCCAACGATCCATCCATCCAGCCAGCCATCCCTTTCGCACATTGTCTCTGCTTATCTGCGGCTTTGTGGCATCTTTAAATGGCGTTTTTTCGCACTCGCCAAACTCGATGGGGGAGTCAGGGGGTGGTAGACCCTGCTCTTTGGCAAAACGTTCGCTGATTTTTAATTATTTTGCACGTCGCAACGATGTTCGCCATCGTCATCGTCATCGTTGGCCATCGATGTTGGCCATGTCTGCCCGTTTGGATGCTCGATCTGCTGCCTTTCGTCACTTCGATATTGAAACACTTAATCACAATTTCGTTAAGGACACAAGGCATGCGGGCCCAGACAGCAGGGACACATATACATATACATAAATGGCAAAAGCCAGCGAATATTCCAAAAATCCCATACAAATTACGAAAAATCAGAGGACAGCTAAGAGAAATCACGAAGCGCGGAGACACGAAAATGATATTTCTACGCGCCGAATTCCGAATGATCGCATTCTGCTGCTCGCCAGTTTCAGTTCCCTCGCTAGGGAATTTGACGAACACGAAATGCGAAATGCGAAATGAGCAATGCGAATTGCGAATCTCGGACCGCTGATCGCCTCCCGCTGACGATGATAATTAATAACAGGGGCCCGGCCACAGAAAAGAGCATAAAAACGCTGCCAAACACCCAATCGTACGGCCAGAAAAAACCCAGAGTCTCGGCCAATGGAAATGGTAATGTCTCGGAGCGAAGCCCCTCCCGATAAGCAAAAAAGAAGACAGACCAGTCGGACATAATCTCAGACGGTGGGGAATGTCAATGTGGGGCTGCACTCGGAGGAAAATGTAAACGTATATATTTCTATAAATGTATGATATTTCTATATGAACTGATTAAAAGGCCAAGAAGACCTTAATAATTTGAGTATGATTCATTTCTTTCGAATAACACACAAACTGAAAATGTAAATATCCATTTGATATTCCCATGGTAAATTTATTACGTATCATTTTTGCCACTGCATAATGTTAAATTGATAATGAAAAATGGCAATTCTTGAATTTGTTCTCGTTTCTTAATTCTTTCTGTAGAATTAATATATTCAAAATATCGTTTCTTATAATTTGATGATGTCAAGTGATAATGGGCGTATCAAGATAAACTTGAATGGGAATATCATCAAAATAATCATCATGTCTTATCCATTTTTTTTATAAGATCTATATTTTTTTCTAGTGTAAATTTGATTAAAATGATAATCATATAGTATTTATCAACTTTTTATCACTGTAAGAATAGCCTTTTTAAGTATAGACAGCATTTCTTGTAGTGTAAAAACTAAAGGTCTCCTGTTTTCAGTACTCTCCCGATTAAGATCACAGAAAACAGATCTCCGATCAGGGTTCGCTGCTCAAGTGATCAACACTTTCAGCATGCGTGTGTGCTGGCCCAGCAAACTGACAGAGAACATGACAAGAACAAGGCCTTTGACAAGAGGCCCAAGATAGAAGAGCTTATCCCGAAATTCCCACCGAATTGAGGACAAGCGTTTTCACCTCATTCTCACCAGCGATCTGTCGATCAGCCCGATTCCGATCCCAATCCCTATCCCTATGCCATCATCCAGTTGATCAGTCATTCCCATCACGCAGCACTCGGGCAAAAACAATTAATGCCTGGCAGAGGAATCAAATGATATTTGGCCAAGGACAAGACAGCGCCATGGTGCCAGGCGCAACCACGATTTATAGCCCGGGTGGAATGTGCCATACATCAGTCCCAGGATCAGAGGAGCAAAAACAATTTGGCCAGCAAGGAGGCGCAGCAGCAGCAGCATCAGTAGTATCTGCTGTCGATGATTAAAACACATTAAAAATCCAGTAGCCCCGATGAAGCTGACGAAGGGGCATCTCAGTTTTTCGGCTTTCAGTCGCCTTTCGCTGGGCTGGGTTCCAAACTAATTTCATATTTTTCATGCAATTGATGAAATTCCATCAAGCCCCCGAAAAGAGACTCCTTTCTTGGGCAGGCGATGCAGCAACAGCAGCAGCAGCAGCCCCATCTGTATCCCCAATGTATCTGTATCTGTGTCGCAATCAGAATCCCCGACTGTCCGTCTTTCTGTCCGATCGCTTGATGTTCGGGGACTACCTGTTGCGACGTGTTATTAGGCGACGTATTGACGACAAGCAAACGTCAACCCGAAACGTCAGCTCATCATATCATCGATTGATGCGCATCGCTTCCCCGATCCACCAGTTCGATCCTCGCTTTTTTGGGGGTCCTCTGCATATTTTCGGTACTGAAACAGAAGCCCTCTGCTTGTTCTGGAATTTCCAGAGGGTAGGGTAGATTCGAAAAGAGCAAAAAAAAAAAACCACGTCCAATGTTGGGCCTCTAATTTTGTGCAGATCCGAGAGTAGCCCCCCCCCTCGTCAAGGTGGTGATATTTGTTAGTGTAAACTGTCCATCAGCCGAGTCGATGGGCCGTTCTTGTTCTTCGCCAGCGGACCGACGTGATTTTGCGCTTTAATGAGGATTATTAAATGCGAGATTATTATGTGCTGCAATTACTTTTCGCTGCCACTGTGCTCGGGGTTTCTTCTTTTTTAGCTCTTTCGCTTGGGCATCTTGAGGTATGGGCCTCTTCATATTCGGGTTTTTTCCCCCTCTTTGATTTATTTTATTGAACCATAAAAATGTAAATTTTCGCGAGACAAAAGACAAAGTTAATCGTTGTCAATTATGGCCTTTGACAGGTTAATATTAAAATGTTCAGCTTGATGGTTGGAAAGGAAAGGGGCGAATATTGAGCTTGATTGGTAGCATTCAGCGAGGATGATCGTCTGGAAGATCAGGAGCGAGCCGGCTTGATTAATGCCTTGGCTGGCTATTAATAAGCGGATGGAGAACGGTGTGGTGTGATCGAGAGGGGATTACTTGGGGCCCTCTTTTGGTTTGATATCATAGGGTAAACCGTTTATAGATTTCTCATCTCCAAACTGCATGTCCCTTCGATGATGACTCATTCAGTCGGCCCTGTTCGCAGAGGATCAGCAACTTGTGGCATTCTCCGATCAGCCTTAATGCCATGCATTTGGTGGCAGCCCTTGAAATGTTTGATTATTTCGCAATTTGTGCCCGCTGGCACTGCAGTTTCCGGCAGAGGCGAGCGCCGTCCTCCCCCTCGGGCGGGATGCGGAAACAGGAATCCAGGGGGGGAAGGGGATCAGGAATCTGGGGGCAGCACCTCTATTAACATAATCACAACACGAGTCGGTCGTCCGTCGATCTCGGCCCATTCGCCAGCCAACCGAAAATTACGGCAAGTGCAAGCGCGAAGAATATACATATCGTATATATGTGGCCAGGTATATGCCGAGATGGGTAGATCAATTTTTCGGGAACCCAAATCACTGCAGGGCGATCAATTAAAATTTTGATCGAATTTTCGTCAATTTCTTGACATGTGGCCAGGAACAGAAGCCGCGTAGCAAGTCCAGAAAGAGTGAAAAGTAAAAAAAAAAAAGACGGTCAGAGGGACTGAGACAAGACGAGATCAATGTAAGCTGAAATTGTCGGACGGAGGCCTTAGGCGAAAATTGCTCTGTCTGCGGGTTCCTTTCCATATTCCACTGCACAGAAAGAAATTTTCAAATATTTTATTAAAATTATTTTGCATTTTAGAAACATCCATCTGTTAATGGGGTTTATTCGTAATATTATAAGAGCTTAATTAACATGTAGGACCTTTTAAAAATATTTTTGGAACAACCTTTTTGAGTATTAACATAATTGCAACAGGTGCATGCAATAAAAAAGTAAATGAAAAACAATTACCTGAGAAATGTAATTAAACTAAACATGGGCGTTATTTCACTGGGCGTTATTGCATGCACCCAATTGAAATACATTTATGCAGTTTTTCCCTGTGTAGTCCCACATCCTCTTCTTCGCTGGCATAGTGAATGAAATTGATTAAAGCGTAAATGAATTTTTGCGGGCCTAAATCGCCGCTGATGGCCAAGAGGAAGAGGTGGGGAGCCGGCGATGATTATAACACAAGATCGATTGCCGCTTGTCGCTGATCGCTAACTCGATGCGGCTACTGTGGAAAGCAGCAGCTCCAGCAGCTCCTCGAACGCAAACCCAGAACCCAGAACCCATCCCCAAGCCCCTCTGCTCTCATTAAGTTTCCGAACATGTTTTCGCAAAAGGATCTCCATGGCCAAAAGGCAGCCACTGCCGCTGTTTTTATGCCCTCATTTGACAAACTAGCCAGGGGCGACGATCGACATCGACCTGGCCGGGATCAAAATCTCGATGCCTCGGCATCGATTTAAGTTTATCCGCACGATCAGCGCCAAAAAGCCGAAATGCCAATGCCATAATTTTTTGCCAATCCGCACGCACGGGAATGGGTTCGGGATTGGGTATGGGTATGGGTATGGGATCAGGAAAAAACAAACGGCGGGATGGAATCCATGGACCTTAGAAGCTGCTGGAATTCCATGCGTGCCCAGCCAGCGTAAACGGTAAAAACGGTAGCCACAGCGAGACGCTATAATTATTGGGTCCAATCGGGATGGCTAGTGGGAAAATAATGGCTCATAAGCAGGCAGATCAGTTTGGCTTGCAGATGAGCTGGTTCTAAGGAAGATAGATGCGGTTTATACAATATATATATTCTAATATCCCATAATATAAAGAGTTTTTACATACTATAATGTTGGTTTAAAGACAGGTTCTCAGAAATAAATCAACCATTATTAAAAAGGTTACGCAAAGAATGACTTTACATAGGTTGATACTCTCCCAAGAAAATTAAAAAAAATATTAGAACGTGTTATGAACTTCAAATACCCGAGTTATAAACAAATATTACAGCATTATCATATATCAATGTTGGTCGATTAGGAATGCTTGGATTAGTATATAGTTTCTTTCTTACACCATTTATTCAGTTAGTCGGTTGGGTAAGTTCGGATTAGTATATCGTTTCTTTCTAACCATTTCAATCAATGCAAACCCCATTGAACATATCTAACCGATCAACTCGGAATTCGGTCAGCACTTCGCAAGGGCAGAGTGCCATCGCTGATTTCGCTTGGGACCGAGTCTTTGGGTCCGATTCCATCATCAATTGCCGCTTTGTGGGGGCTTGGACTTGGTCTTCGACTTTGACTTCGACTTGGTCTTGGGCTGGGGCATGTGTGTAGCATTGTGAAAGAGCTTTCTGCTCTTTAATGGACTGGAGACGAGAGCCACATTAATTTAGTTACGCTTCGACAACGATCTCGAGTCGGAGATCTGCGCATCATTAAAGACAATTTCGTGATTCGCCACGATTTGTGCAGCAAATTACTTGCTAAATTATAGAAAGCAAACACTGCCCCTCTGCAGGCGAGGCTGTTGCTCACAAATCAATAGAAATCAACGCCTGTCAGGGCTGAGACGATTCTCATGGCCATTGTTGACTTAATCAATAAAGCGAATTTGGGTTGTTTTCTATTTCAAAAGCGATCGCATCGAATGGCGAGGAAATTTCACCGGATCATTTAGCAAAGAAAATCTTGGCCCAAGTAACTGATTGTCATTTTCCCCTCTTTCTTTTGATTCTTTTTTTTCCAGAGTCAGGCCTTGGCCTTAACCAGAGCTGCCAACGCGGCCGCCGTTGTGGCCGCGGCCAATGCCAAATCCCCGAACGCTTCCTCCGCCTCAGCCAGCCTGGCGGATCTGGCCGTCAAGAAGGAGCACTCACTGTCGCCGCCCCACAATGTGGGGGGTGTGGGCGTGGCTGGTGAGGATCAGCTCAGGCGATCCTCGTTGCAGGGTGTGCAGGAGAAGCTCACCCAGTTGCAGATGCAGCAGCAGCATCACCAGCAGCAACAGCAGCAGCAGCAGCAGCAGCAACATCATCATCATCAGCAGCATCAGCAGCAGCAGGCGCAGCAGGCGGCGGGCGGAGTGGGTGGTGGCGAGGTGGCCGGACGCAGGTCCTCCGAGGGCACACCACCCACCGCCCATCCCCCACCGAATTCCGAGGCGCTGGCGCTCTCCTCCTCCACAGCCTCATCTAGTCAGAATGCCACCCCCAAGAGCGATCGGGAGCGGGAAAGGGAGCGGGAGCGGGAGCGGGATCGGGAGGAGCGCGTGGAGCGGGGCAGCATATCCTGCCTGCCGCCAGCCGCCCTTGGAATGCCCCAGCAGGCCGAGAAGCTCCTCAGCCATCCGGCCTTGGACTCGCGACGGGACTTCGACGTCAGCAAAGTGAATCGTGAGTAAAGGAAGCTTTAATAAACTATTTGTAAAGGTAGTCCTAGTTATAAGGACTTTAGGACTAGGTGTACCCATACTAACTGAAAAGATATTATGTCTTTTTAAGGTTTTAGCACAAAGACTTGAATAGATTGCTACAAATTACATATTTCGTAAATATTTTATATTTTTAATAACTATTATTACACTGATAAAAATGAAATAGTAAAAATAAACATTAAGTTACAATTTCGTACTACAAATTTTAATTAAATACATAAATATAATGTTCTATACAAAACATAATAAATTTAATTTAAAAATATTTAAGTAAAAATAGAAAATATTGAATATGATATGGTATACTGACTTTAATATTTTATGTCATTAAAAAAGTTCATATCAAAATCAAAGTTTAGTTTTGATCTATTTGATAAATTTAATATAATGGTTTAATGACTTAAAGTAAATATAAACCGCAATGTATAAAAAAATATTTTATTTGAATATAAAATGCTTAGACTTACTGCTATTTTTATCAGTGTAGTATCGTTTTGTCACCACATCCCTGATTATAAGGTGCTTATTTTTCGTTCTTTGTAAATTATCGATAATGACTAAAATTCTAAAAACTGATAACTTAAATATTATAATCCCCAGTGATTAACAAAATTCATATTTTTTGAAGCTTGTCATAAATTGAGGAATCATTTAAATAATTTAAATTGAAATGATTCGTAATCAATAGTAACTAAGGGCAGGAGTAAAGGAAATAATGCAATTCACCATTATTCATAATCCAGTGCGTGATTATGTGTGTAATTAAAGGGTCTTGTGTGAGGGGAGAAAACTAGTTGGGGGACTCAGCTCTCCGGCCACTTTAAAGACACAACTTTAATCAGGCCAGCTGCTGATGGCAAATGGAAACGGCCGAGGTATTTCCTCCGCCTCAACGAAGCCGGCCTAATCCATGAAAAGTTCATTTGATTTGCTCACAAGGCATTAAGCACGTATCCCACAGAAACACACATACGGCAGACAAACAGACAGACAGACAAGTGGATGCGATGCGTTCCTTGAGTAATCTTGTTTGGTTCATCAATAGTTTAGCCATGGCCAGAAGTAAACCTGTGCCATCTCGATGCGGATGCATACACCGAGTATCTGCTGCCGGATATAAATGGAAACTGTGAAGCCTTTTGCATACCAACGACATCAGTCTACCTCCTTCGCTTCATTCAGCAACAGATACAGATACAGATACAGATGCAGGGGGAGACACAGAAACACCATACACCACTCGTATATGGATCGAAATCCCCTGGATTAAGCATATGAAGCATTCATAACGTTTATTTTGTGTACGGATGTGTATCTGTATGGCTCTGGAATGTCTGTGTGTGCGAGCAAACATTCGCTTCTGGTTTAGAAAGTGGGTGGTTTTGAAGGGTCAGACTGGGTGGTTGGGTGGTTGGCAGGTTGGGGGGTGCTAAGTGAGCACCCACTTGTGGAGTGAATCCCCCGAGCCCGAGGAAGCGTGCCTTGCTTTTGTTTGCCCTGGCTTCAGTATCTTTCGTCGCTCTCCTCTCCCCTCGGGCACCCACTGCGTATACGCAATCTGGCAGGATGTGGCAGCACGTGTGCGATGGCTCAACAGGTGGGTGGTGGCACATATCAGGTGGCAACTTGGTGGATGTGTCAGGGCCAATTTGTGGCTTCGCCTTCGCAAATAGTTGGCCAAACAATTGACTCGGGCGATAAATATGAGTGTTTATATTTTGGGTTACCAAATACTTTAAGCTTTCTTTTCGATGCGATATTCGGCGAGAACTTAAACCAACTGCCAGCTGAAACACAGAGAGGATTTGATTTGAATTTTGTTGCTGTGAATTTGTGAATGCCTCTCGTCTGTCGTCTGTGAGTGTGTGTGTGTGTGTGTGGGTGCGTATCTGTGTAATGTGCTTTGTAGCATATTTTGAGGATTTGCACAACAAAACGGGGGGAATGGAACGGGGAATGGGGATGGGTATGGGATCTCCAATGGATGCCGAATCCTACGATGGAGCTCAGTGCAGTTTGGTTTGCTTATTGTTGCCGTCATTTGGCATTGTTATTGCTGTTTTTGTTATTATTGTCATTTAACATTGCCATTTCCAACATTTCCAACAGCTGCGATGCGGGTTCATATGTAAATCTGCTTTGTTTCGATGCGTTTTGTTGTGCATATTTCGGAGTTTCAGTGTGTGTGTGCGTGTTTATTGCGCCTAAGCTGCTCAGCGACGCAACACGATATTTATCCTGCCGCACCACCCAACTCCCAACTCGCAATCAACCCACCACCCCCTCTGACCCGCCAGCTGGGCTTTTCCATTCGGGCCCATTTTTATGCTACTGTTTTTGCGATTCTGATTCTGATTCGGCCGTCTCTGCTGCGCTTCGATTTATGCAGAGTTTAGAATGCAACATTTTCATACGTTAGCCTTAATAAATCCCCACCCGGCTGCACTTGTCAATATGCCGGCCATCCTGCCCCCCTTTTGGTCCTGCAGATGCCGCACTGTTGGCACCTATAAGCCTATGCAAACACACAGCCAGGCAGGCAGGCAGCGCGCTCTGCAATTGAAAATCACTGCGCCTTAGTTAACGACACGTTTGTGGATCAACGCGTTCGGGAAAACGAAACAGTTAAACACCCAAACAGGCGACCCCCTGACCCCCCACCCACTTGACCCTGCCGCTGGGTCATTGTTGCTTTTTGGCCACCAGAAGTGGAGCAACAGCGGCAGCTGCATCCGCATCCGCATCCGCATGTGTCATAAGCCAGGCGGCTCCATGCATGCAGGACATAAGCACGCGCTCAAGGATTCAAAAAATGGGCACCCCCTTTCGATCGGCTATTATGCAGATGTCATGGGGCGGGATTGTATAATGAGATGGTGGGAAGGCTGGAAAGTCTGGAAAGGCTGGAAAGGCTGGACGGAAATACCCCCGATAAGCCCTGATGGACGCACAAGTGTCGGCAAAGCCGGGCAGTAACTTTCCCGAGCAGCCAGCTCCATCTCTACTTAACCGGCGGAAGAGTGGGTTTCCGTGTGGAAGAGTGGCTCCTCCTGGTAATCAGGCGACACAAAAGCATTGCACAGCTCCGGCTGCAGGATAAGAGATACAGATGCTCAAAGCGAGAGAAGGAGCAGCAGCCGGTTTCGCAATCACACGCAAAACTAGCTCCGACTCACCTGAAACACCTGACTCTCACCTGTGAGAGGAGTGGCTAAGCCCTGGGCCGATAGATCCGCCGGGTGGGCGACAGGTGGATGAGGTGGGCGGGGTGGGCTGAGCGGCAGCAGCTTAAGTGTTAAGCGTTATGCACAGTGGCCAGTGCGGAGCTGAATGATACCACTCACCTAAGCCGGTTCCCAAAACCCACTGGCCATCGCCACACCCCTTATCACCCAATCACTTCCCCCACTCAAAGCCCAATCCCAAACTAAAACTCCATCCTAGCATATGTGCTAGCGAATGGAGCATAGATGCAGATGCGGATACAGATACAGCTACAGCTACAGCCTCAGATTGAGATACAAATTCGAATAAATGCCAAAAGCAACAGGAGGCAACATTTCCGAATTATAAGCAAAAAGGGATTGCCCCGGCCAGCAGGAGCAGCAGCAGCAGCAACAACAACAGTCACAGGATAAAAGCCGGTTGTTGCCAACCAGCCACACACACAGACATGCATATTGGAATACATTTAGCCAGGACATCGCCAGGAGCTAAGGGCAGGTGCTGCAGGTGATGCTGATTGAGTTAAGCCACCATCATCGAGTGCACTGCAAACAGCAGAGAGTGTCCTCTTAAGTTGCGAGATACGTTGCTTACTAGAAGAAGAAAGTATCACGCATAAGTGATTACAAATCATATTTGAAATAATCATTTAAGACGGAAATATTTTTGTTATTAAATATTATGTTTGACATTTTTAGAAAATATTTGTTTGATCCCAAATTTTAAAACATTTTTCAGTTCCTTAGATATTTGCTATCCTGTGAATTTTCAAGATACGTTACTTCACTTAAAGTATCAAGCACATGTGACTATAAATCATATCTGAAAATAATCATTGAAATAGGAAATATTTCGGTTATTAAAATTTAAGTTATACGACTTTTGGAACCCTTAATATCCCAAAGTTATTTAATATCCTCATTAGTTGCGAGATACGTAACCCATATGATGGCGAAATAATCAATCAGAAGTAATAACATATCATACCTGAAAACATTATTGAAAACGGAAAATTTTTTATATTTAATGTTAACGTAGATATTTTTGAAACATTTTTGTTCGATCCTAAATATTTTAATATTTCTTTTCGAGATACATTAATCCACTTGAAGGAGGTAGTACCTATCAGAAGTTATTATATTTAAAATCTGAAAATATCTGGAAAACATAAAATATTTGTTCAATCTTATGTTTTGAAACTATTTTTGATCCTTTAGATATTTGCTATCCCAACACCAAGATTGCTTGTTAATATCGAGATCCTTTTGATTTTTTTACGTGCATCTGCGAGGACGATAGCTCCTCGGTGGCTGCGCCTCCACTTCCAGTTAGTCCCTTTATCCCTCACACAAAGAGAACTACAAATTTTAAGGATTTAAATGTTGGGCGAGGTGAGTGAATCGAACTGTAGGAGCTGCCACATCGGGAGATAAGCCAGGGAACCCATCCTCCGCACCGGCAACGTGCAACCTGCAACTTGCAACTTGCAACCGAAAACCGGCAAACGGCAACGTGCAACGTCCCCCGAGCAACTTGAAGCCCGATTCGAGCGGCTTAGGGCTCCCTGTGCGTTTTCGGTTTATAATCGAATAAATACTCCCTCTGTGCCGTGTGATTATCAAAACAGAAGTACGTACTATGCAGCAGCCGCAGCAGCAGGAGCTGGAACTATAAATCACTTGCATTAACTTTGAGCGCTTTTGTGCGAGCAAATATATATGTGGGAGTGCGTATATCTATTAATACTCAAGTGGAATTAAGCAGGCAGCAGAGTTGTAATTAGACAAGGAGCAGGTCGGCCAAAGGGGTTCGATTATGAATATTATAAGACTCGGTAATTTTCCGTTTTGGCAACAACAGCTGCAGTTGGGATTTGCCATAAGCCCCCCGGTCTGAAGGACACACTTTCGTGAGATGCTCTACTGGCATCGGCATCCCATTAAACTCCAAACAAATGCCAGAGTGCCAATTAATGCTGCTGCTAAACCGTTTATTTGCTGTCACTTCATATTGAATTTTCCCCCAACTAACCAGCGGCGCATTCAATATTCCACTTTAACTCTATTTAAACACACACACACGTATTTCGGGGTATTAGGGGAATTAGGAAAATCACCAGGCGAGAGAGCAACTAATGCGAATGCAACTGGGCGTTTCATAATCCACAAGCGAAAACAAAATCATCATCATCATCACGAAAAGGAGCAGGAGCAGGAGCAGGAGCAGGAACGACCACCCAAGGACATTAGGCGAAAGCATCAAGTTTGCGACTTATCCTGCGACCTAAGCCTCCTGAACCCGGTGAGCATTCAGCCCGACAAAAAAAAGGGTAGAGAACGTAATACACGGCCTTCTCCCTCTCTTTCTACCCACATCGGGCCCTCTCTTTCGACAGGCTGCTTTGCATGCGAATTTGGCGCCAAAAACTTTCGGGTTTCAGACCGAGTTGCTTGAGTCGAGGGCACGACATTATTTGGGAATCCCTTATCCCTTTATCTGGCTTTAGCCCTAATCCCATCAGACACAAATGAAGAGAAGTTTCACGTTTCGAGTTTCCAGCTCCTTAAGCTTTTGTTTTTGCTCTGCTCCTGCTGCCTGCCTTTGCTTCTGCTTTTGAAGTGCTTTGGCAATGGCAACGACGTCGGGATTAGGCCGCCAGCTAATGCGTCCTTGTGCCCGTGCCCCTGTGCTTGTCTGTGTGCGTGTCCTTTCCGCATCGGTATGTGTGTGTGTGTGTGTGTGTGAGCCAGGTGGGTTAGACGGCGGGCCAGACAGTTGGCCGTGTTGGGAGCGAGTCGAGGTCGAGTCTTTGGGGATGCTAATCCCAATACGACTGGCAATCCTGCCAAACTGCCGGCGGGCAACGCACAACCTTGCCGCTTACAAACTGCAGGCGATATACTGGGAGAAATACTTAGTAATGCCCGGATTTACTTTGCCTTGAGTCACTAGATAATATAAAAACTAGAGAGGCGTATAATACCTAGAGAAATAATACACTGCTAAAAAATCAAATAAATAAATTTAAATATATTTAAGATTCAGCCTTTGCTATATTTCAAGTTACTAGATCCAAGTACTATAAACTTAAATCGTCAATTGTTGAGTTGTTAAAAATGTTATGCTAAATAAATAATCTCTTTCCCATATATATACAACATTTATTAATATACAATATATTTGTTTATTGACAACATTTCATATGTAATAGAACGACTTTTTAAATCGTAGAACTGATATTTTAAACTATCAAAAGTCCTTATATCCACTAATTTTAAACATTTATTTGATATAACATAATAACATTTTTGTTTATCAAATATAAAGTATTTAATATATTTGTTGATTGATAACATTTCCTATGTAATAGAACAGTTTTCCAAATCGTAAAAATGTTGTTCTAACTTATTGAAAATCCATTTATCCATAAATAGTTAAAATGTATTTGATATAACTTTATGGTTTATTGATACCATTTTCTATATAATAGAACAACCTTTTACATTTTTCCTGAGTATTCTCTTATTTTTACCCCATAATTTTTCTTTCACTGCATGCAAACTTCCCCAGCTCTAGTTTATCCCCCTCTAACTTTCGTCTGTAGATTTTCTCCCGGTGTGCTGGCAGGCTTTATTGATCGCGCAGGGGATTATCCAGGGCGCTGGCATATTGGCAGCCCGGCAGTCGGGCCGTCAGGCAGTCGATTGTCCATTTTCAATTTGTGCTCCACCAGCGTTTTGGGAATGGGCGAGAAGTACGTCCAAATGGAAGGGGCTTCGCATTTGGGCAGTGGGTAGTGGGCCTGTAATCCGTTCGAATGCCCGTCCAATGCTGCCTATAAGTGCGGATACATCTATATTCGTACATATATATGCACGGCACACATTGTTGTTGTTGTTTAAAGCCAGTGGCTGTCTGGTGCTTTGTTGTTTTAGCCTCCATATGAATCATACGCAACGTAATCCCAATTCGTTTAAGTCACTGACAATCCATGGATGCCCAGGCGATGCCGCAACGCATCCACACGAACACGGACGCACACACACACACACACACACTCTCGCATGTCCAATGCCAAATCGTAACCCCCCGTCACAACCCCCTCCCCGTCCCCCCCCCCCCACGTTTTCCGTTGGGTCGAGCATATTTTCGCAATAAAGTAGATCCCGCATTAATCCCAACGATTTTGTGCTCTGGGCATTGCGTGTGCTTTATTTGTCCGAGTATTGGTGCCGGCTCCGTTGGGTGTATGGCTGTATGGGTGTATCTGTGTGCCTGTTTATATCTCTGGGTGTGTGTGTGTGTCTGTGTTAATCCTTAAACCGGCAGAGCTAAAGCTGCCCGCGTTGACGTCGCTGCCAACTGCAACCGAAAAAGGCCCAAAAGCATGCCATGAGTTGGAGTTTTCGAAGGGCGTGCGGTGGTTTTTTGGGCAGAAGGAAGAAAGGGGGCTGGGGGTCGTTGGGCCCCACACAGCGACAGCGACGCACAGTGACAGCCCGCCCCCCTTTCACAGCCGCCACCACTGCCACCACCACCACCCCCTTTCGCCCGCCGCCCTTCGAGACTCGGTTTGCGGATGAGTCGATGGCGACGGCTGCTGCTGCTGCTGCTGTTGGGAGATTAACTTTTTTCCATGCAAACAGTGGCGGTGTGGCGAGGGGTTTAAGGGGGATGGCCGGGGAAGCGGGGGAGCGGGGCCGGGTGACGAGGGCAGCGGCTGTGGGGGCTGGGATTTTGCGTTTGCTTTTGGTGGCCGTGTGGGCGAGGGATTTAATTTCGTGCGGGATTATTATTTCGGATTTAACTCTTCGTTTTATGGATCGCTTGGCATTATAATGAACAGCGGCGTCGCTGAGTGCTGAGGGGGGGTAAAAGGGGGGCCAGCTGAGATGCAATCTTTACAGCTGGAAAAAAAGCGATCATATTTTTGGATTTATTTTTATAAGTTGTAATCTCAAGATGTTTGATCCAAAATTATCTTAAGATATTAATAATAATATGGAATAGTACTAGAATTTACACAGATGTTATATGTATATTTTTTTATAAGAACTATTTAACTACAATGTATTACAAATTCCGTGCAAAGTGATCTCTCAGATACTGATCCTCTAAAAAAAGATGTTCACTGTTGTGTAATCCGATTCATGTTTTTCAGTAGTTTTCAGTTTCAAGCCAATCCATTATAATCCAACCATCCCCCTGAACCGAGCATATCCCAACTGTAAACCACTTTTATTCGAGGTTAGCACGCCACTGTTCTATAACCCGCTTCGGCATTATAAACTCCGGTGTATTTTTATAACTAAAACCTTCGCATCGCCTGCGACAGCTTCAGCTTCAGGTTCAGCATTCAGCCCCGCCAACGGAAACTGTGAACCCGAATCCATTATAGCTTAAGCTGCTGCCAACACCAACACCCAGGGCTCACCGACACACAGATACGCACGCACACACTTACAGCCGGGGCATTATCCCAAAACGAAATGACATCCCTTGGAAATTAATCCTTAATTCCATTCATTTCGTATAATCCCAGAGATATACTTTGATAAGCGTAATGCGGGGCCAGGGTTTAGCAGCAGAGTGAGCGAGATGGGGACAGAGAGAGAGAGTGAGAGAGGGAGAGGGGGTGTGTGTGTGTGTGAGTGGTCGAGAGAGAGCGAGAGTGAGAGAGAGCCACATGTTGCTATCCATTTGTGTGCGTGTTTCCCCCGTCTGCATCTGTGTGTGCGCCTCTGCCCCCTGTTTGTGCATCTGTGTCTGTGGCCACATAGTATCTGTGTGCCTGAACTCTCGACTCTCGCAGCTGAGTTTTCGGTTTCGGTCTCGGTTTCCGCTTCAGTTTCGTGCCAAACATGCTGGAAGAAGGTTGGTGTTACTGCTTTTCGCTACTCCCTCTGTGTTTTCGTTCCGTTCGCGCCGGTTACTGGTGTTTGTTGTTGTTCGTTGTTTATGTTTGATGGCCAGCAATTGGATTATGTTTGAGGCTCGGGATTATGAGCAGACTCTCTCAGTGTGTGTTATAACATGAAAGTATCTTTATATCTATGTATCTAGCCAAGTGAACTGTGAACTGCTAGGCGAAGTGGCTCAGGAGGCAAGGACACTTGCACACACAATAGATCCCGCCATTGAGTTCCTCTTTTAACACCCTGACAGCCGGGTTATGTGTGCGTGTGCTTGGGGTCTCCAGACCAGATTTGCCACACCACTGTCAAGTCGCATTTGTCAACAAAGGCTGCGAACTACACACCGACCAACAGCCAACACCCAACACACTGCAAACAAACACACAAAGCGCTCAAATGAACTTAAAAAGCAGAGCGAAAGCTTTTAAATCTGTTGCTTTCGTGCAGGCTAATCCCTATGAAGTTCACTAGATTTTGCTTTGTTGCTGTTGTTGTCCCAGTTCAACAGTGGCAGACACCAGCTCACCAGCACAGGAGCACTCGCACTCGCACACAGATACAGACACACACACACACACACACTGGCAGCGCACTTGGCGAAGTAAAGCTGGCAAGGGAGAGCTGCCAGCAAGAGCAACAACAATGCAGGGCGCGCTTTGGCACTTAAACCGAACTGAGCCGTCGGGCAGAGCTCATCCTCATCCCCATCCCCATACACATCCCCTTTCCCCTCGACGGAGCCCAGGGGAGCCGGTTGGAGCTGGCCAAAGCACCCTCCCACTCAGCCAACCAACCACCCACTCAGCCACCCACTGACCTAAGCCACGCTCACCCACCGCCACCCACAAACACCGCCCAACACCCACTAAAATAAAAGCCAGAGCAAAAACAAACAAGCGGCGAGGCTGTGAAAATAAAATACAGCCTGAGAGAAGGATAAGTGAAAAGGGGAACTGAGCTAGGGGTCTAGACGGGATCATCTATGTGTGCAGGTACTACGAGTCTTCAAATAAATGGGTTCTGCTCCTTTATCAATCCAGTCATTGATCTAAGGGTATTGAGAATTCGACATTAAGTCCAATAGGAAACAATCTTTCTATAGGACTTTAATTTAATCCTAAAGATTTATGATATACAATATTTTTGTTTTCATGGTAGGATTAGCATTGATCATAAGGAACTGGGAGCTTAACTTAAGGGTGGGATCATAAATACTATATCCCTTCAAATAAACTACTTCATCATTATTAAAAAAAAATGTTTGTTGGGGTTACATTAATAGTCGATATATTTAAATAAGAAATATTGAAACATCAGATATATGTTAGGCCAAGAAAACCTTCTTATATGATTTATATCATCTAATATCCCTTTTATTTATTTAGTTGTTAAAAACTTGGATCCAAGATAGCTATGGTTTGGTACTCGATCATTTTCTAACTCCGTGATTAATTTTTTTTTTTCAGTATCAGTATATTTTCCATTCTCATAATGGATACTTTTCGATCAGTGATCGGTATTTACCTATTTTTAGCACAGTACACCAATTTTTAAGGTTTATTTAAAAGAGGGGGTCTTAACTAACCCTGATCTCGTGTTATATAATAATATATAAGTTTCAGAAACTTATTACAGAGGAATATCGAGTTCGACTACCAGTTACCCCTAGTGGTGTTGCCTAGCAAAAGCCGCTTAAAGCCTCTTCCAAACCGATTACCATATGGCATTCTTCGCTTTCAAAATGCGTAACCAAGCAAAGTTCCGCTTTGATTTCGATCTGCAAATCCGCTCTCTTTGATCCCGATTTCAGAAGTATCCTATTATCTGATAAAAGCAAGTTCAACCCTAACGCAAAGCTTTTTCCACTGCAAATCTGAGATTAAGCGCGCGAGATCTGCTCATTACAATAGTGCTCAAAAGGCATTTAATTACCCAACCCCTGGTTGTGGTACTCCGTCATATCTGATTATAGAACCCGGAGTGACTCCTCAAGCGTGCTCGCTGGTGATTAGCTGGCGTGGTTTCGCTCATTGTGCCTAAAAAGCGAATTCTGCCTCGGATTAAAAACCAACTCGCTAACTTCATCCCCTCACTCGGATGGTTCCAACCCATTCCGCCTAGAGATTATACCAACTTTTGACTAATTTGATTATCTGATTTGGTATTCATAGTCGCAGGCTCCCACCTCTCAACCCTTAAAGTTGGCCAACTGATGCATTTTTTCACTGGCTCCACAGGCGGTCGAGTGTCCATGTGTGTGGGTCTGGAATCCCCAAAGATTTAACTGTAAAAGCCCCACGGCATTGCTCCCACATTCGAGAGCTCATGCATATGTACATATGGCATGGAATGGAGCTGGTAGAAAAAATCAACTCAAATACCGCCGGCATTGGGTGAAATCGCAAAAAATTAGCAGTTAATCCCCTTAAATTGAATGCCGCAGATGGTGTTGCCATCGTCGTTCTCGTTGTCGTTGTGTTTGGTTAGTTCATGTCGCTGATACAGGCTGCAAAAAAAAGGAACAGAAACCGAAATAGAAACAGAAAAGTTAACTGGGTGTTTGGACAACACCAGGGTTTGCCAGGGGAAAGGCTAACACCGCAAACTGTGAGGCATGTGTGTGTGTGTTTGTTGCGGCAATTAGCCGGAGTTGCCACATAATACGCGCGGATAAATGTTTAAGATTTTAAGTTGGCTAGGGCCAGATATACGTACATATATGGAAAGAGCTCTGTTCTCGGACCTAAGCTGTCATGTGTTCCTGTGTTTGCGGTTTGGCTTTTGTGGCCAGAGCTTAGGGATCCGGCCCCAGCACTTAATCCGCAACTAGCGAAGAAATCTGTTGAGAAATTTAACCTAATCCCGGCCAGAGTTCAGAGATCTCAACAGTGGATCCAACAAAAGGCTGAACATAATAATGATGGGCGGAGGGAGGGGAGCTGGGACTTATAATGGTACTGCGTAAATCCCCTTCAAATTAAGCTCCTTGGCAGCCTCGCGTATCGACGTCTCGCACCCTTCATCCCAACTCCCATGCCACACCATACCATCCTATCCCAACCCAACCCATCCCATCCCATTGCGATTTCGATTCCGAGGCGAGGTTACGCTTAATGCAAATACAATGCTACGCGCTCACCGCAGCCGGATCAAATTTCATCCTCCTCTGAGGGCAACCCAAGCCCCTCGGATCCCCCCCTTTGCCCGCCGTCCCTGGGGCAGACAAAGCCCAAATGCCAAAATACCAATGCGATATGGCGACATCGTCGACATCCTTTCTGCCTTCTCCTGAGTAGGACATCGTCGACGTCTGTGGGCCGCTAATAAACCCAAGCTCCCCCTTCCGCTGCCGCCGCCACTGCCGCCGCCGCCTCTGTAAAGCTCCTTCGGCCCCGCCCCCTTCTCCGCCTTCAGTTCGCAGTTCATTGGCAGCGGATTAAGCCGGCGCGCATTCGCAGAGGCAGCAGATACAAAAGACGCTTTTGCCATTGGATCGATTTAAAATACTTCAGCGGCAAGGAAAATAAGCGGGACAGAGAAGAAAAATCAGTTGTGGGTATTAATAAGCGCAAAAGGGGGCGGGGTGCAAGGGGCAGGGGGCAGGGGCAGGGGCGGAGGCGGAAGGGTAATATGCATAAGCACCATTAACTTGTACTTAAAACTGTGGCAGGTGGTTGAGCCGGGGTGCGGACCGCTCGAGGCGGAGGGGGTCGGTATCGCCCCCTCGCTCGCGCTGAATGTAACTTAATTCGCCGTGTGGCTGCCAGCGTCTTCAAGCGGATTATATTAATCAATACAGTGATATATATGGCCTTTTGTTCAGCCCTGCTCCTTGTAGGCCCCTGCTTCCTCTTCCTCATTTGCCTGCGAGAAGGTTGAAATCCGACTGACAGCCACTAGGCGTATACTTATTTTACTACATCCGAGTTGATACTTTCACCTGGAAAGTGGAAATCCTTGTGAACTCATTTAAAGAGGTGCTTACTGTGTTGGAATTGAGAAGGATAGGTGTAGTGCTTCAAGATAAAGTCAGCTAAGGCAGTTAGAATCATAAGTTACCTTTAAAAAAGATAAAAATAATATACCAGAGATTTATAAATTTTTACAAGTTCCAAAACCATCCTTTCATAAAAGGATTCATCTTTATACACATTGGCATTCTCTTTTATCATATTAATATGTTTTTACTTTATTTTATAAGGCTGTGAGAACGTACCGCATCTTATTCCATTCAGAATTATGATTTAGACCTGAGCAATGGGTATCTGGCAATCGTCATTTATAAATTGTCCCTTGGTTTCTCGGTTTACTTATTCCAAAATCACCCAGTCATAAAAAATTTCTTTTCTTTTACTAAAATATTGTGTTTTTCTTTTATTTTATAAAATTGTGAGAACGTATCGCATCTTATTTCATTCAGAATTATGACTTAGACCTGTACAATGGGTATCTGGCAGTCGTCATTTATGGATTGCCCCTTGGTTTCTCGGTTTACGTATTCCAAAATCACCCTTTCATAAAATGGTTCATCTTTATCCACATTGGTATTTTGTTTTATCATAATATTATGTTTTTCTTCTATTTTATAAAGTTGTGACAACGTACCGCATCTTATTTCATTTAGAATGGGTATCTGGCAGTCGTCATTTATGTATTGCCCCTTGGTTTCTCGGTTCAGGCCCGCTTCGAGCTCTTTTGCCCGCTTTAATTGAATCAATGGCACAGATCGCATGTTGTGCTCCTTTTGCCTCCGCCGACCGGAGACTTTGTTTGGCTTTAAGCAGGAAGATTTAAACGTAATGCTAGCCGATTTCCCCTCGCCACCGCACCTAACATATTCATGCATTTATGTGTATATACATGCCTATAATTCAGTCACACAGTCAAAGCGTCTTAAGCGCTAAGTAGAAGCAACGTAAATAAGTAATATTGATAACTAAAGTGATTAAGGTTGCCTTTGGCCGGCTGCAGTTGCAGTTCCCTTCGGTCTGTGTGTGGCTTTGTTTTTGTCTTTCCCTGCTGGAACTTAAGTATGGATCCCCGTTGCAGAGTGGGTGGCCAACTTGGTCAATTCCAAATGGTTAAAACAAACGCAGTCTGAGTGGGTTTATGGGTATACATATATATATATGTGTGTATAAGGAAGCATGAGCGATTTCTTGGGTGCCATTTTGGCTTTGGCCTTTTCTTTTCTTTGCCGAGCTGCGGCTGCGATTATGTGTGGTTCAACTGCTTTCTGGTTGATTTTTGGACATCCAACCCCGGCTGCCAAAGTCTATCTCGACTGCGCTCGTTGGCAGACATTATCGACATTTAAATCCCTTATTTGTGTCTGCCGCTCGGGCGTCCCTTTCAGGCACTTGATAGTATTTGACAAATTGAAAATCCTTTTGTGGCCAGCAGTGGTCCTTGTGTGCACGCATGGCCTTATCCTGCAGTTCATAATTTTAATCCTGGGCCACAAAAATGTCTGCTTACTTGCATCGCCGAGATGCCGGAGAGCTCTCAGCATTCTTTGCGCTTTAATTATTCACTTCTTGGACTCGTTTTAATCCGGCTGCCATCAATTTATCATTTTGCTCTCTTCGATTGCATAACTTTGCATTTGGCTGCGAGAGTCGTTTGGCCGAAAAATACACATCATAATCCTTTTGTAAGGATTTGTCCCCGGCACATGGCTTTGGCCCAACCCCCCCCTGTGCATTCAATTATCGTTGGCCTCGCAGTTGGCCATTGTCTCAGGGTCCCTGTCCGCAAATTCGCAAAACTAATGAAGTGCTGCAGCTCCTTGAGCAGCCTGCTAATGCCACTGGAGTCCTGGAGTCCCGGAGTCCCAGAGTCCTTTTTCCTTGGACCCATGGACTCTTGAACTGTTCAGCCACTTGGCCGCATGTATAAGCATGTTTTCTGGTTTGCTTCACAGACAAAGCTTAGAACCACTTAAGAAAATCCATTCACAACCTGAAACTAACTAGAGTCCTGGCCATCCTGCCGTTGGCTCTGCCCCTTCTGTGTGTGTGTGTGTTCGTCCTGCAAAGATTTCCGAACGTTCCGTCTGAGGTTTTGGCCCCTGTCGTTTTTGCCGGCAAAAGAAAGCTCACCTGATGATGGTCCCAAATCAACATATGAAGCAAACAACAAAAAGGATTAAGTCCAAGACACACACACACACACCTACACAACTACACTCTCATGAGCCTTTTGCATAGTTTTACATGTCTAAGGACAAAAAATGAATTTATTGCGCAACAAAAACAAAACTTGAGACAATTCCGAAAGCCTAAACCAAGAGGCCCAGGCCAATTTAGCAGCTGAGATGGGCCGAAAAGTGTGGGTTTGGGTAAAGGATTCAAATAAATTACCGCTACGGGCCATACTTATTTCATTAGGATTATTTTTGACTAACATTTACGGCTCCCCCACTTTCGAGACTCCTTTGCGAAGTAATTGGAAGAGGAGAGATTGGATGGCAGTCAAAGGCGAGTCAAAGGATTCCTGATTTCCGGCCATATCCGACTGGGCGGATTTCGATCGGTTCGCCGATGAGGGCGCTAAACGCGAACAGTCAGCGATAAAAAGAAAGAAAATGCCTCACGGCATTAATTATAATCCGCTTAAAAGTTTCAACATGTTTTCCCAGCCCCCCGTAAGCCCTATTCAAAAAACACGAATACAAATACGGCGGCACAAAAAAGCGCAAATCTCAAAATACGCCTGTGACTCAGAGCAATGGGTCGCGCAGAAGAGGGCCAACTCAAATGCAAAGTGCAGATTTTTCGCATGTGCACAAGTGGAACTCGAAGTGCCGTAGAGCATTGACTCTGATTCGGAACAGAGGTACTTCTGGGGGTGAAAGATCAGTCCAAGAGGCAGCTCGAAGACCCTCGACTTACAACAAAGGCGATTCGTAATCCTGGGAGGGAAAACAAAGCGACAGAGGTGGGAATATACGATTTTATAAGACCAATCGTTTGAGTTATATCATTTGTTTTAGAGGTGTTTTAAAGTGATGACCAATCAAACTAAGAAGTTCCAACAATATTTTGTAAATTTAAAATTTTAAAACAAATGAATTTTAAAAAGATTCGTAATCCTGGGAGAGAAAACAAAGAAACAGAGGTGTGAATATACGATTTTATAAAACCAATCTCTGATCTATTGAGTTGATGACCAACCCAACTTAGAAGTTTCCACAATATTTTCTAAATTTAAAATTTAGTAATATATTTATTCTATTCTAAGAAAAATACCACACTTTAAATAGTATTCAGAATATATTTAACAACCCTCATATCTGCAACAAGACTTCAATATAATATACATTTTCAAGGATTGTTAAAAATTCACAATCTTTCTTTGTTATATCAGTAAAATCTAAGCGATCCAAACTAATTGGCAATCCCGCTTCGATGCCCTAGCAATTTTCCACCGCTACCCCGCAACGCTTTTCAATAGCTAATCTTTAATTTCCTAGGTATTCAGTATTCCGTAAGGCAAAGGCAATTGTTAGGTGGCTTATTTTGTTTGTGTCCTGCGGCAAGGGACCAAGAAACGCCCGGGGCAAGACGCAAACCGATTTTCATTTTATTGTCCTGCTTAATATGTTTGTTTTTCTTTTGGAAATGCAGCGGGGGTCAGGGAGGTCAGGGAGGGCAGAACGAGCAGGAAAATCAGGAAAATCAGGAAAAGCGCAGGGACTAAGGCAAGGATATGTGCAGGGAGGCAAAGGTGTGAGATGCCAGCCAAGTGAAAGGCTCATGCGGGTGTGTGTGTGTGTGTGCGTGTACTTTCCTTTGTGTGGGGAAAGTTCTTAAGTCGCACCGAATGCTGCTGAAGCCGAAACTCCGAGAGCTGTCGAGGCATTATAAATTAAAATGCACGCATTAAAAATTCTACTAAAAAGAGTTTGCAATTAAGTAGGACTTAAGTTGAAGTGTAAATAAAAATGCACACACACACACACGCAAACACATAACGATCCCTTGGGAAGCTGGAAATTTGTTTTCTGGCGTGAAGTGAAGGAAAAACTTGTGGCAATTTCCTTAAGACTATTGCTTAATTTCCGGTCACTCTTCCCTGAAAACTTCAGCCCACCCACGCCCATTAAATCACCCATAAGCACACACACACACGCACACATATCGGATGGCAAAGAGAAGCCTACTTAAGTCCCTTGAAATCCTTGAGATTTTTTGCACTGGTCAAGCAATGATAAGCAAATTTCCCAACAGTTCAGTTGGCTTAAGACGAACCCTTAAGAACCCCCACTCCTCCATCATCATCATCATCATCATCCCTTTTTGCCTACAGCTGCTGCTCACGTGTCCTTTCTGGTTATTAAAACTTTTGGTCTGTTGAAATTTTAATTTTCCTAAATACCCAAATCACTCAAAATCATTTTAATAAGTAAATTATGAGCATTCTGCCTATAAATAAACAATCACACAATTTATTCCATCGAAAAAGTCGAGAAAAGACTACAAATATTTGCCAGGCCGAAAAGGATACTTGAGTAATCCTTTGCAGTCACCTAAATAGCTTCGCCCTCCCATCTTTTGATAGTTTGTGTGTGCATGTAGGGATTAAATCGTTTTGATGTCCTTGCCAGGGCAATTTATAATTATTTGTTTGCCTCGGCCTGTGGTCAGCCAATTGGTCAATTTCTTAGAAGAAAGTCGAGTGGATAAAACTTTTCCATGCTTTTTCCCAGCTCCCCGTAATTCGGAAATTTTATGCACATGAGATGTTTCGGGAAACTCTTCAAAAGATTATAAGTCTTCGGGGGATGGGGAGATCTTAAACGGGAGGTGGAAAACTGCTCCTGGCAGCTACCTTCGCTGGGAATTTTCCAATTTCGCTTGATTGCGATGACTGAACCTGATTATTTCCGCTGCCATCGATGCAGGTTAATAAATCTTAAGCCGCGTGGCGGTTCGCGGGGATTCGATAAGTGGGCTGGGCTGGTGGGATGGATAGCGTCTTAGCCCCTGGAAAGTAGAGTTCATTTACAAATCGTTTGTCGGCTTACCGGGGGAGCCAGTAGAAGTCGCCGCAGTCGTCTGTCTGCCGCGCCAAGATTTAATGCCCTCAAGCAGTTTTCCTCCCGCGTTTAATTCAATTTGTTTTGGCCCGCTTCGACTGTCTCGATTACTTACCATTTTTCCGTGTATTTTTTTTTCTATCTTTTCCCTCCTGCCAGGACCACTGATAATGCTAATAAGGATAAGCTCTGTCTGCCATCGTTGGCCCGGGTGACTTAAAGCTGCTGATTCCGGGCCGCCGGCGGTTGCTGAAATGCCAGTTCAGATGCAACAATTAGTGGGTGCTCGGTGGTTTTGGGGGCTCCACACGCGGAGGCCACTAAACACAACTCCCAACCGAACACACCATATGCAGGTGGACCAAATCCGCTTTTGTTTTAGCCCCATCGAATCGTGGGTCCATGGATAATGGATATATTGGGTTTATAATTCGGCCGCGGCCCCACAACCAGTTTTCATTCACGGAACCGGACCGTTGCACTAATGACCAGTTTTCGGGCGGTGGGATTTCGGGGTAGCCATAGCCATCATAATGCCAGTACATTGGGTTCGGCGCCCAAACAATGCGTTTTGTGGGCGGATAATAGAGCGGCTAGCTAATTTGCTTTAAATTCCGTCATTTTGTGTAAATACCCAGTGGAATATTTCGATATGATTGAATTTAATGAGATTATTATTATGCGTAACACTGCCTTCACTTAAAGTTCTAGAGTGTTTTACGGCCTGATCTGCGCCGGTGACAAACAATGCATTATACATAGTTGAATTCTTTATTCCTTTTCAACTCGGCACTGCCAACGCACACACTGTCGATGGACTGATGTATTTATTTTTAATGTCAATGGCCCCCAATGAGGTTTTCATGGCAATTAAAAGATTTGCATGGCACACACACGCGCCTCCCACAAAAATATGCCATGAAAATCGCACGTAATTGGGCTGAACTTTTGGTTGGTCCGAATTTCCCCGAGCGCCGTTCTTTAAAACGCTTCCAGCCGCCCGGACCCGGCAAATGCCAATCGTTCGCCAATCTCTGGCTGCTTACAATTTTTATAATTGGAATAATTAATAATACCATTATGTCGGCCGGACCTGGGGCGTTAAGCCTATTTGCTGTGTGCCCCTCAGCCCCTCAGCCTCTCAGCCCCTCTCGATAATAGCCGGCCACGCCCCCTTCCGCTGCCATGGGAAATCGTCTATAACTTCTATGTTCTGAATTTGCCATTTTAATTTAAGCCTTTGATAATTGGTTGGCAGGAGCAGCAAGTAAGTTTTTGCTGGGCGATATTAAAAGGAAGAGCATAGTTCATAATTTTCGGAAATGTGTTTTTGAAAATTTCAAGTTCGTTCCGCCAGCTTTTGTGAGTTGGTTTGGGGCCCCAAATCCCCCTCAAATTTGGGGGTGGGGGGGAGTGCTAATTTAATCGGCTAAAACCATTTGCGGCTAACCGCAACATGCAATAATTTATTTTAATGCCAGAGTGCGTGCGGAGGTGTGGAGCCAATCTGCATAAAATGCCCCATTGCGAATATGTTTTAATTGCTTATTTTAATTTGTCGATGATTTGCACTTGGAACTAGACTGCACTAAACCGATTATTAAGCAGCACTCGAGTGTAGCAGCGCTGTATTATTATTATTATTTATATAATTTCTAACTAATATGCCCTTGGTTCTTCTTCCCTTTCCAGCCAAATCACTTCCACTTCACTGTGTGGTGGAGTCGGTGCACTCGCTGCACGCCTCCCTGACCATCGACACTCGCCAGCCCTGGAAGCGGCGGCCCAACATCGAGACGGACAGCTACGTGATCATCGCCGCGGCCACGCCCTGGAGCGAGATTGTCCAGACGGCCCTGCAGAGGCTGGGCTACTCCCAGGAGGCGGCCAACACGGCCCGAGGTGGGTTCGCTTTTCTTTTACCATTTATAAGCGGTGTTTCTGAATGGGATAGCTTTAAGATTCGGCGAGATATTCGGTTCTAGAGGTGGGTGGTCCGAAACCGACACCCCCTGTATCCCATAAAACAATGCTGGAGATAAAATTGTCAGTTGCTGTTAGGAAATGTATTCGTTATCAGAGGTACTATATGTGGTACGAAACTGACATCCTCTGTAACCCACAAAGCAATAGCTATCATAACTCTATCGTGGGTATTTAAAAAGAAATAATCATACCTTTAAAAGTTGTCATAAGAAAAGAGCATTATACTTAGAAAATGAAGTCATAATTTTACAATAACCAAAAAACAGTAAATACAGGTTTACTAATTGTTAGAAGGGTTTTATAATAATTGCATTACTTTTTTCCAATAAATGAGATGTTTCTAACAATATTTTTGAAATGGTATATACCTTAACTGTTCAATTAAGTTCTAAAGCACTTGCATAACATATTTCCAACATATGACAAGTTTCTGACCATATTTTTGAAACTTATGAAATGGTATATACCATATTGCTTATATCTGATAACTGTTCAAGACTTATAAAACGGTTGCATAACTTTTTCTAATATATCTAAAATATCTGATCATATTTTTGGTACTTATGAAATGGTATATACTGTAGAGCTAACTCTGTGGAAACCGTTAAATTGAGACCACATAGACTTCTTAAACAGTTGCATTACTTGTATCTAATATATAGACAAATTTCTAATCATATTTTGGATACCTCTAAATTAATATATACCATAAAGCTAACTCCCCTGAACTTATCCTTTTCGCAGGCTCTCTAATCATCAAACACTGGAAGCCCATTCCCCTGGAGCAGATATCGGACAACCCAGCGGTGCCGGTCAGCGATATTGTGGGTGAACTAACCTCGGTGATCACGCTGAGGATCGTGATCCTGCGGCCCAAGACGTCGGCCTTCGGGGAGATCAAGGACAAGCTGCTCAAGCTGCTGGTCCTGCAGTCGCATGCGGTGCTCCGCTCCACAGGATGCCCGCTGGATGAGGTGAGTTTCCCCCGCCCCTGGCAGCCAATTAGACATTCACTTTGAACTTTCACTTAAAATTCGGCACTAAGACGACAAAATTCTATAATGATTCATAAGCGGTTTACGAAGAATCCCCCCTCTTATCCGTCTTGAAGTTGCTAAAACTTGCCGAAAAATGTCTACGGATGAGAAGTTGTGACGCTAATTTGCGTGATGTGAGGCAAGAAGATACATATACACACGCACAGATACACGGAACTTTTGCATGTCCTGTCTGCTTGGGGAATATTAAACTCATTGAAACTGTTTTGATACCTACTACAAAGAAATTTTGTTAAGCCGAGTTCATTTATTTGGTTCACTTAACTAATCCTTTTTCGCAATAGTTTTCATTTTAATCAGCTTTGCGTTGGATGTTCCTGGTCCTGTCTCCAGGATGTGTGAGTCGTTGGGTGTGTGCGGCTTTTGTTTTCTTATTGAAATCGGTTTAGAAGGCTTAGTTGGCAATCCTGAAGGGGGGAAGGGGCAAAACCCCGAACCCACTGCATTGCCCACATGACCCAATTTAGTGAGTGGGGGGCGATATCGGTGCATTAGGGCCATAAATCATATGGCTGTACACTATCTCCAACGATGAACAGCACGAAATCACGGCCAGAAATACCCTTCAAGTGATATTGTGAATGTTTACTGGGACCGATCCCCCAACCCCCTTTCCCCGATTAATATTAGCAAAGCAAAGCACGGCAGTTGTCGTCCCTCCTAATCACCTGATAAGCATTTACCATAATTTCCACACACTCGTTGAGCGACACCATCGCATTTCTGGTTCTCCAGTGTCCGTTCGCTGAGGAGCTTTACTTTGCTTTGCTTTGCGGTGCGGCGATAGGAAAATCAATTTAATAATACCCCGCCACGTAAGAAGCGTCAACCCATTTTATTTACAATTAGGTGGTGTCTACCCCGCCTAACCCAACCACCCACCTTCCCCAGTGGTTCGCCTGTGTTCTGAGCAGCTTAAGTGATTTGGGGCGCCTCCTTAGCTGATAGCACCACCACCACGACGCTAGAGAGGCAAAACCACAGCGGAACCACCAAAACACCCAGACATTATCTTGCCAACTTGCGTTGGGAGACAAAAGCAGTATCTATGAGCATTTAATACGGAATAACAGGCCACCCTTTGGCCAACTCATCGCATTTCGATTCTATTTCTGTTGGGTAAATTCAATTTTAATCGCCATAAGCTGATGTGTCGCTGCCTATCAGGGACTATCTATTTATCGCCTTCGATTCGAGGCGCTGCGGCACTGTCTGTTAATATCAGCTCGCCGCTGGTATCGCTCAGGTATCAGTCCCCAGGGTCTACATATATCGTAATAGGCAATTTTGGACTGGTACTCGCACTCGCAGTCGCACATTTATGGCTAAGTAAATCCCGGCACTTGAGGCCCCCGGACAACCACAACCACAACCACTGTGATTTTTATGACAGCCGCTTAGCGAGCGGCAGAGGCGGACTCTGGGGTCTTAGTGCAGCTACTGTTGACAGTCGCTCAGTGCAAACGCAATCCCCGGCCCAAGGTTGCCCCCACTAATCCCGTGCATTTCGCTCTGATTTCCACACGGAACACCATTTTCCAAATTGCCCGATGATCGAATCGCTGGTTTTTCGTTTAACCATCATATGACTGGCGAGTGCCGCACCACTTGTATTAGATACTCTTAATTAAGCAATCACAATTGGGCCATACGAAATGTTTTCATTAATTTCCATGTGCATGACACATGCTTTTTGCGTCACAAAATCTATGATTATGATCTACTTTGCCTTAAATGAGGATTTAGTTTGTTATAAATGAAAAGCAGATAATATATTTGGCACACCACTAGATTATTTGAAAATACCAGTACATGCTTTCTAGAAACAAAAAGGCATGTCTTGAGATAATTTTTTTTAATGCAGGGCTCCTAGTATTAGTCATGATAAATAGAACAACAAGGGATCCCCCATTCCAAAATATGTCCACGCATAGATTGTATGACACACGGTTATGTCCAATAAAATTAATGATTTTTGGAATGATATATTAATATTATTAAATCAACTTTATATAAGAAAGAGTTCTTCTGGCTATAACCTACCTATTATAATATTATTATGCATTCTTTTTACAAAGTCTAAGCACTTTAAATTAAAAAGTAAACAATGTTTTATTTGTTCCTTCCAGGTTACGCTATCCCAGATCTGTCGGAGTTCCCATCAGAATACCTATGCCCTGCCAGGAGGAGAGATTTCCGACGATCTGCGCCGCAAGTTCGACCAGTGGTGGTCCAACCAGCTCTCCCCCCAAGCGGCGGCCATGGCGCCCAAGATGCTGCCCTTTATGACAGGTCCTTCGGCTGTTCCTGTTCCGGTGGCAGTTCCCGGGGAGATGGACTTCCCAGTGGGCACGGCCATGGCGGCGGCCGCGGCTGCAGCAGCTCATGCAGCCGCTGCCGGAGGAGCGGCAGGCGGCAATCCCCTGGGATCGATGGGCAGTCGAGAGAGCCTGTTGCTGGCCAACGAGGCGGCTCATCATCCTGGCGCTGGACAGCCTCCGGTGCCAGGACATCACGGCAACATGCTGGTGCATCCCATGCACGCCTCCATGCACCACCATCACCATCATGGCGGCGGCGGTGGCGGTCATGGTCCACCGTATCCCAACCAGAAGACTCGCATGCGCACCAGCTTTGATCCCGAGATGGAGCTGCCCAAGTTGCAGAAGTGGTTCGCCGACAATCCGCATCCCTCGCGCCAGCAGATCCAGACGTATGTGGTGCAGTTGAATGCCCTGGAATCGCGACGGGGTCGCAAGCCGCTGGATGTGAACAACGTGGTCTACTGGTTCAAGAACGCTCGGGCGGCACAGAAGCGGGCGGAGATGAGGGGCGGGAGTTTGGGCAGTGCAATGAGTGCCCTGGGCCATGCCGCCATGAATGGCTATCTGAGTCAGCATGCCCCTTTGGGGCAGAATTCGAGTAGCAGTGCTGGGAGCCAACCCATGAGCATGGGCAACCTGTCCATGTCGCATGATTATCTAAAGAGCCCGCTGAGCCTGAAGTCGGAGGACATTGACACCATGTCGCAGCACTCGGACGACATGGACGAGGAGCAGAGCAGGCCAAACACCCCCCAGCTGCCCCTTTCGTTGACCACCCACGAGCGGCATCGCAGCTCGCCGCTGATGGACGAGGATGAGGAGGAGGCGGCGGAGCAGCAGCAGCAGCAGCAGGAGGCCAAAAGCGATGGCATGAACGGCAGCCTGAACGAGGAGGAGCGGCACGACAAGTCGCGGGAGGAGCTGCAGGACCAGGAGAAGGAGAACTCCGGCGCGGAGGAGCGTCACCAGGACAACGATGCTCAGATGGAGGCCAGCTCCAACCACAACAATAACAATCACAACAACAGCAGCTCGCACAACGACCAGGAGGTGGGCTCACCACCGAAGCGCTCCACGCCCAAGGAGGAGGATGATGACTTGGACATGGACGAGGATGAGGAGGACAATGAGAACGATGCCAGCCACCTGGATGAGTTCCGGTCGCCATCTCCGGACTTGGCCGGTGGCGTTGTGCCGCACAAGGACCAGCTGCCCTTTCCCATGGTCCCCAACTCGATGTTCTCGCAGTCCTTCATGTACATGAGCCACTACATCCCAGCATTTGGCCAGGCGGCCGCCGGACATCCGCATCATCATGCCGCGGCTGCAGCAGCCGCAGCCGGAATCCAGCCAAACGCCCTGATGGGCGGCGGCGGACTCAACCTGTCGAGCATCTCCAACGAGGAGCGCCGCAAGCGGAACCGCACCTTCATCGATCCGGTGACCGAGGTGCCCAAGCTGGAGCAGTGGTTCGCCATGAACACGCATCCCTCGCACAACCTCATCCTCAAGTACACCGAGGACCTGAACACCATGCCATATAGGTGAGTTTCTTAATTCGGATATATTGCTGATTCACATACTTATATGTTATCTAAATAAATATGATAAAGTGCATATTGACTTTTATTTTTCTTAGCATCTTTGGTAGTCCCAAAGTCCTTTCCGGTTTTAATTTATTTAGAGCTCTACTCCAATTCAATTTTCACAAATGCTAAGATATAGTCGGTTTACAAGAATTTTTCTTAAAGAAAAGAATTTAAATAAAAATCTTATTTGTATAACGATTTAGATGATATTATAACAATGACTAAAAGTTTTCCAAGTGGGACGTACTCAATATGAACTCCAATTCGAAAACATTTCTTGAAAGTAAAAATATTATCTATGTTTATTTACTGTAGAATACTAGATAGTATTTAGTAGATACATTGTTTTTTAAAACATTTTCAAGACCCCATCTTAAATATGTTTCTACTTTTATATTTAACTAATATTTTCCCTTATGTTTTCTTATTTTTCCAGGCAAAAGTTCCCGCGCTTGGAGAGCAAAAATGTTCAGTTCTGGTTCAAGAATCGGCGGGCCAAGTGCAAACGCCTCAAGATGTCGCTATACGACAGCAATCAGTGCGCCCAGCTGGGAGGACTCGCCTCATTTGTGCCCAAGTACGAGGAGCGGGACTAGGGGGATCCAAACTAAGGAACCCCGCCCGGAGTTTGAAATCAAAATTAGCAGCATTTCTTCGTGTAAATAGTTGAACGAGAGACACACACACACACCCCCCAATTTAAACAGTTGAAATCAGCTGCAGCTATGACAAATACTATACCATATACGATAGCTCATAAATATGTAATCCCCTAGAATAGTCAACTCTAAGTATTATAGAACGAGAACTAACCCAGTTACGCGTTACCAGTTGCCCAAGAGCATCTAGCGAAAATTAGAGCAAATAGATAAAGCCACTTTATGAGTAATACGATCCTGCATGAACCAGTATGACTAATTTATAGCTGGGCCGAGCCCCAGAGAACTTCAACCCTATCCAGTATACAACTCTCCGCATCTATTTCTACCTAGTTCTTAGCCATCGATATAGAAGGAGGGCGGCACGATTAGGGGCCAGCTCGTTAAGAATAAGCAAACCAAAGAAAGCCAATTTTCGAGAACCGTAGTCGTAGAAGCGAACTGCGATCTGTATATAATGTATGTTATCCTAGGTACGCATTCTTTGAGCATTGTGAATTTTGTTTCGGCCTTAGTTGCATTTGTATCTGCAGATTAAGTTAACGTTTAAGTTCGAGTTACCAGTACCAGTACCAGTACGTTTAGTTACCCCCTGCCTTATTTGAGAAGCCCCCCTTACCACGCCTAGCACATATCCCTTTCGATCCATGCACACGGATATCGCATATAGAATGTATAACATACAATTCGTTGCTTTCGAAGTCTTGGTATCTAATACCAACCCCCAAAATCTAGCCACCCAATCAGCTTCGGTTTGGATGGCACCATTCGTTGCTATCCACTTCACTTTGAACACGTAACTAAATCTACACACCGAAATAAAATGTTTTATAAATTGTTCCACTAGTTTCGTAAGCCTTCAGATAGATAATAAACTTAATTCAAATAATATTGTAATTTATTGCAAGCATCAATACGCCGACACACACAAGTAACACAAACAGACATACAGCGAAAAACATCCACACATCTTTATATATAATATAAATAGAAATATATTCCCCAGCAATTATTAAATGATTAAATAAATACAATTTTAAATGTCAAATTCAAACAATGTCTTTTTATGGCGATGAATGGCAGTGGGTGGTTAAGGGGTAGAGAAAATCGTGGGATTTTCACAGAGTAATAAATAGCTTAATATTCTTCTATGGGATGGGGTTTTTAAATCTTATCCAATGAAGAAGGCATCTTCATTTATTCTTGGGAAGTATAGTACTTATTTTTACCATAAGTAATAGAAGAGTCTTCCTAAAATGAAATTTCTAAGTTCACGAAACAGGAAGAATTTTTTTAAAGCGATGCGCTTTTGGGGTTAGACTTTCTTACAGCTATCATCAATAAGATACTGTAACAATAAATGGGTTACGTTTAAGGCTATTGGTCAAAAACGATATGGTTTAGAACCGAAACGTTTTGAATATTCCTTTCCAGTAGAAAATCTTGATATCCTGGGCACATCATTAAGGAGTTCATAAATTGTAAAGGAATGCATTGCATGGGGTAAGGATGGGGTGATGATATTCATGTTTCCCATTTTCTTTTGACGCCTTGGGCTAATGTGCTGCTGCAGTCGTAATGTGTTTGGCAATTTCTCATATGGACCAGATCTTTGCTTTATTTCTTTCTTTTTACTTTTTTCTCTTTTTTGGTAACTCACTGATAAGCAAAGGGAAATAAATATGCATATGTACGGGAAACGAAGAAAAAATGGCAATATGAGCAGCACATTTAGCTTCGTTTTTAGCATGAGTTGTGGCACGGGGCGTATGAGTTATCTTCCGCCCACCCACATCTCCACCGCAGATATGAAACAATTTATTAGCACCGAAGTTAACTTACTTTCATTTCTTTATTTCGCTCGCCTTTGTTACATCCACAACCCGCAGACATTCCTAGAGATACGATGAAGATGGGTTGGTATGGTATGGTATGGTATGGCTGGTTCTGGGGGTTGGGTTCCTTGCGGTTACTAAATCAGCAGTCAACATTATTTCTTATTTTAAGTACACGTGTGGCTGTGTGCAGGGGATGTGCATCATTTGTTATCGCAAACTTTTAAATTAAAACTGTGGGTGCGAGTGAGCGGTTCGAATTTATGGCATATCTTTGGGCCCCAGCATATTGGACTAGCTGCTTATTTATGGATTTCGTAATAAAGTGCGAAACTGTTGCATACTTGTGGGCCTGATTTTATTAGTTTACAGATTTCTTAAGCATTTAAGGAAGCTTAAACTCCCAAGCAATGTAAATCATTCCAGGTATTTGCAACTTTGAAATACCTCGTCCTTTTGCAAACATAAATATTTACCCAAAATATTTAATTCCCGGCCAAGAAGCTCCTGCTAACTGAGAAGCCCTCGAAGGAGAGGGATGTACTATAGCAGAATTCCGCATAACTTTATCCATTAATTAAAATTGCCAGCACTTTGCACCGCTCTGTGTGGTTGGCTCACGAATGAAATTACAGCCACGCCCATTCTGCGGCTCCAACTGCAGGCCAAAATGGAGGGCGGCCGAATGGGCGGGGGCATTTAATGTAAATACACATAAACAGGATGGGCGAGCGGAAAAGAAAACATTTACATAGTTAACCACGCTGTTGGCCAACTTTCGAGGTGGCTCAAAGGTAGGTCCTCCGTGGAGTGGCCCTGGCTGCATAAATCTTGCTTTCGAAAACTTTTTCATATGCCCTTAATGACGCCAAATAGGGTATAAATCTGCATAATGCAATCATAATTAAGTGCTGTCCGAAGCAGTGAAAAGATATGGAAGTATCTATTGAATTCAGCTGGAGATCACAGCAACCATTAGCAGGATTCGCCATCAAAGACAAATTTCTTGGCGGCAATTAGAGCGCACGAAACAAAAAGGACTTTCGCAATGCCAAAAAGGACAACGGGGTGGTAGGGAAAAACACCCCAGAGGGGTGGGACATAAATAGTTTTGCGGCTTTGACTGATACGCGGTGCAATAAAACTAATGAGCGTGCGAGCCAAAATAGTTGACAGTGGTTTGGTGGTTGGTCCGCCGGTGGTTTGCTGTCGCTTGGTGGTGGCGATTCATTTGCCAAATTGAGTGCGCAAACAAACCGTAACGAAAGTCAAATGAATATAACGCAAGTCCAATTATATGGTCATAAGTAATAATAATTCCGCTTTGATTTGTGACATTCACTTTACACGACCGTCGAGGGGCAGAAGGACTGGGAAAATAGGGAAAAGGAAAGGCATCTGGGCCAGACATCTTCATCTGGGCCAAATTAGTTAATGAGTCCTTTTCGAAAAAGGAAAACAAAAGAAAGCCAGTGATTGGAATGAGTAATAAATTGTTTAGGTTGATTAGAAAGCTTATAAAGCTATTTTGGGATTACAGAAATGTCGATTGTGATTTAAGCAGGTGAGCTTACCCATAAATTTAAATTTTTTGGTACATTTATCATTCTCTAATATAAGTATTTAATTTTTAAGGAACTACATTTATTAAATATTTAATCTTATTAGCTAAAATAAAATCGTTTATTATGAAATACAACATTTATATGCGATTCACTTTAATCCTTAAGTTAAAGCCAGTGATTGGAAGTAATAATTGTGCTGGTTAATTATATAGCCTATAAAGCTATTTTGGGTTTACAGAAAGGTCGATTATGATTTAAGCAGGTGAGCTTAGCTATACATTTTTTTTTTAGATTTATGATTCACTTATCACTTAGTATTTTAATTTTTAAGGAACAAAACACAATTAATGCTTAATTTTTAATTAGTAAAATAAAAATGTATATTATAAAGTAATTCATATATCATTATAATAATAATATGCGATTCCCTTTAAGTTAAAGCCAGTGATTGGGATAAGTAATAAATTGTGCAAGCTGACTAGAAAGCTTATACAGTTTTTTTTGGGATTATGGACAAGCCGATTCTGATTTGAGCAGGCAAGCTTACCCATAAATTCTAATTTTTGTAGATTTATTATTCACTAATATAAATATTTTAATTGAGAAGGCACAAAAAATAATAATTAAAAAATACAACATTTGTATGCAATTCACTTTAATCTGTAAGTTATAAGTGTAGAACTATGCCTTAGTTAAGATCATTAAATAACAATAAATTTGAAAGGCCATAAACTTGAAATGGTCATGGAACTAGGACTTCAGGCTTACCCCCAACCACCCACTTTTCCCTGGGTCAGTGGCAAATTACTACAGGCATATCTAGATTTTGCGTAAGAATATGACAGGGGGGCTTAGGGGAAGAAGCAACAAGACGGGGTTTTATGGGGAGTGAGTGGCAGGACACAGCTCAGGACACCCCGCCCGCCTGCATCGGGCGATTATTATTTATTATCTTAATTACGTCTTAAAATCCCCTGTGAAGCGGGACAAGCACCTGCCTAGGAGAAAGGCTGGCGAGGGCAGACAGCCCCCTCCATTTGGAAATCCCATGTCCTGGCTCATGTGCTCATTTCCAGGACCCTGAAAGTATTTGCGCGGAAAAGTGTGCTTTCTTTCGAGGGTGAGAGGTGGGAAAAAGGAGTATGTGTGTGCCTGCCGCACATGCTACCACTCTAAGCCTTCCCTTGTCTTGTCTTCCCGGCACCTTATCCCTTTGCATCCTTCTGCATCCTGCCCCGCTGTCAACTGTCGTTTGTCTTGGGCGCGTAATAAAAAGACTTAGCAACGCGAGTTGTTTAATTATTATTTATGACACTCCTCGGCTCTGGCTCGCCAGATTATTGCCCCCAAAAAATTGTTTGCTCTAGGAGCAGGAGTGGGTTTGGGGTTCCGGAAGATGCACAAGTTAGATTGCCAACTGCTTGATTTACCGTCTCGGCTGTTAGGACTATTTAAATCAATTCAGATTTTCACGGAGAGCCAAGCCCAAGCCCGAGCACGAGCTCAATCTCAATTCATTTTCATAAAATCCAAAACTTTTACTTGCCCATAATTTACGATGATAATTATGGCAACTGTGAATTACCCCCCAGGGAGGCTAAGCCAAGGCCGACTGCCGTTTGGCCCACATCCCACCCACAGGCCACCACCCACGCCCACTGGGCAGGCAGAAAAATATAAAAATGATAATCCCATTGTCAGGCGATAATTCAAAGGTCCCCATTCATTTGCGCCGCTGGGCAGCGTCCAACGATCAACAACTAAAAGGTGCAAAATATTTCAATAAATATTCCCCGGATTTTGCGTTAAATCTTCTTGAAGAGGGCTTTGAATATCTATGTCATTTTGTGTGCGACTTTCAAGAGTTTTTTGTCTTTTGGAAATTATTAAATGAAAGTTAAAACTTCTTGAAGAGTGCTTTGAATATCTATAATTTCAAAGGAATAATTATAGATACGTTATTTTAAAACTTTTACAAATATAAACAAGACTTAATACATCCAAATATTAGTTCGTAAGTACTAAATGAATTTTAGAAATATTTTTTTTCAATAATTCAATGATATGTAGTTTAATAATTAAATGGAAGATACACATATACGTTTAATAATCTTAAAAGGATATTTAAATATCTATAAATATATATAAAGAAATAAATACAGGCACGTTATGTTAAAGGTTTAACAAATCTGAAAAAGGTGAATTAAATTTGATAAATATTTTATTTGTATATTTTCAAAAATGTTATAGGATAAACCTAAAAAGTAAGTTAGATGCTGTTGGAGTTGTCTCAATTAATGATTATTTTATTACCTAAAAGTCTGATTAAATCTTTAAAATCGAAGTTGTAGATCGTAGGTATTTTATAAATATTTTATTTGTATAGTTTCAAAAATGTAAGAGGATAAAGCCCGAAAGTGGGTTAGAAGGGAAATGTCTCAATTAATGCTTATTTTAATAAGGGCGTGCTTATATAAAATGTGTAACATGCCTTTCCTTGTTTCAGTATCATAAAAAATAAACACATTTTTTAAAGATAAGTTTACATACTTCCTAATTTTCCTCAGGGCATCTGCGGAGTGACTGAGCCTGGTACTAAGCCCTCTGAATGAATTATGCTTTTAATTGGAAACGCTTGGCGCCAAACGCTTTCTGCTGATGCCGAGATGGCGTTGCCAAAAAAGATTTGCTCATTAAACCGCCGAAGGACTTTCTGGCCCTGCACCACCACCTCCCCCCCCCTGGTTGGGCTCCTCCCCACGGCTGTCTGCTGGCTGGTGGTGCGCCGCAGGTATAAATTTCATAAAACTAATACGAATTGATTTATGGCATTCTTTGCTGGCCTGGCGAAAGGCTTGGGTACATCTTCTTGGTCCTGGTTTTTTATGCCCCATCCCCCGTCCCCTTGCAGATGGCATTCCGGCCTGGCTTTTTAAATCTCAGCCCAACCCCCGAGGTGGCAGGAGTTGCTATCAGTAGCTGGCATTTGCTCTGGAGTTGGTCTTTGTCTAAATCTTTGCCTGCTGTCAGAGGAACAAAGTTTTCGGCGTAAGGTGTACCCCCTTCCAAAACCCCTTCCCAAAAAAATGGGGGTGAGTGGGTGGTTTCGGTTGGCGCGTCTTAAGCTTATAATTCATAAAGCATTTAAGTGGACGAAAATCGAAATTTATTGCTATTCAAGATATTTGCCCGGGAACGTTCCCCTTGACTCAAGCCCAAATCTAGAATGGCAAGCATTAAATGGGAATGTCTTTGGTTCAACTTATGTAGTGTATACAGTACCCACCCCGTTTGAGGCATAACTGAATAATAAATATAATTGTCTATAGCAGGCATTCCAGGGCTAAGAATATGCAAATTGGGGGGGCTTCTTTATCGCCCCCATCCCACTTATTTATGTTATGTTGGTGTATCAAAAATGGTACTCCTTGTGACGTATCGTCCTGCAGATAGAAGCAAATTGTTTCTCTCCATCCAAGTGACAATAATAAAAAAAAAACGAATCTCAAGGCATAAAAATATAATCAAAGCCCGGAATGAGAGGTCGTTTGGGGGGAGGCCAGCGGGCGTGTGTGGCCCACATTTCTCTGATGAGGCCGATTAGAAGAGTCATAATGGCAGGGATATCTTTATGACATCTGCGGAAATGCTAAGCCAGCAAGCCAGCAGGCCAACATAGCCTCCATTTCCACTCCGTGTCCATTTCCCACTCGCCAGGACTTCCGGTCGCCACCTGAGTTCGCCTTCGACTTTATCAGCTCTTCATTTTTTCCGCCTCTGGCAGATGGACAGTTTGAGTGGGTGGTGTGCTTATCTCTCGACACCGCAGCTGTCATTCAACTTAACTTAAACTTTGACTGCACTCCGGGTGGTCTATACATATATACATTCTGTTCCCTGTTCCCCGTTTCCTCGACTTAGCGCTGCGAAAATAAATAAAAAGCACTTCATTTCTTATTAAAAAATCGCTGGAAATTGCCCAATAAAACGGAGCGAAGGCCGCGCGAGCTCTAAGTCAGCCCAGATTAGACGGGAGAAATTCAAAATCAAAATCAATCCATTAACAAAAGCACACAAAGGACCAAGTCCTTGGACCGCGCGGCATTAACTTGTGATTTCAACTGTGCGAATTCCCAACGCCGGCGATGACTTTGCATCGCAGCGGCCGCTAATTATCCCAGTGAAAGTGGGTGAAAGGGGGCGGGAAAGGGACGAGGGGGGCGGGGCGGTGGCAGGACAAAAGGCGTCTCGGCAACAAAGCCGTTGCGCTTCATTAAAACGGCAAGGACACGGGAAGAATTGAGTGAGAGCGCCGCGCTGCGCATCCCTGCTCATTATCCCATGCACTTATCCGTGGCAACCGAATTTAAATTTCCCCGCCCCACAATCGTTCTCAATAGTGAAAAGTTTGGAAAAACCAGAGAGCGTGGTCGGGGGTCGGGGGTCGTATCCTGACGAGCTTATCAGTCGCGGCATTACGCTGACTTCTGCATTTGCCCTGGATGTCTTTGTTGCCCTCTGCTCCTGGTTTCCCCGTACCCAGAAATCAGGGCATCAACTTATTTCTATTTGTATCGTCGCTAACCATTTAAAATCGGTTTCTTTAAATACTCTAGAAATCTGACGGAGTACATTGCCCCTAGGATTAAACTATCAAATTAAATTTCATTAAGAAAAAGTTTCATACAGCGGAAATAAAGTTTAAACTATCTACTTATCTTTTCGACTTTTGAAATATTTTTATAAAATGTAGGATTGTATAAGAATACCCCTGCAGAGTTTATTATAATTTCAGTCAAAAGTTTGGAACGCAGTAAATATAAAGTATATATATCCTTGATCAGCATCACTGGGCGATTCGATACAGCCATGTCCGTCTGTCCGTTATTCTGTCCGTACGTTTGTCCGTCCGTTTCTACTCAAACTATTCTGTCATTTTTAAAACTTTCGCTACGAAGTTTTCCCAAAAATCTTCATTATATTGTATGTAGTATATAGGAACACTAAATTGTATAGATCCCATAGAAAGTATCGGAAAAATATTGGAATACAATTCTTTTCTTCTCTGCGATAAGGATTTTTTGAGGTTTCAGAATAACACGAGTTAAATTTTACAAAATATTTATCATATCGCTGCCTTGGAAAAGATCAGAGAATTAATGGAAAAATATTAGGAAGATGAAAATAAAAGCTTGTTAGTTTCTTTTATATAAACCTCAAGTAGAATACGCTTCAAGCTAAAAGGGTATATTAGCCTCGGCAAGCCGAAGCATACTTTTTGGTTTTTTCTCTCTAAGAAGTGTATATAAATTTCGTTTATTTTTCTACAGCTGTCCTTCCTTTCCTTTTTTTTTTAAGATTCGAATGTTTCCTGGTGCCTTACCACTCCTCGCCGTAATCAAGCCACAAATATGTTGCTGTCAACACGTCAGCGTTGGGACTCCTGTTTTTTATTTGTTCCCCGGGAGTGGTTCGTCTTATTTCTCATTTCGCACTGCATCTTTATCGCGCCGCCGTCTGAGGCGTCGTTTCTGTTTTGCTCACGCTTCATTACAATAAATCCGGTTACGGGTGTCTGCAGGTCCTGCTGCACTCCGTTCGAATCCTCCGCCGGGAATGGGTAATTTTAATGCCCTATCAGCGGCTGCCGGAGGCGAAAAAGGAGTTGTCTGGCTCCTGTCCCGGATTCTCCATTCAAACAGCTGCACTTCACCGGGTGACAAGTTTATTCAGTCTTAAACGACTCCATTTGTTGCCATCCCGTAATACCCACGGTTGATTTGTTGACATATGCTGCGATAGACTAAGTTCGTTTTCAAAAATAAATTTAATGTGGCATAATAATAAAACTGGAGGTTAAAGAAGGGATATGTTTTTGCTTTACAATGATGTCCAAAAATCTGTAAGCCATAAAAAATATTATATTAAGCATAATAAGATAATCATATATTTTAACGAAAAAAAACTAGTTGCCTTCAAAATAAAAACTATGTAAACAATGTAATGAAATAAATCAAGAATTAAATCCCAAAATTAAATATAAAACAATGTTTATAATTTTTGAATTTTTGGTCTATATCTGAGGTCTTAAGATTTTCAGTGCGCCAAAAAAATCTTTAAAGAATCAAATACTTCTCAAATTGTTTCCGAATTTCTGGATTATTTTACAGAATCTTTTTGTACCGGTTACCGGTTACGGTTTGAATACCCGCTGAAGCTTTTTAGTATTTTTCTAATTTTGTTACCAACAAAGTTGGCCCGGGAAAATCACTATTTTCGCGCTTTGCCACACTTGTCATTGCCCCACGCAAACGGCTTCCTTATCAGCGGCTTATCTTATCAGTCGCATTGGAAGCCGTTGCCGAATGCCCGATGAACGATGCCAGCGGCCAGCAGGTGAGTAATTTTCCTCAGTCGGACAGTATTAGACCAGCAGTTGCGCGGAGACCCACTGGAAAAACCCTTTGAAATCGTCCGGAAATCCAAAAAAATCTAACCAACGAGTAGTGAAAAATGCTGAGGGCGTGGCTGCATCCGAATGGCAGTTAAATTCTAAAATCGGGCTATAGGATTTCGTTCAATTCGGTGCTATAAACTTCATTCCGGTTCGGTTTTCTGTTTGGGTGCTCTAGTTTTTCGAACGATAAGATAAGAGGAGTGCAGTTCGAAGGGAAAATACGAGCGGCAGTAATTCAACAGGTGAATAAGTCCGAGCAATTTGTGACGTCACTAACGCCTTGAAACCGTCGCAATTTCTAATTGCGTTTAAGCAAAAACCAGAGAGACAAAAGTTGAAAACACAAAGCGGTCCCCTGATAAGGCGCTGTAATGAAAATGCATGCGCAATAAAGAAGATTGTGGATCTAAGAAATAAAATCAGCTTCATCCATCTATATTGCAGAAATGAGGTTCGTTTTGGATCAGGTTCTCCTGCTCTTGGGGATCATCTCTTCCTGCCTAGCAGTCAATTGCCCTTGGCCTTGTCGTTGCACTTGGGTGGTGGACAGTCTGTATGCCGACTGCTCGAGGAGGAGTCTTCAGACCTATCCGAATTTCGATGGCATTCCCGTGGAGCATCTGGATCTGTCGGGAAACCAGTTCGGAGAGTTTCCCACCCAGTATGCGGACATAGACTCTCTGATCTACCTGGATCTATCCAACAACCAGATCTCAGCCATTGGTAGTAAGACCCTGATTGGGTTCACATCCCTGAGAACCCTGCTGCTGGCCAATAACTCCATAGATTCGTGGGAGGCCCTCAGTCCCAATGAGGCCTTCAAGTATGCCCCTAGTTTGAAGCGTTTGGGTCTGGATGGCAACCGATTGGGAAGTTTTGGCAACGGGGAGAGCTTCGAACTGCTGACCAGTTCATCTCTGACTGAGTTGGATGTTTCTTCTTGTGAAATTACCACCATTGGCGGTGACCAGCTGATTAATCAGCTGCCTGGTTTGGAACGCCTTAATCTGGCCAACAATAAACTGGCTCAAATTGCAGCTCTACCTTCGAGAACCCTGAGAGACCTCGACCTGAGCAACTGCAGCATTAGGGAAGTGTCTGGATTCTTTCTCGAGGCCCTGCAGAACCTCGAGGCCCTGAACTTGTCCCGAAATACGCAACTGCAGTTTGACACTCTTTCAGAGGATCCCATTCTGACCTACGTCTTAAGGAAGTTGGATGTGTCCTATTGCAACTTGGATTCCATAGAACTCAGTGGATTGCCCCAACTAACAGAGATCCGATTGCGGGGAAATCTTCTGAGAGTTGTGGATGCCACTACCTTTGCAAACAACACCATGCTGGAGATCCTCGATCTCTCACAGAACGTCCTGCGACTCATTGGCCAAGATGCCTTTGCCAACCTGAAGCGTTTGAAGGTGCTGAATTTGGCCTTCAATGAGATAGCCCGTTTGGATAGAAATTTCATACGCAACAACGATGTGCTGGTGGACCTCAATCTTAGTAGAAATGTGCTGCAGAAATTGACCAAGATAGTGTCCAATTCGGTGCGCACCATAAACATGAGCTGGTGCGAAATCGCCTCTATTGAAAGCACGGCATTGTCGAGCCTTTCGGTCATCCAAAAGTTGGACTTATCCAACAATCTTATCAGCGATATGCCCACCTTTATGAGATCGGAAACGCTGCAGCAACTGAACCTAGCCAACTGCAGGTGGGTCTTACCCTTATATTTTTGTATACCTTTCAAGTAGTGAGTAATTTTTTATTTCAGGCTAACTACTGTTCGCAACAATACCTTCAAAGAGTTCCCCGAGTTGGCAGATCTCCGCCTGAATGGCAACCGCCTGACGAGCCCCATTCCGCCCTATTATTTCGGGAGCAATAAGTTCCTGGATCAATTATGGTTGGGCGACAATCCCTGGATTTGCGACTGCCACAATCCGCTCTTCATGGAGTTCTACGACTTTTTAACATCTAAACCAGCTAAGGTGGGCTGGGTTCTCAGCTAATAGATTAAATCTCACTGACTCTTATTTTATTCCCATAGATAAAAGATAAAAATCACCTGCGTTGTGCGGCCCCTGCTATTTTCTATGGAAAACTTTGGGAGTTTGCCTGTGCGGATGTGTGGATTGTAAATGCCAGGAGTAGCAGCAATGGCGAGAAGGCCTGGACCGTTATAATGATAACCCTCTTTGGACTGGGTGTTCTGATCTTGGGCTATGCCTGCCTGCAAAAGTTCTTGAGAAAGCGAAAAATCCGGGAGAATGACAGGGAGATTGAGGATTACGATAATGAACTACGACGCATGTAAGGGTTTGCTCTAGTATCCCTTAAATCTTAATCTTATCAAATGTTTCCTTAACAGACGCGATTTGAATGACCGCATTTTGCTGGAGGATGCCACTCCAAGTCTGCAACATGCCCAGGAGATTAGTCTGCTGCCCTCCTACGAAGATGCCCTGCGAATGCCAAAGTTGGTGAGGCCAGTCAAGTCAATGATGGATCTTTCGGGTCCCGAAAGAGCCCGCAACTCCAGGAAACTGAGAAGGTCGCAAACCCATGCCGATGGCGAGGGATCCCAGTCGGAGGCAGAGGATGGACTGCAGCTGGACTCCCGCCAGCGATTCCGCAGCGTGGAGATGCTCTCCAACCGGGACAAGGAGCGAACCGCCCAGTATGGACCTTATAGGCGAACTGGTTACATGGAGTACAATCAGTCGGGCAGCCGGCGCTTCAGCATCGAGGACTCCCGCTTTCCGGCAGCCCACCTGAAGACCCAGAACCTACAGAGTGCCGAGCAGATAGGGAACTTCCAGAGCTACGAGAACAGTCCCTATACGAAACGAAGGCCCAAAATTGCCGAGATTCCGCCCTTCAAGAGGGTGAATATGATGGCCGACAGTGTGGAGTTCCTCACCGATCCGGAATACGACGATGTGGGCAGTAAGCACGGCAGTCCCTTTGCGAAGAGAAAGCCAAAGATACCGATTCTACCACCACCGCCCACCATGAAGGTCAGTGCCCAGGTGTACACTCTGCAACAGAGTCCAGTTTTGGAACTGGATCCCGCCATCGAGGACTACTTCAGTGCGGCCAAGAAGCAGGCCTCCTCGTCTACTATAGCCAGCGATTTCCAGGAGCTGGAGGAGCCAGAACTCAGGTCCCTGCCGGATGACAATCGATCAAGTGTCTCCCGATCGGATGTGGAACAGGATTTGGAGCGCGGTAAGCGCAAGAAGCGGAAGAACTCGGCGAGTCGCCGGGTGAGCGGCAGCTTCACGGCAGCCAACGCCGCCGAAAGCTCCTCCAGCGACTCCGAGCACAACGTCCTGGTCCACAAGCCCATGCGAGAGACTTTATTTTAGGCCCACACAGCATAAACCATATTGTTAGCCATTCCCAACCTGTTACCATATCCATAAGACTATTTAAATGCACCCCTAAATATACCGACATTTTTGAGACATTTTTGCCCCGGATTACTGTTCTTATTTAATATTTTATAGCAGTTCAAACGGAATGCTATATATTGCCAAAAAAAAATGATAGTGATAATCCCAATAACACTGAAATGAGTGAAAGCGTGCTTGGGAAAATTCAATTCTTAAAGCTTAAGTTTCTAAATTTGGGTAGTGTGCTTTAAATGATCAAAAAGGTTTTATGGCATTTCGCCATTTTATTTAAAAAAACAAAACAAAATTACAGCTTTAAAATAAAAATAGCTATTTATTTTAAAAGTTTCGTGGAACCAAAGACTTTATAAATTTGAATTTTTCAGAAAGGGCGCCGTTTACTCTTCCTCTTCCTTTATAATTTACTTCTGGCAACGCTGGATACTTTCAGTGCTACCAGACTAGTCAAAAAATGTGTCAAACCTAAACTTGGGAATGGTTTGAAACTTGGGTGACTTGCATTGCCTTGTGGCGCCATCTACACTACAAGTTGCATGACAGTTGACATTTGATTTTGAATTAATAATTACCAATATTTCATTACCATTTTGATTCACTAGAATAAAAACCAACATATGATTAATTTCAAAATTCGCTCGCATTTAATGAATTCACACATAATAATTTCACAAGAGAACGAGGCTTAAGTAGTTTACAGTATGTAGGTAGGTTATAAAAGTACATATAGTTACATAAGTATGGTGTGAACATCACATGCAGATGCAGGTCGAAAGCGTTTTTATATTTTATTTGAAAGAGTTATCTCCTTGCCGTTTGTTGCCACTTGATCGTTTTCATTTCATACGCATATATTTTTTAACTTTGGTATTAAACTAGATTTACGCTTAGGAGTAATTAATTTACTTATGGCTAAAACACTACTTGTCGGACACACTTAAGAGGGGGAGTTGGGTGCTTAACGCGAATAGTTTGCTGCTGTCGTCGCCTTGGCCTCGGGTTTTTATTCTAGATGTTGCTGTTGTTGCAGCTGTTGCTGCTGCAGATATGTTGCTGTTGGGCTGCTTTATGTTGCTTGAGGAGGGATTACACCCCCGTCTTCTTTCTTTTTCAAACCGTTCAAACAGAATGGGATCCCATGTTCATCCGTGGAACACAGTTCCTCTGTGAAATCCATTCGAAGAGGAGGGCGTGTCGGAAAGGTCGGGCTGTGTCGAGAGTTTCGGGGCCAGCTGGAATCAGTGGCCATTGATGGGCACCACCTGGTGGGTGGGTTCGATGGGTCTGACGGGCGTGGTGATGATGTCCCCGGCATTCGACTTGCTGCGCGTCACCAGCATGGGTGTCTTGGGCTTGGGGGTCTCCGTCAGCTTGATCTTGACGCGACCCGTCTCCGGCGAGTAGACCGGCGAGTATCTGCCGGATTTGGGCGACGAGGGCAGGTAGGCGCCATCGGGTTCGTTGTTATTCTGCTCGGTGGGCTGCTGCTGCTGCTGCTGGGAGTACTTCGAGGCCCTGGGCGACTGGGGCGTGGGGTAGCGCGGACTGATGGGGTAGTACTCGTGGGCGGCGGGCTCTCCGCTCTCGGGGGCCTCCTTGGCACCTCCATTGGCCGTTCCATTGCCATTGAGCAGAGGCTGCTGGTTGGCCCCATCCTTGGTCTCGCCATTCTCATACGGCTTCTTCACAATCTGAGCCTCATCCAACTTGGTCTTCTCACCGATCAGCGGAGAGTGCTCCTGGCCATTGCCATGGCCATTCTTGTGCAGCGGCTTGCCCAGCTGCTTCTTGTCCATGTCCAGCAGCTCCGTCTGCCGCTGGGCCTCCGCATCCCGGGCGGCGGCATTGCTGTCGTACTTGCAACGCTTGATGGCCACGAAAAGCACCAGTCCCACCACAATCAGTCCAATCACCGCCAGCAGATAATAGATGGCACTGCTGTCGTCTTGCGACTTGCCCATCTTGGCGGTCAGGATATCCTCGGACTCCTTGCTGCTGTCCAGGGGCCCGTCGGTGACCACCTCGGAATCCACGCCGGTTCCCAGTTTGGTCAGCACCACGGGCACAATCATTTCTTCCTCCACGGGCTTATTTTCCTCTTGGGCGCCCTCGTAGATGCCGATGTCGTTGGAGAAGACGGTTTCGGGGTTCTCCACTGGCTTCACATCGCTCTCCTCCTGCTTGCCATCCAGTTCGTCCTCCGAGGCAATCTTCACCTTGGAGACATCGGGAATGACGAACTCACCACCACCGCTGCCAGATCCCTCGGCATCTTCGTCATCGTCCTTCACGACATTCTTCTCGATTTCGTTTGTGTCCAGCACAGCCTTGGCCACTTGGGATTCTGCAGCCTCTGGCTCAGCCACCTCTTGTGTGGGCACCTGAAGCTCCATGTTTGTTTCACTCAGGTCTCCGGATCCTTCAACCTGATCATTGGGCAAGGGCTCCTGTGGCGAACGGGCCTTCTTGGAGGTGGCCACGATCTTTCGGTCAATTGGCAGGAAGTCCTTGGCCAGCTCATCCTCATCCTCATGTTCCCCAGAAGCAGCCGCCGGCTGGTCGCCCATCATCAGCTCATTCTCATCGGTCTCGGAGTCGAACCACTGGTACTGCTCCTTCTTGCAGATCTCGTCCTGTTTCAGCTGCAGCCACGGACGACCCCTGAACTCCAGGGGATAGGAGCAGATCACCGGGTGTTCCATGTAGACGAGGCGCTCCACCAGCCAGTTGCGCACCTCCAGCGTTTGGCAGGAGCAGTTGATGGCATTGTGGCTGAGTTCCAGCTGACGCAGCTGGTGCATGTGTGTCAATTCCAGGGGCAGGTGGGTGATGTTGTTGTGCTGCAGGTTGAGCACCTGGAGGTGCTGCGGCAGCTTCCTCAGCTTGTCGGAGGTGAGGCGGTTGTGCTTGAGGCTCAGTCGCTTGAGGCCCTTGCCCAGGTGACCCACGTCCGTCAGCTCGTTGTGGGACAGGTCGGCGGAGGTCAGCTCCGGCAGCTTGTCCAGCACATGGCTCAGCCGGGTGAGGTTCAGGTGGGACAGATCGATGGAGTGCACCGGCACCGTCGACTGGAAGGACTTCTCGGCCAGCCGCAGGCCCTGGGTGCTGCTGCACTTGAGGTGGTACAGTGGCTTGTGTGTGTGCTGGGACAGGCTGCAGATGCAGTCCGCCGGGCAGTCGGTGGGCGGTACAGCGGGAACGGGAGTGGGCGTGGCGGCGGCCACCACGACGAGGAGCAGGGCCAACCAGGCGGTCAAGTGGGCACGCTCCATGGCTGTGAAGAGGGTATGTGGGTGGTGTGCTGGCAGTGGATCCTTCTTACTTCCTCTCTTGCTGTCTTAGCTGAAACAAAACGAAAATAGAAAAGTAAGTAAAATATACAATCCGCAAAAAACACTACAAGCTCATTTAAATAAAAATCAACAATCATTAAGATGAGCTTTAAAGTATTCCTAAGAAAACATAACTACTTCCAAAGTTTTGATAGTAATCATTAAAATATTACTGAAACAGCGATTAAAATGTTTGTTGCACAGCTTTTTCAAACTTTAAAAACCCAAGTCGTTTATGATAACCCGTTTTGCAATTTTGTTGTATTTTGCTTAACCAAAGTTCACTAAAATTTGCTACACAGTAAAACCGCAAATTAAGAACAAAGAACAATAACCATTTTGTATATTAGATGCAAGTTTGTTTTATTCAGTTGTTCTATTCTCATAAACATAAATATTTCCTTTCACCTAACTGTATTAATTTGTACTTCAAATAAATAAAATGGGAAAAAAATGAATCACAGTTTCCGAGAAATCACTGAACTTGGGTTATTAATCTGCTATAAAAAATCGTTCATGAAAACAAGAAACATTTAGCACAGTACTTTATTTTTTAGTATTATAAATACAAATGAATAAAAACCTTGAAAATTATTTTGTATGTAGTTATGCGTGTTATTAAGCAATTTCGATCCTACAAGCACTACCTTTGAACGGAAACTAACAGAGCTTTGGCAAGTATCTTTGCCTGGCAACCTGTCTTCGTCACTCGTTGCGTCATCGCCGTGTTCTACCAACTTCTACGATCTTCCTTTCTACGGCTTTTCTTTCTCCCAAACCCTATCGACAGGCGTTATCGGTGTTAGATTCGCTTATCGCCGCTGTTCAAGCCCCAGTATTTGACGCTATCTGTGCGAAGGGTAATTAATATTTCATTCGTTGGTTCCGTGACATCAGCGGAACCTCGCCCGAGCACCTGACCCACCAGTTGGTCCCCTCAAGAAAAAACAATCTAAAGAATGACTCAAATCGAAGGGGAACTGGAGAATCGCCGTATGATATGGGCTAATCGGGGGAAGGGGCTGGGGAGTCTGGGGCCTTGGGCAGTTGCACTCGCTTAATCAGAGCAGATTGTCAGCGGCCCGCTTTTAATCCCCACATCTTCTGCTTATTGCTCGCTTTCCACGAGCCACGCAAACTGATTGACGGCTGTCTCGTGGATGCAATTTAAGTGCAACTGGCGCTCGTTTAGATCGACCTCCCCCTCCCCCCCAATGACCCCCTCTTAAAACCCCCCTCACTGATAAGCCCTGAGCCTCTGACCGCAAAAACTGAAACTCTTGTGCACTAAAGAAAATTCGGAGATATTTTGTAACTACTTATTAAGATACAATAAAGAAATGTACTAACCATTTATATCATTAGTACCTTTGGTGCTAATAAATATCTTGACATTGAAAAAATAAATTTTATATTTTAATTTCAAGATTTTAGAGCCTGACAATAAAGTATCTTTTTATAACACGTAAACCAAAGATTATTTACTTGGGAAAGAAAAATAAAAAAGGTATATCCCATATCAAATTTTAATATTTTTGATAGACCGATTAATGTTTGTTTCCTAAGACTAAAGTATTTTTTATGCTGCTCCCCAACTTTTGTACCTAAAAATATCTTAGCCTCGATAAAAACATTTCAATTTGTAAATTAAGATTTAAGAGCTTGACATATAAGTCTCTTTTTAAAAAGGTTGACCTAATTTTATTCACTTGGGAAAGAGTAAAAAGGTATATACCATATCAAAAATGAATATTTTTTTAAAGACCGAATAGTGTTTGTTTTTTAAGACTAAAGTAAAAGCATCTTTCAGATATCCATAACACACAGACACATAAATCATATAAAACCAGTTAGGGAATCATAGAATTCCATTTGGATCGGTTGAGTTTTTCCATTCCCAATAGGTTTTTCCCTCCGTGTGTCACAATGGCGATGCCCAATCCTAATCAACAGATAGACGAGATCTAGAAAACATGCCGGGTTGTCTGAGTGGCTCTAAGTTGCAGTCGCAGAGCCAGCTCAATTTGCAATTTGTAGCGCGGACTTGAATTATTCAACAGTTGGACTATATTTAAATGCAAGTAGCAAACTGAAATAAGCTACAAAATAAGGGTTGCCCCTCCTGCACGTGTCGCCCGGCGGGGGATTCCCTCTTTTTCCCCCTTTGCCAGCGGGATGTTTATATTGCCCATCAATCCGATGAGGCTGAAAATTGGAAATGGTCACATACATAAATCCATGCAGCTGCTGCTGCTGCTGCTGCTGCTGCAAATAATTGAGGGATCCCCGCCCCTCGGAGCGGAAAATACCAACTGGAAATGAGGCGTCACACGGGCATGCAAAAATAAATCTGCACGGAATCTCGTCGCGATCTCAAGGGGGAGTCCAAGGTCAGTGTCATTATGCGGCCATTCGTCCGAAAGCAGAGGAGACATATGAAAAGTGGTTTCCAGCAATTGTGTCACTTCTTTTGGCTAAACGGGCACCACTCGCCTTTTGGCTCTGGTGTTGACAAATTGCCACGACTTGGATGCACCAACCGCATGAGCTGCATAAACGGAACTTTCTCCGACGGGGGGGCAGACATTTATCAAAATCTGTCAATGGCTGAATTCGTAATTTGCAGCTGCCACCTGTTGCGCCAAATGCAATCAATGCGGTTAATTGCCTTTTGCTAAAATCTTCAGCACCATCAGCTATCTGCGATCAGAGCTCTGATATCATAATTCGATCACGAGGCCTGCTTAATTACTTTCGGACGAGTCTAAACCCCTTTGCACTTTGATGTTTTGCGGCCACAGGAAGCCGAAATTAGAGAGGGGCTGCATATTCATAATGGGGGGGGGCTACATGCGAAGGCCTTAACACATCCACTTAATGACCAAAACGAGACCAACTTAGAATAAACCGTTTGCAAATTGAGAGAAATCATCGCCAGACAACGGCGAAAATCTTAAACGATGACAAATGTTCAACCTTGACAGAGACAGAATCAGAAACTGGGGAACAATCTCAAGTTTTTGTCTTCGAGTTCAACTGGAAATACAAACCCTACTCTTCGCAGCCCCACAACTCGTTCTTTCACACTCGAACAGAAGCGTATAAAAAAAAGCCGCAAAAATTAAATCACGTCATGCCGCGATCGCTGGCACAATAAATTGTTATATATGTGTATTTTTAGATTTGTGCAAATCTTTTTTATACATTTCAATTAGCCTGCGCCTGCGGCAAGAGCATTTCGCCAGCAGCCACAATGATAAAATGAAAAGTGTTTAGTTGGGCTTTGTTTGGCCATATAATAAATATACGAGTGTATGCAAATGGACCTGGGTCTTCTGGGCCACTCACTAAATATTCCATCTTTTTTCTTTGTTTTGCTGGCGGCACTGACATATACTTTTCTATCGAACTCGCAGCATTTTCTCTTTTTCGGGGGAGGGGTGAAAAGAAACAAAAAACTGATGACGCCAGGCAATTAAAACATCAGGTGATTTGGGTATTTTACCTGGCGCAGAGTTGAAAAAAAAAGTCAAGCTGAAGCTGCCGCAAACGTTGATGTGTTGACCGCATTAAGACGGCAAAAAACGAGGCAAAAAGTACCGCCAAAGCCATAAGAGATGACGTCTAAGCAAGGCTTGTGAGTCAATCGGTTGGTTTTGGCCAACACAGCCATTCATTCAGTCATTCACAATATTCGCAGTAACCATTCAAGACGAGCGGAAAGACTAATTAGCATATTCTAATTTTCTAGCGACTGCGACTGATGGTTGACAGATCGACTCATATATATATATGTATACCTACATGCCAATATATGTGGCAGTTCCATATATAATGACCCACATCGAGGACGGAGTTCGCCGTCAACATTATCAATAAAATGCCATTTAAGCATTTTGCAATTCAACCGCTCAATCAAGTGCAAATGAGCATAAACTTAGGCGTAACCTGAAAAACTCTTTCCCATATTTAAGCGCGTTCCCGTTCTCTTTCGCTTTTGGGTTTTGGTTTTGGCCCCAGTGTTTAATTGATTTCCACGAAACGGGAGAAAACCAATCACCGGGGCATGCATAACCGAAATATGAAAATATGAGTAGCGAGCGGTGGCCAAAATACCACATAAAAGCCAAAAAGAGACGGTTAAAAAGTGCAGAGCGTAAGCTGAAATTATGTGAATTATGCAAAACGTGTTGGCCAAAGCAGAAAGGCAAAGTCAATGTACCAGATAGTGGCCAATAAACAGACCAGCAGAATCTCTGTGGTGCGCATTGCGTATACGACAAGTGGCCAGATGATTCTGTGCGACTGACCAGAGATAATCTAGCCATACAACGCACCATTTGAACTTGACCTACGAATTCGGCGGCTATCAACAGTCGGCTGATTGTGAATCTCGCTTTTTGGGCAGGCGGCCAGAAAATGTTTGCTGACGGAAAAACAGGGCGCCCAGAATCACAATCTTGACATTCAAATAATACTTTACTCTCCCTCTCAATTGAATTCGAAACTTTGGCGGGGCTATTCTCAAAATAAACAGAGACCACAGAAAAATTGAAGAAAGAGAAAGGCAGGCAGGCAGCCTTAAAAATACATTTTCATTCCTATATCTTGTTATTTTCCTATTTTTTTTTTGTATTTTCAGGCTTCCTCTTGCAATCTATGCAAACATTTCACACCCACGCCCAGCCCACAACAACTTAAATCTTTGCCATTGACACAAAGGCAGAAATGAGGCACCCAGATACAATTGATGATGGACTCGGATGTCAACGAATGTTGATTCTGATTAGTGCCAAACGCCATTTCAAATGAGTGTTTCTGTCAGCGACGAAGCCATAAGGTCGGCAAGGTAATGGGGAAAGTCACAAGAATCACAGTCTTTACGAGGAAATTCTATTAATCAGCCGAGAAGATCTCAGATCATTAAAAATGGCTTTATGCGAATTCGTGGCAATGAAAGTCATTTTTATATATTCAAATTCCTGACAAATTTTAAAAAGATTTAGATTAACTTCTTAGGTTTTAAACTTTTACTTATAAGCAATTAAAAACTTAATTGGTCTAGGAATAGGGAAACAACATAAAATTGTTATTATAAAGAATATAATAAAGTTTGAACTATGATTTTGTTTTAATGCTGTTATTCTTAGCAAATGATTACAAAACCCCTAGTTCTAAAGTATAATTATCATTCAGTAATTGCCGTGTCGAGTGATATGGGTGGAAAGTTCTCCACTTAGCGAAAAGGAAACGCTCTGATGACTCTGTCTGACTTTTCATTGAACTTTTCTGGCATTCAATTAGAAACACGTTAATTTAGTCCGAGCTCCCAACTGGTCGCTGATCAATGCCTTATAATTGTCTGAAGTTTATCAACAACAAGTTCTCGGAGATCAAATCAGCTCAGCTGGAAATCGCGCCACGTACCAGCAGTTAGCTAATTCGAGCTACAATGTTACGTGTGGATACAGATACAAATACATCTATTTCACTGTTTGTGCATACTAATGGTCGAGTTAAATGAATATCCACACTCTCGTTAATTGGGAAAAAACGAACGAAACCCTGCAGATCGTTCTGCCGGGGGAACTTGAAAAAGTCATGAGTTGCAGTTTCGTTTTCGTTTTCGGCATCCGATGATGCAATTGGCGAAAAGTCGTACTTGGCCAGACATTTGACCAAATTAACGCAGCTGTGTGGGCTGCGTTTTCCAGAATCGGTTTCGGAATCGGAATCGGAATAGCCGATGAAATAGACTCGTGCGACGACCTTCCCCCAAGTGAATTGCATCCCATTAGCACATGGACTGCTTCCGATTAAACTGGAACTAAAGCGTAAATCGCCAACTCGAGGTGGGTCTTAAATTTATTCGCTACATTCCGCTACACTGACGATAAATCTCCGAATTGCGCCATAAAATATCAATTGAAAGATATGTATGTCGATCGCACCGAAATCGGTCTTTGGCCTAAGCAATTTTTGTGTCTGGCCGAAAGGCATTTTTACAGCATGCCACATAAATGCCAAGACGACGCCTGACTGTTGCGAGAAATTATTTGCCAATCTGCACCTGCGAAATGCATTCCGCCGACTGCTGAATGCCCCCTATAATTCTCTGGTTTATTTACACTGCTCATCTCGAGTTCAAGTTCAGCCGGAGCAGGCAAACTCAATTATGTGTGCTGCTTGGTGACAGTGTTGTTTGCCGATGATCAGTTTCATTGGAATTCAAAGCACAGAATAATTGGCACTCGTAATAAACCACATCTAATTGTTATATGTCATTATTTGTCAATCTGTGCGAGCGGAATTCCCATGAAAACTAAATGCCAATTCACTGAAAGGTGTTGGACTCGAAAACTAGTTGGCTAGTTGGCTGATGTCATAACAGTGCTTATGAAATTTCGTGAAATTATTAACGACAAGTGACGTCATGAAAGTCAGCCGAATATGTGCCAAAAAATAATACACCCAAAATCAAAAATGGAAAGGCCAATTGAGAGGGTACGTCATCGATTGCCACATGGGATCTGATCTGGAAATTGGCTTAAACTTGGACTTCCCCACATGTTTTGTTAGCTTCCTTACAACCAGATATCACTCGGAGTATCGGGTTTTGCCTGGGGGTTAATTTCAAGAGCAAGTGTTGACCTTCCCGGGAGTCGATCATGTAGTGCAGTGTAATTATAGCCAGTAACGCATTCACATTCCCATTGGCTGCTGTTGCTGCACAGTAGGCGAATGTCGGGCCAGAAGAGCCCATCAGTTCGTACCATCAGGTGATACACCTTAAAAAATACATGAGTCTGATTACAAATAAATAAATAGATTAAGAGTTTTCTGTCTAATGAAGTTAAATAAATATAGTCGTTCACTATAAAAACAGATGTTAATCTGCTTAAATAAAATAAAAAACAGTCGAAGGTCTCAGTCTCAGAACCTTGATATAAAAATAAACTTGTTATTATACATTATATCTCATTAAAGAAAAAAAATTTGAAAAGTAAACTAAAATATTAATAATTGATTTAGAAATATTTATGAAATGAAATATTTATATATTTATTAAATACCTATTAAAAAAACCTATACCAAATTCAAATTCAAAAATTCTTTAAAGGTATTACTCGATTAAAATATACGAAATGCATTTGACTCTATGGTAAACTAACATCAAAATAAAGTTCTGAGATCTTGAATGAAATATTTCTTTCAGTGCACCATATGGACACTCCTCCAGACAAATTAGCCTGCGGTTAGCTGTGGATGCATTCAAAGATCGCATGATCGTACAGCCGTTTTTCATGGCTTCGTTTGGCAGTTGACACGTTAAGAGCACGCACGTTTGCCGGCCATTTAAGTGGCCCCAGCATCGGAGCATCTCGCATCTCGCAGCTCGCATCTTGGCCATTGCCACTGGCCAGAAGATGGAGGAGCCGATAAAGCGGAGAGCGGCATTTGACAGTTATGACCACTTGTTTTATTTTTAGAGCCAAAAACGGCTAGGCTAGTTGGCAATCCGAAGCACAGCAACAGCAGCAACCAAAGCAGCCAAAGCAAAAGCAAAAGCAAAACGAAGCCGGCCGGCACCCACAAACTGGCTAAAAACAACAAACGCGGCCAAAAGTAACTGAACTGGTTTTGGTTTTCCTTTCCTCGCCGCGATGATGACTCGCAAGCCCAGTTAAGAGCACCCAAATATATATCCCCTGCCCTCGCCTTGATCTTGACTTTGGGGAATGCCAATTTGATGTTTGCACAACTCAATTCGTACCTTCTATAAGACATGCAGACGTCGATCCTCGGATCCTCGGGCCAGAGCTGCAAAAAAAAAAACGAAGAAAAATGGCTTTTTAATATCAACATTCGAGTCACTTGCATTGGGGAGTTTTCTATTTATCTGCGCAATTATTTCTTGGCTTTGATTTTAATTGTGTGCAATTAAAGTCTTAATTGCTCGCCCGTCTAAATTAATTTTTAACGAACTTTGCTTCGGCCAGAGACTGTCATTCAGCTGCAGTTGCCTTAAGAGTTATTAAGCTAATCTTTATGGCCAGTGAAGTGTGAAAGTTTCGCCCAAAACTATAAACTCTCCTTTGCGGTAAAAGAAAAGTGTAAATAAAATTGGCCGAGGTTCAGGCGAGTTCAGCCTCCAAGGTGAAGAACTGTACGGTTTCTTCTGCCTGTAAACAAACATCATAGGCCAGGCAATTAATGAGTAATTCTCAGGGCGTTGCTCATCCATTGTTTAGAGCCGAAGAGCCAACAACCTGTTGCCTGATTGCTATGCAATGGACGTGACCAAAAATACTGTCACGTAATCCGTAAACTCCCACAGAAACTCCACTTGTGAATGGATTGGAATGGTTCGGTCTTATCGACGAGGTCGTAGCTCATCACAACATGCAAATTAACAGCCATTGATGGACTGACTGACTGGTCAGCGTGTGATCTTTGGAATCTTGTGCCACCTGCCAGAGATCAAGAGGGCAGCGAAACAGATGCTTGGCTGTTGAACTTGAATTGTTCGCAGAACCAAAACTATTTCCCCGAGATGTTTACTTTTTGAAAATTCTGGACGGATAAACAATCTGCCTGCCCCCATTCTGCGTCACGAATCCCATTCCGCAGAGGAACTCTCCATATGCCCCAGCCGGAATTCCTTTCATTTCGCGGCGAGCTTTTCACACTATCTCTGCGATGGGGTTTTTTTATCTTATCGCGCAACATTTGCTAATTATAGATAGGGCCGAACCCCAAAAAAAGCACAAAACCGAGTCATGTGCACTCGAGCGCCCGGGATTTCTGGCCCTCATTTGCGTTTGACAAAATATTCTATCCATTTTCTAGAATGCACTTCAATGGCCGGGTATTTCCACTCATCCCCCACTTGGAGGAGTTGCCCAATGATATTGTTTTGATTGCGCCTCGATAACAGCTTGTTTCGCCTTATCGAAACACATTTGTTGCTCATCCCCCTTGAGGCCACAAAGCTTCTATAGTATCTAATGGGGACAAGGTTGACACATCCACCAAAAATGGGACCATGAAGTGCACTCCATTTCAATGGTGGGTGCGAGAGTGTTACTGCATTCGATCTCGTATTGCCTTGGACCGAGACGAAACATAACACCTCGAAAATTGAGAACTCAGACGAGAGGCGCCAATTTTCAATCAAGTTGAGTCAAAGTGAGCAAAAAAAAAAAATCTTTCTAGACTTGAACTTGAAAGAGTTATATCGTCGAAACTTATGTTTCCGTTCTAGATATGTTTAAGGGAAACTCTTTTCCGTCTCCGTACAATGTACAAGCTCGATAAATTTCCGAACCTCTGGGTACAGATAAGTGTGTCTGTGCCACTCGCAGTACAGATACCATATATTAGCACCCACCAACTTGGACTTTTTTGCCCGCCTGGCTGGGCAGCGAACTATTGGCCATAAAGCCGATTTCTGGAAATTGCCTGAAAAACAGTTTCCAGTTCGCACTCGCACACCTCTGTGAATTATGCGCTGGAAATTAGCACCTTCGCCTAGAGATAGAGAAAAAGTCGGAGGAGTATTACGCAAGACCTGGAGTTTATAGCACTCCATTCCCAGCCGAGATGCGCGTTTCATCTTCGATGTTTTCGCAACCCGGGATCATGTCTCTATCTCTAGGTTGATTGGTAATCTCATTAGGCGATGACGTTGCATGACTTTTTGCTTTTAGACCCGACAAACAGCACTTTGTATTATTAATATGTCTTTTTTTAAATTTCGTGTACAAGTGATTCACGCTGCGTTTGAAGTGGGTGGCAGTCCATAGGTAACCACAAACACAGGGGAAAAATGAAAAAAATCAGAAAGAATATATAGCCCCGATCGCTAACCTATCCGTATCTGAATGAATCAACTGGCTGATGTGTGCGGTTTCCAATGGTTTTACGTAAAACGATTCCGAGTTGCAGGGCGCCGAAAGCTCTCCGGTTGGAGAGGTGCTCGGGTGGGTTTACGTTTACTCATAAACGTATACATCATATATGTATACATCATATATGGGCAGAGAGATAGGATCGAGGGGCTTGGGGTGGCTGGAAGCCAAGTCGCGTAGGTAGCGGAGTGTCTGGCGGAGATTTCACATGAATGCGTGCTACTTCTGTCTCGTATAGTAAGTTCGCAATCGCATAAGTGCCCATACCCGGGGGGTTAAAAGAGTAACCGTTTTATTATAGTTTACTCATCCCTCTTTCATATTATAATTTTTTTTTGGCAATTATATAACTTGGATGTGTTGGGAAATAAGGTCAAGTTTGCCACAGAAAACCAACCGCAACTGCAAGGCAGATATATGTGTGTAATAAAAAGTAAAGCTGTTCGACGAGTCACTTGTTTCAGTTCCAAAAACCCCGAACCCTGGCCTTTTACATTGATTGAGATTAATCCCTTGTGGATTTAAATCTCACACAGTAGTGATTTATTTTTTCAACAATTTTTGTATTACTTTTTTACTATGGGTTATCAGAGGCAACTAACGAAAACCGAAGCCAAACTCACAGTACACACTATAGTTCTTTGCTTTTCACTGTTTTTGGGGGCTTTATTTCTATGTTAAGAGCACTTTTGTTAAATCAGATATTTGTTTTTTCGCCGCAGCATATGCGTGAGTACGTATTATTCGCTGTTAGCACTGTATTTGTCCTTTGTTCTTGGCACTTAAGAACGCCGAGTCCTTCAACACACGATGCGATCGCAGCGACTTTCGGTTTGAACTGGCGGCCAGAGACTGGCAAAGATCGCATCCGCCGAGATTTCTCAGACTGCTATCACAGAATGTGTCGCAGCCGCCAAAAAAGAAAAACAAAAAATAAAACGAGAAAAGATACAAAAATTCTGAATCTCGAAAGGGGGAGAGCACCCAAAAACGCCGAGAGGGATGACAATGAAGGCAAAAAACAAGAGCACTAGCAATTTAGACTTGTAGATCGCCCCATGCAAGTATCTTGATATCTGGCGGTTCGGTTTCGATATTCGCCCTGCCGTTTTCGAAAGATCTCATTTATGTTTTCCATACAATATTTCGCTTGGCACTTGCACTAGAACGTACTATCTACCAGCTAGTTGGCGAGCGTGTGTGGCAACGGAAACTATATAATTTTTAATTACCTAGACGGATGGCGAGGTGGAACTCGGAACGCTGCCTTTTCGGATCGCTTTTAGATTCGCGCACACACGCACCCGACGACACGTCTCGACTTTGGAGTTGACCGAACTAAACAAAGCTCGATACCTATACCTGCGAAAATCGGGGACCGTATAGAACGTAAACCGAAAATCGGAGATCGTAGACCGGAGATCTGGGATCGCACACGACCGTTCGCGGGGAGAGCTTAGCACCGAATGAACCGCTATCGGAACCCTCGATTCCGAAGAGCTGAAAAACTTCAACGGAGCGAGAGATACAGTCGGCAAAGAGCAAAACACATGGCGAAAGCTACCGGATTGGATTCGAAAAAAGAGAGTGAGAGAGTGCCAAACCCGTTGCACACTCTACTATATCTCTAGAGAACTGGAGAACACGTGGATAGTACGCGGCACACGCGCTATATAACACACACAACTTTGTTTGGGTTATGAAATTCATCGAAAAAAGCTTCTAGATTTGCAAAAATATAACGAGATACTGTGAGGAAGAGACTGAAAGAGCGTGAAAGCTTATCACCAAACCCCAACCTTATCAATGATGATGAGTTTACTGGGCGATTCGGTCTAAAAATATAGCCCCACTTTATTTTGCTTGCTTTACACGGTTTGCACTTTTCACTTCCTGCTGTAAAAATACGCAAAATGCACAGGTCTCAAAATAATATATGTAAACTCTGCTGTTCTTATCAAAAGCCCTCCGCTATCTTATCACTTGCTAAATTCTTTTCCGCCTTACGATACTTTTTTTAGTGTCTCTTTTTGGCAACAGCTAATTATAGTGACTTCAGTCTGAACTCAACTTCAACTTCAACTTCAACTTCAACTTCAAATGAAACTTCAGCAACAACTCGAAGTTAATGCGTGGGTGGCTTTTGTTTACGTTTTATTGGGTTTGTAGGTCAAAGTTAATGTTCATTCGTGAATGAATCGAGTGAATTTCGAGCTACCCACGATAGAAATTACGAATTTCTATGAGTATGCCTATGTATGCTATGTACATTTGTACATACGAAGCAGCTGAGTGGCAAAACTTGTGTTAATACCAATGTTAAATATTTGAGTTTGATTTTATCTTATCGCAATGGGCTCTCGCATTCGCCGTGTTTGTTCTCGATGGCTTTTCGGGTGATATCACCCCTCTCAATTCTCAAGACCCTATCGAGTCCGAAGCCCTTTGCTTATTTTACGCAAGAACTCGGCGTTGGGCAGTAATTAAGCCGATTTCCATTATTATATTAGGAGGTGAGTTGGGGGGCACATGAAGATCATTATCTCACCATCCAAACATTCGCACGCCCGAAACATTTCTTTAATCGTTTCAAATTCAATGCCAGCAGCCAGTTTGGCTGTGTGCTCACCTCTTGACCAGATACCAAGTAATAGACTGACTCATACCCTCTAGAAGAAACCCATAAGATTTTTAATACTTTAAAATACCTGAATAAGTTTACTGGTGATATACTTTTTGTCAATATAAGATTTATAAATAGTATCCAAATACATTTTTTAAATAAGATTACAAAATATATACTACATATTCCTCTTAAGTTACGAAAACATCAAATTGTTTGTATTTAGTATTGGTGGTTTTATCAAATAACAGTTTACTATATATTTGAATTCAGAAATAGTAATCCAACCGATATTATACATTTCTTTGTCTATATAACCTTCGTTTGCTCGGTACCCATTGGATCCAAAAAAGTATACAAACGGATAAAAAGACGTCTACATTTCACGGATGTCGGACTATTGTTTATCTCACCCGGCGACCCACCGTCCCAAACGACGCCGCCGATCCTCTCCAGCTCTTGTATACGTCAATCGATCGGAAGTGTCCAAAGCCCCAAACTGGCAAACTGATAAAACGTGTGAGAAGTCTGAATGAAATTCTGTTTTGGCAATGGCCAAAATCTTAATTGCAAAGCGAGCCAACCTTGACGATTTTGGGAGACGTGAACGTTAGGAGCTGACGTCAGAGTGTCAGAGTGGGACATTCGAAAACTATGGGATCGTGGGCGAGCGTCGCATATAGAGTTGCATATGATATTTACAGTCAGTAGGTTGATCAGAGCCCAGAAAGCTGAGCTAATAAAGAGGCTTGAGTTTCGCGGCGCCTTGTTCTATCGCCTGTTTGTGTGCTCTGTTTGTCTCAAATGATTGTTTGGCCAACACTCTATTTACCCACTAATTATATTACATATTCAGGCGGTTCCCGTGAAACCCCTAACTTCGACATGGGCCCCATGCGTCATGCAATTCATTGATTTCGGTGCCGTATGAACGATGGCAACACTCGACGAAAATTGACTCTGTTCTAGATTAGATAGTCGTGATATTTATTAATAACATTAGCCCTCTCGCCTGACAAATATATCACTTCTCACCTCCGACAATCGGGCAATCAGCTGGCAACTGGCGGATAGTTATGCAATTTCCAGAAGCGGTAGTGGATTGTTTATTTGTCCAGCGGTGGATACCCACTGCCTCAAGGTTAAGGCGTTGGCTTTCCTTTGAAAATATTCCTGCAGCTGAATTGAATTCCGAGATCTCAAGTTTATGCCACATGGGGAACATTGTTTTCACTATTTTTCCTCCGTAGCGTTTAACTAATTGATTAGAGCACCTGACTAATTTTGTTTGGAGGGGCTTTGCGCAGCGACAGCTCTGACAATGCGATTAAAGTTAATTTTTGGGTAAATATTGATACGATATCTTCACTGAACGATTGTATGCACTAGCGATTAATTAGGGAACTTAACTGCAAAGGTTATACAATTGTGGAAGTGGAAAAGTTCCAATTTGCTTGCAAATTTAATATTCCTTGGTTGAGAAATCTCGTCGAAGGCAAAGTAATGCCACCCATTTGCCAGCCTGACCCACATTAATGAGATATACGGACTCCGTGGCGGGGTTTCGTTTTCATTGACTCACTGACTGAGTGACTGAGTGACTGACTAGGCGAGTGTTCCACAATAGATCGTCGATCGAGTGGCTCTAGCTCTTCTATCTGGGCACTGGGGGGCAGGCAAATGAGCTGCAATGAACCGGAAATTCACAATTAACCGTCAATCCCCCCACTCGAGCCGGGTTTCATAACCAACTGCATCTGCATTTGGAGTCGACTCCATCCACAGGGGTGCAGTATTCGGATTCAAGCTGGAATCAAAATCGAAAATCGTATATGGAAATCGCACGTTCCGCCTCATTGGTCGCTGGACATTTATTTTCAGCCTAGGTGTAATTTTCAGATGCCTTCTTTGGCCCTCAGAAAATTGGATAAACAAAGTGTACAAAAACAAATACACAAACACGCAACGAAGTGAGGCAGCTAGGCATTTTAATCGTTTCTACGTGTTGTTCTACAAAGGCTTGTTCGGTGGCTGGCCAAAAATTATTATATTATTATCTGGCGGCAACGTGATCACCCTTTCGGCTCGGGTTGAATCAAACTGGGCGCCTTGGTTTGGGGTCGCGTCGATTACAGTTACGCTGACTGGGGGAGTTCATTGGAGTCCCAGCCCCCTCCACGAATATCTTTATGATATCATGTAAATGCTGTTGGGCTTAAATATAGATAACTGTAGTTTCACTTTTTCGGCTCGGCCCATTCCTAGAATGGAATGGGAACGGTATTGGATGGAACGTGACTGACGAATTGGTCATTCGAGAGCTTCTTTATACAAGTAAGCGATAGGAAATTTTGGGCAGTGGGGTATTAAAAAGGTTAATGGCTGTTAGGGGTGAAGTATATTGCATTTCAGTTCATTTTAAGTAGTGCTTTTCCTACATTTTAATATTTCCTTTGGGATAATATTTAAAAGTCTATTTAAGGGAAGAGCTCTTAATCCAAATCCAATATGTATATGTCCATTTACACACTCGAATAAATTTCAATTGCCTTCTCCAAGTAAGTTTACTTCAGAAATCCCCGTTCCCCAATTTAAGCCCCCTGGATGGTTTGACAAATGCGCATAACCCTGATTCATTACGCAAAGACTCTCTCCCGGCTTAATCATGCTGTTGCCTCGATAAACGATAAAGATTTTTCAGACTAAGCCCGCGTTGCAAGTGCAACTGGCAAATGGCATTCGCAGGTGGTCGCTAATCAACGTAATCAACTTGCAACAAGCTCGTTAGGCGAGGCAGACGCAGCATCGGTTCGGCTTCATGGTAATCAGGCCACCAAGTTCTGGCCAACTCTTGAGAGGAAACCGCGAAAGGTGGGGACAGGTGGACGGGGTGGACTTGGTGGGTTCCGGCGAAGGCCGCTCTAACCAAATTGGTCGCGGAGTTCCCCTTACGATCTAAGCACAGAGAGTAATACTTTATATTTTTTCTATGTTTATTTAAATCGTTATTCTTAGGATTACCATTTCTAATATAGGTATTTTAACTATTAACTAGATAATTTATTTTTGTTTTATTAAATAATGTAGAGGCACTTTTAGAATTCATTCATTTCATTAATTCATTTGTGGTTCTCAGAACTCTAGGAAACTTTTTCTTGACCGCATGTTAAACTAAGAGTAGGTTTTAAAACGTAAATCTTGAGTTTTAAATCTATTTGGAGTCTAACAGGAGATTTTTATGATATTACGAAATCTTTTGGAAGAAATAATAACATAATAGATTTAATACAATTTTAATATTTCATAAAATAATATATTTCCCTCAGTGTAAGACAGGTTTGTCGGGGCTGTCAGTTCATTGTCTAGGCTAGCTAGCCTGACTTTACCGTTGCAGCGAGTCGAGCGTTTAGCTGGGTCAAGGTCACCTCTGCAGATGGGGGTTCCTGGCCTATTCGCCGGCAGAATCCAGCCGAAGAATCGCTGCAATCGGGGGTCTCCAGTCTCGACGGCAATCTTCTTGCGATGCCAGGCACGCACCAATCAAATGGTCGCCATTCAACGCCATCATCATCAGGTCTTCCCATCCATCCAAAGCGATCCTCCGGTGCTCCAATGCTGCGAAGATCGATCAGCGCCCAAGTGGCGGCGGATTGCTGCATTTGGTGCTGGCATTGCAAACTGCGTTCCCCATTGAATTTCGTTTTCGATTTTCGATTTGCTTCGATATTATTCATGCCCCTACACAGTGGTGGTATCCAAGGGGGTCTTACTGACGTCTACCTATCAAGGCTCTTTTAAGTTCATTAAAAAAATGCATTAATTCCCTGATAAAACACACATGCCACAAATAATTCTCCTTTATTTCAGTTGGATCTCCAAAGAATCAAAAACTTTAAATAAAATATTTTGAAGGTCCACCTGGTAATCCCTTTTGATCCCCACTTTCACTACGCTCTGGTTGCCGCAAAAACAGCGACGACTGTTGAACACAAAGCTGAGATTTTTCACAAGAAAATATTCATGTGAAGGCGAAAACTGCGCAGGCGCATGTTTTGTCAACTGGCAATCGGCTGACAAAAAGACAGTCAGACATTCGGAGGCTAAGGCTGAAAACTCTGACGTTTGCGTGACAGCGGCAACAGCAACAACTGCTTCAATAACAGCATCCAGACGCGGTTTTGACCAGTTACCAATTTTGGCAGCAAGACTTTCATTTATTCGCGATACGATTTGGCAGTTTGGGATCGCACGTACAAAAGGGTACATCTCCACATGACCCGACAAAAAATGCGAATGTGTGTTAAGGGTATAAGCCGTCCCTTTGAAAAACTATATAACTCTTGTTTAGTTCTCTAATGGATTGTTTAAAGTAACATCGAAAATCAGTAGACTGTATTCAAGTGTTTTAAGTATAAGTGTATTTTTAATGTCAAATATTGAAACTTTAAGAAATACAAACAAATAAATCCTATAATAATTTGAAAAATTCAAGATTTTAATAATCTCCTAAGACTTCTGACTTTTGAAAACAAAATATACGTATTAAAGTAGGCACCTGAGCTCAGGTTTTAAGCCGTTTCGTATCGAATTCTACGTGCCATTTAACCACAAATTCATAGAGGTATCCCACTTCAATATCGGTATCTAAAGACTCAAGATATGGATTATAGAAGTGCAATTTTGGGTTCCTATTCTGAAAACCATTGAAAACACAAACTTCATTTAAAAGAAAATCTTGAATGTAGATTATTAGAGAATTTAACCACAAATTCATAGAGGAGTCCCACTTCAAAGTCGGTGTTCAATGACTCAAAATATGGATTATAGAAGTGCCATTTTTGGTCCCCATTTTGAAAACTATTGAAAACACAAAGTAATCTAATGAAAATGCCTTTAGCGGCCAAAATAGAGTCGTCCAACTACCTATTCATCTCCATTTTTTTCTAGTATTCCTTCGTCCTTTTCTGTTCTGACACTTTTGTAAAGCTCAAAAATGCAATATTTTTGAATCAAGGCGCCATGTGTTCTTCCTCTTCATGAAGATGAGTCATATTTTTCCTAATCTGGTAACACCAACCTCGTCTTTTTTTTTTACCCCCATTCTGCATAGCAACAACCCCTCACCACTTTCTTCACGACTCCTACCATCCCTTTCACCTATCTCTGCTCTGCTCATCCTTTCCCCTTAAGAAGAGACAGCATTTTTTCGGTCTGGCAACGCTTGATTCTTTTAATTTCTGAGAAATTTTAAAATATGGTTTGTGTCTATACTCTAAGCAGATCGTGGCGACATCTATGGCTTATTTACAGAACCTACTACTTATTTTACACAATGGCTCTACATCTTCACTACTGAGGAGCGTGTACCCGCTAATTTCTACGGACACTGAAAAAAAAGTTGTGTGTTTTCTTAACTGTAGCTTTAAGCTCGGAATTACCACTTTATTTTATGACTGTTTTAACTAGACCAAATTATAAAATCAAATACTATTTTTATTTACCAGTACATAAATTACCAATACATAATTTATTCAAGTTTAAACCGAAAATTCTTGAAATAAATTAAACTTATAAGTATTGTTAAATTAAAAAAAGTTTGTTAAGAACAGAAGTAAGAGGTTTCTAAGTTGGATTTAAGGCTTTTCATAGAAATTTTTTTCTTTATAGGAATGGTCAGATAATAATTAATAAAAAATAAAGAATTATTTGTTGCAATTATCAGAACTAATATAATAGTAAACTATAGCACAAAATTCCAAGAAGCACACTCAGATTACATTATTTAACAAAATATATTCTTAATTTAATGGTATATAAATTGTTTTTCTTGAAACTAAAGTGGTATTTATTTTCTGTTGGATGGTATTTTTTCTGGTTATCGTCGTGGTCACACTGTTAACGAACTCAACAAGTGTTGGGAGCCTCAGTTGAGTTTCAAACTTCAACAGGTGTTGAATACGCGCTACAGTAGAAAAGAAAGCGATCTTCCACGATCAAACGATTCGGTAAAGCAAAACAAGAGAGCGGAATTAACGATCGAGCACGTGATCAGCGTCTCAAGTCCCTAATTAAAAAAAAAGTGCCGGACGGAAAACTTTAAATTACCGGTGTGCCAATCCACTAAAGTTTGTGTGTTTCTTCTAGCGATCAAAAACCAATTCTTGGATTACACCGCTTCACTTAGAGACCAGTTGTCTGCAAGCAGACCGCTTATAAGGTGAGTTTCTCAGGACTGCCATGTGGATGTTGGGTATTGGATCGTATCTTTAGTTTTTGAGTCGGAGTTTTGAAGATTTGGGATATGTAGAATCAATGGGGGTGGGGGGCTTGACGTGAAGAAAAGTGCAGTGCAAGCGAGGGTTAAAGTTTCGTCATGCGAAAGAGTGGGATAACGCTTGTGGCACCCCTGCAATCAAGCAGTTGTCTCGCTCTCTGAGCGTATCTTTCCGTGTGAGTGTGCTACCTGTGAATGTATCGTTACCTGGCGTATCTCAAAAACATACCGAAACTCATACACACAGACACTCGTCTCGATTGCAGCTGCTCTTGTGTGTGTGTGAGAGGTATTTTGTTAGTATATTGGTGCTGTGGTGACATATTAATTTAAAACCCGAGTCGCAATTATCTCGATTATTCTGCAAGCAAGACGATCATATTTTTGGTTCAAACTCCATAAGCTTATCGGTCGAGCCACAGAAATTCCCTACCCCAATTAGACTGAAAAAACAAAGCGTTTAAGCCAATTTAAGGCAAATGCACTGGGAAAGCCAAACAGTCAGGGGAAAAAACAGTTAACAGACAACGCGTTTGCTTTTCACAACAACAACAAAAGCCACCAGGTAGATAAGATTACACCTGTATATGTATTGGGGCGTATCTGTGTGTGTGGTTAAGTGATCAGGGGAAAAACGAGAGGGAAAGGGGTGCACAAACCGGTAATGCATTTACTCAAAAAAGAAGTCACCTTCATAACAAACTGAGCGCTCTGCTGCAAAAACACAACATACTCAACTGTCACAGTCAGAGAGATAAATCTATATAGTTTAGGCCCGACCATGATCGTAGTTTGCATATACCACATATTATATGTGGTAGAAGACGGGCCAATGAGGTGTTGGAAAAGCTGAGCCCCAGTCAAACCCAGTTTTTTACAGCTCCAAAGGTCGGAATAGGTAGTATGGATGGGCATACCATAAACCATACACCATACACCATATACCAAACCATCCAAACCCGATCGTGTTCAATCGGCTTTGAGTGCTTCCTGTAGTATCGGCCAATTAATCAAAGACCAGAACTTCGATAACATCCATGAAAAAGTTTCCAAAAATAAACTATTTGTTTCTATGCATAATTCAGAACCAGTTCCAATCGATTTTCAATTTTAATGTTCGCCGTTCCTATAACCATCTCCGTTGGCTGTAGCCAGCACGAAGCTGGAATTTAAATGAAATGTACATCGTACAGATATAATTTACAGAGATCTGGGCAATAGACACACGTTCATTTGATTTTGAGGTGCGACTCGATTTTCCAGACGTAATCAACCAGTTCACAGGGGAGTGCACTAAGAATTCCTGGAAAACGATTTTGTATGCTAATTTTCGCCTCAGCTCGGCTTGTCTGGGCTTGACTCGGGTTGTTCTTGGGCAGGGCCTTCGATCCGCAGCAGGATCACAGACATATAGCGTGTGTCGAGCTGTCGCCAGTCGACTGATGAATTCAGGGGGGCATTATCTAATCGCTACATAAGCCGGTCCCCACATAGGAACCTCTATGCCGCCTATTTATACAGATAAAGAGCCCAAAAAGCAAACAAAAGTTGAGACTTTGACTCGCTCCACTGAGAGTTAATGAGGTCACATCACTCTATGCTTTAGCTGTTTCTGGTTTCATGGCTGGTAATTGGCCGGAGTACGAGTTTTAACGTATATATCGTAGAGCTGAGACTACGCCGTGGAGGGCGAATTATGAATACTTAAACACATCTTTTATGGACAGCCGTGGCCGGAGATGGAGCTGGGCCTAAGTGGCCAGGCAAACATTTGCCAACCAGTCTTGCCGATCATCTGGGTGTGTGGGTAAACGTGGTTTGGAGCCGTGTCTTACACAGAACTTAAGTGTCGGCACATGCGGCGTATGCGCAATGTGGCTGCTTTGCTCTGGCTCGCTTAGAAGTCTCTATTTGACACATGAATGCCATACGAAAACAGCGAAAAGTAAACTATTTTTGACTGATTTAACGATCCAGGCGGTTTTGTTTTAACAGCTTTGGCCAACAATGATGTCATTTCTATGGGCTTTGAATGCCCATACCTGCGGGGGAAAGCCGAATGCAATTCTCTGTGATCTCTTTTCGTCTCTGCTCAATGGAGCATGACGCGAGCTTCGCATATTTCGCACCCACATTGCGTTGACATTTTACCTTAACCCTGAATCTAATCGATCAAGCCTGACAATCGGGCAAAGTGGCATTAGCATTAATCAATTTCTGCCATAAAACATTAGTCATCGAAATCGGTGGTGGTGGTGGTGGTGCTGGTGGTACCACAAAAGCAGCTGACAAATGGGGAAATGTTTTGGCCCTATTCTCGGCTGCAACTTTCTCCTCTGTGCAATTGTACTTTCGGAACCCAACAGTTGGGCGTTGGATGCTAAACCGCTTTGCGGGATTGCCTTGATTTGCTCTGGCCTGACCATAACTCAAGATCTCCAGCTTTTAAGCCGATTTCACAGCCTCAAAGTTTGGGTTCAGGGTCTCACCCATTGCTAATGAAATGCAGACTTGTCTGGAAGTGACTCAGAGGAGTGTGCTTACGTGCTATGCAAGCGGTTTCGAGGCCCGGAATGCGGCCTGTCACATGGAACGTGGCCAACTACGTTGGTGGAGGCCCAGTTGCAGTCACTCCGACCCTTAATTTACGCGATAAACTGGTGAAGTATTATGCCCTACACATTCCAAAAAAATGTATTCAATAATATTAGCCCTCAAGAAATGGATTCTTAGTATTTTTGTTAAAAAATGGACATTCAGTATCAATTTGGTCAGTACATTTTAAAATGGATTTGATGACGTAAGCAACACTCCCAATTTAGCTCGGATATATAGCATCCACTTAAGGCTGCAGATTCCAAGAACTGACTGATACCATCAGCATTTATTTTGGTTCTGAAAAGTATATGCAATATCATGAAGTGAATAATAAATAGAAATTGACGCAGTGGATATATCGAACTTAAGCCTTAGCGATTAAGCCTAAACGACTCCTGACTTTACACATTGTCTATAACGAGGTCTCATAAAACCTACAAAAAACTTACATTTTAAGACCTCTAAGTTAATAGTTTTAAAAGCTGATTGCAGGCCTTTTGACAGCGGAGATCAGTGCCTTTAAATACTAAGTGATGAGTACTAGGTGCTTAGCACTAGACACTTAATAAATATATAGATGGCTCAGCGGGTTGACAATTCCGGACACTCGTCTCTAGGAACACTCGTTCGACCGATAACCAATACGTGATGGCAAAACGCCTTTGTTATTGAAAACAAAGCCTCGTTGGAGTGCAAAGTTTAGTGCAAAAAGGTCGGAAAAAATGTGTTTTCCATTTTCAAAACTCACACATGGTTGGGTAAACAAATCAGGTTTCCGTCGGCTAAGCACAATGAAAAGCGCTTTTCAGCTGGAGGGGGCGGAAAAGTCGTGCCCCAGCCGAGCTTCTAGAGCCAAGTTATCCGGCACTCTAAAAGTCGGAAGCTGAAAACCGATACAGATATCGCTAATGAGCCGCCCCCGCCCGGTGAAAGCAGGTTTCCCACTCGCACCGACTCCTTAAGTTCTTAATTTATGTGCCGCTTCCTGCTTTAAAATCAGGGCTATATATATATTATACACCCAATACACTGTTCGATCCAAACAAAGGGTAATTGCAGGCGAGGAAGCGGGCATAAAGATCTGATTCGAATGGCTGAAATCAATTTATGGCAGTTTTAATAACTGAATTCCCATGCAGGGACTTCCCGCCGATAACAGCAAATGCACTTTATCGGCGATGTGGAAATTTTAAGCCAGATCGATCAAGAGGTATTACTTAACGACAGGTTTTTGGGAAGGTCTTAGTGGATTCGTTCGTAAGAAGTTGCAGCTGCTGCAAAATTGTGCCTTGATCACAACAATAATTTCAAAGTCCACTGACTTAGCAATACTCTTTCCTTTCAAGCTGCGGAAACACTTTAAGATTAGCTTTACGATGTTCTGTAATCTAAAAGTACTATTTGTTGATAGTAAAACTTTCCAGCCAAATGTCATTAGAATGTAACGTGTAATTGCGATTAAATTGTTTACTTTATTTTGATTCGAATAGCACACATTCGCTGCGCAGAGTTCAAGCAACTTGAACGTGACACAATCGGTTATTATATAGAAATTACGTTTGGAAATGTTTAACTTTGAGCGAATTGAAATGGCTTTTAGCGAGAATTTTTCGTAACTCGTAAAGTCATCTGCCTGACTTTTGGCTGCCACCGTGCAAACTTGGCTCACACATCTGCTGCGAGTGGCAATTTCCAGCCAAAAACCAGTCTGGCCAACAGTTTCCCCTTTTTTTTCCGTCTGCGTACTGGTGTGTGTGGTCAAATGTCGGTATTTTTTATACTTTTGTGTATATTTTTTTATGAGCCCGCCTTGGGCAATTTCGTCCATTGTACTGGCTGGCTGGCAAAAATTAACGTTGCAGAAATTATATTCCGGAATGGCGTCAACTGAATAGGATACAAAAAAAGGCCACTCTAATGTATAGATGGAAATCGGATCTCTGAACAGTTGGCCAGTGGTGTATTTTTTAGCCGAAATCATGATCGTAAATCGTCAAAAACCAGCCGAAACTCGTGATGCTAATGAATCGGTCAACAAATTTGACGGCGTCGTGATCAGCAGCTTAAGGACGGGATGGAATCGGTTTGAGCCACCCTAATGAAGGCATCAGCCGAGGTATTTCCGTTTTGCCAGTCTGAGTCTCTACCCATGGATCGATGTCCTTAAAAGGAAGAGATGCTATCCTAAAGGAAAACATGTACGATTCTACCTACACGTCCGTTGCTCTCGTTTCACTTCCTGTTAACGCCAGCTATTTTTACCCAGGCATCTCGATCGTTATCCACCCACGCACACAGATACCCAAAGCATGAATGTATTGTTTTGGGTATTTCTGGGTATTTGCCAAAGACACTTTTGTGTTGATCTTAAGTCGGAGTCAAGGCGAAACTACCTGAGTTCGATAACGCAGGCCGAGGTTCATTAGCTGACCTTGCTGATCCCGTTGCTATCGCTCCGGAGGAATGCAGTCGCCATTCTTTTTCGGGAATATAATTTATAACATTGGCTGGCCGTCCAAGGGTCGCACCCAGTTTCCAATTCCCGATCGACGCACCCATGCACAATTCGATAGCCAGGCCCCATCTGCTCTCCAAATCCACATGACATTTCTGGGTAACCCGATACGGAAATGTGGGTTGGAGGGCCTCATGGGAAACGTTCATAATCCGAATCTGTTGACAAAACCGACCACATGCCCACCGTCTGTAAACCAGTTGATAGACATCGAAAAACCAGCATTGAAGCCAAAACAAAATATAATAATAAATTGAATAGACCCTTACGTTTTAAGCAGTATCTAAGTTAGTATCACCATTTGATATCAGTTTGTTATGCGATCCCATGTCGAAGTGTGCCTCTAAACAAAACGCTCCAATATGTTTCCGTATCGGGTTGCGTTGAGCACGGGGCCATTAAGTATGGCAGGGCGAGATCAGGGTTTATCGCGATCGAATGTCAAAGTGTTCTAAAAACAGTTTCAGGAAAGCATTTCCCCATTGGCTGGATGTTAATTAGATGCACGACACTGCAATGCACTCAGATATACTTTCATATTCACTGGCGGGGGATACCGATCGATCTAGCTATCGATGAGGGGGCCAGGGAGCTTCGATCGGTTATATCCCAACTAGTGCTAATCTTTACAGCCGCAGATAGCGACGGCAATATGATGAATTGGCTGACTCACGAATTTCCGAGTGGAAAACGTATTTGCATACATGTACAAGTATGGCCAGTGCCAGTGCCACTTACCGGTTTCTCTCTAAACTTGAACAGAGCCCCTCGTATAGCCCAGTTCGGGCGGACATCTGTGTATACACATACGGATCGGATCGGATCGGATTGGATCGCTGCAATGACAGAAATGGAATTAATTATGGTCGGTCGGTCGGTTGGTCGGGGTGTCGACGGCGCCTTGGCCAAAGTTAAAGCCAAAGCCAATTCAAAGCGAGCCAAAAAGAGCCACAACATCTTTCGTGACTCGATGAAATGTGTTAGCCGAAAGACCTAAACACGTTTAATGCGGTCTCGAGACTGCAGTTTTCCCTTCGGGTTGCCAAGCTCCGCCGCCACTTGACACCCACTCACAGCTCAGCTTAGCTGGCTAAGCGGTTTCTGTGGGGTCTAATGAAATGCTCTAACATACGATATGTGTGCACGTATATTATGGTATATTGGCTGGATAAATGCGATCTATTCTGGCCGCGTTAACTGCGCATTTTGCATTTTGCTTGAGGTCTCAGATCTCTGGCGATCCCGGGTCGTTTGCCCGGTTACGAAAAAACATTAATACGTTAAGCTCTTTGTTTACCACTCGGCGAGCCACGGTCTCGAATTGTGTATTTGCTTTGCCATGAAAACGAAGGCAAACACAGGCGGGCTTTCAATAGGGGCATCCGCTGTGGAATCCGCATCGAATGGGTGGAAAATGCATTCCAAAACGGTCAGTTATGAAACCTAAAGAGAACTGAAATCGCGATGTTTTCAGTCGGGCTTTTGGGAATTTCTTAGAACCAGCGATCTGGCAAACGAGTTCTTAATTGGCGTCAAGAAACGCTCCGTGGGGATTCCCCTCGTCGAATCGATTCAGAAGCCCAGGGAGATTACCTAATACATTCGTTAGGGTGTGCAACCCAGTCGCCCCATTATTACAGGGCAAACAAACCCAGCCGAACTGGGATAAACTCAAGTTGAGATCGAGTATCTGTATCTGATCGAGTGAAGCATCGGCATCTGCATTGCTAATCTCTAAATTATCAATACCAGTACTTTCCGGAAAGGGAAGTACCTCTCGAGTTTGGTCGAAAGTGCCAATTGCTTTTGCCCAACTCTGAGTAAGCATTTGAAAATACGCAGGGAATCAGGCGAATTCAAAACAATTGCCATTAAACGATAAGCAAACATTTGGAAATTTGTGGATTCGGCTTGGTGTGCTGACTAAATTAGCATGGCCAATGATGTCAACTCTCTGGGTGCCAAGGTGCTAATCAGGGGAGTCAACATGGCTCACCATTTCGCCATGCAGATCGCTGATTTTGGAGGAAATGGGTGATACGACGTGCGTATTCTGAGGCCAGCCATGAAAACCTCCACTTCACTAGAATGTTGTTGATTCAATAAACGTATATCTGCTTATCTAGCTCCGGCAATTAGCGATAAGATACGGCTGCACTGGGTGTGAGTCGACTATTCTTTCAGTTTCTTGGAAGTGGCCATAACTGTACAGCTCTGTTTTTTTCTTCCCCTGGTCCATTTCAGTTTGCCCATCTACAGGAGAATGGGTCGCCAGTCGACTTGCAGGCTGGTCCTGCTGCTGGCCTTCAGCCTGGCCCTAATCCACGCCAGCCACTCGAACGTTGTGAGCAATAAGATTCACTACGTCCACGACGATCTGACTGAGAATGAGCTGAGCTCTGGAGAGGATGTGACCACCACCGATACCTTGCCCAAGATCTCCACGCCCAAAGTCAAAGAACTTCCCGTGGAGACAACCACCACCACCAGCCCGGTGAAGAAGTCCACCAAAAAGTCCATCTCCGAGGAGGCCCTCAAGTATCTGATGGAGGCGGCCAAGCACAGCCGGGCGCTGGCCGATGATCCTCACTTTAACAAGATGTTCAACTCAACGGTCGCCACCAGCGATAAGAACTCCACCGATAGTGACGACAGCGAATACTACGGATACGACGACGATTACAACTATTTCGACGAGGATCCGGAAACGACTTCCTCGAGTCCCAAGAAGGCTAAGAGCAGTCCCAAGCTGCAGCCCATTGTGGAGACCACCTCCTCGAAGCCCAAGGTATGCAATTCCTTTCCAATGTCAAAAGGTAGATAACATCTATATCACCTTTCCCCCTTAAAATCAGCAGTGGCATTCTGTTGTGGTCTTAATAATAACATTTTATTTAACCTACTATTTTAGGGCAAAACCGCCGAACAAAAGACCAAAGAAAGTACTAATGACATCGACAGCGACTCCCAATATGATTACGATGAAGATTTGGATGAAGACGATGATGAGGACGATGCATCTGAAGATCTTCTGACCGATGATGAGCAGGTGGTTTTCAGCGAGGACGTCCCCTGCCCGCGATTCTGCCAGTGCGCTCGAAATGTCAACAGCTATCTGGTGGCCACCTGCAGCAGGTTTGTCCTTTAGAAACTTCCAAACTCTTAACACTGATTAACAATCCAACTTGCAGACTTGACACGGGCATCCAGAAGTTTGGCTCGGACATTACGGACCTGGTGGTGACCAATGTGGGTCCCAAGTACCCCATCCTTATGGGCCCCAAATTCTTCCTCAACCTGGGCCTCAAGAACGTGGCTTCCATCAAAATCGCCAACTGCACCTTGGAGTATCTGCACCAAGAGGCCTTCTATGGACTAAACGAACTGTATTCCCTTAACCTAACAGATGTGGGTCTGGCCATCATTAACCCTGACACCTTCCTGGGAAACAAGAAGCTGCGTATGCTGACCATCTCGGGCAATGACCTGAGTGTGATGTCCAACCTGCACTACCTGTTGAACGTAGGTTTTCATATACAACCTTCTTCTAATGATCGATTTCTGATAACCAACGCTTTCTGTAGTCTTCCAGCATTGAGGAGCTGGACTTCTCGCGCAACAACCTCATGGAATTGAATTCCAAGGCTTTCTCCCAACTCCCCAATGTCGTTTACATCAACCTGAGCCAGAACAGCCTCAAGAAACTCCCCGATAAGGCGTTCGAGAACGTTACCCTTCTGGAAGAACTTGACCTGTCCTACAACTCGTTGACTGAGCTGCCCCGTGATATCTTCAACGGAACCACCCTGTCCATTCTCCACCTGAAGTACAACACCTTCAACGGCGATCTGCACTTCGGCACCAAGGATCTGCAGCAGCTGGATTTGAGCTTCAACTCGATTGCCAAAGTGCACCACAGCATGTTCGACAAGATGCCCGGTCTGACCAACCTGAACCTCAAGGGCAACGGCATCAAGAAGATCCAGCCGGACTCGTTCCTCACGCTGAAGAGCCTGCGCCACATCGATCTGTCCATCAACGAACTGGAGCAGATCTCGGGCATGCTGTTCTTTAAGAACTCCGAACTGGACGTCATCCGTTTGAACGATAACCCTCGCCTGAGCCAACTGCCCACCGATGGTTTCCTGAGCTACAGTGGAGAGTTCACTGTCTACTACCTGGATATTTCCAACTGTGCCATCGGTCCGCTGGGTCACAAGGCCTTCTCCACGATGCCGCATCTGACCACCTTGAAGTTGGCTTGGAACAACATCAACCACCTGCCTCGTGAGATCTTCACCAGGTTGCACAAGCTGATCGACTTGGACCTGAGCAACAATCTGATTCCCCGCATGGACGACCTGATCTTCATGGACAACGGTGAGCTGACCAAGCTGAGTCTGGCCGGCAATCCCATTACCCGCCTGTCGGTCCGCCTCTTCCTGCCACTGCACCAACTCCGCTCCCTGGATGTCAACGACTGTGAGCTTACCTCCCTGCTCTCCGATCGCGAAATGGGATTCGGTTACAAGATCTTCGACAGCCTGCGCAGCTTCAACGCCTCTGGCAATCTGATCAAGAAGATCTCCTCGGAGGATGTGAAGAGCTTCAAGAACCTGCGCTCCCTGGATATCACCAACAACCCGCTGAAGTGCACCCGCGACTTCCAGGACTTCATCAGCTACGTCACCCTGCAGATGCAGATGACTCCTAGGCGTCTGCCGGTTTTGGCCAACTTGGAGGACGATGCCACTATTGTGGAGCTGGAGACCCAGGCGCAGGCCGGATGGGCCACTTTGGCGCACGAGGTGTGCAAGCATGCTGAGGGCTCAGATTTCCTGGACGAGAAGAAGGCCGACAGTGCCGAGGCCAAGCTGGAGAAGCGTCTGAGGGAGAGCGAGAAGAAGCTGGACGAGGACGAGGAGAAGCTTCTAAGTGTCCTCGATAAGAGTGTGCTGGACAAGAGCCGGCTGAGCAGCATGCAGAAGATCATGAAGGGATCGGTCAATGCTGATACCGAGAAGCCTGAGGAAGACAGTGCCGAGGAGAATCTGAACAATGGTGGCGAAGACAAGGACGAGGACAGCAGCGATTATGAAAGCGAAGAGGATGATGAGGATGATGAGGACGACGCTGATGATGACAACGATGATGATCGCTTCGAGGAGGCCAAGAAGAATACCAAGAAGGCCAAGAGCGAGTCGGACAAGGCCTTTGACACGTTTGTGAACAAGGAGCTGAAGCCGGTTCTGACTGACGAAGGTGTCCGGGCGGAGGATGTGGACATGTCCCAGGAGACGCGCGATAGGTTCCTGCTGGGTGAGTTATGCTCGTTAAGAAAATATAGAATATATAATAATACTTTTACCTCTTCAGAGAAACTGGGCTTCGACAGCGAAAGCGAGGAGTCGGATGAGTACACCGAGAAGATGATCTTCCACGGCCAGCTGTCCTACGACGTGGTGGTCCCATTGATCATCGTATCGTTCTGCCTCTTGATGATTGTGCTGTCCGTCGCCCGTGTGATCTACGTGGTGCTGCGCAAGCGCGGTGAGCGCTACCGCATGGCCCTGCTGGCCTCAAAGAACTCGTTCGTGTACCAGAAGCTCAGCGAGGACATCGTGAAGCCCACCACTAGCAAGGACCAGAAACAGCCCAAGCACCTGAAGCAGCCCAAGGTGCACCGATATGCGCCCATCAACCAGGTCTAAGTCCACCCAGAATCAACAGTTCTGAAGCGGACTTCGCGGAAGTCGAACGAGTTGCGCTGTTTTTCTAATTTATAAGATTATTGATAGTTGAAAAAGTGGAAAATCACATCAGACAATTGACTACACACAAGCACAAGAATGAAAAGAAACAGGAGGAGGAGCAGAAAGCTGGCAGTTAAAAGTATTAGCGAGAGTGCGAGGAAACAAAGCAACAACTGAGAAATACTTGAATCCAAATAAGAGAGAGAAGAAATCTAAGAAAAACATCCTATATCCATGAAATAGCCTATACCGGCCTAGTTCTGTTAAGACCAGTCGACAGATTTTTGGCAACAGCAGAGATTGGTTCTAGAAAACGCGTTCGATTAGCAACCGTTTCGAAAGCAACGGACTTGCACCTTATCGAACCACTGCCCCCAACCCAATCCAATAAACCATATCCATACCTATGAGAATTTCGGAAACAACTTGAAGATTTAGTGCCATTTTGCCAAAATTCAAACCGAGCGAAAATTACTTAAATACATTAGGGTTTCTAAACTGAGTGTGAAGTCAGAAATGAGAAACGAGAAGCAAAGAGCAGAAAGTAGTAAGGATTTTAGATCCGGGTCTGTGTAGCAAACGGTTAGAAGACTCCCTAGAATGACGTCTGATTTTTAATCTGATCAAGAGATGAGAAAAATAATTAATGCATAAACTATGTTAAGACTTTTTTATTACCTTTTTTTCCAATCGAATGCAAGTTACCGCTTAACTTATTCGACTTTGAAACCAATTCCGAAACAATAAATTATTTTAACCAAACCGATCGTAATCTTTACAATGCATACTTAATAGACATACATACGTACTTTTAACAATAACATGCCTTTCAATAAAATTGAATATATTTTATCTGCGTTCAATAAAAGACTCAAGTGGGCCGTCAACCGTTTCCTCCTTTTCGTAGAGGGTTAAATTCCGTTGGAAGCCGAGTGCGAAGTCGATTATCTCCTGATCTCGCTTTAAATCTTCTCTGATTTGGCGCCACATCCGTTCAAATCCACTATCGAAGGGCATGCCCACGAATCGGTTATGTTTCGAACGGAGTTCTTCGCCGATCTGCTGCCACATTATCTCAAATTCCCTATCGTAAGGCATGCCGATGAATTTACTGCGGTATCCAGAGTATTCAAACATGAATGAATACTCATTTTCGATGTTGCGCATGTCCAAAACCTACAATATCATTAGAGTACAATAAAAAAAAAGTTTTTATGATAAACTTACGATAATACTGCCGGCTGAGTCGTTTAATTCAAGACGTCCAGCCCTGGTTAGATGAACTCTATAGGTATTTCAAATAATATCAAATATTCCCAGTTCCAGCGTTGGTCTTGGCACTCCAGCATAGGAACACAAACTGAAACTTTATAAGCAGAGGACTCTTAAGCGAATACCAGACCAAAAGAGAGGCCATAAAATAATGCTGAATTTACATAAAATCCCTTGCGCCAAGGAACATAAAGTAAACAGAAATACGAAATGGCATCAAATTTCCAGTGATTCTGTTTGGGATTTTTAATGGTACATGTATACATACAAAAGTATTATGGTCCACTCTAAGTTTAGTAAATGCATTTATTCAATTGGAATTTTAAAAGCTCAAGTATGGTCAGTCTCTAGCCAAGGATCCGTTAGTTTAACACTTTTTCTTAAAGCAAACAAGTTAAGCGTGGGTAAGTTAAGCTTCCAAATTAATAGACCACCATGGAGTTTTCGAAGAGTTGTGAGAGGTTCTCCTCTGTCTGCGCCCTGGGTGCCAGTTTAGTGATTCTCTCCTGAGGCAGGGTTCCCTCAACCAAAGCGGGCACATCGCTGCTGGAGAATCCCAGCTCTCGGAGGCCATTTTCGATGCCAGCACGTTGCATAAAACCGCGTACAGTGTCCGCCAAAAGACGACCGGCGTCTGAGTTTCGAACACCCCGTACTTCTGCGCCCAGCAACTGGGCAGCCTCCAAATGTCGTTCCGGACAAGCTGGAGCGGTGAACTCAAAGACCGCCGGAGCACTGATCACCACAGACAAACCATGAGGGATTAGGGCGTGATCCGCGGAGTAACCCTTCGGCTTGTAGTCCCTTACATTTCCGGAAATCGGGTAGGACAGTCCATGGCACAGGTGCACTCCTGCATTGCCAAAACCCACGCCCGCCATCGTGGATGCCAAATGCATCTGAGATCGGGCCTCCAGGTTATCAGGCTGGTAAATGGCATCCACAAAGTTCTTTCGTATCGCCTCCAGGGCAAAACGTGCCCACACATCCGACACGGGGTTTCTGCCCTGATAGGTTGGTCTCAGGCTGGGATCACTGGGCGCCGGACCTCGTTCTCTGTAATCCACGGCCGTAAAGCTCTCCAGAGCATGACAGAAAACATCAAAGCCAGCGAAAGCCATCACACGTTCCGGCTGGGATAAGGTGTGTAGGGGATCTATTATGGCTAAAAGTCAAAAATTAAGAAATTAGCTAGGAAAATTAGTAAAGAGAAGTTTAACTTTAAGTTGTGGAGCTTGCATTCGATTTGAGTCTATAAAGTTATTATTATATTGTATTATATTGACCTCTTACATAAAGAAGACGGCTAATTTAGGTGACCACATATTTCATAAATCAAATGCAACCCAAATTTGTTAAAGTAAAATTGGGATGTAGTACTTACCCAAAGTGGGCTTTAGGAACTTGCTGGAGATCCCAGTCTTTGCATGCAATTTCTTGTAGTCAAATATAGCCACTCCAGTAGTTTCCGAACCAGTTCCCGAAGTAGTGGGCATGGCAATCAGCGGTTTCAGTTTCACAGATATCTGAGGGAATTTCAAAAATGTATGTTATTCATAATTGTGATATTAATTGTATTAGGGAGACCGTACCTCTTTGCCCTTGCCGATTGGACAGTTCACATAGTCCAAGAATTCAGCCTCCCGATCACTACTAAATAGATTGGCTGCCTTGGCCGTATCCAATGACGATCCTCCTCCAATGGCCAGAAAGGCATCGAATTCCTTTTGACGGGCAAACTCCGCAGCTTGCCACATGCTGCCATCCGTGGGTTCCACCCGGGTTTCGTCATAAATTTCGTAGTTAATTCCATGACGGGCGAGGGAGTCCAAGGCCACTTTCACGGAGGGCAACTGGACCACATTTTTGTCGGTGACCAAACAAACATTTTGGGCTCCCAAGTTGCGAAGATCGGCCCCTACTTCCGCGCTAACACCGGGTCCAAAGCGAACTGTTGAGGCTGACATCTGAAATTAGGAAAGGAGATTAATCATAAAGATCTTATAAGAAACCTTTAAAAGATAAGTAATCCCAAAAGAAAAAAAAAACAATTTTCTAAGCTTCAATATTTTTTGCAAGTTAAGATTTGAGAAACAAAAGAACATACATAAAATCCATACTATTTATGAGAGATTTTTAGAAACTCTGTAAGCATATTTCTTCGACGCAAGTTTTTAAAATACAAATGGAATTCAATGGAGAGGATTGTCATATGCATTTTAAGGGGAGAGGTTTTAACAACATGATATTGTTATCTGTGGAAGACTTTGAATGTCTGGCTGGAGATGAGAATCTGCTATCTGCAGGTGATCCAAAGTCCAACTTATAGCCACTTACCTCGAAGGCGTATTCCATGCGACCCGTTTGGGAGGCCGTTGGAGCAGCTGAGCCATAGTTATGCGAGTGGGCGGGGCACTTGCAACTGTTAGGTATTATAATATTTTCATTACTTACATAGCTTTCAATTCTATACTTACGAGTTAGCCACGATCGTGTTGATCAAACTTAAGACATTCTTCCGCGACATTCTGTTTGCCAATGAAATCAGCTGTTCCGAATCTTCGTGTGATAAGAACCCGAATCGATAGTTGGCGCCAAGCGACAATAATGCTCAATCGATAGCTAACCATTTAAATCTTTCTGTCTTTCAGCTTTGAAAAGAAAACCTGAAGATGTGCGACTACCAGATGGATTACTCCTTTGTTTTTGAAGACAGCTCCTGCGAGGGCGATGTATCAATGGCAGCCTATGATAATGGGTTCGAGTCCCTGTGGCAACAAGTGGGCGATGAACTCCGAAGGGAGCGGGAAATGAACGAACTCGGCCAACTTTTCCAGCAAAACTTGAGCCTGAGTCCGCCCGCCTACGCGGATCAATGGAGATTCTGATGGGACCTCCCAAAGTCAGCTCTTGTGATATTTGTATATAATAGGTTAATAGATTTAGCAGATCAGCCGCCAATTTAGTGGCCTTCGTTAGAGCATTTTCGATAAGTGCTCGTAGATTTTATAGTATAACTACCAAAAAAATGTTTTTGTATACTTTTGTTCATTCTTAGTTTATGCAATGATCTTGTCCGTGCCTTCAAATGTTTGCTTTCGTGAAAATTCGCTTTGTTTTGTCACTCTACCAAGTAATCAATTTGTATCAAACACATTGTTCATAGATCTTAATTTGGCAATAGTTTGCCTTCGATATCGTAATTAAATTAAATGTATACAATAACAAAAAGGAAAGTTCGAAACTTGTTAAATTCTTATTCAAAACGTTTCTAATAAATTTGCAATGTATAAAGTTGATTGTTCATGAACCTATTCATTTTTAATTAGAGATCCCACAATAAGATGTGACTGCGATTCGATTGTAAGGGGAACAATTGTTCGCTGGAGCTAATTACCTAAATGTATGTCCGCCCATTTTTCGCGCTAGATTTACAACTCAATTTGGGGCGTTATCTGGCCGATCTGCGAACATAAACAACTGGGGATGGTAAACGATGTTGACGGCTATTCCCCTCATTAGCATGCAGATCGTCGCCGATGCGCAGGGCGCCAGACCATAAAACGTTTGATTCCCGACGGATCGGTCAGCAGTTTGCATACGACTGGTGATTACTAGACATCGCGAGATGAAGTGGCTTAGTTTATTCCTGGTATTCGGAATCCTCGGTCTCATCGGTAGCCTGGGCACCCTAACAATGGCGGCACCCAATCCGGAACCCAAGGGTCGTCCGCATACAACTCGACGTCCCCGGAACGATAATGATAGCGATCGACGTTAGCAATCCGATCGCATGGAGGAGATGGAGATGGAGATGGACAAACCTCCCCGAAGATGCACCGAACCACAAAAGACACAGGATTCACATCGACTCTCGGTGAAGGTGAAATGTTTTGGAGTTGAGAAAATGCAATATGTTGAGGTCCTGCTCATCTAGCGGGCGGGATCTCCCCCGAACACAATAAAAAGGCTAACGTTTACAACAGAGTTTTGATCATTGGTTTATTCGATAGTTCTTGTTCGTCATAGGTCTAGAGTTAAATTGGTCAGCTTAATTATACCCTTACGCTTTCGGGGATTCTTTGATACTGATAGATTGGCGGCTAAAGCGGGCTGACTGACTTTCTTTGGTTGTGCGAGGGTTTTTGGGGGGTGCGTTTGTAATTACCTTATATTTGATTCGGTTTCTGTTTTGCTTTATTTCTTTCTGTTTTTACCATTACCATGCGATATTAAACGTTGCTTACTGTAATTTACAAAGTACCGCCGTTTGCGGCTTATCAAATTTAATTCAATAGTTTTCCGTTTCCATTTGCTTAGCTACGATAGTTTCGGTTACAAAATAATTTCAATTTATCTAAATTGCAATCGCATCTCCAGTGTCTGCATCAGCTTATAATTCTGTGAGTATAGTTAGTATTTCCACTCAATATTAACTCGGTTTAGAACTAGCTTTACAGTTACAATTACAATTAGAATTACATATACGCGATTGATTAAACTATTCCAGTTGATTTGAGTTTTGGGGTGGAGTGTTTGATTCGTTCATTCTTTTTAGCCTGCGTGTAGAGCTTAGTCTACACAATATTTATGTCGTTAATTACGTTTAGCATATAGTTCGTAGTTCTATCTGATTTGATCAAATGATTACTCGCTTACTTTGTATTTCTTGACGCATATGTATCTGTATCTGCTGAATGCTTGTATTTTGTAGGTGGGTCTGACACTGACTTGAATATAATTGAGTTTGCCTATAGAATCTAAGCTCAAATGGAGCTGGGAAGGTTAATTGATGGGATTCTGGGAAGAGGAAAAGGATGGTATTTGACTTTCATGCGGGAGTACAGCTGAGTATCTTTGGTAGTGGTAGTAGTTTACATCCTATCTAGCTAGCTTTTCACTCTTATTCGGGGGACTCCGAGGAGGCCGATATGCCCCCCAGACTGCAGGCTCCCACGCTGCCCGCACTCGTCGAGGCCCCAATGTCGCTGATGCTCTTCACGCGCCGCCGACTCTGCTCGTACAGCATCTGTGGGTCCGACAGTCCCGCATCCAGAACTCCTCCCACGGGCGGGGCGCTCACCCGGTGACCAGGCGGTGGACCATGACTGTAGATGCCACCGGCCGAGGGAATGGGCGGCGGAGCCGTCGTCGGCGGCGGCAGGAAGTGGTGGTAGTGCTGCTGCTGGGGATTCGTGTGCGGATTCGGATACTGGTGGCCTATGGTTGCGTATATTCCTCCGCCACCCTCGCTGCTGCTGTACGAAGGCGTTGGGGAGGTGGAGTTCCCAAAGGAACTGCGGTCCCCAGTGCGATGGGGTTTGCTGTTAAACCGAAAGGCTTTAGAAAGGGAGCTCTGCGGGGAGAAATATCAGTATTACAATGGGTTCTTTGGGTTCTCAAAATGCCAACTCACCTGAGATCCTTTCCATGCCGAAATCTGTTTGGTACACGAAATGAAAGAAACAAAATTTTAATGTTTTCGATTGGCTCAACCAGGTTGTAGTTTATCTTCTAAGGAACTAAAAAGTTAGGAACCGCCGTGAAACTCTTGGTGTCGCTAGATGGCTAAATTGTTAGTAACTTTTCAAGACTTTTATTATTGTTCATATTTTATTTTGTTATTATTAGTAGAAGTTTTATGTGTTGATTAACATGCTAGAAAATCACAAAGTACTTATGTATGTTGTAATGAGTGTAAGCGTTCTACGTATAACAATATATTTTCATATTTTTGATGGTTAAAAATCAATTTAATATATTAAGGTGTCTAAAAGTATGCTGTGAAATATTTTGCCAAGTCCTTTACCAAATTTTCAAGTTCCTTATCACCACCACTCAGAACTTAAATATATCACCTACTTGTAGGCACCTTAAAAAATGAAACCACAATAAATTGAATTTCCAATTTCGATGAAAGCCTGTGAAAGTTGAAAACCACAAAACAGGCTTTCAGTGAGATGAAAACACTGGCTGGCTGAGGCCTCTTAGGGATTTAAATAATTTATGCCATAGACACCGAGAGACTACAAAAGCTTCACGTCAATTCAGGCTAAGGACACAGTAATATATATTATATTATTGGATTATCATATTCAAGACCTAATGGGCTATAACTATAGTTATGATATGCGAGTGGTTAAGAGTACTTACCCTGAGGTTGCCGCTCGAGCGGCGATCTGTTGTGGCATAGTGCTGCAGTCCGCCGGGTCCCGTTAGAGGCACTACGCCGCAACCGGAACGGATGCCCTGACCCAGAGTCGCTCTACACAACAAACATGGCAATTTCGATTTGCGAATTTTTGCATAGGTCGTATGCGTGTGTATGTGTGTGGTCGTGAGTGGGTTGTTTTTTGGGGGGCGTATAGATATATCATGTTGTAGATGGGTGGGGTGTGCATGTATATTCGGTTTTCATAGGCAGGCAGGCAGGCAGCACATTAAAGACAGGACACAGACGGCAGATGACGGGAGTGTTGAGTTTTGGAGATTGGAATTCGGATTCGGAATTCGGAGTATGGAGTGCGGGCGGTCAGGCAGAGCGGCAGAGATAGCGATATAGAGACAGAGACAGAGAGAGAGAGAGAGAGCGAGAGAGCAGGCAAGGCAGGCACACATACACACACAGAAGGTGGTTTCATTGGGGTGTTGTTGAGTAGTTGTTGATTGGTTGTTGTTGAGTTGTTGTTGAGTTGTTGTCGGTTATGTTGTCGTTGTGTTGGTAATCGTGTTAGACAATCAAGCAGAGTTAGCAACAACAACAAGCCGTCGATTCGATTACCAAATTACGAAATTGAAGAGCAAACATACGGATGTGAAAGCAAAAGAGAGTGGATCAAATATATAGGAAAGATGGAAAAAGAAACGGGACAAAGACGAAAGAATCTGGTTAATCAATGTTTGGAGAGTTACGTTTAATTTGTTTCGTATTTAACTACACGTAGCGTAAAACAACAAGGAAATCAAAGATCTATGGTGAGCGTAAAACCCCCGAAAAAATAGTAAGGAAAGGAAAAGTAACTTTAAAAGTAAAGTAAGGATAGCATTGCTAACAGACACGAAACCAGCAGCCATAATATATTTGTATCTTTTTGATTTTGTAAGCCTTAGAATTCCAATCACACATAGTATCGATAAGGTATTTGTATGCAGTGGTACTTAGTAAGATGACAACGGTAAGACTAGTTCAAGCTACTTAAAAACATTGATAACACATACATAGAACTTGTTTTCGAGTGTCTGCGTATGTTTTTGAGTGTGTGGGTGTGTGAGAAATAGAGAGAGATAGGCTACTTAGTAAGCAAGTTTTACTTACAATTGACACTGTAGTTGCAAAATTGCAAAACCAAATTAACGACTTCTTAAGGAAATTAACTTAGGGGTGTTACCCTGCGGTCAAATCTCTAGAGTCACAAAATCAACATTTTTAAGTGCTAAAAAGTATGCAACAAATTATTTTGCGCAGCTATACGCAACCATAAGCAAACCATGTCAATCAAAATAAAACAATTGAGAGCACACTTTGAAGCACCGAAAACAGTGGAAAACAATATATTGTAGAGATTCGCAAGAGCATGACTCAATACCGCAGGGCAAAACTCATTCAAAACGCTTCACAGTATGCAACACCAAAACATTGACTATATCATCTAACCACGGAAATGTAGATGTGTATGTGTTCATGGACTCGTGTGCGAGTGTGTGGTTATGTAATTGGTCTTTTAGGTTCCATTGTGCGTTTGGTGGCTGTCTAACCGAGCTCTGAAAACAGCTCCTGTATCACAGAGAACTTGGGTGTTCCGGCCTAGTGACGAAAGACGCTCGTGTGGAAGGGTGTGTGTTGGCATTCGCAATGCTCTATCTTAGGCGTAACAATTGTTAATATCTGAAATACTATATCCCTTCCTTACATTACATTGACAAGAAGCCCTAATTATACGGATCTACTACATTAAATGCTTGACATCTATATCAATCTGAGTAAATGCAACGTTAAGCGCTCCTCGGGGAGTGTATCGTTATAATATCGATATCGGATATGCAAAGCTTGGACACTGGTTTTTTTTTCTGTTCTTGTGTGCGTTCCTAGTTCGATGCCTAAAGCACTTAATAATATTGTGGTATGATTACATGTACTGCTACGGATCGAATGCTCGACTATTCTGGGGTGAATCTATCAACTATTCGTAATGATGAAATACTAGCGCTCTGCTCCAGTTATTGTTCTCTCCCTATAGTTATTATCGTATCATCTTCATCAGCTTGGCTAAACAAATCAATATGAATCCCGTTCGATTTTTGATTATAATTCGTTTTCGTTATCTTGTTCTTTGGTTCGTGCGGATTATTTAGTGGCCCTGCAATTTGGCCAATTGTCTGGAGGCTTCCATTTGAAATTCTTCCATTTGACAGTAAATAAGGTATCTGCATTTCGGATATAGAAAATACAAATAAACATGTATCGAGATATTTTGGTTGGGAAAGAAAAGAGAGAGAAACATGGCCACAAGGGCCGCCATTAGTGCGATTCGCTTTATGGGGCGGTTTTATTTTACTTAACAGATCGTCTAAGACACGTTCACATGATCAACAACGAAACAAAGTACATTATTATCTAAGTTTACAGGCTGGAGACCTTTACATACTTATGCACGAGTAGACAGATTTAGATACAGATATGACATCGCATGATATGACATCTAATGAGTCGAGAAGTTGGCATTTCTGCAGCCACATTTCATTGGGGGATGTGGAAGAAGATAGATGGATGGTATGCACATAAGAAGCAGCTTATAAACGAATGATCAAAGCACTAAATATACAAAAGCCAGAGGTGAGTATGAATGAATGTGAATGATGAGTGTATGTTTCGGATGATGATGACGGTAATACGAGTGATGAATTGAAGCCTAAAGAGCTCCCGCAGTGACGCAATACTTCCTGCTAACAAACGCCAACCAAAAAATCACTCTGTAACCGATATGGTCTTAACGAAGGTGCAAAAATAAACACAAACTCACAACGAAAACAGTTAACAGGAAGGTTATATAAACTCGGGGATTGGGGATGGATATACAAAACGGCAATAACTCAATCAAAACAAAAGACAACTCTAATCAAAACGCTGTATTACGCTACATATTCATGTTTTCACAATTCACATGTCAAACCCAAGGGATTACACAAAGGACACTCACACACGGGGCACACACACTCACACACACACATAACACATAGGACACTCACAACTCACAGACACACACACGCACGCACAGAGATATCTAGAGGGTCTTTGTGGCTCGCTGGGCCCTTAAAAACTCACCGTGCGGGCAAAATGAGGGCATCGAATTCCGTGTTGAGATGTCGCCGTATTATGTTCTTCGAGGGGGGAATGCCCAGGGCGGTGGCCATGGTGTCGCCGGAGAATGATGGTTCCAGTACCACAAGGCCGCCGTGCACGCCGCTATCTGCAGGTGGGTTAGCAGTGGGTGGAAATGGGTGGAAACGAGATTAGAACGGGTCAGAGAAGCCCCCTTAATTGCCGCTCTGAATGGCATAATCAAAGAGCAATCGATATGGCACACGCACCCTTCAGATTGTCGGCGTACTCGCCCAGGTCGATGGATCGCACCCAGCGGATGAAGCGCTGGTTCGTCCACACAATGGGGTCCGTGTCCACCGTCTCCGATTGCACCCGTCTCATGGCCAGCGTCTGGCGGTCGTACTTCACAATGCGCAACACGTGGATGCCTGTCGGGGAGGAGGGAATGAAATGCGCCTTTGATTAGGTTCAAAGGTTACCAAGAGAGGGAACCATAACTACTATCTCTATCTTTAGATGAAATCCTTTGTAGACTTTAATTATCCTTTATCATTTTAAATCTTTAAATTGAGTCAAACTTTTTTAATAATTAATTAATAATTATGACATGAAAAACAAATTATAATATAAGCAATGTTATAATCCATATTATCCAAAACACAATAATGGCAGAAGAATGTAATGTATCAGTCAAGTAAATTAAGACGTCTGTATATTTCTTTGCGATTTATAAAGCATAGGTAAAAGCTACAGAAATTAAGTTGTTTTTTTTATGTTGTGTGTCTTATTAAGGTAAATAGTCCTAAGAATCTAAAGAACCGGGTGAGTTCCGTTGCATTATTTCTTAAAAAATGTACACAAATAAAACTATGACGTTCTCAAATTGAGTATTTGCATTCTCAATTTAAGGATGCACTTAATTTAAATAAAGAATTTGGGGGAAAACTCATATTATGAAAAAAAAATTCAGCTCATTTTAAGAAACAAAGACTTGAATTGATTCGAAAATTGTCAATTTGAGGAAACGTGCTCTTCAATTTCCAACTTGAAAATAAATATTCTTATGTTGAGATACCAAAAAACTCATAAAGGAATTGGAAATTATCATACTGAGTCATAGATTACTTCTTTTAAATTAGTTCGGCAAACGAGATGATAGATAAGAGGCCTTTATATCGTTGGTTTTCCTGTTCAAAGAACATTGTCTTAATTAAGTTTCTGAAATATGTGAGTGTGGGTGCCTAAACTTTGACCTGCTGATAAAACCTTATGCTGGTTGCGTACTAAAAATCGCAAGCTCTAGTCTACTACATAAGTGAAATGCATGTAAGCATTCATAACCCAAAATAAATATGGCAGAAATAATCTTTAAACCTTACCGTGAACAATGCTGGCCTGGTGGAACTTCCGCGTGACGCCCAGGAACTTCTCGAGCTCCTTCTTGGAGAGCGTGTCCAGCATCCGGGCGTCGACAAGGGACTGCACGAAGGGCTCCGCGTACTGGGGCAGTCCAATGTCCGGCAGCCACTCGGTGGCCACCCAGGTGTGGCCCAGCTGCGTGATCAGCGGGTAGCGGACCATCTCCGGCCGCCGCTGCTCCTCGATGGCCAGCCGCAGCTTCTTGCGGTGCATCGGGTGGGCGAGGCCCAGGCCCGCCTCCAGCTCCACGTCGTTCAGCTCCAGCAGCACCTTGCCGCTCTTCACGTTCTCGGCGCACCTGGCGCTGTACTGGGGCATTCCCAGGGCCACCTCCAGCCAGGCGAGCACCTGGCTGGCCCGCCAGCGGTCGATGGGCAGCTGGGAGGCCTCCCGCAGCAGGCGCAGCTTCTCGGCGTAGCCCTCCTCTGTCAGGGGGTTCCACGAGTAGTCGGCATCTGGAGGGGTGTACCAATATCATCATTCGGTGAACGTATAGATATCTTAAATTCATAATTTGTATTTTGTCAAATCCATTTTTTAACTTATTCTGATTTTAAACTTTCAAAACACTATCCCTTCCCAATTATTCTGATTTAAAACTATAATAACAGTATCGTTAGTCAAAAATATAATTATTAAAGATTTTTAAATCTGTTATAGGTAGTACCTATTAGTTACACCTTGATAAAAATAATCATCTGACTCTTAATTTTGAGGATGCTTCTAATTGAAAAAAATTTAAGCAGCTTACAATATTAACCGCCTAAATGGAACTCATAATATATGCATATATCATGATATTTATTTATAATATACTGAAAGTGTATTTATAATATACTGAAGGTGTTACAAACAATATGTTAGAAATAAGCAATATTAGTGAAACCATTTGTCTTTCATAGCATCTCAATATTTATTTTAACATTTGCACTCACATTCAGTCACTCCATCGGCGGATAGGGCCTTGCTCTTATTCCGGGAGCGGGCAAAAACCCTTGATATACTTCCCCAAGTTCCGCCACGTCCATTCCGAGCGCCCAGTGGTCCACTTTTGCTGGCGCTGGCAAACTTTCTACTGATAGCACCACCTCCTGGTCCTTCGGGGTCCACAGGTGAGCCCAACTGCTCCACGGATCTATTGGGATTGCAACACAATTATACTTTCAAATCCCTACTTAAGGTAATTTACAATGTAAATGTAGTTTACAATTATCCTAAAAGGAAATTTATCAATGTTCAAATTTCACAAAATCCCCGAATGCAAATAAAAGTCTATGCAAAAATTATAATAAGCGTGTCATGTAACTCAGATGCAGATAGATTTATCATTAAATTTGGTTTCAGTATTTGTTTTCCACACGGAATTAATTAAAGCCGGGAAATGGCGGAGATTAAATTAAAAACATTGTGTAAAACATTTTTCAGTTGAACATGATGATTTGCAATGCAAATAACACATTTCATAAACCAAAGCACATAGCCTATATGTATGAGGTTAGCTGTGCTGTGTAAATAAACAATAACCAGAGATTTAATTAATAACTTTGTGGTCGAATTTAGGCCCTAGGTGAGTTTTATTTCCTTCATTAAACTAAGGGAAAATTAAAATAATCGTTGAGCATTAGAAAATATATAAATTGAGCTCTGCAACAAAAAAGTTCTTTAAGCTAAGAGTCAAAATAGAAAACGTCACCCTGAGCTAAAAAATTAGATCATTGAAAAACGCAATATTTTTTTACATTATAACATGGTTCTAATGTTTTTAGAATTAGAAAATATAAATCCTATAGTAGTATAGTATAGTATTATAATAATACCTTGAGTAGGCAGCCGAGTTGAGGGGAGACAATGTGGGGCTGCGTTCCTTGGGCGTGCCAACTGATATAAAGAATGTGATTACGTTGGACTTGGATCCCTTAGAACCGTATTACTCACATTGGTACATGTTCTGGCTGGACACGAGTGAGATGCTGTCCGGATCGACCGTGATGCAGGGTCCGTTGTCGCAGGTGCCATCGCTAAAGTTCAGTTCTCCGCCGGTGCTCTCCCGATCGCTGCTGTTCCTCAGTCCTGAGTCATTGGAGCAGGAGTTGCGATCCCCGGCCGTGGCCCCTGATCCGCCACTCAAGCTGCCACTGAAGGCGGACAGCGAGTTGCCACGCCCACTGTCCTCGGCGGTACCTCGCATCCCGGCCAATCCACCGCCCATTCCCGAGGCGGCGGCCATCTGGCTGAGCATTCCCGAGGCAGCCGATGGAGGAGTCAGTGGGGCAAAGGAGTGGAGGCTCTCCTGGTCCGAGAGACAGCCTGTCAACTGGCGGCGGGCCTCCTGGAGCTGCTCCTGCAGCCTCTGAAGCTGCAGATCCCTGGCCGAAAGCTGTTGGGCCAGGGCCAGCGATCGCTCCGCCTCATCACGGGCCTGCTTGAGCAGCTGGAAACGCTCCCGATCCCGGTCCCCGGAGATCTTGGCATTCGTCGTCTCCGTCTCCCGCACCCGCTCCTGATAGTTCCTTATGAAATCACGCAGCTCCTGCTCCTTTTCCTGCAGCGAGGCGCACAGCTGTTTCACCTGACCCAGAAGATCGGACTTGTCCGTCCGCAGCTTCTTCCGCTCCAGCCGCATGGTCAAGAGCTGGTTCTTCACCGACCTGAGCTCCGATTCCAGGCGTTCGATGCGCTCCTTGGCAGCCGTTCCCTCGGCGGATGAGTTGGCCACTGCCTCCATTTCGGTAGTGGTGTCCACTCCACCCACTGCTCCATCTGTAGAGAGCTCGAGCAGTCGCCTCAGCCGGAGCAGTTCGGCATTTAGGCGATCGTTCTCCTCGCGCAGCTTCATGGCAGCTTCTGCAAAGAAATCAGGTTTTAAATGGGCTTAAATAAGTTAGCCTTTGATCAGGAGTTATTAGCTTCAGCTACCAAGCTGCGGAAAAGCGGTGATCGTAGCAGGAATGCAAGCCAGGAATTCAAGCTTATATTTTCTATTAGTCTAAAAAATTTAATTTTCCCAATAGGGTTAGATATATTAGAGCAGACCCTTTTTGTAGTTGCAATAAGAAATACATTTCTTGGTAAGAAATTCTACATAGCATATATGACATATATAGTCCTTATTTGTAGTTGGAATGGAAAAAAGATTTGTTGGTAAAAATTCTATTTAGCATACATGTCGTATGAATTCTATATAGCATACATGTCGTGCAATGCGCAACGCCTTACCATAAAAAAAAATTAGTTTTCGAATTAATGTAATCTTTAATCTTTTATCAAAACAGTGAAAATAAGGTTTGATTTTTGAGGACCCATCTAAGGTATTTAAATATATATAAACGGCCATATTAGTTTGGTCCACACACTATATGATGGCTTAAAGCTTATTATTGTCGTGAATATACTTCAATTCTGTTGTAATATTATATAATAATATTTTCTTCAAAACTCATTAAATCTTAGTACTATACAATTCTATTCAATTCTTGTGGGTACCAAAATTTTGATATAAAATAAATTTAACTAAGGTGATGTGATACTTAAATTTAAGTTGTATTGGATTCTGAAACGTTTATCAAAGTTCTTGACGCTACCCAGATTGTGAAGTTCTGGGTCCCTTGCCACTTGTGCAGCAACGACTGGCTTGCATGCCTGCTCATCGATATTCTACTCATAATTAGCATTAATGTCGTCCTCTAGCCACCCACTACCACTTCCGATTCCCAGGAATTTTTTACACATTTTCCCCGCCCAGTTACTTTGGCAAAGAAACCAGAAAGGAACCAAAGAAACTTAGGAACTGATGGAAACTAAGGCGCACCAGCTGGCATTTAATATGCAAAATGAGAACTCAGGGCTGAAAACAGAAAGCACATTGAAAGTTTTGCAGGCGAACCAAAATCCAGTGCAATTATAAGTTAACCAGGCCAGAGCAATGAATCGGCAGGCCCTAAGCGGATGAATGGGGATCAAGTGCAACTACTTTGTGGGTGAACTGCATGCATATATAGTACATCTATATGGGAATATAAAACTTGGTTTGGGGATGCGGGCTAAGTGTGATTGCTGCTGCTTCAATTAAAAATACAGAGCGGAAATTGAGATGAAAGCGAAAAGAGGGGGGTGGGGGTTGGGAACAGCACATAGATTGATCGACTTACCTGGGCGGGGAGGAGCGTTGGCGGAATGCAGGTGATGGAACCTTGACTCGTCGTTGCGATTGCCATCGCAGGACTCGAGGAGGAGCAAGGCCGCCGAGGCGGCGGATGTGGGGGAGTGCGGGGCCCCCAGGGCCACCGATGGGCTCAGACCCGGATTTACATTCAGTTTCGGTTTCGAGGGCGGCTCCTGATCCGGCTCCGATAGGTTGGCATTTCGTTTGTCGACTGGATGGGGCATTGTTCAGATACAGATACATAGATATAGAGGGTTTTTTGGGGGCTAGGCTGACAGGTGGATGGGGGGTTCGGGGTTCGGGGTAGGCAAACAACATATTCGGGTTGACCCAATAAGTAGTTCCAAATAAAACAAATAAACAGCAATGGCAAACAACGACCACAACAGCAATAGCAAGTTTAAGAACAATGATGATAATGGTAATGGGGCTGTTGGATATGCGTGAGTGGTTCAATACTTCGCACCGACTGATGTATATATATAGGTATATGGTGTATAATCCAACCAGGTGTGGGGAAATTAGGGGGGCGTGCAGGACTCGAAATTAGATTTTCTCTCACCGAAAACGGACAAATAGGATTGAAATGTAAATAAACAACAATTATTGCAGTCGAACATGGAAATGAATTAATATTGATTTTCGGAACATTAATCTAAATGCAAACGAGTCAACGAGAAATGGCGAAAACAATGAGTTCGTAGGAATGCATTTACGATATGAACAATTTGGCTGTCTATTTATTCCCATAGCATCAATCCACAGGCCCAGGTCACCGGTTCATCCATGTGAATGACTGATGATGAGCCTAAATTGATTGCGCACACACATACCCAAATATAATCGCTATTCACAGACACTGAAAAATTTCCCCCGTGGATGGATGGCATTTTTTCCATCCTTTTCCATACTTTTTCCAGCTTTTTTACTTATTGATTGTCAACATGGATTTATTTTATGGCCAAGGATTTAAATTAAAATTTAATTAGCATTTAATGCGACGCATGAAATCATTAGTAAGGGCAACAAAAAATGCATATTTGAATTGAGGTCAAAACGAAATGAATGGTCGGGATTGTTTACCAAATAAACACAGCCAAATTGAAGAGTTTACTTTTATTCAGGTCCTAAAATTCAAGTGGCCGAATCACCGTCCGTTTAATATTCAACGTTTAAGTTTTGCAAGCCCAGCTCGACCGCAACCACTTTGCCATCCACCGACTTTTTCACCTTTCCTGGGATGACCCCCGCCCATCTGCTTCGTTGACTTTCCAACTGCAGCACTCAAAGTGATGGGTCGAAGGACCCTGGTTTGGGGCAGATAGTGCTTGCAGTTCCAATGGACGGACAGACGGACGGACGAGGGCCATTACCATCCATTTGTCAGATTTTTGAAGTGTACATCACTCTGCCATTCTGATATAATCCGATGCGTTGGCCAACCCAAAAGACTGCCAGCAAAAAAGGCACTCTGCACACATCTCATACCAGGCATCGCTCCTTATCCTCATCCTGTGGGTTTTTCATGACGCCGCCCTGTTGTTTTGTCCAGTTTAATCTTGTGGCTCTTAACTTCTGGTTGCCACTAGAAACCTGCCATATCTCCCCTGCCCCCAAACAACATTCAATTTTGTAACCCCTTTGTGTGCCGTCAAATACTTAAACAATTAAATTAAAACAGCACCATTCTGCTTCAATATTTCACGCAGCTGGGAGAAGGAATTAAATCAGCATACAGCACACAGGTTGAAAGGATTCAATCAGGGAAGCTGATTTAATTCCTCTCTGGCCGGTTCCCATTTGCCATTTCCACAGTGGCCAGCATTTGCTCATTCATGCCGCAAAGATCCTGCCCCCCTTGCTCCATACCCCTCCCCCTTTCCTTTGCCCGCAGCAATCTGCTGATTGCAACTCCCCCTGCTTCATGGCGTTTACACATTACAAATGCATTTGCATACACCGGGAGAAAAACATAGTCCAAAATCGAGCATCAATCATGGGATTTCATGGGTGCATGTATAAGCACCCAGTAAATCACCAACATGTGAGTGAAAAGAAAACAAAACAAATTATGAATAGTTGTATTAAACTAAACATGGGCGTTAATTCACTGGGCGTTATTGCATGCACCCTCCTCTATATGTGAATTCGAATATTTATGGTAAAAATTTTGATAGAAGATGGAAAACTATTGAAAGCAAACAAATAAATGTAAATTGGTGTCTTTAATTGAATTGTAAAATATAAATTCTTAATATTGATGATGATGATGATAAGTGAAATTGTTAGCAAAAACCATTTAATTTTAAATTTAAGATAAATGTATCCAAAAGTCAAGGTTATACAAACTGATTTTTAAACTTATCAATTGATAACCAACGTAAAATTTCTTTCAAAGTTAAAGAATGAATAGATTTTTAATATATTTAATTCCAATTAAAGAGCGAAGGGTTTTTAGTTAAATCACTTTTTAAACTTACAGCAGGGAAAATTCTATAAGACGCCTTTGTGAAAAAATGATGAATATTAATGTTATAAATAACTATCTCAAGTTAAGATAGGTATAATTTTTTTTTGCAAATCAATAATAGGGTTTGAAAATTTTTTAATAAAAACACGGACTGTTTATAATAAAAGCACTTAAGATTCATTTCAGGAATAACCATCTCAAAATAAGGTAAGGATATCTCCCATGCCCTCCGTTTCTTTGTTTGTTTGTTGTTAAATATTGTTTTTCCCGTGTACACAATTCCCCTTTCACATACAGATGCCCCCTTTCTCCATTCCCCCTCCCCCACTCCCCATTCCCCTCACACTTACCGGCGTTGAGTGTACTGCCGCTGGAGGGGGCGTTGTGGGCTGGGCCGGCTGCCTGGGCCAAGTGACCTGCGGCAATTAAATTCGAGTTATTCGCATGGATCATGGCGTTGCCGGAGTTGCAAGTGCTGCTGCTGTTGATGTTGCTGTTGCAGTGGCTGCTGCCGGTGCCATTCGGCAATTGCTGCTGCTGCTGGTGGGGCACTCCCGCTGCCGGGGGCAAGGTGTCCCCCTTGCCGGGATACGAGGGACTCCTGTGCTGGAGGTGCTGCAACTGCTGGCTATCAGCGGTCATGGGTGGGGTGAGCGTCTGGTTGCTGCCATTCGAACTGGACGGCGAGGAGCTGCTGTCGTTGCTGGGCGTGAGGTCTCGCTTGGAGGTCAGCACCAGAGGCGCCGGCTTGGCTGGGGCTCCTCCGCCCCCCGATCCCGATCCTGCGACTCCTGTTGCTCCTGCTCCTGCGACCCCCGAGGATGTCGAAGCCGTCACCGAGCTGTCCAGCGATAACAGCGGTCTTATGGGCTTGTTGTTGTTCACGGAAGCCGATTTCTCCTTCAGACCCGTCGTCACCGAAGTGTCCAGGGATTTGGCGATTTTCTGCAAAGGTTTAAATGCATTGAAGCTTTACTTAAGTCATTCGGAAATTAAGTTAAACACTTAGGAGAGAATCTTAGAAAAAGGAGAAATATCGTGTGTCCATGCCAAGCCCACTTTGCTAAATACTTTCTAAATTTATAAATACATTTCAGAGTTTTAAAGCCTAAAGATATAGTTTCTTATTTCAGCCAATTATTGTTTTATTTCATCTAGGTCTTAGGATTTTATCTGTGGAAGCGTTAGAACTTATAGTCTAGCTCTTTGATATTTATCCTGAATGATAACTATAACTTAAAGATTTAAATTCATTAAAGTATTAACAGTTCTTAGCTCTTTTATCAAATAATAATTCTTGCAAAATCAGGAAACCGAAATGCTTAGATATAATAAGCCTAGCAGTAGCAAAACTCAGATAGCAAGGGGTGAATAGCAAAAGAGAGATACATATGTACAGCCCAAAGATGTCAATTAGTCAATGAGGAGAATGCAGAATGGGTAATTTTATCGAGATTTCAGTTTGTTTTTGCTCGAGAGCAGTGGAGCAAGATGAAGCGGTGCGCCAAAAAAGTGGGAAGTGGAGTGTGGTGAGGTGGGTCAATGGGGCCTTTGCGGCCCTGGGGCATGCAATCTGTTCGCAAGCAATGAATGAGGCCCAATTAGGTTAAACATCAAGTGAGTTTTCGTTTTTATTGGTGGTGCGGATGGTTGGGGCTCGAAAGAGTATCTGGGAAGGCTGACAGAGGACGGGGACGGGGGGCGGGGGTGGTGCATACGGATTGTACTTACGGATTCACCCAGCTTGTGCAGCGAGGCATTTATGCGGTCCGGGTTGCGCGGCGGCGGCTCTGGTGGCTCGGAGGCTGCCATCGTGGGTCCGGCAGCTAGACCGTTGATTTGCATGCTAACCACCACCAACGCGGGCACCTATCGCACACACACTGACGCACCACTCTGGCTAACACACACACGCGCACACACACACTGGCCCACCGACCGAAAAGGGGCGTGCGAGTGGGCGGGAAGGACGTTGCTGTGCTCTCCCTTCTTAGTGCTTCAACTGCCACCAATCTGAACTAATCGACGCTCAAACATTCTGACTTATGTAGCACTACACAGAGAAAAGAATATAACAAAATTAGTTTAAGTTCGTTGAAGTTTATTGGATCTTGGAACGCTTTTAAGCCAACTCGACACAAAAAACCCAAAAAATCACACCTTAAACGGTGAAGAATGGTGTCTAAAAGTATGCAACATAAAAAGAACGTATTTTTTCAGAACAAAAGCATCGAACTTTCGTACTTAAAATATAAAAATATGTTTACAACAAAAATATAAATATAATATACTTAATAAATATACCATAATATCATTTTCAATACCAAAACTAAGGGAACTTTTTACTTGTTGCATACTTTTAAACACCTTTTAAATGATTTAAGCTTCTTAGTCATTCCTCAGGCTCCCAAATATGAGATGTCTCTAAGGTTAGTTATAAATTGTTGTTAAGTTGACTGCAAAACACTAAAAACTTCACCAACTCCTTGCCATACTGTGATTTTTAAATTAATGCTCTCTTATTTTCAACTTTTTAACTTTGCATACTGATAGTAAATTCTGGATAAAGATTTATACGTAACCCCCAAAGAACTCTCTGTGCTAAGCCCTAGAAACGTGGAGATCGGGTGAATACGTACGCTAAGCTGGCTTTCCCTCTGAGTTCCTCGCGCTTCAAACTCCCATTCAATTACGAGTTGTCCTGTAAATAAACAGAAAAGGAGAATTTTTAGTCGGTGCCCTTTGGATATGCAACGATTTTTTTTCTGTAGCCCAACTAATTTGGGTCTATCCACGAAATGGTCATAAAAACTGAGAGCGTTGGGTTTGAATCCCTGGCGGGCTTAGTTGTTTGCATGTAGGCCAACGCCAGCCATAAACCTCCATTAGAACTTGTTTTTCTTTTTCCTTTTTTTTGTGCCCGTTGCATGTCAACGCTCAGTTCGCAGTTTGCACTTCGCAGTTCTCCTGCTGCAGTTGTCTGTTCAGCCAGCTGTTCCTAAGGCAAAAGTTAAATTACAGCTCGCAACTCGGAGTCTCTGTGGGGCGGAGTGACAGCTGTTAACTGGGCTTGAAGCATGTGACACCGGGCCCAAAACCACCCCATAAGGTGCTCGTAACTTTAACTGTTTGGAAACCAAAGGTGACATGACATGCACTTTTCCATTTGACCAAAAACAAAGTCATCACATGCAGTTTCGAAATCGTAAGGAAAATAAAAGGCAAAGTACACTGGGGGTAAGTAAATGGTGCAATGGTACACCACAGAAACCACAGGAGTTTTAAAATTATTTATAAAAGTATGCTGTGAATAATAAAAACCCACTTTCAACAGTTATCCATCAGATTTTTCGTTAAAAAAAGAAGTCCATTAGCAAATATTCATAAAGCCCCTCTTTTTTTTAGCCATATTTATAACTCTACCAGCTTGAACCCCCAAAAACCAGCCCTATGCCACGCAAATACTTTAAGTTTAATCCGCTTTAAGACCAACTACAACAAAGGATGACCAGGTAAATATGTTGCGGTCATGTTTTGGCTTCATGTTTTTTTTCTTACAATCTCGCCCGGAAACCCATGATCCGAATGGATGCTTGGGGTCGAGCGATAGAGCACCTATGTGTGTACACACTGTACATATATGCCCGGCTTTGGCCAACAGAAGCGACCGACCCCATGCTTAAAGCCGATTCCAAAGCACCTTGACGACGAAACCACAAACATTTATATTAAAGCAACAGAGTCAGGTGGTGAAATAAAGGGGCGCTGCCAGGTGGTTTGGGGGCGTGGCAGCCACACCAATGCGGTGTGGGCCACACTAGCAGCACAAACTTTAATCATAATAATAACAAGCAACTTTTGCGTTACATCCGTGCCACGAGCACAGATGAAGTTTGGTGGGGTTGCGCTGTTGTTGGCCGACTGAATGGGTATTTATGTTCCACACAGACACGGACAGGCCGCAGATAGATGAGGTCCTCTTAACTACCGAATATACTGCTAGCATGCCTTTTAAGTTGTCTGTTTTAATATGAACCTCGGTACTTTCCTGAATTGGAAACTATTGCTGCGAACTTTCGCGATTTCCTAATTTTAATGCAGGATTATTCAAAAAGCGAGGTAATATTTAATGGCATCGAGTAAAAAGTTCCTTTAAGTATGCTAGTATATAATTTTATCTTGTAAGTCTACTTATAGCCTGTACTGCACTATATGCGATACGTTGTTCAGTGATTTCAAGCAGGTAGAGATTTAAGTACCCCTTCCTTATAAAAAGCAATTGATTGATGGAAAAATCCGCATAATCTAACTGATAATTTTAGTGGAAGCTGTAGAATATTATCGTCCAATCGTCAATCGCTTTTACTCTGATAAGGGATGGCATTAAGAAAAAGGATTTGCGAAGATTTATATTACTTATATATGGTGTATACTTTATAGGTTGGGAAAGATCTCCTTCACTGCGTTACAAACTGCTAAGCAAAATTATAATACCTCCTGCATGGGTATACATATATTTTTGAGCTTTTAAGTATTTAAACTGTTAAATATTACCATATATTTATTTGTACAGTGCAAAGCACTTATTGGTCTCTACTTTTAAGTCCCTAGTTGAAATTACAATTGCCAAATCAACAATATTTTTTTAAACTTAGTAAACACTGGTTTTTTGACCCTTCAACTTTTGGGCCTGGTAAAAAATTAATCGATAGACTTTTCCAAATTATGAGCAATCCCATTGACTCGCTTGGGGCCGGCCAATCGGCGTTTTATGTGCACCTCGAGGATCCTGTGAGGAATGATCCACCCAGCGGTCTGCACCGGAAGTACCGTCCTTCCCCGCCACGCCCCCAGGAGCAGCGCTTGGGGGCGGCGGAGAAGCGGCGCAGTTGGCTGGGTGAGCAGAAGGTGGAGCAGTTGTCTGTTCGATTGGCGCGAGTGGCGCTGATCACCGATCGCCACCAACGGCAGGCCACCCAAAGTTGGCAGGAGGCCCAGGATCGTATCACTCGCGACATGGACGAACATGTAAGGAAGCGGACGATGGCGATCTCAAAACGACTGAGGAACCTCAACGATCATAACCAGAAGGTACAGGTACGCAAGGATGAGGTCAAGCAGGAGAAGCTGCTCAGGAAGCTGAATCACCTGTACGAGGCCAAGAACGCCAGCACTATTTCGCAGTTTTGGGGCAAAATTCACAAATGAAATGCAATAAAATTACTAAGATTGGAAAAACTAACTAACTAAGGTAAAATATTTTAAAGGCTGTCCATTTTTCTAATCGTTCGATTTAAGAGTACTATAACAATATGAATATATGCATTTTAATATCTTTAAATAAGTGAAGTGTATTAACCCTTAGCTTGTCTTCATTTTGTTTGAGTATGAGGGCACTTTTCAACTCTATTATAAATTTTTCATTTCCATATGCTTCAGACATTTGCCTTTGTGTAGGGAAGACACCATTTTCCGCTTAGAAAGTTTTGCCTGTCGCAACGCTTCTCAAACTTCCACTTTTCTCCGAAGTCTGCCTTCGACATAGTTTCGCTGTGGAAAATCGCTTGTCAACTTTCGAACCTTACCGCCCGTACTGCGTTTTTATAACTTAACTTTTGGGGGCTTTAAGTTTGACCAGGTTGTCCGGCAATTTGCATTGCAATGAAAGCAGAAAGTTGAGCACCTAAAATTAGTTACAATTTGTGTCGAAGCTGAGCAAATTAGCCGCCGCCCAGGGGACTCGTCAAGTGGAAAGTGGGTGGGCCCTTTGAAAGCATTTTCGTAGAGTTTCCTGGTTTCTCAACTTCCTATTCCTAACTCAAAGCCAGCTACCGATTATGTGCACTCAACTGCAAGTCAGCAGACGAATGTTTGGCTACACACATATCACGAGTCAAAGGAGCGTGTTGCTGTTGGCCAACTAAGTGCTTTCCCTTTGTCCAGGAGCATCTTGCTCCCAACTCCCAACTCCCCCCAGTTTTTAGCCATCTACGAGTTAAGGCTAAGCACTTGACCTGTTTTCGCCCAACTGATTTGATTTGTGGCCTGCTGGTGACGCTGCTTATGCAGTTGCCTTCGCATTCAATTAAACTCTAGGGCTTTCAATGTGTGTCCTAAGCCATACAGTCATGCCAAGTTGGATGAGGGCGTGTGATTGCCCTGAGAAGTATGCTTCATAAATTGGTTTTTATTAGGGTCCCATGTGAGCGTTTGTGGCTTACGCTCTCCAAATATTAGGCAAAATATTTGGAATTTATTGCTCCAATAGTTTTGATACAATAAATATATTTATCAATTTTTTATTCGATACACCGGAGCCTGAGACTCGATTCAAATTAAAATAAATCAAGAACTTGAGCAGGGAAGTATTTAAATGAATTTGCCAAGCAACTGGCATATTGATTGAAAATTGGCATTCGAAATGCATGCAAATTAATGCAGTATTTGTGCTGAGCAAAATAATTCGAACAGACTTGATTACACTAACCACAGAACACCGAGCCCCGCCCCCAAATGGGCCATAATGTCAAAAGGGGCGCCACAACTCGGTGACAATTGACATTGGCATTGGACAGTGGCGAGCGGGGAAAATTCAATGAAAATTAATAAGTTGAATTAACAGATTCACGCCGCGGGCAGTCGTCGAAATCAAATACGCCGCACACGCCAAGAGGAATTTAATGGCTCACTGGCCAGTCAAATGAGATGACTGACTGGTCGTCCTGGCCATCCTGACAGCGGTCATTAAGGTCCTGGCCATTTGAGCCGGGCACGGACGCCTTCCGCTTGCCACCGTTCAATTGGATTACCAGCAAGCTAACACTTTATTTCCGAAAGGCTAACTTCATTTGCCTCTGCGTATCCAACGGTGTGACTCATGGCCATGGTGATTCATAAAGAGAAAAGTTTTCTCAGAAAACAGCAATCTGATGGTATGATTTATTTTTTAAACCATTTAAAAAAATCTGAAAGGCCTTTCCTTAAAAAAAACCTACTGAGAGATCTATACCGAAAACTAAACACATAAGGACATATTTTATATTTCGATGGTACATTTATAATGTTTCATTTTTTTATACTTGAAAATTTTTCCTATCGAATAAAAAAGGAGACAGCAATATGCAAAACTCTTCGAAAGATATCAATGTGATACGACCGTATCTAGATAGATTTGATACAGAACTTTATTAAAATGGTCATCATATTTTATCAATTTTGTTCACTGATTAAGCACATTTATTTATATTAGGTTATTATCTTATTTTTTGTATGGAACCTCTCAACTCTGTTCATATACAATTCAATTTAAATGAATATACATATCACATATTGTCATACCCGTCAGTTGTAGAGTAAGCAGTGTGATACGTCCACTATAACGCTTATAACGCTTAAACCTGTCTACCGCCCACATTTTCTAAAAATTTTGTATTCTGTTCTGATTATCAATATTCATCTGCATGCAAAATTTTGTTTAAATCGGACCAGTCTTTAAAAAGTTATAGGGTAATAAAATGTGCAATCTAAGAAACAGCCGATTTGTTGCATGCTTATCCCCATCTCCCTCGCACCCCATTTAGCTGAACAAGGGGTATCTAATAGTTGAGGCAGTCTTCTATAGAGTTCATTCTTGTTTTAATTTTGCATCATTATAATCTTTTGAAAACGTTTGTTCGATCATTTTTTCTACCATGTTCTAAAACGGTTCCATTCTCAAGACATGAACTCATACAGTGCGTTGGCCCCTTTGCCCTAGCTTTAAACCCTCATTTCCTGCATGACACGACGGGTTTGCCTCTTTTCTCGGCCCGAAAACTTCGATGGGGCGAGGAGAGTGTGTGTGAGCAACGCAAATTACAATTTGTGCAAGGGCCGCTCCTCCAGAAAAGGGTAGCCACACAGACCACCTCCGCCCCCTCATTTTGTTTGCCAAGCGATTTCGCTGCAATCTACAGTGCCAGCACTTCCCTTCTGTTTCAGCCACAAAACTGACAGCAATCAGCTTTGCTGTGGATAAAGTTTTATGCCGAGAAACTCATTTAGTTTGCAATTAATTAGTGGCAGCCGGCAGAGCGCAGTTGAATTTGTGTTTTTAATTTGGCTAAATAGATGCAGCTACCGCCAGGCGATGCAGATCGTGTTTAACATTGCGAATGGGGCGTGTAGTTCCGGCTGAGTTTTTCGCTAGGCGTGAAATGTAAATGCTTGACCCAATTGGCAGGGGGGTCACAAGAGATGGAAATGCGAAAAAAACAACCGAGAGCCGACAACAAAATCATTTAAAATGTTTTTCAGCAGCATGGGGGGCGCCTGTAAAACTTTTTCTCGGGGGGCTTTCGGCGAAGACAACTTGAACACAATTTGATAACCTACATTTGGGGGTCTTGGCAACATTAAAAATTTACACATGACGGGGTGGCTGAGCAGGAGGTGGCCTTACTCGCAGTGCAAAAGTGGAACGGAGTGTTTCCTCAGCGTCCTTGAGCTCTTGTTTTTATTTGGTATTAAGAGCATGTCAAGTGAGTCTGGCTAAAAGAGAGGCTGAGGCAGGCCAGCTAAGTGAGTTTTCGTTGTTTTTCCTTGTGGCAGGAAGCGGATGCGTGTGTGTGTGTGTTTTGGCAAGGATGGGAAAATGGGGGGGGGGGGGGGGAAGAAAGTCTCCGGAGGTGGGTAGCAAAAGTCTTTAAGTCTTTTGCCTTAATAGCTTTCAGTTTGCGACTTTCCTGGTCACAACCCGGCCTTATTTTCTCTCTTTACCCCTTCTTTTGGCCCAAAAGCCCGCCTTTTCCACCCCCCTCTCATGTGTGCCATGAGTTATTGTCGTGCGATTTATTACGCGACGCACTGTGGGTAGCCTTTGGGGGGTCCACATGGCGTATGCGTAACGTATAGTCTTGGTAAAAACTCACGTAATGTGCAACATCTACCCCCCGCGGCTTGTTGCCATATCCTTTTGATTTATTCAGCCAGGTGGCATGCTTTTGACCCATATGGCTTTGATTTCTTGAAAAATGCAGGAGCCAACCGCAATCACTGATATTTAAGCAGTGCCTTTTTAACTTGAAAATTGTATATAAATAATTATTTTTCATCAGTTCTGGAACTTAAGTTAACAATTTTTATATTATCATTTGTAGCGTATTGTATTGCTTAAAAAATGGGCCTTTTTTACTTGAAAATGGTATATAAATTATTATTTTTCAACAGTTTTGGAAACTAAATCACAGTGTTGTACTGTATTTCTTTAAAAAAGCCTTTCCGTTTTTATTTGAAAATAGTATATATTTTGTTATATTTCACCAGTTACGGAATCTACATCTAAAATTCTCAATTATTATTGGTTTTGGATTTTATTTCTTTATTAAAAATGTTTCGTATTCCTTTTAATGATATATTGTCTTGTAGTAAACTAAATAAAAGAACCCGAGAATTAAGCTATTTCTTAATCTATTTAAAAAACCCATTTTATGCTGAAATACACCCTGATATTCTGACATACAAATTTAAACCTACATATCTTTATTGTGATTATATTATTAAAAAATTTTTATTTAATTAATATCTT